>NW_027362762.1:796303822-797512490 GCF_046119375.1 Phyllobates terribilis
CCTCAGAAGTCCACTGAACCGCATTAGCACCTTTCCTGGTGAGATCGGTCAGCGGTTTGACAATAATAGAAAAATTTTTTATGAATTTTCTGTAATAATTGGCGAAACCCAAAAACCTCTGTATCGATTTCAAACCAATAGGCCTAGGCCATTCCTGCACCGCCTGAACCTTAACCGGATCCATCTCAAAACCTTCACTGGAGATAATGTAGCCCAAAAAACTAATTCTCTGTACAGCGAACTCACATTTCTCCAGCTTAGCAAAAAGCGAATTGTCCATTAATAACTGTAATACCTCACGTACGCTCCGCCAATGAGACTCCAGATCCGGCGAATAAATCAAAATGTCATCCAAATACACAACCACATTTTTGCCGATTAAAGGTCTAAGGATGTCATTAATAAGATTCTGAAAAAATGCTGGAGCATTGGTGAGACCAAAAGGCATAACCAGATTCTCAAAATGACCCACAGGAGTGTTAAAAGCAGTCTTCCATTCATCACCCTCCTTCATGCGCAACAAATTGTATGCCCCCCGGAGATCAATTTTAGAGAACCACTTGGCCCCCACTAACTGGTTAAATAAATCAGGAATCAATGGCAGTGGGTAAGGATTGCGTACAGTAATTTTATTAATCTCACGAAAGTCCAGACAAGGACGTAAACCGCCATCTTTTTTTTTTTACAAAAAAAAATCCAACAGCCACAGGAGACTTGGAAGGCCTAATGTGACCGGCGGCCAAGCTTGTCTGTATGTATTCCTCCAAAGCCTTTCTTTCAGGAATAGTAAGATTAAATAAACGACTCTTAGGAAGAGTCGCGCCAGGGACAAATTCAATGGTACAATCATAGTCTCTATGGGGAGGCAAAACCTGCGACTCCTCCTCAGAAAAAACTGTCCAAAAATCCTGAATAGGTACAGGCAATTCCCCTCTATCCACAGCAGCAATGCGCCCGTTACAACACTTGTCATAACACTTAGGGCTCCAGGACTTAATTTCATTGGTAGACCAATCCAATACAGGATTGTGCAATTTTAACCAGGGTAACCCCAATATTACTGGAGAAGGCAAATTATCCAATACCACCAAATCCAAATTCTCTTGAAGAATACCATTAATAGTGAGGGGAAATTCACAGACCTTGTGAGTAACACTCTTCAAGGGAGAGCCATCGACAGAAACCACAGCAATAGGGGATGACAAAGTTTTAGGTTCTAATCTAAGTTTTTCCAAGAATCCCCCCATCAATCACATTCAGAGTAGATCCACAATCCACAAATACCCGAAATTCAATTAATTCATCCTGAGCAGCAGTAGTGGCAGATAGGAATACTCCCTTAGAATTTAAACAGGCAATACGAGCATGACTGACCTTTTTTTTTTCTTTCTTCTTACGAAGCACACAGCTCTTAATAAAATGACCAGAATTTCCGCAACAGAAACACAAGCCTTCAGAAAGTCGGCGGTCTTTTTCCTGAGAGCGGGGTGCCATCGCCCCAATTTCCATCGGCTCTCCATTGTCAGCACAGAACCTCTCAGGACTCGAAGCTGAAATAGCAGAGGATTTGCTCTCATTAACCCTTTCACGCAGTCTCCCGTCTACCCGTATAGCTAATTGCATTGCCTCCTGCAAGTTTCCAGGTGTGGGATAAGCAATCAGTAAATCCTTTACCCTTTCACATAGCCCTGCAAGAAACAAGCTTTTCAAAGCAGAATCGTTCCACCCCACGTGGGCAGACCACCGACGGAAGTGAGAACAATATTTTTCCACATTACCTGATCCCTGCCTCAAACGTCTTAATTCAGACTCAGCAGATGAGACACGATCAGGATCATCGTACAACAAACCCAAAGCAGAAAAAAAACTATCCACTGATCTAAAGCACGGATCACTAGGTTGGAGAGAGAAGGCCCATCCCTGAGGATCTTTGCGCAAAAGTGACATTATGATCCCTATGCGCTGTGATTCATCACCAGAGGATCCGGGTCTCAAACGAAAATATAATAGACAAGCATTTTTAAAAGAAAAAAAATCTTGTTGTTCGCCAAAAAATAAATCAGGCAGATGTACCTTAGGTTCCACAAAATGCGCTCCAGAACAGCTACTCACGTGTTGTTGGAGCTTGGTCACCTCCAGAGAGAGTCCCTGCAAGCGTTGAGCCAAATCTTGCACCGAGACCATGATGGAAAACTGGAGGTCTTTCCTTAGAGAAAATTTTTTTTTTTAGGGCTGGACTTACTGTTATGATCTGCTACAGAGACTAAGGAAAGAGAGGAGATCTGTCCCTACAATAGAACTAAACTAGATCCCTACGATGTAACGGGGAACCTGATCCTGCGATCAGACCCGCTAAAGTCCTCGGCTAGTCTGAACGCAGACCTATAGATGTGAGGGATGGATCCCTACAAGATCTAGGGACTGGGATAAGTTGGACACCTCCAAGCAGAAATAGTAGCAGTCAAAGACAAACACACAACAAAAAGGCATAGGGGTCAGAAGACCTAGCAAAACTAACAGAGAACGGCAACAGAGCAACAAGCTAGCTCAACAGTAGTAAATACAAATGAAGTCCAGCAAAGCCAGGAGGGCGGAGCCGGATTAAATAGGCAAAATGGTCATGTGACCAGCAAACTAAAAAAAACCTAACAGGAGAGTTGTAACACTGGGTACCATCCACACATTGATTCCGCTGTGCTTCCACAAAATTAATGAACATGCTGCTGATTTTTGACCGCAGCATATACGCTGCCGAAAAATCCGCAGCATGGGCATTGACATTGCGGAATGCCATTGGGGACCATGGGGTGCGGATATACATGCGTTTTACAAGCGTTTACACTGCGGAAATTCTGCAGCATATACGCTTGTAATACGCAACATGGGCACGCAGCCTAACAATATGCCATTACCTTGTCGGATGGGAATACCTCTGCAAATTGTCCCATGATGAGTATTTCATACATATGAATGTCTTTGAGTGTTTTTATTTCACTGCTAAACTATTTATTTTGTGAGTTGGTGTTATGAGATGAAGCTTAGCCAAGTATTCACTCAGGAATTTGATGTTGGTTTTTACCCTGTGGTGTCACAGCTACCAGACAGATTTAGCTTTTGTATTATTCTTAAACTGATTGCTTCCTACTTCCTGTGCCTGTAGATGATACGACTGATAGACTCCGATCCCACAACATCCGAGATTCCAATCCTACACGGGTATACTGTAAATATTTGTCAGTGTGAATCATACTCATTAAGGTCAGTTAATATGTTGGCTTCATCTCAGAAACTTCCATACAATGTATCTCATTGGACACTTTAATAGTTTTGAAACATTTTTTTTTTCATTTCTCCAAGAAGTAAATATAACAAGATCTCAACTAGTCTGACCTTAATTATCCTGCAGTTTGGGACATACAGCACTTGCACAAACCTCTGAGTTTCCAAGGTGATGAAAACTTCCTCACTTTTACGGTCCTAAAGAGAATCTGTTACCACATTTTTGCTATATAATCTGAAAGCACTGTGATGTTGGGGCAGTGACACTGATTCCAGTAATGTATCACTTACTAGGCTGTGTTTTTTGTTTCAATACAGTGTCTTATAAGCAGGAGATTATCACTGCAAGACAACTGGCCTCGTGCATCCTAGTCCATCCTCACCTCCAGCGCTGATGAGCAGCTCTGTCACTATATAATGTACACAGAAAGCTGTGGTGTGGGCAGGTTATACACAGCTCAATAACTGAGCTCTGCTCAATCTGCAGCAGAGAAAACTGTGATTCTATCATAAATGCTGCACCCAGTAAACTACCATATTTTTAGGACTATAAGACGCACCGGACCATAAAAGACACACCCCAAATTTTAGGGTGGAAAATGGGGAAAAAATATATTTTTTATAAGATGGGGGTCCATCTTATAGTCCAAATAGGTATCTTACCTGGGGGGCGGTAGAGCGGGGGTCACAGGAGGCATGGTCCCTCAGGAAGTGGCAGAAGTGGAGCAATGCTGTGGGCCACGGGTGGGAGAAGGGGGTGCCCCAGCAGTTGGGGGGTTTCGGGGGTGGTCAAGCAGGATCGCAGGAAGCAGGGGGTTCCTCCATCAGGAACCCAGCAGAAGCGGTGAGATTCAGCGGGGATGGTGTCGGTGGTGAGGCAGAGCAGTGTGCATTGCTTTTCCGGCGGCTGGGGCCATCTTCTTAAAGCCGTGATCTACAGGGAAATGGCCGCCCGAGCCGGCGCATACGCAGACCAGCCATCTTCTTGAAGCCGTGGGCCTCAGGGAAATGAACCCAGTCTGAACATGCACCAGTTCAGATGGCCATTTCCCTGTAGTAGATCATGGCTGCAGGAAGATGGCCGCCGAAAAAGCAATGCACGCTGCTCTGCTTCACCGCCGACACCGGCCTCGCAGCATCTCACTGCTTCTGCTCCGCCTCCGGGTTCCTGAGGGCGGGACCTTGCTTCCTGCGATCCCGCTCGACCACCACAGCAACCTCCCAGTAAGCTATGTTAAGACCATAAGACGAACCCCCCATTTTCCTCCCAAATTTTGGGGGGCAAAGGTGTGTCTTATGGTCTGAAAGTGTTAAGTGATACCCTGATTTCTGCAATGTATCTCTCGCTACCTCATGGTACTGTTAGATTACATAGGAAACACCTACTGACAGATTCCCTTTAAGGTGGAATAATGAAGCTACAAACTAATCAGATCCAATCAGGAAACAGAGGTTTGGATTCTGTAAAAAGAGTATAATTCTTTTCTTTTTACCATGATTTGTTACAAAGTAAACGTATGCTGGCCGTCCACCATAAATAGCTGTCAATAAAAGCTTATTCGTCTTAAACATGTTAAGTGTATATTATTTGAAAACAAAATACTTGTTGGGATATCCCACATACTTTGAAGGGTTTGCTGGTCCCAAAAACCTAAAATTGTTAGGTTCAGTGGGTGTTCATCTAATGTGTATGGACCACTTAAAGAGATTGTCCAGTCTTCTGCTACAAGTCTACAGTCGCTCTATGTGACTACAGACTTCTGAATCCGCACACCACACAGATTCTCCGGTGTCTGTGGCAAGAGTGGGTGATCAGGTGACCACAAGTATATGATTTTCATACATTCGGCCATATTTCAACTAGATGTGCCCGGCTGTGCTCAATACAAGTGCATTGAGCGAGGTAGAGCACATTTAGTTGGAATGTGGCTGGAAGTAAGAAAATTGCATACTTGCGGTCACATCCTCACCTGGTCACGCCACAGACACAGGAGAATCCTAACAACGTGCGGTCCGCATACTGTGAGAATTCAGAAGTCCGCAGTCACAGAGTGACTGTAGACTTTTAGTAAAAGACAGGACAACTCCTTTAAGCCTGGCATTTTTCTACATACCTGGTTTACTTTATGAATCACAGACACTTCAATAATTAAGGCATGGTGAAAGGATAGAGGAGGGAATGCAATGTAACACCACACACTTATAGACCAAGGCTATGTTAATACGTTGCGCACACGGTGCATTTCTTTTCGCTGCAACCATGACAAAAAGTGCACTGCTTGCCACTATTTATGAAAATTGCTGCAAAAAGGTTGTCGTTTTACAGCAATTGCAGCAAACAAAAAAACACTGTAGTGGCAACGTGTGAACAAGGCCTAACAGAGAAATATCATTGGTAAATGCACTTATTATAAACTATTAAAACTTATCCTTACATCAGCGGATTCTAAGTGGAATATTTTAGAAAACACTAATTATAATGTTTTGTGTAAATATGGTCAAATAGGACAAGTGAGTAGGATAAATCAGAAATGTTCCAAATATTGTAGACTAGTGGCCAGACTCATCAAAGCTTTTACACCAGAATGATGGAATAAAAAGCTTCGAAAAGTTGCAAAACTTTGGTGCAACTTGAGGTTACGTTAAAATTTTCCTCCGACAAAGGGGCAAGTATCAAATTCATGACAAGTGGCAATATTTGCAACGCCACAAATCTTACTCCAGCAAGGACTGGAGCAAAATTTGTGGCACAGCACATACAGAGGTGCACTTATCAAACGTCCCTGATTCATTAAGAGGCGTGCGCCTCTTAGAGAATAAGTAGCCTGAAACTTCACCCCGCGCCCTCATCAATGCCGGTGTGAAGATCGCTAGTGTTCATGAATTAGGGCCTACGTCTCTGAGGTTTGTCTAACCCATGCATATACCTCTTACACATACAAAGAAGTATAGGAGAATGACAATAAATTAATTGAGTCATCCCTGATTAATATATTGATGACTGTAGTGTGGTGAATGCGAGAAACTGCAGAAGATACTGTGTTTTGCTCCATACATTGCTTACATCCATCCGCTGCCAGAGCAGATATCAGCTCATCAGTGAGTTTCTCAGGTGTCAGACCACCACCGAACTAGGGATAGGTCTTAATCATGTTAGTCCTGGACAACTAATTTATCTGGTAAATATTGAATACTTTTTATCTAAAACTGTACTGTACACCACTTCTAAATAATGTCATCAAATAGTCAGCTAACAATACCACTATAGAACCACATACAGTGCATTGTGAAAGTATTTGGCCCCCTTTGAACTTTTCTACCTTTTGCCACATTACTGGCTTCAAGCATAAAGATATAAAATTCTACGTTTTTGGGGAAAAATCAACAACAAGTGGGACACAATCGTGAAAAGGAACGAAATTTATTGGATATTTTAAACTTTTTTAACAAATTAAATACTGAAAAGTGGGGCGTGCAATATTATTCGGGCCCACTTGAGTTCATACTTAGTAGCGCCACCTTTTGCTGCGATTACAGCTGCAAGTTGCTTGGGGTATGTCTCTATCAGTTTTGCACATCGAGAGGCTGAAATTCTTGCCCATTCTTCCTTGCAAAGCAGCTCGAGCTCATTGAGGTTGGATGGAGGGCGTTTGTGAACTGCAGTTTTCAGCTCTTTCCGCAGATTCTCGATTGGATTCAGGTCTGGACTTTGACTTGGCCATTCTAACACCTGGATACGTTTATTTTTGAACCATTCCATTGTAGATTTTGCTTTATGTTTGGGATCATTGTCTTGTTGGAAGATACATATCTGTCCCAGTCTCAGGTCTTTTGCAGACTCCGACAGGTTTTCTTCCAGAATGGTCCTGTATTTGGCTCCGTCCATCTTCCCATCAATTTTAACCATCTTCTCTGTCCCTGCTGAAGAAAAGCAGGCCCAAACCATGATGCTGCCACCACCATGTTTGACAGTGGGGATGGTGTTTTGAGGGTGATGAGCTGTGTTGCTTTTACGCCAAACATATCGTTTTGCATTGTGGCCAAAAAGTTCAATTTTGGTTTCATCTGACCAGAGCACCTTATTCCACATGTTTGGTGTGTCTCCCAGGTGGCTTGTGGCAAACTTCAAACAAGACTTTATGGATATCTTTGAGAAATGGCTTTCTTCTTGCCATTCTTCCATAAAGGCCAGATTTGTGCAGTGTACGACTGATTGTTGTTCTATGGACAGACTCTCCCACCTTAGCTGTAGATCTCTGCAGTTCATCCAGAGTGATCATGGGCTTTTTGGCTGCATCTCTGATCAGTCTTCTCCTTGTTCGAGATGAAAGTTTAAAGGGACGGCCGGGTCTTGGTAGATTTGCAGTGGTCTGATACTCCTTCCATTTCAATATGATCGCTTGCACAGTGCTCCTTGAGATGTTTAAAACTTGGGAAATCATTTTGTATCCAAATCCGGCTTTAAACTTCGGCACAACAGTATCTCGGACCTGCCGGGTGTGTTCCTTGGTCTTCATGATGCTCTCTGCACTTGAAACAGAGCCCTGAGGCTATGTGCCCACGATGCAGAAATGAAGCAGAAAATTTCGGCAGCATTTCTGCATCTCCCTGGCAGAAAAAAACGCATGCAGATTGTGCATGCGTTTTTCCTGCAGAATACATGCGGATCCACATGCGGGTTCACATGCGTTTCCGCATGCAGATTGACAAGCACTTTCCAGGCGATAGCATCACTTGGAAAGTGCTTGACAACTAGGTCACACTGTATAAATCCATGCAAACAGCATGGATTTATACAGTGTGAACCGTAAAAATTAAAACAAATAAAGCTATACTCACCCCCGAGGCCCCGGTGTGTGCAGCAGCGCTCGTTCCTGTCTGGTTCCCGGCTGCCGGCATATCGCGAGACAGAGCGGTGAAGGGCCTGACTGTGACGTCACCGAAGGTCCTTCAGCGCTGCTGGCATTCAGAGAGAAGACGCCGGACAGGTGAGTATAAACTTTATTTGTTATTTTATTATTTTTTTACAGGTACAATGGTACCCAGGTCTGGATGAGAGTCTCCTCTCCTCCAGAACTGGGTACCATCCGCACACAGAGACGCATAGAAGCCGCTTGTAAAAATGTACAGTCGCGGTTTCTGTGCGTCTCAATGCAAGTCAATGGCGGGAGTTCCGCTGCGCTTCCGCAAAATTAAATGACATGCTGTGGATTTTTGTACGCAGCATAAACGCTGCGGAAAAATCCGCAGCATGTGCATAGAACATGTGGAATCCCCTTGGGGACCATGGGGTGTGGATTACCTAGCGTTTCACAAGCGTTTCCGCTGCGGAAATTCCGCAGCATAAACGCTTGAAAAACGCTACGTGGGCACACAGCCCGAGACTATCATATTTCAGGTGCATTTCTACAGAGACTTGATTACACACAGGTGGATTCTATTTATCATTAACAGTCATTTAGGACAACATTGGATCATTCAGAGATCCGCACTGAACTTCTGGAGTGAGTTTGCTGCACTGAAAGTAAAGGGGCCGAAAAATATTGCACGCCCCACTTTTCAGTTTTTAATTTGTTAAAAAAGTTTAAAATATCCAATAAATTTCATTCCACTTCACGATTGTGTCCCACTTGTTGATTCTTCCCAAAAAAATTAGAATTTTATATCTTTATGTTTGAAGTCAGAAATGTGGCAAAAGGTAGAAAAGTTTAAGGGTGCCAAATACTTTCACAATGCACTGCAATTCCTCCAAACCTTGACCACACATTTATACTACATAGTGTCTGATTAATACCACCAAGTGATTACTACATAAAAAGCACCATAGAGTGAACATACAGCTCTGACAAAAATTAAGAGACCACTGAACAGTTTTCTATTGGAAAGCATGGAAAGACTGGTGGAAAGCATGGAAAGACACATGAAAGCTGTGATTAAAAATCATGGTTAGTCCACCAAATATTGATTTCTGAACTCTTCCTGAGTTCAAACATGAGTAATTTGAGGTCTGAAAGCACTGAATCTTTTTTAGTATTTTGACGCTTTATCATTTGCTGCAAACAAATATAACATTTTTAGCTTTAAATTTCAGAGACATGTTCTCAGTAGTTTATAGACTAAAACAACAATGTACATTTTACTCAAAAAATACCTATAGAGAAAAATCTGAGAAAATGAAAATTTTGCAGTGGTCTCTTAATTTTTGCCAGAGCTGTATAATGGTATATTCCCGTTCATGATCTCATCTGGAATTAGCATTCAGTTCTGATCACCAGTTCATAGAAAGGATGCCTTGGAGGTAGAAAAAGTACCAAGAGCCACAAAATTGATCAGGGGCATGGAGGATCTTAGTTAGGAGGAAATATTAAAAGTAAATTTATTTAGTATTGAGAAGAGATGAATAAGGGGAGGACATGATTAACTTGTACAAGTACATACAGTGAGGAAAATAAGTATTTGATACACTGCCAATTTTGCAAGTTTTCCCACCTACAAAGAATGGAGAGGTCTGTAATTTTTACAATAGGCAAGCAGCTTGTTGAGAAGGAAACAACTGTTGGCACAATTATGAGAAAATGGAAGAAACACAAGATGACTTCTTCCTCGGTCTGGGGATCCATGCAAGATGTCGCCTCATGGGGTAAGTAGGACTCTGAGAAAGGTCAGGAATCAGCCCAGAACTACACGGGAGGACATGGTCAATGACCTGAAGAGAGCTGGGACCACAGTTTCAAATATTAGCATTAGTAACACATTACGCCGCCATGGATTAAAATCCTGCAGGGCACACAAGGTCCCCCTGCTCACGCCAACACATCTCCAGACCCATTTGAAATTCGACAATGACCATCATGATGATCCAGAGGAGGCATGGGAGAAGGTCGTGTGGTTAGATGAGACCAGAATAGAACTTTTTGGTATCAACTCCACTCGCCGTGTTTGGAGGAAGAAGAAGGATGAGTATAACCCAACCCCAAGAACACTGTCCCAACCGTGAAGCATGGTGGGTGAAACATCATACTTTAGGGGTGTTTTTCCGCAAAGGGGACAGAACACCACCATATTGAAGGCAGGATGGATGGGGTTTTGTATCGTGAGATTTTGCCCAACAACCTCCTTTTCTCAGTAAGAGCATTGAAGATGGGTCGTAGTTGGGTCTTCCAGCATGACAATGACCCGAAACACACAGCCAGGGCAACTAAGGAGTGGCTCCATAAGAAGCATTTCAAGGTACTGGAGTGGCCTAGCCAGTCTCCAGATCTGAACCCAATACAAAATCGTTGGATGGAACTGAAACTCAATGTTGCCCAGCGATAGCCCCGAAACCTGAAATATCTGGAGAAGATCTGTATGGAGGAGTGGGCCAAAATCCCTGCTGCAGTGTCTGCAAACTTGGTCAAGAACTACAGGAAACATCTGACCTCTGTAACTGCAAATAAAGGTTTCTGTACCAAATAATAAGTTCTGTTTTTCTATTGTATCAAATACTTATTTCATTCAATAAAAGGCAAATTAATTCTGTAAAAATCATACAATGTGATTTTCTAGATTTTTTTTAGATTCTGTCTCTCACAGGTAAAGTGTACCTACGATAAAAATTACAGACTTATCCATTGCAAAATCGGCAGTGTATCAAATATTTATTTTCCCCACCGTATATGGCCGAATAAAAAATATGGTCAAAAGTTGTTTCAGTTAAGACCCCCTCAAAAAACAAGGGGGCATTCCCTCCGCATGAGGAAAAAAAAAGATTCAATCTCCAGAGGAGACAACACTTCTTTACCATGAGAAGAGAATACCTCAGGAGATGGGCAGAGTGGGAACCTTCAATGGTTTCAAAAAAGGCTCAGTAGCTTTTTCTAGAAGAAAACAACATAAATTCTTATGCAAATGAGTAAAATTCTTGTTCTGAATACTGATCCATTTGATCGACACTTGAAACCAGGAGGGAAGCGCTTGCTTTTTAGGGCAGGATGATGCATTATGGACATACCTATAGCCTTTCTTTTCCCATCTCTAGGTTGCATTTGATTGACTTTATGTAATCAGTCTTGTTTTCCTCCGATGTGTATCTCTGCCCTGTATGGTGAACAGGCTGCTGTCTGCCTTTTCGGACATGGAAATACAGCAGACAAGATAAAATAAGACTTGAACAGGATTAGTGAATAAAAACAACTAATGAAGAATGCACTGTGTCACCTAAATTTGTGCCAGGGCCGCGCTGCTTCATCCGATCTAATCCAGGCTATAAAACAGGGGTTGGTAGACGGATATGTGTTCCAATGATTTCTGATGGGCACAGAGATTCCTGGCTGAACACATCCCAGCTCGTGCAATATTACACTCATTGGCCTCAAAATGAAGAAATACATACAAATAACATGATACAAAACCATGTCTAAGGGTGTATACATATGCAGTGATGCTTTAGACAAAGCAAGGAGTGTATCTATAAGAAGGGAAATGTATAAAATGAAGATGTTAAAATATAAGGCAAGAAATTAGGATGCCCTTTTTTCCAACCACTGTAAGTCACTATTCAAATACAGAAACCAGATAAGAAATAAAAGGGGTTGTCTGGTACATTTATAATTGATGGCATATCATGAATATCAGATCAGTGGGGGTGCAAAAAACCCAGCACCCCTGCCAATCAGCTGTGCCAGGTGCTGGCTGGATGTGATCAGTTGCGGAGCGGCACAGCGCCATCAACTGTATAGTGGCCGTGGCAGGTATGGCACATCTGCCCTTATTCGCATGAATAGGGGTGGATCTGCGGTATCCTGCTGGCTGCGGCCATTACACAGTTGATCGGAGTTGTGCTGCTCCATTCATTGGGCCCCCAAAACGAAAAAATAAAAAAATATTCAGTAAAGTCACAGAAGAGCATATCTCACAACTTTGCAACCTTTACAAAGTTATTTTCCTCCTCTTTCACCCTTTCATTGCACCCATAAAGTATGATGCCTACAAAGGTGCCCCTCAAACACTGTATGATACCCCCACACGCACAGTATGATGACCCTACTGTACCCCACCTCAACTCCCCTGACAAAGTATGATGACTTCAGCACAGTATAATCACCTAACTTTGACCCCCACACAGCCTTCCATGCAGTAGAATAGGCCTACATACAGTATAATGGCCTGCACTAGCCCTCCAAACTGTATAATGGCTCCCACCCAGTATGATGGACCACACACAAACCTTCACACTGTGTAATTGCTTGCATACAGTATAATGGCCCCTACATAGCCCTCGATAAAGTATAAAGGCTCCCACATAGCCCTCATAATATTACAATGGGTCCCATAATTCTCCATATATTATAATGCACCCCATAAACTGCCATATAATATACTGCACCCCATAGTGCCCCATATAGTATAATGCACTCCCCACAGTCCTCCATATAGTATAATGCACTCCCCACAGTCCTCCATATAGTATAATGCACTCCCCACAGTCCTCCATATAGTATAATGCACTCCCCACAGTCCCCCATATAGTATAATGCACTCCCCACAGTCCCCCATATAGTATAATGCACTCCCCACAGTCCCCCATATAGTATAATGCACTCCCCACAGTCCCCCATATAGTATAATGCACTCCCCACAGTCCCCCATATAGTATAATGCACTCCCCACAGTCCTCCATACAGTATAATGCACTCCCCACAGTCCTCCATACAGTATAATGCACTCCCCACAGTCCTCCATATAGTATATTGCACTCCCCACAGTCCTCCATATAGTATATTGCACTCCCCACAGTCCTCCATATAGTATATTGCACTCCCCACAGTCCTCCATATAGTATATTGCACTCCCCATAGTCCTCCATATAGTATATTGCACTCCCCATAGTCCTCCATATAGTATATTGCACTCCCCATAGTCCTCCATATAGTATATTGCACTCCCCATAGTCCTCCATATAGTATATTACACTCCCCATAGTCCTCCATATAGTATATTGCACTCCCCATAGTCCTCCATATAGTATATTGCACTCCCCATAGTCCTCCATATAGTATATTGCACTCCCCATAGTCCTCCATATAGTATATTGCACTCCCCATAGTCCTCCATATAGTATATTGCACTCCCCATAGTCCTCCATATAGTATATTGCACTCCCCATAGTCCTCCATATAGTATATTGCACTCCCCATAGTCCTCCATATAGTATATTGCACTCCCCATAGTCCTCCATATAGTATATTGCACTCCCCATAGTCCTCCATATAGTATATTGCATTCCCATAGTCCTCCATATAGTATAATGCACTCCCCAGAGTCCTCCATATAGTATAATGCACTCCCCAGAGTCCTCCATATAGTATAATGCACTCCCCAGAGTCCTCCATATAGTATAATGCACTCCCCAGAGTCCTCCATATAGTATAATGCACTCCCCAGAGTCCTCCATATAGTATAATGCACTCCCCAGAGTCCTCCATATAGTATAATGCACTCCCCAGAGTCCTCCATATAGTGTAATACACATTTGAAATGCTGCGGCTGTAAACTAGTCAGACAGGAGGGTCCCCAGTGGCTTCTCTCCGCCTGCTGCCCTGGATTGACAGGTCTCTGCCTATATACGTGTATAGCCCAAGACCTGTCACTCCAGGGCAGGGGAGAAGCCGCCGGGGACCCTCCTGTCCGATTAGTGTCCAGCGCGGTCTCGTCCCTGGAAGCTTTTAAAGTATGTTTTTCTCTGATACGCTGAAGCATTTCAGAGTCAAAGATTACCTGACAATACCTGGCTGAGATCACACAGCCAGTGCCTGATACATGCTGCCCACGAATGTATCAACTGTCAGGTTCACTTTAAAGTTAATAAAAATACTGTAAATTAGAATTTAAGTCCTTCCAGTAAAAGTTGTTGATATTATAAAAAAAAGATTGATAAAAATCCATGCAGTCTACACGCTGCTTTTTATATTCCAAGAATTGTTGTTTCCAAGATCATGGAAATAAATGGCTATTGTTACAGAGTAAAATGACAGGAGATGACTTTTACCCACACCCATATATGTAGAATATAAGCTTCCATGCAATGTAATACTCTCTTCCTGTGAAGCTTTCCCTCCTAATGCAATTCTACAAGTTATTGGTGGGGGAAAGTTGTCAGGGATTTTATTTATGAAGATGTATTTAAACAATATGACTGATTTTAGGTATATTATTCTACTCATGAAGCTTACAGAATTGTGTCTATGGTGTCTAGCTTTTCCCAGGAATTAAAGGCGTTTTTCACTACCATAAGGGCACACTAGTATATAAAAAAAAAAAAAAAAAAAAATCGGTCCCTTTCTCAGCCAGAAAATTGGGCTGATTTTTTTCTCACTTCTCATCCGTATACAATAGATTTTTTAACTCAGCAGCTATTAATCATTCAGAGGACCATTTACAGTTTCCTATGCTAGAGAAGTGTAATGTATCCGTAAAAATCGGATGGCATACTGATGTTCCATATGGCATGCGATTGTTTTCTCACACCCAGCAGATTTCGGAGTG
Organism: Phyllobates terribilis; assembly: GCF_046119375.1. Classification (NCBI taxonomy): domain Eukaryota; kingdom Metazoa; phylum Chordata; class Amphibia; order Anura; family Dendrobatidae; genus Phyllobates; species Phyllobates terribilis. Next base: position 796,318,628 of record NW_027362762.1, read on the forward strand.
AAATCACAGCATGCTGCAAATTTTTCTCACGCTGAATACAGTTGAGAAAAAAAACACGCAGATCTACACTGCCTCATTGAATAACATTGGTCTGAGTGCAATACCTTTATTTCTCGCAATGTAATAGTCATTATTTATACGCTTGTGTGAGCGAACCCTTATATTGATGATCTCTCCTGAAGATAGGTCATCAACATAACATCATGGGGGTCCGACAACCGGCAAACCCACCGATCAGCTGTTATTAGCTCTGCCGGTGGCTGGATGTATAGAGAGTACGGAGTGGGGCAGCCCAGCTCCACATACTGTTTAGTGGCAGCAGCTCAACTCTCATCATGCCCAGGCTGTAAGAGGAAGTCAGGACAAAGGCGGGGGTCAATGGCAGCAGTATGGAGGAACGGCAGGGGGTCCAGTAGGCGAGTATTGTTTTTTTATTTTTACACCTTCTTGGCGCCTCAACAATTTTATTTTAATGACCTGTATTATTCCCATCCTTAGAGGTTACTACCTATCTATCATATGGTTCCCTCAGGTTATAAATGCCTAGATGCATAAATCAGCTTATAGTTTATGAACATTTTCCACAGTCTGCACTACCAATCCTGTTTCCTGTATCATTAATAAATAAGTTGTATAATATCGGACCCAGCAATGAACCTAGAAAACAGAAACCATTCAGAGTAGCAGTCATTCACCTTAATCTTCTGAGTGCGCTCTTTGGGCCAATTTTTGATCCAATTACAAACCTCACTTTCTAAGCATATAAACCTTAATTTACCCATTAGGTGTTTATGTGGGACAAGGTCAAATGCCTTTGCAAAGCCAAAAACAACATATCCCCAGCTACAGGTTTCTACTCATCCCTCTTCATAAAAATGTATTAAATTAGTTTGACAACTTCACTTCTAATGTTCTACAGGTCTATAATTTCCTAGTAAAGACCTAGAGCCCTGTTAGAAAATGGGCACCACATTAGCTTTGCGCCATGTTGTCCTGTCTGTATACTCTTTCTCCCCTGATGTGGTATGATCAGACCGTGTTCCTGCAAGGTCAGACACAGCCATTACACAGTACACAGCAGGGGCACATTTATAAGATTATCTCAGCACAGGAACATTCCTTTTTACCACCAATTGTGGAACTTATTATTATTCTAAGAACTATTGATTAAAATATACTTTGCTCGTTGGATAACCCCTTTTAGTACATACAGGTGTTAAACTTCTTCTTTCAACTCCTGTTTTTTTAACTGCGTTTCATTCCCAAACTACGGTACTTAGGCCACCAAGATCAGACCGAGCCCTTTAGTTTAATTTAAGCGCACACAGGAAAATTTGGTGTTAAATTGTGTCAGACATTATAATATAAACTGCACAAAACAAAACAAAATGGTGCAAACAAAACCAAACTCTGCTAACTGCAGCACTCAACCACTCAATCAGGACAAAACTCCCATTTTTTAACTATACTTTTTTTCCCAAACAATTTCGATCATCAAACCCAAACTAAGCAGGAGACACATTCCTCCATCACGAGCTACAAGTCTTTGGGAAGACACAGTTAGAACCCTATTTCAGCACACTGAATAATATTGCTATACTGTATATCCAGAAGAATCAGATACTGGAGTCATATGATTTAACAATCACATAAAGGAAATATTTTTGTAGGATTTTGGGAGGTCATCTCATACAGATTTAACTGTATATTACAATCATATTTACACCTCAGTCCAATGTAATGACAATTGTAAAAGACTATACCAATGCAATGTGGAGACTATACATTTATTTTCTTACAGATTGTATCTGCTAATAAAGGAAAAACCTGAAAAACAACCTTGCTGAATGAAATGATTTAATGTCCTTCACACCCAGCGGTCTGTGTCTTCTGGAAGTCTTCAATGGGGCAATTGTAACCAGTGACATAATAATCATACATCATGTAAAATAGTGTAATGTGTCACATTTGTGCTCTTCATTCACACAAATGACAACCTGCTGGTGTCATTATGTAATAGTGTACATGGCGTGCAGCACTGCTATTTTGGCACATACTTTATGTGACATTTGCAGTGGATTTATGGGCTGTTGCTAAAGAAGAAAAGAAGCAAGGGCTTTGATCAATAGCAGCTAAACAATTTGCATTAGGATCTGGCCTGTCCTTGTATCTCTCAAGCTGAACTATATGAGTTGTTACAAGTGAGTGAGACTCGTTGACCTTGACCTAAGACACAAGAAATTTGCAAGAAAAAAGTTGTACATAGTATAGCCATGTTGTTTCCCATTTCTTCCTCCGACCATTGACTTTAGAAAGAGAGCAGATAGGATGCAGATGTCAGATAATGGTGAATGTCCCAAACTCCATACCCTAAAAATGGATATTTGGAATAAAGGCTGCTGACAGTGTCCCTTCTCCATCTTTATTTTCAAACTAAAACAGTCAAACATGTGAAAATTCTGTAATAAACTATATTTTGCCACTGTAATTCCTGTGTGCTGGATCCAATTTGCATCCATTGTTAATGCATTCGTCTGTTTTTATCATCATGTATCCCCTGATGAAGCCAATGCAGGTGGCGATACATGTGGGGCTGCATCCCTCTATTTCCTGTCTTTAGCCATGTCTTACTGCTTTACTGTTTTATCTGGTGCCAGCGCTGTCACTGACTTTTATGGGGATATATGATCCTTGCTCGATGGTTATTGGTCTTTATCTTGTGGTCTATTTAGTTTTTGTATGTTTTGCTATTTAGTGCACTCTGGTTCTTTACTGATATTATTGTACACATTTTCATTGTGGATATAACACATATTTTGTATAAATTATATTTATGTCTTTATGTTTTTCATCTATATTGCAAACTGGAGAAGGTGTCCACGTGTTAACTTCTACTTTTGTACTAATACTAGTTAAAAGAGTTTTTGTGCCTGTTTGGCCATACTCAGACATTGATACATACCATGTTATATATTTCGTTTTTAATCTTACTGCGTTTATTGAACTCTGTGTATGAATATTTTTTCTTCACTGTGTTTCATGCTTCCTATCTGCATAATTATGGGTTGATTCTGATATGACGGTGTCATCTCAACTTTTGAGCTTATGTTTTGTTTTGTCATCAGTTTTGCATTCATTTTTATCGTATGCAAAAAAAAAGCTGAAAGTTTCCAAGATTCTACCAATCAGACAGTGAAAAATGGAAAGCACTACGATGCAACACGGATCAAAAAAAGGCCATGTCACTGTTTCTAATTGTGGACTGATGGGTCTGCAAAAAGAAGCAGCCATGTGAACATGCCCTTAGACGATATTGGGTACCTGTTCTATGGACGAGTGAATGGGCACTGAGAGGAGCATGTTTCTTAATGAACACGGGGAATATTTACACTATTTATGAACCAGAAGTAAGATTTCTGCTATATTTTACTTTACTTTCTGATGTACATTATAGTAAATCTGACGGATCTTCTACTTGGCCCATTCCATCCATAAAAAATAAGGGACTGACGTACAAATGCCACAAGTCACAAAGTTTTGAGCAACAATACTATCAGCCATACATCTGTTTTGTAGAGCAAAAACCATAATGAATTCCTACCAAAGTCAGAGTATTGATACAGGTACTTTATGTTAGGACTCGTGTTTCTGTGCTCCCACCTGGTAATGGATCAGGTCCGGTATTACGCTACTCTGGTCGCAGGCGCCGCCATTGTCCTGACCCAGGAGGCAGAGCTACTACGCGTGCAGGGAAACCGTTCCAATCTTATGAAGCATTGCGTCCTGGTGATGTAGGATGTGTGAGAACCCGGGATGCTGTATTTCTCTAGGCAGTGGTGGGATGTTGTCCATTCTGCTGTTCAAGCTTGCACGGAGTGGCTGTCTGGGGATGATTTGGAGATATTCAACGCCTGATCATTAGGCGGGCTATTTAATCCTGCTCCCAGCTCAGTCATGTGCTGTTTTAGTGAGTGGTGCTAGCATTAGTGTTGCTATCTTTTCAGGGGTTTTCTCATTTTCTCTTCTGGTTTTACTTCCTGGGGTTCTTGCAAAGGAACTTACCTGGTCCTGGTATAAATGCTTTTTGTAACAGCAATTTAACCACTTAGTTTTCACGTTCAGTATTTGGTCACTATTTTACCTCAGTATCTGTAAGCCAAAACCAGGAATGGGACAATCAGAGGAAAGGTATAATAGAAACACGTCACCACCACTTCTGCATTTATCAACCACTCCTGGTTTTGGCTCCCACTCCTGAGGTAAAATATCAAATACTGAACATGTGAACGTGGCCTCAGTCTGGTCCTCTGTGGCAGCTGGACCAGGCCAGTCTTCACAGTGGCCTGGCATCCTTGGCACCTCTTGCACATACTAGACCGTGAGACGCCATGACGATACAGGGCCTAGTGAACGCTAGAGGTGCCCAGGAAGCCGGATGCTGGAAACAGAAGCGACGCCGGACAGGGCAGCACAAATATTTTTGCTCATCTCTACTGCCTACACACTCATTATCACTGATGATCTATCACAATAAAAGCCTTTTATATGCAGGACGTAAAAATATATAAGAGAGTTGAAGTTTAGGTCTCACAAGGTGAATGTGCTCAGCAGCATGATAAGGAGCATTACTGAGACCCAACAACGAGCCTGCACCAAATTACACCGAAGAACCCCTCCCTGCACCGAGGAACCCATCCCTGCACCGAGGAACCCCTCCCTGCACCGAGGAACCCCTCCCTGCACCGAGGAACCCCTCCCTGAACCGAGGAACCCCTCCCTGCAATAACCACTGCAATGGATGGTAGCTGTGATATGGCTGTAGTCCAGACTACTACAAGGCATTCCCTGTACAACCTCTGCACTTGTACACACATCCTGATTAAATATTAATTAAACTGAATACTAGGATTACAACTGCACATATTGTAAAAATGCTGAATATTTTTAGTGAAACATCTTGAACCCCAGAAATTTCTGGTACAAATTCAGACATATGTGATCATACACAATGCAACAATGCATTAATGTGGCAAGGCTCCAAGTAAGGAGACCCTCATATATCTGGTAAGGGTGGGCATAATCTAAATTGACTTTGTACTACTCACAGGATACCAATATGTCTGGATCTAAAGCCCCCCTATACTTTAGATAATTGTTGGTTTGGCTGATGGTTTGGCTAGCCGCCATCTCATACCGAGGAACGTTCGCTCTGCCAAGTGCTCCTATGTTCTCTATGAGAAAGTCACTGACAGACATCTGTGGCGGCGACTTATCTCTCAGGAAGCTCAAGCATTGGAAGTTCAAAGTGGCACATGCGGTATCCTTATCTCTCCCAACATCATCTCTTGGGGGAGAGTCAGGGGTCCCCATACATATCCGACTGTTAGCCAAACCTGTCGATATCAGTAGGCTCAGGCAACCCGAGTCTAATGTGTATGGGGGCCTTAATACGCAGACCTATACCTGGTCTCTGTAGAGGGCAGGCAACAATTTTAACATGAGCCTGGGACAATTAGCAGCTCTCAGAATCACCCAATGTGTTGTAAATCTGAACCATTATGCCATTTATTGTTATGATCTCATCTAGTTTACAAATACAGTGTAATCCTGGAGCACTTCAGAGACCAAAGTATAATTTTGTTTTCTTTTGTGAAAACAGCTAAAAAATGTCTAAGCATAGAGTACATGGTCAGCCTTCATAAAGGAAGAGGACATGAATCAGTTCCCTAAACCTCCAAGCCAGCAAGCCTAGTCTGTGCAACATCTGAACCATAACATGGTCCTTATGCTGGGTTCTGTTAGCCATATTCCACGGTAAGAAAAAGGACCAAATACCCAGACTGACCACAGGCTTCCCGACCCGAATTTATAGCCTCATGTGTCTATATGTCTGACGCTTTGATTTCCGTATATTCCAGGTACACCAGGCCGTACCACTGGTTACACCATCAAATTAATGTAACGCCAAGCTGCTGGTGTACCTAGGATGAAGACTAGGAAGGTCCGGCTAGCACACATTATGCCACCCCACAGCATTAAGCATTTGTATGACATTGGGCTACAAGCCTGATGTCCTGTTACCGGCATTCAGGGGGCAATCACTTTTTCACACAGGGCCCTGTAGGTTTGGATTTCTTTTTCCCTTAATATTAAATACCTTCATTTAAAAACTGCATTTTGTGATTACTTGTGTTATCTTTGTCTAATGTTTACATTTGTTTTGTGATCTGAAACATTTAAGTGTGACAAACAAGCAAAAGAATAAGAAATCAGGAAGGGGGCAAACACTTTTTCACACCACTGTATATGGTATAATGTAAATAATAAGTATTCTGGGTGGCTTAGGCTTTGTACACACTGTGCGTTTTTGCGGCATTTCTTTTGCGTGGAAATGGGCCAAAAACGCTAGGTAATCGGTGTACCAGCTAATGCAATGACAATTCTGAAGTGCTGGGCACATGATCAGGAATTTTCCTGTCAGGATTGTCATTGCGTTTAAATCCGCAGCATGTCAATTCTTTGTGCGTTTCTGCAGCGTTTTTCACCCATTGACTTCAACTGAGTCAGTCAAATCCGCAGCAAAAACGCAGGTATATTATATTTGCGGATTTGCTGTGGAATCTTGCTGCGTATTTGACTGACTGAATTCAAGTCAATGAGTCAAAAATGCGGCAAAAATGTACAACGCATTGCACACAGGAAACTACTCTCCTATCACCCAACGGCTACTCACGCTGATAATAGCGGGAGTAGGCGCGGCTGATGGGAGACATAGTCTCTTCAGTCGGCGTCTGTGCTCAGTGTTAAAAAAAAAAAGCTAAAATAAGTCGATATTAAAATAAAAACACCTTATATTCCTCTATCCGCCGCCATCCCGATGTCCCACGGAGACCCGATCACCCGGCAATACACTGACGGGAGCGCAATCGCTCCCGGCAGTGTATAGCGCTGAGCTGCTGGGATGGAGGTCACTGAAGTTCAATCAGCTGAAGATCAGTTGATGAGCTCCGGTGACCTCACTTACGGCAGCGGTGCTGTGTGAGAATTTTCAGTAAGTGAGGTCACCAGAGCTTATCAGTTGATCATCAGCTGATTGAACTCTGGTGACCTCAGTCCCAGCAGCTCAGCGCTATACACTGACAGGAGTGATTACACTCCTGTTAGTGTGTGTATACAGTGCTGTCTTCTACAAGAGTCACATCAGTGATTGCTGATGTGACTGTCGTAGAAGTGACCCAGATCATCGTGGATTATGACATCACGGCGGACAGGTGAGGGATATTGTTGTTTTTTATTTTTGGTTTCTTACAGGGATGAGGGCATTGGGGATTGGGCGTTAGGTGAGTATACAGTCTTTTTTATTTTTAAATAAATGATTAAAACCGTGTGGAATTTTATTTAAAATAAAAGATTTTATTCTGGCCATCTCTTTATTTCCAAACGTTACGGGGTTAGTAATGGGGGTGTTTTATAGACACCCTCCAGTACTAACCTGGGCTAAATGTCATCTGCCAATACAAGGCTGACGTGAACCCCAACCCCATTACCCCACTTGCCACCGCTACAGGGTAGTGGGAAGAGCGGAGGCTAAGCACCAGATTTGGTGCATCTTATGGATGCGCCAGATCTGGGGCCACTGAGAGCTGATATTATTAGCCTCAGAGGGGGCCAGGATCCATCTTCTCTTGCTATTAAGATCAGCACACAGCAGTTTGCCTAGCCTTTGCTGGTTAGATTTTATAGGGGGACCCTACGTCAATTTTTTTCTGTAATCTTCCCAGTAAAAGCTAAGCAAACAGCTGTAGGCTGTTATCAATAGCTAGGGAACATTTTTGGCTAATTGCCCCTTCCGCGGCTGCTAATATCAGCCCCCAGCGGTCGACTTTTTCTCTGCTGGTTATGAAAAGGATGCGGGAGCACACGCCATTTTTTTAATTTTAGGCTATGTGCCCACGATCCAGACGTAGCAGCGCTTTGGATGCAGCATATTTTTGCTGCGTCCAATTCACTGCGTTCTTTTGAACACAGGTAATTCTGCATTTGTTCACTGGACCATGCGGATTTACCACATTCAATACATTCTAGTGGTCAAATTTCTGTTACGAAGACTAGCGACTCCGCAAGTGAATTTGACATGCAGAATTTTTTGACTTGTCATTTTGACCATTTTATGAGGAATTTGTGGTAACTGTGGGAATAACCTACAGCGTCTTATTAAGTTTCTATACACCACAGATTTCCCACGCCATGTGTGAACCCTGCGTATCTGTGAGTCCATCACACATGGCTATGGACAGAACTGGTAAAGAACCAAAGTTCCTACTTATTACAGCAAACAGAGATATTGAAGCCACAAAGGAACAGTAAAGACAATATTCTGTAGAACTGCAGAACTTCATTACGCAAAGAAAACAATTGATCATTTTACCCTTGTACTGAGCACCCAGGCATCACATCATTGGCAGTAATGTACCGTCCTGTGTACCCTCTGGGACGTCAGTCCTGGGCACAGTACTGTGTACCCCCTGGCACATCACTCCTGGCCACAGTCCTGTGTACCCCCTGGCACATCACTCCTGGCCACAGTCCTGTGTACCCCCTGGCACATCACTCCTGGCCACAGTCCTGTGTACCCCCTGATATCACTCCTGAGCACAGTCCTGTGTTCCCCCTGACATCACTCCTGGCCACAGTCCTGTGTACCCCCTGGCACATCACTCCTGGCCACAGTCCTGTGTACCCCCTGGCACATCACTCCTGGCCACAGTCCTGTGTACCCCCTGACATCACTCCTGGGCACAGTCCTGTGTACCCCCTGGCACATCACTCCTGGGCACAGTCCTGTGTACCCCCTGGCACATCACTCCTGGGCACAGTCCTGTGTACCCCCTGGCACATCACTCCTGGGCAGTCCTGTGTACCCCCTGACATCACTGCTGGCCACAGTCCTGTGTACCCCTTGACATCACTGCTGGCCACAGTCCTGTATACCCCCAGGGACATTACTCCTGGGCACAGTCCTGTATACCCCCTGACATCACTCCTGAGCACAGTCCTGTGTACCCCCTGGCACATCACTCTTGGGCACAGTTCTGGTACTCCCTAAAATCACTCTTGGGCACAGTCCTGTGTACCCCCTGGCACATCACTCCTGGGCACAGTCCTGGTACCCCCTAATATCACGCTTGGGCACAGTCCAGTGTACCCCCTGACATCACTCCTGGGCACAGTCCAGTGTACCCCCTGGCACATCACTCATGGGCACTGTCCTGGTACCCCCTAATATGACGCTTGGGCACAGTCCTGTGTACCCCCTGACAACACTCCTGGCCACAGTCCTGTGTACCCCCTGGCACATCACTCCTGGCCACAGTCCTGTGTACCCCCTGACACATCACTCCTGGCCACAGTCCTGTGTACCCCCTGACACATCACTCCTGGCCACAGTCCTGTGTACCCCCTGACACATCACTCCTGGCCACAGTCCTGTGTACCCCCTGGCAGGTCACATGCCCCATGCAGGTTTCATCGCCCCATAAAGCAGTTCCCACAGCAGCAGCTTCTGCACTCACCTGCATCATAGAAGGTGTCCAGCACTGCGGTCTCCCCGAAGTCCAGCTCCCCGAAGTTGACGCTGGTGAGTTGCGCCCCCTCACTGTCACAGGCGCGGCGCAGGCAGTGCAGGGCGCCGGATTCCGGGCTGCCTCCCATGGCTGCCTTCATGCTGTCATTCAGCACATAGACGACCCGCAGCGACCTCTGCTTAGTCAGCCACTGGGCACCTTCACCTGAACACGGCGGCTCCGGAGGGGCACAGGCTGAGGGGGCCACACATTGGGGGATACCCTGGGGCTCTCCTGACGCCCCCTGCTCTCCGGGAGTGGGTACCGGAGGAAACAGCCCACCGCTCTCCATGCTGGGACCGGCCGCCGCCTCCGTCCCTCCCCACATGGAGAAGTGGCAGCAAAGTAATGTGGCGGAGTCCGGGATTACTGAGCACTGAGTCCCCCTGTACTGTGCACGGCGCCGGCCATGCCTGTGTCACATACCGCCTGGGAGAGGACAGCACCGGAGGACATGGAGCCGGCTGTGCCCCGGGCAGTGCGACCACGCCGGCTGTGCCCGGCACTGAGGAGGAAGGTGCCAGTCCCGGGAGCGCCGCTCTGCGGGATGTTATCAGTGTCCGGGCTCACATCTCGACCTCAGGGCGGGTCCTGCCCTCCTCCTCCTCCATGAATGACACCTCCTTCTCACACGGAGCCCCTTGGTGATGACCATGGACCCCAGCCTGGCAGTGCTCCGTGCAGAGCTATGGGGGCACAGTCTATATAGCTGGTACTGTAGTTCTGCTGCCTTCATAGTGCAAACTCAGCTCTGACAAGCACAAGGACTAATATTATTCAATGGGAATAGCAGCATGCAAGATTAGCAGCTGATAGTGAAATACTGAACGTGTGAACGTGACCTTAGAGCAAAGTGTATATCCCCGCTGTGGTTTAGGAGCAGCCTCCTGCCCTGTAGCTGTGGTCAGAGGACGCTCCGCTCCCTGCTGTGAACACTTTGGACTTGTTCAGAAAACCGTTGAAATTTTACTGCCATTCACAAAGTTTATACAGCACAGACCAAAAGTTTGGACACACCTTCTCATTTAAAGATTTTTTGTATTTTCATGACTATGAAAATTGTACATTCACACTGAAGGCATCAAAACTATGAATTAACACATGTGGAATTATATACTTAACAAAAAAGTGTGAATGGACGGACTTCTCCACAAGAGGCCCTCACACATTCACACACCTCCACCCTACCACCTCAGACCAGCAAAGGGAGCCCGTTTGGGATATATAAAGGGAGGGTGGAGCTAGGCAGCTCAGTTTAGTTTCGGTTCAGTGTTCAGAGAGAGAGGAAAACAGCTCAGAGTGAGCAGACAGCGTGCTGACGCTCAGAGAGCTGCACGCTGGCTGCTGTGCTTAGGCGAGCCAAGGCCTACAGCACGTGTGAAGGCCTAGTGAGGGCTTTGAGTGGACCGAAGGTGAGAGGAGAAGGAAGAAGTAGCGAGAGGGCAGAAGAGCATACCAGGCTCACCCCAATATATACCAGACACCGGGTTACTGTGCATGGGGGGAGATTAACAGTATGTGGGTGGAGATTTACAGTGTGGGGGGGAGATTTACCGTGTGTGGGGGGAGATTTACCGCGCAGGGGGAAGATTTACTATCTGTGAGAGGGAAGTTTAGTGTGCAGGGGGAGATTTACTGTGTGTGGGGGGAGATTTACTGTGTGTGGGGGGAAATTTACCATGTGAGGGGGGAGATTTACCGTATGGGGGTGGAGATTTACTGTGTGTGGTGGGGATTTAGTGTGGAGGGGAGGGGAGATTTAGTGTAACTAGGGCAGATTTGAGGACACAAGTTTGGGGAGCAAGGAAGCGACAGGTGCAGACAATATGCGGAGCGGTAGAAATTTGAAGACACAGTATGAGGAGCAAAGGGGGAGATGGGGGCCATGTATGAGGAAATTGTATGGGGGGATAGATGCAGATACAGTATGAGTAGTGAGGGGAAAAATGTATGCGGACACAGTATGGGGAGCGAGGGTGATGGGATGTGTGCAGACACAGTATGGGGAGCGAGGGTGTCATGGGTGTGTCAGAAGAGACAGTCGCCCTGCAGTTGGTTGCAGATTATCTCTTCGTTTTGGCATTATAGACACCTTAGCTGTCTCACTCTAGGACCCAGCTGCTACCTCCCTCCTGCTAATTGACACCCAGACTGGGTGTTTAAATACTGGCTGTTGCTAGAGGGAGGTGCTGGTGATAGTCACATGACCCCTTGTGAAGGTTTGGAGCAAGTGCAGGTCTTCCTTTCTAGTGCTAAGAGGACGTGTGTGCCATCTCTCTGAAGTTGACTCAAGCTAAGATACTTTCCCTTTCTGTCTTTAGTTGTCAGTGGGGATCGACTAGCGCTCATCCCCGCCTTCCCTATCCAGGGCCAAGCGCTAAGGAAATACAGGGATAGGTTCCTGTGCGGCGATTGGTGAGGAACCAATATAGGGATGGTAGGGGTAGACAGGGTGGTTGTAGATCAGCCTAGGAGGTCTCCACTTCCCCCTTTCCCTAGTGTCTGGGCTCCCTTCCCCTCATCCCTTTGTGTCACACTTTGTCTTTCCTACACTGTGCGTGACAGGGGGCGATGGGATGTGTGCAGACACAGTATGGGGGAGTCGGGGGATGTGTGAGGAGGTAGTATGGAGAGTGAAAGGGGAAATCTATGAGGAGGAAGGGGGAAACGTGTGAAGAGACTATTAAGGGGAACAGTGTAAGGGCACAGCCAGGAGGGGACAGTATACCAAGGAGGGGGAGTGTGATGAGGGGGCACAGTATAGAGACTAGGGCCTGAAGGTGGGGGACACAGTGTGAGAGGACATTATGAAGAGGGGGCCAAGTAAGGAAAGGAGAGGAGAGAGCAGTGTGGAGAGCATGTACCATAAAAGGGACAGTGTGGCAGGGGTCTAGCCGGCTCCAATGGCACCAGGACCGCTGCCCTAGGACCATCCATTAAGGTGTTATGATCCATCTTAAGTTTTGGAGTCTTTAGCTGCTAGAGACAAGGAGTGGGGACTTAGGTCCAGCCCAGGGGGCAGGAATGGAGTTACAACAAGGCTTTAAATGCTCGTGTAAAGCAGGGCCTAGTGCTTTTTCCCCAGGGAGGTCACGACGACATGTCATGTGCGGAGAAGACCAGAAACGGGGTTCCACAAGTCTCCCATTTGCCAGCCCCTCCACCCACAAGCAGACCTGACTGGTAACTGTCTTATATTCTGCTTATATCTTTTGTCCTATCACTCTTGTATTTGCATATCTGACCATTGTATATGTATAACCATCGTGTATATAGTGTATTGTCTAGTGTGCTCTTAAGGGGATTAAATATATCATTTAACCCTGGGCTGCTCTTTTATCTCAATCCACACGTCCATTTCTCAGTTTAACTTTCCATTAACTTTCTTGGGCTTATATTGAACGAGGAACTGGTGACGGCTCTACTGGGCTGATAAGGTTCTGTTTCACTGGGGCTAGTGAAAGGGGCCTCTCAGCCTGTCAGGGATGTGAGCGAGTGTAGTGCCACGTCAGTCACTGTGTGGGCCACATTCTCTCACTCCCTGTGCCTTTCTGGGCCCGTGTGGACAGAGGGTGTCTGTGTAAAACTGTGCCAAGCTGACCTTATGTATCCCTGAGGAGTGGGGAACGTTGGTGCAGTGCGGATCTGTATCACGTGGTCCTTCTGACGTAATAGTGATGTTAGGTGGGGTGTCAAGGTGCGGATCCATCACATGGGGCATTACAATGACACTGCTATCTTTAAGGGCATCATGTGGGGATGTGCTGCACAAGACCAGAGAAATAATATAGAAATAATTTTTATTTCAACAAATGGACATACGCATACATATACATATATTAAAAACTGAATAAAAGGTGAATATACTGTACAAGCAACAGTCGTGCACTAACAGATCAGTTGGGGGAGGTAAATCATATATCAGCTGAGTAGCTACCTTGTCTTTCCCATAGGAGACTATAGAAATCACTCAAACAATATATTTACAAAGTTTTCCCCCTGCAAATCAAAGTCTAACATCAGGTGGATGACAGGCTGTTCCCACATATAATCAATCAGAATAAAACATGCAATAAGGGTTCAAACTGTGTAACATGGATAATGGATCAAAAAATATACCAGATGCTTAGGGTATTAGGCTAATTCCACTAGAGAGAGGTATCAAGTATTCAACAAAATAGTTCATGTACCAGTAATATATATATCTCATATTTGACATACGAGGGAAAAGTGGAATACAGGGTCAGCATAACAAATAGATGAAGAGTAACAGGGAGAGCATACCGATCCGGAGGTGCACCTAGGACCACCCCTTTCTTGTAGGATTTATATATTATTGTGGAGTGCCTTTTGATTTCCCTTTGTTTAGTTGCTTAAAAGACCAGAGAAGATGGAAGTCTGCAGAGACGAGCTGTGGATGAGAAAACTCATCATGGAGTCTGGACAAGATGAAGAAGAAATGAAAGATGTAAATGTTTTTTGTGATACTAAGGCTGAGTTCACACGATGCGTTTTTCATGCATTTCCGCGGCGTTTTTGCAGTTGCGTAAACGCCGCGGAAACGCATGAAAAACGCATGGTAGAAGGGCAGCAATGTTCCCCAATGGAAATCCGCATGTGCTGTGCCCATGATGCGGATTTTTCCGCAGCGTAAACGCTGCGGTCAAAAATCCGCAGCATGTCAATTCATTTTGCGGAAACGCTGCTCTTTTGCCGCCATTGACTTACATTAGACCGCATGGAATCCGCATCACTGTATATGTTGATGCGCTTTTCATGCGGTCTAATGTGCGGATGGTACCCGGGTGTGGATGAGAGGACTCTCATCCAGACCCAGGTACCATTAAAAAAAAAAGAATAAAATAAAAAATATATATATATTCTCACCTTCTGACGTCCCGCGCTGCGTCCTGCCGGCTTCCCGGGCACTTCGCGGTTGAATGAAGAAGGACCTTCGCTGACGTCAGAGTCATGTGACGGGTCACGTGACGCTGACGTCGGAAGGTCCTAAAGTCTTCACTGCCGGCAGCCGGGACCGATGAAGCAGGACACCGGGGGCCATCAGAGGGTAAAGTATAGATTTATTTTTTATTTTTTGACATTCACGCACTATATAAATCCATGCCGGTTGCATGGATTTATATAGTGTGAAGTTGACAAGCACTTTCCAAGTGATGCTAAAATCGCTTGGAAAGCGCTTGTCAACCCGCATGCGGAAATGAAAGTGAAGACCGCTTCATTTCCGCATGTCCCTGGCAGGAAACTGCATGCACAATCCGCATGCGTTTTTTCCTGCCAGAGAGATGCAGAAACGCTCAGGAAAAAATCCTGAGCATTTCTGCATCGTGTGCACATACCCTAATTCTCATGTTTTTATTTATGTTAAAGGGATTGTCCAAGTTTGTGATGAGCCAGCTGTCATTCTATGTGACTTCCGGCTTCTGAATTCTCACAGTGCGCACTGCACGCTGTTAGGATTCTCTCGTGCCGACAATTTACATACATGCGGTCACGTGCCGACTAGACATGCATGGACTCGCTCAATGAAAATGAATTTACCGAGTCTGGGCACGTCTAGTCGGAATGTGGCCAGAAGTATACAAAACTCATACTTGTGCAAGGGAGAATCCTAAAAGTGCAGTGCATGCGCTGTGAGAATTCAGAAGGCTCCGGTCACCTAGAATGACTGAAGACTTTAATCTAAAACCTGGACAAGCCCTCTAATTATAAAATGAAGCCCTGTAAACAATCCGATCAGTGTGTACTATACTCACTGTCAAGATCCAGCAAGGCATGTAATATACTCACTGTCAGGATTCAGCTCCGCTTGCAGGTTCCATCAGTCATCACATGACCACTTCACTCATGCGATTTTCAATCTTACGGTCACGTGACAATCAGCTTCTCTCCCTGCATCTCTCAGTTTTTCACTGAACATTGAGAGAAGTAGGAAGAGCAGCTCATCGGCACATGACTAAGGGCTTGCTCCCACTTGCAAATAAATCGGACTAATGCAATCAGATAAAAAATCAGATTGCTTTCGGTCCAATGTTAATCAATGATTCTGTGCTCATATGCTTTTTTATTTTCAGCTTAGATCAGATCGAGATCGGACTGAGGCTATGTGCCCACTATGCGGAAATGAAGCAAAAATTTTCCAGAGCATTTCTGCATCTCCTTGGCAGAAAAACGCATGCGGTTTTTCCATGCGTTTTTGACGCGCATTTGACGCGTTTTTGCATGCGTATTTGCCATGCATTTTTCCAATGCATTGTATAGGCAAGTATGCATGCAGAAATGCACAAGAATTGTCCGTATTTTTTATACGAGTAAAATCTGCGCAGAAAAAATCCTGACCATGTGCACAGAACTTGCAGAATGTCATAGAAAGTCACGGGATAAGGTATGCAATGTTTTTCTCGAGCGTTTACCCGCTGTAAATACGCACCAAAAAAGCATCGTGGGCACACAGCCTGAAAAGAAAACGCAGCATGATGCGATTGCATGTGAAATTCGGATCGCTCGCACCCATATAAGTCTATGGGTACGTGTGAAACATTGCACTGCACTTGGATATCACCCGAGTGCAGTGCGATTCCCTCAGACGCCGGCGATGGAGGAGATGGAGAAATTAATTTCTCTGTCTCCTCCATATGCGATTACAGAGCACTGACACTCGGATCACGCTCATCGGATGCCATACACTAATGTGTCTCCAGCCTTAGTGTGCAAATCGCATATGTGCTTGGTGGGGGCACCAAACTGAATTCTTGCCCCTGTTGCAGGAAAACCTAGATACAGCTCTGTGTTTATGTACCATCGGCGGCAACTATTTCCTCATAGACTTTAGGTCTGTGTGGAAAATTGTTCATGCACACTAGCCCATTGACTGACATTGGTCAGTGTGCTGTTCGTGTACAGTCTGTTTGGGGCAGGCAGCTGACGTTTCTCAGAATGTAGTTTTATATTGAACAGAGAGGACTGCCTCATACGACCCGACTGTAGACTGGGTGACCCATTTGCAAAAAATGGTCATGATGGGAAGGGTTAATGACCCAAATTAGCAAAATCATACACCCTTACGTTTCCGTGAAACTGATCTAACCCTGGAAGAATTATGGCATTACACAATATAACTTCATCCCAAATTTATACAGCCCATAAATAATACAACTATGATACGTTAACTTCGTGGATATAAAATTGGCCACGGCCTTTATTTGATTTTTTAAACAGATAACCAACATATCAAATAGCTTCTGAAATTATTAACTTAAAAAAAACTTTAACCAATCACCCGTCCAAAGGCTCAAGCCCATTAACCCCAACTTATTGTCCATTCAGACACCGGAATGACTAACCCCACCAGCGGCTCTTTCAGTCACTGCTTGTAGATTTAAATGAAAAATATTATTTCCAATCTCAGATAAGTGTACTAAATCTTTTCTGAAAAGGCCGGCTACACCGCCTTCCAAGTCAATGTGTCTAAACGAGAAACCTCCAATTGTAGGTAAAAACTTACTAATCGATCTGTTCAAGTGCTTCATTTTTTTATCACAGAACTTCAGCTTTTCCGACTTAGCGCATAACATAAATTATCTTTACTTGATCGATCAGGTCATCCCATTTCTACCCTCTGATCCCCTCCAATAGACTCTTACATGATCAGATGGTAATGACAGGTCAGGCCCGTAGCACCGTTCCTGCGCTCTTGTGTTTTGCCCAGTGGATAAAGAAATTCACCAGAATCCAGTCCGTAAAATCTACATAATGTAATTGTGGCACCCCAGGGGTCTGGTCTCCACAGTAATAGCAATGTTATGTCTGAGAGCAGGTGGGAGGTCTCTTGGTCAGGAATCCTATGCATGCCACACCTCCTGCCCAGTCCTGGGAGGGGAAGAACTTCCCCTATATAAAACTGGGGCTGAGGCAGGGTTAGTGAGAAGAGAAGAGTTGAGAAGAAGAGAAGCAGCATAGGAAAGGAAGATCAGGAGCTCTGTGGGAGCAGGCTAAAAGGAATCAGGGGCTGGCAGCTGAAGAGCTCGCCCTGATTGAAGAGTTACTACCGGACCCGGAGTCCGAGGCTGTGGGGATTAACCCAGACCCAGCAGCAGAAACCGCCCGGCAGGGGATTTCAGGTCCTCTGGCCAAGAAACCCGAAGGCACGGTCACACGCGTGGGACCAGCACCGCCGTCGTGGAGCGGAAGCCACTAGAAGGCCCCGAGTCACCGGCCATACGGGTGAGCACCACACGGTACACTCAGGGACGTGGGCTACTTTTACCCGCCTCTAGCAAGGTAGCCAGAAGAGTACGATTAGTTGGGGAGGCCTACAACTCCGCCTGGCCAAGGGGGATCCCATCTGCTCAAGGACTGACCAGGCCCCGACCGCTAGCCAGTACTCCGGGAGGGTCTATCTTTGTCACCAGTAAAGACCCTGAACTACACCGCATCGTCTCTGAGTGGTTCCTGCTACCCCCATCATCCACGTCGGCTGCCCTGAGGCCATACCCCTCCCGTTGGGGGTTATACCATCTACGCTGCACTATCCTACCACCGGCCTCAGCGGTCTGCCCTGCAGCGGCAGCTCCATAGCTGCATTCAACGGGTGGCGTAGTCGTCCTACATCTACTGCTAATACTCAGCCACACAGTTTGACTCCCTGGGCACGGACCGGGTCACCGCCACGAGACTACTACCCCTATCAGATCCGGCTCCGGGTAGGCTCCCGCGTGCGCAACGCTACTCAGCACAGGCCCAGGGGCGCGTCATAATATCTACACATTTTAATGTACAGCTGGTAACAGTACGACTCCTAACTCCAAAGATTTTTGATAAATGTCTCGTTCAACCCCAATTTTTCAGCCTCTGTCGCAGCCCCAATATGAAATGAGTGTTAAGAAATATCTATCATCTAGTCCCAGATTAAACAGGCATTTCCTTAGAATGCTTCTGAATTGAAACTGCAGCAACGGCATTCCAGACTGGTGTAGCAGCAGATGCTCACCCCCAGCGGGGCGCAAACTCAAATATTCTTTAATTAAACAAACTGGACATATATTAACATCCAGGAAACATTTATCTTATACTAATGCCTTTTCCCAATTGATCAGTTTTAGACTTAACAATGTGAATTATAATATGACCCGTCCTGACAGTCACATATCTTAAATTTAGACCTTCTATCCCTAGCTTACCCCTCGGCAGTAGCTCCCCAATCCTCAGTGCTCCAAAAAATGGTAAGGAAGCAGCTGTTGAAAAAAGCAGTGACTTAAAGGGAACCTGTCATGTCCTGTGTAGTATCTAATAAAAGTAGAAAGACTGGGCTCACCATTTACTGTAGGTGCCAAGAGTCCAAAAAATATATAACATAGATCGGAATAAGGTTCCGGCACTCAAAAAACAATAGCCTTGAGATCCAAAGTTAATGTATGCCTTTTTATTAATGTACATAGAGCAGAGTCCAATGCAATGGAAGAAATTCATGCCCAACGTTTCAACCCATACGGGTTTTCCTCAGGGGCTTCAAACAAAATAATTTAAAAAAAAATGTAAGAAAAACAACAAAAAACAGAAATGTCAATAATCATGTACATACATCATTAAGACAACCTCAGTATATCTGTAGAAAGTAGGTATAGAATGAGAGACAGCAATCATTCCCTAAACAGGGAACCATAATGTTACAATATTGGAACCACTACATCATGAAAACTTCCAATAATTAGTAAAACATAGGATAGAAGAGAAAGATCAAGTAGTAAGATATGTGATATCGATACTTGGTGAAATTAAATATCAGTCATGATCCCATAGTCATTATGGCAATAGTAATATAAAATAATAGAAAAACTATATATGTAAATAATTACCCGTATAAAAAGTGGAAAAGTGTATGGTCTGAACTTCCTGCGATAGGTAAATATGGGGAGTCCTACAATAAGAGAAGTATAATGTTGGAGAAACCATTCCTAGAATTGACGAATGAAACGGGATATAGGGAATTCATATGTATACATACCAACCAATAAATGGAGTAGTAGAATGTGACCACCACAAATAAACTACGCCGGGATTTACCCTATGTAGCTAAGACAAGATCAAAGACCATTCAGTATCTTAAAACCTATATTTCATTAATCCACAATGTAAGGCTCACCCAAAGTTTTACCTGTTTCTAATGGAAAACTTGAAACTGACAGGTAATGGTCCTAAAAGTAAATGAAAATAAGGAAAGTCACATGTCCCACCTCAGAGAATCATCAGTTCATATTCCAAAGCAGCGAGTCCAAAAACAAGCAAAAGTGCTAATAAGGATCATAAAAATTACCTGTTTGTGCAGAGTGAGTCATGAAAGTGTGGCGCTACCTAAGCTGACAGGGTGGCTTTAAATATGGCGCTCGATGAGGCTTCTACCTCCTCCTTCCGGTCTGTTGGATCGCAGGTTTCGGTATGTGGAGCGCAAGCTCGCGCATGCGCTATATATATCATGAAAAGCACGCACTGAAGAGTCTACTTCCCTGTGTCTGGTCAATTATGATGCAGGTTCCGGTATGTGGAACGCAAGCCGGCGCCCGCACTGCATGTGTCATGATAACACGTTGCGCCGCCGTGTGTCAGCATGAATCAGTTTTGTAAAGATTTACTAGAGATTATCTTAAGGAACAATTTTTTTCTGTTCGGTGATAGATTCTTCATGCGGTGTAAAGGGACATCGATGGGGTTGAACGTAGCGCCCCCTTACGCCAACATTTTTATGGCTCATTTTGAAGAACAATATATATATAATTATACAGGCGGTCAATCTAGTATCGTCTCTTGGAGATGGTACATAGACTATATCTACATGCTGAAATAAACCTGAACATTTCTTTGGGAACCTTTATCCCATGATGCTGTCATATATGCAAAATGCTCATCCACTATACTCATCCACTTTCTTTTCTATCCTAGCTAAAAACTTGATGCTGGCAGCAATGATAATAAATCGACAAATTCATTGTTCCAGATCTTTTCTTTTATGGACAGTGCCAAGTGCTAACCTAGCAGGGAAACTGCACATGTCATTACTTCCTTATAGCAAGCCTCCCCTACCCTTTAACACCCGAGGCTATGGGCGTCACTATTGAGTCATGCTCCCCTGCCAATCCTTCCAGGCCCTCATCAAGGTGTTTCCAAACCTCTGCAACTTCCAGGGGCTGAGAAGACTAACAGAAGCCGACTGGTCTTATTGGGGGGGGGGACACTAGCAATTTTGATTACTGTGATAAGGCAGTAGGGATGTGGGTATGGGAGGAGTTGTACTCACCACCCGATGTTTGTTCTTCTTGTATGCTGCTCTGCCCAAAAGGCTGACTCCTGTCCAGACCTCCAGCATGTATGTGACTCACCCCCTGGGCCGTGGGGTACTCGAAACCGGGTCTCCTGGTGTGCGGTGCTGATGGGGGTAGTAGTGGCAACCCGGTCCCGTGGCTCAGGGTGGTCACACCAATGTTGTGGCAGCCTATTTATAGATTTGTGAATGTCCGACTACGCCACCCGTGGATTGCGGTCAGGGATAACCGCCGCTGCCAGGCAGACCGCTGAGGCTGGTGTTGGTGTGCAGCTCAAGGGTAGGATAATTCCCCACGGGAGGAGTGTGGCCTCAGGGCAGTGTAGGTGGATGCTGGGGGTGATAGTGCCGGCCGCAATAGTAAAAGTTCAGAGCCCGTTTCAAAACATTTCTGGGTCTTTATTGTAGATGTTATTAATGACCCAACAGTAGTACCGGTTAGGAATGGGCCTGGGTGTCTGAGAGCATTCGGGGGAGCCCCACTGGTCAGGGTGAGTGTGTAGGCCTACCGTTCTCTCTATGCTCTTTCTGACTATCCCCCTTTTCGTGGTGTAATAGCCCACGTCCCTGAGCTTGCCGTGTACTTCTCGCCTGTATGGCTTGCAACTCGGGCCTTGGGTACCTTTTGCTTTCTCCTCGCTGTACTGGTCCCTCTGTGTGGCGGAACCTCCAGGCTTCTTAGGCCAAGGGACCTGAAATCCCTCGCGGGTTGGTTCTTTGCTGCTGGGAATGATAACCCGGACAGCCTCGGACCCCAATGTCCGGTTAGATTGATTCTCTGCCAGGACCGGCTCTCGTCGCCTCTGTCCCTGGCTTGCAGTCTCTCCTCTGCCTCCCGGACTCCTCAGCTGCTGCTGACCTGTCCCTTCCTCTAAGAAACCCTTCTGGTCACTTCAGAAGTGGGTTCTGGTCTCTCTAACCCTGCCCCAGTTCCAGCTTTTATAGGGCAGCCAGCTCCCCCTACTGGCCTGGGACAGGAGGTGCTGCATGCTAATTGTCCCTAACCAGGGAACCTCCCTCCTGCTCTCAGACGCAGATTAATCACATTTGTGGCAACCAGGCCTGGGGTGTCACATATGCCCGTGACTAGGGACCAGCAACGGATTCATGAAACCAGTGGTCAACTGAGCCCTGACTGACATGCTGACCTGGTGTAGCTCCCTCTGCTGTCCTCCTCCATCTTCGTCTTCCCCGTGGTCTGTCCCTCTAACCGGTGAAGGAGAGAAGATAATCCTCCTTCTCTTCAGGCGTGTGCCACTGCGCATGCCCGTGCCTCCCGATAACGTCATCTCGTCTGGCCACATCACCACTTCCTCGTTACTGCTCACTCGAGCTCCATCCTCTGGACCGACAGCATCTCCTGGCAGGTACTCTAGGCATTTCTGCAGGCACACCGTGACTGCTTCCTCGCCCATCTTCTTCCACAGATCATCCAGAAGAACATCCATCACGGGGAGGTACCGTAGCAATTCTGGCAAGAAAATTCCGGAGGTCGGACACAGACCCCCAGCGCTCTCCTCTTTTAATCCCTGCTCACTCTCTATTTACTAACATCTGTTTTCAATCAGGGGGCGTTCACAGGGAGGGAAACCTAACCTTCCACTGCTATGGCCCCCTGACTGGCCAGGTTTGCCAACCAACCAACTGCTGGGCACTTGAGGGTATGTGCCCTAGCAGAAATGACGGGAAAGCTACTTTCCCACCATTTAACCCCTTCAAGAGAGGGATACATAGCAGATGAGGTAATGCCATGTGTTCCCCTCCTGAAGGTCCAGGGATCACCATTACCTTATGGGTTTGCTCACATGAGCATATAACACGGCCAATTGCTATCCGATGTTCTATCTGATAGGACTCGCACCAATGTTATACTATGGGACAGTGCAGATCTGCTACTTTTTTCTCATGCCAAATCGCACCAAAATAATCGCAACATGTTTCGAGATCTCTGGAATTAGGATCACGTGCACCCATACTTGTCTAAGGGTGCATGTGAAACATCGGACTGCACTCAGATGTCATCCTAGTGCAGTCCGACAGTGGAGAAGATGTAAAAATGAAGTTCTCCATCTTCTCCACGCCTGCATTGCAATTTTCTTATGCGAGGGAATCGAATCACAGTAAACTGACACTGGGCTCAAACTCTAATCACAGTGTCATTAGCATAATCGAGCCGATTTTCTCGCATGAGAGAATCATCACTCGTGTGACCCCGGCCTATATCTCATCCACACAAGTTTCCGTGATGGCTCTGACACAGACATCGCCCTATATGTGATGTAGATGCTGCACCCTATATAAGCAGACACTTAGGTGTGTAACAGGAGGGCTCACAGCTTGTCAGTAGGATCTAGTATGATGTTTATGTTGCCTACAAACTATGCAGAAAAAAGTTTAAAAGTTCATTCCCCTCCGCCCTGAAGTTCTACATTCTTTCCCTATAAAGCTAAATTTGTATTACTTAGCACTATTACTTTTGAGTTACTGTTCCCATAGAGCTAGGGCTGGTCCATAGGGGCTAAAAATAACATTTTGAATAATTTTCAGCCTAAGTCCACATGCAACATAATTGCAACAGAAAAAGTCCATTATGAATTTGGTTGAAGATTTGCATGCTAATCATTTGTATTACATGCAGTTTTTGTAGCACAAATGGCTGTGGTTTCAGCAAAAAAAAGATTTTACCTGAATGAATTTAGCTCCTGGGATGAAAATGTCAGCAGCCAAATATTTTTTCGGAAACGAAATAAAAAAAAATGCATAATGTTATTTTTTTAAAAAAATGGTCCCATACATCTTCCTAACTTCTGAAAGGGCAGTGACACTCTGCTGCTTTATTACCAATTATTAAAGGGGTTGTGCCACCATAAAGTATACATTTAACTAAGCAGAAAAGGTGGAAGTAACATAGTAACATAGTTTTTAAGGTTGAAGGAAGACTAAGTCCATCTAGTTCAACCCATAGCCTAACATGTTGATCCAGAGGAAGGCAAAAAAAAACCATGTGGCAAACACTAAGCTCCACATTGGGGAAAAAAATTCCTTCCCGACTCCATACGACAATCAGACTAGTTCCCTGGATCAACGCCCTATCAAGGAATCTAGTATATATAACCTGTAATATTATACTTTTCAAGAAAGGCATCCATGCCCTTCTAAAATTTTAGTAGTGAATTACTCATTACAACATCATGCGGCAGAGAGTTCCATAGTCTCACTGCTCTTACAGTAAAGAATCCCCGTCTGTGATTATGATTAAACCTTCTTTCCTCCAGACGTAGAAGATGCCCCCTTGTCCCTGTCTCAGGCCTCAGAGTAAAAAGATCAGTAGACAGGTCTTTGTACTGTCCCCTCATATACTTGTACATAGTAATAAGATCACCCCTAAGCCTTCTTTTTTCCACAGTAAATAACCCCAAGTGTAATAACCTGTCTTGGTATTGCAGACCCCCCAGTCCTCTAATAACCTTGGTCATTCTTCTCTGCACCCACTCTAGTACAGCTATGTCTTTCTTATACACCGGAGACCAGAACTGTACACAGTATTCTAAGTGTGGTCGCACTAATGACTTGTATAGAGGTAAAATTATGTTCTCCTCATGAGCATCTATGCCTCTTTTAATGCATCCCATTATTTTATTTGCCTCTGCAGCAGCTGCCTGACACTGGCCACTAAACGTGAGCTTGTCGTCCACCAATACACCCAGGTCTTTTTCAGTTACAGTTTTGCCCAGTGTTTTACTAGTAAGCATATAATTATACATTTTATTTCCTCTGCCCAAGTGCATTACCTTACATTTATCCCCATTAAAGCTCATTTGCCATTTATCAGCCTAAGCTTCTAGTTTACATAGATCCTCCTGTAATATAAAATTGTCCTCCTCTGTATTGATTACCCTGCAGAGTTTAGTGTCATCTGCAAATATTGAAATATTACTCTGTATGCCTCCTACAAGGTCATTAATAAATATGTTAAAAAGAAGCCGGCCCAATACTGACCCCTGTGGTACCCCACTGTTAACTGAGACCCAGTCTGAGTGTTTTCCATTAATAACCACCCTTTGTTTCCTATCACTGAGCCAATTCTTAACCCACATACATATATTTTCCCCTATCCCCATTGTTCTCATTTTATGTATCAACCTTTTGTGTGGAACCGTATCAAAAGCTTTTGAAAAGTCCATATACACAACATCCACTGCATTTCCTTGGTCCAGTCCAGAACTTGCCTCCTCATAAAAACTGATCAGATTAGTTTGACAGGAACGGTCCCTCGTAAACCCATGTTGATAGTGGGTCTTGAGGTTATTCTTCTTCTGATACTCTAGTATAGCATCTCTTAGGAAACCCTCCAGGATTTTACCCACAGTAGAGGTTAAGCTTACTGGCCTATAATTTCCAAGTTCAGTTTTTGTCCCCTTTTTGAATATTGGCACCACATTTGCTATACGCCAGTCCTGTGGTACAGACCCTGTTATTATGGAATCTTTAAAGTTTAAAAATAATGGTCTATCTATGACGTTACTTAATTCCTGCAGTACTCGTGGGTGTATCCCATCCGGGCCCGGGGATTTGTCAACTTTAGTGGTTTTTAGACGCCGCCGTACTTCCTGCTGGGTTAAGCAAGTGACATTTAATGGAGAATTTTTGTTATCACTAATCATGTTTTCTGTCATGCGATTTTCTTGTGTAAATACGGTTGAAAAAAAATCATTTAGCATATTGGCTTTTTCCTCATCCTCATCCACCATTTCACCCAGACTATTTTTAAGGGGGCCAACACTATCATTTTTTAGTTTTTTACTATTTATGTAGTTAAAGAATATTTTGGAGTTATTTTTACTTTCTCTGGCAATGATTCTCTCTGCCTCAGTCTTTGTTGCCTTGATTTGTTTTTTACATAATTTATGTAATAAATTATTTAATGTATCCTCCTATTTCTAGCATGTTTATTCCCAAAGGGTATATATTGTGCACAGGTCCTATTCAGGATGCTAATGAATGTCTCCCATTTGCTTTGTGTAGCTTTATGTCTCAGGATATCGTCCCAGTTTATTGCACTAAGATCATCTCTCAACCGTTGGAAATTTGCCTTCCTGAAGTTTAGTGTCCTTGTAACACCTCTACTACACATCTTATTAAAGGTTACATGTAAACGTATTATTTTGTGATCACTATTACCCAAGTGACCCCCAACTCGTATATTTGATATGCGGTCTGGCCTATTGGTTAATATTAGGTCTAGCAGTGCCCCCCTTCTTGTTGGGTCCTGAACCAGTTGTGAAAGGTAATTGTCTCTCATAGTTGTCACAAACCTATTACCTTTGCTTGAACTACATGTTTCTGTCCCCCAATGTATTTCAGGGTAGTTGAAGTCTCCCATAATAATGACTTCTCCTTGAGTCGCTGCTTCATCTATTTGCTTTACGAGGATATTCTCCGCTACTTCCATTATTTTTGGAGACTTATAACAAACCCCTATCAATAATTTATTATTTTTCCCCCTCCCCTTATCTCCACCCACAGGGACTCTACATTTTCATTAGATTCACCTATATCCTCCCGCAAGACTGGTTGTAAGGATGATTTTACATATAAACACCCCCCCCCCTCGCTTGTTTGTACGGTCATTTCTGAACAGACTATAGCCCTGTAAATTAACTGCCCAGTCATGGCTCTCGTCCAGCCACGTCTCAGATATCCCTATCATGTCATAATTATTTTCCAACAAAATTAATTCTAATTCCTCCATTTTGTTGGTGAGGCTTCTGGCATTAGTGTACATGCATTTTATGTATCTCTCTGTACCTTTATTCCTTCTTACTTTATTGACTGTTCTAACCCCACCCCCAATTTCTTTATTTGTGCCCAGGTCACTATCTGCACTATCTTCCCCACCTATAAAATGATTACCCTCCCCCCAATCCCTAGTTTAAACACTCTTCCAACCTTCTTGCCATTTTCTCCCCCAGCACAGCTGCACCCTCTCCATTGAGGTGCTGCCGGTCCCTAGCGTAGAACCTGTAGCCAACTGAGAAGTCGGCCCAGCTCTCCAGAAACCTAAATCCCTCCTTCCTACCCCAGTTCTTGAGCCACTTATTTATCTCCCTAATCTGCCGTTGCCTCTCTGGCGTGGCATGTGGTACCGGTAGTATTTCAGAGAATACCACCATTTACTTCAATAGGAGCTAAGCAACATTGCCCAAGAATGGCCACTACACAGTGTATAACACTAATAGAAAGAGAAGAAAACAGAAAAGGAAGTGCAGAGAATAGAGATCTTAAACTGGTTTGGATTAGAAACAGGCTTAGATAAGCGGTAATGTGCTCACCTTGTTAGGAATATTGTTGTTGTTATTATTAATATTGGGAAAACTCCTGTTTTCACGCGGTTCCCCTTTTGCAGCTGGTCACGGAGACCACCATAATAAATAAAATTTAAGAAGGTAAATATATCTAAAGAGAGAGTTTATTTATAGATGCATAGGGATTTGCATTTTGGCACTGGACTATTGCATTCCTAAGGCCACATCAGAGTAAGGACGCAGTCAGATGGCTCTATAAATCGGACCGAGATTGGTCTGCAGGGCACGGACTGGCAGGCGGCTCAGCCAAGCCAGTCCATGTTTTTCTATGCAGCTGACACACCAGTCCGTGCACTGCAGTCCAATATCAGGCTCATTTATACGGCGGTCGGACTACCGCCCTAAGAAACAACAGGGTTTTGTATACATAATAAAACAGGAAATGGAAATGACATGATGGGGATGGATCAAAGGAGGAGGAGGAGATAAAATAATATTAACTTAAATAAAGCCCCTGGGCGGTTGGATTTGAACCCAGCACAACAGTGCTAGCAAACAGGCCACTAAGGCTACGTTCCCACGATAAGTATTTGGGGTGTTTCGGATATTGCAGATTTTCTGTAGCATTTCTGTACCTATTAGCTAAATTAGGTTACTTGCGTTTTTTTCATTGCATTTCTTGTGCATTTTTTTATATGCATTTTTATTTAGTTGTTGACTCTGGTTTTTGTCTTTTTTTGGTATGCTATGTTTTAAATAAAACTGCTTTGTTTTGGAAACTTCCTGTTCTTCGGCATTAATAAAACGTTATTGATAAAGTAATATGTGGATTCCACTGAGGAAACACACTAAAAACGCATATACGTTTCTTTCTGACTGTAGATTTTCCTCATCTCATTCAAGTCTATGGGGAAAATCAGCACATAAAACTCGCAGCGGAAATTCACATGTTGTGGATTTCAAACACGCACCGCGGGTCACTTTATGCTGCATAAAAAAGGCAGGAGATTTCTATCAATCCCATTCACTTTGCTGGAACTGTAAGATGCTGTGTTTTTTTGTGCAGCGAAAGTATGCCATGTGAAAAACTCATCGGGAGAAATGAAAGCGTAACTGTCGTTTTAATTTCTATTTCATAAATCACTAGTTTCATTATCCCCCTTCATGTTATAATTTTGTTGCTATTATATTATTTTTTTTTTATTTATATTATTATGTATGGTCTCTTGCTATAATTTGTTTCCCCTTTTCCTTCTCCACTGTGTTCAAATCTTCCATGTTTTTGTCTTTCCCCACTCATCTCCTTTATTTGGACATGTACTATGTGCAATCAAGCCCTTTATGCTCTATGTTGACATGGTTTATTTATTTATTTTACTCGCTTATATATCGCCATTAATTCCACAACGCTTTACAGACATTATCAGCACTGTCCCCATTGGGGCTCATGTGGCGCCCCTGAGGGTTCGACCGCCACAGGGATGCTGCACTTCTCTAGTGGAGTGTAGTGTTTCTCCTCTGAGGTAAGAACAGTGTGATGGTCAAGACCCCACCTCCACATCCAACAACACACTTCTCCCACCAGAGAGGGCTCTTATGCACTAGGTGCTGCCCCTACTGGGAATTGGGAGACTGGGGAACCAAGAGATAGGGGAACCAATTAGTGGGTGAGGGTGGAGGACTCACATTTTAGTGACACTTAATAATTCATATTTAAGACACAGCCATCTTCGGATCGTGATCTCCCACCCTGAACGTGGATCCTGTGTGGACCTGCAGCGGATGGGGACACGGCCCTCGTACCCTGGCCTTGGGTCGAGGGGCAGGTTGCAGATAATGGATGTCTCAACCCGGTCAAGGACCATGACCAAGAAGGCCTGGAGCTCGGGAGTGTAGCTCCATCGCAAATGGATCCCAGGGAGGATGCAGACGGAGCGGTATACGCCACCTGTCCTCGCTATGCTGATCTATTCAGAGGGATTCCAGCTGCAAGAGGGGTACCGGCCCCCGATACCTGACCTTGCTACTCTACGCCCTGGTCAGGGAAGCCCGTAGGCCCTGAGGATCCCACCGGGTAACGGAAGGAGCGGAGCTGCCACCCGTACCCTTTTTCTGAGCGTCGTTCAGAGGGAGACCCGGCCTATCTACACACAAACAGACAGGAAAGGACCCGGTCTGAAGTCTAGGAACACTCTGTTGCGGGGTCTTGACTTAACACTGGACTTACTCGGAGGTTGTCGGTTCTTCGTTACTGGTGACCGCAGAACTCCGCGAGGAGCAGGGAGACTCCTTCCTACTGCAATCTCCATCGTGAGTAAAAACCCTGGAAGTTAACCCCTATGGCCTCCGGACTCTTATTCTGCACTACACCGCACGACGCAGCACCAGAACTCCTAGACTACTACTCCCTCCATCCTGTCCCTCTGCCCTGAGGCCCTGCTCCGCCTGTGGGGAGTAGTAACAACGACGGCTGAGATAACACCATGCCTCAGCGGACTGCAGCAGCGCTGGTGGCCTTCACCAGGTGGCGTAGTCGAGATCAGCCACTCAACCCGGATAAGCCCGTACCATCTCTTTTTATAGTGTGATGGCCCTGGGCACGGAGCGGGTCCGGGCCACGGCTGCACCCCATCTACATCACAGGGCCCGACTCCAAGTCCCCCATCCCCCAGGGTAGGGCTTACACGAGGCACGCGTGAGTCACACAACTTGGCGTAGTCGGCAGGATCGCGTGCCCGCAGCAAAGGAAGGAATTACCCATTGCTACCGGGTACTGTGTGCCTTAAACCTTAGACTGTCGTTTTCACTTAAAATGGCGCCCGCCCAAGAAGAACAGGCACAATAGTGTTGTGGAAAGATGGTCTTCTGACACCTCCCATCGTGGGCCGGGCTCCCGCATGGCGCCAAAAGTGCGGACCGCCCCTTCCATCAGAGACTGTCCGCGGGGTAATGCCCGTGAAACCGGATGGGCTGAAAGTAGGCGGGCCTGTCTGCATACCGCCCAGGAACCGCCCTGAAAGAGGAGGAAGAAGAAAAATAAGGTGCGGCCATAGCAGTTAGAGGTTGGCGACCTTCGGGAGCAGACATGGACGCTTCTGGAGCGCAACCTACGGAGCCTTCCGAACCCGGTCCAGCTCCTTCCCCCGGCAGGGAGCGAAGCGGCACCAGACTTACAGCGGGAGATATAGCATTTCTTCACCAGGAAGCGCCGGGGTTTGCAACGAGACTGGATGAGGCCCAGAAGGCGGCGACTGCTGCGTGGCGGGAGGAAATGCTGCTGCGCATACGGACCCGCCGCCAAGAAGCTGGAGCTCAGGGAGATGCGGTGACAGAGGTCGCGAGCAGCCCAGAGGCGGCTGAGTGTGCTACCCCTGCACCGGCTGCTGGGCCTACCGTACCCATACTGGACCTCATGGCCGAATATCTCCTACCCTTCGTGGTCACCTGGGAGCAGGTCTTTGCCCCAGAGCTGCAAGCTTCAGCTATAGGTGGAGACCTGCATTGCCGCCCAACTCCTGAATCGGAAGCGCCTGAGGCTGCTGGGGTATCCACCGACCCCAACCCGGACTGGTCCGCACTTGTAGAGGACCCGCAGCTAACCCTTATGACACCGCTACCCTCACCGACAGTCACCTGGCCGGAGGCTGAGGAGTGGGCCTGGGACAACCAGGGGGGGGACCTGATGGGCTTCCCCCGGGAGACCCGGGCTGAAGCGCGCAGGAGGAGCGAGCGGTGCCGTGAGCAGATTCTCCAAGTCAGCCGGGAGCAACGCCAGAGAGAGGTCCGCTGCGAGCGCCTCGAGGTGCGCGCCAAGGCTGAAAATTCCCGGGCCCGACAGGAAGAGGAAGCTCGTCCAAGCCCCCATGTGGAAGGGCAAGTCGTCCGCTTCCACCATGAGGCGGGATGGGGGTTCATAAGAAGTCCCCAATATCAGGACGATGTCTTCGTCAGCAGGCGGGACGTCGAACTGCGTCTGAAAAAGGGACACCCTGGCTGGAACCTCTTCCCGTGTGACGTAGTTACATACACCCGACACCATGGGGTGCGGGGGTGGTACGCCCTGGATGTCCACAAGGAGTCCGGGAGCGACGCCCCCTCGTGCTCAGCCTCAGAGGACTGGTCAGCCTCCGTCAGGAGGAACGAGCCTTTTCCCAGGAGGGAACCCGAGAGTTAAGCAGCCCCGGAGGCAGTAACCTGTTCAAAGTTATTATGTTGACGTTTATGTTTTGATTTGCTTACCCGGTTTCCTGAGACATTGGTCCCTGAGGACTAGCAGCAGACAGACTCCTCCCTTGTAAATAGTTTGCATCTTTTTAGGTGCTCCTTGTTGGTTTTATGTAAAACCGCAGCTATTCCTACCTCAGACCTCAGAAGAAAAACCTGTTTGAGTGGCTCTCCTGGAGGTCCAACTCGGGATCTTCATGCTCTGCAGCCACCCCAGGGCCCACGTTGGGGGTTTGGGACAGGTCCCTCGTGCTTCTGAACTGCCTTTAAGCTCCTGCACTTTAACCCATCTGTCTGTGCATAAATGTCTCTGGATGATTCTAGCACTTTTATAATTTTATACATTTGTATTTTTATATTATATGCTGTTTGTAACGTTTAAGAAGATGTGCCTCCCATAAAGGGAAGATGGTTTATTGTTATATATAAAAAGAAAAACTGTGCCAGGTATTGCTCTTTTGCAGCCCGCGGTCGTGCTGTGTTTCACCAGGGGGGAATGTGGCGCCCCTGAGGGTTCGACCGCCACAGGGATGCTGCACTTCTCTAGTGGAGTGTAGTGTTCCTCCTCTGAGGTAAGAACAGTGTGATGGTCAAGACCCCACCTCCACATCCAACACCACACTTCTCCCACCAGAGGGGGCTCTTATGCACTAGGTGCTGCCCCTACTGGGAATTGGGAGACTGGGGAACCAAGAGATAAGGGAACCAATTAGTGGGTGAGGGTGGAGGACTCACATTTTAGTGACACTTAATAATTCATATTTAAGACACAGCTATCTTGGCTCTTGGTTCTTTTGACTGTCTTCAGATCGTGATCTCCCACCCTGAACGTGGATCCTGTGTGGACCTGCAGCGGATGGGGACGCGGCCCTCGTACCCTGGCCTTGGGTCGAGGGGCAGGTTGCAGATAATGGATGTCTCAACCCGGTCAAGGACCATGACCAAGAAGGCCTGGAGCTCGGGAGTGTAGCTCCACCGCAAATGGATCCCAGGGAGGATGCAGACGGAGCGGTATGCGCCACCTGTCCTCGCTATGCTGATCTATTCAGAGGGATTCTGGCTGCAAGAGGGGTACCGGCCCCCGATACCTGACCTTGCTACTCTACGTTCTGGTCAGGGAAGCCCGGTAGGCCCTGAGGATCCCACCGGGTAACGGAAGGAGCGGAGCTGCCACCCGTACCCTTTTTCTGAGCGTAGTTCAGAGGGAGACCCGGCCTGAAGTCTAGGAACACTCTGTTGTGGAGTCTTGACTTAACACTGGACTTACTCGGAGGTTGTCAGACCTTCGTTACTGGTGACCGCAGAACTCCGCGAGGAGCAGGGAGACGCCTTCCTACTGCAATCTCCATCGTGAGTAAAAATCCTGGAAGTTAACCCCTATGGCCTCCGGACTCTTATTCTGCACTACACCGCACGATGCAGCACCAGAACTCCTAGACTACTACTCCCTCCATCCTGTCCCTCTGCCCTGAGGCCCTGCTCCGCCTGTGGGGAGTAGTAACAACGACGGATGCGATAACACCATGCCTCAGCGGACTGCAGCAGCGCTGGTGGCCTTCACCAGGTGCCACAGGTGGCGTAGTCGAGATCTGCCACTCAACCCGGATAAGCCCGTACCATCTCTTTTTTTAGTGCGACGGCCCTGGGCACGGAGCGGGTACGGGCCACGGCTGCACCCCATCTACATCACAGGGCCCGACTCCGAGTCCCCCATCTCCCAGGGTAGGGCTTACACGAGGTGCGCGTGAGTCACACACTCACAATCTACATTCCCTATCAGTATGTCTTTAGAGTGTGGGAGGAAACCGGAGAACCTGGGGGAAACCCACGCAAACACGGGAAGAGCATACAAACTCCTTGCAGATGTTGTCCTTGGTGGGATTTGAACCCAGAACTCAAGCACTGGAAAGCTGCAGTGCTAACCACTGAGCCCCCGTGCTGCCTATGCTTAAATAGTAACCGTCATTTTAATTTTTATTTCATAAATCAATAGTGCACCTAATGGATACCTAAGCTACTGCAATGCCTGCACATGAGGTAAGCGACATAGCTAATTAGGAGAACTATATTACATTTCTAATTGGAGGTATTTGCTAATATTACTACACTTACTACATATTGGGATAGGACCTTGGAGATGGGAATACCCATTTAATTACATATCTTCCTTTATTATATATAACACCATCTCTTATTACGTAACATCCTCTCTGGCTATGCATGGCGCAGTCCCTTATTATATAACGTCCTCTGTAATGTTCAGCGCCGTACCACGCAACCTCCGATCCTCACAAGATCTCCTTCTCTACTCCCCTCTTATCGCCCCTTCTCAAAATCGCATACAAGATTTCTCCCGTGCATCCCCCCCTACTCTGGAATTTTCTACCCCAACACATCAGACTCTCGCCGACTGCGGAAACCTTCAAAAGGAACCTAAAGACTCACCTCTTCCGACAAACCTACAACCTGCAGTAACCATCACTCCACCATACTGGCCGGAAAATAAAAAAGTTATGGCTCTTGGAAGAAAGGGAGTAAAAAAAACCTCCCAAAAACAGAAAATGGCCCGGAGTGAATGGGTTAAAGGACTGTTTAAAAAAACACGTTATCCCCTATCCACAGTGCTAGAGACTACAGTATGCAGGATTCCAGAGGCCCTTTCCTTTGAATGGAGGCCCAGCATGTGCACCTCCACTTCATTAATGATGGTGCTGTAGTGCTAAGTTCTTGGGATCAGGGTCTCCAGTGATCAGCAAGCTATCCCTCTATCCTATAGATAAGTTTTTGAAAGGTAATAACTAGTGTTGAGCGAGTATGTATCATTAACCCTTTCCGCGAGCACGCTCGGGTGCTCGCTGAGTATTTTGGCATGCTTGACTTTCTTTTACTGTTGCCGCGGCTGCAAGTGTCACGGCTGTTAGAGGGGCAAGCCCTGCATGTGTCACAGCTGTCTAACAGCCGTGACACTTGCAGCCACGGCAACAGTAAAATAAATGCCGAGCACGCCAAAATACTCGGCGAGCACTCAAGTGTCCTCGCCGAAAGGGTTAATGAAACACTAGTAAAACCCTTTAATGAATCCCTTTACCAACACAACTCTCTTCAGTGCTGGAGACAAATTGATCTGCATTACATTATGTGGCATATATAGGGTCCCAATTATTATTCTTTTAACTCCAATTATTTGGAGTAATTTGTGATTTTTTCAGCTGTTTCTCTGACATACTATATCGTTATTAGACATTTGAGACATTTTCAGCGTCATTTTCACCTAAGTGACAATTCTGCTTTAAGTTTGTGAAAGTGACCAGGATTTGGGTTGACAGATATTTTTCAACAAATTCTTGACAAATGCATGACATTTTTGTGCAAGTGCACTCCTTCTTTACCTGGGTGGCGTACGAGGACTAGGACAGAGATGATTCTGAAGTTAACATTTGCCTAATGTCAGAGAAAATGCATTCTTTTTGTATTTGATTCAGGGGTGGACATACCATGGGTGCAATCTGTGCAGCGGCACAGGAGCCCAAGATTAAGGGGGTCCACGTTTACCTCCAAAACAGATGGAATTGTGAATTATGACTTTGGACTGCAAAGGGCCCAAATATTGTGCTAGCATGTAGTTCTCTACTATCTGTGTCCGCTCCTAATCTGATTGTCCATGCACATGATTTGCAGTCAGATATTTTAAATGGAACCTGTCAGGTGATTCATGTTGCGTACCCCATGGGTTGCGTGAATCAGAGACCACTCCTTCATTACAGATATTTATCTTTCACTCAAACTCTGCAGCATTTCAGAGATACATACTTTATACAGGGAGCTGGGTACAAGGTGACTGAGATGACTAGTCACTGAGGCAGGTCCCACTGGCATCTCCCTGCCCAATTCTGTTTTACTGACAAGTCTATCCCTACGCATATATAGGAAGAGACCTTTCAAAAAAGCACAGCCGGGCAGGAAAGGTCGACAGGTACCTGGCTCCGTAACTAGTCATCTCTATCACCTCGGACCCGTCTCCTTGTTCAAAGTATGTTTCCTTTGAATAATTTCAGAGTGAAATATAGATACAGTTAGGTCCATATATATTTGGACAGAGACAACATTTTTCTAATTTTGGTTCTAGACATTACCACAATGAATTTTAAACAAAACAATTCAGATGCAGTTGAAGTTCAGACTTTCAGCTTTCATTTGAGGGTATCCACATTAAAATTGGATGAAGGGTTTATGAGTTTCAGCTCCTTAACATGTGTCACCCTGTTTTTAAAGGGACCAAAAGTAATTGGACAATTGACTCCAAGGCTATTTCATGGACAGGTGTGGGCAATCCCTTCGTTATGTCATTTTCAATTAAGCAGATAAAAGGCCTGGAGTTGATTTGAGGTGTGGTGCTTGCATTTTGGAAGGTTTTGCTGTGAAGTAAACATGCGGTCAAATGAGCTCTCCATGCAGGTGAAACAAGCCATCCTTAAGTTGCAAAAACAGAACAAACCCATCCGAGAAATTGCTACAATATTAGGAGTGGCAAAATCTACAGTTTGGTACATCCTGAGAAAGAAAGAAAGCACTGGTGAACTCATCAATGCAAAAAGACCTGGGCGCCCACGGAAGACAACAGTGGTGGATGACCGCAGAATAATCTCCATGGTGAAGAGAAACCCCTTCACAACAGCCAACCAAGTGAACAACACTCTCCAGGAGGTAGGCGTATCAATATCCAAATCTACCATAAAGAGAAGACTGCATGAAAGTAAATAGAGAGGGTTCACTGCACGGTGCAAGCCACTCATAAGCATCAAGAATAAAAAGGCTAGACTGGACTTTGCTAAAAAACATATAAAAAAGCCAGCACAGTTCTGGAAGAACATTCTTTGGACAGATGAAACCAAGATCAACCTCTACCAGAAAGATGAAAAGAGAAAAGTATGGCGAAGGCGTGGTACAGCTCATGATCCAAAGCATCATCTGTAAAACACGGCGGAGGCAGTGTGATGGTGTGTCACCCAGGGGGATATACTGGACTCGGTACCCGGGCCTTTTACCTTGCTTAGGATGTCACAGCAGTCGGCTCCCTGGCCCGTACTCTGGGGTCTCTCTTGAAAAAGGGATTTTTAGTGTATGGTTTGTTTCGTGACGCCACCTGTGGCTTCCGGTAATAGATACCAGCGCTGCTTCAGGCCTCTGGGGTGGTTGGTAGGGCAGCTGAGTTGGAACGGCTCCCCACAGGTGGAGCGGGCCCCAAGGCAGTGTAGTATAGATGATGGTGATGCTGGGGCTTGTGGTGCAGGAGAGATGGCACAGCGGAAATAACTGACGGAGGCAGTGGAGTGCAGTCATCCGAGTTTACTCACAGTTCTGTTCAAGTTCCTCAGGTACACTGTACAGGTGTCAGCCTCCCGCGTCGCACTGCGTCTACCAGATAAGGGGTCCAGAACTTTCTCAAGTATATCAGGAGCGCTTGACGGAACCACACTTTCTTTATGTTCCTTACTAGACCGACTTCTCGCGCCGGGTCTTCTCCCTCCTGCACTGCGCTTTCCCACACACAGTCCCGATCGGGTGCTCTGAAGTCCCTCTGGGCAACCTGGAGTTCCCGGACCTACTTGATGCCCTTCACGGTGACTAGGGTGAGACTGTGGCAACTGCACCATAGAAGTGCAGAAGCCTCCGGTTTTCCAGCCGAGACCTGGAGTAACCCGGCTGGTCCAGGGACCGGTTCCCTTCTTGCGGCCTGATCCCTCTGACACCTCGCAGATTCGGGCGTACGGGTGCCGTCCTGCACTCACCGTACCCCCTGGGATCCCTTCTATCGATGGAGCCTTCCACCTCTGCTCCCCTCCTGGGCCTCTATTACTAGGCCCCTTATGGAGCAGAGCTCCTAAAGAGCCTCTGCTCCCCTCCTCTCCTTGCTACTCACTCTCTGTCCTCTGCACTACTCCTCTCTGCCACCCTAAGATGGCTTCCCTTTATATACCTCCTATTATGGTGCTCCCCTACTCTACATCCTCCACCCTCACCCACTACTGGTTCCCCCTCTCTTTGGTTCCCCCCACTCCAGCCAGGGACAGGGCTCAGCAGAAACACAGTGCATCTTGCCCTTCCAGTCGGCCTGGAGCAGTGTAGTGTTGAATGCGGGTGTTGGGGTTCCGGGCAGCACTCCCTCCTTACCTTGAGAGAAGGAGACACCACACCTCTGGGTGAGGTGCAGTACCTCTGTGGCGACTGAACCCTCAGGGGCACCACAATGGCTTGGGCATGCATGGCTGCCAGTGGCACTGGGTCACTAGTGTTTATTGATGATGTGACACAGGACAGAAGCAGCCGAATGAATTCTGATGTATTCAGAGGCATAATGTGTGCTCAGATCCAGCCAAATGCAGCCAAACTGATTGGTCGTCGTTTCATACTACAGATGGACAATGAACCAAAACATAAAGCCAAAGCAACCCAGGAGTTTATTAATACAAAGAAGTGGAATATTCTTGAATGGCCAAGTCAGTCACCTGATCTCAACCCAATTGAGCATGCATTTCACTTGTTAAAGACTAAATTTCAGACAGAAAGGCCCACAAACAAACAGCAACTGAAAACCACCGCAGTGAAGGCCTGGCAGAGCATCAAAAAGGAGGAAACACAGCGTCTGGTGATGTCCATGAGTTCAAGACTTCAGGCAGTCATTGCCAACAAAGGGTTTTCAACCAAGTACTAGAAATGAACATTTTATTTACAATTATTTAATTTGTCCAATTACTTTTGGTCCCTTTAAAAACAGGGTGGCACATGTTAAGGAGCTGAAACTCCTAAACCATTCATCCAATTTTAATGTGGATACCCTCAAATGAAAGCTGAAAGTCTGAACTTCAACTGCATCTGAATTGTTTTGTTTAAAATTCATTGTGGTAATGTCTAGAACCAAAATGAGAAAAAATGTTGTCTCCGTCCAAATATATATGGACCTAACTGTATCTGTAATGCTAAAACCGGTCTCTGATACATGCTGTCCAATGCACAGGCAGCATAATTAACATGGCAGGTGATACACCATATGACAGGTTCATACACTGTGTGACACTTTGATCAATTTGGCACAAAGTAAATCAGCTTAAGAAAAAAAAAAATATTGCAAAAAATGTACCTAAAAAATCCCCGTATAATACATAATCCCATTAAAAAATTGAATTCTATGTTAGAACTACATAGGAAAGTTCACTGTAAACTTTCTCAAAACTCTCAAGACATTGCGCTTTGCACTACTGCCCTCTACTGGGTCTCATCCTTTCCATTGCATTTCATTTACCAACCCTTCCTTATATAAATAAGCTCTATTATATTAAATAGCTCTATTGTACTAAATATCTCCAGCAGTGAGCTGATTAGTGAAGAATTGTGGTCTGTTCTCATTTCTTTTGCAGTGATATGGTGGCAGAATTAATAAATTAGGCTATATAAACTTTGTTTATCTTTGTTATAAATTTAATTTTCCTGTTGTGTTCATAGGAGCAGAAAAAAAAGGAATTCATTCATGGGTGGAATCTGTTAAATGATGGTCACAACCTTCATCCGACAGATTTTATTGACTTCAATGCAATCCATCATTTAATTGGAAAAAGAAATGCTAGTTTTGTTGAAATTTCTTCTGCTCGAAAGTATGGAAACAGAGCTTATGATGCAGATGTGAACACGGCTTTACACCTCACACATTGAAATCAATGGCCTGTTCATGTAGCCCACTTACAAGCAAGTTTGCTCAGAAGTGTGTTCTTTTTAGTTCAGAATTTATTAGTATAATATCTGTTTGGGATTTCCAGGCTATTCTCCCTTTTTCTGACAATAAAATTCTGTGTTCTTTATTCTTTCTTCATTGACAAAGTTACTTTTTGCTTTATTATTGAATTGTTTCTGATAACTTTCGTAAATATTCCCTTTGCTGGTAGCCAGGCTCTTCTTTACTACCACTAATCTACGTAATATATATAATTGTCTTATCCCGTCTGTCTGTCTCTCTGTCCAGGAAATCCCGCGTCGCTGATTGGTCCGGCCGCGGCCAATCAGCGACGCGGGATTTCATAAAAAAGATGGTGGCCGTTAGCGGCTCATATGCCGCACGGAGGTCAGCGGCGATGCAGCTGGGAGATGACCGGCGCCAGCCGCTCATCTCCCGGCTGATCGCAGCAAAACTACCCCGACGGGCGGCACCGCTGACCTCCATGCGCCTACCGTCGGGAGATCAGCGGCTAGGACCGCTGATCTCCCGACGGTAAGTGTGAAGGGAGGACCGGGGAGCGGCGGCGCCGGTCGGGATGCTTCTGTTGCGAGCAGCCGGTCATCTCCCAGCTGCTCGCAGCGGAAGTACCCGCACAAGCAGCGCCGCTCCCGGGTCCACACTAATACGACGCTGATTGGTCACTGCCGACGGCCGCGACCAATCAGCTATATCGGCGCCAAGTCTAAACACCGCTCTGCTGATTGGTCGCGGCCGCCGGCCGCGACCAATCAGCGATATTGGCGCCAAATTTAAACACGCTCTCCGGCCTTCACTAACACAGTTCGCTGATTGGTCGCGGCCGCTGGCCGCGAGCAATCAGCGATATTGGCGCCAAATGTAAAAACCGCTGTGCTGATTGGTCGCGGCCGCTAGCCACGACCAATCAGCGATATTGGCGCCAAATTTAAACACGCTCTCCGGCCCTCACTAACACAGTTCGCTGATTGGTCGCGGCTGCTGGCTAAGGGGAGGTGATCGGTATACTCACCTCCTCTTCCGGCCTCCAGCGCTGTCTGCCGCGGCTTCCCGGGTGTTGCCATGACGACCTGATGTCGTCATGACAACATCCGGGTCACCAGACAGCAGGAAGATTGTTCGGTCATGCGCAGTGCATGACCAAGCAATCTTATCACTGTGCAGCGCTGACTGCCTGCATAGCACAGGGATGGTGCTCCATCCCTATGCTATGCAGGAGATCAGAATAAAAAAAGTGAAAGTCCCATAGTGGGACAAAGTAAAAATACTCTCAGAAAGTGAAAAAAAATTTTTAAAAAAAATTGTAAAAATATTTAAAAAAAAATAAAAAAATAATCCACTAAAAATAAAAATATAATGTACCCATCAATAAATATTATTATGAAAAAATCAAAAAACAAACAATAAAAGTACACATATTTGGTATTGCCGCGTCCGTAATGACCTGACCTATAAAACTGTTCCACTAGTTAACCCCTTCAGTGAACACGGTAAAAAAATAAATAAAAAACGAAGCAAAAAACAATGCTTTATCATCATACCGCCAAACAAAAAATGGAATAACATGCGATCAAAAAGACGAATTTAAATAAGAATGGTACCACTGAAAACGTCATCTTGTCCCGCAAAAAACAAGCCGCAATACAGCTCCATCATCCGAAAAATCAAAAAGTTATAGCTCTCAGAATAAAGCGATGCAAAAAAATATTTTTTTCTATAAAATAGCTTTTATAGAATAAAGCTACCTTATCAATTTTACCACACGTGGAGTAGAATAAAAAAATGTAAAAAAACACAATTCCTGAATTGTTGGTTTTTGTTTATTCTGCCTCCCAAAAGCTAGGAAAGAAAGCAATCAAAAAATGTCACATGCCTGAAAATGACACCAATAAAAATGTCAACTCATCCCGCAAAAAACAAGCCGTCACTTGACTCTGTCGGCCAAAATATGGAAAAATTATAGCTCTCAAAATATGGCGATGCAAAAACTAGATTTTACAAAATATGTGTCTTTTAGTGTGTGACAGCTGTCAATCATAAAAACCCGATATGATTCTGGTATCGCTGTAATCGCACCGACCCGAAGTATAAAGTCGTCTAATCACTTATACCGCACTAGGAACGGCATAAAAAATAAACGCTAGGGCTGGGGTTGGGGTTGTGCTAATGTTAGGGTTGGGGTTGTTTTTTTTTTTCAAAAGTAAAAAAGAAAAAAAAAAAGATGACGATATGGCAACTAGTGTTGAACGCAAGTGCTCGCTACTTGAGTTTGCATCGGGTGCTCGGGTATGCACTGAGTATCGCGGGTGCTCGAGTCTCCGCCCCATATGCTTCGCGGCCAAAAAAACCTCGCGGGGATTGCCTGCCATGCACGAGCGATCCCGCATGTTTTTTTGGGGTGTCTAATAACCGTGAAACATGCGGGCGGGGACTCGAGCATTTCACTTGAGCACCCGTGATACATGGTGTATACCTGAGCACCCGATGCAAACTCAAGTAGCGAGCACTTGCGCTCAAGAGTAATGACAACTTATTCAATATGATGACCTAATGTTATCAAATTCTGTGTCGTACCTCTAGGTTCAAAATGTTCTCCATACCCCTTAATAAAATCCTTGAGGGGTATAGTTTCCAAAATGGGGTCACTTGGGGGGGAGCTCCACTGTTTAGGCACATCAGGGGCTCTCCAAACGCGACATGGTGTCCGCTAACAAATTGAATTGAAAATTGGCTCAAATTGTTAGCGGACACCATGTTGCGTTTGGAGAGCCCCTGTGTGCCTAAACATTGGAGCTCCCCCACAAGTGACCCCATTTTGGAAACTAGACCACCCAAGGCACCTATCTAGATGCATAATGAGCACTTGGAACCCCAGGTGCTTCACAAATTGATTCGTAAAAATGAAAAAGTGCCGTTTGCATGGATTTATACAGTGTGAACAAGTTGTCAAGCACTTTTCCAAGTGATGCTAAAATCACTTGGAAAAGCGCTTGATAACCTGCATGCGGAAATGCATGCAAAAATGCTTGACAAACACTTCTACCTGGCGGGAAAAACGCATGTAAAATCCGCATGCGTTTTTCCTGCCAGGGAGAAGCGGAAAAAATATGCAGCATTTCTGCATCGTGGGCACATAGCCTTAGTCTTCTAATCGCTTTCTCTGTTCTATAGAAAGTGACATTATTTAATCAAATATTCTAGATAGAATGCTCAGTGCACCATTTTGGCCACTGATAGTCCATGCCTGAATTTTCCGCACTGGTGACTGACAGCGATATCTGCACTGTGTGCAGAGAAAGCTCAGTCAGTGCTGTCACTGGCTGAGACATGCAAAACTAATAAGTCAATGGTTCTCTTAGGTTCCTGTCAACATCAAGGGTGCACTGAGCATCCTAAAGGGCATATATGATTAAATGTCAGTTTCTGCACTAACTGTGCAATTCTGATAGGAATATATACCCTACAAGGGGAAAATGCTTAGTTTATACTTATACAGTCAGATTTGGCTGGCAGATTACTTTTTAAGAAAATATAGAAACTTTAATATAGATAAGATAGACTTTACGTGTAGTGTCCCTTTAACTGTAATTTAACTATGTATTTCAACACAAGCTTTAATTGAATTTTGCACAAATCTCAGATACCTAACACTCAGCAGCTGCTATGTAATTGCAGTAAATTATCTTTTTAGTGCTCCCTAGAGCCATCTTTATGTAAGATTGATCAGATAAAATGCTGGACCTTAGTTCCTGTTTGAACAATAGAAGCAATTGTAATGTGTAAATCACCTGGATAAATATGTCTACACTTTTATTTTATCATGATTCAATTTGAAAACATCTCGTTTTGAATTAACGTGAACTCACCAAACATTGAAAGTAAAATAAAACTTTTTTTTTGTGATATTCTTTCGTTAAAATAAAAAAATGCATCAAAGTAGTAGAGTGTGAAGAAAATTCAGAGATGTGGAGCCATTGACTTCATCTGAACCACCACAGATGCATACTTGAAAAATCTCCCTACAAATACCTCCAATTTATGACCAGGAGGGCTGATATTTGGTACAACTTCACCAAGTAGGGTTCATAGTGCCTCTTTGGATTCCATAATGCCAGTATCTGTCATTGCGGGAAGGGTATAGAAACATAGCATGCAGGTCAAGTGGGCATTAATCCCATCAGGTATTATTCTTTTTTTCTTTGGAGTTTTCATCCAATTCTTTTTATAAGTTCATCTTCCAAGCTCCTTGTTCAAAGGTCCAACCAAAAACACTGGTGTATGGGACATCTGCGTATTAGGGAAGTGTAAGAAAGATTGTCCACATAAGGAACTAGGGCATGATTGCTTGTTACTCTAAACTTGTTCTTTACTCTAAACATAGCGAATGTACAGATCGTTACATAGATCTTTATATTGACCCTTGATATATCTATATATATTTTATCTATTAGGTCACCCTAAGCCATATTTTTCCAATAACCC
Organism: Phyllobates terribilis; assembly: GCF_046119375.1. Taxonomy (NCBI): domain Eukaryota; kingdom Metazoa; phylum Chordata; class Amphibia; order Anura; family Dendrobatidae; genus Phyllobates; species Phyllobates terribilis. The sequence continues at coordinate 796,362,338 of NW_027362762.1, forward strand.
TAATTTTGAATAATTAACCCTAATTTTGATCAAATTACTGCATTACATTCATTTAATATATTACTTTAGTTGCTCACAATGAACCTACTATATCTACAATGCACAAAAATAGCCGGAAATGTACAGAATATTTCATATGTGTATCACTATATCAGCTATTACACTGAGAAGTACTTTGAACCACTTACCTATTAGCTATTTTTAATCACTCATAGGAGTTTTCCATATGTGGAAGTGATTTGCACTTAGTGGAATATAGCTAGTAAATGGAAGTGAAATCAAGCTCAGAGTCTATCATGTTAAATCGACAAATTCATAGTATTTGTATTTTACACAGCTGCAAAAACGTATAAATTCAGCTCAAAGACAGTCTTAAGCCAATGATAGATACTTAAAGAGAACCGAACATTGGGCTTTCCCCTACTAAATGGCTGCCTCACAGATGTTCATAAAGCCATTTAGGAAGGGGAAACCTGATAAACTGTTCCTTTTAAGAACTCTACCTACAGCGGGTGAAATAAGTATTGAACACGTCACCAATTTTCTAAGTAAATATATTTCTAAAGTTGCTCTTGACATGAAATTCTCACCAGATGTCGGTAAGAACCCATCCAATCCACACAGGCAAGGAAATCAAACCATAAATTAAGTTATGTGTAATAATGAGAAATAACACAGGGACAAAGTTTTGAACACATGAAGAAAGAGAGGTGCAAAAAGCCATGGAAAGTCATGACACCAGCTGAAATCTATCAGTAATTATAAAGCAATCCTTCACCTAGTAAAAATAATATCAGCTGGTTCATCTGATGACCTATAAATATGTGTCTTATTACCAAGGTGCCACACAAGAAACATCTCATGATGGGTAAAACCTGTGAGCTGTCTCAAGACCTTCACAACCTTATGGTTGCAAAACATACTGATGGCATTGGTTACAAAACAATTTTTAAATTACTGAAGGTTCCAGCGAGCACTGTTGGGGTCATAAGTTAGAAGTAGAAAGAACATAATTTCACCATAAACCGGCCATGACCAGGTGCTCCCCGCAAGATTTCAGACAGAATAGTGAAAAGAATTATCAGAAGAGTTGTCCAAGTGCCAAGATTAGAACCACCTGTGGAGAGCTACAGAAAGACCTGGAATGAGCAGGTCCAATTGTTAAAAAAAAACTATAAGAATGCACTCAACCTCCTTGGCCTATATGCTCACTCACCACGCAAGACTCCATTGCTGAACAAAAAGCATGTTCAAGTGCATTTAAAGTTTACTTAACAACATTTAGATAAGACTGTAAAATACTGGGAGAATATAGTCTGGTTAGATAAGGCCAGAATTGAACTATTTGGATGCCATAATATACACTATATTTGGAGGCCAAAAGACACTGCATATCACCACAAAAACACCATACCAATAGTGAAGTTTGGAGGTGGGAACATAATGGTGTGTGGCGGTTTTTCAGCATATGTTACCAACAAAGTTCATATTATTGAAGGAAGGATGAATGGACAAATGTACTGAGACATTCTTGATAAAAATCTTCAGCCATCTACCAGGATGATGAATGATGAAGATGAAATGAGGGTGGACAAGCAAGACAATGATCCCAAACACACAGCCAAGGAAACTCTCAATTGGTTTCAGAGAAAGAAAATAAGCTGCTAGAATGGCCCAGCCAATCACCTGATCGGAATCCAAAAGACAATTTATGGAAGGAACTAAAGCTTAGAGTTCATATAAAGAACCCACGGATACTTAGGCTTTGAAGAGTGTTTGTGTGGAAGAATGGGCCAAAATCACACTGAGCAGTGTATGCAACTAGTTTCTCCATACAGGAGGTGTCTTGAAGCTGTCATCACCAGCAAAGGCTTTTGAACGAACTATTAAATAAAGTAAGTGTGTTCAATCTTTTCCCCCCGAGTCATTTCTCATTATTACATATAACTTACTTTATGCACATCTATGGTTTGATTTCTATGCCTGTGTGGATTACATGAATTGTTACCAACATTTGTTGAGACTTTCATGTCAATAGCTTTAAAAATATATTAACTCAGAAAATTAGTTACGTGTTCAATACTTACCATATTTTGCGGATTATAAGACGCACCAGTTTATAAGATGCATCCCAAATTTTGGGGATGAAAATAAAATAGGAAAAAAAAGTTTTTTAATAAACCGGCGTGTGTTATAATCAGCTTACCTGGGGGGCGTTGGCTTTGATGGAGCGTAGTCCCAGGTGACAGGGTCGCTGCTGGTGGAGGCAGGAGATGCTGCGGAGGCACGATGGGGTGTTCGGAGGCAGGAGTCGGGAGATGAGATGACCGCAGACCCCACACTGGTAGGATGAGGTGTTCGGTGGTGCTGGGGCTCCGCCGACATTTTGTGAAAGCCGGAGCCCCGCACCTTCCATACTATCTAATGCAGTGGACTCCGGGAAAATGGCCGCCGGAGGCGGCGCATGCTCAGATTGAAATCCCGGCAATCTGAGCATGTGCCGCTTCCGGCGGCCATTTTCCGGAGTCCACTGCATAGAAGAGTATGGAAGATGCGGGGCTCCGGCTTTCACAAAATGTCGGCGGAGCTCCACCGCAGCCGGTTTGCTCCACTGCTCAATTCGGATTATAAGACGCACTTGCATTTTCCCCCCAAATTTGAAGGGGGGCGGAAGTTCGTCTTATAATCCGAAAATTACGGTATTTCACCCGCTGTATGTGGGGCATGACAAAGATTGTTTGTGGGCAGCTTTGAGGTCATAAACAATTCACAATTACAGAATGACCTTGGCCGATGTGACACCAACACATCATGGATAAAACATTTTAATTGAAGGTAGAATGATAGGTCCAGACCAGAGAACCAATGGTGCTTGTTACTAATGTTGAGTGAATTTGTTCAACATTTCAAATTCGGATTGGTGTTTGGGGTTCTGGCTCCGCCCACGAACATCCCTGATTTGCCACGCTGTTGTGACGCCCAGCTGCGCTTGGTGTCACAGATCCTAGAAGTGTGCATTGATGGATTCCTCCACAAGAGGCCCCCATAAACATTCACACATCTCCACCTTCCACCTCAGACCACCAGAGGGAGCCCGTTAGGGATATAAATAGGGACGGTGGAGCCAGGCAGTTCAGTTCCTCTGGAGAGTTCAGCAAGTACAGGTCTGAATGCAGAGTTGAGCTCAGTTGAGTTGTAGCTCAGAATAGTGAGCTTTAGGTGTGCCGGCGCCATAAGATCGGTGAAGCGCGGCAAGCTGCCGTTAGTGTGTATAGCCTAGTAAGGGCCCGAGTAGGCCGAAGGCGAGTGGAGAGTTAGTATATAGGGGGCAGAGGAGCTTAACTAGCTCTCCCCGATGCATTTACCGGACACCGGGTCCGAAGCTTACCGGGATCTCTATGACCCAGTAAGGCATAACCGGCATCCCTGGAGAACTACAAGTCCCAGGATCGCTAAAGTGCTGATACGTAACAGAGCCGGGAGACACATAGGCCCCGCAAGCTGAGGAGCGTGTATTCCAAGAGAAGGCCCTACCACAAAGTCAGCCAGCGCAGGACAGAGACAAAGTTAGGCCTAGCTCTAGGCAGGTCAGAAACTTACTACGCAGAGGCAAGAAACAGGAGGCCCTACACCCGCTCATTGGGGAGGATCCTGATATGCACCCTTCACCCTTCAGTGCTCCGGGATCTGCCTGAATTTCCATCAGTAAAAGGTACTGAAGTGACTACCGTGTCTGTCCCCGTTCTTGCTCTGACCCGGCTGGGTCTCGCCTGTCCTGCATCCCCTTTTCCATACGCTGCCCTGAGGCCTAGCTCCACCTGTGGTGAGCTATACCATAGAGCTGCCTTATCATCGGCCTCAGTGGACTGCGCAGCGCTGGTGATTCTCACCAGAAGCCACAGGTGGCGTCACGAACTTTTATAAAACTAAACTTAACAATTATCCACCCTTTTAAAGAGTGACCCCAGGGTACGGGCCCGGGAGCCACCCACCACGACACCTTCAAGGCCATGCAAAAGGCCCAGGTACCGAGTCATACCCATCCCCTGGGCTAATCACTGTCACGCAGATGTTATCTGTGTTATCTGTTATCTGCGTGACAGCGTGGCAAATCAGGGATGTTCGTGGGTGGAGCCGATTTTTTGGCACAAACAAGCCGGAACCCCGAACACGAACCCGAATTTGCAATGCCGAACAAAGTCGCTCAACACTACTTGTTAGGTGAAGAGTGAGAGGACATAATGGCTAATTAGAAAATGAGGTGGCCTACAGTAGTTCTCGTCCACCCTTGAATTAAATGTGTAATCCCTAGCTTTTGGATATAGAATTTGCCAGAGGTTAACTAATTGCTGGGGTGCGGATGAAGCTTGAAATGCATTGAAAGCCCTATTTAGGATGCAGTTTAAATCTTACCTTTGAAATATGCTTCCTTCTGCAAAATTAACTGTGAATGGAATCAGACTCTGGGCTCAGTAAGTGTGTAAGTTCCCCCCATTGCAGAGGGGTAGGCAGAATTATGGGCAGGGGAAGGGGTGAATATGACCAGCCCAAGGGATGGGGATGACTCGGTACCCGGGCCTTTGCCTTTAGGGATGTCGCGGTGGTCGGCTCCCGGGCCCGTACCCTGGGGTCACTCTTTAAAAGGGTGGATGTTTGTTAATATTAGTTTTATGAAAGTTCGTGACGCCACCTGTGGTTTCTGGTGAGAATCACCAGCGCTGCGACAGTCCACTGAGGCCGGTGATAAGGCAGCTGGAGGTATAGCTCCCCACAGGTGGAGCTAGGCCTCAGGGCAGCGTACGGATGGGGAATGCAGGACGGAGAGACCCAGCCGGGTCAGAGCAAGAACGGGGACAGACACGATAGTCACTTTAGTACCTTTACTGATGGAAATTCAGGCACATCCCGGAGCACTGTAGGGTGAAGGGTGCATGTCAGGATCCTCCCCAATGAGCGGGTTTTGGGCCTCCTGTTTCTTGCCTCTGCGTAGTAAGTTTCTGACCTGCCTGGAGCTAGGCCTAACTTTGTCTCTGTCCTGTGCTGGCTGACCTTGTGGTAGGGCCTTTTCTTGGAGTACACGCTCCTCAGCTTGCGGGGCCTATGTGTCTCCTGGCTCTGTTACGTATCAGCACTTTAGCGATCCTGGGACTTGTAGTTCTCCAGGGATTCCGGTTATATCTTACTGGGTCATGGAGATCCCGGTAAGCTTCGGACCCGGTGTCCGGTAACTTCTTCGGAGTGAGCAAGTTAAGCTCCTCTGCCCCCTATGTACTAACTCTCCACTCACCTTCGGCCTACTCGGGCCCTCACTAGGCTACTCACACTAAGGGCAGCTTGCCGCGCTTCACCGATCTTATGGCTCCGGCACACCTAAAGCTCACTTCTCTGAGCTACACTGAGTCTTGATCTGGATAAGCTCCACTGCAGGATAGCAATTGCAGGAGCTGGAACAGGCTTTTGTCCTCTGAGGTAACTCTTCTCAGACTGCACTGGACTCACTGCTAAACCAGACTGAGCTAGACTCTGACTGACTGCTGCCTGGCTCCACCTTCCCTATTTATCTATCCCTAACGGGCTCCCTCTGGTGGTCTGAGGTGGAAGGTGGAGATGTGTGAATGGCTATGGGGGCCTCTTGTGGAGGAATCCATCAATACACCCTTCTAGGATCTGTGATACCAAGCGCAGCTGGGCGTCACATTCCCTCCTAGTTAAACTCAGCACTCCTGGGCTGAAGTACATTTTATAAAACAGCAAAAATAGGAAACAAGAACAATACAAGAACAATCTTCCCTTTATGGGAGGCACGAATCTTAAACGTTACATAACAGTATAACAAATACAGAGTGTCCTCAGAATTCGAGTCTCCTATGGTGAGGTTCCAAAACTGGATGTCCATCTCACAAGATAGAGTACTTGGTGGTTTTGAGGGACCTGTCCTAAACCCTCTACGTAGGCCCTGGGGTGGCTGCGGGGCATGAAGATCCCATGTAGGACCTCCAGGAGAGCCACTCCAGACAGGTTTTTCTTCTGAGGTCACCTAAAGGGCACTCCAAGGAGTGCAATTATATACACCAGCAGTTTTTGGGCTGCACACAGTCCTCAGCCTCGCAGTTCTTAGGCAAATAAGAAGGTAAATAGGCAAAGCACAAATTAATAACATTTGCACGCAAATACACAATTAATTCAGTACATTACAATTTTAATCCGATTCAATTTAATACCACAGGGGTAACTAGCTACACTTTCAGAATTTTTGACCACTTACTGCGTGTACCTCACAGGGGGTTTACCTCTCGTGCTACGTGTTGATTTGCGTAGTCCAGTGGTTGGTGGGGTGTCAGTGTCTGTATTCTCAGTTACTCTACCAGCTCTACGTGTAACCATGTTGTAAAACTGCCTTAACCTCTCTCTTGGACTGGCAAGTCTACCATTGGCTTGGCCCTCTTGCTCTGCTCCTACCGGGGATCCTTCATCCGGGGATACTTCTCGAGCTGGCTCTTCTCCCGCACTTACAGGTTCAACTTGCGGTGGAGGGTTTTCTGGATGTTCATAGAATTGGAGTACTGGAATGATTACTGCACCTCCTATTTGAGGCCAATCTGCTGGGAAGTATCCTAGGTCAGTGTGTATCACTGCTTTTTCAAGTTCTTCCGGGATTGTGAGAGGCACTTCTTCTTGGGGTTTCAGTAAGTTTGAACACAATTTTAGGTGGTCCCTGGACACTGTTGTAGATGTTTTTCCTCCATCTCAACTGATTATACAAGTCTTTTTGTTGTCAAACCTTGACGGTAACACAGTGTAGGGGTCTTTTTCCCACTGGTCATCAAGTTTGTGGTTTCGTCTTTTTCTTTTCAATACTGTTTCACCAGGTGTGAAAGGTTCTGCGGGTGCGTTTTTGTTGTATTGATTCTCCTGCTTTTCTCTCACCCGAGTAAGACTGTCCTCGACACAGGCTTGTACCCTTCTGTACTGCTCTTGTCTGGTCTTGTCCCAATCTTCAGTGGTCATATCAGCTTCAGGCTCAACGACACCAAGCTCCAGATCCATGGGCAGCTTGCCTGGCCTTGCCCGCATGAGAAATGCCGGAGTGCAATTGGTGGAACTCACTGGTATATGGTTATACAGATCCACTAAGTCAGGTAGTAGGTCTGGCCACTGGTTTCTCTCCTCAAGTGGCATGGTCTTCAGCAGGTCGATGATGATGTTGTTCATCTTTTCGCAGAGACCGTTGGTTTGTGGGTGGTACGGTGTAGTTCTTATCTTTTTACAACCATACAAATGGCAGAACTCCTTGAACAACTCAGCCTCAAAGGCCGGGCCTTGATCCGTCAGCACCTGCTCAGGGTAACCATGGGGTCTGCAGAAATACGCTTGGAACGTCTTTGCTGCTGTCTCTGCCGTCAGGTCTTTGACGGGGGCGACCACCAGGAAACGTGAGTAGTGATCCACCATGGTCAGAGCATAGGAGTATCCCGACCTGCTGGGGGACAGCTTGACATGGTCCAGGGCCACGATCTCCAGGGGCCGAGTCATCTTGATGGGTTGCAGAGGTGCCTTCTGGCTGCTGAAGTCTTTTCTTCTTAGGCCACAGGGTCCACAGTCCCGGCACCACCTCTCAATGGAGCTGCGCATTCCTACCCAGTAGAATCGACACTTCAGCAGGGTCTCTAGCTTTTTCCAGCCAAAGTGCCCCGCCTGATCATGGTAAGCTTCTAATACCATCTGGATGTCTGTCTTCGGGACCACTATCTGCCATACCATCTCATGAGTTCTGGGATTAACGTACCTCCGTCACAGCTTTTCACGATAGATAAACAGCCGACTCTTCTCGTTCCACAGCTGCTTTGCTTGGAGAGACGCATCCTTCTCCAGGGAGGCACCATCTTGGGTTATCAGCTCCATGATACAGCTGACAACCGGGTTCACTGTCCTGGGTCTCTTTCCAGCTGTGGTGAGGCAGGGGGTTTAACGTCTTTCCACGCTGCTTCCTGGAGGCTCGTTGCTCATGGATCATCCCACTCCGATGAAAGGCAAGTAGCTCTATCTCTTCCAGGACATCCACTTCTTCTTCTGTGTCTGACTGGTGAGGCATCCTAGACAGGGCATCGGCGTTGGCGTTCTTGCGGCCCGCCCGGTATTTAATTGTAAATTGGTAGTTTGACAGCTGAGCCATCCATCGTTGTTCCAGTGCCACCAACTTAGCTGTTTCAAGATGGGTGAAGGGGTTGTTATCAGTAAAGGCAGTGAACTTGCTGGAGGCCAGATAGTGCTTGAACCTTTCAGTGATGGCCCAGACCAAGGCCAGGAACTCCAACTTGAAGCTGCTATAGTTCTCTGGGTTACTCTCAGTCGGGCGGAGCTTCCTGCTTGCGTATGCGATCACTTTCTCTTGGCCATTCTGCTTCTGACTTAGAACAGCGCCCAGCCCTTCGTTGCTGGCATCTGTATACAGCAGGAACGGTTGGCTGTAGTCAGGGTAGGCTAGGATCTCATCACCTGTCAGGATCTTCTTCATCTCCTGAAGCGACTCTGCTTGCTCCTTACCCCAGTGGAATGGGGGGTTTTTGCCTTTGGGGGACTGCCCTACCAGGAGGTCTTGCAGAGGAGCTGCTTTCTTAGTGTAGTCCTTTACGAACCTCCGGTAGTGCCCTACTAGTCTCAAGAACTGACGCACCTCCTTGAGGTTCTTCGGCCCCGGCCACTTCTGGATGGCTGTGACTTTCTCTGGGTCTGGTGCTACCCCCTCCGTACTGACAATGTGCCCCAGGTACTGTACCTTTCTCTTGAGCAGGTGGCACTTTGAGGGCTTCAACTTCATCCCGTACCGGGACAGTGACTCAAATACCTCTGCCAGGTGCTTCAAGTGGTTCTCGTACGTTCTGGAATACACTATTACGTCATCCAGGTAAAGTAACACAGTCTCGAAGTTGCGGTGTCCCAGGCAACACTCCATCAATCTCTGGAACGTTCCAGGGGCATTGCAGAGTCCAAACGGCATACTGTTGAACTCGCAGAGTCCCATCGGGGTAGTAAAGGCCGTCTTCTCCCGATCCTCCTCAGCCACAGCTACTTGCCAGTACCTACTAGTAAGGTCAAGGGTGGAAAAGTAATTTGCAGACTTTAAGGCAGCTAGGGACTCCTCTATGCGTGGTAAAGGGTATGCATCCTTATGTGTAATGCGATTTACTTGACAGTAATCTACACACATCCTCATGCTACCGTCCTTTTTCCTAACTAGCACTAGGGGAGCTGCCCAGGGACTACAACTATCCCTTATTACTCCCGCCTTTCTCATGTCATGCAGCATTTCCTTTGCCTTCTGGTAGTGAGCTGGTGGTATAGGCCTATAACGTTCTTTGATTGGGTAATGGTTGCCTGTGGGGATATGATGTTGAACACCCTTAACCCTCCCGTAGTCAAGTGGATGTTTACTGAACACCTGCGAGTATTCTTGAACCACCCGGTGTACACCCTGTTTTTGATGGGCAGGAGTGGTGTCTGTCCCAACATGGAGCTGTTGACACCAATCCTCCACCTGGGTTGCAGGGTCATTATCCTCCACTTCGTCTGGTGAGGTTAAGGACTCCGCCTCATGAATACAGTTGTTATTGACAGCATGTAATTTGGTTACAGTGGCATAACGTGGCAGTTTGACCTCATCCTCCCCTAAGTTGAGAAGATGGACGGGCACCCTCCCATTGCGTACATCTACCACTCCCCTGGCGGTTAAGAGCGTGGGTCTGTGCTCGGAGCAAAGGGGTTCTACTACCGCCTGGTAGCTCTGTCCTCTAAGACCTATCGCAGCTCTACACCAGATGAGCATTTCACTCATTGGGGGGATGACAATGGGTATAAGGTCTGTTACCCGCACGTTACCGATTTCACCGTCTGTTAACCTTACTTGCTGTTGATACATCAGGACTCAGATTTCCTTCTGCAGCGCACTCCTCTGTCCTGGTTTGGCACTGTCAGCTATCTGTTGGAGTAAGAACACAACCTCTCCCAAACAGTTACCAACAATGTTAGTGCCAAGTACCATATACGGATTAGTGTCATCAGGATTAGTCACTACTATAATTAGCCCCTGGTCCTTCAGCTCCACTTTCCCCACCTTCACAGTCACATTCTTAACCCCGAGGAGGTTAAGGGGGAGTCCATTTGAAGCATATGCAGTCAAATTTGGAGCTGGCGGACGTAGGTCGTCCATGGACCAGAACCGCTTGTAGAGGACGTCAGGCATGATGGTTACCTGAGATCCTGTGTCCAGCAGAGCGTGCGTCGGGATCCCGTCCAGTACAATGGACAGGAAAGGTCTTCCTCCGACGAACCTGTTGTACCAGTCTTGTGGGCCAGGTGAGTTTACTCCTGGGTGTCGGCCCTCGGACCCAGGGTTTTCTCTTTTAAAGGACAATTCTGGGCGATGTGTCCGGTTTTATGGCATCGATAGCAGGTTGGGTCCCTCGGCGTACGGTGCTGGTCACTGGTCCTCGAAGAGGGTGGTGTTGGCCTCCTCCTCCTTCGCATCCAGGGGACATCCTCAGGGCTATCGGCTAGCAGGATTTTCCCTCCTTCCTCGGGCTCCGTCCGCAGCTGCAGGGCACTCAGCACAGTGGTCAGGGTTTTGCTCAACTGACGCACCTCAGAGCGCAGACTGTCCAGTTCTTTAGGGGACGTTGCTGGGACCTTGGCTTCAGCAGCCCCTGAGGAGAAGGTGGGTGTTGCAGGCTCTGGGGTAGCCCCACCCTGGTAACGTTGGATGGCATTTGTCTCCAGGGGCTGCAGTCCTTTTATAGCCGTGTCCTTAAGATTGTCAAAGGTGGCATCGGGATGATCCAGGGACCACCAACGCACAGTCCTGCTCTCCTCTGGAGACCTCAGTCCCCGGACAAACTGTTCCTTCAGCATCTTGTTCTCATTCTCGAAGCTGGTTGGACTAACCTGGTTCAGAGCCCGCAGGACCCCCTGGAGACGCCAGGCGTAGTCCCGAACATTGTACTCCGGCTGTTGGGAGCAGCTGTAGAACCTCATCCGGAGGTCCGCCTCAGTAAGGTCCTCAAAGACAGTCTGTAGTTTTTGGAATATTGCGGACACTGACTCCTGGTCTGCGGCCGACCATGTTTCCACTTCCCGCTCCGCAGCACCGGTCAGTTGTCCTAATACAACGGCGGCTCTTTGTTTGCCTGTCATGGAGTACATATCCAGGATACCACATATCTTCCGTTTGAATCCAGACAGGGTATCTGGTTTGCCGTTGTACTGGGGGAGCCACTTTGCCCCAGGAATGTACGGTAAAGTCATAGGAATAAGAGGTGTTACAGGCGCTGCTGGTGGAGCGGTGGCTTCGGCCTGCTCATCATCGGGCGCGGGCTGAACTTCAGGGACGTTAACCCGCAGGTCGGCGTTCTGCTGTTCGTCGGACACCTTAGCGCCCCCCTAGTTAACCGTGGCCTACCTTCTGTTTTTTTTTCCGGTAGGCCGCAGCTCCGCAGGTGACGGTTGTCTTCAGGACCTTGCGTCGCTTGCGTCCTACGTCAGGGCGTTCAGTGACGTTCCTCAAAGGACCGGGCGCTGCTTGGTCTGACGTCGAAGCGTGGGGCGTGTCCGGGACTTCGCGCTCTTTTGCAGGTACGTCTCTTATTTTCCCGCGGTTACGCCCTTCTTCTCGCTCAACGGCCCAACAATGGCGGCAACCTTCACCACAACTTTATGTACACAGTTCAGAATAAAGGCGCACAGTACCCGGTGGCAACGGGCACAACACTTCGTCGTTGCAGCGGGCACGCAATCCTGTTCGTGACGCCAGTCGGAGTTGACCAGCCTAGGGGATGGGGATGCCTCGGTACCCGGGCCTTTGCCTTTAGGGATGTCGCGGTGGTCGGCTCCCGGGCCCGTACCCTGGGGTCACTCTTTAAAAGGGTGGATGTTTGTTAATATTAGTTTTATGAAAGTTCGTGAGGCCTCAGGGCAGCGTACGGACGGGGAACGCAGGACGGAGAGACCCAGCCGGGTCAGAGCAAGAACGGGGACAGACATGATAGTCACTTCAGTACCTTTACTGATGGAAATTCAGGCACATCCGGAGCACTGTAGGGTGAAGGGTGCATGTCAGGATCCTCCCCAATGAGCGGGTTTTGGGCCTCCTGTTTCATGCCTCTGCGTAGTAAGTTTCTGACCTGCCTGGAGCTAGGCCTAACTTTGTCTCTGTCCTGCGCTGGCTGACCTTGTGGTAGGTCCTTTTTTTGGAGTACACGCTCCTCAGCTTGCGGGGCCTATGTGTCTCCTGGCTCTGTTACGTATCAGCACTTTAGCGATCCTGGGACTTGTAGTTCCCCAGGGATTCCGGTTATATCTTACTGGGTCATGGAGATCCCGGTAAACTTCGGACCCGGTGTCCGGTAACTTCTTCGGGGTGAGCAAGTTAAGCTCCTCTGCCCCCTATGTACTAACTCTCCACTCGCCTTTGGCCTACTCGGGCCCTCACTAGGCTACTCACACTAACGGCAGCTTGCCGCGCTTCACCGATCTTATGGCGCCGGCACACCTTAAACTCACTTCTCTGAGCTACACTGAGTCTTGATCTGGATAAGCTCCACTGCAGGATAGCAATTGCAGGAGCTGGAACAGGCTTTTGTCCTCTGAGGTAACTCTTCTCAGACTGCACTGGACTCACTGCTAAGCCAGACTGAACTAGACTCTGACTGACTGCTGCCTGGCTCCACCTTCCCTATTTATCTATCCCTAACGGGCTCCCTCTGGTGGTCTGAGGTGGAAGGTGGAGATGTGTGAATGGTTATGGGGGCCTCTTGTGGAGGAATCCATCAATACACCCTTCTAGGATCTGTGATACCAAGCACAGCTGGGCGTCACAAATATTCATTGCAATTTACGTATGCTTGACTTGCCAGTGTGAGACAATAAATTTGTACGGGGCTTACAGCAACACAATGGGGCCATGCAGAGAAATAAATCCTGAAATATATCCTGAAAGGACTGCCCAAGCCTTATTTCAGGATACTATTAGTATACTAGACAAAAATCACCTGACAGATTCTCTTTAAGCTGATAGGGAAAGTGAATGAACCCTAGGTCATAAAGGGCTGTTTTTTTTTTGTTTGTTAAGCAATGCTTTGCACTGTTAGGCAGATTATAATAACCATTAAATCCAGATATGACCTCCTAGATTGGGTTTAATATTTCATATGTGTTCCGGATGTAAATTAAAAGTCACATCTTGCACAATTCAATTCCATGTTTCAGCCTGGACAGCTGCCATGTAAACGTATTGGTGTGATAAACCTCTAAGGAGCTAAAGGCAATAACAGGAGACTTTTGTGCACAAAATGCAAGATATATGAAACAAGAAAGCTATTATAACAATAGGATTATGTTATTACAAACCAGAATCAAATTCCATGCTAAGATTTGGTGTATTAATATTAGCCTGTAACTAATAATAAAATGGAATTATATCTTCAAAAGGAATGTGCTCGAAGCTCCATACCTAAGATAGGTCTAATATGACCGCCTCGGCCCATGTTGCGTCTTACTTCTAGCTGCTATGCACCAGCTCAGAGGCACCTATTAATCAACCTGGCCAATAAGTGTAAACCACTATCCACGGGCCCTCCAATCCCTTAACCTGATATTATTTAATCACTCGTCACCACTTAATTAATTCCACCTGTGGAGGTCCAGAACGTCGTGAGGTCCCCCTCCACCAATCCGCCATTATCTAAATCCACCAACTTCAAAGACCTCCCCCTCGTGCCCCACTGCTATTACATAGATGATGCAAACAACCCCCATTTTAACAATACGCAACATAGACTAAAAAGGGGGCAAATGACTATGACCTTTTGCTAGGACCCAAATTTTAATAACACGGGAGGGCAGGTGGGAGATTGTTTCTTTTGCTGGGCTACCTAAAATGGCTGCCTGCCAGCAAATGGCTCTGCCTTATAAACCCTCAACTCCCCCATTAGGCCTCCTCTCTGATGTCACTTAGTACACACCTCCTACAATTTAACCCTATCCCCACCACAAATCCTTCTGCTCAGTACATTCCCGCTTTAACCCTGTCATGTTGGCCTTCCTTTAAAGCCAGGGGCCCAGTACAGCCTCTGTTTACCTGGAACGCACGGCATTGTCATTCTCTCCAGTTTTCTTTGTAACCGTATTTTAGCCCCGTCACGATACATGGCATTCATGTGTGAATAGCTGGTTTAAATCTAGATTGAAAAAGGTTCTGTGTGGAACCGAAACGTTGCATGTACAGTATCTGATGTTGGAGAATAAAGTACCGTTCACCTTTTTTCTCTGGATTACTGGAGTGCTGCCATTTTTTGCCTATTATTGAGAGAATTTGGTTGAAAACCGTGACTATCACAGAGCTGTTTCTGCTTTGTTGGAATTAGTTGATGTCCAACGACAGTGTTGTATTGAGAAGTTTCTTTTGACTTGAACATTTTAAGATATTGTTGATTTTTTGCCATCTTTGGGAAGCTTTAGTTTTATGCTTGGGGATTTGTGATTTCTCCCAAGTCACAATTCTCTCACAGGCTGCCACGAGACAGCTCTCCGATTTTGCTGCAATATGTTGCTTTTATGCATTTTACATTTTGCAATACCTTGTTTTAGGCGGGGTGTGTTTTTGAAGGTGTGCAATATTTTTCCTACATAACCTTTTTTCACAATTGATTTTAGATTTTCATGTGTTCTTTACCAGAGATTAGTTTTCCAGCAGTGACGTTAACTGTAACACACTTGCTCAACTGTTGTTGCATACTCAATATCTAATATGAAGAGCTATGAAATATGTACAGGGTGGGCCATTTATATGGATACACCTACATTAAATGGGAATGGTTGGTGATATCAACTTCCTGTTTGTGACACATTAGTATATTGGAGGGGGGAAACTTTTCCAGATGGGTGGTGACCGTGGTGGCCATTTTGAAGTCGGCCATTTTGGATCCAACATAATTTTTTTCAATGGGAAGGGGGTCATGTAACACATCACACTTATTGAGAATTTCATAAGAAAAACAATGGTTTTAACGTAACTTTATTCTTTCATGAGTTTTTACAAGTTTATGACCACTTATAAAATGTGTTCAAAGTGCTGCCCATGGTGTTGGATTGTCAATGCAACCCTCTTCTCCCACTCTTGACACACTGATAGCAAAACTGCAGAAGAAATGCTAGCACAGGCTTCCAGTATCCGTTGTTTCAGATGGTGCACATCTCGTATCTTGATGGTATGGTGTGGTATATGGGGTATAGGGAAAATATATATTCTTGTACTGTGTTAGCCAGTAGATAGAAAAATATTTAGATTTGAGAGTCCTCAGTGGTTGATACCTTTTAAAGGCTAACTGAAAAGATGGTAACAAATTGCAAGCTTTCGAGACTACCCTACTAGTCTCGAAAGCTTGCAATTTGTTACCATCTTTTCAGTTAGCCATTAAAATGTATATGGGGTACAAAGGGGCCATTCTTCATCAATGGAAACCTCAATGCCACTGGATATCTGAAATTGCTACATGATGATGTGTTGCCCTCTTTATGCACTGAAGATGGCACATTCCCTGAGCTTTTGCAACAAGATAGTGTACCACCACATTATGGGTGTCAGGTCCGAGCATTCCTACATGAACAGTTTCCTGGAAAGTGGATTGGTTGTTGTGGGCCGTTTGAATGGCCACCAAGGTCTCCCGATCTGACCCCCTTAGACTTTTATCTTTGGGGTCATCTGAAGGCAATTGTCTATGCTGTGAAGATACGCGATGTGCAGCATCTGAAACAACGGATACTGAAAGCCTGTGCTAGCATTTCTTCTGCAGTGTTGCTATCAGTGTGTCAAGAGTGGAAGAAGAGGGTTGCATTGACAATCCAACACAATGGGCAGCACTTTGAACACATTTTATAAGTGGTCATAAACTTGTAAATAAATCATGAAAGAATAAAGCTACGTTAAAACCAAGCACATCATTGTTTTTCCTATGAAATTCTCAATAAGTTTGATGTGTCACATGACCCTCTTACCATTGAAAAAAATAAAGTTGGATCCAAAATGGCCAACTTCAAAATGGCCGCCATGGTCACCACCCATCTAGAAAAGTTTTCCCCCTCCCATATACTAATGTGCCACAAACAGGAAGTTGATATTACCAACCATTCCCTTTTAATTTAGGTGTATCCATATAAATGGCCCACCCTGTACTTTGTCATCTGTCTCCTGATTGTGTCGTTTCCTACCCTCACACTGTGAATGTGTCCTCATATCTACATTCAACTTCAATTCAGAGCTGATCTATAGTACCTTCAATCAGCTGTAAGATGCAGCCAGTCAGTGCATTACTTTGGAGGCTACTTGTATTAGTACTGTGCATGCACTCAAGATCTTATAGTGCAAATAGTGCAAATGGTGCAGGTCTGAGGTACAACACAGTACATCTATTGTACTACTACTTATGCCAGGGCCGGACTGGCCATCTGGCAGTTCTGGCAAATACCAGATGGGCTGGTCAGGCCGGGGGCCGCATTACCTGCTATTAGCAATTGTGACGGAGCACAGAGCCGAAGGCTCCGTCACTTACTCAGGCAGGCCGCGGGCATCCCTTCACACGCAGCGCAGGTCACTTGCGCAGGCAGGTCGCAGGCATCCCATCAGCCGGGGGCTTGCTGGAGGCCGTCGCATGCAGGTGACGTCGGTGGTCGATGACGTCACTGCATCGCACCGCCAGTGTCCACTGAGAGACGGGACAGAAGAGGTGATGGACGCTGAGGAGGATGTGGAGACAGGATTAGGTGAGTATAAAGATTTTTTTATTTTTGGGTGCTGTGGGGAACCATAATACTATATAGGGGCTGTTTGTGAGGGATGCTACTGCTATATGGGGGCTGTTTGTGGGAGACCATCTTACTACATGGCGGCTGTTTGTGTGAAACCATCATACTACATGGGGGCTGTTTGTGAGGAACCATCATACTATATGAAGGCTGTTTGTGGGGAATCATCTTGCTATATGGAGACTGTTTGTGGGGGATTATCCTGCTATATTGGGGCTCGTTGTGGGGGATTATCCTGCTATATGGGGGCTGTTTGTGGGGGAACATAATACTATATGGGGCTGTTTGTGGGGGATCATCCTGCTATATGGGGGCTGTTTGTGGGGGATGATTCTGCTATATGGGGGCTGTTTGTGGGAGACTATCTTACTACATGGGGGCTGTTGGTGTGGAACCATCATACCTCATGGGGGCTGTTTGTGAGGAACCATCATACTATATGGTGACTGTTTGTGGGGGATTATCCTGCTATATGGGGGCTGTTTGTAGGGGACCATAATACTATATGGGGCTGTTTGTGGGGGATCATCCTGCTATATGGGTGCTGTTTGTGGGGGACAATCATGCTTTATGGGGGCTGTTTGTGGGGATCAACCTGCTATATGGGGAGCGGTTTGTGGGGGATCATCCTGCTATATGGGGGCTGTTTGTGGGGGACAATCATGCTTTATGGGGGCTGTTTGTGGGGGATCAACCTGCTATATGGAGAGCTGTTTGTGGGGGATCATCCTGCTATATAGGGGCTGTTTGTGGGGGACCATCATGCTACATGGGGGCTGTTTGTGGGGGATCATCCTGCTATATGGCGGCTGTTTGTGGGTGATCATCCTGCTATATGGGGGCTGTTTGTGGGGGACCATAATACTATATGGGGGCTGTTTGTGGGGGACCATCATACTACATGGGGGCTGTTTGTGGGGGATCATCCTGCTATATGGGGGGCTATTTGTGAGGTAACATCATACTTCATGGGGGCTGTTTGTGGGGAACCATCATACTATATGGGGGCTGTTTGTGAGGGAACATCATACTACATGGGGACTGTTTGTGGGGGATCATACTGCTATATGGGGGCTGTTTGTGGGGGACAATCATGCTTTATGGGGGCTGTTTGTGGGGGATCAACCTGCTATATGGGGAGCTGTTTGTGGGGGATCATCCTGCTATATAGGGGCTGTTTGTGGGGGACCATCATGCTACATGGGGGCTGTTTGTGGGGGACCATCATACTACATGGGGGCTGTTTGTGGGGGATCATCCTGCTATATGGGGGGCTATTTGTGAGGGAGCATCATACTTCATTGGGGCTGTTTGTGGAGAACCATCATACTATATGGGGGCTGTTTGTGAGGGAACATCATACTACATGGGGACTGTTTGTGGGGGATCATCTTGCTATATGGAGGCTGTTTGTGGGGGATTATCCTGCTATAAGGGGCTGTTTGTGGGGGACGATCTTACTACATGGGGACTGTTTGTGGGTGATCATCCTGCTATATGGGGGGCTGTTTGGGGCAACCATCATACTGTATAGGGGTCTGTGGGGGATCTTCGTCTTGTGTGGGGGCTGTGGTGGACATTATACTGTGTGGAGGTCTATGGGGCACATTATACTATGTGGTGGGATGTGGTGACCTTCATACTGTATGGGGTGATTAAGGGGGACATCAAATTTAATGGGGTAGTTATGAGGGGCATCATGTTTTATATAGGGGTCTGTTGTGCACCTCATACTGTATATTAGGGGCTGTGCTGAATACCATAATGTATGGGGGTCTGTGGTGGCCATCTTAATATGTGGGTGCTGTGCTGCATCATACTTTGTATAGGGTTTGTGGGGTCATCATACCATGTGGGGCATAATACTCTATGAGGGTCACGAAAGGGGTATCATAGTGGGTGAGACCACTTAGGGGCTTTAGTAGAGGGAAAATAAATGTAAGTGCTGCAAGACATAGCCTCCGTTTCTTAGAAAGTTGGGAGATATGCCCTTCTTTGACGTGATAGAACTTTTTCTATGGGACCTGTTATTTCTATGTACTCCCCTTGGGAGGCCCAATGGGGGGTCGCTGTCATTATGAGGAAGCAAGGAGGCATTATTATTATAAGAACGCACAGGGACTGTTTGTATTATTATAACTAGGTGCATGGTCACTATTATAACGGGTCACAGGGGAATTATTATAAGGCAGCACAAGTAGTGGTTTGTGTAGAGGTGGTAGAATGAGAGGAGGGTCTTGGAAAAGCAGTAAAGTGAAGATGCCTCTATTATATTTTAAAAGGACGAATTATGATCGGAAGAAGAGATCATGGCGGCCTGGGCCGAATTAAAAAGAAGAGGGAAAACGAATGACAACAACCAGCGAGAACAGCACTGGTGAGAATCTGCACAGTACACACATATATGGTCTGTAGAGCACTGGTGTAGACCTGATATTACCATTATATGGTCATTGTATGGTCCTGACATCAGTCCTAGTGCAGTGGTTTTAATTAAAGGGGTTGTCCAGGTTTAATGTTAAAGTCTGCAGTGACTCTATGACTGCAGATTTCTGAATCCTCATAGTGTGTGCATCGCGTGCTGTGAGGATTCTCCGGTGTCGGGAGCGGCCGGTCATGTGACCACAAGTATGATTTGAATTCATGCGATCACGTGCTGGCTAGACATGCACAGCCTCTCTCAATACAAGTGAACTTAGCAAAGCAGAGTACGTTTAGTTGGAATGTGATCGGAGGCCGGAAATCCCATACTTGTGGTCACATGACGGCCTCTCCCAACGCTGGCACCGGAGAATCCTGACAGTGCGTGCTGTGAGGATTCAGAAGTCTGAAGTCACATAGACTTTAACACCAAGCCTGGATACCCCCTTTAACAATCAGTATGGTGGTATTATCACTACTGTATATACGGGTAATATTTGATTATGGTTTGTTGGTATTTGTCTGTTATATTGCAATATTGTTATTATTATTCAATTTTATATAGCGGTATTACTAGACATATTGAAAATCTTGATTTCCTTCAGGTAGGGTAATATAAATAATAGATATCTCCATCTGGGGCTCAGGGGCTGGGACAGCATGGGCCTGTGTGCTACCCAGGACAGTTCGATTAATTCCCAATACCCACAGTTTCAAGCGGACCCTAAAAACCCATTTCTTTAGACTGGCGTATCGCCTCCACACACTATCTGTCCGTCCCAGTTTTCCCCCATATTAAAATCTTCTTCAATTTCAGGTTCATACCAACCATGCACTTAATAGCCTCGGTCTGGACTGTACACATACTGGCAGGCGACCAGTCCATGTATTATTATCTATCCTATTCAGTATATCAAGGCTGCATTATACAATATATGTACATTCTACCTTTTGTGTCTCCCCCATTTCCTCATAGACTGTAAGCTTACGAGCAGGGCCCTCACTCCTTTTGATTTGAGAAATGCTTATTCTGTATTGTCTGTATAAGCCCCCCCTAAAATTGTAAAGTGCTGCGGAATATGTTGGCGCTATAAAAAAAAAAAAATAGTATTATTATTTTATATGCCAGGGCTGAATTTCAGTCTCAGTCCGTCCCTGACTTATGCTACATGTACTCTACCAGTAATACATGTACTTTGCTATTATTTACTATGATTACATACAACAGGGGTCCCCAACCTGTATCTTGGGAGCCACATGTGGCTCGCGGTCCCATGAATTGTGGCTCGCGGTTGTCTGCCAGCTTGGTGCATTAGCTCCAGGTATAGCAAACAGGTATGAAGAACACATCTCAAAATGGTGAATTTTGTGAGTAGCCCTGCACAGAAGAGCAGATCTGTATGCACATATGCTGATCTTAGGGGTTTAGAGATAATTTAAGTATGGTACGCTGGAGACAGGATGATACTACCTGTCAGAGGAGGTGCTTGAAGCTGGATGTGACAGTGTGGTGGGAGTGCTTGATGAGAGAATACAGAATGGGGGTATTGTGGGAACCCCTGGATCTTGGTATACTGCTTCAGGGTGATTTCTGTGGAAAAGCTTTGGTCATTATACCGGTTTTGGGGACTTTGGTTGACTCTACTGTGATGGGGCGAGAGCTAGATGTGGCTTGCGACCCTTTCTCAGAGCTGAAGGTGGCTTGCGACCCTCTCTCAGAGCTGAATGTAGTTCTCAACTTCAGAAAGATTGGCGACCACTGACATACACTGTTGCTGTTATCTCCTTTTACTACATGTACTGTACTGCTATCTACCTGTACTACATGTACATGCCTCCAAGACTTTTCCCGAATGTCCCCCATCCTCTGAAATTCTGTGCCCCAACACATACGATTATCCACTACATTCGCAACTTTCAGACGGAACTTGAAAACGCATCTCATCAAGAAAGCTTACAGCCTGCAATAACCCCGCTGCCTCCTCACCACCCCAGGAGCTGCCGCAATCCCCCTAACCTACTGTCTCTGTCCCCATTATCCAGTAGACTGGAAGGCCACAAGGGCAGGGCCCTCTCCGTTTCGTACCAATCTGTCAGTGTTAGTTTGTTCACTGTAATTTATATTGGTATTTTATATGTAACCTCTGTTCATGTACAGCATCATGGAATCAATCGTGCTCTAAAAATGAATAATAATAATAGTAATAATTCC
Source organism: Phyllobates terribilis (assembly GCF_046119375.1). Classification (NCBI taxonomy): domain Eukaryota; kingdom Metazoa; phylum Chordata; class Amphibia; order Anura; family Dendrobatidae; genus Phyllobates; species Phyllobates terribilis. The sequence goes on from NW_027362762.1 coordinate 796,383,822, forward strand.
AACATGCTATCATAACCCCTTTACTAAAATAACCATCAACCAGAACTACACTGCTAACTATAGACCTATCTCTAATCTTCCTTTTATCTCTAAACTCCTGGAACGCTTTGGTCCACTCTCGTCTAATCTGTTATCTCTCAGATAACTCTCTTCTTGACCCATTACAATCCGGTTTCTTTTCTTTACACTCTAGTGAAGCTTCCCTCACTTAGGTTCTTTCTATGCTCTGCTCTATCAGCCTCAAGGACACCATTCTCTCCTGTTTCTCCTCGTACCTCTCTGACCACTCCTTCATCGTATTTTTTGCCGACTCTTATTCCTCTAATCTTACTATCGGGGTTCTTCAAGGCTCAATTCTAACCTACCTATACCCAACATTGCAATTGCCTTGTAAGGACATGGACATGATACCCACGTTTCCCCTGTGACAAAGCAAGTTTTGTTGTCATTATGTTGTGTGATGTAATATGAAATGTAATATATAACACCATGTTGTGATGTAATGTGAATAGTGTTATGCTTTAGTATATGTATAGTTTGACTATAGGAACAGTTGGAGTTAATAGTTGGGACTAGCCCACAGTTGGAGGGTATAGTGTAAGGGAAAGTGAATGTTTCCTGCTAGGAAGTTAGATTGAGCCTGGAGTGCTTAGTGTGTGGACCAAGAAGTCCAAGGTGAACAGTGCTGCATTTGAGGGTAGCCCTAAATGATGAGACTGAAGAGAAGGGATAGCGAGATCCTGAGCATAAGTGACAGAGAGACAGAGTGGCCTTCCAGAGATGGGTCCTAGGAGAGGACGCCTAGCCACGAGACCTTGAGCTTGTAACATTGAGGACTGAGTGACTGAGACTACTGAAAGGTTTCGAGCTGGAGTTCCAGGGCACCAGTATTGGAAAGAGGACACGGAACCGCAGAACAATTAAAGGACACTTGTTGATCAGGACTGTAGTGTTAAAGCTGGGTTGTGGTAAAATAGGGAGAAACAGTGGACGTAGAGATCCTTGGAGTAAACAACGAAGGAAGGATACTGTGTGGAAAATGCATTGAGTTGGGAAAGAAACGATCATAAGACTTTGTACCCTCTATCCCTTGTATATAACCCTTATCAAGTTGCAGTTCAGCAAAGAGTTTATTTTTAGGTGGTGGTCTCCCTCATTGAAGAAGGGGAAATTAATAACTGCAAAAAGAGGAAACGTCACCCGTGAGTGACAGGATTTTTCTGTACATTATTCACTTATACAGTCTGCAGAGATATATAGTCTACCACTATATGGTCACTGTATGGCAGTAGCATTGAACCTAGTACAATTGCTCTTTATTTATTCATTAGCAGTACAGTGGTAACAGTAGTGCTCATGATCTGGTGGTAGAATCTGTCCCTTATTTAGTGGTATTATTGGTGCTAAAAAGCAAAACATACCAAGTGCTTCCAAGTTTTCTATTAAGCTTGTACTCACTGTTTTGAAGCTGACCAGGAGCGCACTGACTCCTAATCTCGGCTAGTTTCAGCGCAGCACTTACAAGCCAAACAGCAGCGTTGGTCGGTCTCCTAGTGGTTTTAAACAAAAGAAAAAACATTATTAATATCTTGAAAAAAACAGCTGCAAATTGTAATAATGAAAGAGACGCTGCATTCAATGTGGCAGTAAGTGAACAACAAAGTTTTAGTGGCAATCCAAAACAATAATTAACGTTTTGGTCCCTAAATCCAGACCTTCGTCAGAAGCTGTACAAAACAAATGTGAGAAAAAAACAAATGTAAGAGCTGTGACCAGAAAAATAAAAAATGATACATAAAAATGTCAGCAAGAAACATCTCTTTTACGAATACGGTAAAATCACATAACAGTTACATGTAACAAATGGTTTTTACACACCTCTTGCAACCTGTCATATAGATATTAGTAACAACAAAAATTCTGCATGAAAATAAGGTAAAAAGAGCAATGCAAGATCTTACGTTGGTAGCAGAATAAGGTATAATATATCACCACAAAGGACCTGGAATAGGATTTCACAGATGGCCAGTAGATGGCAGCCTGTCATAAAAGAAAGTGTCCAAAGAGAAGCAAAGAAGGGGAAAAAAATAAAGTCATATAGTAAAAGTCCTATAGTAAAAGTGTCAGTTATAAAAAGTGCATCCGAGTAAAGTGAACCTGTCATTAGGATTTTGCTAAGTAAACTACATTACTCCATTTTGCCATTTCGCTGGAGTTAAATTAAAAAAGGAAAAACAATATGAACTGTGCAAGCGCAGTATTTAAAATAGGAGCAGGTCTCTGAAGGTCCAGTGACCTGTCATTTAAGCCCATTAGGATGAATATGAGAACAGAGCACCAAATAAAGCCCTGCCCACAGGCCGCCCCGGAGGACGAGCATCTCATTATCTCCAAACTGCAATCAAAGATTAAACAACCACAGGACAGATTTAATCAACTCAGGTATTATTTTAATTAGTCTAACAGCGCCAACCTGACACTTACTGTAGTTTACACATGCCCCCCAACGAAGCAAGGGCGAAACGCGCGTAGGGGCGCGGGAAGCACACTTCATATCAGACTCTCAACGTAAGTATTGCGGCTCATTACTAGCGTGCCCCTTCTTGACTTATATCTTCCAGGCAGTAGGGTGCAGGCTGGCAGTAAACCTGCTATACATACAACTTTGTATATATGGTTTAGAATTGGTGGGTACTTGATCCCAATATCCCCCAGTTTCCTCAGGTATTTCACCATGGGGATCAACTAATCCTATGATATTTACTTTCTTGCACTAAGCACATAGCACTTTATACAGTGTGTGGGGATACGCAATTAGGACCTTATGGACTCATCACCATCTATATTTGACCAGTTCAGCAATACAGCAGCACTCCTAGCAGCACTGTGCTATTTTAAATGTATCTCTGTATATGTTTAATAAAGTGTTATTATTTGGATATTAAGACTCTGGTCTATTGAGCATTGTTTCTCAGCTCAGGTTTTGTGATACTGTAGTTTACTTAGCAAAATCCTGATGACAGGTTCACTTTAAGTGGTTGCCGTAATGTAGGTGGACATATGCAGGGCAGCAGTGCAGTGGAGGTGCAACCTCAGCCGCATTGGAATGGAGCCAATACCATGCTGCAGCTGCTGCTACTTGAGGCAGAGTGCTGGGAGGAAGGAGCCCATGTCATGGGGTGTGGCGAGGATGCCTTGGTGAGGACGTTATAGTGACGTGTCAACGAGAGGCATAGTGTATTCGTTTCAGAGGTGCCGCTCACTTGGTGAGATGGGGATGTGTCTATGGATGTTGCAGTTTGTACAGTTTCTGACGAATGTCCCGATTTAGGAACCAAAATGTTAATTATTGTTTTGTACTGCCATTAAAACTTTTTTGTTCACTTATTGCCACATAACGGGGCAAACATTCAGAGTGAGAAAGCATTGTCCTAATAGTGGACAACCCCTTTAATATAAAAAGTAGAGCGCTTACAAAGTAATTGGGCAAAAAGAGAAAATAAGGTAACACACAAATATGCAAAACAGTTATAAAACAAAAAGGCGAAACAACAAAAAATACCGAAAGGTTTCCCTGTACAGCTACTTTTCTGTTCCCTGAGGGTAGGAGAGCCATGGAACACACTCAGTCCTAGCTGACCCGCACCGTGTGAACCCCCTTCACTTTTTCAAACATTATTTTTTATTTCCCTAGTTCTGGGGTCACGTTTCCAGGGGGGCTATATCTTATATACTCAAATTCCAGTTCTGTAACTGTACAGTGAGCTAATAAGGGAACCAGCACATTGCATATTAAAAAGCTAATTTTCTTGCATCCTTCCCTATTATTGGTAATAGGTAATGTTGAGCGAACATGCTCGACACTGCTCGGTACTCGCCTGAGCATCATGCTACTCGGGATGTTCGGCGAGCACCGAGCATTTCCGGGTTACTCGGGCGGAAGCTCGGGTCTACGCCCTGCATGTTTGGCGCTCTTTACAGAGCCAATGAACATGCAGGGATTGCCAGCCAGTCACTGTTGGTTGTGGGCATTACATTGATTGGCTGGCCGCACAGCATCACCTCGAGTATTTAAAACCGGGCGCCGCCATCTTGGACACAGACGGCTGGGATCAGACAGTGTAGGGACAGCGCTGCTGATTTAGGGAGAGATATTTACTGCAAAATAGTTAGTGGCTGCCAGAACAAACAAACAGTCCTTCTCAGGACTAGAGATGAGCGTTGTTCTACTCGAACTGTTCGCCAATCTCAAATTCGAGCTGTTTTGGGCGGTGTTCGAGCCGTTCGGCGAACACGAACGATTTGAGAAAAATTCGGCTGTTCGAGGTTATGTTCGATAACTGTTCGTGCACCAAAATCATAACTGGATTTTTTCTCAGTAATGATGAAAATTAATGTTAATACGCAGTTTGAGTGTACAGCGGGGTGGGGGGAGGGGCAGGGGATGGATCTCTGCAGGAATAATGAAGATCTCCATTTTTTTTTCTCTTTCCCGCATTTACAGTGGGGAGGTGCAATCTGTCAGCCTATCAGCAGCGCACACACGGAGCGAAGTGCTTTTCTTCACACAAGCAAGGGCATGTGTCATTGGCAGTGTATGTCACATGTCCTTGCCCTATAAGAGCAAGCCATTTTCCCCGTCGCCACCATTTTCTCACTGCTGCAGCTGCGTGTTAGACGGCACCGCTGTTGCTGTGTGCGCTATACCTTGTTAATTTCAAGCCAATTTTCGCACAAAGCTACAGATAGCTTGGGAGTAGGGAATAGTTGTGATTGCAGTCCTTTTAAGGACTAGGTTACAGCATTTCCTACGACTTTTATCAGGCAGGTCTGTGCTCTTAAATAGATAGATTGTGGGAGTAAAGACTAATTGTAATTGGAGTCCTTTTCAGGACTAGGTTACATCAGTTCCTATCAGTTTTTGCCAGGCAGGTCTGTGCCAGTGCTGTGCAAGTTTTTTTCACAGCATTTGGCTGAATCTAGCAAAGCTAATCCTTTTTGGCCTATTGCAGAGTGTGTTAGTCAGTGGAGTAGCCTATCTGTGTTGCAAGATATACCACCTGTGTATAGAATACCAATTTTTTTACTGCACCTAGTGAAGTAAAATCTTTTGGGCATAGCATCATTCTATTAGTCCATCTATACTGACCTCCATCAGGTTGCAAATTGAATATAATTTTTTTCTGCATCTACCTCTGAAAAAATATTGGGCTTCTAGCTGTGTGTGGGACTTGTTCTATTAATCCATCTATACAGACCTCCATCAGGTTGCAAACTGAATATAATTTTTTTCTGCATCTAGCTCTGAAAAAATATTTGGCCTTCTAGCAGTGTGTGGGACTTTCTGTATTAGTCCATCTATACTGACCTCCATCAGGTTTGCAAATTAAAAATAATTTTTATCTGCATCTAGCTCTGAAAAAATATTTGGGCTTCTAGTAGTGTGTGGGACTTTCTCTATTAGTCCATCTATACTGACCTCCATCAGGTTGCAAACTGAATATATTTTTTTCTGCATCTACCTCTGAAAAAATATTGGGCTTCTAGCTGTGTGTGGGACTTGTTCTATTAATCCATCTATACAGACCTCCATCAGGTTGCAAACTGAATATAATTTTTTTCTGCATCTACCTCTGAAAAAATATTTGGGCTTCTAGCAGTGTGTGGGACTTTCTGTATTAGTCCATCTATACTGACCTCCATCAGGTTGCAAATTAAAAATAATTTTTATCTGCATCTAGCTCTGAAAAAATATTTGGGCTTCTAGCTGTGTGTGGGACTTGTTCTATTACTCCATCTATACTGACCTCCATCAGGTTGCAAATTGAATATAATTTTTTTCTGCATCTAGCTCTAAAAAAATATTTGGGCTTCTAGCAGTGTGTGGGACTTTCTCTATTAGTCCATCTATACTGACCTCCATCAGGTTGCAAACTGAATATAATTTTTTTCTGCATCTAGCTCTGAAAAAATATTTGGCCTTCTAGCAGTGTGTGGGACTTTCTCTATTAGTCCATCTATACTGACCTCCATCAGGTTGCAAACTGAATATATTTTTTTCTGCATCTACCTCTGAAAAAATATTGGGCTTCTAGCTGTGTGTGGGACTTGTTCTATTAATCCATCTATACAGACCTCCATCAGGTTGCAAACTGAATATAATTTTTTTCTGCATCTACCTCTGAAAAAATATTTGGGCTTCTAGCTGTGTGTGGGACTTGTTCTATTACTCCATCTATACTGACCTACATCAGGTTGCAAATTGAATATAATTTTTTCTGCATCTAGCTCTGAAAAAATATTGGGCTTCTAGCTGTGTGTGGGACTTGTTCTATTAATCCATCTACACAGACCTCCATCAGGTTGCAAACTGAATATAATTTTTTTCTGCATCTAGCTCTGAAAAAATATTTGGCCTTCTAGCAGTGTGTGGGACTTTCTGTATTAGTCCATCTATACTGACCTCCATCAGGTTGCAAATTAAAAATAATTTTTATCTGCATCTAGCTCTGAAAAAATATTTGGGCTTCTAGCTGTGTGTGGGACTTGTTCTATTACTCCATCTATACTGACCTCCATCAGGTTGCAAATTGAATATAATTTTTTTCTGCATCTAGCTCTTAAAAAATATTTGGGCTTCTAGCAGTGTGTGGGACTTTCTCTATTACTCCATCTATACTGACCTCCATCAGGTTGCAAATTGAATATAATTTTCTTCTGCATCTAGCTCTGAAAAAATATTGGGCTTCTAGCTGTGTGTGGGACTTTCTGTATTAGTCCATCTATACTGACCTCCATCAGGTTTGCAAATTAAAAATAATTTTTATCTGCATCTAGCTCTGAAAAAATATTTGGGCTTCTAGCAGTGTGTGGGACTTTCTCTATTAGTCCATCTATACTGACCTCCATCAGGTTGCAAACTGAATATAATTTTTTTCTGCATCTAGCTCTGAAAAAATATTTGGCCTTCTAGCAGTGTGTGGGACTTTCTCTATTAGTCCATCTATACTGACCTCCATCAGGTTGCAAACTGAATATATTTTTTTCTGCATCTACCTCTGAAAAAATATTGGGCTTCTAGCTGTGTGTGGGACTTGTTCTATTAATCCATCTATACAGACCTCCATCAGGTTGCAAACTGAATATAATTTTTTTCTGCATCTACCTCTGAAAAAATATTTGGGCTTCTAGCAGTGTGTGGGACTTTCTGTATTAGTCCATCTATACTGACCTCCATCAGGTTGCAAATTAAAAATAATTTTTATCTGCATCTAGCTCTGAAAAAATATTTGGGCTTCTAGCTGTGTGTGGGACTTGTTCTATTACTCCATCTATACTGACCTCCATCAGGTTGCAAATTGAATATAATTTTTTTCTGCATCTAGCTCTAAAAAAATATTTGGGCTTCTAGCAGTGTGTGGGACTTTCTCTATTAGTCCATCTATACTGACCTCCATCAGGTTGCAAACTGAATATAATTTTTTTCTGCATCTAGCTCTGAAAAAATATTTGGCCTTCTAGCAGTGTGTGGGACTTTCTCTATTAGTCCATCTATACTGACCTCCATCAGGTTGCAAACTGAATATATTTTTTTCTGCATCTACCTCTGAAAAAATATTGGGCTTCTAGCTGTGTGTGGGACTTGTTCTATTAATCCATCTATACAGACCTCCATCAGGTTGCAAACTGAATATAATTTTTTTCTGCATCTACCTCTGAAAAAATATTTGGGCTTCTAGCTGTGTGTGGGACTTGTTCTATTACTCCATCTATACTGACCTACATCAGGTTGCAAATTGAATATAATTTTTTCTGCATCTAGCTCTGAAAAAATATTGGGCTTCTAGCTGTGTGTGGGACTTGTTCTATTAATCCATCTACACAGACCTCCATCAGGTTGCAAACTGAATATAATTTTTTTCTGCATCTAGCTCTGAAAAAATATTTGGCCTTCTAGCAGTGTGTGGGACTTTCTGTATTAGTCCATCTATACTGACCTCCATCAGGTTGCAAATTAAAAATAATTTTTATCTGCATCTAGCTCTGAAAAAATATTTGGGCTTCTAGCTGTGTGTGGGACTTGTTCTATTACTCCATCTATACTGACCTCCATCAGGTTGCAAATTGAATATAATTTTTTTCTGCATCTAGCTCTTAAAAAATATTTGGGCTTCTAGCAGTGTGTGGGACTTTCTCTATTACTCCATCTATACTGACCTCCATCAGGTTGCAAATTGAATATAATTTTCTTCTGCATCTAGCTCTGAAAAAATATTGGGCTTCTAGCTGTGTGTGGGACTTGTTCTATTAATTCATCTATACAGACCTCCATCAGGTTGCAAACTGAATATAATTTTTTTCTGCATCTAGCTCTGAAAAAATATTTGGCCTTCTAGCAGTGTGTGGGACTTTCTGTATTAGTCCATCTATACTGACCTCCATCAGGTTGCAAATTAAAAATAATTTTTATCTGCATCTAGCTCTGAAAAAATATTTGGGCTTCTAGCTGTGTGTGGGACTTGTTCTATTACTCCATCTATACTGACCTCCATCAGGTTGCAAATTGAATATAATTTTTATCTGCATCTAGCTCTGAAAAAATATTTGGGCTTCTAGCAGTGTGTGGGACTTTCTCTATTAGTCCATCTATACTGACCTCCATCAGGTTGCAAACTGAATATAATTTTTTTCTGCATCTAGCTCTGAAAAAATATTTGGCCTTCTAGCAGTGTGTGGGACTTTCTCTATTAGTCCATCTATACTGACCTCCATCAGGTTGCAAACTGAATATATTTTTTTCTGCATCTACCTCTGAAAAAATATTTGGCCTTCTAGCAGTGTGTGGGACTTTCTCTATTAGTCCATCTATACTGACCTCCATCAGGTTGCAAACTGAATATATTTTTTTCTGCATCTACCTCTGAAAAAATATTGGCCTTCTAGCTGTGTGTGGGACTTGTTCTATTAATCCATCTATACAGACCTCCATCAGGTTGTAAACTGAATATATTTTTTTCTGCATCTACCTCTGAAAAAATATTGGGCTTGTAGCTGTGTGTGGGACTTGTTCTATTACTCCATCTATACAGACCTCCATCAGGTTGCAAACTGAATATAATTTTTTTCTGCATCTACCTCTGAAAAAATATTTGGGCTTCTAGCTGTGTGTGGGACTTGTTCTATTACTCTATCTATACTGACCTCCATCAGGTTGCAAATTGAATATAATTTTTTTCTGCATCTAGCTCTGAAAAAATATTGGGCTTCTAGCTGTGTGTGGGACTTGTTGTATTAGTCCATCTATACTGACCTCCATCAGGTTGCAAACTGAATATATTTTTTTCTGCATCTACCTCTGAAAAAATATTGGGCTTCTAGCTGTGTGTGGGACTTGTTCTATTAATCCATCTATACAGACCTCCATCAGGTTGCAAACTGAATATAATTTTTTTCTGCATCTAGCTCTGAAAAAATATTTGGCCTTCTAGCAGTGTGTGGGACTTTCTGTATTAGTCCATCTATACTGACCTCCATCAGGTTGCAAATTAAAAATAATTTTTATCTGCATCTAGCTCTGAAAAAATATTTGGGCTTCTAGCAGTGTGTGGGACTTTCTCTATTAGTCCATCTATACTGACCTCCATCAGGTTGCAAACTGAATATAAGTTTTTTCTGCATCTAGCTCTGAAAAAATATTTGGCCTTCTAGCAGTGTGTGGGACTTTCTCTATTAGTCCATCTATACTGACCTCCATCAGGTTGCAAACTGAATATATTTTTTTCTGCATCTACCTCTGAAAAAATATTGGGCTTCTAGCTGTGTGTGGGACTTGTTCTATTAATCCATCTATACAGACCTCCATCAGGTTGCAAACTGAATATAATTTTTTTCTGCTTCTAGCTCTGAAAAAATATTTGTCCTTCTAGCAGTGTGTGGGGCTTTCTCTATTCGTCCATCTATACTGACCTCCATCAGGTTGCAAATTAAAAATAATTTTTATCTGCATCTAGCTCTGAAAAAATATTTGGGCTTCTAGCTGTGTGTGGGACTTGTTCTATTACTCCATCTATACTGACCTCCATCAGGTTGCAAATTGAATATAATTTTTTTCTGCATCTAGCTCTGAAAAAATATTGGGCTTCTAGCTGTGTGTGGGACTTGTTGTATTAGTCCATCTATACTGACCTCCATCAGGTTGCAAACTGAATATATTTTTTTCTGCATCTACCTCTGAAAAAATATTGGGCTTCTAGCTGTGTGTGGGACTTGTTCTATTAATCCATCTATACAGACCTGCATCAGGTTGCAAACTGAATATAATTTTTTTCTGCATCTAGCTCTGAAAAAATATTTGGCCTTCTAGCAGTGTGTGGGACTTTCTCTATTAGTCCATCTATACTGACCTCCATCAGGTTGCAAATTAAAAATAATTTTTATCTGCATCTACCTCTGAAAAAATATTTGGGCTTCTAGCTGTGTGTGGGACTTGTTCTATTACTCCATCTATACTGACCTCCATCAGGTTGCAAATTGAATATAATTTTTTTCTGCATCTAGCTCTGAAAAAATATTGGGCTTCTAGCTGTGTGTGGGACTTGTTGTATTAGTCCATCTATACTGACCTCCATCAGGTTGCAAACTGAATATATTTTTATCTGCATCTAGCTCTGAAAAAATATTGGGCTTCTAGCTGTGTGTGGGACTTGTTCTATTAATCCATCTATACAGACCTCCATCAGGTTGCAAACTGAATATAATTTTTTTCTGCATCTACCTCTGAAAAAATATTTGGCCTTCTAGCAGTGTGTGGGACTTTCTCTATTAGTCCATCTATACTGACCTCCATCAGGTTGCAAACTGAATATAATTTTTTTCTGCATCTAGCTCTGAAAAAATATTTGGCCTTCTAGCAGTGTGTGGGACTTTCTCTATTAGTCCATCTATGCTGACCTCCATCAGGTTGCAAATTGAATATAATTTTTTTCTGCATCTAGCTCTGAAAAAATATTGGGCTTCTAGCTGTGTGTGGGACTTGTTGTATTAGTCCATCTATACTGACCTCCATCAGGTTGCAAACTGAATATATTTTTTTCTGCATCTACCTCTGAAAAAATATTGGGCTTCTAGCTGTGTGTGGGACTTGTTCTGTTAATCCATCTATACAGACCTCCATCAGGTTGCAAACTGAATATAATTTTTTTCTGCATCTAGCTCTGAAAAAATATTTGGGCTTCTAGCTGTGTGTGGGACTTGTTCTATTAGTCCATCTATACTGACCTCCATCAGGTTGCAAATTGAATATAATTTTTTTCTGCATCTAACCCAGCTAATAGTTTTGGCCTAATACCACAGTTTGGCCACTCAGCTCTGCTCGGTTCCCATCCATTGTTTTTTTGTGCAAACAACTCCAGAGTTGTGAATTAGTTAACCACCAAAATGAGTGGAAAAAGGCCTGCTGCTGGTGGAAAGGGGAATAGGCATGTTGGGAAGGGGAAAAAAGGTTGTGTCCGTGGGGTAGGTGTTAAAGCAACAGTAACATCTGCAGAAGAAAGACCATCTTCCAGCCAAACTAAAATGTCTACTTCTTTTAGCGGACAATGTGATAAGATCCCTTTCTTACGGCCACGCCAATCGCTACAAATTCCAGATGAGGCACAAAAACAGCAGGTGCTTCAACGGATATCAAGTGCTCCTTTAAGTGGGCTCTCCTCCACATCAACTTCAACATCACAAATACTCCAGTCCTCAAAGGTGTCACCCCAATCGCACTTGCTTCCTCACAGCTCCCAAATCTCCAGCTGCCCGTCTGAGTATGAGGTAGAACAGATGGTTGAGTCTGCAGAGCTGTTTACTCATACTATAGCCTGGGAATCAGAGGTCGACTCCAGCGCTTCTGTGAATCCAGACGAGGAAATGATCTGCACTGATGCCCAGAATCTTTATGAGTCGGATCCAGGACCAGACGCAGAAGGTTCTGACCATAATGTAGACCCTCATTCCCAAACTGTAACTCCTGTTGGTGGAGACAATGAGGAAGACGATGATGAGACTCAAATACCTGATTGGAGCGACAACTTTAGTTTTTTGTCAGGGCAGGAACAGGTTGGCTCTGAGGACGACGGGTGTGATAACGCACAGGGTGATGATGATGAGGTTGGAGATCCCACTTACTGTCAACCCACAGTCAGCCAAGAGATTAGGTCAGCAGAGGAGGTGGAGGAAGATGCTAGTGACGACGAGGTCAGGTTGCGCCTTCCTGGACAGAGACGTAGTACTGGAAGCACGTCAACAACTGCATCCTCAAACACAACTCCGCCTCTCACCACAAGTCGTGGTGGCTCTTCAGGTCGCATGGGTGCTAAGCCTTGCATAGCCTGGGCATTTTTTCAGATCGATAAAGATGACCCAACTCGTGTTATCTGTAACATTTGTCAGCAAAAGCTAAGTAGAGGCCAAAAAATACATAGTTTGAGTACTTCATGCATGAACCGGCACATGGACATGAAGCATAAGTTGCAGTGGGAAGCTCAGTGTGCTACAATGCGGCCTAGCCGGCCGGGCCAACCACCGTCTGCCATATCTTGTGCATCCGCGGCCTCTTCATCCTCTGTGACTGGGGGGACAGCAGTCACACCTGTTTTGGGGCGCAGACCTGCCACCTTTTTACCCGCAACAGCCAGCGTGATTGGCAGGTCATCATTTTCTTTGGAGGTGGTAACACCAGCTGGTGTTGAGCGCTGTCCGACATCGATAGCACCACCTTTGGATCAAGGCAACCTAACATGTCCGCCTGCATCTTCCTCACAGACCGGCAGTTTGCAGGGGACACCCTTATCAACCCCGTCTAAGCACAATAGCCAGCCCTCGGTCCCTCAGATGTGGACAAGTAAAAGACCATTTCCTCCTAGCCATGAGAAAGCTAAGAGGTTGAATTTCACCATCTGCAAGCTCTTGGCTACAGAAATGCTGCCTTTCCGCCTGGTGGACACAGAGGATTTTCGAGACCTTATGTCCGTCGCAGTGCCCCAGTACCAGATGCCCAGTCGGCACTACTTCTCAAAGAAAGGTGTGCCTGCGCTCCACCAGCATGTCGCACACAACATCACCGCTTCTTTGAGAAACTCTGTGTGTGACAGGGTGCATTTCACCACAGACACTTGGACGAGTAGGCATGGACAGGGGCGTTACATGTCACTGACTGGGCACTGGGTAACTATGGTGACAGCAGGACAAGGGGCTGCTGTCCAAGTCTTGCCGTCCCCACGAGTTGTGCGTCAATCCTCTTTATGTCAAAGTTCCTCCACTGCTTCTGCCTCCTCAACCTCCTCTCGGTCTTCCACCTGCACCCAAAGCCTGTCTGGTCATGCCACAAGCTTTCTAACTGCGCAGAAGGGATCCTGCACACCTCCTTACTATGCTGGCAGTAGGGCTCAACGTCATCAGGCGGTTTTTACTTTGAAATGTCTGGGAAATGTGAGTCACACAGCTGAGGAGTTGAGGTCAGCTCTGGAGAACCAATTTCATGAATGGTTGTCTCCACTGGACCTGAAACCAGGGAAGGCCGTGTGCGACAATGCTGCAAACCTGGGTGCGGCCCTTCGCCGGGGCAATGTCACACACGTGCCTTGTATGGCTCACGTGTTGAACCTGGTTGTCCAGCAATTTTTAGCCCACTATCCCAGACTAGATGGCCTTCTGCAGAGGACACGGTCGCTGTGTGCTCACTTCCGCCGTTCGCATCCCGCAGCTCAGCGACTTACATCTCTACAGAAGTCGTTGGGCCTGCCACTTCACCGGCTAAAATGCGATGTGCCTACCCGGTGGAATTCAACTCTGCACATGTTGCAACGACTGTGGCAGCACCGACAAGCCCTGGTGCAATACGTTCTGACGTATAGCCTGGGCCAACGAGATCCAGACGTGGGGCAAATCACGCTGGAGGAGTGGTCTCAGATCAGGGACCTATGCACCCTTCTGCACAGTTTTGAAATGGCGACGAAGATGTTTAGTGCTGACGATGCCATTATCAGCATGACTATTCCAGTGATTTACATGCTGGAGCACATGTTAAACAGAATTCGGAGTCAGGTGGTGGCACAAGAGGAGGTGGAGGAAGTAGAGGAGGAGGAGTTGTATGCGGAAGGGCTAACATCTGCAAGGTCCAGACGGTTGGCAGCACCAAGGCGGCAGGCATGTGAGGGTGGGGGAGATGGTTTTACCAGGGCGCATGGTAGCAGCCAAACTAGTGAGGAAGGTGCAGGAGCCCAGGAAGAAGTGGAGGACGAACTGATGGAAGACTCATCAGATGAGGGAGACCTTGATCACATTTCTGTTGTGCGAGGTTGGGGGGAGAGGACAGAGGAAGGAAGCATGATTGTTACCTCGCCACCAACACAACAGGGACTTGGTGCTCCTGGATGCGCAACACACATGAGTGCCTTCTTGCTCCACTACCTGCAACATGACCCTCGAATTGGGAGAATTAGAAATAATCCTGACTACTGGGTTGCCACACTGTTAGATCCCCGGTACAAAAGTAAATTTGCAGAAATTATTCCTGCCATAGAAAGGGATGCACGCATGCAGGAGTATCAGCAGAGACTGTTGCAGAATCTTACATGTGCTTTTCCACAAAACACCAGTGGTGCACGTAGTGAATCTCACAGTTCCAACTTGCCAACCGTGGGACCGTCAAGTGTTCAGCACTCAAACCATAACAGAACCACAGTATCTGCTGGTAACATCAATTTTGCGCAATCATTTCACCACTTTTTTAGCCCATCCTTTGCAAGGCCACAGGAGACAAGAAGTCTGACACATAGTCAACGCCTAGAGACGATGGTACAGGAGTATCTCCAAGTAAACATTGAAGCCATGACTGTGTCACTGGACCCTTGCTCTTTTTGGGCTTCCAATCTGGATAAATGGCCGGAGCTAGCCACTTACGCCTTGGAGATCTTGTCATGCCCCGCAGCCAGCGTTCTGTCTGAACGTGTGTTCAGCGCTGCTGGTGGTGTGCTGACAGATATGCGCACGCGGCTTTCCACTGATAATGTAGACAGACTCACGTTCATAAAGATGAACAAATCATGGATCCGAAACGACTTTTCTACCCCTGTGTCATCCTGGGGAGAGTAAAAGCTTGATGATTGGTTAAAATCACCCTACCAACCGTTTTAAGCTTTCAAATTACTAATCATGTTTATCTGTATCTTGGCTGGAAAATAATTTGGGCTTTGTAGCAGTGTGCAGCACTGATTCTATTAGGCCATCTATAATAAGCTCCACCAGATTTAAAATTACTAATCATGTTTATCTGTATCTTGGCTGGAAAATAATTTGGGCTTTGTAGCTGTGTGCAGCACTGATCCTATTAGGCCATCTATACTAAGCTCCACCAGATTTAAAATTAATAATAATTTTTAGCTGCATCTAGCCCGGAAAATAATTTTGGGGCTCCGAGATGCGCAAGACACATAAGTGCCTTCTTGCTGCACTACCTGCAACATGACCCTCATATTGTCAGAATTCGAAGTAATCATGACTACTGGGTTGCCACACTCTTAGATCCGCCAAACTTTTCGATCAACCTTTTCATTTTAATAAAGACCAAAAAAATGGTCATTTTTGAAATTATAAGCATTAGCAGGTTATTAGAAACTGAAATCAAACAGTTTTCAACTCAAAACTTTATTCTAGGTGATGTTACATTTTCACATAGGACCCCTTGTTCGAAAGGAGCTTCTGAACTCTCTCGTCCATTGAATTTGTCAAGTTTTGGATGGTTTCTGCTTCAATTGTTTTGCATGACGACAGAATACCCTCCCAGAGCTGTTGCTTAGATGTGAACTGCCTCCCGCCATCATAGACACTCCTTTTGATGATGCTCCAGAGGTTCTGAATGGGGTAGAGGTCAGGGGAGCATGGGGGTCACACCATAAGTTTGTCCCCTTTTATGCCCATATCAGCCAGAGATGCAGATGTTTTATGTGCAGCATGAGATGGTGCATTATCATGCAAAAAAATGATCTTGCTGTGAAATACACGGTTCTTTTTCTTGAACCATGGCAGGAAGTGCTGTTTGAGAAAATCCACATACATTATGAAGTTCATCTTTAGCGCCTTCAGGGATCCTAAAGGGGCCGACAATCTCTCTCCCCATGATTCCAGCCCAAAACATTACTCCACCTCCTCCTTGTTGGCGCTGTAGCCGTGTTTGCGTGGGGTGTCCATCAACCAGCCATCCTCCACTCCATCCATCTGGACCATCGAGCGCTGCACGGCACTCATCCGTGAACAAAACAGTTTTGAAATCAGTCTTCATGTAATGTTTGGCCCACTGGAGCCGTTTCTGCTTGTGTGAAGTGGATAGAGGAGGTCGACAGGATGGCGTATGCACAGCTGCAAACCTCTTGTTGTTCGGGGGACGTTGGAGGCACCAGCAGCTTCAAAAACTTGTCTGCTGCTATGACAAGGCTTTTTTGCCGCTGCTCTTTTAACCTGACGTAATTGCTCGTAGGAAAGAGTCCTCAATTTGCCCTTATCAGCACGCACAATGTTGATTGTAGTCATGCCTTGACCTAAACACTCCACAATTTGTTGCTTCTCAGCAGCCGACACATCCTTTTTCTTTCCCATTTTGGCAGAAAATGTAGGCTGCTTAATAATGTGAGACAGCCTTCTTAAGTAGTCTTGCCTTTCATTGGACACACCTGCCAAACTAATTAGCACAGGTGTCTGCAATTGCTTACAGTGATATAAAGAGCCCTGACACACATCACCATCAATGAGTTTAACTGACAAACAAACAAATTCTTCCCTTATCACTCCTAAACACTTTTTGCATAATAATTTGGAACACAGTGTACATGTGCTTTTCCACAAAACACCAGTGGTTCACGTAGTGAATCTTACAGTTCTAACTTGCCAACCGTGGTCTGTATGGAGTTGTTCAATAAAGGGCCCAAAATTAAGATAACATAGATGGGAGAGGTCTCTATGAATTCCTAAGTATTTGATACCCTGTGAGGGCCAGGCAAAGGGAAAGTTGGACTGGATGGAATCCTATATGGATTTGGGGAGGGAGACATCGAGGGCCTCAGACTTCGCTGCATTGATTTTAAAATTTGACCATGTAACAAAGTGATCTATTTCAGCCATAACAGCATGGATGGATATATGTGATTGAGTGATATATACTAGGACATCATCAGCAAATAGAGAGCACTTGTACTCGGTGCCTCCCACCTCAATCCACCTAATATTGGGGTTATGGCGAATTGATGAGAGCAGGTGCTCCGTCACTAGGATGTATAAGAGAGGGGACAGAGAACATCCCTGCCTTGTCCCATTGGTGATTGTGAAAGGTGATGAAAATGTTCTGACGCGCCCCCTGGGCCTTGGGACACCCGGAGCCGGACCCTTTTTGGTGGATGCTGGTGGTTGTAGTCTCCGTGGCGGCGACCCGGTTCCGTGGCTCAGGGCGGTCAAACCAGTGGCGGAACTATTTATGTGGTTTTGATGTTTAAATGTCCGACTACGCCACCCGTGGATTGCGGTCAGAGTGAACCGCCGCTCCAGGGCAGACCGCTGAGGCTGGTGTTGTGGGTGCAGCAGAGCGTAGCATAACTCCCCACGGGAGGAGTATAGCCTCAGGGCAGTGTATGCGGAGGATGGGGGTGATGGTGCAGGGCAGCAGCAGTAACGACAAGGAGTCAGTGATGCAGTCCAGGGCCTTTACTCACAGTTCTTATTATCCAGACCACGTCTGCAGGTAACGGCTGCCCACGTCGTACTGTGCTCACCAGGTGAGGGGCTCAGACAACTCCCAGATAACTTTGGAGCGCTTCACAGGACCCCCTTTGTGTGTCCTTTGTCTGGCCTTTCTTACCAACCCTTCTGTCCGGCTGCCTCGGGCCTCCTCTTGGTAAACTTGGCGCCAGTTTCCCTGACCCTATGTGGTGCCTTCCTAGCGGGTGTAGCGAGGGGCTGCGCCACATAAAATGTCACAGCCTCCGGTTTCTAGCTGAGGGTCGTTTCCTGCCTCCACTAGTTTCGGGGACCGGTCTCCCCCTTTGGCCTGACCCCTCCACGCAGGTGGATTCGGGCGTGCGGTGGCGACTCGCCCGTCCGCACCCCTGGGATCCCTTCATTCCTCATTCCTGGAGCCTTCTCCGCTCCTCTTCCTTCCTTCTCCCTCTTCCAGGCCTGGGCCTCTGTTACTAGGCCCGCCTCCGGAGCAGAGCTCATGCAGAGCCCCTGCTCCCTGCCACTTCTGCTCAGACTTCTCTGCACTGAACTAAGATGGTGCCCACCTTTTATACTCCCTTCTCAATGCACCCAGGGACTGCTTCCTCCCTGCTCCTGCACTACAGGGTTCCCCTTCCTCAGTGTTCCCTCCCCCCACTCCAGCCAGGGACAGGGACTGTCGTGCCCATCTCAGGGGCATATTGGTCGCCCTGCCCCACGGCAATGTGGTGTAATGCATGCAAGTGTCGGGTCCTGATCCACACTCCATCCTTACCTGAGAGTGAGATATCACACCTCTGGGTGAGGTGCAATACCTCTGTAGCAACCGAGCCCTCAGGGTAATACAGTTCCATTTATCTTCAGCCTAGGTGACGTATTGCGATACAGGGCCGTGATTTGGGCTATAAAAGGGTCCCCTAGACCCCTACCCCAAGCTTTTTAAGAGAATCATATATGGCGTGCCAGGAGACTCTATGGAATGCTTTCTCAGCATCCAACGACAGTATCTAATTACAAATTTTTAACTGCATCTAGCCCAGGAAATACTTTGTGCCTAGTAGCAGTGTCTGCTAGTCAGCGGATTATCCCGGCTGTTAAGCAAGCTACACCACCTGTAGTTTTGACACTTAATTTTTTCAAAGGAAATGCTTCGGGACCACGGGATACTCAGTGAAGAGCATCAGGAGGCACCCCAAGGCATAGGGGCTGGGACTGGCAGTAGGATGCCTTGCGGTGGACAGCCGAGCTCGATCCTTATAAAAGCTTTTTAACTGCAGCAGCTTTAGTGGACGCTACTGGAGCTGGAATTACGCGGCTGCTGGCATGAGACTTGCACTCCAATAGATCCTTGTAAATGGATTTAAAGTGTATTCATTCAAATTAGAGAGACAATTTAACTTAAAAAGCTTAGAGCTGCCTCCACCACAGGGGGGCTCGCTCGACCCACCAGCGGACAGGCACCAGTATTGGGAGAGGGGGGCTGGCCGTCAGGGTTCACCGCGGCTCTGGCACAAACCCGGCGACACGGAGGTGGCACGGGCAGGAGCGGACTGAACGTGTCGGCTTCTCACTTTTTGGATTTTAGAAGGGCATGACATGCCTATATCTGTGTCTCCCCCTCCTTTTACTCCTCCACCTCTTTTCTTTTCGCATGACTATATGTACTTGTCACTTTTCCATGTGTTAGTTGTGTCTTCAGAGCAGTTTGTCAGCTTTTGGACACCTTTGAAGGTGTTTTCTATGTGTTTCTATGTGTTTTTGTTTGCCTGCCATTGGTTTTAACGGTGTTCGACAAACAGTTCGACGAACAGTTCGGCGAACACACGGGTGTTTGACGAACCGAACCGAACTCGAACACTACGGGGGTGGCTCAACACTACTCAGGACTAATATCCATCCCAGATATCAGGCAGGCAGGCTGTATAGGAGACGCAGTGGTTATACCAGCAAACGCTGCATTACAGTCCTGTGTGCTCCTGTTGCTGAAATTGCTGGACTTAGCTCCAGGTCTCGGGGGCCAGGAAAAATCCTTTTTTTTTTCATTTAAATCCTCTTTTTTTTTTTTTCCTCCTTCACACTGTACAAATACCCGTCTTATTAAGCCTAAACATAAGCAAATCACCGAAGTGAAATGCAGTCTCCAAAAACTAAAGACAAAAACCAAACCAAAGTCTATTAGGTATCAGAAAGTAGAACCAAATAGTAATAAACTAATAAAAGGAAATGTAGATAGACACCCAAGACACATTGGAGAAATAGTATGAAATATTATAATTTTATTCACAAAAATACATCATAATATAAGATATATAGCATGAAAGGTTTACGGAGAGAAGACAGCTAAAACACAAGGAATAGCAGTGGATAATTGCTAGCACTTAATAGTGATCAGCCAGATACCTCAGGTAATCATAAAGTATATCAATCAGGGGATTAAGTATAGCTACCTTGAGTCATGTTGTAGGGAGCAGGGGTGCTCGTGGTGACAGACTGATCACTATTATGTGCTAGCAATTATCCACTTTTACCTGAGAGACTGACACTATTATCTGTCGGCAGGTTATAACGCTTCCATCAGCCTTCCAACTAAGCTTATAGCTACTGTTTCATGTGCACTACTCTTGGCACTTTATGCTGTTATATTTATCTAAATTTTGTACTGTTGTACCTATTATCTTAACATCACTTATCATGTGATGGATCTTGTCAGTATCTCGCCTTGATTATTATGATGTTTATTACTACATTATAACATGTGTAGGAGCCTTATTTACCGGGGGTTTTGCTCACAATTCTGCTGTGTCACTTTGGTATTACATACCCTGCTATTCCTTGTGTTTTAGCTGTCTTCTCTCCGTAAACCTTTCATGCTATATGTCTTATATTATGATGTATTTTTGTGAATAAAATTATAATATTTCATACTATTTCTCCAATGTGTCTTGGGTGTCTATCTACATTTCCTTTTATTAGTTTATTACTATTTGGTTCTACTTTCTGATACCTAATAGACTTTGGTTCTAGACTTTAATCTTATTAACCTTTTGGTGTCCCCCCCCTACCTCCACCCCCCCCAAAAAAAAGTGCGTCTGTGACAGTTCAGACACAAATATATTTTTTAAAAGAGTCTGGTGTGGGCCAGAGAAATATAAATTATAACTGTGGTTTTGCCGTTCCATGGTAAAAAATCTCTATTATCCAGCTTTTGGTATTTTTTCCGTAAAGAAAAACAGTAATAGTGTCTCCTGATTGTTCAGACACAAATACATCTGTTTAAAATAGTCTGGTATAGACCAGTAAATTATAACTATGGTTTTGCCGTTCCATGGTGAAAAATCTCTATTATGCTGCTTTCAGCATTTTTTGCCGTAAAGAAAAACAGTAATAGTGTCTCCTGATTGTTCAGACACAAATATATCTGTTGAACATAGTCTGGTGTAGGCCCGAGAAATAGAACTGTGGTTTTGCAGTTCCACGGGTCAAATCTCTGTATTATCCTGCTTTTGGCATTTTTTGCCGCAAAGAAAAACAGTAATAGTGTCTCCTTAGGGCAGTGTTCAATTGTACCTCCCCCATTCCTTGCAATGCAAGCGCAAGTATGCAGCCTGCCACCCACCCACCCCCAGGCTGCAATACCATACTGCTTGCTTGCTTACACTTGAAATTGGGCCTTTTAGGCATGTGGAGGCAGAATCTGGCCACCACGTCATGGCTGCGTTGGCGGCCTGGTATCCATACTCAGTCCCCAGCCGCCCGGTGGCCGGGTGTCTACACTCGGTCCCCAGCCGCCCCGCGGCCGGGTGTCCACACACGGTCCCCATCCGCCTGGGGGCAGCCGGGTGTCCATAAATGGTCCCCAGCCGCCCCTATTTCTCCTTGGAACATCCCCCCACACACTTTTCTTAGCCCGGCCTGCTTTAGGGCAGCATTGGACGAGCCCACCAGAGAACCAGACTCCTCCGGTGGACCCTGGCTTCTCCATCAGGGGAGTTGAGAGTGCCAAGGTGAGGACCATGATGATGATAGAAGTTAGCATCTGCTTTGTTTTCTTGGAATGCAAGCGCATGTATGTGTGACTCCCAGCTGCGCTTGGTATCACAGATCCTGGAAGAGTGCATTGATGGATTCCTCCAAAAGAGGCCCCCATAACCATTCACACAGCTCCACCTTCCACCTCAGACCACCAGAGACAGCCCGTTAGGGATAGATAAATAGGGAAGGTGGAGCCTGGCAGGAATTAGTCTAGTCTGGAGTCGACAGAGAGCCAAACCTGTTGAGAGAGTTCCAGCAGTAGAGAAGCCTGAGAGAGGTCAGTCTGCTGTGGAGCACAGTCTAGACTCAGTGTAGCTCAGAGTGGTGAGCTTTAGGTGTGCCGGCGCCATAAGATCGGTGAAGCGCGGCAAGCTGCCGTTAGTGTGTATAGCCTAGTGAGGGCCCGAGTAGGCCAAAGGCGAGTGGAGAGTTAGTACATAGGGGGCAGAGGAGCTTAACTAGCTCACCCCGAAGCAGTAACCGGACACCAGGTCCGAAGCTTATCGGGATCTCCATGACCCAGTAAGGTATAACCGGAATCCCTGGAGAACTAAGAGTCCCAGGATTGCTAAAGTGCTGATACGTAACAGAGCCGGGAGACACATAGGCCCCATAAGCTGAGGAGCGTGTACTCCAAGAAAAGGCCCTACCACAAGGTCAGCCAGCGCAGGACAGAGACAAAGTTAGGCCTAGCTCCAGGCAGGTCAGAAACTTACTACGCAGAGGCAAGAAACAGGAGGCCCTAAACCCGCTCATTGGGGAGGATCCTGACATGCACCCTTCACCATACAGTGCTCCGGGACGTGCCTGACTTTCCATCAGTAAAAGGTACTGAAGTGATTATCGTGTCTGTCCCTGTTCTTGCTCTGACCCGGCTGGGTCTCGCCTGTCCTGCATCCCCCTTCATACGCTGCCCTGAGGCCTAGCTCCACCTGTGGGGAGCTATACCATCAAGCTGCCTTATCATCGGCCTCAGTGGACTGCGTAGCGCTGGTGATTCTCACCAGAAGCCACAGGTGGCGTCACGAACTTTCTTAAAATTAATAAATATTCACCCTTTTTAAAGAGAGACCCCAGGGTACGGGCCCGGGAGCCGACCACCGCGACATCCCTAAAGGCCCGGGTACCGAGTCGTCCCCATCCCCTGGGCTAGTCATCTCTTCTGGCGTCACGAACAGGATCCCGTGCCCGCTGCAACGACGCCGTGTTATGCCCGTCGCCACCGGGTACTGTGCGCCTTTATTCTGAACCGTGTGTTTTAAACTGTGGTGAAGATTGCCGCCATTGTTGGGCCGTTGAGCGAGAAGAAGGGCGTAACGGTGGGAAAATTGGGGGCGTACCTGCAAAAGCGCGCGAAGCCCCGGACACGCCCCACGCCTTGACGTCAAACCTGGAAGCGCCAGGTCCTGTAAGGAGTGTCGCTGAACGCTCTGACATAGGACGCAAGCGACGCAAGGTCCTGAAGACGACTGTCACCTGCGGAGCTGCGGCTTACCGGAAGAAAAACTGCGAAGGTAGGCCACGGTTAACTAGGGGGGCGCCAGATTGTCAGACGAACAGCAGAACGCCGACATGCCGGTCAACGTCCCTGAGGTTCAACCCGTGCCCGATGATGAGCAGGCCGAGGCAGCCGCTCCACCAGCAGCGCCTGTAACCCCTGTCATTCCCATGACTTTACCATACATTCCTGGAGCAAAGTGGCTCCCCCAGTACAACGGCAAACCAGATACCCTGTCTGGATTCAAACGGAAGATTTGTGGTATCTTGGACATGTACTCCGTGACAGGCAAGCAAAGAGCCGCTGTCATATTAGGACAACTGACTGGTGCTGCGGAACGGGAAGTGGAAACATGGTCGGCCGCAGACCAGGAGTCAGTGTCCACAATATTCCAAAAACTACAGACTGTCTTTGAGGATCTTACTGAGGCGGACCTCCGGATGAGGTTCTACAGCTGTTCCCAACAGCCGGAGGACAATGTTCGGGACTACGCCTGGCGTCTACAGGGGGCCCTGCTGGCTCTTAAACAGGTCAGTCCAACCAGCATTGAAAATGAGAACAAAATGCTGAAAGACCAGTTTGTCCAGGGACTGAGGTCTCCAGAAGACAGCAGGACTGGACGTTGGAGGTCCTTGGATCATCCAGATGCCACCTTTGACAATCTTAAGGACATGGCTATAAAAGGACTGCAGCCCCTGGAAACAAATGCCATCCAATGTTACCAGGGTGGGGCTACCCCAGTGCCTGCTGCACCCACCTTTTCCCCAGTGGCTGCTGAAGCTAAGATTTCAGCAACGTCCCCTAGAGAACTGGACAGTCTGCACTCTGAGGTGCGTCAGTAGAGCAAAACCCTGACCACTGTGCTGAGTGCTCTGCAGCTGCGGACGGAGCCCGAGGAAGGAGGGAAAATCCTGTTAGCCGATAGCCCTGAGGATGTCCCCTGAATGCAAAGGAGGAGGAGGCCAACACCACCCTCGCCGAGGACCAGTGACCAGCGCCGTCCACAGAAGGACCCTGCCTGCTATCGCTGCCGCAAGACCGGACACATCGCCCAGAACTGTCCTTTAAACGAGAAAACCCTGGGTCCGAGGGCCGACACCGAGGATTAAACTCACCTGGCCCATCAGACTGGTACAACAGGTTCGTCGGAGGAAGACCTTTCCTGTCCATTGTACTGGACGGGATCCCGACGCACGCCCTGCTGGACACAGGATCTCAGGTAACCATCATGCCTGACGTCCTCTACAAGAGGTTCTGGTCCATGGACGACCTACGTCTGCCAGCTCCAAATCTTTCTGTTTATGCCTCCAACGGACTCCCCCTTAACCTACTCTGGGTTAAGAATGTGACTGTAAAGGTGGAGAGAGTGGAGCTGAAGGACCAGGGGCTAATTGTAGTAGAGACTAATCCTGATGACACCAATCCGTATATGGTACTAGGCACTCACATTGTTGGTAACTGTTTGGGAGAAGTTGTGTTCTTGCTCCAACAGATCGCCGACACTGCCAGGCCGAGACAGAGGAGGACACTGCAGAGGGAGATCCGAGTCCTGATGTATCAATAGCAAGTAAGGTTAACAGACGGTAAAATTACCCCATACCCATTGTCATCCCCCCAATGAGTGAAATGCTCATCTGGTGTAGAGCTGCGATAGGTCTTAGAGGACAGAGCTACCAGGCGGTAGTAGAACCCCTTTGCTCTGAGCATAGACCCACGCTCTTAACCGCCAGGGGAGTGGTAGATGTATGTAATGGGAGGGTGCCCGTCCGTCTTCTCAATTTAGGGGAAGATGAGGTCAGACTGCCACGTTATGCCACTGTTGCCAAATTACATGCTGTCAATAACAACTGTATCCACAAGGTGGAGTCCTTAACCTCACCAGATGGAGTGGAGGATAATGACCCTGCAACCTAGGTGGAGGATTGGTGTCAACAGCTTTATGTTGGGACAGACACCACTCCTGCCCATCAAAAACAGGGTGTACACTGGGTGGTTCAAGAATACTCGCAGGTGTTCAGTAAACATCCACTTGACTTTGGGAGGATTAAGGGGGTTCAACATCATATCCCCATAGGCGACCATTCCCCAATTAAAGAACGTTGGAGGCCTATACCACCAGCTCACTACCAGAAGGCTAAGGAAATGTTGCAAGACATGAGGAAGGCGGGAGTAATAAGGGATAGTTGTAGTCCCTGGGCAGCTCCCCTAGTGCTAGTTAGGAAAAAGGACGGGAGCATGAGAATGTGTGTAGATTATCGTCAAGTAAATCGCATTACACATAAAGATGCATACCCTTTACCACGCATAGAGGAGTCCCTAGCTGCCTTAAAGTCTGCAAATTACTTTTCCACCCTTGACCTCACTAGTGGGTACTGGCAAGTAGCTGTGGCTGAGGAGGAACGGGAGAAGACGGCCTTCACCACCCCGATGGGACTCTGCGAGTTCAACAGTATGCCGTTTGGACTCTGCAATGCCCCCGGACCATTCCAGAGATTGATGGAGTGCTGCCTGGGACACCGCAACTTCGAGACTGTGTTACTTTACTTGGACGATGTAATGGTGTACTCCAGAATGTACGAGGACCACTTGAAACACCTGGCAGAGGTATTTGAGTCACTGTCCCGGTACGGGATGAAGTTGAATCCCTCAAAGTGCCACCTGCTCAAGAGAAAGGTACAGTACCTGGGGCACATTGTCAGTCCAGAAGTGGTAGCACCAGACCCGGAGAAGGTCACAGCCATCCAGAAGTGGCCGGGGCCGAAGAACCTCAAGGAGGTGCATCAGTTCTTGGGACTAGAAGGATACTACCGGAGGTTTGTAAAGGACTACATCAAGAAAGCAGCTCCTCTGCAAGACCTCCTGGTAGGGCAGTCCCCCAAAGGCAGAAATCCCCCATTCCACTGGGGTAAGGAGCAAGCCGAGTCGTTTCAGGAGATGAAGGAGATCCTGACAGGCGATGAGATCCTAGCCTACCCTGACTACAGCCAACCGTTCCTGCTGTATACAGATGCCAGCAACGAAGGGCTGGGCGCTGTTCTAAGTCAGAAGCAGAATGGCCAAGAGAAAGTGATCGCATACGCGAGCAGGAAGCTCCGCCCGACCGAGAGGAACCCAGAGAACTATAGCAGCTTCAAGTTGGAGTTCCTGGTCTTGGTCTGGGCCATCACTGAAAGGTTTAAACACTACCTGGCCTCCAGTAAGTTCACTGCCTTCGCTGATAACAACCCCTTGACCCATCTTGAAACAGCTAAGTTGGGGGCACTGGAACAACGATGGATGGCTCGGCTGTCAAATTACCAATTTACAATTAAATACCGGGAGGGCCGCAAGAACGCCAACGCTGATGCCCTATCTAGGATGCCTCACCAGTCAGACACAGAAGAAGAAGTGGATGACCTGGAAGAGATTGAGCTACCTGCCTTTCACCGGAATAGGATGATCAACGAGCAGCGAGCCTCCAGGAGGCAGCATGGAAAGACGTTAAACCCCCTGCCTCACCACAGCTGGAAAGAGACCCAGGACAGTGACCTGGTTGTCAGCCGCATTAAGGAGCTGATAACCCAAGAAGGTGCCTCCCTGGAGAAAGATGCGTCTCTCCAAGCAAAGCAGCTGTGGAACGAGAGAAGCCGGCTGTTTATCTACCGTGAGAAGCTGTGCCGGAGGTACGTCAATCCAAAAACCCATGAGATGGTATGGCAGATAGTGGTCCCGAAGACAGACATCCAGATGGTATTAGAAGCTTACCACGATCAGGCGGGGCACTTTGGCTGGAAAAAGCTAGAGACCCTGCTGAAGTGTCGATTCTACTGGGTAGGAATGCGCAGCTCCATTGAGAGGTGGTTCCGGGACTGTGGACCCTGTGGCCTAAGAAGAAAAGACTACAACAGCCAGAAGGCACCCCTGCAACCCATCAAGACGACTCGGCCCATGGAGATCGTGGCCCTGGACCATGTCAAATTGTCACCCAGCAGGTCAGGATATTCTAACGCCCTGACCTTGGTGGATCACTACTCACGTTTCCTGGTGGTCGCCCCCGTCAAAGACCTGACGGCAGAGACAGCAGCAAAGACGTTCCAAGCGTATTTCTGTAGACCCCATGGTTACGCTGAGCAGGTGCTGACGGACCATGGCCCGGCCTTTGAGGCTGAGTTGTTCAAAGAGTACTGCCATTTGTACGGTTGTAAAAAGATAAGAATTACACCGTACCACTAACAAACAAACGGTCTCTGCGAAAAGATGAACAACATCATCATCGACCTGCTAAAGACCATACCACTTGAGGAGAGAAATCAGTGGCCAGACCTACTACCTGACCTAGTGGATCTGTACAATCATATACCAGTAAGTTCCACCAATTGCACTCCGGCATACCTCATGCGGGCAAGGCCAGGAAAGCTGCCCATGGATCTGGAGCTTGGTGTTGTTGAGCCTGAAGCTGATATGACCACTGAAGACTGGGACAAGACCAGACAAGAGCAGTACAGGAGGGTACAGGCCTGTGTCGAGGACAGTCTCTCTCGGGTGAGAGAAAAGCAGGAGGCGCACTACAACTAAAACGCACCCGCAGAACCCTTCACACCAGGTGAAACAGTATTGAAAAGGAAAAGACGCAACCATAAACTTGACGATCAGTGGGAAAATGAACCCTACACTGTATTGAATTTAAGATTTGATAATAAGAAGACATGCTTAATCAGTCGAGATGGAGGAAAAACGTCTACAACTGTGTCCAGGGACCACCTAAAGTCTTGTCCAGACTTACTGAAACCCCAGGAAGAAGTGCCTCTCACAATCCCGGAAGAACCTAAAGAAACAGTGATCCACACTGACTTAGGAGACTTCCCAGCAGATTGGCCTCAAATACGAGGAGCAATAATCATCCCAATACTCCAATTCTACGAACAGCCAGAAAACCCTCCACAGCAAGTTGAACCTGTAAGTGCTGCAGAAGAGCCAGCTCAAGAAGTGTCCCCGGATGAAGGATCCCCGGTAGGAGCAGAGCAAGAGGGCCCAGCCAATGGTGAACTTGCCAGTCCAAGAGAGAGGTTAAGGCAGTTTTACAACATGGTCACACGTAGAAATGGTAGGGTAACTGACAATGCAGACTCTGATACCCCGCAGGCCACCGCACTACGCAGATCAGCACGTAGCACGAGAGGTAAAACCCCTGTGAGGTACACTCAGTAAAAAGTCAAATTCCTGAGAATGTAGATAGTTACCCCTGGGGTATTAAACTGTATTATTGTACTGTATTAAATTGAAAGGTACTGTATAATTGTGTATTTTCCTGCATATGTATGTCTTTATTAATTTGTGTTTTACCTAATGACTTCTTTTATTATTTACCTAAGAACTTCGTGGCTGAGGACTATTTGCAGCCCAAAAACTATTTATTGTATATATTTGCACTCCCTGGAGTGCCCCTTTAGGTGACCTCAGAAGGAAAACCTGTCTGGAGTGGCTCTATTGGAGGTCCAACTAGGGATCTTCATGTCCTGCAGCCACCCCAGGGCCTACGTTGAGAGTTTGGGACAGGTCCCTCAAAACCACCAAGTACTCTACCCTGTGAGATGGACATCCTGGCTGGGAACCTCATCACAAGAGACTTGAACTCTGAGGACACTTTGTATTTGTTATTGTTATGCAACATTTAAGATTGGTGCCTTCCATAAAGGGAAGATTGTTATTGCATTGTTCATGTTATTGATGTTGTTATAAAATGTACTTCAGCCCGGGAGTGCTGAGCTTTACTAGGGGGGAATGTGACGCCCAGCTGCGCTTGGTATTACAGATCCTGGAAGAGTGCATTGATGGATTCCTCCACAAGAGGCCCCCATAACCATTCACACAGCTCCACCTTCCACCTCAGACCACCAGAGGGAGCCCGTTAGGGATAGATAAATAGGGAAGGTGGAGCCTGGCAGGAGTTAGTCTAGTCAGGAGTCGACAGAGAGCCAAACCTGTTGAGAGAGTTCCTGCAGTAGAGGAGCCTGAGAGAGGTCAGTCTGCAGTGGAGCACAGTCTAGACTGAGTGGTGAGCTTTAGGTGTGCCGGCGCCATAAGATTGGTGAAGCGCGGCAAGCTGCTGTTAGTGTGTATAGCCTAGTGAGGGCCCGAGTAGGCCAAAGGCGAGTGGAGAGTTAGTACATAGGGGGCAGAGGAGCTTAACTAGCTCACCCCGAAGCAGTAACCGGACACCGGGTCCGAAGCTTACCGGGATCTCCATGACCCAGTAAGGTATAACCGGAATCCCTGGAGAACTAAGAATCCCAGGATCGCTAAAGTGCTGATACGTAACAGAGCCGGGAGACACATAGGCCCCATAAGCTGAGGAGCGTGTACTCCAAGAAAAGGCCCTACCACAAGGTCAGCCAGCGCAGGACAGAGACAAAGTTAGGCCTAGCTCCAGGCAGGTCAGAAACTTACTACGCAGAGGCAAGAAACAGGAGGCCCTAAACCCGCTCATTGGGGAGGATCCTGACATGCACCCTTCACCGTACAGTGCTCCAGGACGTGCCTGAATTCCCATCAGTAAAAGGTACTGAAGTGACTATCGTGTCTGTCCCTGTTCTTGCTCTGACCCTGACCTGGGTCTCGACTGTCCTGCATCCCCCTTCATACACTGCCCTGAGGCCTAGCTCCACCTGTGGGGAGCTATACCATCAAGCTGCCTTATCATCGGCCTCAGTGGACTGGGCAGCGCTGGTGATTTTCACCAGAAGCCACAGGTGGTGTCACGAACTTTCTTAAAATTAATAATTATTCACCCTTTTTAAAGAGAGACCCCAGGGTACGGGCCCGGGAGCCGACCACCGCGACATCCCTAAAGGCTCGGGTACCGAGTCGTCCCCATCCCCTGGGCTAGTCAAATGTAGTAGCGGCTAGGCCTGAGGTGGTCAGCGTTTTGGCGCATATCCTACCTCCTCTGAGGATTCCTGGATGTTTTCCTGCTACTATCCCAGTTCTATGACTCCCGTTAAAACAAAGCTTCAAGTGATAAATGATGGATGAGGTAGTGGCAAAGGAGAAAGAGCAGGAGGAACAGGGACCATTCACATCAATATCAGGCCAGTCAACCACATATGTCTTGTAGGATATGTTTCTGTAACAAAATGAGTGGTTCGGCTACACAGTTATAGGGCATACAGTGAGTGCAATGCCTACCAGAAATTTTGAGGCACTCCAATGCCCCTTGGAAATGACATGGAGGTCAGAGGGCCTTAACTAAACCGTTTTTTCCATTTATAGCAACTGGGTCTCCTGTACACTGTTGGCCTAAGCAGTGAATGGAAGGCTTTCCAACAATTATGAGGAACTGCAATGCCCCTTGAAACAGATGTGGATTACAGCATACTATAAACCTTCTACCCATTATTGGGGAGTGGGTCTCCCTTAGTTTTCGCCTTTTCATTGAAAAGCAAAAGCTGACTAAAATTAGGAGGAAATGCAATGCCCGTTGGAAGAGTCGTGGAGGTTAGAGGTAATTAAAAACAACATTTCAATGCCCCTTGGAAGAGCTGTGGAGTTCAGAGTGGCTTAAAAAGACGCTTTTTATGCCCCTTTGAAGAGACGTGGAGGTCACAGTAGCTTAACAAGACAGTTTTAATGCCCCTCGGAAAAGACGTGGAGGTCCCAGTAGCTTAACAAGAGGGTTTGAATGCCCCTTGGAAGAGATGTGGAGGTCACAGTAGCTTAACAAGACGGTTTTAATGCCCCTTGGAAAAGTGGTGGAGGTCGCAGTAGCTTAACAAGACGGTTTTAATGCCCCTTACAAGAGCCATACAGTACAGCATATTACAAACATTATTCCCATTATTGGGGAGTGTGTCTCCCATAGTCTTTGCTTATGCCTTCCAAGCAAAAGCTGCCAAAAATTAGGACGGAGGAACTTGCAATGCCCCTTACAAGAGCCATGCAGTACAGCATATTACAAACATTATTCCTATTATTGGGGAGTGGGTCTCCCATAGTCTTTGCTTATGCCTTCCAAGCAAAAGCTGCCAAAAATTAGGAGGAAATGCAATGCCCGTTTGGAGAGTCGTGGAGGTTAGAGTTAATTAAAAACAACATTGCCCCTTGGAAGAGCTGTGGAGTTCAGAGTTTAACAAGACGCTTTTAATGCCCCTCAGAAGAGACGTGGAGGTCCCAGTAGCTTAACAAGACGCTTTTAATGCCCCTCGGAAAACTGGTGGAGGTCCCAGTAGCTTAACAAGATGCTTTTAATGCCCCTCAGAAGAGACATGGAGGTCCCAGTAGCTTAACAAGATGCTTTTAATGCCCCTCGGAAAAGAGGTGGAGGTCCCAGTAGCTTAACAAGACGCTTTTAATGCCCCTCAGAAAAGATGTGGAGGTCCCAGTAGCTTAACAATACGCTTTTAATGCCCCTTGGAAAAGTGGTGGAGGTCCCAGTAGCTTAACAAGATGCTTTTAATGCCCCTCAGAAGAGACGTGGAGGTCCCAGTAGCTTAACAAGACACTTTTAATCCCCCTCGGAAAAGTGGTGGAGGTCCCAGTAGCTTAACAAGATGCTTTTAATGCCCCTCAGAAGAGACGTGGAGGTCCCAGTAGCTTAACAAGACGCTTTTAATGCCCCTCGGAAAAGTGGTGGAGGTCCCAGTAGCTTAACAAGACGCTTTTAATGCCCCTCAGAATAGACGTGGAGGTCCCAGTAGCTTAACAAGATGCTTTTAATGCCCCTCGGAAAATTGGTGGAGGTCCCAGTAGCTTAACAAGACGCTTTTAATGCTCCTCAGAAGAGACGTGGAGGTCCCAGGAGCTTAACAAGACGCTTTTAATGCCCCTCAGAAGAGACGTGGAGGTCCCAGTAGCTTAACAAGATGCTTTTAATGCCCCTCGGAAGAGTGGTTGATGTCCCAGTAGCAAAACAAGACGCTTTTAATGCCCCTTAGAAGAGACGTGGAGGTCCCAGTAGCTTAACAAGACGCTTTTAATGCCCCTCAGAAGAGACGTGGAGGTCCCAATAGCTTAACAAGACGCTTTTAATGCCCCTCAGAAGAGACGTGGAGGTCCCAGTAGCTTAACCAGATGCTTTTAATGCCCCTCAGAAGAGACGTGGAGGTCCCAGTAGCTTAACAAGACGCTTTTAATGCCCCTCAGAAGAGACATGGAGGTCCAAGTATCTTAACAAGATGTTTTTAATGCCCCTGAGCAGAGACGTGGAGGTCCCAGTAGCTTAACAAGACGCTTTTGTTGCCTCTTGGAAAAGTGGTGGAGGTCCCAGTAGATCAACAAGACGCTTTTAATACCCCTCAGAAGAGACATGGAGGTCCCAGTAGCTTAACAAGACGCTTTTAATGCCCCTCGGAAAAGTGGTGGAGGTCCCAGTAGCTTAACAAGACGCTTTTAATGCCCCTCAGAAGAGACGTGGAGGTCCCAGTAGCTTAACAAGACGCTTTTAATGCCCCTCAGAAGAGACGTGGAGGTCCCAGTAGCTTAACAAGACGCTTTTAATGCTCCTCAGAAGAGACGTGGAGGTCCCAGTAGCTTAACAATACGCTTTTAATGCCCCTCGGAAAAGTGGTGGAGGTCGCAGTAGCTTAACAAGACGCTTTTAATGCCCCTTGGAAGAGACGTGGAGGTCCCAGTAGCTTAACAAGACTCTTTCAATGCCCCTCGGAAGAGACGTGGAGGTCGCAGTAGCTTAACAAGACGGTTTTAATGCCCCTTGGAAAAGTGGTGGAGGTCGCAGTAGCTTAACAAGACGGTTTTAATGCCCCTTACAAGAGTCATACAGTACAGCATCTTAAACATATTATTCCCATTATTGGGGAGTGGTTCTCCCACAGTCTTTGCTTATGCCTTCCAAGCAAAAGCTGACAAAAATAAGGATGGAGGAACTTTCAATAATGGCAACACGGACCACGGTCACCCTGGTGGTATAGTGGTGGTGGAGGCTGAGGATAAGGAGAAGAACATAAAACAGCCGAAATGAGGAAGCGTATACCCATGTGTGGGTGTGAAGCGATGCATGTGAATACACCTCCCGAAATAACACAGTGGATTTGACTTTATGTTACTCTGCTGTCATTTGGTGGTGATGAGAAGTCTGGCCCAATCCAGCCCTTGTTCATTTTGATAAGGGTCAGCTTGTCAGCATTGTCAGTTGACAGGCGAGTGCGCTTATCAGTTATAATTCCCCCAGCGGCACTAAAAACACGCTCTTATAACACGCTAGTGGCAGCGCAGGCCAGGACCTCTAAGGCATACAGAGTGAATTCATTCCAAGTGTCCAGCTTGGATACCCAATAATTAAAAGGCACAGAGGAATCATGGAGGACACTGGTACGGTTGGCAAGGTACCCCCTCACCATCTTTTGAAACTTTCCACTCCTTGTGAGAGTACCCTGCGCCTCAGGGTCTGTCCGAAGGGAGGGTCTGAAAAAACTGTCCCAGAACGTTGACAATGTTCCCCTGCCTCTGCTGGATTGGAGTTGCGTCTCTCTCGCATGTACGCCTTGGCCTATTTCTCTGGCCTACACCCGACTCTTTTAAACAATCTGAGCAATCAGGGAGAAACTATTACTGTTTTTCTTTACGGAAAAAATACCAAAAGCTGAATAATAGAGATTTTTTAGCGTGGAATGGCAAAACCACAGTTATTGTTTACTGGGGTATACCAGACAATTTTAAATAGATATATTTGCGGCTGAACAGTGAGAGACACACTCAAACTGTTTTTTTTTAGATAAAAATGGCCCAAAAGTGGATAATACAGAGGTTTGAACCGTGGAACTGCAAAACCACACTCCTATTTCTCTGGCCTACACCAGACTATTTTCAACAAATATATTTGTGTCTGAACAATCAGGGAGACACTATTAAATTTTTTTTTTTACTGCAAAAAATGCCAAAAGCAGGATAATAGAGATTTTTTACCGTGGAACGGCAAAACCACAGTTATAATTTACTGGTGTATACCAGACTCTTTTAAACAGATATATTTGTGTCTGAACAATCAGGAGACACTATTACTGTTTTTCTTTACGGAAAAAATACCAAAAGCTGGATAATAGAGATTTTTTACCGTGGGACGGCAAAACCACAGTTATAATTTACTGGTGTATACCAGACTATTTTAAACAGATATATTTGTGTCTGAACAATCAGGAGACACTATTACTGTTTTTCTTTACGGAAAAAATACCAAAAACTGGATAATAGAGATTTTTTACCGTGGAACTGCAAAACCACAGTTCTATTTCTCGGACCTACACCAGACTATTTTAAACAGATATATTGGTGTCTGAACAATCAGGAGACACTATTACTGTTTTTCTTTACGGAAAAAATACCAAAAGCTGGATAATAGAGATTTTTTTACCGTGGGACGGCAAAACCACAGTTATAATTTACTGGTGTATACCAGACTCTTTTAAACAGATATATTTAAATGTGGCCTGTGTTCAGTGGTGTCCTTTTCAGAGGTGCACAAAACTGTTGCTCATGGCACTTTTATGCACACCTAAAAAGACAGACACCGCCTGATCATAGGCCAGATGGCATCTACAGTGCCTCCATCTGCCTCCTTATAGGGAATCTTCATTGGGAGCTGCATCTGAATTCTGTATTTCAGAGATTTACACAGAAACCCCCGGCGTAAGCGCTCAGCGCAGGGTGCAGTATAAATGTGCGCTGAGCCTTGAATGAACAAATCAATAGCAAGGCAAGAATTGGTTTTATTTTTTTACATAATAAAAACTATTTTACAGAAAAAAATAAATATTTTTGCATCGCTTTATTCTGAGAACTATAACTTTTTTATTTTTCCGCTGATGGAGCTTTATTGCGACTTGTTTTTTGTGGGATGTGGGATAAGATAACGTTTTCAGCGATACCATTTTTATTTACATTCGTCTTTTTGATGGCGTTTTGTTCCACTGTTTGTTCTGTGGTATGATGAAAAACTTTTTTGCCTTGCTTTTTATTTTTATTTTTGACAGGGTTCACCGAAGGGGTTAACTAGTGGGACAGTTTTATAGGTCGGGTCATTCCAGACATAGCGATATCAAATATTTGTACTTTTTTTTAAATTTTTTCATAAAAATATTTATTTATGGATACAATATACTTTTATTATAATTATTATTATTATTATTTTGTGACTTTTTAAAAAAATATTTTTACAATTTTTTTTTACTTTGTCCCACTATGGGACTTTGAATAAATCCAAAGGCGGTGAAGGTTGAGATATACGTCCGCGCCGCTGAAAGATCCTCAAATCAGGAACATATAATAAAATCCTTGTTTATTGGTAAATGCCTACACCTATTGGAGATACGCTGCAGCTGCCTTTTATATGTTATGGTAGTTGTGTCCTCACACAACCCAACCAGGTGAGAACCACCATTTTACTATTATTCCCTATGTCTACAGGTGTAACCCTATTGGGCTTTGCGCTCTCTCTCTCTTTGTATTTTAACTATGGGACTTTCACATTTTGCAATCTGATCGCAGTTATAAAGCATAGCAATGCAGGAGCATTGCTATGCTTAAAAAACTGTCAGTGACGCACTGACACAAGTTAGTTAGATCATGTACTGCGCATGATCTAACTAACTTGCTAGAACCTGGTGACCCAAATGTTGTCATGATGAAGTGTATGAACCACAGAGAAATCTAAATCAAATCAATATTTGGCATCACCATCCTTTGCCTTCAAAACAGCATAAATTCTTTTAGGTACAATTGTCCAGAGGTTTTGAAGTAATTCAACAAGGATTGTATATAGTACTTGGCACAAATATTGTTAGTAACTGTTTGGGAAAAGTGTTGTTCTTGCTCCAACAGATAGCGGACACTGCCAGACCAGGGCAGAGAAGGGCGCTCCAGAAAGAGATCCGAGCCCTTATGTACCAGCAACAGGTAAAGCTAACAGGGGGTGAAATTGGTAATGTACGTTTGACAGACTCGGTACCCATTGTGATTCCCCCGATGAGTGAAATGCTGATTTGGTGTAGAGCAGCAATAGGTCTCAAAGGACAGAGCTACCAGGCTGTAGTAGAGCCCCTTAGCTCGGAGCATAGACTTACATTCTTGACTGCCAGAGGGGTAGTGGATGTACACAATGGGAAGGTGCCCGTATGCCTCCTAAACTATGGGGAGGACAACCTTAGATTACCACGCTACGCCACTGTTGCCAAACTGTACACAGTAAATAACAACTCCATACACACGGCGGAGTCCTTAACCTCACCAGACGAAGTGGAGGATAATGACCCGGGAACCCAGGTGGAGGATTGGTGTCAACAGCTCCATGTTGGGACAGACACCACTCCTGCCCATCAAAAACAGGGGGTACACCGGGTGGTTCAGGAATACGCGCAGGTATTCAGTAAGCACCCACTTGACTTTGGGAGGATTAAGGGGGTTCAACACCATATCCCCATAGGTGACCATCCACCCATCAAAGAACGTTACAGGGCTATACCACCAGCACACTACCAGAAGGCGAAGAAGATGTTGCACGACATGAAGAGGGCAGGGGTAGTAAGGGATAGTTGTAGTCCCTGGGCAGCTCCCCTAGTTCTAGTCAGGAAAAAGGATGGAAGCATGAGAATGTGTGTAGATTACAGACAAGTAAATCGCATTACACATAAAGATGCATACCCTTTACCACTTATAGAGGAATCCCTGGCTGCCTTAAAGTCTGAAAATTACTTCTCCACCCTTGACCTCACTAGTGGCTACTGGCAAGTAGCTGTTGCTGAGGAGGATCGGGAGAAGACGGCCTTCACCACCCCGATGGGACTCTGCGAGTTCAATAGTATGCCGTTTGAGCTCTGCAACGCCCCCGGAATGTTCCAGAGATTGATGGAGTGCTGCCTGGGACACCGCAACTTCGAGACTGTACTACTATACCTGGACGACGTGATAGTGTACTCCAAAACGTATGACGACTACTTGAAGCACCTGGCGGAGGTATTTGAGTCGCTGTCCCGGTATGGGATGAAGCTGAAGCCCTCAAAGTGCCACCTGCTCAAGCGAAAGGTACAGTACCTGGGGCACATCGTTAGTTCAGAGGGAGTAGCATCAGACCCGGAGAAGGTCACTGCCATCCAGAAATGGCCGGAGCCAAAGAGCCTCAAGGAGGTACGTCAGTTCCTGGGACTAGTCGGGTATTACCGGAGGTTTGTGAAGGACTATACCAAGAAAGCGGCGCCTTTGCAAGATCTCCTGGTAGGACAATCCGGGAGAGGCAGAAACCCCCCGTTCCAGTGGGGTAAAGAGCAAGCTGAATCCTTTGAGGAGATGAAGGGGATCCTCACAGGCGAAGAGATCCTAACCTACCCTGACTACAGCCAACCGTTCCTGCTGTACACTGATGCCAGCAACGAAGGATTAGGAGCTGTACTAAGTCAGAAGCAGAATGGCCGAGAGAAGGTGATCGCCTATGCAAGCAGGAAGCTCCGCCCGACCGAGAGGAACCCAGAGAACTATAGCAGCTTCAAGTTGGAGTTCCTGGCCCTGGTCTGGGCCATCACCGAGCGGTTCAAGCACTATCTAGCCTCCAGTAAATTCACTGCCTTCACTGATAACAACCCCTTGACTCATCTAGAAACAGCCAAGTTAGGAGCCATGGAGCAGCGATGGATGGCTCGGCTGTCAAACTACCAATTCACTATTAAGTACCGGGCGGGCCGCAAGAACGCCAACGCTGATGCCCTGTCCAGGATGCCTCACTAGTCGGACACTAAAGAAGAAGTGGATGACCTGGAGGAGATTGAACTCCCTGCCTTTCATTGGAATGGGATGGTCCATGAGCAACGAGCCTCCAGGAGGCATTGCGGTAAGACGTTAAAGCCCCTGCCTCACCACAGCTGGAAGGAGACCCAGGACAGCAACCCAGTTGTCAGCCGTATCAAAGAGCTGATAACCCAGGAAGGTTCCTCTCTACAAGCCAAGCAGCTGTGGAATGAGAGAAGCCGGCTATTCATCTATAGAGAGAAGCTGTGCCGGAGGTACATCAACCCCAAAACCCATGAGATGGTATGGCAGATAGTGGTGCCCAAGACAGACATCCAGATGGTGTTGGAAGCCTACCATGATCAGGCGGGGCACTTTGACTGGAAGATGCTAGAGACCCTGCTGAAGTGTCGGTTTTATTGGGTAGGAATGCGCAGTTCCATTGAGAGGTGGTGCCGGAACTGTGGACCTTGTAGCCTCAGAAGAAAAGACTACAGCAGCCAGAAGGCACCCCTGCAATCCATCAAGACAACTCGACCTTTGGAGATCGTGGCCCTGGATCATGTCAAGCTGTCACCCAGCAGATCAGGATATTCCTACGTATGCCCTGACCATGGTGGATCACTACTCCCGGTTCCTGATGGTCGCCCCCGTCAAGGATCTGACGGCAGAGACAGCAGCAAGGACGTTTCAGGCGTACTTCTGCAGGACCCATGGATACCTGGAGCAGGTGCTGACAGATCAAGGCTCAGCCTTTGAAGCCGAATTGTTCAAGGAGTTCTGCCATCTGTACGGGTGTAAAAAGATCCGGACTACACCGTACCACCCCCAAACCAACGGTCTCTGTCAAAAGATGAATAACATTGTCATCGACCTGCTGAAGACCTTACCACTAGAGGAGAGAAATCAGAGGCCAGACCTACTACCTGACCTGGTAGATCTGTACAACCACATACCTGTGAGTTCCACCAATTGTACTCCAGCATATCTCATGCGAGCCAGACCCGGGAAGTTGCCCATGGACCTGGAGCTTGGTGTAGTAGAACCAGAAGCAGATATGTCCACTGAGGACTGGGATACGACCAGACAGGAGCAGTACAGAAGAGTACAGGCCTGTGTCGATCACAGTCTCACTTGGGTAAGGAACAAGCAGGAAGTCCACTACAATAAAAGTGCGCCCGCAGAACCCTTCACACCAGGAGAAGTGGTGTTAAAGAGGAAAAGGAGAAACCACAAACTTGATGACCAGTGAGAGAGAGAACCCTACACTGTGTTAAATTCAAGATTTGATAATAGGAAGACCTACCTAATTAGTAGAGACAGAGGAAGAACGACTGCAACGGTATCTAGAGACCATCTGAAGTTGTGTCCAGACCTGCTAAAGCCCCAAGAAGAAGTGCCTCTCACCGTACCGGAGGAGCCTAAAGAAGCAGTACTCCATACTGACTTAGGAGATTTCCCGGCAGATTGGCCTCAACTAGGAGGAGCAGTAATAATACCTGTGATCCACTTCTTTCAACAGCCAGAAGACCCTCCACAGCAAGTAGAGCCTGTAAGTGCTGCAGAAGAGCCTGCTCAAGAAGAATCCCCGGAAGAAGGATCCCCAGTTGGAGTTGAGCAAGAAGACCCAGCCAATGGTATACTTGCCAGTCCTGTAGAGAGGCTAAGGCAACCCTGCAGTTCCCCAACACTTAGAACTGACAGAAAGGGAGGTAGTGCAAATACTAGTGTCTCACGCATCCCTGTACCACGTAGGTCGACACGTAGCACACGAGGTCAGACCCCTGTCAGATACAGAGAATAAAGAAGGAAACTCTGACAGTGTAAATAGTTGCCCCTGGGGTATTATATTGTGTATTTTCATGTATATGTATTTATTAACTTGTGTTTTGCCTTATAATGGACAATTTAAGTGATATGGACACTTCCCTTGTTTCCTCTAGTTACCCGTCAGGGTACATACAGAACTTTGTGGCTGAGAACTATGTGCAGCCCAAAAACTATTTGCTGTAAATAATTGCACTCCCTGGAGTGCCCCTTTAGGTGACCTCAGAACAAAAACCTGTCTGGTGAGGCACAAGCGGAGGTCCAACTCAGGATCGCCATGCCCTGAAGTCACCCCAGGGCCTACGTGGAGGGTTTGCTTTGGACAGGTCTCTCAAGCTACCAAGTACTCTAACCTGTGAGATGGACATCCTGTCGGGGAACCTGACCGGAAGGGACTTGAATTCTGAGGTTGCTTATTGAATTGTACATATCTATTTATTATTTATAATGTTTTATATGCAATGTTCAAGCAAAGTGCCTCCCATAAAGGGAAGAGTTATTGTTATTGTTGTTATAAAAAGTACTTCAGTCCGGGAGTACTGAGCTTTGCTAGGGGGGAATGTGGCGCCCTGCTGCGCATTGGTGCCACAGATCCCAGAGGGGTGCATGGACGGATTCCTCCACAAGAGGCCCTCATAGCATTCACACACCTCCACCTTCCACCTCCGACCACCAGAGGGAGCCCGTTAGGGATATAAATAGGGAAGGTGGAGCTAGGCAGTCAGTCAGTCTGTAGTCCACAGAGAGTGAAGTCTGTGAGAAAGTCAGTCCAGCCCAGACTCAGGGAGCTCAGGTTAGTGAGCCTAAGGCGTGCCGACCGCGTAAGAGCGGTGAAGAGTAGCAAGGCCTACTGCCAGTGTGAATTCTAGTGAGGGCCCCGAGCGCGGCCGAAGGCGAGTGGAGTAGCGAGCTACATAGGGGGCAGAGGAGCTTAGCCAGCTCACCCCAAGACCATATACGGGACACCGGGTCCGCGTCTGCAAGGATCTCTAGGACCAGCAGAAACCACCGGAACCCCTGGAGAACTATATGTCCCAGGAACACCAAAAGCTGACTGATATACCAGGGTCAGGAGTCACTGAGGCCCAAAATTCCAGGGAGTGTGAACTCCAACAGAAGGCCCTACCACCAGGTCAGCTGGTGCAAGACAGAGACCAAGTTAGGCCTAGCTCCAGGCAGGTCATAACCTTACTAGGAAAAGGCAAGAAACAGGAGGCCCCACACCCGCTCACTGGGGAGAGTCCTGAAATGCACCCTTCACCCTACAGTGCCCCGGACCGTAACTGAAACACCACCAGTAAAGGTACTGAAGTGAACTGTCGTGTGTGTGCCTATTCTTCCTCTGACCCGGCTGGGTCCCCTCTATGCTGTGCTCATATTTTGAGACTGTGGTAATCACAGCAGTGGGACCTCAAGCAATCGGCAATAGAGATGATCAAAAAGATTTGCAGGACCCTTGTTCAACGACTAGTCAATGGCCGCCGGAGCAGAGCTCTGTGAACCTCCTTTTAACTGCCAGGATTAGTGTTGAGCGAGCACTAAAATGCTCGGGTGCTCAAAGTTCGGGCCGAACTCGCCGTGATACTCGGGTGCTCGACCCGAGCAACGAGCCCAATGTTAGTCTATGGGAGACTCGAGCATTTTTGCGGTGGCACCCCCGGCAGTCTTTTAAAAGCCTAACAAGTGCCCAAAACGATAGTGACAGTGCGCAAATGACATGGGGACAGCATGGGGATCGCCCCAGGAAGCATTTCTGACCCCCAGGTCACTGCTGTCAACAACGTGGTCAGAGGTATTAAGC
Source organism: Phyllobates terribilis (assembly GCF_046119375.1). Taxonomy (NCBI): domain Eukaryota; kingdom Metazoa; phylum Chordata; class Amphibia; order Anura; family Dendrobatidae; genus Phyllobates; species Phyllobates terribilis. Next base: position 796,425,431 of record NW_027362762.1, read on the forward strand.
TACTTTTACAGGCTCACAATAAAACGTTCAAAAACGAAAGTGAAACTTTTTTCCTGTGAAATATGTTAAGGAACATCCTTTCCAGGGTAAAGACTTGTGTATAAGTTAAAATAAATGACCAAAAACAAAAATACTCCTCCACACCTTCGGCTATGTTCACAAGTAGCATTTTCTATGCGTTTTTGCACTTTTGTATTGCTTTCAACTATGACAAATGCATTCACCGTGAAATGTCATTTTAACATTTTACAACCTTATCTGGCCATGTGCTGTGTGACACATGCATAAAGTGCTGAAAAACAAGGGAACAGCATGGGGAAGACCCCTGGAAGCATCTCTGACTCCCAGGTCACTGTCTAAAAGTGTGCCCATCATAAGTGATCCTTACCGCATCAGAAGATGCAGACTTGCAACTATCCCCATGCAAGTTCTAGTCCCAGGGCAGTGTTCAATTGTACCTCCCCCATTCCTTGCAATACAAGCTCAAGTATGCAGCCTGCCACCCACCCACCCCAGGCTGCAATACCATACTGCTTGCTTGCTTGAACTTGAAATTGGGCCTTTTAGGCATGTGGAGGCGGAATCTGGCCACCACCTCATGGCTGTGTTGGCGGCCTGGAATCCATACTCAGTCCCCAGCCGCCCGGCGGCCGGGTGTCCATACTCAGTCCCCAGCCGCCCGGCGGCCGGGTGTCCATACTCAGTCCCCAGCCGCCCCGCGGCCGGGTGTCCACACACGGTCCCCAGCCGCCTGGGGGCAGCCGAGTGTCCATAAACGGTCAACAGCCGCCCCTATTTCTCCTTGGAACATCCCCCCACACACTTTTCTTAGCCCGGCCTGCTTTAGGCAGCATTGGACGAGCCCACCAGAGAACCAGACTCCTCCGGTGGGCCCTGACTTCTCCATCGGTGGAGTTGAGAGTGCCAAGGTGAGGAGCATGATGGTGATGACAGAAGTTAGCATCTGCTATGTTTTCTTTTAATGCAAGTGTAAGTGTGTAGCCTACCACCCACCCACCCCCAGACTGCAATTCCATACTGCTAGCTTGCACTTGAAATGGGGACTTTTAGTTTGGAGGAGGCCGAAGCTGGCCACTACCTCATGGCTGCTTCGGCAGCGAGGTATCCATACTCAGTCCCCAGCCACCCCTATTTGTCCCGGTAACCTTTCCCACACTTTTCTTAGCCTGGCCTGCTTTACTGCAGCATTGGCCGAGCCCACCGGACTATCAGACTCCTCCGGTGGGCCCTGGCTTCTCCATCAGGGGAGTTGAGAGTGCCAAGGTGAGGAGCATGATGAGGATGATAAAAGTTAGCATCTGCTTTGTTTTGTTATAATGCAAGCGCATGTATGTAGTAGCGGCTAGGCCTGAGGTGGTCAGCGTTTTGACGCATATCCTACCTCCTCCGAGGATTGCTGGATGCTTTCCTGCTACTATCCAAGTTCTATGACTCCCGTTAAAACAAAGCTTCAGGTGATAAATGATGGGTGAGGTAGTGGCAAAGGAGAAAGAGCAGGAGGAACAGGGACCATTCACATCAATATCAGGCCAGTCAACCAGATATGTCTTGTAGGATATGTTTCTGTAACAAAAGGAGCGGTTCGGCTACACAGTTATAGGGCATACAGTGAGTGCAATGCCTACCAAAAATTTCGAGCCACTCCAATGCCCCTTGGAAATGACATGGAGGTCAGAGGGCGTTAACTAAACCTTTTTTTCCATTTATAGCAACTGGGTTTCCCGTGCACTGTTGGCCTAAGCAGTTAATGGAAGGCTTTCCAAAAATTATGAGGAACTGCAATGCCCCTTACAAGAGCCATGTGTGGCACCCCAGGGGTCTGGTCACCACAGTAATAGAGATATTACGTCGGAGAGCAAGTGGGAGGTTTCCTGGTCAGGATCCCTTAAACATGCAACATCCTCCTGCCCCAATCCTGGGAGGGGAGAATTCTGCCCTTATAAACTGGATCTGGGGCGGGGTTGAGTGAGTCAGAGAACAGTCAGAGTCAGAGTGAGAGCAAGGGAAAGTAACAGCAAGAAGCTCTGTAGGAGCTAGGAGCTAAAGACCAGGGGCTGGAAGCTGAGCAGAGCTCGCCCTGGCAGAAGACAATAGGAACCGGACACAGGAGTCCGAAGCTGTGAGGACTTATATATCCAGCAGCAGAAACCAGCCGGCAGGGGATTTCAGGTCCTCTGGCCATAGAAGCCCGGAGGCTCAGTCACAAGCAAGGGACCAGCACCTCCGTCGTGGAGCGGAGGCTAACAGAAGGCCCCAAGTCACCAGCCATACGGGTGAGCACTACATGATACACTCAGGGACGTGGGCTACTTCTACCCGCTTACAGCAAGGTAGCCAGGAAGAGTGCAGACAGATGGGGAGGCCTACAACTCCACCTGGCCAGGGGAACTCCTACTTGCTCACAGACTGACCAGGCCTCTTATGCTAGCCAGTACTCCCGGGAGGGTCTACCTTGTAATCATCAGTAAAGACCCTGAACTGCACTGCAAAGACTGAGTCATTCCTGCTGCGCTCGTGCACCATAACCCCCATCATCCACACTCACTGCCCTGAGGCTATACTCCTCCTGAGGGGAGTTATCCCATTCTCTGCTGCGCACACAACACCAGCCTCAGCGGTCTGCCTCGCAGCGGTGGTACTCCCTGACCGCAATTCACGGGTGGCGCAGTCGGACAATTAACCTCAAAACCTAAGAAAGACTGCCACTGGTTTGACCAGCCTGAGCCACGGGACCGGGTCACCGCCACGGAGACTACAGACCCCAGAGAACCGGCACCGGGTATCCCACACACGTGTATGACTCGCCCCCTGGGCCGTGGGGCACTCGGATCCGGGCAGTCTGGGAATGATGGGAGTAGTAGTGGCAACCCGGTTCCGTGGCTCAGGGTGGTCAGGCCAGTGGTAGTCCGTTATGTGCTGATGTTTATGTCCGACTACGCCACCCGTGGATTTGCGGTTATTAGGAACCGCCGCTGCATGCAGACCGCTGGGGCTGATGAGGTGTGCAGCTAGGGTAGTGTGACTCCCCACGGGAAGAGTGCAGCCCCAGGGCAGTATAGTGGATGGTGGGAGTGATGGTAGTGAGAGTCCCGGTGCTGATAGTGCTGGAGGAGCAAGGAGCACACAGACAACAAGTTGCAGTCCAGGGTCTTTACTAAAACAGGTAAACTGACTCATAAACAGTCCCGGCTAGGAGGGGACCTGGATGTCTGAGAGCAACGGGGAAATTGGCCCTGGTCAGGGTGAGGGTGTAGGCCTACCGTGCTTTCTGCGCTCCTTCTGGCTATCTCCTCCTTATAGGGTAACAGCCCACGTTTCCGAGCTTTCCGTGTATTCTCGCCTGTATGGCCTGCGACGTGGGTTCCTTTCTGCTCCCAGCCTTGTACGGCTCTGCTGGTCCCTTCTGTTGTGGCAGGGCCTCCAGGCTTCTTAGGCCAAGGAATATACAGTCCCTTGCGGACTGGTTCTCTGCTGGGGGATGTGGAATCCTTCCAGCCTCAGACACCAAAGTCTGGTAAGGTCAGTCTCTGATTTGCCAAGACAGGCTCTCTTCGCCTCTCGTCTCTGGCTGGTGGCTCTCCTACTGCCACACTTCCTCTTAGGTGCAATCAACTTTCTGTCCCTGCTCCACTCTGGGACACGTCTCAGTGCTGAGACAGGTCGTCCAGCTCTCCCTAACCCTGCCCCCAGTACCAGCTTTTATAGGGGCAGCCAGCTCCCCCTACTGGCCTGAGACAGGAGGCATTGCATGCTAATGTTCCCCTGACTAGAGAACCTCCCCCTTGCTCTCAGACACAGCTTTAATTACACTTGTGGCATCCAGGCCAGGGTGACACATTCCCCCCTAGTAAAATTTAGTACTCCGGGACTAAACAGTAAACAAAGACAATATGCAAGACTATAAAACATTATCAGACAGACGACGCACAAATTGAGTTCTTAAGGTCACAGTGTGGCCTGTGACTGGGTGTCCATATCACCAGCACAACGGGGAGCCTTAACCAGGTGGGGGTCTGTCCTACCCCAAGTCCTTTACAGTCTTAGTTCATTCCTTGGTTAGGCTCCGAACGCAGTCCATACAAGGTCCCGGTTATAAAAAGTCCATAACCTGTGAGTCCTTACGGTAACTGCAAGAAACTGAAACACAGAATTACCAAACATGCATGTAACTTGGCAAACAATTCAACATTTGGCAACAGGGTTATTTACAATTTTAGTACACTCTATATTCTCCAGCGAGCGGGTATCTGCCCCTTTGTGCTCCTGGTTGACCTACGTAGCCCACTGTCTGGTGGTGGACCAACCTGGTTTTCCCCACTAGCGTTAGGGGTACAGCTACCAGCTTGGTGTACAGGTAGGGCAGGCAGCTGTCTGCGGGTCCTTTGGCTTACCGCAGGCATGGCAGGCTCACTGTCAGCAGAGGGTTGACTCTCCTGGGCTGCTGGTACAGGCTCTTCTGCCTCTGGAACCGCTTGCTCCTCTTCACCTTCCGGCTCTGGTGTTGGTTGTTGCTGTGCCGGTTGCAGGAAATGCAGGACAGGTACCATTATGGCATCATTTATGCGAGTCCAGAACTGAGGGAACTCTCTGAGAACGGTGCTGATCATTTCTTCCTTGTCCTCTGCGGGTTCAAGGTCACTCTGATCCTCTTCTGCACTACGGAGTTGCTCGGGGCACCTTTTGAGGTGGTCTCTGGAGACGACACTAGTGGTTTCTCCTCCGTCCTTGGTGATTACGCACACCTTTGGGTTGTCGTGGTCAGACTGCAGTACGGTGTAGGGTTCCCTTTCCCACTGGTCGTCCAACTTATGTAGCCTTCTCTTCCGCTTCAGGACTTGCTCACCAGGTTCTAGGGGACCAGCAGGGGCGTGTTGATTGAAGAGTTTTTCTTGCCTCTCTCTCACCTGGGCCAGGCTCTTCTCCACACTCTCCTGTACCTTCTTGTACTGCAGTTGCCTTTCCGTATCCCAGTCCGCATCTGGGGAGGTGTCTTCAGGTATTAGGACTCCCATCTCCAGGTCTACGGGCAGCTTACCTGGTCTAGCTCGCATCAGGTAAGCCGGGGTGCAGTTTGTAGCATTCACCGGGATATGATTGTATAAGTCTATCAGGTCCGGCAGTTTTTCTGGCCACAGGCTGCGTTCCTCCAGGGGCAACGTCTTCAGGAGATCAATGACTATATTGTTCATCTTCTCACACATCCCGTTGGTTTGGGGGTGGTAAGGCGTTGTACGAATCTTCTTACAGCCATAGAGGTTGCAGAACTCCTGGAAGATTTCAGCCTCGAACGCTGGACCCTGGTCTGTCAGGACCTGTTCCGGATACCCGTGTGGACGGCAGAAATATTGCTGGAAGGCTCTGGCCGCAGTTTGGGCTGTCAAGTCCTTTACCGGGACCACCACTAGAAAACGGGAATAGTGGTCCACGATTGTCAGGGCATAGATGTATCCAGACCGGCTTGGAGCCAATTTGACGTGGTCCAGAGCTACCAGCTCAAGAGGCTGCGTGGTGACGATGGGCCTCAAGGGTGTCTTCTTGCTGGTGCGGTCCTTCCTCCTCAGGTGACAAGGGCCACAGTCTCTGCACCACTTTTCTACAGCTCCTCTCATGCCGACCCAAAAGAACCTTCCTCTTAGCAGGAACTCCAGTTTCTTCCAACCGAAGTGTCCCGCTCTGTCATGGTAAGCTCCCAGGACCATAGCTGCATCCCGCCTTGGAACCACGACTTGCCAGGTCAGCTCGTGCGTCCGGTGGTTGACAATCCTTCTGCACAACTTGCCTTCGTAGAGGAACAGCTTGCTCTTCTCCTTCCACAGCTGCATGGCTTCCTCTGGAGCATCCGGATCCATGCGGGCGTCTTCCTGGGTCAGCAGTTCTTTCACCAGACGGATGGCAGGGTCACTATCTTGGGTCTCGGCCCAGCTGTGGTGAGGTAGGGGATTGATCATCACGGTTGTTAGATCCTCCTCTTTCACTCGGTGGGAGTATTGAGCGGCTCCATGCCGGTGAAACGCGGGGAGTTCTACCTCCTCCAGCTCTTCTGGGTCTTCGTCATCTTCAGGTAAGTGAGGCATCCTCGACAGGGCATCTGCGTTGGCATTGGTTTTGCCGGCCCGGTACTTGATCACGAAGTCATAGTTGGAGAGACGGGCCATCCACCGCTGTTCTAGGGCACCCAGTCTTGCATTGTCCAGGTGTGTCAACGGGTTGTTGTCCGTGTACACGGTGAACTTTGCGGAGGCCAGGTAATGCTTGAAGCGTTCCGTCACGGCCCACACCACTGCCAAGAATTCTAGCTTGAAGGAGCTGTAATTCTCCGGGTTCCTCTCAGTGGGTCTCAGCTTCCGGCTGGCGTACGCGATCACCCGTTCTCTGCCCTGTTGGTTTTGGAACAGTACGGCTCCCAGTCCCACATTACTGGCATCTGTGTGGAGAATGAAAGGCTGGCCATAATCAGGGTAGGCCAGGATCTCGTCCCCTGTGAGGGCCATCTTTAGCTGGCGGAAGGACTCCTCTTCCGGTTTATCCCACTTGAAGGGCGGCTTTTGACTTCTGGACTTAGACTGTCCGATCAGGAGGTCCTGCATAGGAGCTGCCATCTTAGTGAACCCGGGGATGAACCTTCGGTAGTAGCCTACCAACCCGAGAAACTATCTCGCCTCTTTGATGTTCGAGGGGCTTGGCCAGCTCTTGATTGCCGTGACCTTGTCAGGGTCGGGGGCCACTCCTTCCGCGCTTACCACGTGCCCTAGGTACTGGACCTTTGGTTTCAGCAGGTGACACTTCGATGGTTTTACCTTCAGGCCATAGCCTGCCAGGGCTTCGAACACCTCGGCCAGGTGCTTTAGGTGGTCCTCGTAGGTCTTCGAATAGACGATCACATCGTCCAGGTAAAGGAGGACCGTCTCGAAGTTTCGGTGCCCTAGAGAGCATTCCATCAGCCGCTGGAAGGTCCCTGGTGCGTTGCAGAGCCCGAAAGGCATACAGTTGAACTCACTCAGTCCCATCGGGGTGGTGAAGGCGGTCTTCTCCTTGTCAGCCTCTGCCACAGGAACCTGCCAGTACCCGCTAGTAAGGTCCAAAGTAGAAAAGAAGTTAGCTGATTTTAGTGCGGCTAAAGACTCCTCCATTCTAGGCAGCGGATATGCGTCTTTATGAGTGATACGGTTGATTTGTCTATAGTCGACGCACATTCTCATGGTGCCGTCTTTCTTTTTGACCAGAACCAAGGGGGCTGCCCAGGGGCTACAGCTGTCTCTAATAACCCCAGCTTCTTTCATCTCTCTTAGCATGCCCTTTGCGTTCTGATAATGTGCAGGGGGTACAGGTCTGTGCCTCTCTTATTGGTGGGTGGCTCCCTGTGGGGATGTGGTGTTCTATCCCTTTTACTCTGCCGAAGTCTAGCGGGTGCTTATGACGCGCCCCTGGGCCTGTGTCGCGCTGCGTTGCGCACGCGGGAGCTTACCCGGAGCCGGATCTTTTGAGGGTTGTAGTCTCGTGGCGGTGATCCGGTCCGTGCCCAGGGAGTCAGACTAAGTGGCGCTGTATCAGCGGTAGATGTTGGACGACTACGCCACCCGTTGAGTACAGCTAAGGAGCTGCTGCTGCAGGGCAGACCGCTGAGGCCGGTGGTAGAATTGTGCAGCGTGATAGTATAACCCCCAACGGGAGGGGTATGGCCTCAGGGCAGCCGACGTGGATGATGGGGGTAGCAGGAACCACTCGGAGACGGTACGGTGTAGTTCAGGGTCTTTACTGGTGACAAAGATAGACCCTCCCGGAGTACTGGCTAGCGATTGGGGCCTGGTCAGTCCTTGAGCAGATGGGATCTCCCCTGGCCAGGCGGAGTTGTAGGCCTCCCAAACTAACTGTACTCTTCTGGCTACCTTGCTAGAGGCGGGTATAAGTAGCCCACGTCCCTGAGTGTACCGTGTGGTGCTCACCCGTATGGCCGGTGACTCGGGGCCTTCTAGTAGCTTCTGCTCCACGACGGCGGTGCTGGTCCCATGCGTGTGACCGTGCCTTCGGGTTTCTTGGCCAGAGGACCTGGAATCCCCTGCCTGACGGATTCTGCTGCTGGGTAGGAGTTAGTCCCCACAGCCTCGGACTCCGGGTCCGGTAAGAAATCTTCTCAGTCAGGGCGAGCTCTGCAGCTGCCAGCCCCTGACTCCTTGTAACACTGCTCCCACAGAGCTCCTGTTGTTTCTTCCCATAGCTGCTTCTCTTCTCTGTCTCTACTTCTGGCATGGCCCAGGAGCTGGGCCCAGCCGGAGCCACAGCTCCCTGTCAGCCCTCCTGGCTGAACTCTCCCTCTGAACTCCCTAACCCTGCCTCAGCCCCAGGTTTATATAGGGGAAGTTCTTCCCCTCCCAGGACTGGGCAGGAGGTGTGGCATGCATAGGATTCCTGACCAAGAGACCTCCCACCTGCTCTCAGACATAACATTGCCGTTACTGTGGAAACCAGACCCCTGGGGTGCCACATTCCCCCCTAGTGAAATTTAGTACTCCGGGACTAAACATATTTTTCGAAAAACATAACAAGGTATAAACAATAATAATACAATAAGAAAAACACATAAAGATGGTTACGGCGTGTCCGCAACCGGGTGCAGTCTTTGAAGAAAACAAAGGTGTCCATTTCACCAAAACAGGGAGACGTAACCAGGTAGGGGTCTGTCCTGCCCCGAGTCCTTAACAGTCTTTTAGTCCATCCTGGGTTACGCTCCAACTATGTACAAGGGATTCCCGGCAAATCCACCAAAGACTCCCATAAATTACTAGAAACACATAATTATTTACAGGATATGGCCGCTCTCAGTCCTCGGCCAGTGGGGATAAGGAATGGCTGCTCACAGTCCTCAGCCTGGTTTAAGATAGGGGCACATGGGGAACAATTCACTAATCCCAACGGGGACCATATTTTAATTAGCAGCAGTCCTTGTACCCTTACGGGTAACTATTTACAGCTCTTTATTCACGCTACTTCCCTTCAGTAGCTATGTCCTCTTTGTGCTCCCTCCTGAGGGTAGTCCTCAGACCCGTCCGGGTCCTCTTGGCTTTCCTCGTATTGGTAGTACTGCAGCTCCTCCTCGGTTAGCTGGGTTAGTATCTCTGCGACAGTCCTCCTCCCAGGTGGCCAGGACTTTACCTCCCTTTGGGCTGCCCCGGTTAATTGGGCCACCAGGATGCTCACTTTTTGCTCCTCTGTGAGGGGGTACACCTGGAAGAGGCTATCCAGCTTTTCTCTAAAGTCATGCAGGGTATGTGACTCCCCTGAGTACTGGGGTAGCCAGGCTGCTCCCGGGATATAGGGCATGGTGAAAGGCATGACTGCAGCAGCGGTGGCGCTGGCGGGGGTTGAGGCAGTGAAGCTCTCCTCCGTATCCGACATCCTCCTCCCCCCTAGTGGACCGTGGCCTACCTTGCGATGATCCTCTTCCGTAGGCCGCGGCTCCGCAGTGGATCGTCAGGGTCGAGGACCTTCCGTCGCGCTCCTGTGACGTCGGCGTCTGCTGGGCTCCTTCCAGGACCTTACGCAACGTCCGGACGTGAGGCGGGGCTTCAGTTCTCGCGGGCTTTCGGAGTCCACGCCCCTCTTCTTCCTGCGCGGCGTCTTCAAGATGGCGTCCAACGGCGGGAAAACTCCACGGAAGGTGGGAAGAAGGCTGAAAATGGCGCCGGATGGTGGGAAAACTTCACGGATGGCGGGAAGAAGGCTGAAGATGGCGCCGGATGGCAGGAATCTTCGCGGATGGCGGGAAGAAGGCTGAAGATGGTGCCGGATGGCGGGAATCTTCACCACAGGTTAGTTTAAAAGTCTCTTTTTCAGGCGCGCAGTACCCGGTGGTTGCGGGCACGAAATCCTGCCGACTACGCCAAAAGTTGACGCGCCCCTGGGCCTGTGTCGCGCTGCGTTGCGCACGCGGGAGCTTACCCGGAGCCGGATCTTTTGAGGGTTGTAGTCTCGTGGCGGTGATCCGGTCCGTGCCCAGGGAGTCAGACTAAGTGGCGCTGTATCAGCGGTAGATGTTGGACGACTACGCCACCCGTTGAGTACAGCTAAGGAGCTGCTGCTGCAGGGCAGACCGCTGAGGCCGGTGGTAGAATTGTGCAGCGTGATAGTATAACCCCCAACGGGAGGGGTATGGCCTCAGGGCAGCCGACGTGGATGATGGGGGTAGCAGGAACCACTCGGAGACGGTACGGTGTAGTTCAGGGTCTTTACTGGTGACAAAGATAGACCCTCCCGGAGTACTGGCTAGCGATTGGGGCCTGGTCAGTCCTTGAGCAGATGGGATCTCCCCTGGCCAGGCGGAGTTGTAGGCCTCCCAAACTAACTGTACTCTTCTGGCTACCTTGCTAGAGGCGGGTATAAGTAGCCCACGTCCCTGAGTGTACCGTGTGGTGCTCACCCGTATGGCCGGTGACTCGGGGCCTTCTAGTAGCTTCCACTCCACGACGGCGGTGCTGGTCCCATGCGTGTGACCGTGCCTTCGGGTTTCTTGGCCAGAGGACCTGGAATCCCCTGCCTGACGGATTCTGCTGCTGGGTAGGAGTTAGTCCCCACAGCCTCGGACTCCGGGTCCGGTAAGAAATCTTCTCAGTCAGGGCGAGCTCTGCAGCTGCCAGCCCCTGACTCCTTGTAACACTGCTCCCACAGAGCTCCTGTTGTTTCTTCCCATAGCTGCTTCTCTTCTCTGTCTCTACTTCTGGCATGGCCCAGGAGCTGGGCCCAGCCGGAGCCACAGCTCCCTGTCTGCCCTCCTGGCTGAACTCTCCCTCTGAACTCCCTAACCCTGCCTCAGCCCCAGGTTTATATAGGGGAAGTTCTTCCCCTCCCAGGACTGGGCAGGAGGTGTGGCATGCATAGGATTCCTGACCAAGAGACCTCCCACCTGCTCTCAGACATAACATTGCCGTTACTGTGGAAACCAGACCCCTGGGGTGCCACACTTACTAAAGACTCTCTCGTACTCCTGTACCACCCGGTAGACTCCTTGTTTTTGGTGCAGGGGAGTGGAGTCAGCACCCACATGGAGTTTCTGGCACCAGTCCTCCTTTTGTTTCTGGGAGCCATTACCCTCCGCCTGTGGAGATGGAGGCAAGGATTCCACGGCCCTGATAGCTTTGTGTTCGACAACAAACAGTTTGGCGAGTGTAGCGTACCTGGGTAAGTGTACTTCCCTCTCCCCAATGTTGAGGATGCGGACGGGCACCCTCCCATGACGGACATCAACCACCCCCCGGGCTGTCAAAATGGTGGGCCTGCTGTCTGAGTACACGGGTTCTACCATGGCTTGGTAGTCTCTACCTCTCAACCCGATTGCAGTCCGACACCAGATCATCATTTCACTTTTGGGAGGCATGGAAATGGGGAATGGGTCACTCAGTCTTACGCTACCGATCTCACCACCAGACAGTTCTACCTGCTGCTGTCTCATTAGGGCTTTTATCTCCTTATTGAGGACTCTCTGTTGGCTGGAACTAGCATTCACCGCCACCTGTTGTAGAATTACAATTACCTCTGAAAGACAATTTTCAATTACATTAGTACCCACAGTTATTTTAGGGTGACTTTCACGACGGTCAATGTCCACAATAATTACTCCCTGTGCCGGCAGTTCAACTTTACCAATTTTAATGGTCATCTCCTTGAACCCCATCTGCGGCACGGGTAAGCCATTACTGGCGATGATGCTCAAGTTACTGTCTGGATACCGTGTGATATCAGCATCAGTCCAATACTGCTTAAAAAGTACATAAGGGATAGTGGTTACTTGTGACCCAGTATCCAGCAAGGCGCTCATGGGGATACCGTCCAGCACCACGGGTAAAACCGGGCGCCCCCCAACGTACTTATTACGCCAATTGTAAGGGCCTGGTGATCTTATGCCTGGGGGTTGGCCCTCTGCCCCAGGTTGGATCCGTTTAAATTACAGTACCTGGAAATGTGTCCGGGCTGGTTGCATCGACGGCAAATGGGCTGTCCATCCTCTGCGTAGCGGTCTGTGGGCCTCCCTCGGAACGATGGGATCCTCCTCTGTCGACGCCACGGGACATCCTCCGGACTTAAAGCCAGCTCGATGGGTCTTGACGGGTCCACTTGCAACGCCTGGACGGTCCTGGTCAACGCCGCGACGCTCCTGGTCAGCTCCTGGACTTGGTGGTGCAGGTCTTTCGACGGGGCTTGGTTCAGGGCCTGTGCATCAGCCCCCACGGGGTCCATAGAGGAGGGCGCCGCCTCCAGGTGGTAGGTGAGAGCAGGGCGCCGGGGGTTTATAGCGCCACTGGTTGCAGATTCACGGAGCACCCTTATGGCCCTGTCCTTAAATTGGGCAAAGGTCAGGTCGGGGTTATATGAATTGTTCTGTTAGCAGCTTATCCGTTTCCTGCACACTGCCAGGGTCAGTTTGTTGAATAGCCCTCAAGGCTTCCTGCAGATTTAGGGCATAGTCTCTGATGCTGTCCTGTGCCCGCTGCTTACATCCATAGAACCTCATTTTAATCTCAGCGGAGGTACGTGTGTCAAAGGTACCCCGCAGCCGGGCCAGAATACCCTTCACAGTCCTTTTCTCCTCAGTGGGCTATGATTTTACCTCCCTTTGGGCTGCGCCAGTTAACTGCCCTGTCAATATGCTGACCTTCTGTTCCTCTGTCAGGGGGTAAACGTGGAACAAACTGTATAGCCTTTCCTTGAAGTCAGTTAGGGCATGGGGCTCCCCTGAGTATTTGGGCAGCCAGGCCGCTCCAGGGATGTAGGGCAGGGAAAAGGGCATCACCGCTGCTGCAGCTGCGTTGGTGGTAGTGGGGGCCTCTGTGTCCGACATCTTCCTCCCCCCTAGTCAAGCGTGGCCTACCTTCCGACGATCCTCTTCTGTAGGCCGCGGCTCCGCTGCTGCTGCTATGGACGAGGACCTGGCGTCGCGTCCTGATGACGTCAGCGTCGCTCTCTCTCCCTTCCAGGACCTTGCGCAGCGTCGGTGCGTGGGGCGGAGCTTCGGATCTCGCGCGGTTTTGACGTCCACGTCCCTCTTCCCGCGCGGCGTCCTGAAGATGGCGTCCGATGGCGGGAAGCAGCTGCGGATAGCGGGAAGATGGCAGAAGACGGCGGGAAACGGTCCAAGATGGCGTCTGATGGCGGGAATCGGCTCCGGATGGCGGGAAACGACTCCGGACGGCGGGAAACTTCGCCACAGGTAAGTTACAAAAGTCTTTTTCAGGCACGCAGTACCTGGTGGTTGCGGGCACGAAACCCTGCCGACTACGCCAAAGCTAACTCGCCCCCTGGGCCGTGGGGCACTCGGATCCGGGCAGTCTGGGAATGATGGGAGTAGTAGTGGCAACCCGGTTCCGTGGCTCAGGGTGGTCAGGCCAGTGGTAGTCCGTTATGTGCTGATGTTTATGTCCGACTACGCCACCCGTGGATTTGCGGTTATTAGGAACCGCCGCTGCATGCAGACCGCTGGGGCTGATGAGGTGTGCAGCTAGGGTAGTGTGACTCCCCACGGGAAGAGTGCGGCCCCAGGGCAGTATAGTGGATGGCGGGAGTGATGGTAGTGAGAGTCCCGGTGCTGATAGTGCTGGAGGAGCAAGGAGCACACAGACAACAAGTTGCAGTCCAGGGTCTTTACTAAAACAGGTAAACTGACACATAAACAGTCCCGGCTAGGAGGTGACCTGGATGTCTGAGAGCAACGGGGAAATTGGCCCTGGTCAGGGTGAGGGTGTAGGCCTACCGTGCTTTCTGCGCTCCTTCTGGCTATCTCCTCCTTATAGGGTAACAGCCCACGTTTCCGAGCTTTCCGTGTATTCTCGCCTGTATGGCCTGCGACGTGGGTTCCTTTCTGCTCCCAGCCTTGTACGGCTCTGCTGGTCCCTTCTGTTGTGGCAGGGCCTCCAGGCTTCTTAGGCCAAGGAATATACAGTCCCTTGCGGACTGGTTCTCTGCTGGGGGATGTGGAATCCTTCCAGCCTCAGACACCAAAGTCTGGTAAGGTCAGTCTCTGATTTGCCAAGACAGGCTCTCTTCGCCTCTCGTCTCTGGCTGGTGGCTCTCCTACTGCCACACTTCCTCTTAGGTGCAATCAACTTTCTGTCCCTGCTCCACTCTGGGACACGTCTCAGTGCTGAGACAGGTCGTCCAGCTCTCCCTAACCCTGCCCCCAGTACCAGCTTTTATAGGGGCAGCCAGCTCCCCCTACTGGCCTGAGACAGGAGGCATTGCATGCTAATGTTCCCCTGACTAGAGAACCTCCCCCTTGCTCTCAGACACAGCTTTAATTACACTTGTGGCATCCAGGCCAGGGTGACACATGTACACACGGCCCAGGGGGCGCGTCACATGCAGTACAGCATATTACAAACATAAGTCCCATTATTGGGGAGTGGGTGTCCCATGGTATTTGCTTATGCTTTCCAAGCAAAAGCTGCCAAAAATTAGGACGGAGCAACTTGCAATGCCCCTTACAAGAGCCATGCAGTACAGCATATTACAAACATAAGTCCCATTATTGGGGAGTGGGTGTCCCATAGTATTTGCTTATGCTTTCCCAGCAAAAGCTGCCAAAAATTAGGACGGAGCAACTTGCAATGCCCCTTACAAGAGCCATGCAGTACAGCATATTACAAACATAAGTCCCATTATTGGGGAGTGGGTCTCCCATAGTATTTGCTTATGCTTTCCAAGCAAAAGCTGCCAAAAATTAGGACGGAGCAACTTGCAATGCTCCTTACAAGAGCCATGCAGTACAGCATATTACAAACATAAGTCCCATTATTGGGGAGTGGGTGTCCCATAGTATTTGCTTATGCCTTGCAAGCAAAAGCTGCCAAAAATTAGGACGGATGGTCCCTTGTGTCTACCCCTGGTGTGGTGGGTTCAGTGTGAACTGCATTACTAGTATTTTGAGGTGACACTGGTAGGTTGGGCAACTTCCTACGGATTCTTTGGCTCACCGTGGGTACGACAGGTTCGCTACTAGCAGAGGGTAGATTCTCCTGGTCTGCTGTTGGGGAAACTTCTGCCTCTGGGGCCAACTGTTCTTCCAACTCTTCTGGGACTTCTGCAGCTACCTGAGGGGCTGGTTGGAGAAAGGTAAGGACTGGCACGACAATTGCATTGTTCACTTGTGTCCACGACCGGGGAAATTCTCCGAGTACTGTTTTGACCATTTCTTCCACTTCCTCTGTGAGTTGAGGGCTATCCTGGTCTTCTTTAGTGTGTTGTAATTGCTCGGGACATTTCTTCAAGTGGTCTCTTGAAACTGTTGCTGATGTTTCTCCTCCATCCTTACTAATGAGGCACACCTTGGTGTTAACATGACTCGAGGGTAGGATGGTGTACGGCTCTACCTCCCACTGGTCATCCAATTTGTGGAGTCGCCTCTTTCTCTTAAGGACCTGTTCTCCAGGTGACAATGGAACAGCTTATGCGTGTTGATTGTAAGTCTTCTCTTGTCTTTGCCTTGCTTGGGACAGACTTCTTTCAACACTCTCTTGCACTTTGCGGTATTGTTGTTGCCACTCAGTGTCCCAATCTGCATCTGGTGAGGCCGTCTCTGGTGTTAGGACTCCCATGTCCAGGTCGATGGGCAGCTTACCAGGTCTTGCTCTCATCAGGTAAGCAGGTGTGCAGTTGATAGAGTTTACTGGGATATGGTTATAGAGGTCCATCAGATCTGGTAGCTTTTCTGGCCACAGGCTGCGTTCCTCAAGGGGCAACGACTTCAGCAGGTCTATCACCACCTGGTTCATCTTCTCACACAACCCGTTGGTTTGGGGGTGATACGGCGTTGTCCTGATTTTCTTGCAGCCGTACAGGTTGCAGAATTCCTGGAACACCTCCGCTTCGAAGGCTGGACCTTGGTCAGTAAGCACACGTTCTGGGTAACCGTGCGGTCGACAGAAGTGCTGTTGGAATGCTTTGGCTGCTGTCTGAGCCGCCTGGTCCTTTACTGGTACTACTACCGGGAACCGGGAGTAGTGGTCTACGATGGTGAGAGCGTAGACATAGCCTGACCTGCTTGGGGCTAGCTTCATGTGGTCCAAGGCTACCAGTTTAAGTGGCTGTTTGGTGATGATGGGCTGCAGGGGAGCCCTCTGGCTGTCACGATCTTCTCGCCTCAGGTTGCATGGTCTGCATTTTCGACACCACCTCTCGATTGCTTTCCTCATGCCAGCCCAGTAGAACCGTTCACGTAGCAGGACTTCCAACTTCTTCCAGCCAAAGTGTCCTGCTCCATCGTGGTACGCTTCCAAGACCATTGACGCATCCCGCCTTGGGACTACCACCTGCCAGACCAATTCATGTGTCCGGGAGTTGATGGCTCTTCGACACAGCTTCCCTTCATAGATGAATAGCTTGCCCTTCTCCTTCCACAGCTGTTTGGTCTCCTCTGGAGCATCTGGATCAGGGTACGAGTCAGCTCGTGTCAGCAACTCCTTGACTAGGCGGACGACCGGGTCACTATCTTGTGTCTCTGCCCATCCATGGTGGGGCAATGGATTGAACGTGGCCTCTCTGTTGGCGGAGCACCTGTTCTTCACACAATGGGAGCACTGGGTTACTCCTTGACGGTGGAAAGCGGGTATCTCTATCTCCTCCGCTCTTCCGGGTCTTCTCCCTCATCTGGCAAGTTAGGCATCCTGGACAGGCCATCGGCATTTGCATTCTTGCGCCCAGCCCGGTACTTGATGGTGAACTCATAATTAGACAGTCGGGCCATCCATCTTTGTTCCAGGGCACCAAGTTTCGCAGTGTCCAGGTGCGTCAGCGGGTTATTATCCGTGAAGACGGTGAATTTGGAGGAGGCAAGATAATGCTTGAAGCGCTCTGTCACAGCCCAGACTACGGCGAGGAACTCCAACTTGAAGGAACTGTAATTTTCGGGGTTCCTTTCTGTGGGCCGGAGCTTCCTGCTGGCATAGGCAATCACTCTTTCTCTGCCTTGCTGTATCTGGGACAGCACCGCTCCTAGCCCCACGTTACTTGCGTCTGTATGGAGTATGAAGGGTTGGCCATAGTCAGGGTAGGCCAGGATCTCGTCTCCTGTGAGAGCCATCTTCAGCCTACTGAAGGATTCGTCTTCCGGCTTATCCCATTTGAATGGAGGCTTTGGGTTTTTGGCCTTCCTGGACTGGCCTACTAGAAGGTCCTGCATGGGTGCCGCCATCTTGGTGAAGCCTTGGATAAATCTTCGGTAGTAGCCCACCAACCAGAGGAACTGCCGCACTTCCTTGATAGTGGAGGGTCTTGGCCAGTCCTTGATTACTGTGACCTTGTCAGGGTCTGGTGCTACACCTTCGGCGCTTACCACATTACCTAGGTACTGCACCTTGGGCTTCAACAGGTGGCATTTTGACGGCTTCACCTTCAGGCCAAAACCAGCTAGGGCTTCAAACACCTCTGCCAGGTGCTTCAGGTGATCTTCATAGGACTTGGAGTATACTATGACGTCATCCAGGTACAGCAGGACTGTCTCGAAGTTCTTATGTCCTAGACAGCACTCCATCAACCGCTGGAAGGTTCCTGGGGCATTGCAGAGCCCGAATGGCATGCAGTTGAACTCGCTGAGGCCCATCGGCATTGTGAATGCGGTCTTTTCTTTATCCGCCTCTGCTACAGGAACCTGCCAATACCCACTAGTGAGATCCAAAGTAGAGAAATAATTAGCAGATCTTAATGCAGCTAGTGACTCCTCAATCCTGGGTAATGGGTATGCATCTTTATGTGTAATGCGGTTAATTCGCCTGTAGTCTACACACATTCTCATCATGCCATCTTTTTTCCTTATGAGAACTAATGGAGCTGCCCAGGGGCTACAACTATCTCTTATCACCCCAGCCTCCTTCATCTCTCGTAACATCCCTTTGGCATTTTGGTAGTGTGCTGGTGGTAGAGGCCGGTGCCTTTCTTTAATGGGTGGATGGTCTCCCGTGGGGATATGGTGTTGAACCCCTTTCACCTGCTCGAAGTCGAGCTGGTGTTTGCTGAAGACCCTTTTATACTCCTGGACCATCCGATATACTCCATGCTTTTGGTGCTGAGGGGTGGAGTCAGTGCCCACGTGTAGCTTTTGACACCAGTCCTCCATCTGTCCCTTGGAGCCATTATCCTCCGCCGGTTTGGATGGAGGTAAGGGTTCCACTGTCTTTATAGAAATGTTACTGACGGTGAATAATTTGGCAAGGGTAGCATACCGGGGCAAATGGACTTCTTTCTCCCCAATATTTAGGATGCGGATTGGCACTCTCCCATGGCGGACGTCAACCACCCCCCTGGCTGTCAAGATGGTGGGCCTACTGTCAGAGTATACGAGCTCTATCAGGGCCTGGTAATCTCTACCCCTGAGACCGATTGCTGCCCGGCACCATATCAACGTTTCACTTCTTGGGGGCATGGCAATTGGGAACGGGTCACTCATCCTGACACTGCCAATTTCACCACCAGACAGTTCTACCTGTTGTCTTCTCATCAGGGCTCTGATTTCTCTCTGTAGAACCCGCTGCTGTCTGGAACTAGCAGTCTCCGCAACCTGCTGTAACAAGACAATAATTTCTGAAAGACAATGTTTAATAACATTAGTGCCTAAGGTTATCATGGGGTGACTTTCTCGGCGATCAATGTCAACAATTATCATTCCTTGCGCCGGCAATTCCACTTTGCCAACCTTTATGGTCACTTCTTTATACCCCACTTGAGGTACAGGCTGATCATTGCTGGCATAAATGCTTAAATGTTCATCTGGACGGCGGGTAATGTCTGAATCAGTCCAGTAGCGTTGGTAGAGAATGTAGGGGATAGTGGTCACCTGGGATCCAGTGTCCAGCAACAAGCTCATCGGGATGCCGTCAAGCACGACCGGTAGGACCGGTCGTCCCCCCACATACTTGTCTCGCCAGTTGTGTGGGCCTGGTGGTCTTATGCCTGGGGGTTGGCCCTCTGCCCCAGGTTTTGCTCGTTTAAATTACAGTACCTTGCATAATGTCCTGGCTTGTGACAGCGGCGGCAGATGGGTTGTCCGTCCTGGTCATAGCGGTCACTGTTCCTCCCTCTGGTTGGTGGAATCCTCCTCTGTCGTAGCCACGGACGTCCTCCGGACTGGAAGCTAGCTGGATCTTTCCCTTGGGGGACACCTGCAAGGACTGCACAGTTTTGGTTAGTGCAGCTACACTTTTAATCAGCTCTTGGACCTGAAGGTGCAGGTCTGTAGACGGATCATTGTCCAGAGTCTGTGCATCAGCTCCCACAGGCTCTGGGGAAAAGGGTGCCACCTCCTGGTGGTAGGTGATAGCTGGGTGCCGGTGAGATGTAGCGCCACCTGGTGTAGGTTCTCGCAGCACCCGGATGGCTCTGTCTTTAAATTGTGCAAAGTCCAGGTCAGGGTTTTGCAGAGCCATTATGCGCAGCTGTGTCCGGTGAGCGCTGGACAGTAGACCCTCAATAAACTGCTCAGTTAACAGTCTGTTCTCATCATGCACACTGTTGGGGTCTACCTGTTTGATGGCCCTCAGCGCCTCCTGCAGGTTTAAAGCATAGTCCCGTACACTGTCCTGCGCCCGTTGTTTGCACCCATAAAAAGGTGTCCTTTAGGCGGGCCAGTATCTCTTTCACAGTCCCTTTGTCTCTGGCTGACCAGGACTTCACTTCTCTCTGGGCTGCACCAATCAACTGGCCTATGAGGATGCTCACTTTCTGCTCCTCGGACAGGGGATACACTTTAAATAAGCTGCTCAGTCTTTCTTTAAAGTCACTCAGGGTGTGTGACTCTCCTAAGTACTGGGGCAACCACGCCGCCCCCGGTATATATGGCATGGAGAATGGCATTACCGCGGCAGCGGCCGCGCCTGCGGCCGCAGTTCCCTCCATATTGGGCGTCTTCCTCCCTCCTAGTGAACCGTGGCCTACCTTCTTTCACTTTGCTTCCGTAGGCCGCAGTTCCGCAGGCTATGGTCTCCTTTGAGGACCTGGCGTCGCTTGCTTCTGACGTCAGCGCTTGCTGGGGCTCCTTCCAGGACCTGGCGCTGCGTCGGTGCGTGGGGCGGAGCTTGGGCTTCGCGCGCTTCCGGCGGTTACGCCCCTCTTCTTCCCGTGCGACGATCCAGAAATGGCGGACAATGGCGGGAAACAGCGGTAATTGGCGGGAAAACTTCACCACGGTATGTGACACAGTTTGTGAAGGCGCACAGTACCCGGTGGTAATGGGCACTTAATCCTGTCGACTACGCCAAAGTTGATGCGCCCCCTGGGCCGTGGGGTACCCGGAGCCGGGCCGGTAGATGCTGGGGGTTGTAGTCACAGTGGCGGTGACCCGGTCCGTGACCCAGGTGGTCAATCCAAGGGTAGTAGATGTATATAGGCTATATAATGTCCGACTACGCCACCTGTGGAGTGCGGTTAATAGAGACCGCCGCTGCGGAACAGTCCTCTGAAGCCGGTGGTATAGCAGCAAAGGTGGTATAACTCCCCACAGGAAGAGTTAGCTTCAGGGCAGTGTGTGTGGATGATGGTGGTTGTGCAGGGTGTCGCGGTGTAGAAATAACCACAGAGTCCGTATAGTGCAGTCCCAGGGTCTTTACTGGTAGCGATTAGACAGGCCTGGACTGGAGTACTGGCTAGTGATAAGAGTCCGGTCAGTCTGGGAGCAAGCATAGAGTCCTCCTGGACAGGTGGAGTTGTAGGCCTGCCGTTCTTACTATACTCTTTGGCTTCCCTGTTTGTAGCTGCGTTGTAGCCCACGTCCCTGAGTGTAACGTGCTGTGCTCACCCGTATGGCTGGCAGCTCGGGCCTTGTGGATGCCTCGCTCCTCCTTGGCGGTACTGGTCCCTCGGTGCTGCTGAGCCTCCGGGCGTCTGATGGGGGCCAAGAGACCTGCAACCTCCTGCCCTACGGTATCTGCTGCTGGGTCTGGAATCCCCCACAGCCTCGGACTCCGGTGTCCGGTTCTCTGTGTATTCTGGCTAGGACGAGCTATCTCCAGCTCCAGTCCCTAGCTCCTCTCTCTTCAATGTCCTAAACTCAACTCCTCACTAAACTAAACTAACCCCACCTCCAGATCCAGTTGCCAAGGGGAGGAACTCCCCTTGCTGGTCTGGAGCCAGGAAGTGTTGCATGTGTTATGTTCCTGACCAGGAAACCCCTGCTTGCCTCCAGACATGGCACCACCTCTTTTGAAGGAGGCAATACCACTGTGGCAACCGAACCCTCTGGGGTGCCACACATGCAAAACCAGTGTACGGAACGGTGCACTGAGCCTCTAGACCACTCTAAGGGTGCACAGTGAACTATAATAAGCATATATGATTACAGAAAATCTATCAGCAGGTTTTTGCTATGTAATGTGACAGACGCATGATGTAGGGACAGAGACCCTGATTCCAGCAATGTATAACTTAGTTACTGGGTCCAGCACTTATGATAGAGTCACAGTTTTCTCTGCTGAAGGTCTAGCAGACCTTGAAATGTTGAGCACTATGTAATCCAGCCCATACCACTGATTGTACACAGAAAGCTGCCAATGTATATTGACAAAAAGCTGCCATTCAGTGTTGGGGTCTGTGGATGGACTAGGAGGCATGCGGGCAGCTTGTCCTACAGTGAGAATCTCCTGCTGATAAAAATGATTGTATTGAAACAGCAAAACACAGCCTAGTAAGTGACACATCGCTGGAATCAGGTTCTCAGCCCCTACATCATACTGCTCTCAGATTACATAGCAAAAAACAGGAGACAGATTCCCTTTAAACTTCAGTTTCTCAAGAAAAGAGGCAGTGATTTGTACCACTAAATATATCTACACGTCTATGTGCTAAGTTTATATTGTCAGTTTGAGCTGACAAACTCGCATTAAATAAATAGTAAATTAGAAAGTTGCTTGTTTTTACAAGCGCTTTCCAATTATACCTGACTTTGAAGATGGGAATAACCCTTAAAATAGATAGAAGTTAATACTTGTGGTTGATGCTATATTTTAAAACATTTTTAAAGGGTTGATTATTGCATGAATGTAGGATTTTGTATGTTCTGCCCGTGTTCGCATGGGTTTCCTCCCACACCCCAAAGACATATTGATAGGGGATCTAGATTGTTAGCCCCCAATGTGGATAGTGTTGATAATGTCTGTAAAGAGCTGTGGAATTAATGACGCTCTATAAGTAAAATAAAAAAAAAGTTCACATGTTGCAGCTGCATTGCATTTTTTTGCCATTTCTATCTCGATTGCAGCAACAAAAAAAACGAAGAAAACCCTGCAAAAGCAAAGTGTGAATGCAGCCTTAAATTCATAATCAATGTCAGCTTTCACATATCTACAACAATCTTGCATTTAAAAACTCATATCCCAAGATAAACTTGTCCTGTTTCACAAAATATACCCATATCTGGTAAAATGCTACAGGCAATAAGAAAGCAAACCAAAAACTATCAGCAAGGAGGGGGCTGGAGACAGCACAGCTAGGGGGAAGCCACCCATGACCGGGATTGGCCTGGAGGTTTCACCCCCCCCCCCTTTTGAATGAGGCAGTCTTGGGGATTGGATAATGGGAAGTTGGGGGGCGGGTAGTGGGAGAGGCGCATAAAAAGGGAAAAGTGTGGGAAAACCGCCATTCCCTGAGGAGCAGCAGAGTGATTTACCCAGAAATGGCGTCCGTCGAATCCCTGGTGGGCCAGCTCAGAGACGTCGCCCAGTCACGGAGAGGGGGTGGCTGGAGGCCCAGCTGTCTGCTTTGCTGGGAGCAGCCGTAAATATGGAGGCGCCGCCAGGAGCTGTGAGAAGGAGCAGGAGGACCCGGCCCCCGGAGAGACTGTCACCGGAGGTATCTGTGGCGCCCAGCTGCGCTTGGTACCACAGATCCTAGAGGGGTGTGTGGCGCCCCTGAGGGTTCGGTCGCCACAAGGGGGGATACTGCAGCCTGTCAGCTGGTGAAGTGTCTCCTCACCCAGGTAAGGAAGGTGCACTGGTCAGGACCCTGAATCTACATTCAACACTACACACTCCTGACCTATGGGAGGCAAGTATGCACCATAGTGCTGCCTCAGCAGGATCACAAGTGAGGGGAACCAAAAGTTAGGGGAACCATGTAGTGGGTGAAGGGTAGAACACAGTTTTAGTTTACACACATAATTTAATATATAATAGCCAGCCATCTTAAGCACAAGGTTCTTTGATTGTGGTCTTCACAGCTGGCAGCGGCCTTGTGTAGGAGCCTGCAGTGTGCTGAAGATGCACTGTCCTCGTGCTCTGACCTTGAAACGAGGAGCGGGTATGAGTTAACAGTGTCTCTACCCCGGTCAAGTTCCCTTGCTTAAGAACATCGGGAGCTATAGCGACAGCTCCACAAGCAAAAGGATCACAGGGAGCACGGACGGAGCGGCGTACGCCACCTGTACTCTCCATTCTGGCCCAGCCAGAGGGACTCCTGCTGCAAGAGGGGTACCGGCCCCCGACATCTGACTTTGCCACTGTCAGAGAAGCCCGGTAGGCTACAGTGGATCCCGTCGGGTGACAGGCGGAACGGAATTGCCGCCTCACCCTATATCTGTGCATAGTCCAGAGGGAGACCCAGCCTTTCCACGCACACGGACAGGAGAGGTTCAAAGGGGACTGTTGGGAACACTCGGAGGGTCCTGATCGAGGTACCTGAATACCTTGGGTGTGCTGAGTCCTCATCCCTGGTGGCCGCAGTGATCCGTGAGGAGCAGGGAGAAGCCTTGCCGCTGCTTAAAAGAACTGTGAGTAAAAGACCTGGAAGACTATCCCTGTGGCCTCTGGTTTCTTCATTTCTGCACTGCACCACACAGTACCTGAGTGACCCAGGACTACTCTCCCCATCCTCCTGTCACATCTGCCCTGAGGCCCTGCTCCGCCTGTGGGGAGTTACAACATTGCCTGCTGCCACTACATCCAGCCTCAGAGGACTGTTAGCAGCGCTGGTGGCGCATCACCAGGCACCACAGGTGGCGTAGTCGATAAATACCACTCAACCCTGAAAGCCCTTACATCCTTTTTAATGTGACGGCCCTGGGCACGGAACGGGTCCAGGCCACGGCTGCATCCCCTCAACATCTTACCCGGCTCCGAGTACCCCCATCTTCCCAGGGCAGGGCTGCGAGCGTCACAGGTGCATTACCGGATTTCTCCACAAGAGGCCCCCACAGCACACACACACCTCCACCTTCCACCTCAGACCACCAGAGGGAGCCCGATAGGGATATAAATAGAGAAGGTGGAGCTAGGCAGCTCAGTGATTCAGCAGTTCCTGCTCAGACACAGAAGGAGTCAGTGCAGTCGAGCCAGAGCCTAGAAGTTCCTGCAGAAAGAGTTCAGTATAGTCTGTAGAGTGAGTCCAGACTAGAACTCACAGAGCTCAGGATAGAGAGCTAGGAGTGTGCCGACACTCTGAGAGCCGCGAAGAAGAGCAGCGTCCCGGCTGCAGTGTGTGTAGCCTAGTGAGGGCCTGAGCGGGACCGAAGGCGAGTGGAAAGTGAGTAACATAGGGGGCAGAGGAGCTTAACCAGCTCACCCCGAAGAATATACTGGACACCGGGTCCGAGTCTACGTGGATCTTCATAACCAGTAGAAAACAACCTGGCGAACTACATGTCCCAGGATCACCAAAAGCTGATACGTACCAGGGTCAGGAATCACGGAGACCCCAAAGAATAGGGAGAGTGATCTCCAACAGAAGGCCCTATCACCAAGTCAGCAGGTGCAGAACAGAAACCAAGTTAGGTCTAGCTCCAGGCAGGTCAGAAACTTACTACAGAGAGGCAAGAGACAGGAGGCCCTACACCTGCTCACTGGGGAGAATCCGGACGTGCACCCGTCACCCTACAGTGCTCCGGGACGTGCCTGAATTTCCATCAGTAAAAGGTACTGAAGTGACTTTCGTGTGTGCTCCTATTTTTGCTCTGACCCGGCTGGGTCCCCTCTGTCCTGCATCCCCCCCTCCTCCTACGCTGCCCTGAGGCCCTGCTCCACCTGTGGGGAGCGATACCATCTAAGCTGCCACAACACCGGCCTCAGTGGACTGCTGCAGCGCTGGTGATCCTCACCAGACACCACAGGTGGCGTCAAGAACTTTCATAAAATTAACAAACAATCCCCTTTTTAAAGCTGACCCCAGGGTACGGGCCCGGGAGCCGACCACTGCGACATCCCCAAAGGCCAGGAAAAGGCCCGGGTACCGAGTCATCCCCATCCCCTGGGCTAGTCATATCCACGCACAACAGGCGCAGGCTCCGGAGTCCCTCCGAGGACCCTGCGGGAGGAGAGTGCCCCGGCAGGAATCCATCCAGCCGGCCTGTCGGCGCTGCACAGCGTGGAGTGCGGGCCGCGCCGGAAGTCAGGGCCGCGCCGGAAGTGAGGGCCGCCCCGATGTGCGGCCTGCGGGAGCAGCGTCGCTAGAGCCGGAGGTCCAGGCCCCGGCTGAGCGGCGCACGCGCACTGTAGCTGGGCCGCACAGGCCAGCTGCTACTCGCAGTGGGGGCCATACCGATAGGAGAGGGACCAGGATGATCGGGGGAGCAGCGCAGCAAACGGCAGGCACCACTGGCGATGCTCAGGTCGGGGTGCCTGCTGTGAGGATCGCCATGACACCAGGGAGGCAAGCATCTGCGGGCAGGCAGCAGTCCAGGGAACCACTGCTGCCTGGCTCACATGGACGACGCGGAAGGGAAGGAGCGGCGGGCAGCGACACCGCGCTGCCTGGCAGCGTCCATTCTGTCAGCACGGACCAGGCCCGTGTGTCTGGGTCTGGTAGCCGGAGGAGGCCCAGAGCTGCATCCAGGAGTCAAGACGGTCTGGCGGGAGGCGATCGTCAGGGAGAAGGCAGTCTGCAGCATCCGTGACCGTTCAGGTCCCCCCTGGTGACGTGGAGGCCAGGGGCGCGGGCCTTGAGCGGCAAACGGACACAGAAGGATCCGATTCCAGCGGTGACCGTGATGGAAGAGGTGATCATCAGGACTCAGGAATTCCGGCTGGCGGGGACACAGCACCTGCGCAGCTGCGTGAGTATGATTCTATGTCTTGTTTGTCGCCCGTGACTCGCCGTCCCTGAGCGGTGGGGTTACTCTGTGCCGGGTCAATGTATGGTGGTGGTGTGGGATGTCGTCGTGGCCATGACCCGGTCCGTGCCCAGGTCTGTCACATGAAAAATGGGCTTTTTGGATGAGTAGTTGTTCGACTACGCCACCTGTGGTTTCTGGTGAAGGCCACCAGCGCTGCAACAGTCCTCAGAGGCTGGTGTTCTGGCAGCTTGGTTGGTACTACTCCCCACAGGCTGAGTAGGCCTCAGGGCAGTGAGTGAGATCTGGAGAGTTGTGGTGGGTGCAGTGCCGCGCAGGAATGAACAAACGGAGGCAGTAGGTGAAGTCATCCAAGCTTTACTCACTTTGGTGAAGTAGCAGCTGCAAAGCTTCTCTCTGCTTCTCATGGCGTGCTGCGGCCACCAGGAAGGGTTTCAGCGCTCCCCAGGTAGACCAGGAGCACCTGTCAAGACCCCGCCGGTGTGTTCCTCTCCTTAGTAAGTTCTCCCACTGAGTCTTCTTCTGACTGTGTGTGGTATGAACGTGGTGTAAGGCCGTGTTCCACTGGGTAAACGCAGGTTGAGAGATACAGGTGGCGACTCCGCTCCGCTCGTATCCCCCTGGGATCCACTAAGTCTCCGGGCTTTTCTGACTGAGACGTGAAGTGCCAAAGTCAGATATCGGGGGCCGGTTACCCCTTTTGCAGCAGGAGTCCCTCTGGCTAGGCCAGAGTGAAGAATACAGGTGGCAACTTCGCTCCGTCCGTATCCCCCTGGGATCCTTTTGCCTGTGGAGCCTATCTCCTCTGCTCCCCTCCAAGGCCTTCTTAGAACGGGACCCTGACCGGGCAGAGACACTTGTTAACTCTGACCCGCTCCTCGTCTCAAGGCCAGAGAGAGAGGACCGCGAACCTTCAGCCAGCTACAGACTCTTGCTGGACAATGACAGAAGACCCACAATCAAAGACCCTGAACTAAAGATGGCCAAATATTATATATGATTCTATAAGTGCTTCCTGTAAGTGTTTCCTCCACCCTCACCCACTCCATGGTTCCCCCTATCTTTGGTTCCCCCCATCTCCTCTATCCCGGACCGGGGCAGCACCCTGGTGCATTTAGACCCCCTACAGGACAGGAGCGGTGTAGTGTTGAGTGGTGAACTGGGGTCCTGAGTGATGCTCCATCCTTACCTGGAAGAGGAGATACCACACCTCTATCTGAGGTGCTGTACCCCTGTGGCGACTGAACCCTCAGGGGCGCCACACCCGCAGGGGCTGTTTTGCTAGGGGGAGGTAGTGGTCAGTTTGTAGGGCCAGGGGGGAGGAGTTTAGGTGGTCCCGGGGGTGCAGAGGTATCGGGGATTAGGGATATCTTGTATAGTATGTCACAGATTTTGCTTAGGATGGAGAGCGGTGCAGCGGGTGGGTCAAAGGCATCCCCCGTAGGAGCCTGGTTGCCTGGCCAGGAGGTGTTGCTGCAACCCAGTTGCGTTACAGTAGGGTCTGCGGCGGGCACAGAGGTAGCATCTCCGGGCGTTTCAGTATCGGTTCAGACGGAAAAGGACAAGGGCGATACGGTGAAGCTGGATGATAGGGCAAAGGGTGAAGTGTATGTGTGCTTCGAGGGGCTACTGGGGGCACATTTAAAAAAAGAGGTGAAGGAGAAAATTTGGCGTGATGAATATGTCGAAATTTTCTCCCTCCTTCGCCTGGAGAAGTTTAATTTAGACAAGGGGAGGAAGGATGATAGCAAAAAGGAAGAGGAGGAGAAGCACAGGTGGTGCTTGATCCCTCAGACTTTTGCAAATTGGCTTCAAGCATTCGCTATATTGGCCGGTGTCATTGGGGAAAAGTTTCCTGAAAATTGCTCGGGTTTATTCTGTTACTTAGACGCGATTGGGGAAGCGCATCGTACTTACGGGGGACAAACATGGCTGAGGTAAGACGAGCAATTCAGGCAGAGGAAGGCGGTGCGGCCTGAGATTAAGTGGGACCAGAAAGATATTGGCCTTTGGTTAAAAGTGATAGCCCCTGCTAGATACGGGCAGTCCTTTCACCAGAGCGGAGGAAGCGGGAGTCAATCGTCGGGATAGGGGGGAGGTAGTCAGGGAGCACAGGGAGGAAAAGAGAAGTCGGGAATGTGCTGGCAATTTAATGATGGCCAGTGCAAATATGGGAACGGCTGTAAGTTCAAGCACATTTGTTCCCATTGCAACGGGAGCTCCCATGGGGTTGCAAAATGCTTCAAAAAAGGAAAAGGAAGGATGTCGTGGGTACCGGTCAAGGGGGTGACTCCAGTGAATCTGCTAGGGATGGCCCCCTTTCTAAGTAGATATCCCGATCAATTGAAGGCCAGGATTATTAATGATGGTTTTTTGGAGGGTTTCAGGATCCCGCCTCCTGACCATACGGTTCCTTTTTCTGTTAAGAATTTGAGGTCTGCTTTGTTGCATCCAGAGGTTGTCGGTGTTAAGTTGGCAAAGGAAGTGGAGTTAGGTCGTATGGCGGGGCCTTTTGATAGTCTACTGGTTGAAGGCGTGATCATTTCTCCTTTGGGGGTAGTGCCTAAGAAGGAGCCGAATAAATTTCGCCTGATCCGGCATTTGTCGCACCCAAAAGGTTGTTCGGTCAATGACGGCATAGCGCCGGAATTATGTTCGGTTGAATACACATCATTTGATGCGGCTGTGTCATGGGTTCGTAGGTACGGGCCTGGGTCACTGTTAGCGAAAACTGACATTGAATCTGCTTTTAGGCTACTTCCGGTTCACCCGGCTAGCATTCCGCTATTGGGTTGTTTTTGGAACAAAGGTTATTACCTGGATAGGTGTTTGCCTATGGGTTGTTCTATTTCATGTTCATTGTTTGAAACTTTCAGTACTTTTCTGGAATGGGTGGTCAGGGATGTTGCAGGTGTGCAGTCCGTTATTCATTACCTGGATGATTTTTTGTTCATAGGTCCCCCAGATTCGTTTGTCTGTGGAAATTTGTTAGCAGCCTTGGTGTGGGTTGCGGAACGTTTTGGGGTCCCTTTGGCTAAAGAGAAAACCGAAGGTCCTTGTACTGTATTGAGTTTTTTGGGAATATTGATTGATACGGAACGCATGGAGTGTCAATTGCCCGAGGATAAATTGTTGTTACTCAGACAGGAGGTTGAGCGAATTGGTAAATTGCGTAAGGTGACATTGAAGGAGCTCCAGTCGCTGCTAGGGAGATTGAACTTTGCTTGTAGGATCATGCCTATGGGAAGAATATTTTGTCGCAGGTTGTCAAGGGCAACTGCTGGAGTGCGGGCATCGCATCATTTTATTCATTTGAATAGAGAGCATAGAGAGGATTTGTTGGTGTGGAAGCGTTTTTTGGACAATTACATCGGCAAGTCGTTGATTCAGCAGGCGTTTTTGAACAGCTTTGATTGCGAGATTTACACGGACGCAGCAGGCGGTGCTGGCTATGGAGCTTTTTGTAAGGGAAAGTGGAGCGTGGGTAAATGGCCCGATCCGTGGAAAGAGAGGGGTCTTACAAAGAATCTCGCTCTGTTGGAATTATTCCCAATTGTAGTTGCAGTCTCGATTTGGGGTGAGTTCTTTTTGAATCGGAGAGTTAGGTTCCACTGTAATAATATGGGTGTGGTGGCGGTGATTAACAGCTTGTGGGCCTCGTTTCCTCCGGTTAGTAAGCTGGTCAGGGAACTGGTACTCCGGTGTTTGGAGTTGAATGCATGGATTTCGGCGGTACATGTGCCAGGTGTCCAAAATTCTATAGCGGATGCTTTGTCTCGTTTCCAGTGGGAGCGTTTCCATGCACTGGCAACAGAGGCAGAAGTCGCAGGAGTGGAATGCCCTTCCCAGTTGTGTCAGCTGATTACGGACAAGCTGGAAGATTGATCCAGGAGTCAGTGGCGAGTTCAACCTGGTCTGCTTACGAGGCATCGTGGCGAGTATGGCAAAGCTGGGTGTGGCATTGGGGGGCGATAGAGAGTGACGAGGATAGGACGTTGGCGGTCTTGTTTTTGGCTGGTAAGGCTGCGGACTTAGGGTGGTCGTCATCTAGAATTAGTAAATTTGTTGCTGGGCTCGCATTCGGTTTCAAGTTACAGGGTTTGACTGATGTTACTAAATCCTTTTTGGTCAAGCAGGCACTTAGACGTTTTCGAAAAGGTAGCAAGAGTTTGTATAAGCGTAGGCCAGTCACGTTTAGTATGTTGGAAAGGTTAGGTCTGGTTTTGGAAAGGATTTGTTGTTCTACTTTTGAGGCGGCTCTGTTTAAGTTAGCCTTTTCCCCTAGCTTTTTTCGGGGCGATGAGAGTAGGCGAGTTGGTCGCCCCCAGCAGGAATAGGGCGGGAGGTTTATTAGCCGAAGACACGAGTTGCTGGGCCTGGGTTATAGATTTTTGGATTAGACACGCAAAAACTGATC
Source organism: Phyllobates terribilis (assembly GCF_046119375.1). Lineage (NCBI taxonomy): Eukaryota > Metazoa > Chordata > Amphibia > Anura > Dendrobatidae > Phyllobates > Phyllobates terribilis. The sequence goes on from NW_027362762.1 coordinate 796,455,895, forward strand.
AGTTGGGTAGAGGTAAGCGCGTCGTTTGAGGTAGAGTGGACGGGGCTCTGATGTGTCTAAGAAGGTGCTTGGAGGTTTATTGGCAAGTGTGGTCAGGTAGATCCGGCCCACTGTTACGTCATTGCGACGGGTCATTTCTTTCCCGTTTCCAGTTTATAGCGGTCCTAAAATAGAGGGTGCAGGAGTTGGGCCTTAGCCCGGGTGTTTATGGTTCACATTCCTTTAGGATTGGCGCAGCGTCTGAGGCTGATAGGCGCGGTTTGGGGTCGGAGGTGATAAAGCGGATTGGAAGGTGGAGTTCGGACCGTTATTTGACGTATGTTCGCAGTTAAATAACGCAGGACTTTGTTCATTTGTGAGTTGTTGAATAGTTGTTGAATATGCTTGTTAATTATTCTTTTAGGTGGCTTTCCCATGTTAATTTGGATTTTCGGACATTCGTACGTGCATTGGGGGGCGCTGCGTGCTGACGTAAGGTGTGACGGTAGGCAATTGGGCTTTCCGAGGGTACAAGTGGTTATAAGGTGGCTAGGTTTTAGGGGGACGGTCTGGAGCCGGTTTTTGTCGGAGTTTCATAAAGCGGCAAGATTGGACAGAACACCGGTTATTCTGGTTGTACATTTGGGAGGGAACGATTTGGGGGCAAGGCCCGTGAGAGAGTTAATTCGGGATATCCGTTTTGATTTTTTGAGATTGTGGACTTCGTTCCCGGGGGTTCTGACGGTTTGGTCAGATATAGAGCCCAGGAAGAAATGGCGTGTGGTCAGATCAGAAAAAGGTATAAATAGAGCAAGAGTGAAATTAAATAGGGCCGTGTCTAGCTTTGTGTCAAGGAATGGTGGGATAAGTGTTAGGCACTTTGAGTTGGAATCGGGGGTTGGTAATTTTTGGTTGAAGGACGGTGTTCATCTCAATGATATCGGTATCAATCTTTGGGCCCTTGCAATACAGGAGGGGATTAAAAGGGCGTTGGTGGCTTTGGGGCACTCACAAGCCTAAGGTTTCAGGGCTGTTCGTGGATGGCGGGGGTGGGGTTCTTGGAGTTGGTACCGAATTATCGGTGGAAGGAATTGGGAAAATTCCAGGTCGTTTACATTGAGTGGGGGGTGATCTGGCAGTCGGTTCTGGGCCCTGGACGGGGATTTACCTCGGGAGCATTTAGTTGGTTGGTCTTTCACGGAATGTGGAAGTTTTTGGTGCCCTCGAGCTGGTGCTGAACGGCTGAGGGTAACATGGCAAAGTTAATTTAAAGCCAGATCTATTAGCTCTAAGAACCCTCCCTCTATATATATAGTATATATATATATATATATATATATATATATATATATATATATATATATATATATATATATATATATATATATATCAGTGCTGGCCAAAAGTATTGGCACCCCTGCAATTCTGTCAGATAATACTCAGTTTCTTCCTGAAAATGATTGCAATCACAAAAACACAACAAGAATTGTCCTAAAGCCAAATTGGATATAATTCCACACCAAACCTAAAAAAGGGGGTGGACAAAAGTATGGGCACCCTTTGAAAAATCATGTGATGCTTCTCTAATTCGTGTAATTAACAGCACCTGTAACTTACCTGTGGCACCTAACAGGTGTTGGCAATAACTAAATCACACTTGCAGCCAGTTAACATGGATTAAAGTTGACTCAACCTCTGTCCTGTGTCCTTGTGTGTACCACATTGAGCATAGAGAAAAGAAAGAAAACCAAAGAACTGTCTGAGGACTTGAGAAACCAAATTGTGAGGAAGCATGAGCAATCTCAAGACTATAAGTCCATCTCCAAAGACCTGAATGTTCCTGTGTCTGCCGTGCGCAGTGTCATCAAGAAGTTTAAAGCCCATGGCACTGTGGCTAACCTCCCTAGATGTGGACGGAAAAGAAAAATTGACGAGAGATTTCAACGCAAGATTGTGCGGATGGTGAATAAAAAACCTCGACTAACATCCAAACAAGTTCAAGCTGCCCTGCAGTCCGAGGGTACAACAGTGTCAACCCGTACTATCTGTCGACGTCTGAATGAAAAGGGACTGTATGGTAGGATACCCAGGAAGACCCCACTTCTTACCCCGAGATATAAAAAAGCCAGGCTGGAGTTTGCCAAAACTTACCTGAGAAAGCCTAAAACGTTTTGGAAGAATGTTCTCTGGTCAGATGAGACAAAAGTAGAGCTTTTTGGGAAAAAGCATCAACATAGAGTGTACAGGAAAAAAAAGAGGCATTCAAAGAAAAGAACACGGTCCCTACAGTCAAACATGGTGGAGGTTCTCTGATGTTTTGGGGTTGCTTTGCTGCCTCTGGCACTGGACTGCTTGACCATGTGCATGGCATTATGAAGTCTGAAGACTACCAACAAATTTTGCAGCATAATATAGGGCCCAGTGTGAGAACGCTGGGTCTCCCTCAGAGGTCATGGGTCTTCCAGCAGGACAATTACCCAGAACACACTTCCAAAAGCACTATAAAATGGTTTGAGAGAAAGCATTGGAGACTTCTAAGGTGGCCAGCAATGAGTCCAGACCTAAATCCAATAGAACAACTGTGGAGAGATCTCAAAACAGCAGTTTGGAGAAGGCACCCTTCAAATATCAGGGACCTGGAGCAGTTTGCCAAAGAAGAATGGTCTACAATTCCAGCAGAGCATTGTAAGAAACTCATTGATGGTTACCAGAAGCGGTTGTTCGCAGTTATTTTGGCCAAAGTCTGAGGGTGCCAATACTTTTGTCTGGCCCATTTTTGGAGTTTTGTGTGAAATGATCAATGATTTTCATTTTTGCTTCATTCTCTTCTGTGTTTTTTCCTTGCAAGCAAATTAAATGAAGAGAATAATACCAAAGAATTTGTGATTGCAATCATTTTCAGGAAGAAACGGAGTATTATCTGACAGAATTGCAGGGGTGCCAATACTTTTGACCAGCACTGTGTATATATATATATATATATATATATATATATACATACACACACACATATACACACACACACACATGCAGTACAGACCAAAAGTTTGGACACACCTTCTCATTTAAAGATTTTTCTGTATTTTCATGACTATGAAAATTGTACATTCACACTGAAGGCATCAAAACTATGAATTAACACATGTGGAATTATATACTTAGCAAAAAAGTGTGAAACAACTAAATATATTTCTTATATTCTAGGTTCTTTAAAGTAACCACCTTTTGCTTTGATGACTGCTTTGCACACTCTTGGCATTCTCTTCATGAGCTTCAAGAGGTAGTCACCGGAAATGGTCTTCCAACAATCTTGAAGGAGTTCCCAGAGATGCTTAGCACTTGTTGGCCCTTTTGCCTTCACTCTGCGGTCCAGCTGACCCCAAACCATCTCGATTGGGTTCAGGTCTGGTGACTGCGGAGGCCAGGTCATCTGGCGTAATACCCCATCACTCTCCTTCTTGGTCACATAGTCCTTACACAGCCTGGAGGTGTGTTTGGGGTCATTGTCCTGTTGAAAAATAAATGATGGTCCAACTAAACGCAAACCGGATGGAATAGCATGCCGCTGCAAGATGCTGTGGTAGTCATGCTGGTTCAGTATGCCTTCAATTTTGAATAAATCCCCAACAGTGTTACCAGCAAAGCACCCCCACACCATCACACCTCCTCCTCCATGCTTCACGGTGGGAACCAGGCATGTATAGTCCATCCGTTCACATTTTCTGCATCGCACAAAGACACGGTGGTTGGAACCAAAGATCTCAAATTTGGACTCATCAGACCAAAGCACAGATTTCCACTGGTCTAATGTCCATTCCTTGCGTTCTTTAGCCCAAACAAGTCTCTTCTGCTTGTTGCCTGTCCTTAGCAGTGGTTTCCTAGCAGCTATTTTACCATGAAGGCCTGCTGCACAAAGTCTCCTCTTAACAGTTGTTGAAGAGATGTGTCTGCTGCTAGAACTCTGTGTGACATTGACCCGGTCTCTAATCTGAACTGCTGTTAACCTGCGATTTCTGAGGCTAGTGACTCGGATAAACTTAACCTCAGAAGCAGAGCTGACTCTTGGTTTTCCTTTCCTGGGGCGGTCCTCATGTGAGCCAGTTTCTTTGTAGCGCTTGATGTTTTTTGCAACTGCACTTGGGGACACTTTCAAAGTTTTCCCAATTTTTCGCACTGACTGACCTTCATTTCTTAAAGTAATGATGGCCACTCGTTTTTCTTTACTTAGCTGCTTTTTTCTTGCCATAATACAAATTCTAACAGTCTATTCAGTAGGACTATCAGCTGTGTATCCACCTGACTTCTGCACAACACAACTGATGGTCCCAACCCCATTTGTAAGGCAAGAAATCCCACTTATTAAACCTGACTGGGCACACCTGTGAAGTGAAAACCATTTCCGGTGACTACCTCTTGAAGCTCATCAAGAGAATGCCAAGAGTGTGCAAAGCAGTCATCAAAGCAAAAGGTGGCTACTTTGAAGAACCTAGAATATAAGACATATTTTCAGTTGTTTCACACTTTTTTGGTTAGTATATAATTCCACATGTGTTAATTCATAGTTTTGATGCCTTCAGTGTGAATGTACAATTTTCAGAGTCATGAAAATACAGAAAAATCTTTAAATGAGAAGGTGTGTCCAAACTTTTGGTCTGTACTGTATATTTATTTCATTGTTATTTTGTTTGTTATTTGTTGTTTGTTAATAAACCGCCGCTGTGGCCAAATTTATTCAACGAATAACAGGTTGTAGCATCTTTATTTCAGGGACGGGATCATGGGATCCCTTGGTATGTTGGGAAGAGGGAAGCCATCAGGTAGGAAACCACATTGGCCGTAACAGGTCATGCGTAGTTATAGTTGTTCATTAAAGTCAGATGCTTCGTAATGAGTCACAATCACACATGGGTCAACAGGTCAATAGCAACAATACCAGAGTGTTAAATGATTGCACACAGTTCTTATAAAACAGCATGCAGCCGGCCCCCCGAATCATCACCGAGGTATTATACACTTTACAAGTCACAAAATATAAGTCCAGCCGTAAGTGGCACAGTATAATGTGTTGGCAAGTAAAGTGACAGGCAAAGTAAGATCAAAGCTGGTGGAGATTATCGTGCAAAACATTATTGGAATTTAGAAGTTAAATTAAAGGGATTCTATCAATTCTGACATAAGAATCAAAGTAATCACAGGTCCTTGTTGGGGTTCTTGCACTTAGGCTTCTTTCCATTTAAAACACGTACATGAAAAACCGGTACAGGTGTCATCAGTGTTTTCCATCAATGCGTCATCAGTGTGTCTGTTTCTACCATCGGTGTGTGATCAGTGTGTCATCAGTGTGCCACTAATGTCATCAGTGTGCAATCAGTGTGTCATCAGTGTGTGATCAGTGTGTCATCAGTGTGCCATTAATGTCATCAGTGTGCGATCAGTGTGTCATCAGTGTGCCATCAGTGTGTGATCAGTGTGCCATTAATGTCATCAGTGTGCCATCAGTGTGCGATCAGTGTGTGATCAGTGTGCCATTAATGTCATCAGTGTGCATAGTGTGTGATTAGTGTGCCATCAGTGTGTGATCAGTGTGTCATCAGTGTGCCATTAATGTCATCAGTGTGCCATCAGTGTGTGATCAGTGTGCCATTAATGTCATCAGTGTGCCATCAGTATGTCATTAGTGTGTGATCAGTGTGCCATTAATGACATCAGTGTGTGATCAGTGTGTCATCAGTGTGTAATCAGTGTGTCATCAGTGTGTCATCAGTGTGTGATCAGTGTGCCATAGTGTGATCAGTGTGCCATCACTGTGCGATCAGTGTGCCATTAATGTCATCAGTGTCATCAGTGTGTGATCAGTGTGTGATCAGTGTGCCATAGTGTGTGATCAGTGTGCCATCAGTGTGTGATAAGTGTGCCATTAATGTCATCAGAGTGTCATCAGTGTGTCATCAGTGTGTGATCCGTGTGTGATCAGTGTGTCATCCGTGTGTGATCAGTGTGCCATCACTGTGCCATTAATGTCATTGGTGTGTGATAAGTGTGCCATCAGTGTGTGATCAGTGTGCCATTAATGTCATCAGTGTGTCATCAGTATCATTAGTGTGTCATCAGTGTGCCAGTACTGTCATCAGTGTGCCATCAGTATGTCATTAGTGTGTGATCAGTGTGCCATTAATGACATCAGTGTGCAATCAGTGTGTGATCAGTGTGTCATCAGTGTGTCATCAGTGTGTGATCAGTGTGTGATCAGTGTGCCATAGTGTGATCAGTGTGCCATCACTGTGCGATCAGTGTGCCATTAATGTCATCAGAGTGTCATCAGTGTGTGATCAGTGTGTGATCAGTGTGCCATAGTGTGTGATCAGTGTGCCATCAGTGTGTGATAAGTGTGCCATTAATGTCATCAGAGTGTCATCAGTGTGTCATCAGTGTGTCATCCGTGTGTGATCAGTGTGCCATCACTGTGCCATTAATGTCATTGGTGTGTGATAAGTGTGCCATCAGTGTGCCATTAATGTCATCAGTGTGCCATCAGTGTCATTAGTGTGTCAGTGTATGATCAGTGTGCGATCAGTGTGTCATCAGTGTGCCATCACTGTGCCATTAATGTCATTGGTGTGTGATCAGTGTGTGATCAGTGTGCCATTAATGTCATCAGTGTGTGATCAGTGTGTCATCAGTGTGTGATCAGTGTGTGATCAGTGTGTCATCCATGTGTGATCAGTGTGCCATCAGTGTGCCATTAATATCATTGGTGTGTGATCAGTGTGCCATCAGTGTGTGATCAGTGTGCCATTAATGTCATCAGTATGCCATCAGTGTGCGATCAGTGTGCCATCAGGGTCCGATTAGTGTGTCATCAGTGTCATAGTGTATGATCAGTGTGCCATCAGTGTGCGATCAGTGTGTCATCAGTTTGTGATCAGTGTGCCATTAATGTCATCAGTGTGTCATAGTGCGTGATCAGTGTGCCATCAGTGTGTGATCAGTGTGCCATCAGTGTGTCATCAGTATCATTAGTGTGTGATCAGTGTGCCATTAATGTCATCAGTGTGCCATCAGTGTGTCATCAGTGTGTGATCAGTGAGTCATCAGTATCATTAGAGTGTGATCAGTGTGCCACTAATGTCATCAGTGTGCCATAGTGTGTGACCAGTGTGTCATCAGTATCATTAGTGTGTAATCACTGTGCCATTACTGTCATCAGTGTGCCATAGTGTGTGATCAGTGTGCCATCAGTGTGCCATCAGTGTGTGATCAGTGTGTGATCAGTGTGCCATCAGTGTGTGATCACATGACCAGCGGTGGTGCATGCATGATGATTCCATATGAATTGCACTGAGTGACAGTTGGAAGTGACAGTTGGAATTGCCCAGCGACAGTGGAGGAGATGTCGTCTTACCCAAAGCAGAGCAATAATATGGATGCAAAAGAGGAGGAGATTGTGGTGAGGAGAGAAGGAGCGAAGACAGGAAGACCTTCCCATGACACATCTGATGATGAGAGGAAGTCTTCAGTCAAGATGACCAAACAACCAGTCCAGAAGAAAGAAGCAGTGGAAGAAAAGGAGGAGGTAGAAAGCCAGATGATGGAAGCCAAGAAGAGAGGAGCCATCTTCATCTCATCGGGGGACAAAAAGGAGAAGAAAAGAAGAAGGATTACATCAGGACAGAAAGTCATGGATCTAAACCAGAAAGCTGAAGAAGCTGCAGGAAGCAGCGGTGTTCGGCCAACCGGCTCCAAAAGCACAGTCTCTGATACTGATACCATCAAGAGGAGATTATTATTCCATCATGTGCTTGGCCAGGGAAGTTTTGGGACGGTCCTGCTGGCGGAAGATTCATCTACCCGCAAACATTTTGCTGTTAAGATCATCGGCAAAAGAGCCCTGCTTGCTGAAGGTAATGAGCGTGTGATGGTGGAGCGACGGGTTTTACAGATGGCATCTGGGAGCCCCTTCCTTGTCCACGCAGACTTTGCATTCCAGACCAAGGTACAGTATTGATTGCTCGATATTAGGAAATGTCACACGTACCACACACTCCTCTGCCTCATGGACCCCACTGATATCATCTTCATACATCTCAATGTAGCATGTCCCAGGGTAACCACAGAATATAAGATTAATGTGACACTTATACACATGGGATATTGTGGCCCCTACTGTTATTAATATAATTCATTGTGGGGCGCGCTACATTGGGAATCATTTATTAAAAGCTTTTACTTTTCCAGGTCAGTTAAAACAATCTTAGCTGATCTCTGATTGGTTAGTATGGGTAACTAGTTTTCTAGTAGGCAGATTTATTAATGAGGCCCAATGTACACCGCACTATAAATTATTGAAAATATCAGATGTCATCACAGAGGTCAATGACCTGGCTTCCTCGGGACCCAATGGCGTAACGCGTAGGGTTACGCATCGGCGACATCCCCTGTATTCCAGTGTGAACCCACATGGTTAGTATCATACTTTTTGATTGATTCATGTAGCCTCTCTGTTAGATTCTTATCTGATAGATATGCATTTATTTCTGGGAGGGTATATTCTTCCCTGAGGTTAGAATTCACTATTACAGTGATATTTCTATTCATTATTTAGAGGGCCCATCATAGTAATCTGCTCGCATTATTAGGATTATTGAATCTTATCTTATACTATACCTACGTCATACAGATCATCCAGAGGGCTTATTATAGCAGTTTGTTTGTACTACCAGGATCATTGGATCTCACATTATATTTGTGCCATATATTCTCTGATGTATATATCTGTATGCATATTATATTGGATTCACATGTTAGAACTTTCTAGAGGGTTATTTTTGTCCATGCGTTTTTTCTTGTCTTATATGTTTTTTAACTGCACTTTTTTACTAACTGGTGCTGTATGTCTTTTCTAGAATAAAATTTCTACAATGTTTTCAACACACTGCCTCTATATTTGATTATTTACTATGCTTGGTGCCTGTTCTACCCTTTACTTCTTTTCTCTCATGTAGTAGTCTATGGACATTTATATCCACTCTGTGATCAGGGCTGTTACAAAAGAGGCTCGATATTCTTTGTAATATTCAACCTGCTGCTGCAGAACCTCTTCCTGCCGTCATCACCTTCTTGATATGACTTATACATTGCTCTCAAGGAAATTTTTTGTATAAAGTAAAATGTGTTTATATGTTTTTTTTGGACTCTATGCCATTTCTTTGACACTGTATAATTTTGCATATTATTATCTTATATAGACATGGGATTTCAGAATAGATTTAATGTATATAATTTTTGTTATTTCCTGGATGGCATTGTATTTTGTGTATTCCATGTGGGGGACCCTGTGTACACTATATGTCAGGGCTATTGACTTTTGTGCACTTTATATACAATTTGAAAATGTGTTCTTTTTGTATACAAGTATTATCTGTATCTTAATAACGTTTTTTTAATTAATGGTGGGACAATGTTATGTACGTGCGGTCACTTTTTTTTCCGTCACCATGTTTTCTATGTATGAATATACTGTAATAAAGTACCAAATCCACTGCCTTTGAGTGAAACTTCTTCTAACTTAACCAACTAATGAAAAAAATGGTATTATATTGAGCAGGGGCGGGCTGGGCCAGGGGGCAGAGGGGCACATGCTCACCGGGCCGGCCACCAATCTGCTGCTTTAGAGAACGCAGGGCGGCCCTGTGTATGTAAATGTGTACATGTGCCGGCCGGGCGTCTGCAGCGCAGCACAGCAGGCACTGCTCACATTCTTCTGCCTGCCGGAGAGAAGCTTCAGCCGCTGAGCAGTACGGGAGGGCAGACATCTTTGATTCTTGTAAGTCTGAGCTCCGGATAGCGCTGGGACAGGAGATTTATGCTTTTTGTAGAGTGTGGAAGTGGCAGGACGCTGTTCACCTCCTGACAAGTCCAGAGGCCGGATCCTGAATGTTATCTATGGACGTTCTGCTGATGATCAGAAAGATTTATTGTAGCAGATGGACCCTTCATGCAGGTTGGGGTCGTGCTGTCAGTGTGAGGTCATCGCCCCTGATCTGTATGAATGTTCAAATCACATCGGACCCGAGATAGAGACCCTGCAGACCTGACTATAAAGACCCCTGCCCAAGACTGATCCTGCACCGGCTACAGGACAACACAGATTATATATATATATACCGCCATCTCTACAAAGTGATGTCTTGTAGTCGGTGCAGGATCAGTCCAGGGCATATATGATCTAATGTCAGTGCACAATATAAAAATAAGAATATCAAAAGACTGACCGTCACTTCCAAACAGAAAACAGGTGTGTACAGGCATACGTCCCTACTTTGGAAGAAGAGAAAGAAGGACAGATCGGCAAATTTGGCCATGCCCCTGGCCACACCCATTGACCATTTCTTATTCCCAGGGCTGGCTCCAGGTATTTGCAGGTCCCGGGCCAAAGAGTCTCAGTGGGCTCCTTTAACACATACCATGATATGTGACACACAGATATGGCAGAGAAATCCCTGTGAAAGCCCCCAAATGAACCCTTCCCTGTGCAAGCCCCCAACATTACATCCTACCCTGTGCAAGCCTCCCAACATGCCCTCCTTCCCTGTAAAAACCCCAACATGACCCCCTTCCCTTTGAAAGCCCCCAACATGACCTCCTACCCTGTGCAAGCCCCCAAATGCTGAGACTTGTAGTCCTTATTCCTCACTAAGACTATGTTAATACTAACGATGACAAAAAAATAATAGTACTTGTAGTGCCATACCCCTTCCTGCTTCCATTTGCCTGATGACAGAGCTGCTGGGACTTGTAGTGCCCGATCATACCCTGTAAATAACAGCACATTATAGCCTTTCTCTATATATTAACCCCTTCCTACTGCACTTGCATGATGACAGAGCTGCCTGCATGCTGGGACTTGTAGCTCCGCTCTCCAACCCGTACACAATGCTAATCTTCACCACACCCCTATGTAATAACAATATTACACTTCTGTCTCCCACTTCTCCCTGTCAAGTACGAAACTGTATTCCCCGACAGCCCCATAAAACCACATCTAGGGAAACAGGAAGTTCAAGGATGCAGTGTATGCTAGGAAACGTAGTCCTAGTCCAATCTATATACACCCACTATGCACTTAGCATGCGGTTAGAGTCAGCCATCTTCTCAGTGCACAGTGACAATGCGCTCTCTCATTAGTTCTGGTCAGAAGTGATGAGACGATAACAGAGTGCACTGTCATTGCACATTGTAAGTAAAAAATTAGACCAGTGTCGCCCCCACAAGTGACGTCAGATAAGAGATTCAGCAGACAGGTATCAATGAACTGAATGCTAGACCAGAGTCCCACATATCGATCCGCTCACCTCTAGTTATGTCCTTTCTTTGTAGTAGACCTGGATACATTTAAAAATGTGGTGCAAATTTTGTTTAAGGTCATGTGCACATGTTGCATGTTTGATGCATTTTTTTCAGCACAAATTTGGCACTGAAAATATGCAACGTTTTGCTGTCCCAGCAAGGTGATTGCAGACATCGCTTATTTTTTTCCTAGCAGATTTGCATCAGATTCAAATCTGAAGCATGTCAATTCTTGCAGCTTTTTTCACCCATGCTAATGAGTGGGGAAAAATACACAACAAAAATGCAAGTAAAAAACGAGGCAAAAACAGGTGTATTTTATGCAGAGTTTTCCCTCCCAAGACATCAGGATTTGCAACAGAATTTTCTGCTGCAAATCCTGAATGTGTGTGTCGCGCCCCCAGGGCAGTGGGGTGCTCGGTGTCCGGTCCAATAGATGCTGGGGGAAAGGGGGATCTGTCACAGTGGCTGGCCCGGTCCGTGGCCCAGGGCGGTCAACTAAAAGGGGGGAAAGTTTATATGGGGTTTATAGTTCGATCGTGATGCCACCTGTGGTTTCTGGTAATTTGTACCAGCGCTGCTGCAGACCTCTGAGGCAGTTGATAAGGCAGCTGGGATGGAACGGCTCCCCACAGGTGGAGCGGGCCTCAGGGCAGGGTAGAGTTTGATGGTGGGTGGTGATGCTGGGACCTGTAGTGCAGGCGGAATGGAGCAGCAGGAGTAACTGACGGAGACTGGGGATTCGCTTTAATACCTTTACTGGTGCGGATGTCCGGTACGGTCCAGGGTACTCAGTAGGATGAGTGCACTTCAGGACTTCTCCCCAGTGAGTGGGTATAAGGCCTCCTGGTCCGTGTCTGCCTCTCTGTATGCTCCTGGCCAGCCTGCAACTGGGCCTAGCTTATGTGTCGTGCTGTTCCTTCACCTGTTGCTTGGTAGTAGGACCTTCTGCTGGCAACCACTATCCCTGGTAACGCTGGGGCCTTCGTGGTTCCTGGTCCTGTTAAGGGTTTAGCTTCAGGTCGGCCAGGAACTTGTAGTCCTCCTGGTATGCCGGTGATCCCTACTAGGTATAAAGGACCCTGTAGGAGCGAACCCGGTGTCCGGTTTGTATATTCGGGGTGAGCCTATGATGCTCATCTGCCCCCTCAACTCCTCTCTCCTCTCCTCCTTGCCGTCGGCCACACTCGGGGCCCTCAGAACACAGCAGCAGACGTGCTGCGTCTTCGTTGCTCTCAGCGTCAGCACGCTCTCAGACTCCCTGACTCTGTCTGACTGACTGAACTGGCTCCACCCTCCATATATATATATATCCCTAACGGGCTCCCTCTGGTGGTATGAGGTGGAAGGGTGGAGGTGTTTGTATGTAATGAGGGCCTCTTGTGGAGTAGTCCATCCATGCACCCTTTTGGGTCCTGTGGTACCTGTGAACAGCAGGGTGCCACATGTGCACATAACTTAAGGTTATATGCACACGTTAAGTATTTGCTGCAGATGTTTCTGCACCAAAAATGTGTCCATTGCCAGGAAAACTGCTGCATAAAATCCACACATTTTTTATGCAGTTTTGTATGCGTTTTTCTCAACTCATTGGAATGGGGGAAAACACGGAAAGAATGGACATGCAGCAGATATGCAACTACTTCAAATCTGCAATTAAGAAATTAGCAACGTGTGCATGAGATTTCAGATATCTCAATCACTTTGCTGCGTTTTTTGCAGCAAAAAAGTGGGGAAAACGCAGCACAAAGGCAACGTGTGCACATACCTTAAGGTAGTTGTTCTCATTAAAATCTAAGCATTAGCTAAACGAGTGCACATTAGAAAAAACACAGAAGGAATTGAGAGGCAGCGCTCTGCAGAGCCATGCACTGTACTAGTCAGTGTTACCTAGCCTTATGTATGACTAGCTTTAGGCAGCGCACACATTTTTAGAGGTGCAGTAAAGCAAGGTACGCTGTGCTGTTCTACACCCCTGAGAAAAACGTATGCCAGGAGTAATGGTAGTCACACAAGTATAGGGGTACTACAGAGTTACCTAGAAATGTCGCTTTTTTTTTGTTTGTGTTTTTTTGCAAATCTACACACTCAAACAAGTCACAATTGAACTCAACAACATGAAACGGGTAAAAGTATATTATATATGACTCACTTATTATGTTGTATATACCAGTATATATCAGTATTACACATACAATATACAGGATATATGTCTGGTATATATTATAGTATGACAACAGACATCAGATATTACACTATCACATATTATCAATATATTATATCTAATGTCTGTGCACTTAGTAAGTTACATACAGTATACAGAGGAATATGTGACTGGTGTGTGATATACAATGTGAACAGACACCATATGTCTGTATGCAAAGTATAAGGCCTCATTCACACGTCAGTGTGTCCGGTACGTGTGGTGACAGTTTTCACACGAACTGGAGACACTTACACATGTAGACCCATTCAAATGAATGGGCCTGTGCACATGTCAGTGTGTTTCCACGGACCATGTGTCCGTAGGCAAAACATGCTGAAATGTCCATTTTTTGCACGCCGTACGGGTCGGAAGATGTCCAACACACGCGCACACATCCGTGTGTCATCAGTATGACACGTACCGGCGCCTGGGAATCAACGTACAGTTAGCGCTGTTCCCAAGTGCCGGATGTTGGAGGCATCTCTCATCATTGTCCCCTGCTTGTGCTGAGATCAGCCAGCAGGGGACAATGTTGAGAGTAGTATTCTGCTCCTTCTGTCTCCAACAAGTGTAAAAATAAGAATAAAATAAAAAACACATTATACTCACCTGTCCGAAGTTGAAATAATCCAGTGTTCCATGATGTAATCCATCTAACCGACATTTCTTCATCAGCGTGATCGATGGCTTAAGGCGATCACACACACTAAGGAACTGAGGAGAATGACTCGCTGCAGCGAGTGGGCCCCTAAGCTGCGCTGAGTTCACTGACCAGTGTCCTGTCACTCACTGAGCTCAGAGCAGTTCAGGGGCCCCCCTCGCTGCAGCGAGTCATTCTCCTCTGCTCCTCAGCGTGTGCGGTCGCCTCAAGCTACCGATCACACTGATAAAGTAATGTCGGTCAGATGGATTACAGCGTGGGACACTATACTATTTCAACTTCCGACAGGTGAGTAGGGAGTATAATGTGTTTTCAATTTTACTCTTATTTTTACACTTGTTGTAGACAGCGGGGGCAGAATACAACTTTCAACATTGTCCCTTGTTCGCGCTGATGTCAGCGCCAGCAGGGGACAATGATGAGAGCTGCCTCCAACAGGCAGCACTTGGGAACAGCGCTAACTATACCGCTGATTCCCAGGCGCCGGTACGTGTGATCCTGCTGTGGCATATGGACGGCACATGGTTGCCACACATACAGTGGTGGCCAAAAGTATTGGCACCCCTGCAATTCTGTCAGATAATACTCAGTTTCTTCCTGAAAATGATTGCAATCACAAATTCTTTGGTATTATTATCTTCATTTAATTTGCTTGCAAGGAAAAAACACAAAAGAGAATGAAGCAAAAATCAAATCATTGATCATTTCACACAAAACTCCAAAAATGGGCCAGACAAAAGTATTGGCACCCTCAGCCTAATACTTGGTTGCACAACCTTTAGCCAAAATAACTGCGAACAACCGCTTCCGGTAACCATCAATGAATTTCTTACAATGCTCTGCTGGAATTGTAGACCATTCTTCTTTGGCAAACTGCTCCTGGTCCCTGATATTTGAAGGGTGCCTTCTCCAAACTGCCATTTTGAGATCTCTCCACTGGTGTTCAATGGGATTCAGGTCTGGACTCATTGCTGGCCACCTTAGAAGTCTCCAGTGCTTTCTCTCAAACCATTTTATAGTGCTTTTGGAAGTGTGATTTGGGTCATTGTCCTGCTGGAAGACCCATGACCTATGAGGGAGACCCAGCTTTATCACACTGGGCCCTACATTATGCTGCAAAATTTGTTGGTAGTCTTCAGACTTCATAATGCCATGCACACGGTCAAGCAGTCCAGTGCCAGAGGCAGCAAAGCAACCCCAAAACATCAGGGATACTCCGCCATGTTTGACTGTAGGGACCGTGTTCTTTTCTTTGAATGCCTCTTTTTTTTTCCTGTACACTCTATGTTGATGCTTTTTCCCAAAAAGCTCTACTTTTGTCTCATCTGACCAGAGAACATTCTTCCAAAACGTTTTAGGCTTTCTCAGGTAAGTTTTGGCAAACTCCAGCCTGGCTTTTTTATGTCGTCTCGGGGTAAGAAGTGGGGTCTTCCTGGGTATCCTACCATTCAGTCCCTTTACATTCAGACGCCGATGGATAGTACAGGTTGACACTGTTGTACCCTCGGACTGCAGGGCAGCTTGAACTTGTTTGGATGTTAGTCGAGGTTCTTTATCCACCTTCCGCACAATCTTGCGTTGAAATTTCTCGTCAATTTTTCTTTTCCGTCCACATCTAGGGAGCTTAGCCACAGTGCCATGGGCTTTAAACTTCTTGATGACACTGCGCACGGAAGACACAGGAACATTCAGGTCTTTGGAGATGGACTTGTAGCCTTGAGATTGCTCATGCTTCCTCACAATTTGGTTTCTCAAGTCCTCAGACAGTTCTTTGGTCTTCTTTCTTTTCTCCATGCTCAATGTGGTACACACAAGAACACAGGACAGAGGTTGAGTCAACTTTAATCCATGTTAACTGGCTGCAAGTGTGATTTAGTTATTGCCAACACCTGTTAGGTGCCACAGGTAAGTTACAGGTGCTGTTAATTACACGAATTAAAGAAGCATCACATGATTTTTCAAACAGTGCCAATACTTTTATCCACCCTCTTTTTTAGGTTTGGTGTGGAATTATATCCAATTTGGCTTTAGGACAATTCTTTTTGTGTTTTTTCATTGAAGACAAATTAAATGAAGATAATAATACCAAATAATTTGTGATTGCAATCATTTTCAGGAAGAAACTGAGTATTATCTGACAGAATTGCAGGGGTGCCAATACTTTTGGCCACCACTGTATGTCACACAGGGAGACACGGACATCTCCGGTACTGGTTTTTCCAGTACCAGAAATATCAGGACGTGTGAAAGAGGGCTAGCACATGCAGAATAATATATTACTTGAATATAGTACTGTTATACAAACATCAGATGTTATACATGACGCGCCCCTGGGCCTGTGCTGAGTAGCGTTGCGCACGCGGGAGCCTACCCGGAGCCGGATCTGATAGGGGTAGTAGTCTCGTGGCGGTGACCCGGTCCGTGCCCAGGGAGTCAAGCTGAGTGGCAGTATATTAGCAGTAGATGTAGGACGACTACGCCACCCGTTGAATGCAGCTATGGAGCTGCCGCTGCAGGGCAGACCGCTGAGGCCGGTGGAAGGATGGTGCAGCGTGGATGGTATAACCCCCAACGGGAGGGGTATGGCCTCAGGGCAGCCGACGTGGATGATGGGGGTAGTAGGAACCACTCAGAGACGATGCGGTGTAGTTCAGGGTCTTTACTGGTGACAAAGATAGACCCTCCCGGAGTACTGGCTAGCGGTCGGGGCCTGGTCAGTCCTTGAGCAGATGGGATCCCCCTTGGCCAGGCGGAGTTGTAGGCCTCCCCAACTAATTGTACTCTTCTGGCTTCCTTGCTAGAGGCGGGTAAAGGTAGCCCACGTCCCTGAGTGTACCGTGTGGTGCTCACCCGTATGGCCGGTGACTCGGGGCCTTCTAGTGGCTTCCGCTCCACGATGGCGGTGCTGGTCCCACGCGTGTGACCGTGCCTTCGGGTTTCTTGGCCAGAGGACCTGAAATCCCCTGCCGGGCGGTTTCTGCTGCTGGGTCTGGGTTAATCCCCACAGCCTCGGACTCCGGGTCCGGTGGTAACTCTTCAATCAGGGCGAGCTCTTCAGCTGCCAGCCCCTGATTCCTTTTAGCACTGCTCCCACTGAGCTCCTGATCTTTCTTTCCTATGCTGCTCCTCTTCTTCTCTCTACTCTTCTCTTCTTCTCTCTAACCCTGCCTCAGCCCCAGCTTTATATAGGGGAAGTTCTTCCCCTCCCAGGACTGGGCAGGAGGTGTGGCATGCATAGGATTCCTGACCAAGAGACCTCCCACCTGCTCTCAGACATAACATTGCTATTACTGTGGAGACCAGACCCCTGGGGTGCCACATACAGGATACACATTGTTGTATGTATATTCATATATCTGACAGTGTGTATACTGTATAACATCTCATGTCTGTACACAATGTATAAGGGTATGTGCACACATTTAAGCACCACTCCAGCGTTTGTTTGTTCTCAGTACTATAGTGGCGCTTTAAGTGTAAGCCCCCTGCCCCTGGTCATATACTCATCCTCCAGCATCTTCCCCGGTTTTCAACACTGCTGCGGTCCAGCGGCGCCATCTTGTGAGTGCAGCTTCTGATTGTCCGGAAGTCAGAAGTTACGTCACAAGCTCTCAATCCAGGTCTATGAAAGCCAGAACGAGGCTCACATAGACTTGTATTAAGTTGTGACCTCCAGCGCACTCCTTGAAATACAGGAGCTGCAAGCAGGTCACTTTTCACAGGAAACGAACGGGCGCGGTGTCGAAAACTGATGAAGGCTACAGGTGGGTATCAGACAGGGGGCAGGGGACTTACATTTAAAGCACCACTCCAGCAATGCAATAAAAAAAATGCTGGAGTGGTGCTTTCAGTATTTGGTGCAGAAATTTCTGCACCCTCTCTCATAAAAAATGCTGCATATAGTAGACACGTTTTTGATGTGTTTTTTTTACTTGCGTTTTTATTGCAGATTTTTCCCAACTCATTAGTATGGGTGAAATCTGCAGCAAAAATACTTTAAAAAATGTACATGCTGCAGATATTTTGCCCTTCAAGTTTTGTGACGAATATGTTAAGAAAATCTGTCATAATTTGCAATGTGTGCACAGGTCCTAACACACACAGGATAATATATGACTTATACAGTGTATACATTGCTGCATGTGACGCGCCCCCTGGGCCATATTCTTTAGGGGGAATACCCGGAGCCGGATCAGATGGGGGTTGTAGTCGCCGAGTGGCTGTGACCCGGTCCGTGCCCAGGGTGTCAAGCTCAGAGTATGTGGCAGTCCTACAGATGTTATTAAGTTCTTTATTGTCGACTACGCCACCCGTTGTATTGCGGTCACTATGGCCGCCGCTGCAGCAGGGTCCGCTGAGGCTGATGGTGTTGGTGCAGCTTTTGGTAGTATAACCCCCCAACGGGTGGGGTATAGCCTCAGGGGGTCAGGTGCAGAGGATGGGGGTTGTGGTGGTGCAGCATAGATGTTAAGTGAAGACAGAGTCGGGTTGTGCAGTTTAGGGTATTTACTCACTGCTGATGTTCCGGTCACTCCAGCTTCAAGTGACCACCCGAGCCGTGCTGCGTCCACCAGGTCCTGGATTCAGCAAACCCCCAAACAAGTCCGGAGCGTGACCCTGAGCTCTCCTTCTGTCCTTTCCTCTGGCCGTCCCCACTAGTGATCCACCTAGGTCCAGCTCCCTCGGGCCTTCTGTTGGGAGACCCTTGGCCTTGGGTTCCCTGACCCTCCACGTGGTTTGCCTTCGGGGTGGATGTGGTGGGTGGCCGTGGCAGACGCTGCCCACGGCCTCCGGTCTCTGGCTAGGGTGTGCTTTTGCCCCCACCAGTTTGGGATCCGGTACCCTATTGCCGACTCTTCACCCGGGGATTGAATTTGGGTTCTCAGAGTCCTTTCTTTTTCCCCTCTCTGGGTCTTTCCTTCTCTGCTCCACTCTCTCTCTGCAGGCTCATCTGGACCTCTGCTTCTTACTGGCTCTGACAGACTGACCCTGATCTAAGATGGTGCCCACCTTATATAGTCCCTCTATGTGTGAGCTCAGGTGACCAGCACCCAATGAGCTCCTAACTTTACCCAGGCTGCTCCCCCTATCTGCCCCTACACTACTTGGGATGCTCCACCCCCCTCCCACTCCAGCCAGGAACAGACTCGGTCGTACCTGCACATTTCTAAGTGGGAGTACCGTCGGCCTGCCCCTCGGAAATGGGATGTGTGTAGTGCATGCAGCCTACCGAGCTCAGGTCCACACTCCATCCTTACCCGGGAGTGGAATATCACACCTCTGGGTTGAGGTGCAATACCCCTGTAGCAGCCGAATCCTCAGGGTGCTACACATGTATATACAGATATATCACAATGTGTATACTGTATAACAGCAGATGTCTATTATTCTTTATACTATAGTGGTATACTATGTGCAAAGATATACAATGAACTATGCACTGGATTGATCAATCCTGCACCTGGCACAGGATATACTGTACAGGTGCTTCTCACAAAATTAGAATATCATCAAAAATGTAATTTATTTCAGTTCAATACAAAAAGTAAAACTCATATATTATATAGAGTCATTACAAACAGAGTGATCTATTGCAAGTGTTTATTTCTGTTAATGTTGATGATTATGGCTTACAGCCAATGAAAACTCATAAGTCATTATCTCAGTAAATTAGAATACTATATAACACCAGCTTGAAAAATGTTTTAATGGTTTTAAAATCCGAAATATTGGCCTACTGAAATGTATGTTCAGTAAATGCACACAATACTTGGTCGGGGCTCCTTTGGTCTCAATTACTGCATCAATGCGGCGTGGCATGGAGGCGATCAGCCTCTGGTACTGCTGAGGTGTTATGGAAGCCCAGGTTGTGTTGATAGCAGCCTTCAGCTCGTCAGCATTGTTGGGTCTGGTGTCTCTCATCTTCCTCTTGACGAGTTTGCTGGCCAATCAAGCACAGTGATACTATTGTTTTTAAACCAGGTATTGGTACTTTTGGCAGTGTGGACAGGGGCCAAGTCCTGCTGGAGAATGAAATTTACATCTCCAAAAAGCAGAGGGAAGCATGAAATGCTCTAAAATTTCCTGGTAGACGACTGCTCTGACTTTGGTCTTGATAAAACACAGTGGACCTACACCAGCAGATGACATGGCTCCCCAAACCATCACTGATTGTGGAAAATTCACACTAGACCTCAAGCAGCTTGGATTGTGGCCTCTCCACTCTTCCTCCAGACTCTGGGACGTTGATTTCCAAATGAAATGCAAAATTTACTTTAATCTGAAAACAACACCTTGGACCACTGAGCAACAGTCCAGGTCTTTTTCTCCTTGGCCCAGGTAAGACGCTTCTGGCGTTGTCTATTGGTCATGAGTGGCTTGACACAAGGAATGCGACACTTGTAGCCCATGTCCTGGATACATCTGTGTGTGGTGGATCTTGAAGCAATGACTACAGCAGCAATTCACTCTTTGTGAATCTCCCCCAAATTTTTGAATGGCCTTTTCTTAACAATCCGGTTATCCCGGTTGCTTGTGCACCTTTTTCTACCACACTTTTTCCTTCCACTCAACTTTCCATTAATATGCTTGGATACGGCACTCTGTGAACAGCCAGCTTCTTTAGCAATGACCTTTTATGGCTTACCCTCCTTGTGGAGTGTGTCAATGACTGCCTTCTGGACATCTGTCAAGTCGTGCAGTCTTCTGCATGATTGTGGAGCCTATTGAAACAGACTAAGGGATCTTTTTAAACGCTTGGGAAGCCTTTGCAGGTGTTTTTTGTTAATTATTCTAATTTACTGAGATAATGGCTTTTGTGTTTTCATTGGCTGTAAGCCATAATCATCAACATTAACAGAAATAAACACTTGAATTAGATCACTCTGTTTGTAATGACTATTTATTATATGAGTTTCACTTTTTGCATTGAAAAACTGAAATAATTTACATTTTTGATGATATTTTAATTTTGTGAGAAGCACCTGTATATAACATGTGATGTCCAGTATCCATACTCAGGGTTGATCAGTCCGGTGAAGGATTCTGTATTGTGTTTCTGGTCACTCTGAGGTATAGGGACAGAGATTTATTGCAGCAGACTGAAGTTTCCTATGGATCTGGTGACGCTGGAGCCGATGACCTGGCACTGACAGAGCGACCCTGAGGGTTCAGACTCCTGCAATAAATCTCAGGGGAAATCATCAGAGCGGCCACAGACACAATACAGGACCCCACACAATACAGGTCCCGGCCCTGGATTTATCAGCAGGTGAGCAGCGTCCTGCCATTGTAGCACCCTGAGGATTCGGCTTCTACAGGGGTATTACACCTCAAGCCAGAGGTGTGGTATTCCACTCCCGGGTAAGGATGGAGTGTGGAACTGAGCTCAGTTAGCTGCATACACTACATACATCCCATTTCCGGGGGACAGATCGACGGTACTCCCACCAGTTTATGTGCAGGTACGACAGTGTCTGTCCCTGGCTGGAGTGGGAGGGGGGTGGAACATCCCAGTAGAGTAGGGGCAGATAGGGGGAGCAGTCTGGGTAAGGCTAGGAGCTCATTGGGTGCTGGTCACCTGAGCTCACACATAGAGGGAGTATATAAGGTGGGCACCATCTTAGGACAGGGTCTTTTGTAGAGTGAGTCAGTCTTTTGTAGAGTCAGAGGAGCAGAGCAGAGAAGCTCAGCCAGAAGGGCTGACAGGGAGTTGTGGTTCCGGCTGGGCCCAGCTCCAAGGCCAAGTCTGAGAGAGAGAGAGGAGTCAGAAGGACCCAGAGAGAAGAAGAAGGAACCCCAAGACCCCAGAATACAAACAGCAGGGTGAAGGGTTGGCACCCAGGGTACCGGATCCCAAGCTGGTGGAGGCCACTAATCCTCAGCCAGAGACCGGAGGTCGTGGGCAGGATCTGCCACGACCCTCACTAAATCCACTAGGAAGGCATACCAAGTATAGGGTCAGGGAACCCAGAAGAGGTGTACCCACCAAGAGGCCCGAGGGAGCCGGACATAGGTGGATCCCTGGTGAGAACGGCCAGAAGAGAGGGAAAGTCAGACAGGAGCTCAGGACCACGCTCCAGAATTGCTTGGGGGTTGGCCGAGTCCAGGACCTGGTGGACGCAGCACGGCTCGGGTGGTCGCTTCAGGCCAGAGTGACCATAAGAACACCCGTAAGTAAAAAACCCCTGAACTGCACAGCCCGACTCTAAGTCTCCTTGCTTAATCATCCTGCACCTTCACAACCACCATCCTCTACATCTGACCCCCTGAGGCTATACCCCTCCCGTTGGGGGTTATACTACCACAGCTGCACACATACCAACAGCCTCAGCGGACCCTTCTGCAGCGGCGGCCTTTTGACCGCAAATCAACGGGTGGCGTAGTCGACACTAAGGACCTTTAACAACATCTGTAAAGACTGCCACACACTGAGTTTGACACCCTGGGCACGGACCGGGTCGCCGCCACTCGGAGACTACAACCCCCATCTGATCCGGTTCCGGGTATCCCCAAACAGCACTGGCCCAGGGGGCGCGTCAACTTTGGCGTAGTCGGCAGGATTTCGTGCCCGTAACCACCGGGTACTGCGTGCCTGAAGAAAAATTCACATTTACCTCAAAAAGAAGTCTCCCGCCGGTTCCAGAGGGTCCCCGCCATGGGACGCCATCACGGATCGTTTCCCGCCGGTTGCCCGCCATCTGCAGCCTTTTCCCGCCATCCACGGAGTTTCCCGCCACTGGGAGACGATTCCCGCCATTTCCAGAAGATTTCCCGCCTTGGAAGAGCAGACGCCATTATGGGCGTGCCAGAGGGTGGCAAGAGGTCACCTCCCATCGTGGGCCAGGTCAAGGAATGGCGCCAAAAGTGGAAACCGCCCCCACCAACGGAGACTGTGATGCTAGAGATGTCCATCAGCGTGAGAGAACTGCCCCTGGAACTGACAATCACAAAGTTTCCCCGGGACCACCTTCAATGTGGGCGGAGACAGAACAAGAGAGCGAAGATGGGTGCAGCCTGGAGGAGTCTGGAGAGAGCGCACCCGGAGACAAGAAGTCTGGAGAGGACTCCGGAGAAGTCGTACCCGGAGATGGAAGGAGAGTCAGGCAGCACCGACCCTGTGGTCAGGAGCCTGCTGCAAGCAACAACCCCACTAGGCTTAGTGGAGATCCTGGCACAGCTCCCCCGAGACCGGGAGTGTGCGCAGACCGCGCTGGAGCGCCTCGCATGGAGGATGGCCCAGGTGCAGCGAGAGACGCTGACGGAGTGGAGCCGAGAGATGGCCCTGCAGGCAAGAACCCGCCAGCGAAGCACGCCACCCGAGACGAGGAGACAGACTACCTCTGAGGATGGTGCAGGAGGAGTGAAGGCCGGAGACGGCGCCGAAGAGGGAGCTGGACAGATGGAGGCAGGTAAAGGGGACGTCACTACCCCGAGCCGAGAAACCGCGTGCCTGCCCCAGCTCCCCGTCGCAGAGCCCGAAATTCCCCCTGCCGTGCCCGTTGCTGCATCGTCACCGCTCCAGACAAGGCCTCAAGCAGAAGCCGCGGCCGCGACCCCTGTGACGTCACGCGCCTCAACCCTGAGCGCGGCAAAGCAGGAAACACCACCGGCCTGGTCGCAAGGTCTAGTACCAACAGCGCCCTCCACCTCCACTGAGCCACCGGCCTGGTCGCTGGGCCAAGTAACCCCGGGCGCCGCCGTCTTCACGGTGCCCTTTACGTTCAGGGTACCTCAGGCCTGGTCGCAAGGCCTGGCGAACCCGGGCGCCGCTACCACCACCGCGCCCTCAACATCCACAGCGCCACACCTGGGTGAAGACCTATTTGCCCAGCATACGTGCCCGTATGGGCAGCCCTCTGTGTGGCCACCGGAGTACCACCATCCCCGACTCCGGAAAGAAAGACCCCTAGATGAGCCCCTGATTCCGGTTCCGAAGCCCGTTAAGATCACCCCACTCTCGTTGGAGGAAGCGCAGTTTGCGTGGGACCCCACCGGAGGAGACCTCATGGGATTCACCCAAGAGACTCGGGCAGCCGCAGCTGAGCGTGCGGAGTGCTGCCGGCAGCAGTTAGAGGTCTTTGACCGGGAGCGAAGAGAGAGGCGGGTCCGAGAGCAGCGGCTGCAGGAACAGAGCGCAGGGCAGAAGAGCAGGACCAGGAGAGACCCCCGTGCAGCTCATGGTCCCCGTACCACCGGGACTGTGATTAAGTTTCAATTGCAGCACGGGTGGGGCTTCATCAGGGATCACCACACCCCCGGCGACGTCTTTGTGACCAGAAGAGACGTGGAGTCCCATCTGCCGGAGGGACACAGAGGTCGTGACCTATATGTAGGGGACGAGGTCACGTTCACCCGGCACAAGTGTGCCAAAGGACCCTACGCCCTCCATGTACACCGGCTGACGGAGGAGGAGCTACGGTGTGAAGAGGAGCAAGAGGACCCGGACGGGTCTGAAGGAGGAGCAGGAGTACGCCGTCATTAAAGTACGGTAAAGAGACTATACATAGTTACCCGTCGGGGTATAAGAACTGTTACTGCTGCTAGTTAAAATATAGTCCCCGTTGGGACCAGTGAACAGTTACAGTGTGTCCCATCTCCCCACAGGCTGAGGACTGTGAACAGCCATCCCTTTTCCCCACTGGTCGAGGACTGAGAGCGGCCATACCTCCCCTTGTAAATAGTTGCGCTTCTTAAAGCGCCCCCTACCGGTTTTATAGGAAACTGTTGTTTTTACTACAAGAGACTGTCGCACTTTACCCGGTCACAAGTTGCACCGTGGCCGGAGGAACAAGAATGTTTATATGAAAAAGTTTTATGCTGATAATATATATATTGTTTTATATGTTTATGTTTTATGAAAAAAATTGTATGTTTATGGATGTTTATTCTTTTACAGCCCGAGGGCGTGCTGTGATTTACCAGGGGGGAATGTAGCACCCTGAGGATTCGGCTGCTACAGGGGTATTACACCTCAAGCCAGAGGTGTGGTATTCCACTCCCGGGTAAGGATGGAGTGTGGAACTGAGCTCAGTTAGCTGCATACACTACATACATCCCATTTCCGGGGGACAGATCGACGGTACTCCCACCAGTTTATGTGCAGGTACGACAGTGTCTGTCCCTGGCTGGAGTGGGAGGGGGGTGGAACATCCCAGTAGTGTAGGGGCAGATAGGGGGAGCAGTCTGGGTAAGGCTAGGAGCTCATTGGGTGCTGGTCACCTGAGCTCACACATAGAGGGAGTATATAAGGTGGGCACCATCTTAGGACAGGGTCTTTTGTAGAGTGAGTCAGTCTTTTGTAGAGTCAGAGGAGCAGAGCAGAGAAGCTCAGCCAGAAGGGCTGACAGGGAGTTGTGGTTCCGGCTGGGCCCAGCTCCAAGGCCAAGTCTGAGAGAGAGAGAGGAGTCAGAAGGACCCAGAGAGAAGAAGAAGGAACCCCAAGACCCCAGAATACAAACAGCAGGGTGAAGGGTTGGCACCCAGGGTACCGGATCCCAAGCTGGTGGAGGCCACTAATCCTCAGCCAGAGACCGGAGGTCGTGGGCAGGATCTGCCACGACCCTCACTAAATCCACTAGGAAGGCATACCAAGTATAGGGTCAGGGAACCCAGAAGAGGTGTACCCACCAAGAGGCCCGAGGGAGCCGGACATAGGTGGATCCCTGGTGAGAACGGCCAGAAGAGAGGGAAAGTCAGACAGGAGCTCAGGACCACGCTCCAGAATTGCTTGGGGGTTGGCCGAGTCCAGGACCTGGTGGACGCAGCATGGCTCGGGTGGTCGCTTCAGGCCAGAGTGACCATAAGAACACCCGTAAGTAAAAAACCCCTGAACTGCACAGCCCGACTCTGAGTCTCCTTGCTTAATCATCCTGCACCTTCACAACCACCATCCTCTACATCTGACCCCCTGAGGCTATACCCCTCCCGTTGGGGGTTATACTACCACAGCTGCACACATACCAACAGCCTCAGCGGACCCTTCTGCAGCGGCGGCCTTTTGACCGCAAATCAACGGGTGGCGTAGTCGACACTAAGGACCTTTAACAACATCTGTAAAGACTGCCACACACTGAGTTTGACACCCTGGGCACGGACCGGGTCGCCGCCACTCGGAGACTACAACCCCCATCTGATCCGGTTCCGGGTATCCCCAAACAGCACTGGCCCAGGGGGCGCGTCACCATCTCCTCACCACACACAGAGCTGAAGTTCATACTCACAGATGCCCCCTGTCTGTCCTGCCCACATGCTCCTCTCCGTCAGTAAGAAGATGCAGCCGCGCTCCCTCTACTTCAGCAGACGGACGCACACAGCAGTCAGTGGGCGTGTTTGCTCCACTGTGATGCAACTGGCCTGCACCCACTGTATACAACAGCATCGACCCACCAGTGGCCTTAATCAGCTGCTTAATGACCGGCCCAGGGGGCATATGCCCCTCTACCCCCTGACCCAGCCCTCCCCTGCTCACATATGAGTGAAGTGACTGTGTGATGACTGCTGGAACCTGCAAGCAGAGCTGAATCCTGACAGTGAGTATATTACACACTGTTAGGATTGGCATGCTACAGGGCTTCATTTTATAATTAAAGGGTTTGTTCAGGTTTGAGATGAAAGTCTGCAGTCACTCTATGCGACGGCAGGTTTCTGAATTCTCACAGCACATGCGGTACACACTTTTAGAGTCTCCCTTGCACAAGTATGCGATTTGTATACTTCTGGCCACATTCCGACTAGACGTATCCAGCCTCACTCAATTCATTTTCATTGAGTTAGGCCACACATGTCTAGTCGGCATGTGACCGCATGTATGCAAATTGCCGGCACAAGAAAATCCTGACAGTGTGCAGTGCACTGTTAGAATTCAGAAGCCTGCAGTCACACAGAGTGACTGCTGACTCACCACAAACTTGGACAATCCTTTTAATGCTTCTAACATAAATAAAAATATGAGAATCAGTGCTGAGTCGTATCACAAATAACATTTACATCCAGGTACCTTATAGATGATGTTGTTTCTAGTCGTTCTCTTTCTTTTCTTCTTCATCTTGTCCAGACTCCATGATGAGTTTTCTCATCCAAAGCTCGTCTCTGCAGACTTCTATCTTCTCTGATCTTCTGCAGCACATCCCCACATGATGCCCTTAAAGATAACAATGGCATTATAATGCTCCTGAATAAAAATATGTGTCCTATGCTGAACCCCTGAATAAATAATTGCCCCTCACTATAATCCCAGCATGAATTATCACCCCCACACTGTCCCTCCTATGGTACGTGCTCTGTACACTGCACTCTCCTTTCCATACTGGGCCCCTTCTTCACACTGTCCTCTCACACTGTGTCCCCATTATAGGGCCCAGTGTCTATACTATGCCCCCTCACCATACTCTCCCCCTCATTGGCTTACTATCTCTTCCTGGCTGTGTCCTTACACTGTTCCCCAATGCTTACGCCCCACTACTCAATCTCTATTCTGTGCTTTCTCATCACACTGCTCATCCCCTCCTTGGTATACTGTCCCCTCCTGGCTGTGCTCTTACACTGTCCCCCTATGGTACCCCCCACACTACTCAGTCTCTATTCTGTGCCCACTCACACTTTTATCCCCCCCACACTGTCTCCTCGCACTGTTCCCCTCAATAGTCTCACACATTTCCCCCTTCCTCCTCATACATTTATGCTCTCACTAAACAATACTGCCTCCTCACACATTCCCTCGACTCCCCAAACTGTGTCTGAACCCATCCTATGACCCTCACTGTCACGCCAGGTGTGGGAAAGACTAGTGCAACACAAAGGGAAAAGTGAAAGGAAGTCCAGACTCTAGGGAAAAGGGGGAAGGGGAGACCTCCTAGTCTGGTATAGTGTCAAACTGTCTCAACTACCATCCCTATATTGGCTCTTCATCAATTGCCACACGGGTGCCTCGCCCTGACTTTCCCTGGCGTATGGCTAAGGCTAGGGACAGGAGGAGATGAGCACTAGTAGATGTCCACTAAACTCTACAGACAACAAGGGTAGACAAACAGGGGGATATTGCTTAGCTTTTGACGACTCCAGACAAATGGACACACTGCCTCAAGCTCCAAAGAGGATGAAGTACTGCTCTTGCTAAAGCCTCACAACTCACAAGTCGTAATGAATATCGCTTGCACCTCCCTCTCAGACACACCAGGTATTTATACACCCTGCCCAGGGAGGTAATTAGCCAGAGGGAGGTTGTCGCTGGGTCTTAGAGACAGCCAGCATCTAACAAGATGTCTGTAATGCCAAACGTAGAGATCTCCTGCAACCAACTGCAGGGCGACTGTCTGTCACCTCTGACACACCCGTGACAGTACCCCTCTACGAGTGGCCTCCTGACACTCAGGACCGAGTTTCTCAGGAAAAGAGGTGTGAAATGAGCAAACCAATCTGGGAGCGTTCATCTCTGACGCTGAAACCCACATCCTCTCCTCTGGACCATAGCCTTTCCAGTGCCCCAAGTATTGTAGAGAATGACGTTGGAGACGAGAATCTACAATCCTCGAAATCTGGAACTCCAGATTAACATCAACCATTACTGGGGGCGGTGGTAGAGGTGAGGGTTCAAGAGGTTCCACATATCTTTTAAGTAAGGACCTATGGAACAAGTTGTGGACTTTAAGGGCCTGAGGAAGTTCAAGACGAAACTCTGCTGGGTTAATGACGGCGGTTATTTTATAGGGACCAATAAACCTAGGTCCCAACTTCCAAGAAGGAACTTTCAATCTTATATTCCTGGTAGGCAACCACACAAAGTCATTCACGTTCAGGTCCGGACCATTCAAGCTTTTTCTGTTAGCCATACGTTTATACCTGTCTCCCATGATCTTTAAATTACTCAGTACACCGTGCCATACCGAGGAGAGCGACGAAGCAAACCATTCCTCTTCAGGAACTCCAGAAGCTTCTCCCCCACTAAAGGTATCAAACTGTGGGTGATAACTGTATGCACCGAAGAACAGTGACCTGCTAGTGGATTCTTGACGATGATTATCAATGGCAAATTCTGCCAGCGGTAGGTAGGATGCCCAATCCTCCTGATTTTCGGAAACAAAACACCTGAGGTAGGTCTCCGAATTCTGATTGACACGCTCGGTCTGTCCATTCGACTAAGGGTGGAAGGCAGAGGAAAAGGACAGCTGCACCCCCAGTCGAGAACAGAATGCCTTCCAGAACATGGAAACAAACTGAGTCCCCCGATCTGACACCACATCGGAGGGAACCCCCGTGAAGCTTCACAATCTCATTTATGAACACCTGAACCAGTGTTTTGGCATTTGGAAGTGCAGGCAATGTGACAAAATGAAACATTTTACTGAGCTTAGCTACTACCACCAAATCCACCGTTTCACCTGCAGAAACCGGTAGGTCAGTAATAAAATCCATGGACAATTGTGTCCATAGCCTACTAGGGATAGGTAGCGGAAGAAGAGTAACAGGCGGATGGGTATGCGAAACCTTAGAACACGTGCAAATACTACATGTAGCTACGTGTTCAATTACATCCTGATGCAACCCTAGCCACCAAAAACGACGAGCGAGGAGGTCTGCTGTTGCCTTACCACCTAGATGCCCAGCAAGCACAGAGTTATGATGTTCCTTAATTACTTTGCAGTGCAGATTAGATGGTACAAATAACTTTCCTGAAGGGCAGGAGCCAGGGGTGTCCCCCTGTGCCTCCAGCACCTCACCCTCCAGTTCAGTATAAAGTGCCGAAATGACTACACCTTTCTGTAATATCGGGGCAGGGTTCTCATGGTCACCACCACCAGGGAAGCTCCGGGACAAAGCATCAGCCTTGACATTTTTGACCCCTGGATGAAAAGTGACAACAAAATTGAACCTAGTAAGAAACAGGGACCATCTGGCTTGCCTAGGATTCAGACGTTTAGCTGACTGGATATATGACAGGTTCTTATGGTCAGTAATAACAGTAATAGGATGGACAGCCCCCTCCAACCAATGTCTCCATTCCTCGAACGCCAATTTGATCGCCAAAAGTTCCCTATTACCCACGTCATAATTTCTCTCAGCCAAAGACAATATTTTAGGAAAAAAGACGCATGGGCGACATTTACCAGGGGACGAATCCTGAGACAACACAACCCAACTCCGACATCCGACGCATCAATAAAGAGTTGAGAAACATCGGGTTGACTGAGTATAGGTGTGGCACCCCAGGGGTCTGGTCTCCACAATAATAGCAATATTATGTCTGAGAGCAGGTGGGAGGTCTCTTGGTCAGGGATCTTATGCATGCCACACCTCCTGCCCAATCCTGGGAGGGGAAGAACTTCCCCTATATAAAGCTGGGGCTGAGGCAGGGTTAAGAGAGAGAGAGAACAAGAGTAGAGAAGAGAAGCAGCATAGGAAGAAACAACAGGAGCTCTGTGGGAGCAGTGCTACAAGGAGTCAGGGGCTGGCAGCTGCAGAGCTCGCCCTGACTGAGAAGTTATCACCGGACCCGGAGTCCGAGGCTGTGGGGACTAATCCTTACCCAGCAGCAGAAAGCGACCGGCAGGGGATTGCAGGTCCTCTGGCCCAGAAACCCGAAGGCACGGTCACACGCGTGGGACCAGCACCGCCATCGTGGAGCGGAAGCCATTAGAAGGCCCCAAGTCACCGGCCATACGGGTGAGCACCACACGGTACACTCAGGGACGTGGGCTACTTTTACCCGCCTCTAGCAAGGTAGCCAGAAGAGTACAGTTAGCTGGGAAGGCCTACAACTCCGCCTAGCCAGGGGAGATCCCATCTGCTCAAGGACTGACCAGGCCCCGATCGCTAGCAAGTACTCCGGGAGGGTCTATCTTTGTCACCAGTAAAGACCCTGAACTACACGCATCGTCTCTGAGTGGTTCCTGCTACCCCCATCATCCACGTCGGCTGCCCTGAGGCCATACCCCTCCCGTTGGGGGTTATACCATCCCCGCTGCACCATCCTTCCACCGGCCTCAGCGGTCTGCCCTGCAGCGGCAGCTCCAAAGCTGCATTCAACGGGTGGCGTAGTCATCCAACATCTACTGCTAATAGACTCGCCACTTAGTTTGACTCCCTGGGCACGGACCGGGTCACCGCCACGAGACTACTACCCCCATCTGATCCGGCTCCGGGTAAGCCCCCGTGCACGCGATGCCGCACGACACAGAAGGCCCAGGGGCGCGTCAACTTTTGGCGTAGTCGGCAGGATTTCGTGCCCGCAACCACCGGGTACTGCGTGCCTGAAAAAGACTGTTCAAACTTACCAGTGGTGAAGTTTCCCGCCATCCGGCGCCATCTTTTGCCTTATTCCCGCCATCCGCGAAGTTTTCCCGCCATCCGGCGCCATCTTCTGCCTTCTTCCCGCCATCCGTGGAGTTTTCCCGCGTTGGACGCCATCTTGAAGACGCCGCGCGGGAAGAAGAGGGGCGTGGACTCCGAAGGCGCGCGAGAACTGAAGCCCCGCCTCACGTCCGGACGTTGTGTAAGGTCCTGGAAGGATCCCAGCAGACGCCGACGTCACAGGAGCGCGACGGAAGGTCCTCGACCCTGACGATCCACTGCAGAGCCGCGGCCTACGGAAGAGGATCATCGCAAGGTAGGCCACGGTCCACTGGGGGGGAGGAAGATGTCGGATACGGAGGAGAGCTTCACTGCCTCAACCCCCGCCAGCGCCAGCTCTGCTGCAGTCATGCCTTTCACCATGCCCTATATCCCGGGAGCAGCCTGGCTACCCCAATACTCAGGGGAGTCACATACCCTGAATGACTTTAGAGAAAAGCTGGATAGCCTCTTCCAGGTGTACCCCCTCACAGAAGAGCAAAAAGTGAGCATCCTGGTGGCCCAACTAACCGGGGCAGCCCAAAGGGAGGTAAAGTCCTGGCCACCTGGGAGGAGGACTGTCGCAGGGATACTAACCCGGCTGAGGGACACCTTTGATACCCGCACCTCAGCCGAGATTAAGCTTAAATTCTATGGGTGCAAGCAGCGAGCACATGAGAGTATAAGGGACTATGCACTAAACCTACAAGAAGCCCTGAGAGCCATTAAGCAGACCGACCCCGACAGCGTGGGAAACGAGGACAGGCTGTTGACCGAACAATTTATAGAGGGACTATATTGCAATGTCCACCGAACCCAGTTGCGGGCCATAGCCTTACAGGATCCTCATCTGGACTTTGCACAGTTCAAGGACAGAGCCATCCGGGTGCTCCGAGAACCGGCACCGGGTGGCGTTGTGACCCACAGGCGCCCAGCTATCACTTACCACCAGGAGGCGGCGCCCTTGTCGGCAGGGCCTGTGGGGGCTGATGCGCAGGCTTTGAACAATGACCCGGCTCCAGACCTGCACCATCAGGTCCAAGAGCTAGCTAAAAGCGTTGCTGCGCTAACCCGAACTGTGCAGTCTTTACAGGTTTCCACTCCAGGGAAGATCCAGCTGGCATCCGGACCGGAGGACATCCCGTGGCGCCGACCAAGGAGGACCCCACCGGCCAGAGGAAGACCCAGCGACCGATACAACGAGGACGGACAACCCATCTGCCGCCGCTGCAATCAACCCGGACATATGGCAAGGTACTGTCCTTTAAACTGGCACAACCTGGGGTAGAGGGCCAACCCCCAGGAAAAAGATCACCAGGCCCATCGAACTGGCGCGACAGATATGTGGGAGGACGTCCAGTCTTGCCTGTGGTACTGGATGGCATTCCTATGAGTGCCCTACTTGACACCGGGTCACAGGTCACCACCATCCCGTACGTGCTCTTCAAGCAGTACTGGAATGACTCGGATATAACCCGCTACCCTGACGACGACTTGAGTATCATCGCCAGCAATGGTCAACCCGTGCCGCAGATCGGATTTAAAGAGATGACCATTAAAATCGGTAGAGTCGAACTGGCAGCACAGGGACTGATCATTGTAGACATTGACAAGCGTGAGAGTCACCCAAAGATAACTCTAGGAACTAATATGATTGAAAATTGTCTTGCAGAAGTGATTTTCATTTTACAGCAGGTTGCCAAGAACGCCAGCTCCGGCCAGCAGCGAGTGCTTCAGAAAGAGATCCGGGCACTGATGCGACGGCAACAGGTGGAACTCTCCGGCGGTGAGATTGGTAGTGTAAGAATGTGTGACCCTTTCCCTATTGCCATACCCCCGAAAAGTGAAATGATGATTTGGTGCCGGGCAGCTATTGGTCTGAGAGGTAGAGATTACCAGGCCATGGTAGAGCCAGTCTACTCAGACAGTAGGCCCACCATTTTGACAGCCCGGGGGGTAGTTGATGTACGCCATGGGAGGGTGCCCGTTCGCATAATAAATATCGGGAAGAGGGAAGTGTACCTACCCCGGTATGCCACGCTAGCCAAATTATACACCATCAACCAAAATTCTATACAGTCTGTGGAACCCTTGCCTCCATCTCACCCGGAGGAAGGTAACGGCTCTAAGAAAATAATGGAGGATTGGTGTCAGCAACTACATTTGGGTACTGACTCCACTCCCTCCCATCAGAAACAGGGAGTCTATCGGGTGGTTCAAGAGTACGAGAGAGTGTTTAGTAAACACCCGTTAGACTTCGGGTGAGTCAAGGGGGTGGAACACCACATCCCCACGGGAGACCATCCTCCCATAAAAGAGAGGTATCGACCCGTACCCCCTGCGCACTACCAACACGCCAAGGGGATGCTTAGAGACATGAAGGAGGCTGGGGTAATCAAGGATAGCTGTAGCCCCTGGGCAGCCCCACTAGTCTTAGTCAAAAAGAAAGACAACACCATGAGAATGTGTGTAGATTACCGGAAAATCAACCGAATCACACACAAGGATGCGTACCCCTTACCAAGGATAGAGGAGTCTTTGGCTGCTTTAAAATCTGCTAACTTCTTCTCTACCTTGGATCTCACTAGCGGGTACTGGCAGGTTCCTGTAGCAGAGGCGGACCGGGAGAAGACCGCATTCACCACCCCGATGGGACTTAGCGAGTTTACTTGTATGCCGTTCGGACTCTGCAATGCACCAGGAACCTTCCAACGATTAATGGAGTGCTGTCTGGGACACAGAAACTTCGAGACGGTCCTGCTGTACCTGGACGATGTCATCGTATATTCCAAGACTTATGAGGACCACCTGAAACACCTGGCGGAAGTGTTCGAAGCCCTGGCAAGTTATGGCCTGAAGGTGAAACCCTCTAAGTGTCACCTCCTGAAGCCAAAGGTGCAGTACCTGGGACACGTGGTGAGTGCTGACGGAGTGGCTCCCGACCCTGATAAGATCACCGCAATTAAGGAATGGCCAAGCCCCTCCAGCGTAAAGGAAGTGAGGCAGTTCCTCGGGTTGGTAGGCTACTACCGAAGGTTTATTCCCGGTTTCACCAAAAAGGCAGCACCTATGCAGGACCTCCTGATAGGCCAGTCCAGGAAGGCCAAGAACCAGAAGCCACCCTTCAGATGGGAGAAGCTGGAAGAAGAGTCCTTCCGCCAGCTGAAGATGGCCCTCACGGGGGATGAAATCCTGGCATACCCTGATTATAGCCAGCCCTTTATCCTCTACACCGACGCCAGTAACATCGGGCTAGGAGCCGTACTGTCCCAGATTCAGCAGGGGAAAGAACGGGTAATTGCTTACGCCAGCCGAAAACTGCGACCCACCGAAAGAAACCCTGAAAATTACAGCTCATTTAAGCTAGAGTTCCTGGCAGTGGTGTGGGCAGTCACCGAACACTTTAAGCACTACCTCGCTTCTTCCCGGTTCACCGTGTACACAGATAACAACCCGTTGACACACCTGGACACAGCAAGACTCGGTGCCCTAGAGCAGAGATGGATGGCCCGTTTGTCCAACTATGAGTTTACAATCAAATACCGGGCAGGACGCTCCAATACCAACGCGGACGCCCTGTCCAGGATGCCAAATCTACCGGACGTAGGGGAAGACTCAGAGGGACTGGAAGAAGTTGAACTCCCCGCATTCCACCGTCATGGGACTATCCAGTATTCCCACCGTGTAAGGAGTAAATCTGCTACGTTCAACCCTTTACCTCATTACAACTGGGCGGAGACGCAAGACAGTGACCCTGCCGTCCGACTGGTAAAGGAGATGCTGACTCGGCCAGATGCACGCCTTGACCCAGACGCTCCGGAGGAAGCCAAGCAACTGTGGGCTGAGAAGAGTCGACTGTTCCTTTATAAGGGGAAGTTGTGCCGCAGAATGGTTAACTCCCGGACGCATGAATTAATCTGGCAAGTAGTGGTGCCAAGAAGAGACGCAGCTATGGTGATGGAGGCATACCACGACGGAGCTGGGCACTTCGGATGGAAGAAGCTGGAGTTCCTGCTGCGCGGGCGGTTCCATTGGGTGGGCATGAGAGGAACCATCGAGAGGTGGTGCAGAGACTGTGGCCCGTGCAACCTAAGAAGGAAGGACCGTGCCAGCCAGAAGACTCCCCTGCAGTCCATCGTCACCCGGCAGCCGTTGGAACTGGTAGCCTTGGATCATGTAAAACTGACCCCAAGCAGAAGTGGCTACGTCTACGCACTAACCATCGTGGATCACTACTCCCGGTTCTTGGTTGCCGTCCCCGTCAAGGACTTAACAGCTCGAACAGCAGCTAGAGCCTTCCAGCAGCATTTCTGCCGTCCACACGGGTACCCGGACCAAGTGTTGACGGATCAGGGACCTGCCTTTGAAGCGGAGGTCTTCCAAGAATTCTGCACTCTGTATGGCTGCCGGAAGATAAGGACGACACCCTATCATCCGCAAACTAATGGACTTTGTGAGAAAATGAACCAGGTGGTGATAGATCTTCTAAAAACATTGCCCCTGGAAGAACGCAGTCTGTGGCCCGAGAGGTTGCCCGACCTAGTGGACCTATACAACCACATCCCGGTAGGTTCCACTAACTGTACCCCGGCTTACCTGATGAGGGCAAGGCCTGGTAAGCTACCTGTTGACCTGGAGATGGGAGTCCTGACACCCGAGGACACTTCACCAGAAGCAGACTGGGACACAGAGAGGCAGCAGCAGTACCGGAAAGTACAGGAGAGCGTGGAGCGTAGTCTCTGTCAAGCTAGGGAAAGACAAGAGAAAACTTACAACCAGTATGCTCCCGCTGTTCCCCTGGTGCCCGGAGAGCAGGTCTTGAAGAGGAAAAGACGGCTCCATAAGTTGGACGACCAGTGGGAGAAGGACCCGTACACCGTACTGCCCTCAAGCCACGACAACCCGAAGGTCTGTACCATCAGCAAAGACGGAGGGGAAACCACAACCATTGTATCCCGGGATCACCTGAAGAAGTGTCCCGAACAGCTACGGAACCCTGAAGAGGAACAAGAAGACCCTCGACCCGTAGAGGAAGGGAAAGATATGGTTAGTACTGTGCTCGGAGACTTCCCTCGGTCCTGGACTCAAGTCAATGGTGCAGTTGTGGTACCCGTCCTCACGTTCCTCCAACCAGAATCCCAAGTACTTACAGAGCAACCGGTAGAGCTGGAAGAACAGCCGGTCCAGGAGGCAGAAGACTCCACACAAGCAGACCAGGAGGATCAACCCTCTGCTTATAGTGAGCCTGCCATACCCCTAGTGAGCCAAAGGGTCCGTAGACGGCTGCCCAGTTTACCCTTGACAGCTCCTATACCCTGTAGCTCAGGACCAGTCAACCAGCTTCGTAGGTCCACTAGGGTCACTAGAGGCCAGCTGCCCGTACGGTGGAGGATCTAAGTGTTTAAGTTATTTTATTAATGTTTATCTGTTATTGTTGCTTGTGTATAATTTTGTGTTTCTAGTTATTTACAGGAGTCTTTGGTGGATTTACCGGGAATCCTTTGTGTATAGTTGGAGCGTAACCCAGGACGGACTAAAGACTGTTAAGGACTCGGGGCAGGACAGACCCCTACCTGGTTACGTCTCCCTGTTTTGGTGAAATGGACACCTTTGTTTTCTTCAAAGACTGCACCCGGTTGCGGACACACCGTGACCATCTTTATGTGTTTCCTTATTGTATTTTATTGTTGTTGTTATACCCTGTTATGTTTTTGTAAAATATGTTTAGTCCCGGAGTACTAAATTTCACTAGGGGAAAATGTGGCACCCCAGGGGTCTGGTCTCCACAATAATAGCAATATTATGTCTGAGAGCAGGTGGGAGGTCTCTTGGTCAGGGATCTTATGCATGCCACACCTCCTGCCCAGTCCTGGGAGGGGAAGAACTTCCCCTATATAAAGCTGGGGCTGAGGCAGGGTTAAGAGAGAGAGAGAACAAGAGTAGAGAAGAGAAGCAGCATAGGAAGAAACAACAGGAGCTCTGTGGGAGCAGTGCTACAAGGAGTCAGGGGCTGGCAGCTGCAGAGCTCGCCCTGACTGAGAAGTTATCACCGGACCCGGAGTCCGAGGCTGTGGGGACTAATCCTTACCCAGCAGCAGAAACCGACCGGCAGGGGATTGCAGGTCCTCTGGCCCAGAAACCCGAAGGCACGGTCACACGCGTGGGACCAGCACCGCCATCGTGGAGCGGAAGCCATTAGAAGGCCCCGAGTCACCGGCCATACGGGTGAGCACCACACGGTACACTCAGGGACGTGGGCTACTTTTACCCGCCTCTAGCAAGGTAGCCAGAAGAGTACAGTTAGCTGGGAAGGCCTACAACTCCGCCTAGCCAGGGGAGATCCCATCTGCTCAAGGACTGACCAGGCCCCGATCGCTAGCAAGTACTCCGGGAGGGTCTATCTTTGTCACCAGTAAAGACCCTGAACTACACGCATCGTCTCTGAGTGGTTCCTGCTACCCCCATCATCCACGTCGGCTGCCCTGAGGCCATACCCCTCCCGTTGGGGGTTATACCATCCCCGCTGCACCATCCTTCCACCGGCCTCAGCGGTCTGCCCTGCAGCGGCAGCTCCAAAGCTGCATTCAACGGGTGGCGTAGTCATCCAACATCTACTGCTAATAGACTCGCCACTTAGTTTGACTCCCTGGGCACGGACCGGGTCACCGCCACGAGACTACTACCCCCATCTGATCCGGCTCCGGGTAAGCCCCCGTGCACGCGATGCCGCACGACACAGAAGGCCCAGGGGCGCGTCATAGGTGCAGTGGCAAAATGATTCTTTAAGGAAGAAAAAGCCTGGAGGGAAGAATCCAACCATTTGGAAAAATCAGACCCCTTCTTAGTCATGTCAGTAAGGGGTTTCACAATAACAGAGTAATTTTGGTTGAATTTCCGGTAAAAATTAGTAAAGCCCAGAAAATGTTGTAGAGCCTTCAGGTTCTCGGGATGTTCCCAGTCAAGGACTGCACGGATCTTCTCCGGATCCATCCGAAAACCCGAAGATGACAACAAGTACCCTAAAAACTGCACCTCCTGAACAGCGAAAACACATTTTTCAAGTTTGGCTTAAAGTTTGTTATCCCTTAATATCTGGAGTACCTGCTTAACATGCCCCCGATGAGTCTCAATATCAGGGAAGTAAAGCAAAATATTGTCCAGATAGACCACCACAAACCTCCCCACCAAATGATGGAAAATATCATTTATCAGATGCTGGAATACCGCAGGTGCATTGGTCAAACCAAAAGGCATAACCAGACTCTCGAAATGTCCTTCTGGGGTATTGAATGCTGTTTTCCATTCGTCCCCTTCTCTGATTCTAACCAGGTTGTAGGCTCCCCTTAAATCCAACTTGGAGAATACCTTAGCTCCACAACCTGGCTGAACAAATCAGGAATCAGAGGAAGAGGGTATGGATCACGGATGGTAATTTGATTTAATTCCCAGAAATCTAAACAGGGACATAGACCGCCATCTTTTTTCTTCACAAAAAAACCTGCCGCCACGGGCTAAGATGAGGGTCTGATATGTCCCTTCTCCAGACTTTCCGCAATTAAATCCTTCATGGCTTGTCTCTCAGGGTCAGAAAGATTATACAGTGTGGACTTCGGTAGTTTAGCTCCGGGGGTCAGGTTAATAGGACAGTCATAAGCACGATGAGGAGGCAAATCCTGACATCTCCTCTCAGAAAAAACTTCCTCAAAACCAGACAGAAACACAGGTAATATTTCCGTAGAGAAAGTAGCAAGGGAAATATCTAGACAGTTCTCATGGCAGTAATCTCCCTATTCAATAATCTCCCTGGTTTGCCAATCCACCAACGGATTATGTTTAACAAGCCAAGGGATATCCAAGACAATCAGTTTGGGAAGATTGTCCAGAACATAGCAAGGGATGATTTCACATTGAACTGACCCCACCCTCAGTTTTACATTATGTACAATCTGAGTAAATGCTCTCTCTGCAAGGGTCACCGAGTCGAAAGCGAAAATGGAAATAGGTTTATCTACAGTACAGCAAGCAAGACCATGAGTTTCCACAAACTCAGCATCCAAAATGCTGACTCCGGCTCCACTGTCAGCAAACACAGAATTTTTTTTTTTTTGCTCTCTAGCACCACCTCTGCTGTCAGGACAAAGCGGGAACTGCAGTTTGGCCACAGACTACCAAGAGTTAATTGAGTCTCCATTTGTTTAGGAATTGAAGGACAGGTCCCAACAAAATAACCCTTTTTCCCCACAAAAAAAATATGCCTTTTTTATTGTGCATCTCCGGGGAGATGTATGATGCAGATGTAGCACCCTGAGGATTCGGCTGCTACAGGGGTATTGCACCTCAACCCAGAGGTGTGATATTCCACTCCCGGGTAAGGATGGAGTGTGGGACTGAGCTCGGTAGGCTGCATGCACTACACACATCCCATTTCCGAGGAACAGGCCGACGGTACTCCCACTTAGAAATGTGCAGGTACGACCGAGTCTGTTCCTGGCTGGAGTGGGAGGGGGGTGGTACATCCCATGTAGTGTAGGGGCAGATAGGGGGAGCAGCCTGGGTAAAGTTAGGAGCTCATTGGGTGCTGGTCACCTGAGCTCACACATAGAGGGATATATAAGGTGGGCACCAACGAGAATCAGGGTCAGCTGTAGAGAACAAGTCAGTTGGAGAGGAGTCTGTCTGATGCAGAGAACAAATCGGCAGAGAGAAGGAAACAGCAGCCCTGGAGAGAGAGAGAGTGGAGCAGAGAAAGACCCAGAGGGGGAAGACTGAAGGGACCCAAGAACCCAAATTAGAGCACCGGGTGAGGAGTCAGCAAAAGGGTACCGGAACCCAAACTGGTGGGGGTAAAAACAATCCCCAGCCAGAGGCCGGAGACCGGAGGCCGTGGGCAGCATCTGCCGCGGCCACCCACCACATTCACCCCGAGGGCACACCACATGGGGGGTCAGGGAACCCAGGGCCAAGGGTGTCCCAACAGCAGGCCCGAGGGAGCTGGACCTGGGTGGATCACTGGTGGGGACGGCTGAAGAGGGGACAGAGGGAGAGCTCAGGGCCACGCTCCGGACTTGTTTGGGGGTTGGCTGGATCCAGGACCTGGTGGACGCAGCACGGCTCGGGTGGTCACTAGCAGCTGGAGTGACCAGTACAACATCTGCAGTAAGTAAACACCCTTAACTGCACAACCCGACTCTGTCTTCACTGCCGTCTGCACTACACCACCACAACCCCCATCCTCTGCGCCTGTCCCCTCTGAGGCTATACCCCTCCCGTTGGGGGTTACCATCACAAGCTGCGCACCCACCATCAGCCTCAGCGGACCCTGCTGCAGCGGCGGCCACAGTGACCGCATCACAACGGGTGGCGTAGTCGACACAAAAGAACTTTAGTAACATCTGTAGAACTGCCACATCACACTGAGCTTGACGCCCTGGGCACGGGACCGGGTCACAGCCGCTCGGAGACTACAACCCCCCCCATCTGATCCGGTGCCGGGTATTCCCCTCGAAAAGGAATATGTCCCAGGGGGCGCGTCAACTTTGGCGTAGTCGGCAGGATTACGTGCCCGCAACACCCGGGTACTGCGTGCCTGAAGAAAAGTGCAAGTTTACCTCAGAAAGAAGTCTCCTGCCGGTTCCGGAGGGTCCCCGCCATCGGACCCCATCACAGGTCGTTTCCCGCCGATTGTCCGCCATTTCCAGCTTGTTCCCGCCATCTGCAGAGTTTCCCGCCACTGGGCGACGCTTCCCGCCAAAACCGCAGATTTCCCGCCTTGGAAGAGCAGCGGACGCCATTATGGGCGTGCCAAAGGAGGGCAAGAGGCCACCTCCCATCGTGGGCCAGGACAGAAAATGGCGCCAAAAGTGGAAACCGCCCCCACCAACAGAGACTGTGATGTTGGAGGTGTCTGTCAGCGTGAAAGAACTACCCCTGGAGCTGACAGTCACCGAGTGGCCCCGGGACCGCCCTCGAGGTGGGAGGAGACGAAAGAGAAGAGAAAAGATGGGTGCCGCTTGGAGCAGTCTGGAGCGAGCGGACCCGGAGGCAAGAGGTCTAACGAAGAATATCGGAGGAGCTCACCCGGAGATGGAGAGAAAGCAGAACAGCACCGGCCCGCTGGCCAGGAGTCTGCTAGAGACCGAGGAAGGAGGGCAGAGCAGCACCGGCCCGCTGGCCAGGAGCCTGCCGGAAGAAGAGCAGAGCAGCACCGACCCGATGGTCAGGAGCCTGCTAGAGTCCACAACCCCGCTAGGTCTAGCGGAGATCTTAGCGCAGCTCCCCCGAGACCGGGAGTGTGCACAAACTGCCTTGGAGGGCCTCGCAAGGAGGATGGCCCGGGTACAGCGTGAGATACTGGCGGAGTGGAGCAGGGAGATGGCCCAGCAAGCTGGAGCCCGTCCACGGAGCATGCTCCCCTGGGAGAGGACACCAACTGCCTCTACGGATGACGCGGGAGGACCCAAGGTCGGAGACGGCGCTGAGAAGGGAGCCGAACGTATGAAGGCAGGTAAAGGGGACGCTTATACCCCATACCGAGAGACCGCCCACCTGCCCCGGTTCCCCGTCGCAGAGCCCGAAAGTCCCCCGTCCGTGCCCGTAACCGCCATGTCACCGCTAATGACTAGGCCCCGACCAGAAGCCACCGCCGCGACCCCTGTGACGTCACACGCACCGACCCGGAGCGTGACCAAGCAGGAAGAGCCTCCGGCCTGGTCGCAAGGCCCGGTACTCCCGGGCCCCGCATCACCAACAGTGCCCCCTACCTCCGCGGAACCTCCGGCCTGGTCGCGAGGCCAGGTAGCACAGGGCGCCGCCGTATTAACGGTGCCCTTTACGTTCCAAGTGCCCCAGGCCTGGCCGCAAGGCCTGGGCGACCTGGGCGCCACCACCACTGCGCCCGCACCCGCAAAACCAAGGGTGCCGAGTTTGGGAAAGGACCTCTTCAGCCAGCTCACATGGCCGGACGGGCGGCCCTTTATCTGGCCCGAGGAGTTTTGTGAGCTGGAGCGGCAACAAAGACTAGGGCCCTTGTGTGAGCCCCTGATCCCGGCTCCGAAGCCCGTGACTCGGGTCTCGCCTCCTTTAGAAGAAGCCCAATTCGTGTGGGACCCCACGGGAGAAGATTTGATGGGGTTCACCGGAGAAACTCGGGCAGTCGCCGCTGAGCGTACTGAGTGTTGTCGTCAGCAGCTAGCAGAGTTTGCGAGAGAACGGGAGGAGAGGCGGGTCAGAGAACAACAGGCCCAAATCCGGAGCGCGGAGCAGAAGAGCCGGACTAGGAGGAACCCCCGTGCAGCGCACTGTCCCCGCACCATCGGGACGGTGATAAAGTTCAACCCGCAGCATGGGTGGGGCTTTATTCGGGACCGTAACAACCGCGGTGACGTTTTTGTGACCCGCAGAGACGTCGAGTCCCACCTGCCGGAAGGTCACAAAGGCCGTGACCTCTACGTCGGAGACGAGGTCACTTTCACCCGGCACAAGTGTGCCAAAGGACCTTACGCCCTCCACGTACACCGCTTGACGGAGGAGGAGTTGCGGTACGGGGAGGAGGAGCCAGAGGACCCGGACGGGTCTGAAGCAACACCATATCACCAAGAAAAAGCAGGAGGGAGCCGTCGTTGAGGACGGGAGTAGAGACTGTATATAGTTGCCCGTCGGGGCACAGTGAACCGTTGCTGCTAAAATAGTCCCCGTTGGGACCAGTGAACTGTTTACCCGTTAACCCCTTCATCCTACAGGCTGAGGACTGTGAGCAGCCATTCCCTTTCCCTCCTTAACTGGCCGAGGACTGAGAGCGGCCATATTCCCTGTATATAGTTGCGCTTCCTAAAGCGCCCCCTACCGGTTTTATAGAAAACCAGTTTTTCTAAGAGACTGTCGCACTTTTCCCGGACACACGTTGCACAGTGTCCGGAGGAGGAACCTGAAACAAGAGACGACGAGAATGTTATATGAAAAGTTTTATATATATAATGTTTTATATGTTTTATTATGTTTATATGAAAAATTTTGTATGTTTTGGTGTTTTTGTCTTTACAGCCCGAGGACGTGCTGTGATTTACCAGGGGGGAATGTAGCACCCTGAGGATTCGGCTGCTACAGGGGTATTGCACCTCAACCCAGAGGTGTGATATTCCACTCCCGGGTAAGGATGGAGTGTGGGACTGAGCTCGGTAGGCTGCATGCACTACACACATCCCATTTCCGAGGAACAGGCCGACGGTACTCCCACTTAGAAATGTGCAGGTACGACCGAGTCTGTTCCTGGCTGGAGTGGGAGGGGGGTGGTACATCCCATGTAGTGTAGGGGCAGATAGGGGGAGCAGCCTGGGTAAAGTTAGGAGCTCATTGGGTGCTGGTCACCTGAGCTCACACATAGAGGGATATATAAGGTGGGCACCAACGAGAATCAGGGTCAGCTGTAGAGAACAAGTCAGTTGGAGAGGAGTCTGTCTGATGCAGAGAACAAATCGGCAGAGAGAAGGAAACAGCAGCCCTG
This sequence comes from Phyllobates terribilis, assembly GCF_046119375.1. Lineage (NCBI taxonomy): Eukaryota > Metazoa > Chordata > Amphibia > Anura > Dendrobatidae > Phyllobates > Phyllobates terribilis. The sequence goes on from NW_027362762.1 coordinate 796,499,911, forward strand.
GAGAGAGAGAGAGTGGAGCAGAGAAAGACCCAGAGGGGGAAGACTGAAGGGACCCAAGAACCCAAATTAGAGCACCGGGTGAGGAGTCAGCAAAAGGGTACCGGAACCCAAACTGGTGGGGGTAAAAACAATCCCCAGCCAGAGGCCGGAGACCGGAGGCCGTGGGCAGCATCTGCCGCGGCCACCCACCACATTCACCCCGAGGGCACACCACATGGGGGGTCAGGGAACCCAGGGCCAAGGGTGTCCCAACAGCAGGCCCGAGGGAGCTGGACCTGGGTGGATCACTGGTGGGGACGGCTGAAGAGGGGACAGAGGGAGAGCTCAGGGCCACGCTCCGGACTTGTTTGGGGGTTGGCTGGATCCAGGACCTGGTGGACGCAGCACGGCTCGGGTGGTCACTAGCAGCTGGAGTGACCAGTACAACATCTGCAGTAAGTAAACACCCTTAACTGCACAACCCGACTCTGTCTTCACTGCCGTCTGCACTACACCACCACAACCCCCATCCTCTGCGCCTGTCCCCTCTGAGGCTATACCCCTCCCGTTGGGGGTTACCATCACAAGCTGCGCACCCACCATCAGCCTCAGCGGACCCTGCTGCAGCGGCGGCCACAGTGACCGCATCACAACGGGTGGCGTAGTCGACACAAAAGAACTTTAGTAACATCTGTAGAACTGCCACATCACACTGAGCTTGACGCCCTGGGCACGGGACCGGGTCACAGCCGCTCGGAGACTACAACCCCCCCCATCTGATCCGGTGCCGGGTATTCCCCTCGAAAAGGAATATGTCCCAGGGGGCGCGTCACAGAGACACCCCCTTACTGCATGGGTTCTTCCACCTCCCCCAATACTGGATCACCCCCAGACCACTCCCCTGGCAGAGGTACACAACCCCAACAAGAAGGCCCCGGAGAAGGTGGTCTCACCTGTCAATCCCGAAGGCGTCTATCAAGACATATGGCCAAAGACATGGCAGCTTCCAAGGACTGAGGGGTTTCATATACTGCCAAGGCATCTTTCAACTTTTCAGTAAGCTCCTCACAAAATTGACTTCTAAGGCAGAGTCATTCCATTTGGAATCCGTTGCCCATCTGCGGAATTCCGAACTGTACGTTTCCACTGACCGATTTCCCTGCTTATGGCAACGTACAATAGACTCAGCCAAGGCGACTCGGTCAAGGTCATCATAGATGAGGGCCAGAGCCTCGAAAAAACCCTCCACAGACTGGAGACAAACCGAGTCCTGCGGTAAAGACAACGGCCATGACTGAGGATCTCCCTGTAATAGTGAGATCACTTTACCAATCCGTAGCTCCTCATTACTAGAGGAGTAAGGACGAAGCTTAAAGTATAATTTGCATGCCTCCTTAAATACAAAAAACGTATCCCTACCTCCTGAAAACCTGTCCGGGAGGGCAACCTTGGGTTCAGGCTGGACCGGCCTACCTGCAGAGACCCTCAGATTGGCGACCTGTAACCGCTGATGTTGCTGCTGAACCTCACAGCGGAGGTCATTCACCTCCAGAGACAGACGGTGGAACTGCTCTGCGAGCTCTGCAACTGAACCCGTACAAAGGGAGAAAGGAAAAAAAAAAGGTCCACTCCCAAAAACACACAGAGAAAGAAAAAAAAAAGTCAGATTTTTTTCTTCCTTTTCAAAACGTGCTCGGCCGGTGATAATGTCGTGCCAAGTGTGTGAAAGACTAGTGCAACACAAAAGGAAAAGGGAAAGGGAGCCCAGATTCTTAGCTTTAGATAACTCCAGTAAAATGCACACACGGCCTCAAGCTCCAGAGAGGATGAAGTACTGCTCTTGTGTAGCACCCTGAGGACTCGGCTGCTACAGGGGTATTACACCTCAAGTCAGAGGTGTGGTATTCCACTCCCGGGTAAGGATGGAGTGTGGTACTGAGCTCAGTTAGCTGCATGCACTACATACATCCCATTTCCGGGGGACACAACGACGGTACTCCCACCAGTTTATGTGCAGGTACGACTGCGTCTGTCCCTGGCTGGAGTGGGAGTGGGGTGGAACATCCCAGTAGTGTAGGGGCAGATAGGGGGAGTAGTCTGGGTAAAGTTAGGAGCTCATTAGGTGCTGGTCACCTGAGCTCACACATAGAGGGAGTATATAAGGTGGGCACCATCTTAGATCAGGGTTCAGTTCAGGCAGAGGAGAATAGCAGAGAAGCTCAGCCAGAAGGGCTGACAGGGAGCTGTGGCTCCGGCTGGGCCCAGCTCCAGAGCAAGGCCTGCTGAGAGAGAGAGAGAGAGGAGTCAGAAGGACCCAGAGAGGAAAGAAGAAAGAACCCCAAGACCCCAGAATACAGACAGAAGGGTGAAGGGTTGGCGGACCAGGGTACCGGAACCCAAGCTGGCAGAGGCCAAAGCACACCTTAGCCAGGAACCGGAGGTCGTGGTCAGGATCTGCCACGACCCTCACCAAATCCACTAGAAAGGCACACCAAACATAGGCTCAGGGAACCCAGAAAAGGTGCAACCAACAAGAGACCCGAGGGAGCCGGACATAAGTGGATCCCTGGTGGGAACGGCCAGTAGAAAGGGAAAGTCAGAAAGGAGCTCAGGACCACGCTCCAGAATTGCCTGGGGGTTGGCCGAGTCCAGGACCTGGTGGACGCAGCACGGCTCGGGTGGTCACTCAAGGCCAGAGTGACCAAAAGAACATCAGTAAGTAAAAAACCTGAACTGCACCTCTCGTCTCAGAGTCTCCTTTCTACACCACAACAACCCCCATCATCCACACCTGCTGCCCTGAGGCCATACCCCTCCCGTTGGGGGTTATATCATCACTGCTGCACATACACCACCGGCCTCAGCGGACTGCTTTGCAGCGGCGGCTTCAAAGCCGCACTCAACGGGTGGCGTAGTCGACAATCAAAGTAACATCTGCCATAGACTGCCACGTAGTTTGACACCCTGGGCACGGACCGGGTCACCGCCACAAGGACTACTACCCCCATCGAGATCCGGCTCCGGGTATCCCCTACAGCACTGGCCCAGGGGGCGCGTCAACTTTGGCGTAGTCGGCAGGATCACGTGCCCGCAACCACCGGGTACTGCGTGCCTGAAGAAAAGTTCACATTTACCTCAAAAAGAAGTCTCCCGCCAATTCCGGAGGGTCCCCGCCATCGGACGCCATCTCGGATCATTTCCCGCCATTTGCCCGCCATCTGCAGTCTTTTCCCGCCATCCACAGAGTTTCCCGCCACTGGGAGACGATTCCCGCCATTTTGAGAAGATTTCCCGCCTTGGAAGAGCAGACGCCATTATGGGCGTGCCAGAGGGTGGCAAGAGGCCACCTCCCATCGTGGGCCAGGTCAAGGAATGGCGCCAAAAGTGGAAACCGCCCCCACTAACAGAGACTGTGATGATAGAAGTGTCCATCAGCATGAGGGAACTGCCCCTGGAACTGACAATCACAAAGTTGCCCCGGGACCACCCTCAATGTGGGCAGATACAGAACAAAAGAGCGAAAATGGGTGCAGCCTGGAGGAGTCTGGAGAGAGCGCACCCGGAGATGAGAAGTCTGGAGAGGAGTCCGGAGAAGTCGCACCCGGAGATGGAGGGAGAGTCAGGCAGCACCGACCCTGTGGTCAGGAGCCTGTTGCAAGCGACAACCCCACTAGGCCTGGTGGAGATCCTGGCACAGCTCCCCCGAGACCGGGAGTGTGCGCAGACGGCGCTGGAGGGCCTCGCACGGAGGATGGCCCAGGTGCAGCGAGAAACGCTGGCGGAGTGGAGCAGAGAGATGGCCCAGCAGGCTGGAACCCGCCAGCGAAGCACGCCACCCGAGACGAGGAGACAGACCGCCTCTGAGGATGGTGCAGGAGGAGTGAAGGCCGGAGACGACGCCGAGGAGGGAGCTGGAGAGACGGAGGCAGGTAAAGGGGACGCTACTACCCCGAGCCGAGGAACCGCGTGCCTGCCCCAGCTTCCCGTCGCAGAGCCCGAAATTCCCCCTGCCGTGCCCGTCGCTGCACCGTCACCGCTCCAGACTAGGCCTCAAACAGAAGCCGCGGCCGCGACCCCGGTGACGTCACGCGCTTCAGTCCTGAGCGCGGCCAAGCAGGAAACACCACCGGCCTGGTCGCAGGGCCGAGTACCCCCGGGCGCCGCAGTTCTAACAGCGCCCTTCACCTTCAGGGTGCCGCCGGCCTGGTCGCAGGGCCTGGTGAATCCGGGCGCCGTTGCCACCACCGCGCCCTCGACCTCCAGAGTGCTACCCTTGGGTGAAGACTTGTTCGCCCAGCATACTTGCCCGGATGGGCAACCCTTTGTGTGGCCTCCGGAGTACACCACTCCCCGACTCCAGAAGGAATGGCCTCTGTGTGAGCCCCTGATCCCGGCTCCGGCGCCCGCCAAGATCACCCCACTCCCGTTGGAGGAGGCGCAGTTCGAATGGGACCCCACCGGCGAAAACCTCATCGGCTTCACCCAAGAAACTCGGGCGGCCGCAGCTGAGCGTGCGGAGTGCTGCCGGCAGCAATTAGAGGTCTTCGACCGGGAACGGAGAGAGAGGCGGGTCCGTGAGCAGCGGCTGCAGATACAGAGTGCAGAGCAGAAGAGCCGGACCCGGAGGAACCCCCGTGCAGCTCATGGTCCCCGTGCCACCGGGACTGTGATTAAATTCCAAATGCAGCACGGGTGGGGCTTCATAAGAGATCACCACACCCCCGGCGACGTCTTCGTGACCAGAAGAGACGTCGAGTCCCACCTACCGGAGGGACACAGAGGTCGTGACCTATACGTAGGGGATGAGGTCACATTCACCCGGCACAAGTGTGCCAAAGGACCCTACGCCCTCCATGTACACCGGCTGACGGAGGAGGAGCTGCGGTGTGAGGAGGAGCAAGAGGACCCGGACGGGTCTGAAGCCTACTTGCGAGAAGGAGCAGGAGGACGCCGTCATTAGAGTACGGTATAGTGAAACTGTAAAATAGTTACCCGTCGGGGTACAAGAACTGCTGCAGTTTAAAATATGTTCCCCGTTGGAACAAGTGTAAACTGTTACCCGTATATCCCTTATTCCCACTGACCGAGGACTGAGAGCGGCCATACCTTCCCTTGTATATAGTTGCGCTTTCTAAGGCGCCCCCTACTGGTTTTATAGGAAACTGTTTTTCAAGAAGAGACTGTTGCACTTTACCCGGTCACAAGTTGTCCCGTGGCCGGAGGAACAAGAATATTTATTATGCTGCTGATAATGTTTATATGTTTTCTATGTTTATGTTTTATGGAAAAATATTGTATGTTTGTGGATGTTTTTATTCTTTTACAGCCCGAGGACGTGCTGTGATTTACCAGGGGGGAATGTAGCACCCTGAGGACTCGGCTGCTACAGGGGTATTACACCTCAAGCCAGAGGTGTGGTATTCCACTCCCGGGTAAGGATGGAGTGTGGTACTGAGCTCAGTTAGCTGCATGCACTACATACATCCCATTTCCGGGGGACAGAACGACGGTACTCCCACCAGTTTATGTACAGGTACGACTGCGTCTGTCCCTGGCTGGAGTGGGAGGGGGGTGGAACATCCCAGTAGTGTAGGGGCAGATAGGGGGAGTAGTCTGGGTAAAGTTAGGAGCTCATTGGGTGCTGGTCACCTGAGCTCACACATAGAGGGAGTATATAAGGTGGGCACCATCTTAGATCAGGGTTCAGTTCAGGCAGAGGAGAAGAGCAGAGAAGCTCAGCCAGAAGGGCTGACAGGGAGCTGTGGCTCCGGCTGGGCCCAGCTCCAGAGCAAGGCCTGCTGAGAGAGAGAGAGAGGAGTCAGAAGGACCCAGAGAGGAAAGAAGAAAGAACCCCAAGACCCCAGAATACAGACAGAAGGGTGAAGGGTTGGCGGACCAGGGTACCGGAACCCAAGCTGGCAGAGGCCAAAGCACACCTTAGCCAGGAACCGGAGGTCGTGGTCAGGATCTGCCACGACCCTCACCAAATCCACTAGAAAGGCACACCAAGCATAGGGTCAGGGAACCCAGAAAAGGTGCAACCAACAAGAGACCCGAGGGAGCCGGACATAAGTGGATCCCTGGTGGGAACGGCCAGTAGAAAGGGAAAGTCAGAAAGGAGCTCAGGACCACGCTCCAGAATTGCCTGGGGGTTGGCCGAGTCCAGGACCTGGTGGACGCAGCACGGCTCGGGTGGTCACTCAAGGCCAGAGTGACCAAAAGAACATCAGTAAGTAAAAAACCTGAACTGCACCTCCCGTCTCAGAGTCTCCTTTCTACACCACAACAACCCCCATCATCCACACCTGCTGCCCTGAGGCCATAACCCTCCCGTTGGGGGTTATATCATCACTGCTGCACATACACCACCGGCCTCAGCGGACTGCTTTGCAGCGGCGGCTTCAAAGCCGCACTCAACGGGTGGCGTAGTCGACAATCAAAGTAACATCTACTGCCATAGACTGCCACGTAGTTTGACACCCTGGGCACGGACCGGGTCACCGCCACAAGGACTACTACCCCCATCGAGATCCGGCTCCGGGTATCCCCTACAGCACTGGCCCAGGGGGCGCGTCACTTGCTAAAGCCTCACAAGCAGTAATGAATATCACCGGCTCCTCCCTCTCAGACACACTAGTTTTTTATACACCCAGGCAAGGGAGCTAATTAGCCAGAGGGAGGTAGCCGCTGGGTTCTAGAGACAGCCAGCCTCTAGCAAGATGTCTGTAATGCCAAAAGTAGAGATCTCCTGCAACCAACTGCAGGGCGACTGTCTGTCACCTCTGACACACCCGTGACAGTCGCTCCCAATACTGTGTCCGCATACATTTTCCCCTCGCTCCTCATACTGTGTCCACACTCATCCCCCATTCACCAAACTGTGTCTGCACCAACCCCACACACAGTAAATGCCCTCACACACACAGTAAATAACCCCCACACAGTAAATAAACACCTCATACAGTAAATCTTCCCCATACACAGTAAATACACCCCAACACAGTAAATCATCCCCCCACACACAGTAAATACACCCCACACGCAGTAAATAACTCCCCCACACACAGTAAATTCCCCTTAGGAACTAAAAAAAACCCAGGCAGCAAATACACCCCCCCTACAAGCAGTAAATACACCCCCCAGGCAGTAAATATCCCCCTGCAGTAAAACCCCCCTGAGGCAGTAAACTTCTGACTGGCACCATGCTTGACCTGTGTCTCAGTAATAACAGGGCACCCCCTGTAAATGTCTGAAATAAAATTACATTGAACATTAATTGAACAAAATGTACAGCAGTCCTTTAAATCTCTGTATGCCACTCTGAAGAAAATCATTATAGATAACCGCATATTTAAATAACCCTTCACAGGAGCATCATTATGATCCCTAAGGTGTCATTTGTCATTAGAGGTGCCTCATATGGTCGTCAGCTAGAACATTGAAAAAATGTTGGGACATCTGAAATGTTATCCCTCTTAAATGGGAAATGTAGACTATCAACCTTCCATTTATCCTGTTGCCTATAGTTATACTGACCTATTCTGTAAGAAAAATAAATTTGGTGAGTCCCAAGAATAATTAAAGTCCTCAATTTATTAGAAAATAATTAAAAGATCATACAGGTTGGGGATACATCTCAACGCGTTTCTGGCAAAAGCCCTTATTCACTGAGATACAGATTCCTTATGATACATGGTATAAAAACAAATGGTGACCAACCATTGATCAATAAACACATATGTTAGCAATCAATCACATGATGGTATTAATAACAGCCAGAAACTAATAACAAAAAAAACAAACAATATGGACAAAAAAAACATCTTCAGTACCCCTTATAGCTGCCAATTTCAGGAAATAAAAAATATTGTACACAGATATGTCCCTATATTATTTCAGGATCGAGATTTAAACAAAATCCTGGAAAATGGATTAGTATGTGTGCCAAGAAAAGGGAGATCATTAGGTGCTACTCTTTCCCCAAGTCTATACATGCCACAAAAAAGTGCTAAAAAAATCTGGCTCAGTTGTAAAGGTTTTTTTAAATGTGCATGTTCCAAATGTACGATGTGCCAGTATACAATGCAAACTCAAAAAATTGATGCAACCAATGATATAAAAAGATTTATTAATTGCAATACTAACTATGTTGTGTATTGCATATTTTGCAAAGAATGTAAAATTAAATACATTGGCTGCACAATACGCAAATTAAAGAAAAGGATGTCACCAACATCAAAAATAAAAATGCATCCTATTCAGGAGCTTATAACATTTTGTAGAGAGACATAAAGGGGAATTAAAAAATTTTTCTTTCTATGGGTTAGAAAAAGTGGATATTCCTATTAGAGGAGGGGATTGGAGGAAAAAACTCCTCCTAAGAGAGTTATTTTGGATTATTAAACTGGACACAAAATACCCCAATGGCATGAACTATAGGAATGATACCCTTTATCTACATTAGATCTCAGAGAATTGAATGTCGTTTTTTTTTTTTGTTTGTTTGTTTGTTTTTTCTCTCTTTCTTTTTCTCTGGCTTTCTTGGATTTAGCCTTGTGATTATGCTGATTATTCTCAAATGTGATTGATTGCTAACATATGTGTTTATTGATCAATGGTTGGTCACCATTTGTTTTTATACCATGTATCATAAGGAATCTGTATCTCAGTGAATAAGGGCTTTTGCCAGAAACGCGTTGAGATGTATCCCCAACCTGTATGTTCTTTTAATTATTTTCTAATAAATTGAGGATTTTAATTATTCTTGGGACTCACCAAATTTATTTTTCTTACGTGAAACCTTAAGTCACGGCTATTGGTTGGAGACCCACAGCATTGCAAAACGGACTGAGCTATACTAAGAGGACACGGTGAGGCTGTCTTTTTTGTTTATTGATCTATTCTGCAGTATGTGTGTAGATATTGTAATCTTTTGGCAACTTTACCTGCATATAAATATACTTATACGTTTTTCTGTGCTACAGCGCTATGTGCTGCTTGGTCTGGAATACGTGAGCTGCGGGGACTTTAACACCTTTCTACTGACGAAGGGGTGGCTTGACATCCCCAGCGCAAGGTACATTTTATGTTGCCTACAATCCTGATCATAGCTGTACATAAATGTCTAGGGTTGGTTCTGTTCACTTCGGTGCTGTATTATATGCCTTTGGGTTCTGGTGCTTTTTATATCAAAAATATTATAGACTGCAGTGACAGAAACCTGAGTGGCTCCATTATTCATCAGTGGGATCTGGCAGGATTTGTTGTATGTTCTGTATATAGTCATCTTGTTCTGGTCGATCATGTAGATAATATTGGCTGGATCTTGGTGTTTCTTGTCTTCTCCTCGGGAAGCTACACTCATTCGTGTCTTTTTGTCAGATTCTATGCCGCTGAACTGGTCTGTGGAATCCAGTACCTCCACTCCAAGGGCATCATCCACAGAGACCTCAAGCCCGAAAACATCCAGGTGGCTGAAACGGGCCATATTAAGATCACAGATTTCGGTCTCGCAATTGACAACATGCATGGAGACCGAACAGCCACCGAATACGCTGGAACACCGGGCTACATGGCTCCTGAGGTGCAGACAATAGTGCTTTCCTATTTAGTTTTCACAAAAATTATAGTCCATGGGGTGTTAACATTTTGACCTTTCTGTTCTCTCTTCCATGATAGATTTTTCCTGGCAAGGAGTATAACGCCGGAGTAGACTGGTATTCTTTTGGTGTCATCTTAAAAGATATGGTTACCAGTGAGTGTACGTTCCATCTGACACTCGATGAGGCATCCTCCGGCATTGATGACATCATTAAACAGGTCAGTATAACTCCAAGTTATTAGTACTAGGGGTTGTATAATATTCATTTAAATGGTGATGTCGTGAGAATGTTTTATTGTCTCTACCACTTACCTTCATGGGTTTTACTTTATTGTTTTTAGCTCCTTCAGAAAGATCCAGCCAGACGCTTAGGAGTCCATGGTAACATCAGAGAGCAGGTGTTTTTTCAGTGTATTGACTGGGTCTCTGTGGAAGCCCTGAAAGTGCCTCCACCACACATCCCTGTAGTAAGTATATGTCCAGATCACATTGCACCATCATCTCTGCATAGGGGAAACAATAATGGGTAGAGAACACTTATTGAAAGCTGATAGTTGTTTCTATCATTTTTTGGTGTTGACTTTCTGTTGAGTATTATTTACCGCTGACACTAACATTGTTATATCAACATCATCCAGAGATGCTGGTCCTGGTCTGATGGTTCAGATCATTTCACTTTTCACTTTCAAGTTAACGTGGACATCATCCTTCTCCAGAAGGTTTAAGATTTTGGTAATTTTAGTGCAGTTTAAAACCAGGACTGTGATAAAAAGTCATATTCTTAATGTTATGATTCTTTTTTTGTTTTATAGCCAACTAAAGCTCATCACCGTTCTCGACCACACCATCTGGAGAAATTAGAAGCAGCAGAGGCCAAAAATTCACCTCTATCAGCAAAGGACCAGGCCATGTTCAAGGGATTTTCTTTTGTCAACATGGAAATGACGCGCCCCCTGGGCCTGTGCTGTGCACGGGGATATGTAGCGCCCCGAGGGTTCGGCCGCTACAGGGGTATTGCACCTCTGCCAGAGGTGTGATATTCCACTCCCGGGTAAGGATGGAGTATGGACCAGGGCTCAGTTAGCTGCATACAGCACACACACCCCATTTCCGAGGGACAGCTCAACGGTGCTCCCACTAGACAGAAGTGCAGGCACGACCGACCATGTCCCTGCTGGAGTGGGGAGGGAGGGGTGGAACACCCAGTGCTGTAGGGGCAGATAGGGGGCGGTTCCTGAGCATAGGAAGGAGCTCACTGGTTGCTGGTCACCTGGGCTTATGGCTAGAAGGAGGTATAAAAGGTGGGCACCATCTTAGATCTAGGTTCTGTCCAGAGAGGAGAAGACAGGGAGTAGAGGCTCTGTAGGAGCCCTACTCCAGAAGGGCCTAGTGAGAGGCCGAGGAGGAGGTGAAGGGGAGCTGAGATTTTGGCTCATCTCAGCTCCAAGAGAAAGGAACAGAAACAGAAAGGAACTGCAAAGGAGAAGAGACAGAGAAACAGAAGGGCTCAGGAACAAGAAGGTGGAAGGGACCCTAAGAACCCACGAGAATCCAGGGTGAAGGGTCAGGCAGATTAAGGGTACCGGATCCCAAGTTGGTGGAGGAGAAACTACCCTCAGCCAAAGACCGGTCGTCGTGATCATATATTGGTGCGACACCTCATCAAACCTGCTAGGAAGGCACCATATAGGACAGCGGAGGACGGGCCCACGTTTAACCGCACAGGTCCGCGGCAGCTGGACAAAAGTGGGTCACTGGTGAGGCAGGCCAGAGAAAGGATAAAAGGGGGTCCTGTGCCATGCTCCAGAACTGCCTGGGAGTTGACCGAGCCCCGCACCTGGTGGACGCAGCACGGCTCGGGTGGTCACTGCCGACGGAAGTGACCTGGAGTACCTGAACTTTGAGTAAAGACCCTGGACTGTAATTTGTCGTCTGTGTGCTCATTCGCGCCTCCAGCACTATTAGCACCGGGACTCTCACTACCATCACTCCCACCATCCACTACACTGCCCTGGGGCTGCACTCTTCCCGTGGGGAGTCACATCACCTCAGCTGCACCCATCATCAGCCCCAGCGGACTGCCTTGCAGCGGCGGTTCCTAATAACCGCAATCCACGGGTGGCGTAGTCGGACATTATCTCAAGTACGTAGCAGACTACCAATGGTCTGACCACCCTGAGCCGTTGGACCGGGCCGCCACTACTACTACCCCCGTCGTTCCCCTATCGCCCGGATCCGCGTGCCCCACGGCCCAGGGGGCGAGTCAGCTTTGGCGTAGTCGGCAGGATCGTGACCAACCCGCCACAGACGGGTATTGCGTGCCTGAAGAGAATTACACATGTACCTTAAAAAGAAGTTTCCCGCCATCCGGAGCCGATTCTCGCCATCAGACGCCATCTTGGACCGTTTCCCGCCGTCTTCATCCGTTTTTCCCGCCCTGGCAGAGCGGACTCCATTATGTGTGCACCAAAAGACAGCAGGAAGCCACCTCCCACCGTGGGCCAGATCCCAGAATGGCGCCAAAGAAGGAGCCCGCCCCCACCAGCCATGAATGCAGCAGTGGAGATGTCTATCAACATGGGGGGGCTGCCCCTGAAAGTGATTGTCACCAAGTTGCCCCGGGGCCGCCCCCAATGGGGGTGGGAAGAGAAGAAAACTGCGGGGCAGGGGGTGGTCTGGATCAGTCCAGACAGACCGCACCCGGGAATGGACGCCCTGAGCCGCACCAGTCTCCTGGCCCGAAGCCTGCTGCAGGCCGAACCGCTCTGCAGCCTAGCAGAAGTCCTGGCGCAGCTCCCCAGAGATCCGGAGCGTGCGCAAGCTGCACTGGAGGACCTGGTGCGGAGGATGGTCCGGGCGCAGCAAGATGCACTCACAGAGTGGAGAAAGGAACTGGCCCGGCAGGCCGAGACCCATCAGCGACAGACTTCAGCCGCACCCCGCGGTTTGCCTGCCTCGGAGGACGGCGCAAGAGGAGAGAGGACCGGAGGCGACGCCGCGGAGGGAGCCGCGAGGACTGAGGCAAGTGAAGGGGACGTCACCACCCCAAGCCCAGCAACCGCAAGCCTGCCCCAGCCCCCAGTCGCGGCACCCGAAGCCCCACTCACCGCGCCTGTTGCCGCGCCGCCACTACTTCCAGCTAGGCCTCAAGCGGTGAGAGCCGCGGCCACGCCCCGCCCGTCGCCACGCCCCTTGACCCGGGCGCCGTAAAGCGAGAAGCGTCATCGGCCTGGTCGCAAGGCCTGGATGACCCGGGCGCCATCGCTGAGCCTGCGCCCCTGTCCCGGATGGGACTACCACCTAGGGCGACCGAGAGACCCCTGGCCTGGTCGCAAGGCCGAGTGCCCCCGGGCGCTGCCCCCAGATCAAGTCCCTCTACCATACCACGACTGGGTGTGGACTTGATTGCCCATCATACCGGTCCGGATGGACTGCCCCTGGAGTGGCCGGCCGAAGTCATCAGCAATCAGCCATGGAAGACCCAGCCCCCGCGCGAGCCTCTGTTACCGGCTCCAGAACCCGTGGAGGTCACCCTACCCCCACTGGAGGACATCCAATTTGCGTGGGACCCCACCGGCGAGAACTTGATGGGGTTCTCCCAAGAGACTCGGGCAGACGCGGTCCGTCGTCTGGAGGCCTGTCATCAGCAACTGGCGACCTTTGAGCGGGAGCGACGAGAGAGACGCGTCAGGGAGGAACGGCTCCAAGCCCAGAGTGCTGAACAAAAACGTAAGGCCCGCCAAGACCCCAAAGCTGCCCGTGGTCCCCGAATCACCGGGACCATAGTCAAGTTCCACATGGAGAACGGCTGGGGCTTCATCAGGGGCCCAGAAACCGCAGGCGACGTCTTTGTGACCCGCAGGGACGTCGAAAGTCATCTACCGGAGGGGCATCGTGGCCGTGACCTGTACCCTGGTGATGTGGTCACCTTCACCTGCCACGTAGGTGCGAAAGGACCATACGCCCTACATGTCCATCGGCTCACCGAGGAGGAGCTACAATACCGCAGCTATGAGGAGAGCCAAGAGGACCCGGACGGGCCTGAAGATCCGTATGAGGAGGAAGAAGGAGCGTCACGAAGACACCGTTACCAGTGAACGGTAAAGTGGCATTGTAAATAGTTACCCGTAAGGGTGCAAAAGAACTGTGTGGGACTGTTACAGATTGAAGTGTGGTCCCCGTTGGGACTGATATAGGACTGTTTGAAAATTGTCTAGTCCCCTAAGTAACCTGGCTGAGGACTGAGAGCAGCCATCCCTCTTCCCCTAACAGGCTGAGGACTGTGAGCAGCCATTCCCCTATCCCCACCGGCCGAGGACTGGAAACGGCCAATTCCATGTATATAGTTGCGCTTCCTAAAGCGCCCCCTACTGGTTTTATACAAGAACCGCAACATCTACCTCAAAGTTAAAATGGACTGTTGCACCTTAAAAAAAAGGAAGAGCACCTGGTTGCAAGTTGCACCGCAGCCAAGAACCCAAGAATGTGCTTTAATTAAAAATGTTTTATATATGAAAAGTTTTTATATGCTGCTAGATATTGATGTGAATGTTTTCTATAGTGTGAAATGTCAAAAGAGTTCCGGAAGTATTGAAAAAGTTTTTCTATAATGCCTAGTGAAAAGAAAAGTGTGTCCCATAAAGGGAGTTGAACCGTAATGTCTGTTTCTAAATGTAAGAAGTTATTGAAAAAGTTTTGCATGTCCTGTAATCAACTGTTTTTGCTCTTTTCCAGCCCGAGGACGTGCTGTGCTTTACCAGGGGGGAATGTAGCGCCCCGAGGGTTCGGCCGCTACAAGGGTATTGCACCTCTGCCAGAGGTGTGATATTCCACTCCCGGGTAAGGATGGAGTATGGACCAGGGCTCAGTTAGCTGCATACAGCACACACACCCCATTTCCGAGAGACAGCTCAACGGTGCTCCCACTAGACAGAAGTGCAGGCACGACCGACCATGTCCCTGCTGGAGTGGGGAGGGAGGGGTGGAACACCCAGTGCTGTAGGGGCAGATAGGGGGCGGTTCCTGAGCATAGGAAGGAGCTCACTGGTTGCTGGTCACCTGGGCTTATGGCTAGAAGGAGGTATAAAAGGTGGGCACCATCTTAGATCTAGGTTCTGTCCAGAGAGGAGAAGACAGGGAGTAGAGGCTCTGTAGGAGCCCTACTCCAGAAGGGCCTAGTGAGAGGCCGAGGAGGAGGTGAAGGGGAGCTGAGATTTTGGCTCATCTCAGCTCCAAGAGAAAGGAACAGAAAGGAACAGAAACAGAAAGGAACTGCAAAGGAGAAGAGACAGAGAAACAGAAGGGCTCAGGAACAAGAAGGTGGAAGGGACCCTAAGAACCCACGAGAATCCAGGGTGAAGGGTCAGGCAGATTAAGGGTACCGGATCCCAAGTTGGTGGAGGAGAAACTACCCTCAGCCAAAGACCGGTCGTCGTGATCATATATTGGTGCGACACCTCATCAAACCTGCTAGGAAGGCACCATATAGGACAGCGGAGGACGGGGCCCACGTTTAACCGCACAGGTCCGCGGCAGCTGGACAAAAGTGGGTCACTGGTGAGGCAGGCCAGAGAAAGGATAAAAGGGGGTCCTGTGCCATGCTCCAGAACTGCCTGGGAGTTGACCGAGCCCCGCACCTGGTGGACGCAGCACGGCTCGGGTGGTCACTGCCGACGGAAGTGACCTGGAGTACCTGAACTGTGAGTAAAGACCCTGGACTGTAATTTGTCGTCTGTGTGCTCATTCGCGCCTCCAGCACTATTAGCACCGGGACTCTCACTACCATCACTCCCACCATCCACTACACTGCCCTGGGGCTGCACTCTTCCCGTGGGGAGTCACATCACCTCAGCTGCACCCATCATCAGCCCCAGCGGACTGCCTTGCAGCGGCGGTTCCTAATAACCGCAATCCACGGGTGGTGTAGTCGGACATTATCTCAAGTACGTAGCAGACTACCAATGGTCTGACCACCCTGAGCTGCGGGACCGGACCGCCACTACTACTACCCCCGTCGTTCCCCTATCGCCCGGATCCGCGTGCCCCACGGCCCAGGGGGCGAGTCAGATACCCGGAGCCGGATCGCTGGGGGTTGTAGTCTCAATGTGGCAGTGACCCGGTCCGTGCCCAGGGCGGTCAAACCTGTGGCAGTCTATTGGCATTGTAATTGTCCGACTATGCCACCCATGGATTGCGGTCAGTGGGGACCGCCGCTGCGCTGCAGACCGCTGAGGCTGATGTTGTTTGCGCAGCCGAGTATGGGATAACTCCCCACGGGAGAAGTATTGCCTCAGGGCAGCTAATGTGGATGATGGGAGTGATGGTGTGAGCGTCCCAGTAGTAATGGTGCTGGTGCGGCAAGGAATCACAGAGACATGTGGTGCAGTTCAGGGTCTTTACTGATGGTATAAAGCAGACCCTCCCGGGAGTACTGGTTAGCAGTAGGGGCCTGGTCAGTCTGTGAGCAAGCAGGATCTCCCCCTGGCCAGGTGGAGTTGTAGGCCTCCCCGACTATCTGCACTCTTTCCTGGCTACCTTGCTCTATGCGGGTAGAAGTAGCCCACGTCCCTGAGTATACCGTGTGGTGCTCACCCGTATGGCCGGTGACTTGGGGCCTTCCGTTAGCCTTCGCTTCATGATGGCGGTGCTGGTCCCTTGCTTGTGACCGTGCCTTCGGGTTTCTAAGGCCAGAGGACATGGAATCCCCTGCCGGTTGGATTCTGCTGCTGGACCTGGATGTCCCCACAGCCTCGGACTCCGTGTCCGGGTTAGTGTCTTCAGCCAAGGCGAGCCTTCTAGCTTCCAGGCTCTGGCACTCGCTCCTGCTCCTACAGAGCTCCTGTTGTCACTTTCCCTGTGTCTGGAACTCAACTCTTTCTGACTTAATCCCGCCCCAGACCCAGTTTATAAGGGCAGATTCCTCCCCTCCCAGGTCTGGGTGGGCCGTGTTGCATGCTTAGGGCTCCTGACCAGAGAAACCTCCCACTTGCTCTCAGACATAATATCTCTATTACTGTGGTAACCAGACCCCTGGGGTGCCACATTCCCCCCCTAGTAAATTTTAGTACTCCGGGACTAAACACACATTTTTTTTTTTTTAAAGAAACATAAATACAGGGTATAACAATAACACAATAACATATTTACAAGAAGCTTTAGTTCTTTAAAGGTCACGGCGTGTCCGCAACCGGATGTCCATATCACCCAAGGTGAAGCTTTAAGCGAAGTAGGGGACCTGTTCAAAGCAAACCCCTTGCGTTGTCCTTGGGCGTGGCTGCAAGGCTGGAGCTAGCTACTTTGGGCGCAAGTAGGCCACGCCAGACAGGTTTTCTCTTCCGTGGCCGTCTTCACAAGAGGCACGAAGGTGCAACTATCTACAAAACTGTTCCGGTTATCAGTGTCCATAACCTGTTAGTCCATAAAAACCTAATGGTAACTGGAGAAACATAATTAATAACAGGCAACAAACATAAACCATAAACATTTAAACAGATAAATTCGCAGTGCATTAGTTTAGATTCTCCAGCGAGCGGGCATTTGACCTCTAGTGACTCTAGTGGACCTACGGAGCTCACTAACTGGTCCTGCACTACAGGGTGTAGAAGGTGTTATGGGTAAGCTGGGCAGCTGTCTGCGCACTCTTTGGCTCACTAGGGGCACGGCAGGCTCACTACTAGCAGAGGGTTGATCCTCCTGTGCTGCTGGTGTGGACTCTTCTGCCTCTTGGGCCGGCTGCTCTTCCAGCTCTACCTGGTCTTCTGTAGGCACTTGAGGGGCTGGTTGGAGAAAGGTGAGGACGGGCACCACAATAGCGTTGTTTACTTGTGTCCAGGACCGGGGAAAGTCTCCGAGTACGGTGGTGATCATTCCCTCCTTTTCCTCTACGGGTTGAGGGTCTTCCTGATCTTCATCCATGCTTTGCTTCTCGTGGCACTTTTTCAGGTGGTCTCTGGAGACAGTGGCTGTGGTCTCTCCTCCATCCTTGCTGATGACGTACACCTTTGGATTATGGTGGCTTGAGGGCAGTACGGTGTACGGGTCCTTTTCCCATTGGTCGTCCAACTTATGGAGCCGCCTTTTTCTTTTCAAGACCTGCTCTCCAGGTACCAGGGGAACAGCGGGAGCATGTTGGTTATAAGTTCTCTCCTGCCTTTCTCTTGATTGACAGAGACTTCGCTCGACGCTCTCTTGTACTTTCCGGTACTGCTGCTGCCGTTCTGTATCCCAGTCTGTCTCTGGTGAGGTGTCCTCGGGTATCAGGACTCCCATATCCAGGTCAACAGGCAGCTTACCAGGTCTTGCTCGCATTAGGTAAGCCGGGGTACAGTTGGTGGAACCTACCGGGATGTGGTTATACAGGTCCACCAGATCGGGCAGTTTCTCAGGCCACAGACTGCGTTCTTCCAGGGGCAATGTTTTTAGCAGATCTATCACCACCTGGTTCATCTTCTCGCAGAGTCCATTGGTTTGGGGGTGATAGGGCGTTGTTCTTATCTTCTTGCAGCCATACAGGTTGCAGAACTCCTGGAAGACCTCGGCTTCGAAGGCTGGTCCTTGGTCCGTCAGCACTTGGTCCGGGTACCCGTGTGGGTGGCAGAAGTGCAGCTGGAAGGCTCTGGCTGCTGTTTGTGCTGTTAAGTCTTTGACGGGGACCACCACTAGGAATCGGGAGTAGTGATCCACGATGGTTAGGGCGTAGACATACCCGCTTCTGCTTGGAGCCAGTTTAACATGGTCCAGAGCGACCAGTTCCAGCGGCTGCCTGGTGATGATGGGCTGCAGGGGAGTCCTCTGGCTGGCACGGTCCCTTCTTCTTAGATTGCACGGGCCACAGTCTCTACACCACCTCTCAATGGCTCCTCTCATGCCTATCCAGTAGAACCGTTCACGCAGCAGGAACTCCAGCTTCTTCCATCCGAAGTGCCCGGCTCCATTGTGGTAGGCCTCCAGCACCATAGCCGCGTCCCGTCTCGGTAACACCACCTGCCAGATCAGCTCATGTGTCCGGGAATTGACCATTCTGCGGCACAACTTCTCCTTGTAGAGAAACAGTCTGCTCTTCTCCGTCCACAGTTGCTTGGTCTCTTCCGGAGCGTCTGGGTCCAGGCGGGCGTCAGCCTGGGTCAGCATCTCCTTCACCAGACGGACTGCGGGGTCACTGTTTTGCGTCTCCGCCCAGTTGTAGTGGGGTAAGGGGTTGAACGTAGCGGATCGCTGGCCCCTCACACGGTGGGAATACTGGGTAATCCCATGACGGTGAAACGCAGGGAGTTCGATCTCTTCCAATTCTTCTGGATCCTCCCCTTCATCCGGTAGGTTTGGCATTCTGGACAGGGCGTCCGCGTTGGTATTGGAGCGTCCTGCCTGGTATTTGATTGTGAACTCAAAATTGGACAGGCGGGCCATCCATCTCTGCTCCAGGGCACCCAGTCTTGCAGTGTCCAGGTGTGTCAACGGGTTGTTGTCCGTGTACACGGTGAACCTGGAAGAGGCAAGGTAATGCTTGAAGCGTTCGGTTACTGCCAACACCACTGCCAGGAACTCGAGCTTGAACGAGCTGTAATTCTCAGGGTTTCTTTCCGTGGGTCGCAGTTTTCGGCTGGCGTAAGCAATTACTCGTTCTCTCCCCTGCTGGATCTGGGACAGTACGGCTCCTAGCCCGATGTTGCTTGCGTCCGTGTAGAGGATAAAGGGCTGGCTGTAATCAGGGTACGCCAGGATTTCATCCCCCGTGAGGGCCATCTTCAGCTGGCGGAAGGACTCCTCTTCCAGCTTTTCCCATTTGAAGGGTGGCTTCTGGTTTTTGGCCTTCCTGGACTGGCCTATCAGGAGGTCCTGCATGGGAGCTGCCTTCTTGGTAAAACCGAGAATGAATCTTCGGTAGTAGCCTACCAACCCGAGGAACTGCCGCACTTCCTTTATGCTGGATGGTCTTGGCCAGTCCTTAATCACGGTGATCTTGTCAGGGTCGGGGGCTACTCCGTCAGCACTCACCACGTGTCCCAGGTATTGTACCTTTGGCTTCAGTAGATGACACTTTGAGGGTTTTACCTTTAGGCCATAGTTCGCCATGGCTTCAAACACTTCTGCCAGGTGTTCCAGATGGTCCTCATAGGTCTTGGAATAGACGATGACGTCGTCCAGGTATAATAGGACCGTCTCGAAGTTCCGGTGTCCCAGACAGCATTCCATCAACCGTTGGAAGGTTCCTGGTGCATTACAGAGCCCGAACGGCATACAGTTAAATTCGCTGAGTCCCATCGGGGTGGTGAATGCGGTTTTCTCCCGGTCCGCCTCTGCTACAGGAACCTGCCAGTACCCGCTAGTGAGATCCAAAGTAGAGAAGAAGTTAGCAGATTTTAATGCAGCTAAGGACTCTTCTATCCTTGGTAACGGGTACGCATCTTTGTGTGTGATACGGTTGACCTTCCTGTAGTCTACACACATTCTCATGGTGTTGTCTTTCTTTTTCACTAAGACTAGTGGAGCTGCCCAGGGGCTACAGCTGTCCCTAATTACCCCAGCCTCCTTCATGTCTTTTAGCATCCCCTTGGTGTGTTGATAGTGTGCAGGGGGTACGGGTCGGTGTCTCTCCTTTATGGGAGGATGGTCTCCCGTGGGGATGTGAAGTTCTACCCCCTTTACTCGCCCGAAGTCTAGCGGGTGTTTACTAAACACTCTCTCGTACTCTTGAACCACCCGGTAGACTCCCTGTTTTTGGTGTGAGGGAGTGGAGTCCGTACCTAAATGCAGTTGCTGACACCAGTCCTCCATTGGTTTCTTAGAACCGTTACCTTCCTCTGGTTGAGATGGAGGCAAGGGTTCCACGGTCTGTACAGAGTTTTGGTTGATGGTGAACAACTTGGCTAGCGTGGCATACCGGGGCAGGTATACTTCTCTCTCCCCGATATGGCGTACATTGACCACCCCCCGTGCTGTCAAAATGGTGGGCCTACTGTCTGAGTAGACGGGTTCTACCATTGCTTGGTAGTCTCTACCTCTTAGACCAATAGCTGCCCGGCACCAAATCATCATCTCACTTTTTGGGGGCATGGCAATAGGGAACGGGTCACACATTCTCACGCTACCTATCTCACCACCAGATAGTTTCACTTGTTGCCGCTTCATCAGTGCCCGGATCTCTTTCTGGAGCACACGCTGCTGGCTGGAACTGACATTCTTGGCAACCTGTTGCAAAATAAGAATCACCTCTGCAAGACAGTTTTCAATTACGTTAGTACCTAGGGTGATTTTTGGGTGACTCTCGCGACGGTCAATGTCCACAATGATAAGTCCTTGTGCCGGCAGTTCAACTTTAACGACCTTGATGGTCATTTCCTTAAATCCTATCTGTGGCACGGGCTGACCATTGCTGGAGATAATGCTCAGGTCGTCATCTGGGTAGCGGGTTATGTCCGAGTCATTCCAGTACTGCTTGAAGAGCACGTACGGGATGGTGGTGACCTGTGACCCGGTGTCTAGTAGGGCACTCATAGGAATGCCATCCAGTACCACAGGCAAGACCGGACGTCCCCCTACGTATTTGTCACGCCAGTTTGATGGGCCTGATGATCTTATGCCTGGGGGTTGGCCCTCTACCCCAGGTTGTGCCCGTTTAAATGACAGTACCTTGCCATATGTCCGGGTTGGTTGCAGCGGCGGCAGATGGGTCGTCCGTCCTCGTTGTATCTGTCGCTGGGTCTTCCTCTGGCCGGTGGGGTCCTCCTCAGTTGGCGCCACGGGACGTCCTCCAGTCCGGATGCCAGCTGGATCTTTTCTGGAGAAGAGACCTGTAAAGACTGCACAGTTCTGGTTAGCGCGGCAACACTCTTAGTCAGCTCTTGGACCTGGTGGTGCAGGTCTGTTGCCGGGTCATTGTTCAAAGCCTGCGCATCAGCTCCCACAGGACCTGCAGACAAGGGCGCCGTCTCCTGGTGGTAAGTGATAGCAGGGCGCCTGTGGGTCACAGCGCCACCTGGTGCCGGTTCTCGGAGCACCCGGATGGCTCTGTCCTCGAACTGTGCAAAGTCCAGGTCAGGGTCCTGTAAGGCCATTGCCCGCAACTGGGTTCGGTGGGCATTGCACAGTAGACCCTCAATAAATTGTTCGGTCAACAGCATGTTTTCATTTCCCACGCTGTCAGGGTCTGCCTGCTTAATGGCTGTCAGGGCCTCTTGTAGGTTTAGAGCATAGTCTCTTATACTTTCATGTGCCCGTTGTTTGCACCCGCAAAATCTTAGTTTTATCTCGGCTGAGGTGTGGGTGTCAAATGTGTCTTTCAGCCGGGCTAGTATCTCTCTGACAGTCCTCTTCTTCCCAGGTGACCAGGACTTTACCTCCCTTTGGGCTGCCCCGATTAACTGGGCCACCAGGATGCTTACTTTTTGCTCTTCCGTGAGGGGGTATACCTGGAAGAGGCTATCAAGTCTTTCCCTAAAGTCACTCAGGGTATGTGACTCCCCTGAGTACTGGGGTAGCCAGGTTGCCCCCGGGATATAGGGCATGGTGAATGGCATGACCGCTGCAGCGGTTGTGCTGGCGGCCGGTGTGGCGGTGGAGCTCCCCTCAGTGTCCGACATCCTCCTTCCCCCCTAGTGGACCGTGGCCTACCTTGCGATGCTCTTCTTCCGTAGGCCGCGGCTCCGCAGTCAATCTTCGGGGTAGAGGACCTGGCGTCGTGCTCCGATGACGTCAGCGTCGCTCTTCCTCCCTTCCAGGACCTTGCGCCGCGTCCGTGCGTGGGGCGGAGCTTCGGATCTCGCGCGCTTTCGGCGTCCACGCCCCTCTTCTTCCCGCGCGGCGTCCCGAAGATGGCGTCCGAAGGCGGGAAGCAGCTGCGGATGGCGGGAAGATGGCAGAAGACGGCGGGAAACGGTCCAAGATGGCGTCCGATGGCGGGAAACGACTCCGGACGGCGGGAAACTTCACCACAGGTAAGTATAAAAGTCTTTTTCAGGCACGCAGTACCCGGTGGTTGCGGGCACGAAATCCTGCCGACTACGCCAAAGTTGATGCGCCCCCTGGGCCTGTGTGTGGCACCCCAGGGGTCTGGTTTCCACAGTAACAGCAATGTTATGTCTGAGAGCAGGTGGGAGGTCTCTTGGTCAGGAATCCTATGCATGCCACACCTCCTGCCCAGTCCTGGGAGGGGAAGAACTTCCCCTGTATAAACCTGGGGCTGAGGCAGGGTTAGAGAGTTCAGAGGGAGAGTGCAGCCAGGAGGGCTGACAGGGAGCTGTGGCTCCGGCTGGGCCCAGCTCCTGGGCCATGCCAGAAGTAGAGAAGAGAAGCAGCATAGGAAGAAACAACAGTAGCTCTGTGGGAGCAGTGTTACAAAGAGTCAGGGGCTGGCAGCTGCAGAGCTCGCCCTGACTGAGAAGATTTCTTACCGGACCCGGAGTCCGAGGCTGTGGGGACTAACTCCTACCCAGCAGCAGAATCCGTCAGGCAGGGGATTTCAGGTCCTCTGGCCAAGAAACCCGAAGGCACGGTCACACGCGTGGGACCAGCACCGCCGTCGTGGAGCGGAAGCCACTAGAAGGCCCCGAGTCACCGGCCATACGGGTGAGCACCACACGGTACACTCAGGGACGTGGGCTACTTATACTCGCTTCTAGCAAGGTAGCCAGAAGAGTACAGTCAGTTTGGGAGGCCTACAACTCCGCCTGGCCAGGGGAGATCCCATCTGCTCAAGGACTGACCAGGCCCCAATCGCTAGCCAGTACTCCGGGAGGGTCTATCTTTGTCACCAGTAAAGACCCTGAACTACACCGCATCGTCTCTGAGTGGTTCCTGCTACCCCCATCATCCACGTCGGCTGCCCTGAGGCCATACCCCTCCCGTTGGGGGTTATACCATCCCCGCTGCACCATCCTTCCACCGGCCTCAGCGGTCTGCCCTGCAGCGGCAGCTCCAAAGCTGCATTCAACGGGTGGCGTAGTCATCCAACATCCACTGCTAATAGACCGCCACTTAGTTTGACTCCCTGGGCACGGACCGGGTCACCGCCACGAGACTACAACCCTCAAAAGATCCGGCTCCGGGTAAGCTCCCGCGTGCGCAACGCAGCGCGACACAGGCCCAGGGGCGCGTCATGTGCTGTGCAGGGGGATACCTGGAGCCGGATCGCTGGGGGTTGTAGTCTCAATGTGGCGGTGACCCGGTCCGTGCCCAGGGCGGTCAAACCGGTGGCAGTCTATTGGTATTGTAATTGTCCGACTACGCCACCCGTGGATTGCGGTCAGTGGGGACCGCCGCTGCACTGCAGACCGCTGAGGCTGATGTTGTTTGCGCAGCCGAGTATGGGATAACTCCCCACGGGAGAAGTATTGCCTCAGGGCAGCTAATGTGGATGATGGGAGTGATGGTGTGAGCGTCCCAGTAGTAATGGTGCTGGTGCGGCAAGGAATCACAGAGACGTGTGGTGCAGTTCAGGGTCTTTACTGATGGTATAAAGCAGACCCTCCCGGGAGTACTGGTTAGCAGTAGGGGCCTGGTCAGTCTGTGAGCAAGCAGGATCTCCCCTGGCCAGGTGGAGTTGTAGGCCTCCCCGACTATCTGCACTCTTTCCTGGCTACCTTGCTCTATGCGGGTAGAAGTAGCCCACGTCCCTGAGTATACCGTGTGGTGCTCACCCGTATGGCCGGTGACTTGGGGCCTTCCGTTAGCCTTCGCTTCACGATGGCGGTGCTGGTCCCTTGCTTGTGACCGTGCCTTCGGGTTTCTAAGGCCAGAGGACATGGAATCCCCTGCCGGTTGGATTCTGCTGCTGGACCTGGATGTCCCCACAGCCTCGGACTCTGTGTCCGGGTTAGTGTCTTCAGCCAAGGCGAGCCTTCTAGCTTCCAGCCTCTGGCACTCGCTCCTGCTCCTACAGAGCTCCTGTTGTCACTTTCCCTGTGTCTGGAACTCAACTCTTTCTGACTTAATCCCGCCCCAGACCCAGTTTATAAGGGCAGATTCCTCCCCTCCCAGGTCTGGGTGGGCCGTGTTGCATGCTTAGGGCTCCTGACCAGAGAAACCTCCCACTTGCTCTCAGACATAATATCTCTATTACTGTGGTAACCAGACCCCTGGGGTGCCACAGAAACCCTTGACAAGACACCAGCTCCATAGTCACCAGAGCGAGCTGTCTTCCTCAGCCTCCAGAAGACCTTAAAGAACCGAAGAGTGAACATCACTGATCATCTGCAAACACTGCTGGAATGAAGATGACCATGGACACAACACTGAGGGACCCCAAAGACAGACTCTAAAGATGGAGAAGCCAGATATTGTAATCATATGCTGGCGGTAAGTATAAGCGCCACAACACCTGCGCTTCACTATAATCATAGACATGTGCAGAACTTTTTACACTAACCGGTAATTGGATTTTCCTCTTGCTCATGACAGCCCCATCTTTTGGTGCTGTCTTGGGCTGAGAAGAAATAACATGGTGTGCGATGGCCGGCTATTAAGGGGAGGAGGCCGGATTTTTTTTTTTTTAAACAAACATCATTGCACATGTCTATGATAATTTTTACCCTTACCGGTAGTAAGATTTCCTCACCCTTATGAAAATGCTGTCATGGGTGTTGGGAAAAGGTGTGTGATGGCCGGCTATTAAGGGGAGGAAGGAGGCCGGATTTTTTTTTTATGCAGCTGAGAATAAAGATGACAGCGGATCCCAGTGGAAGAAAGAGATGCCAGCAGATCTACTCATATGCTGGCGGTAAGTATAAGTGACGCGCCCCCAGGGTCATGGGGTATTCGGCAGCCGAGCCTCTGGTTGCCGGTATGGGGGTATCACAGTGGGTGGCCCGGTCCGTGGCCAAGGGCGGTCACTCAAAAGGGGAAATAGTTATAGGGGATTTAAGTGTTCGTGACGCCACCCGTGGATTGCAGTTAGAGGGAGCCGCCGCTGCGGAACAGTCCTCTGGAGCTGGTGTTACGGCAGCAGGGATGGTGTGGCTCTCCACGGGTAGAGCTAGCTCCAGGGCAGTGTAGGTGAATGGTGGTTGCGCTGGGCGTTGTAGTGCAGGGAGGGAATGATGGCGCAGACAAAATAATTGGCCAGAGGTGGTGCAGTGCAGTCATCCGTGTCTTTACTCACAGTTCTTTAGTTCCACAAGGTGCACTGTCAGCTTACAGCCTCCCACGTCGCTCTGCGTTCACCAGGCAGGGGTTCAGCTCTTCCTCAGGGGATTTAGGAATGCGTGACAGAAGCCCACTTTCTCGTGTTCCTCTCTAGACCGACTTCACACTGGGTCTTTCTCCCTCCTGCCCTGCGCTGCCCACTCTCAATCGTGCTCGGGCGCTCTGAAGTCCTTCATGTACGTCGGATCCCGGACCTGCTTGACCCTCCTGGGGATTAGAATGCGGCTTACGATCCCTCTGTCTTCTGACAGATTCGGGGCGTACGGGTGCCTTCCTGCACTCGCCGTACCCCCTAGGATCTCTTCTTAGAACGGAGCCTACTCCCTGCTCCCCTCCTGGGCCTCTGACACTGGGCCCTACTTGTGGAGCAGAGCTCCTACTGAGACTCTGCTCCCGGACTCTTCTTCTGACCTGCTCTCCTGACTCTTCTTCTGCCCCCCTAAGATGGCTTCCCTTTATATATCTACTACTATGGTCTCCCTCAAACTGCTTCCTCCTCCCACACCCACTACTGGTTCCTCCTACCTTTGGTTCCCCCCACTCCAGCCAGGGCCAGGGCTCAGCAGAAACATACATTGTGTCTTGCCCCTCCAGCCGGCCTGGAGCAGTATAGTGTTAGATGCAGGTGTTTGGGGTTCTGGGCAGCACTCCCTCCTTACCTGAGAGAAGAGAGACACCACACCTCTGAGTTAGGTGCAGTACCTCTGTGGCGACTGAACCCTCAGGGGCGCCACACTCCCCCCTAGTAAAACACAGCATGTCCGCGGGCTGGAGCAAAGCAAAACAGGGTATATTTGATATGCAAATTTTTTTTAGAATGCATTACATAGAAGATCATAAACACAACATTTCTTCCCTTTATGGGAGACACTTCACTTTAAGAAAACACTATTTTAAACTTTCAACTAATGTACCCTTACGGGTGACTATGTACAGTCCTTAGTCCCACCTACTGGACTAGTAGTGGGGTCCCCGCCTGGGATAGGCCTGGTTCTTGCCGACTGACCCAGCAGGGTCATCAGCCTCAGGATGCAGGGGCATGTCCTCTTCCTCCTCGACTCTGCGGCTCAGCTCCTGCACCTCTGCTTGGAGGAATTCGGCATCCTCCAGGGACAGCTTGCTTGTCGCTACCTCCAGGGTGAGGGGGGGGCACTTGCTGCTCCAGGCCAGAGGCGGAGGCTTGATCCTGGCTTAAGTCCATTCTGGCTGCCCGGTGCGGTCTGTCTAGACTGGTTAAGACCACACCTTGTCTCCGTTCCTTTTCTCCTCTTACGCTCTTCTTTCGGGGGCGGTCCATGTCAATCTGCTGTCGATCACTCCCTGTGACGGCTTCCCTGCCTTGACGGACACATCTATGTGGACAGTCACTGTTGCAAGGGGCAGGGTATGCTTTTGCCGCCATTCTGGGACCCGGCTCACAATGGGAGGTTCCATACTGTTGTCTTTGATCATGCACATAATGGCGCCCGTTCTTCTGGGGCGGGCGCCACATTCAGTAACATAACACAGTTCTTTAGGCACACTTCACCCACCGGTACGGGCTGGTCACGCATCTTATTCGTGACGCCAGAAGATGACGTGCCCCCAGGGCCGTGGGGTACTCGGCAGCCGGGCCTCTGGTTGCCGGTATGGGGGTATCACGGTGGCTGGCCCGGTCCGTGGCCCAGGGCGGTCACTCAAAAGGGGAAATAGTTATAGGGGATTTAAGTGTTCATGACACCACCCGTGGATTGCGGTTAGAGGGTGCCGCCGCTGCGGAGCAGTCCTCTGGAGCTGGTGTTACGGCAGCAGGGATGGTGTGGCTCGCCACGGGTAGAGCTAGCTCCAGGGCAGTGTAGGTGAATGGTGGTTGCGCTGGGCGTTGTAGTGCAGGGAGGGAATGATGGCGCAGACAAAATAATTGGACAGAGGCGGTGCAGTGCAGTCATCCGTGTCTTTACTCACAGTTCTTTAGTTCCACAGGGTGCACTGTCAGCTTACAGCCTCCCACGTCGCGCTGCGTTCACCAGGCAGGGGTTCAGCTCTTCCTCAGGGGAATTAGGAATGTGTGTCAGAACCCCAGTTTCTCGTGTTCCTCTCTAGACCGACTTCACACTGGGTCTTTCTCCCTCCTGCCCTGCGCTGTCCACTCTCAATCCCGCTCGGGTGCTCTGAAGTCCTTCCTGTACGTCGGATCCCGGACCTGCTTGACCCTCCTGGGGATTAGAATGCGGTTTACGATCCCTTTGTCTTCTGACAGATTCGGGGCGTACGGGTGCCTTCCTGCAGTCGCCGTACCCCCTAGGATCTCTTCTTAGAATGGTGCCTACTCCCTGCTCCCCTCCTGGGCCTCTGACACTGGGCCCTACTTGTGGAGCAGAGCTCCAACTGAGACTCTGCTCCCGGACTGTTCTTCTGAACTGTCCTGAGCTGTTCTTCTGAACTGCTCTCCTCTGACTTTTCTTCTGCCCCCCTAAGATGTCTTCCCTTTATATATCTACTACTATGGTGCTCCCTCAAACTGCTTCCTCCACCCACACCCACTACTGGTTCCCCCTACCTTTAGTTCCCCCCCATTCCAGCCAGGGTCAGGGCTCAGCAGAAACATACATTGCGTCTTGCCCCTGCAGCCGGCCTGGAGCAGTGTAGTGTTGGATGCAGATGTTTGGGGTTCCGGGCAGCACTCCCTCCTTACCTGAGAGAAGGAGACACCACACCTCTGAGTTAGGTGCAGTACCTCTGTGGCGACTGAACCCTCAGGGGCGCCACATAAGCGCCACAACACCTGCGCTTCACTATAATCGTAGACATGTGCAGAACTTTTTACACTAACCGGTAATTGGGTTTCCTCTTGCTCATGACAGCTCCAACTTTCGGTGCTGTCTTGGGCTGAGAAGAAATAACATGGTGGGCGATGGCCGGCTATTAAGGGGAGGAGGAGGCCGGATTTTTTTTTTTTAAACAAACATCATTGCACATGTCTATGATCATTTTTACCATTACCGGTAGTAAGATTTCCTCACACTCATGACAATGCTGTCATGGGTGTTGGGAAAAGGTGTGTGATGGGCGGCTATTAAGGGGAGGAAGGAGGCCAGATTTTTTTTTTATGCAGCTGAGCATAAAGATGACAGCGGATCCTAATGGAAGACATCGAAGATAAAGGAGTCAGCAAATCTACTCATACACTGGCAGTAAGTATATGCACCACAATATCTGCACTCCATTATAATCATAGCTATACGCAGAACATTTTACACTGTCAGTCAGTGCCGGTGCGCGGTTAGAGCAGCCGATTACTATGTACTGAGCAGTGACTGAAGCCGCGCCGGCTTTATTAAGATCTGGGCCCTAGTCACTCACAGCCGCAGCTACTTACACTGTATGGCTGCAGCAGAGTGGGCTGGCCTCATCTGACATCAGTGACGTCAGACGCTCTTTGTTCCCAAGCTGCCGGTGCACCCGGGTTCTTGCGGCACAATATATGCAGGAGTTGAGGGCTCCAAAGTGATGAGGTGCACGCGCACACCCACTCGTAAAAAGAGGGTGCAGCTATGCCAACTGGTGTGGTAACAGAAGAATCTGCGGAAACACAGTTCAGTACCATGTCACCAAAGAGTCCTCACAAAATGCTCCCTCCCACTGTTTTTATGGAGATGGAAGAAGAGCCAATGCCTTCATGTTCAAGTTCCATTTTAGAACATGTATATGAAGGACAATCTTGCGTCCACAGTGCAGAGTCTCTTTCTCCAGAGGAGGGCACTCATGTAACATTACAAGGAGAAGAAATCGATTGGAAAGACCCAGCAATGTGTCATCATGGACAAGAAACGGGAGAAGATTGTATTTTCGGGGCTTTCTAATGACGAAGAATTGAAGCAGATAGTACAATCTCTGCCTAAGGATGTTGATGACCGTTCTTTTAGTGACTTTCTCCTATATGCCAAGTCATCTAATGGGCGTGAAAATTTTTTAAGGGATTGGCTAAGATTGAGCCCAAGTAAGAAAGCAATGTATTGGGTAGCGTGCATGGCATTTTCTGTTGATCAGAGAATCAAGACTGGGAGCAGACTTTACCGGAAAGAAGGTTTTAATCCTTTGCTGTTGACTTTCAGATGCAATGAAGTTTAGTGAAGGAAGCGTTGAAGCTCGTGGCTCTTCTAGAAAGATTTTTGGATGCGACACTGCAATTGGCTTAATGCAACATGGCTTTCAGGGGAATATTGCAGAGAATTTGAGATCTACATAACGGCAATTTTCTTGGAACTTTGGAAATCCTGTCACAATATGACAGTGTACTAAAAGAGCATCTAGAAAATTCAAGGTTAGTCAATTAAAGCAAAAAAATTCCAGCTCATTATCTATCTTGAACAATACAAAATAAATTTATAAATATTTATAGAAAACATGTCCTGGATGCCATATTTTCAGATAGGAAAGCAGCTATTTATTTTTATTTGTGATGCTACTCCAGATGTCTCACGCACTGAACAGAACATTGTAGTTTTGAGGTATGTCTCCAGAGATCCCAAACAGGAATTTGGCATGTGCAATAAAGGTTTTTGGAATTTTTCATTTTTTTTTCAGAAGACACAAGAAGAAATTGAAGACATGGTTATATCAAGACTGAATGAGCATGCCATTGACCTCAAAAACTGCAGAAGCCAGGGATATGATAAAGGAGCAAACATGTCTGGTAGGATTAAAGGTGTAAGGGCCAAAATTCTAGTGAAATTTCCAAGGGCTCTCTTTTGTCTTTGTACTGCCCATTCTATAAACTTTGTGGGTGTTCATGCTGTTGCAAGCTGTCCTGAAATGAAGACTTTTTTTGGAAGCCTAAACCGGCTATACATTCTGTTTAGCAACTGTCTTCCAACTTGATGCAGTTGGAAGGCCTTTACATGGTCTAAGTGACACCCGGTGGAGCTCAAGAATAGAGGCTGCCAAGCATTTTGAAGTTTCTTGATGAAGTTCTTTCTTACGGAAAACTTACAAATGATGCACATTCAGAAGCTGAAGATGTCTAAGACTATTTTTTGTCTTTCAGGGCAGTGATTTTAGCAACATTTTGGGTAAAAGTTCTTACCACTTTTGAGGAGAGAAACAAAATACTACAAACTAGATCTGTCTCTTTTGGAAGTGGGAGCTGCCAACATTAAACCTCTCTCTGAAGAAACGATATTACGCAGGTAAAAGTGTCCCACTCTGCTTTCTGGAGCTGGTTTGGTAGCAGATTCCAGATTGCAAAGGACCTGTTGAATGCTCAATAATAGTGCCAAAGAAAGTCAAAGCATCATGAAGCTGCAAACCCTGAAGAGCACTTAATAATAATAATAATTTTTATTTTTATAGCGCCAACATATTCCGCAGCACTTTACAAATTTTAGGGGGGACTTATACAGACAATACAGAATAAGCATTTCTCATATCGAAAGGAGTGAGGGCCCTGCTCGTAAGCTTACAGTCTATGAGGAAATGGGGGAGACACAAAAGGTAGAATGTACATATATTGTATAATGCAGCCTTGATATACTAAATAGGATAGATAATAATACATGGACTGGTCGCCTGCCAGTATGTGTACAGTCCAGACCGAGGCTATTAAGTGCATGGTTGGTATGAACCTGAAATTGAAGATGATTTTAATATGGGGAAAAACTGGGACTGACAGATAGTGTGTGGAGGCGATACGCCAGTCTAAAGAAATGGGTTTTTAGGGTCCGCTTGAAACTGTGGGTATTGGGAATTAATCGAACTGTCCTGGGTGGTGCATTCCAAAGAATTGGTGCAGCACGCAAGAAATCTTGGAGACGGGAGTGGGAAGTTCAGATTATGGAGGATTTTAGTTTTAAGTAATTGGCAGAATGGAGGGCACGTGTAGGGTGGTAGACTGAGACAAGGGAGGAGATGTAGGGGGTTACTGAAGCATGGAGCGCTTTGTGGGTAAGCGTGATAAGTTTAAATTGTACTCTATATTGGATCGGTAACCAATGCAATGACTGAAACAGGGAAGAGGCATCGGTGTAGCGTTTGGCGAGGAATATGATGCTGGCTGCAGCGTTAAGGTCGGATTGGAGAGGGGAGAGTTTAATAAGAGGGAGCCTGATAAGTAGAGAGTTGCAGTAGTCCAGACGAGAATGAATAAGAGCTACAGTAAGAGTTTTTGCTGAGTCAAAGGTGAGAAAAGTCCTGATTCTTGAGATGTTTTTGAGATGTAGATTTATAAGGTAAGGCACCTCCTCCAAAATGGAGGTGCCCGAGCAAAAGTTGTTGCACAGTGTTTCTGACCTCTGCTTCAGCCCTCAGGTCTGAAACACTACGTCTTGCCTGCCAGCCTGTTACCTGCCTGTTACCTGCCGTGCCTGCCTGTCCGCTCACCTGGGAGCACTTGCCTGTTGCCTGCCTGTTACCTGCCGTGCCTGCCAGTCCGCTCACCTGGGAGCACTTGCCTGTTGCCTGCCTGTTACCTGCCGTGCCTGCCAGCTCGCTCACCTGGGGGCACTTGCCTGTGACCTGCCTGTTACCTGCTTGTTACCTGCCGTGCCTTCCCGGAGGCTCCTGCCGTCACTTGCCGTGACCACCTAGACTCCTGCCGTCACTTGCCGTGACCACCTGCCAGCCCACCTAGAGACTCCTGCCGTCACTTGCCGTGACCACCTAGAGACTCCTGCCGTCACTTGCCGTGACCACCTGCCAGCCCACTGATATAGACTCCTGCCGTCACTTGCCATGTCTACCTGATAGCCTACCTGGAGGCTTCTGCTCGCCAGCCTGCCTGCTGTGCCTATCTGCTATTCCGGTCAGTCCCTGCCATGTGTACCGTGGGAGTCACCTGCTCCCTTACAAGGTTGTCCCCAGAGTAGCACCTGGTCCCTTGGCTCGGTCCCTCCCTGGTCACGGAGTCGTTAGCCGCCGTACGACCAGGGTCGGTCCGGGTTGATACTTAGTTATGCCCCTGTGGGTCCCTCCTTGCACCGTAGCACAGAGGTTCCACCCCCCCAGACCCGTAACATAGATGACATGACCGAGCGAGTGATTTGATGTGAGGAGTGAAGGAAAGATCTGAATGAAAAATGACCCCAAGACAGCGGGCTTGTTGCTGGGGAGCACTTCAAAGCTAGTGGCCTTCTTGTGGCAATGGACACTATAATTTCTCATTTTCACCAGCGCCTCAGATCAATGGAAGATGTCTGCAAGTTGTTTGCTCCAGTTCTTAAGGTGAGGACAATTAGTGAAAAAAATTTGGTGGCATCCACTGAAGAATTGATATCTGCATACCCTAAAGATCTCACATCATCGTTACTTTCTGAGCTGCAACATCTTCGGAAAGTTTATGAAGGTACATTTACAGACAATATGGGTCCACTGGATTTACTAAATGCCATTTACAAATTCGAGCTTCAAGGAATATATGGAGAGGTGTGTATTGCACTCAGAATTTTTAGCAACCTACCACTTTCAGTAGCAGAAGTACAGATAGCATTTAGCAATCTCTCATTGGTAAAGAACTATCTGCGTCCTACAATGACAGAACAACGGTTGAACAGCCTAGCCCTTCTATCAATTGAGCATGAGCTCTCCAGACGCCTGAATATAAAAGACCTGATTAAGGATTTTGCTAACCAGAAGGTAAGACGACTGCCTGTTCCACATATGTAAATTTGCACTTCACATCTTCTACATTGCAGCCAGTTTTACATTAGTGTATTTATGCCATGAATGTTCCCCTGTATTATGGATGAGTATCCTAGCCTGACTGCGGGTTTACTGACCCAAAGTCATAGTACTAGAGAGATGTAAGAGATCAGTTAGTAATGTTTCAGTTGTGGGACCTGCACCTGACTGACCCAGCGATGTACTATCAGTGCCCCAGATGGGAATACCCATTTATTATTAGGGCTCAGTCCTACGGATAGAGTGCACTATTGTCTGTTGTTCTTAGATTTATGGAAATACATCTTTATTGTTATGGTTCAGTTCCTTAGATCGTGTGCAATACTGTTTGTTGTTTTTATATTGCATTTTCCTGACCTCACAAAATGACCTTATTTTCATTGTATTAATTGGTTATACATGTTGTCATTGTTTTGTTTTCTGTTTGTTTTGTTACTGACACTATAATTTGCACTTTACATAATTGACCAAAGGATTTAACTAAATGACTCTTATGAAAAAGAGCGAAATGTTTAGTGGGAATGTGTTACGAAGCTTTTATGTTAAGGGCATTGACCATTCTCTGGTTATTGTTAACCAATGTGTTTGTGAGAGGAATAAAAGGCACTTAGTGACGAAATTCAATATAGACTATATTTCTATTTCCCATATCTCATATTTAGTGCCAAAATTCAAGAAAGGCCATATTAGTAAGTGCCTTATCATCATCTCAAACACATTGGTCAACAATAACCAGAAAATGGCCAATCCTTTTAATCTTAGCTTAAAGTTTTGGAAGAATTTACTTTAAAGTTTGTCACCCCTTATATCATAAAATAATAAATAATCAGAAACTGCTTTTCTAATAGACTGACACATCCAGAAGAGAACCCTTTTCATCAGTCACCTGATTATTATAACAAGCAGGATTACAGTGAGAGATAACAGAATCCACCATTCACATTAGGCAGTGTCACAGTTCACCTCTTCCCCTTTCCTGCACTATGACATCTGCATGTCACTAAATATGAGAACATGTAAAGAAAACTGTCCCAAGGAAATACATAGAGTCCCCTATAATGTCTAATGTCCATATCTCCAAATAGGCAAGAGAGCAGCTTCCATAAATGTACAGAAAACAGAATACAATAATCTGCAATCAGAAATACAGATTATAAAAAATTATCACAAACTGATTTCAATTAGTTTAAAAATGTATGTGACACATTCCCTTAAAGAAAAATAAATAAAAATATCCATAAAAAGAGTATTGGATATTTTAAGAAATGTTTAATAGGTTAGAGTAGAGTAGGGCCCTGCCAAAGGAGTCTACCTTGTCATGGTGGCAGGCTTAAAAAATCTTTTGGCCAAAACAAAAGCTGCTGGCTATGTATGTGATATAGTGTTTGATGGGAACTGTTAATGTGTGATTGGTAAGGACGTGGTGCAGAAGTGGAGTTTTTCCAAGATTGGGTGGTGGGAGTGTGGAAGATTCAAGAGACTGAGACGGAGCTGGGGTGGCGTCTCAAGGGGGCCCGAAAATTTTGCCAGAATGGGGTGTTGAAATTCCTGGTGGCAGCCCTGCTTCTGTATATAGCAAAAATCACAGTCTCCTACTCTCCATAAACATCACATAATTCGGTCCAAGATCTGATAAATTAGTCAGAGAGCAAATAAATTCAGCAAACATTAAATTTTTATTAATAAAATACACAAACATAAATTAGAGAGAAGATAAAAAGTACCTCCATACTGTGAGGGATCAGTAACTGCATATATGTGCCTAATTAGAAATATATATGTTGTGAGAATAGTACTATGTTTCCATAAGGTGCTACAGTGCAGATTGTGAGTAGAACATACCCTAACAGTGCAGAGTGCAAAAAATGGTATAACAGGTTGATAAACGTACCACAAAACAGCTATGTTGCAGGCACCGAGAAAATGCAGCGTCCCTCAGACCCCTACGCACGTTTCATCATAATGACTTCCTCAGGGGGCGTGGAAATATAAGAGAGGTAACAGCCTTTTTATGTGTGGTCAGATCCAATAGGTGTAGAAAAAGGTGTCATGGGACGCAAAGCATGTCTAATAGAGTACAGGCAGTGAAAAAAAATTTTGTCTATTACATCACTAACATCTATGCTTTACACCTTTGAAGCATCTATTACTTTAACTTATTCACATTTCATTATGCTTCGCTATGCCTTAGTCAGATTGCAAATCTGCTATTCCTTTTGCTGTCACTTTCAGCGCTGTTTCTTTTTTCCTCTTAGCCGATATCACCTGCTAGTGCGCTTGCGCCTTACGTTCAGCGCTCCAGACCTCGGAGTATCCGGCCACAGTGGGAGCGCACGCGCAGTAAGCCATTTATAAGGCAAGAAATCCCACTTATTAAACCTGACAGGGCACACCTGTGAAGTGAAAACCATTTCCGGTGACTACCTCATGAAGCTCATCAAGAGAATGCCAAGAGTGTGCAAAGCAGTCATCAAAGCAAAAGGTGGCTACTTTGAACAACCTAGAATATAAGACATATTTTCAGTTGTTTCACACTTTTTTGTTAAGTATATAATTCCACATGTGTTAATTCATAGTTTTGATGCCTTCAGTGTGAATGTACAATTTTCATAGTTATGAAAATACAGAAAAATCTTTAAGTGAAAAGGTGTGTCCAAATCTTTGGTCTGTACTGTATATATCCATCTAACCTAACAGTCCTTCTGAGGACTAATCCAGCGGCATATATTAATCCTGATAGCACGAGTTAGGCAGGCAGGCAGGGTTTGTGGCAGTGTATACAGCACAAGAGGGTCCACTGCACGTTCTGTCTGCTCCTGCTGTTACAGATATCCGTAGACATAGCCCCAGATATCAGGGGCCAGAGCTATTTTTTTTTTATCTTAATCCTGATCATTTTCTTAAAAAAGCAATCCAGAGTACACAATTTTACTTCTCCATTTGCTTATAACACTGCAGAATACAGCCAGATCTTTTCGATCATCAGACGTGATCCCATATTACCGCGATAAAAATTCAGAAATTTGTAGTGAACATGGAAAATATTATCCTTCATTTACAGTTTGGAGCAGTGTGTCAGTGAAGCTATTCACACGTGGTCGCTGTGAATAATAGGAAACTACAAGCCCGCTATTTAAAACCATAGGCGTCCATCAGACATATCACATATAACTGCGGTACAAATCCAGCCATTTGTAGCGAGCGTGTAAAATACTGTCTTCCATTTACAGTTTGTAGCAGTGTGTCAGTGAAGCTATTCACAAGGGCGCGTTGAGGAGAATTTTTGTTTTTGGTTATTTATTTTGCCTTATATACAAGTCATTACCCTGGAAAGGATGTTTCTTGACAATTTTCCCACAAAAATCCAATTTGATTTAGTTTTTGCATGTTTCATTGTGAATCCGTAAAAGTGGGGTAATACTCTGACAACATTGTTCACAGCAGTGACCTGGGAGTCAGAGATGCTTCCAGGGGTCTTCCCCATGCTGTTCCCATGCCATTTGAGCACTGTTCCTATTGATTTGGACAGTTTTTGGCCCCCTGCAGACCTCCGGGGTGGGGGGTGGTGCCGCCGAAAAAATGCTTGAGTTTCCCATAGACTTAAATTAGGCTCGTTGCTGGGGTCGAGCACTCAAGCATTCCAATTTGCTCAATTCGAGCAACTAGTACCCGAGCATTTTAGTGCTCACTCATCACTACTCCTTAATAAGTTGCAATGTTTAGCATAAACGCCAGCTCCACTATTATGGGATAGAATGTGCAGGACATGGACGGGGGGCGGCTACTCAAATCATGATACATTATGCCACTCTAGTGGTGTAACTTACTCCAGAAGTGTACTCCAATCACTAATTGGAGGACACGTTTGACTACAGCGCACGCTGGTTATCAGATACACCTAGTCCATGAAGAGTCATACTCTACTTAATGAATAAGGCGCACTGTACTCCAGCAAGCCCCTGCATTAAAACTTATGTGCGTAACGCCAGAGTAAATGAATGTGATTCTAAATGTACACAGAGAAACCCCAACTGAATCAAACTTAAGGCACCAACAAAAAAGTATAACCAAATTTTAGTTTACAAGCAACTAATTACTTATATACACTATTAAAGGGAATCTGACTGCAGGTTTTTGCTATGTAATCTGAAAGCAGCATAATATAGGGCAAGAAAGCCTGATTCAAGCAATGTATCACTTACTGGACTGCTTGGTACAGTTTTGATATAATCCATGTTTTATCTGCTGTTGATATAGCAGTGCTATAAATGCTGAGCTCGATGTAACCCCTCCCCCACCGCAGATTGGCAGCTTCCTATGTACACTGTACAGTTTCAGAAAACTGCCAATCAGTGGTAGGGGCGGGGTTACACAGATTAACCTGACTGGCCTGCACATGAGACCTAGTCAGGCTGTGATAATCTCCTGCTGATAAATTCATTAAATTCAGTGAAACACATGTGGTGTCAACATATGCACTATACCTCTAAATTCATTGAAGGGTACAGTTTTTTTTTTTAAAATGTGGTCACTTTGGGGGTTTCTGCTTTTCTGGTACATCAGGCGTTCTGCTGATGTGAAATGGCACCCCAAACCATTCTGGCCACATACTGGAGATTTGTATTTTCAGGAGAAAATTGTATTATGATTTATAGGGTCCAATTTTTCTTGTTATCCTTGTAAAAAAATAAAAACATTGGGGCTAAACCAACATTTTGGTTGAAAAAAATGTCATCCTTCAATTTCACCTCCAAGTGTTTAGTGACTTCTCACCCAGTTTAAGATGCTCACTACGCCCAGAAATGAATTCCTTGAGGGATACAGTTTACAAAATGGGGTAAATTGTGGGAGTTTTTGTGGGTTTCTCACCTTATGGGCTCTTGAAATGTGACATGTCATCTGCAATCTATTCCAGGTAAAATTGTGAGCCAAAAGTTTTATAGCGCTTCTTCCCTTCTGAGCCCAAAGCGTAGTCTCCGACCACATATGGAGTATTGATGTACTCAACGTTACCCTTGTAAAAATAAAAATTTGTGGCTTCTTCAACATCTTAGTGGAAAAAACTTTTTTTTTCTTTTTCACGGCCTAGTGTTATAAAATTCTCTGAAATGCCTGTGGGTTCAAGATGCTCACCCCACCCCTAAATGAATTCATAGTGGGTGTCGTTTTTATAATTTGGGTAATTGTGGGAGGTTTTTGATTTTAGCACTTCAGGAGCTCCGCAAATGTAACATGATGTTTATAGTCTATCACTTCCAAAATAGCTTAACAAAGGCCAAATAGCGCTCCTTTCCTTCTGAACCCAGCTATGGGCCCCAAAAATAGGTTCCAGCCTCTTATGGGATATCAGTGTACTGAGACATTTGGGGCTAAAGTAACATTTTCATAGAAAACATTTTTCTTGTTCCAATGTTATAAACTTTTGTGAAGCATCTTTGGATCTAAAATGGCCAGCATGCCCTTAGTTGAATTCCTTGAGGAATGCAGTAACTAACATGGGGCCTTTTCTAGAGACTTTCCGTTCTTTGGGCACCTCAGGAGCTCTGCAAATGTGACATGGCATATGGAATCTATTCCAGCCAAAATTGTGCTCCAATGTAAAATTTTGCTCCTTGCCTTTCAAGCCCTGCCGTTTGTCCAAAAAGTATCTTCCAGACACATGTGGGGTGTTGGTCCAAAATTAATTGTTTATTTTCTATACAAATAGGGGTATACAAAATTTCTGAATACAGTTTTGAATATCTTGAGGGGTACACGTTACATAGGCCCCTCAAAATCACTTCAAATGTGTAAAGGGCCCCTAAAAAAAGAAGGTTTGGAAATCTCATTGAGAAAAAGAAAAATTACTGCTAAACTTTTAACCCTTATAAAAAATCCTAACAAAAAAATATCAATTAAAAATAGAGCTTATTTAAAGTAGACATATGGTAAATGTTATTTATTAAAAAAAAATCTGCAGTATGGCACAAAAATAAAGTTTTTAGGGACATAAAAATTTAAAAGTTCAAAAATGGAGATTTTTTCAAAATATGCATCAAATTTCTATTTTTTTAATCTAAATGCCAATCATATTAACCTAAATCTACCAATAGCATAAAATCCGTGTCAAGAAAAAAATTATTACCACATAAAATAGCACATTGGTTTAAAAAATTTGGCCTGGTCAGGAAGGTGAAAGCTACCTTAGACGGGGAAGGGTTATTCCCAATATATGTGATAACTCTGAAGTGGAGCAGACTCCACAATACAAGCTGTTCACATTATTAAATAGAATTCTTAGACCCGATGAGGCTTGTTTAGTTACGTTGAAAATCCACTTGCTTTTGAGCTGAAACATTTCCACCTGTTCACACGGGCCAATAAATACACCATTTTTGATGTAATTTTCTATAAAGTGCTACCCTCTATTTCGCTTACTTATGTGCCATAGCTTGGTGGGTTGCAGTCTGTGTGCTGGAGCCTTTCTTTATGCTTTTCCAGCTCCTTTTTTTGTTAATCTATCTATCATCTACATTTTGTATTAGTAACCATCCTCCAAATCCCCTTGTCCGGCCACTTTCTGAATAGTTTGGATATTCTATTTGGACACATCGCGGCTCATGGAAGAAATAAATCACACAATGACAGCACATCCATATAAAAAACATTCTGTTTCATTATGAAGCTTACAACAGAGTGGCAAGTGACAAGACATAAATACCAGAGATATTATAAAAATCCAAGTTAAAAACAACATCACTAAATATGCAGGGAATCTATTGTACGAGCCAAGAGACTAAATTTTTATTTGCTCAAAATAGGAGAAGGGGAGCAAAAAATGTAAAACATAATTCACACTTAGTTTTGGGTGATGAGTATAAATTACAGTGAAGTGGTAACTTATAATAAGGAACATACACTGGTAACACAATGACGTTCCTGTAAGTATAATATGTTGTAATGATGGGACATTCATTCCATGCTATGAGAAACTAGCGTAACTCTCTCAGCAGTAATGTCATCTTCCACCTCTTCACATCGTCTGCACTGACTTGTGGTATTTGCCAATTACGGAAACAGCGGGTGACGGCAAAAACCAGTGCGTCGTTTTACCGTGATATACAACATGGGTTACATCTATATAAATGTCACCAATTCCTTATAACCCCATGCACTGCTCTCACTGAGATCACTTGGTTGCACATTAACTTTACATACAAATTATTAAATATATACATACAGCAAAATCCCTTTAATCGGGCATCCGATAGTCCAGAAGTTCTGATTATCTGGCATCTGACCTGTACATTGGACTTTCTTCCTAGAGATTCTCTAGGTAGATTTCATCCACAACATGCACATGACAGTCCAATAATCCAGTGTATTAGTTCATCTGTCACCTCTCAGGTCCCATCAAAGCTGAATTAAAGACATTTTATTGTATATATACATATAACACTCAAGCACCCAGATTTCTAGGTGTTTGTCCTGGTTCTTAGACCCCATGTGGGGTGCAGCTTGAGAAAGGGCAACGTCACATATAAATATGGGAGAGACATGTCACATTAGATTTATCTTCTATACTTTCCCACTTGCGTTCACTCGAGGATGACAGAAAATGAGACATATTCAGCATCTTCTTCATTCTTGCAACCTAAAGAGGCAAGTCTAATAATACAAGTGCAGCAACCGACCTCATGGCAACACCGATAATCCACACAATTGTCGCCTCCAACACAAGAAGCTATTTTGAGTAGAATCTTAACCAGTTTGTCTACAAATATGATTATTAATGCTTATTTTTGGGCTTTGTTATACATTTTTTCTATAACATGTTGGATATCAATACAGTATATACTTATATTGCGGTTTTTGATTTAAACATTTGCGCACCATACAATTAAAAATATAGTCATTCGTATAACATGTCTTTTACTATTTGTACCACTAGAGGTCTCTGTTGTACTCTATCCAGTGGCTTCAAATACGCTGCACGCAGTACCAAATGTCACCACTAGAGTGAAATTCAGAAATCTCAGCTGCTTGTAAACAAGGGACGCCTTGGCTTTCACAATCATTGTCTTTCTTCATTGCTTCTTATTATTTCATTACTTGGAAAGATAATGTAAACTAATCCAAAGCCCTATCCTAAAATACATTTACGATCCCTTGTAATGCATACTTAATTATTGTAAAGTATTGTCCAATTAGAATTCCATTACTACTGAATCTAAAGAAATATTCAATGTGGTCACTTATTTCTCACCAACCATTTGCATCTTTATTTTACTTTTAGCATAAATCTATAATTCCTCCTCCATTACTAGAATGATAATCGTTTTTTTTTGTATTTTTAATTTGCATCCTGTCTCTTTAAAATAAATGTAACCGTACTTCCTAAATGATAAAGTTTATTTTTAAGTTATTTTATTGCATTTTCTATTATTATAATAGTCCTATTAACCTCCTGTCTCAGGTGACGCCCGGAGAAGGGCGTTCTTACCCTACAAGCTTCGTCTGGCCGGTCCGATCACCAATGTAGTTAGGGCCAACTTGTAACTACTATGTTTCTGCAGCAATCAAAAATTAAAAAAAGGCACAAATTATCTTTAAACGCCATACTTTTCTCTCTTAGGGAACACATTCAGAAAGTACAGTGAAAAGCAAAGCGTTTCATCACATTGTATGAACAGTACTTTGCACATGAACGTTTCCAGTCAGAGATCCAAACCCATATAGTATGTCTCAGAAGGTAACAGAAAGGACAGGAAAGGGTTACTCAGCTGCACAGAGATTTCAGAAAATCCGAGATAAAAGACGTAATAAAAAAGGAAAAAAAAACAACCATAAAATTATAAAGCTTGTAAACAGACAATTGGAAATACCCTTTATTCATGGAAAAATATCATAAA
This sequence comes from Phyllobates terribilis, assembly GCF_046119375.1. NCBI lineage: Eukaryota > Metazoa > Chordata > Amphibia > Anura > Dendrobatidae > Phyllobates > Phyllobates terribilis. The sequence continues at coordinate 796,542,172 of NW_027362762.1, forward strand.
AAAGTACCACTCTGAAGTAAAACTGCCTGAGTTTCCTTCATGCGCAGTTTCGAGGAGGAACACTTGAGCACAACGTGGAGTCCACCGATATTCACGTGGGTGAGAGCTAGAAAAGTCACCAGGGCGTCCTTGGTAGGGGAACGGCTGTTGTGCTTGTCGCGTTTGAGGCAAATTTTAGATCATTTGGCACCAAAAGTATTTTGGCCTTGGAGGGAAGAAAAGTTCATGATTGTAGGACTTCTGATGTGGGCTGTGACACATCCATTGTTCTCATTTGGATTGTAGAGATTTCTTAATTTCATTGACATCCATCTGGAATAAAAATGGATAGAGAATGTTTAGAGCAACTACTGTTTCTTCTACAAAGAAAAGAAGAACCCCCAGGACCTTCAAGATACTCCTGGACCCACCTCTGAGGCCCACCATCAAGATCCAATGGGACCACTACCTCCACCTGAGGTAAAAAGAAAGGAACTCACCGTGGGAAACAAAAGCCCAGCGCTGACAGGAATCACTGAAGAGCAGCAGTGAGTAAACTCCCTCTACCCGGCGCAGCACCGCACGCCTCACTAATGACACGGAGCGCCGTGCCAGCAATAGAGCGGGCAGCGCCAATGTCATTCAGAAGCCGGGCTACTTACCAGCTCAGGAGAAGTCCCTGCACTTGGGGAATCCCCTCTTGACAGACACTAGCAACGGCCGCAATCACGCTGTATAGCAGAGTTTCTGGATACTGAGCATACAGCGCAGCTCCAAGATAATGACAGGCAAAGATGAGGAACTGTCTGATAATATTATTACATATACTTCCAGTACTGCCCCTATTAATATGGACACATCGTTCACATTAGGTGGATCTCATACAAGGAATAAAAGAAAGAAGCAGGCAAGTGGCATAAAGGGTAACAATGATAATAAAAAGGACTTACACTCATCTGAAACAGATGATGGTTCAGAGGACATATCTCCCAATTTGACTCCCTCTAAACATAGACCTAAAAGGGACCATACAACTTCTCCTGATATGTCTCCTATTCTGATACCCATTAATAGATATAGTGACAACGCAAACACAATTTTAATAAAAGAGAAACCTGTTAATCTTTCTCCATCAAAAAAATACTTGCTAGACCTCCATTCATCTTTCATTCAACAACTGAACATAATTATGGTCAATGGATTCCAAAGCCTAAATACAATACTGAAAAGATATTAATCAGAAAATCAATGACACAAATAAAAAAGTAAAATCCCCATATCTGGCAGACAATACGCTTTGGAAAAGGATCATTGTTTACTTAAAAGCGAAGTTAAAACACTAAAATTAAAACTTACAGATTTAGAGGACCGCAACAGGCGGAACAATCTAAAATTTAGGGGAATACTTGAGAATGTTTCCCCATCAGAACTGGCTCCATATATTAACCCCTTAAGCCCCGCGGGTGGTTTGCACGTTAATGACCGGGCCAATTTTTACAATTCTGACCACTGTCACTTTATGAGGTAATTACTCTGGAACGCTTCAACGGATCCCCCTGATTCTGAGACTGTTTTTTCGTGACATATTGTACTTCATGATTGTGGAAAAATTTCTTCGATATCACTTGCGTTTATTTGTGAAAAAAATGGAAATTTGGCGAAAATTTTGAAAATTTTGCAATTTTCAAAATTTGAATTTTTAAGCCCTGAAATCAGAGCGATATGTCACACAAAAGAGTTAATAAATAACATTTCCCACATGTCTACTTTACATCAGCACAATTTTGGAACCAACATTTTTTTTTGTTAGGGAGCTATAAGGGTTAAAAGTTGACCAGCGATTTCTCATTTTTCCAACAAAATTTACAAAACCATTTTTTTAGGGACCACATCACATTTGAAGTCACTTTGAGAGGTCTTTATGACAGAAAATACCCAAAAGTGACACCATTCTAAAAACTGCACCCCTCAAGGTGCTCAAAACCACATTCAAGAACTTTATTAACCCTTCAGGTGCTTCACAGGAATTTTTTGAATGTGGAAGAAAAAAATGAACATTTAACTTTTTTCACAAAAATGTTACTTTAGACCCAATTCTTTTTATTTTCACAGGGGTAACATGAAAAAATGGACCGCAAAATTTGTTGTGCAATTTCCCCTGGGCACGCAGATACCCAATATTTGGGGAAAAAACACTGTTTGGGCGCACTGTAGGGCTCGGAAGGGAAGGAGCGCCATTTGACTTTTTGATTGTAAAATTTGCTTGAATAATTAGCGGACACCATGTTGCGTTTAGAGAGCCCCTGTGTGCCCAAACATTGGAGCTCCCCCACAAGTGACCCCATTTTGGAAACTAAACCCCCCAAGGCACCTTTCTAGATGCATAGTGAGCACTTGGAACCCCCAGGTGCTTCACAAATTGATTCGTAATAATGAAAAAGTGAAAAAAAAAACACTTTTTCATTTTTACGAATCAATTTGTGAAGCACCTAGGGGTTCCAAGTGCTCACTATGCATCTAGATAGGTGCCTTGGGGGGTTTAGTTTCCAAAATGGGGTCACTTGTGGGGGAGCTCCAATGTTTGGGCACACAGGGACTCTCCAAATGCAACATGATATCCGCTAACAATTTGAGCCGACAATTTGATAGCGGATATCATGTTGCATTTGGAGAGTCCCTGTGTGCCCAAACATTGGAGCTCCCCCACAAGTGACCCCATTTTGGAAACTAGACCCCCCAAGGCACCTATCTAGATTTATAGTGAGCACTTGGAACCCCAGGTGCTTCACAAATTGATTCATAAAAATGAAAAAGTGTTTTTTTTTTTCACTTTTTCATTATTACGAATCAATTTGTGAAGCACCTGGGGGTTCCAAGTGCTCACTATGCATCTAGAAAGGTGCCTTGGGGGGTCTAGTTTCCAAAATGGGGTCACTTGTGGGGGAGCTCCAAAGTTTGGGCACAGAGGGGCTCTCCAAACGCAATGTGGTGTCCGCTAACAATTTGAGCTGATTTTCCATTCAATTTGTTAGCGGATACCATGTTGCATTTAGAGAGTCCCTGCGTGCCCAAACATTGGAGCTCCCCCACAAGTGACCCCATTTTGGAAACTAGACCCCCCAAGGCACCTATCTAGATTCATAGTGAGCACTTGGAACCCCAGGTGCTTCACAAATTGATTCATAAAAATGAAAAAGTGTTTTTTTTTTTTTCACTTTTTCATTTTTACGAATCAATTTGTGAAGCACCTGGGGATTCCAAGTGCTCACTATGCATCTAGATAGGTGCCTTGGGGGGTCTAGTTTCCAAAATGGGGTCACTTGTGGGGGAGCTCCAAAGTTTGGGCACAGAGGGGCTCTTCAAACGCAATGTGGTGTCCGCTAACAATTTGAGCCGATTTTCCATTCAATTTGTTAGCGGATACCATGTTGCATTTAGAGAGTCCCTGCGTGCCCAAACATTGGAGCTCCCCCACAAGTGACCCCATTTTGGAAACTAGACCCCCCAAGGCACCTATCTAGATTCATAGTGAGCACTTGGAACCCCAGGTGCTTCACAAATTGATTCATAAAAATGAAAAAGTGTTTTTTTTTTCACTTTTTCATTTTTACAAATCAATTTGTGAAGCACCTGGGGATTCCAAGTGCTCACTATGCATCTAGATAGGTGCCTTGGGGGGTCTAGTTTCCAAAATGGGGTCACTTGTGGGGGAGCTCCAATGTTTGGGCACACAGGGGCTCTCCAAAAGCAACATGGCGTCCGCTAACAATTTGAGCCGATTTTCCATTCAATTTGTTAGCGGACACCATGTCGCGTTTGGAGAGCCCGTGATGTGCCTAAACAGTGGAGCTCCCCCACAAGTGTCCCCATTTTGGAAACTATACCCCTCAAGGATTTTATTAAGGTGTATAGTGAACATTTTGAACCCAGAGGTACGGCACAGAATTTGTTTACATTAGGTCATCATATTGAATAAGTTGTCATTATTCTTGAGCGCAAGTGCTCGCTACTTGAGTTTGCATCGGGTACTCAGGTATGCACCATGTACAGCGTGTGCTCGAGTGACATGCTCGAGTCCCTGCTCCGCATGTTTCACGGTTATTAGACACCCCAAAAAAAACATGCGGGGATCGCTCGTGCATGGCAGGCAATCCCCGTAAAGTTTTTTGGCTGCGAAGCATATGGGGCAGAGACTCGAGCATGTCACTCAAATACCCACGATACTCAATGCATACCAGAGCACCCGATGCAAACTCAAGTAGCGAGCACTTGCTCTCAACACTAGTCGCCATATCGTCATCTTTTTTTCTTACTTTTGAAAAAAATCCCAACCCCAGCCCTAACCCTAGCACAACCCTAGCCCCAGCACAACCCTAGCCCCAGCACAACCCTAGCCCCAGCACAACCCTAGCCCCAAACCCAGCCCTAACCCTAGCCCAATCCTAACCCAAGAGTTTATTTTTGACGCCGTTCCTTGTGCGGTATAAGTGATTAGACGACTTTATTCTTCGGGTCGGTGTGATTACAGCAATGCCAGAATCATATGGGGTTTTTATGACTGACAGCTGTCACACACTAAAAGACGCATTTTTTGTAAAATCTAGTTTTTGCATCGCCATATTTTGAGAGCTATAATTTTCCAGATTTTGGCAGACAGTCATGTGACGGCTCGTTTTTTGCGGGATGACTTGACGTTGTTATTGGTGCCATTTTCAGGCACATGACATTTTTTGATCGCTTTCTATTCCGATTTTTGGGAGGCAGAATAAACAAAAACCAACAATTCAGGAATTGTTTTTTTTTTTTTTTTTTTATTCTGTTCCGCGTGTGGTAAAATTGATGAGGTAGCTTTATTCTTCGGGTCAGTACGTTTACAGCGGTACCACATTTGTATAATTTTTCTATGTTTTGGCGCTTATACACAATAAAAGCTATTTTATAGAAAAAAATATTTTTTTGTATCGCTTTATTCTGAGAGCTATAACTTTTTTATTTTTCGGCTGATGGAGCTGTATGGCGGCTTGTTTTTTGCGGGACGAGATGACGTTTTCAGCGGTATCATTTTTATTTCTATGCGTCTTTTTGATCGCGTGTTATTCCACTTTTTGTTTGGCGGTATGTTGATAAAGCATTGTTTTTTGCTTCGTTTTTTTTTTTTTTTTTTTTTTTACCGTGTTCACTGAAGGGGTTAACTAGTGGGACAGTTTTATAGGTCAGGTTGTTCCGGACGCGGCGATACCAAATATGTGTACTTTTATTGTTTTTTTTTTATTTTTTTTATAATAATATTTATTGATGGGTACATTATATTTTTATTTTTGGTGTATTATTTTTTTTATTTTTTTATAATATTTTTGCACATTTTTTTTTTTTTTTCCCACTTTCACACAGTTTATACACTTTATTACTTTGTCCCACTCTGGGACTTTCACTTTTTTTTTTCTGATCGCCTGCATGGCACAGGAAAGGAGCACCATCCCTATGCCATGAAGGCTGTCAGAAGTGCACAGTGTGAAGATTGCTTGGAGATGCACTGCGCATGTCCAAGCAATCTTCCTGCTCTCTGGTGACCCGGATGTTGTCATGACGACATCGGGTCGTCATGGCAACACCCGGGAAGCCTTTGCAGACTGCGCTGGAAGCTGGAAGAGGAGGTGAGTATCGCCGATCACCTCCCCTTGCCCCCGCAATGCCGCGATCGACTTCGATCGCAGCATCGCGGGGGTTAATGTGCTGGGAACGGTGCAGGACCGCTCTCTGCACATAGTATCGGGTGTCAGCTGTGACAATCAGCTGACACCCGGCGGCGATCGCGCCCGCACAGCCTGTGTGCGCGCGCGATCGCGATGACGTACTAATACGGGTCTGGCTCTTAAGTACCAGGGCACAGACGCGTATTAGTACGTCAGATGTTATTAAGGGGTTAAAGACTTAATATATAAAACACTACCATCGATTCCTAATGCAGAACTGACAACAGACAGAGCCCATAGGCTACAAAAACCTAGTTTTCTGTCAGGAGACACTTCAAGAGAAGCGATTGCGAGAATACATTTCTTCCAGACTAAGGACCGGTCGCCTTCTGGACTATCTAAAGAAAAATTAATATCTACCTCCTCCTTACCAGTCAATAAAAATATTTCTGGACTTCTCAAAAGAGATATGCTAGGAAAATCCTTTGCTGGCATAACTAGCATCTTATGAGCGAATAACATTTCGTATAGGGGTGTTTTTCTGCTAGACTCATAGTCTTCTTCAATGGAAAAGCCAACCTTATTCAAGACCTAAAGGACGGACGGAATATGTCAGAGAATGGTCATAATCCAGAACAAGGAAGAAAAGTAGACCCCTCAGAGTAAATTCATTTTAAAGGTCTAACCATAAGTGGTTACATAATTATTTTATGGCGCAAATACTAGTATTTGAGATGTCCATAAGGCAGTACTTAGAGGGATCCTTATCCAACTCAATGCACAACACAAAAGGAAAACAAAAGAAAATATATAAAAAAAATCACCCAAAAGATTAGCAAGGCAGTGGAAAAACAACAACAAAATCCGACGGAAAAAAACTCACTTTGCCATAATAAGTCTTAGAGCTGAACTTAAATCCAAGATGGAATCAACTACATACACCTGCAAGCTATAGTGGAACAATTTGCTACATTTTATTCCTCCCTATACAATCTGAAAGAAGATAAAGAAACTACCCAATTAAATATTAAACGAATAAATATTTTCCTTTCAGAAGAACTCCCGCAATTAAACTCAGAGCAAATAAAATTATTAAATTCCCCTTTCTCTACTAAGAAAACTGTTATTGCCATCAAGAAATTGCAGGAAAATAAATCCCCCGGACTTGATGAATACCCACCGAATATTATAAATTATTTAGACATCATCTCTCTAACCCCCTAACTTCTGTTATATCAAGCGACCAACAATGGCCTATTCTCAAATGAATCCTTAATAGCCACCATTGTTGTTATACCTAAACAAAATAGTAATTCTGAAGAGATGTCGAACCAAAGGCCGATATCTCTTCTAAATACAGACATTGAAAATATACGCTAAGCTAATATCTGAAAGATTCATTAAAATCATGCCTATACTAATTCATTCTGATGAAGTAGGCTTTTATTAAGGGAAGACAAGCCTCAGATGACACAAGAAGACTTTTAAATTTACTTACATATGTGGAAAAACAAAAATTGTCTTCCCTACTACTATCTTTAGAAGCCGAAAAGGCATTTGATCGCATCAACTGGGATTTCATGATCGCCACTTTAAACAAATTTGGATTTCAAGAACAAATTCTTAAAACTATTACTGCTCTTTATTCATGCCCTTCAGCAAAGATCCAAATTAACAATTTACTCTCTAAAACCTTTACTATTACTAATGGTAACGTCAAGGATGTCCATTATCTCCACCCTTATTTGATCTCATAATGGAACCCTTTGCTGAAATTACCAGAACCAACGACCTCATAAAGGGAATCCCACTTAATTTTAGACAACATAAAATTAGTTTATTTGCGGTTGACACGTTCATTTCCATTACTGACCCTATCAACTCACTAAGAGTTATTACCCAAAATATCAAAGAAATTTCAGCGGTCTCCAATTATAAAATAAATGCCAAAAAAATCAAAAATGTTAATTTTTTTCTTAGATTCTCAATTTACAAAATTAATGGAAAAATTCCATAATCGCTATTTAGGTATCAAATTCACTAACCTTTTACATAAAATCCTAGATGAGAACTTAAACATATTGCAAAAGCAAATCCTAATAAGCATTGGTAACTTAGATTTATCAAACACTTCGTGGATGGGTAGGATTACTATCTACAAAATGATTATACTACCAAAATTACAGTATATTTTCAGAACAATTCCTATCCTAGTCCCAGAAATATGGATTAAATCTCTTCATAAACAACTGTCAAATTATATATGGCAAAAAAAGTTTCAGAGAATTGCCCTACCAAATATCCAGGCTTCTTCTGAAGCTAATATTATTATTCAAAGCAGAAAATAGCAGAAAAAGAATCAATTATAAACTTCCTCTCCCTAAAAACTTTTCATAATCTTCCAGAAGAGGAATTGTACAGCCAGACTAAAGAAAGCCTTTGTGGACTACTCTGATTCATGTTGGAGAAACTGTGGACAAAAAGCCAACTTACCGTATTTTTCGGACTATAAGAAGCCCTTTTTTCCTCCAAAATTTTGGAGGAAAATGGGGGGTGCGTCTTATAGTCCGAATGTTGGAGGGGGTGTATATATATATGTGGGGTGTGGGGGGAGCAGTAGCGGTGGAGGAGCGGGGCACAGGAGGCAGCAGCCGCCCGCTGCAGCCTACACTGTCCCCGCTGCTAAAGAAAATGAATATTCAGTGCTCCCCACGCTCCTTAATAGCAGCACACAGTGTAGCCGCAGCGCGGCTCCTGCTGTAACCGGAATCGCCTGTGCCCGCTGTTAAAGGGCATGAATATTCAACCTTTCTCCACGCCCATGGGCGTGGAGAGGGGGTGAATATTCATGCCCTTTAATAAGCGGACACACACGGTAGCCCGGCAGCAGCAGGAGCCGCAGCGCGGCTACGCTGTGTGCCGGCTAAGAAGGAGCATGAAGTCACTGCTCCCCGTGCACACAGTCCCGGTGTGGGGAGCAGTGACTTCCGGCAGATGATCTCTCCTTGTGAGCAGCGCATGGTAGTGACGCCATGCGCGGCTCACATGGAGAGATCAGTGCGGGCAGGCAGGACGAAGCGCTGGAGGAGAGAAGAAAGGTGAGTAGGAGTGTTTTTTTTTTAATGTGCAGCATGATGGGGATTAGGGGGACCATACATACAGACATACCAGGATAATGATGAGGGGACCATACATACCAGGGTAAGGATGAGGGGGCCATACTTATCAGGGTAAGGATGACGGGGCCATACATACCAGGGTAACGCTGAGGGGGGCATACATAACAGGATAAAGATGAGGGGGCCATACATAACAAGATAAAGATGAGGGGGCCATACATACCAGGATAACGCTGAGGGGGGCATACATAACAGGATAAAGATGAGGGGGCCATACATACCAGGATTAGGATGAGGGGCCATACATACCAGGATAAGGATGAGGGGTGCCATGCATACCAGGATAGGGATTAGGGGTGCCATGCATACCAGGATAGGGATTAGGGGTGCCATGCATACCAGGATAGGGATGAGGGGTGCCATGCATACCAGGATAGGGATGAGGGGTGCCATGCATACCAGGATAGGGATTAGGGGTGCCATGTATAACAGGACAGGGATGAGGGGTGCCATGCATACCAGGACAGGGATGAGGGGAGCCATGCATACCAGGATAGGGATGAGGGGTGCCATGCATACCAGGATAAGGATGAGGGGTGCCATGCATACCAGGATAAGGATGAGGGGTGCCATGCATACCAGGATGGAGGGATGCCAGGCATACCAGGATGGGGATGGGGACCACGTATAAAAGGAAGGGGAGAGACATATATACCAGGATGAGGGATATTGTCAGAATTGGGGGACATTACCCCTATACCAGTGTCAGCAGAATACCCCCTCCCCCTTAAAAGTGCATCATGAACACATTTTTTGCTTCAATTTTTTTTTTTTTCTCCTCTAAAACCTAGGTGCGTCTTATGGTCCGGTGCGTCTTATAGTCCGAAAAATACGGTATTTCATATCTTTTGGACATGTTCTAAAGCTGCATTAATATGGAAAGTGATCTATAAATTGTTGAATAAAATCAACAACTCTACAGTTAAAATTTCACCACAACTAGCCCTTCTATCTCTTGACTCAAATTTACTCCCACAGAAGATAAAACATATTTCCATTCATATATTGGCTATAACAAAGCTACTTATTGAATCTAAATGGAAGTCAGTTAATGTTCCTACTATCTCAGAAATTATAGATAAAATGTTAGTTCACAATTCTTTTGAACATTCCTATGCGTTAAGAAACAGCTCTCTTAAGAAATACTATTCTATATGGTCTTTCTGGATCTGGATACTGGATACTTTTCCCTGAATAAGAATACCTCTCCAAACAAATAACATCTTTTAGCCAGAAAGTATACAAATCATTTATTATTTTAACATAATTAAACTGAAATCCTGTGATGCCATAACAAGGATTTATACTATAGATGATCTATTTTGTTTTCACCTCTCTTTCCCCTGTTTTCCTCATTCATCCTTCCCTTTTTTCCCCATCCCATTCCTCTCTCCCTTTCCTTCCTTTCTTTCCTTTCTTCCTCTCCGGCTATCCTTTTCCAGATTTTTCCTCCAAGTTAAAAGTTTTGTTAGGATGATGTAACTGTTGTAATACTACTATACTGTCTTTATCATATTTTATTTTCCCTTTCCCTTCTTTTGTAAAACATCCCTTAATAAAAAGTATATTATTGAAGAAAGACAACTCGATTTTCTTTACACCATTTTAATGAGGAAGCCTATGATTGATGATGTACTAACAGGACTCTGAGAATTTCAGACTTTTATCATATCACTGGAACCTGTGGTCAGAGCACAACTACAGCATACATTTCCAAACTACTATTTCGGAAGGGCTTCAAGTCAAATATTGTGTACCTGTAATCGAAGACGAATCTTCTTTTCTTCATCCAGCTCGGACAGTAATTGTTTTATTTCTTTTCTAAAATAAAAATACAAGAACGAAGGAATTAATTTTCTGGGGTAACCTCGAGTATACTAAACTATACTTTAAAAGGCAGCAAAGTGTAGAACAAGGACACTGAAACATGTAGAGAATCCGAATAACCAAATAGTTTGAGTAGGAATCTGACTCCTGAAATACTGCTTGGGGTAAGCTGTGCTGAGATCTGAGATGATATGTGCTCCACAGATTATCTATTTCACAGTCTTCTTTGCATATACTGAATATGACATAGGGAGAGGCATCTTATTTTCAGCTCATTTTCATCTAATATGTCACCCTGTGCTTATATTGGACACAGACAAATGTTCACCAGAAAAGCAACAAATGTTCAGATGACAAATGCTCATTTGCAAAAAAAACAAATATATATAAAAAAACAGTCAGCTGATGTGGACACATCATCCTGGGTTCCACATCGAGCCTCTTAATAATCCTAGGCCTACATATGTTTAAGCATAGAGCCCATGAATTTACTGCTTACGTATGGCCCAATATTTCAAGCCTAGTCTGGACAGGATCTGAATAATTCTCATGCTGAAGCCTCATATTCGGAGTTGAGCTCTCACCCCATTGCAAGATACCAGTGGTACAACCTATACCTACCACCTGAAAAAACCCTTCATCTTTGGGTTGGAGTTTGGTTTTTTTGGCTTGCGAGACCTCTGAGGCTGGAAATACCCAAGGGGGCAGGTTCTGAGGAGACATGGCAGTGATAGTCCGCAAAAGGATTACCCACTATGGTGATTGTACTGGATCCCTAGGAGGAGATGCGACACAGTATTCATCTCCAGGAGAGACTCAGGCAACCAAGTGAGAATCAACTGAACCAAGCAGTTATGTATTTATGTGCCTCCACTATATTCACACCTAGGTCAATCCCTGCTGTGCCATAGTTACATGTGCTATGCCTATCATCTCCTCCACTCTGCCAGATACACCAGGCTCCTTATTGCTGGTCTGGTGATATGCTCAGTGACTATACAACCTGCTTCAGACACTACATCACATTAGCCAAGAGACTCTGCTGTCTTATATTTCAATTTACGCCATCCTTTTCGCATTTTTAATATGGCACTAAATATAAAGACGTTTTTGTTCCACTGACCATCCATTTCAATTATTGAAATTAATTACTTAGGTGCTACCTATCATTGGCAAATAGAACTCACAGATCGTATAGATTATAATATATCATGCATCCCAGAATTTCACTACCAAGAAAGAACTAGTCTGTCCCAAATGCTCCACCATAGTGACGTCTACAGTCACTACCATCAGGAAATCTACCCCCCTTTGCACTCAGGCCTGAGTTATTCTAGATCAGTGATCCCCAACTTTTCTTACCTTGGGAATCGCATTCAGCTCTGAGAGAGGGTCATGAGCCACATCCAGAGCCCCCCGACTAGTGACATCCAGATACCGCTCCCTATCCCACAGTAGATACACCCAGAGCCCCATTACTGGTATAATAACAGCCAGAACTTCCCCATAGAAATAAAACCAAGGCAGTGTGCTTACATACAGGGGTTCTCATCTCACCCATATTTGGTATTCTCGCAGCAGGCACTCCCACCACATTATTGCATCCAACTTCAAGCAACCCTTTAACTAGCAGTATCATCTTATCTCCAGTCTCATCTCCAGACTTAATTTATCTCTCCAACTCTTAAAGGGTTGTCCACTACTAGGACTAGGACGCCAGCATTGATATGGTGCAGGGCTCACGTGACATAACCGCACGAGAGCCCCAGAACCTGAGTGCCGACACCACTGGAACTGCGCCAGCACGGGAGGTGAGGACAGGTGTTGTTATTTTAACGAGGGTAAACATTCAGAGTGATAAAGGGTTGTCCTAGTAGTGGACAACCTCTTATATATGTGCATCTAGATCGGTTCTTCTGTATGGGGCTATTCACAAACGTCAGGAACTAGAGACCTGCTCTTCATATCTGTTTGTTAGACATGGTGCTAAGGCAACAAGCTGACACACAGCCGCGAGCCACACATTACAGGTCTGCGAGCCAAAGGTTGGGGAGCCCTTTTCTAGACCATGTACTGTACAAGATCTATTTTTTTCTTTTTCTCCTCTTAGAGCACTGTCCCAATGTTTCAGATTCCCAGTGGATCTCACTATATACAAGCAGAAGAAAGATAGGTACATTCACGGAACAGCATCCCAACTAATTTCTTTTAATGCTGGAAGCTAATAGTAAATGGACCTAAGTATAAGGCTGTACATTTGCTCACTGCACCTTTAGATCCATCTAGAGAAAAGGTCCATTTTCTGAACGTATAGCAAAATTGTCTGCTTCCAATGGGCTGAATGAAGTCTTATAACATCCATTAGAGGCTATTATTAGATGAGTGTGAATAGTTTTTATTAATTACTTCCTATTCTCTGCTAAATTGATATTTTGGAACATAATTGCAGATTTATTTTTCGTCTTTTGCACATTCTTCTTTTAGCCAGATGGAAATCCCTGACTGTGACAATTATAGTGTCTCTTAGCACTGATCTGATGAAAATAAGCTCCGACTGAATTCATGGTCAGAGAAAAAATGCTATGTATTAATTATTAAGGCGATGAAATAAACAAATACTCCATAAATAATACAATGTATCATGACATTTTAAGAGTTTCTTTCATCAGGAAAACCTGTTAGAGAGGAGAACCTCCAGGGAACCTCTTTTTTGAGCCCCGACAAGCAGTGGCTCTCCATCTTGTGGACTCGGGCTATCTATGTATGACATGATAGCCATTCATTTGGTTTGCACATTATGAAAAAGTCATCCATGACATTTTTGAAACTTTACACAAAAATATTAAATCAGAACAAGCCCTTTAATTCCCGGCTGCCGGCATCTCGTACGATAAAGCTTACTTTTGCTGGTCCTTCATTGTCTCAATGATGCTTCGAAGCTCCTTGACTTGTGCCTGCAGCTCTTCTAGTGATGACTGGCCATGCTCAACTTTGTGTCTTGCATCGGAGCTACCAAAGGACGGAGAGTTTGACCTGTGACTACTTGAGGTGACAGTGTGAAATGCTGATGGGGCTCCAGGAGCGCCGTGTGAGAAACTAACACTTGAAATCAAGCCTCCTGGTTTGGGGGGCAATGCAGCTCTATTCTCTGGTACCTACAAGACAGGAATAAACTGAATATCTACAGAAAACTATTATTATTAAAAGGACACATGTAGTAATCATAAATGAATATTTCCCATATGCTGGTAAATCATTGCCTAAATACAGCGGTATTATATGTGCTATTAGGTGGTCTTCATTATTGAAAGATATTAAGAAAATGCAGGCACAACTGCAGCCACAATTACAGCTCAGTCACAGGCAATGCTCTGATTAAAGAGAAAAAAAAACACAAAAAAAAAACACTTTCATTTAATATTCTAATGTATACAGTGACCCCCATAGATGGTACAGAGCTGACCTGGCTAATGCAGCACAAGCTATCTATTAGATAGGGGATAAATGTAAGATTACTGGGGGTCTGTTCGCTGGGACCTCCACCAGTCATGAGAACAGGGGTCTTATTTCTGCAATATGGAGCAGCAGTGCACCACAGTGTGTGACCACAGCTCCATTCACTTCTATGGTTTTGTGGAACAGCAGTATGTGTGACCACCTGTGCCATAGGCAGTCAACAGAGCGGCGGTCATGCATATGCCCTAATGCTCCATTCACATGTGAAATACAGTCCTCAGGATTGGTGGGACTCCCAGCAGTTGGACACTGAATCATCATATAATCACCTGTTGTTTGTAGCACTGGTGTATACAGACAGAAAAGGGCCCGGGTACAAGAACAATATATGGGCCCTTTGCAGTCCAAGAGCTCCTAAGAATGCAAAATTGCACCTGCTTTGGAGGTAGAAATGGGCCCCCTTATCTCTTGGGCCCCTGTGCGGCCCCATAGGTTGCACCAATGATATGTCCGCACCTCGTTTGTAGGATAATTCCTTTGAAGGAGTTGTCCCAACTTAGCAAGTTACCACCTATGTACAGGATTTGAGTGATGGCTGTGCATGTGCACTGCTGCTCCATTCAATTTCTATGGCCTGCCAGAGTTCCACAGACAATGAATGGAGCGGTGCTGTGCTCATATTTTGAGACTGTGGTAATCACAGCCGTGGGACCTCAAGCAATCTGCAATAGAGATGATCAAAAAGATTTGCGGGATCCTTGTTCAATGACTACTTCAGTAGTCAATGGCCGCCGGAGCACAGCTCTGTGAACTTCCTTTTAACTGCCAGGATCCCTGGTGCTTGTTCTGATCGGCAGGCCTGGCTAAGCGTCATGTGTGCGTTGCACCAGAACAATGACAGTGAGCCAGGCCTACGGATCAGAAGAGACACTGGGAACACCAGCAGGTAGGAGGAGGTTCACAGGCCTCTGCTCTGGCAGCCATGGACTACCAATATGGCAGCTGGACTAGGGTCCTACAAATCTTTTTGATAATTTCTAATCAACAAATTATTACCATTCTATGTATGGGTAATAACTTAGTCAAGTTGGACAATACCTTAAAGCATGCAATCTATGATAAACTGGTAAAAATCTACTTCAAGAAAAAGGTTTTCCCACAATTACTTATTTAGCTTTTATAAGGGAAGAGAGTACACCCGTGACATTAGGGACCATCAGCGCAACAGGAAATAGAGCAGCTACAGTAGGCAGCTATATTGCTATACTCCCCGATAAGCATGGATCATCTACACCTTTCCTCCATGGTAAGATCAGAGATTGACTTAACCCTCCCAGTCCTAATTGTATTGATTCACACAGAGAGCACGCTCCCCTTACTTACCTGTGATGTAAGACTACGTGGGGCTTTCTTGGATGAGTCTATAGGTCTCTGTGACAGGTGATTGATATCATCCTTGTCATCTTCTGGACTTGGAGAGTCAAAGAAATCAGGACTGGAAAGGGAGGACTACAAAAGATCGCAGTGAATAAAAGTCTACTGAATGTAACAATATTTCCTACATGACAAGAAGATGCGTAATAAGCCAGCCATCTCCATTCTTACGAGCACAGCTATAAAGAGACTCTTTAGTGAAAATGAATTGACTAGAGAACAACACTAATATGTTAGCTAAGTGCTGTGTTGCGCTTTTTATTATAGTCTACCCCTTGGGACCATTTGAGTTTCCTCCATCCCCAGCTTCCTTCTAATTTTCACAGCATTAAAGTGAAGGTGCCGCAGTTTGTTTTTTTTTGTATTCATTTTTTGTTACATCTGGTCTTATCCTCCAGTCACCTCCAGAGCTGCGGTCACTATTCTGCTGTTACATCTGGTTTTACCTGCCAGAGCTACGGTCACTATTCTGCTGTTACATCTGGTTTTATCTGCCAGAGCTACGGTCACTATTCTGCTGTTACATCTGGTTTTATCCTCCAGAGCTGCACTCCCTATTCTGCTGTTACATCTGGTCTTATCCTCCAGTCACCTCCAGAGCTGCGCTCACTATTCTGTGTCATCATGTAACAGAATAGTGAATTCTGCTCTGGAGGTGACTGAAGAATATGACAGCACGTCTTATCCTCCAGTCACCTCCAGAGCTGCAGTCACTATTCTACTGTTACTTGTCACTGGTACCTAATCCATAACATGAGAGGTCACATGACTGGCAACCCTTTATATTTGCATTAATAATGAAAATACAAATTACTAAATAAAATTGAAACATTTAAATACATTATATACAAAATAAATAGTAAGAACACAAGGACAATATTCAGTCCAGGCCTGGACCGCAGAGCTGACACTCTAATATCAGACCTCAGTGAACGCTCTGTACTATATACTCCTGTATATCCAGGCCTGGGCCGCAGAGCTGACGCTCTAATATCAGACCTTGCTGCATAAGGATCTGCATGTAGTTGTGTGTTGGTATCACTATGTGTCTACGGCTGTGTGCCCACATAGCGTTTAAGAGTTTTTTCCGCGTAAATTACACAGCGCAAACACTTGAAAAACGCTAGTATATACGCCCCCCATGGTCCCCTATGTGAGACCGCAAGTCATGTGCACATGCTGCGTAAAAACACGTAGCATGTCCATTAATTTTGCGGTTACGCGGCGTAATCGCCGCCTTATGCGTATGTCCATGCCCACCATGCGTATATTGTGCGCTTCAATATGTGTATGGTACCCGGGTCTGGAGGAGAGGAGACTCTCCTCCAGGCCCAGGTACCATAAAACCTGTTGTAAAAAATAATGGAAATAATAAATATCAATATGCTTACCCTCTGTCAGCCCACGATCTCCTCACCGCCGCTGCCTCCGAACCCAGAGATGCATTGCGGCAACGGCCTGCGATGACGTTGCGGTCATGTGACCGTGAGGTCCTCACAGGTCCTGCCGGGGAGTAGCGGTGAGACTTATTATTTTTTACATTCTATCTATTACTATTGATGCTGCATATGCAGCATCAATAGTAAAAAGTTGGTCACACTTGTCAAGCACTATGCAGTGTGACCAACCTGTCAAGCACTATGCAGTGTGACCAACCTGTCAAGCACTATGCAGTGTGACCAACCTGTCAAGCACTATGCAGTGTGACCAACCTGTCAAGCACTATGCAGTGTGACCAACCTGTCAAGCACTATGCAGTGTGACCAACCTGTCAAGCACTTTTCCAAGTGATGCTAATATAACTTGGAAAGCTCTTGACAATGTGCATGCTAAAATGCATGCAAAAACGCTTGATTTGCGCTTGTGTTTTGCGGGAAAACGCATGTGAATTAGGCTTGTGCTTTCCCGCAGCAGGGGGATGCGGAAATGATGCAGAGATTTCTGCTTAATTTACGCAAAGTGGGCACATAGCCTAATATCAGACCTTGCGGCATAAGGATCTGCATGTAGTTGTGTGTTGGTATCACTTTGTGTCTACAACAAAATGGCTCCTCACTGTGAGAGATCCTAATTCCTAAACTTCATTGTCTCTTATCCATTTGTAAACACCCAGAAAGGGAGGGGGGGGAGGAGACATCAGACATGGAGCAAATCCAGCCCAGATTTTCAGCAGTCATAATGCATGCCAGCTCTACACAAGGTTTTCATGCCAAATTTCAGTAGCTGCTCCCCCTAGTGTTTCAAAGTGGAACGTGTCAAACTTTTAAAATTATTTTTCATATTTTACTCCATTAAAAAAATATGATAATATTGGAAAAGCGAATCAAAACAATAATACTTTACGTTTTTGCAATTTTTTTTGATGGCACCTTCCCTTTAAGGCATCTGTACTCATGAGAAGACTTTACACTCCTTGAAAATTGCACCTGTCTATACATTTACCAGCTGGGTTCAGGAGAGTGACGACTTATAACCAGGACAAACAGAATAATGAGAAGAATGTATCAGGCTGGGTCTGTCAATAGTGTAAAGTGATCCCCGCGGCTCAGGTCTCCTATTCTGTAGAACACTTATGTATATTGAATTATAGGCTGTCCCTTAGCGGCACATACATACCGACGTCAGAGACTGGGAAGGTGGACGTCTCCCGCTGGATTTAGGCCTTGAAGCAGTAGGATGACTAAGTTTCTCTCCAGTTGACACAAGGGAATCAAAGCCTTCAACATCTAAAAGATAAAATACAGATATGGCAACAAATCTATCAACTAAGTGAAATCTCTTTCTCTTCAAGTTGGATACGGTCAAACAGCTTCTCTGTCTTATACACGGCCATTTATTCTTTTCATCAATATTATAAGTACTCAGTCGACTTCACCAGAAATATAAAAAACCAGGAGGAACTTCTGTATTATCATGAAATAGGCCTCGTGTTATAGATTTACTCCATTCAGGAGCAGAGGTTTCCCACAACGTAGTGATCTACTGTCATGAAGCTTCTACACTATTCTAATCATTTTATCCTGGGTTTTTATATGTATTGCTTGTGTAAATAGGATTTCTAGTTGTAATGATGTACGTTAATCTATAACTGCTGGGCTACCGATGACCAACACAGACTAAAATACATCACATGCCGAAATTTCAACTTATTATCTGTCCTATCTACCCAGTTCTTTGCACAAAAGAACACAGCCAATAAATGGCCAAGGATGGTAAAAAAAAGTCAGAATTTTACATTTGCCCAACAGTTTCTGATGCCAATTTCAGTGGGCTAAAAAACACAAAGCACTTTTATAAGACGCGATTTACTGTCATTCATAAGGATTAGCAATAATATGGTGAGCAAAAACAGATTGAAACTGAACTAGTTTCACCCTAGTACATGAAAATACAGCACTTTATTGTGGTTGTCACATGAGGAGACATAAAGACATAAATAAGCGACAGCTGTTTCACGTAAACTATGCTTTTTCCGGCTTAGCCTGAAGAAGTGTAGTTTATGCGAAACAGCTGTCGCTTACTTACCTCTTTATTCAGGCTCGGACTGGCCCATAGGGCAGCAGGGAAATCCTCTGGTGGGCCCTCAACTCCACTATATGGGCAGTACTTGGCATAATTCACTTGGTACAGAAAAAAAGCAGCATATCATCATTCATTTACCAAAATACCCAGCTTATTATTATATAGAAGTATAGGTAAATTTTTGAACAAGGATAGTTTAATATTTGCATGCAGTTGAAAAGTGGGTCCCCCAAAGTCAATGTTACTGGTGGGCCTTTGGCACCCCAGTCAGACACTGTCTTTATGTCTCCTCATATGACGACCACAATACAGTGCTGTATTTTCACGTATCAATTGTGAGTGCCGCTCTCATTCAGTTTTTTATGCTGTTTTTGCTCATGATTTTGTACTGTTTTATCTCAAGATGAGTACCACTATATCTGGCAATCCGCTAGTTATGCTTGCCCTAATGCATTCCTGGAGGGTGTGTTAGCACCACCCAAAATTCTGCTAATCTGTTATTTATAGGACAAATAAAATGGTGCACAACATAAATTGAATTAAAGGGCTTGTCCTGTGATTTATTGTCAGGAGCGCACCGCTCTCCAGGCTCACAGCTACCTACTTGCTAAGAAGCAGTGCGCTCCTGCTTGAAGTGCAGTGGTACTGAAGCTGGCCAGAATCGGAACTAATAGCAAGCTCCAAAGATCCTGTCCAGTTTCAGTGCAGTGTTTACAAGCTCATTATGAAGGATCTTGTAAGTGCATCTTTAACCACTGCTACTGTCTAGGCTATGAATAGCAAACAATAAAAAATGCAATTTAAATTATCAGGGGGCAGATATTAAAGGGAATCTGTCAGCCCAATCTAACATTATAAAAAAAAACCTATAGGGGATATAGTCACTTGAAAAATTACACCTATAGATCCAAATCCTGCCTCTATTCTGCAGTAATTGAAGTTTAATCAAATAAGCAAATTAGGGAGCTTGATGCATCCTTAGTGTGACCAAGAGGCTCTGCAAACCGATCTCCCACTGATTTTGCACCCTCACTGGTGACTGTCAGCCTGAGCTTTTTCTGCAGACAGTTCTAGCTCCAGGCAAGGCAGCGCTGTCGATCACTAATGAGGGAGGCGGGGCATGCAAAACCAGTGTACGGAACGGTGCACTGAGCCTCTAGACCACTCTAAGGGTGCACAGTGAACTATAATAAGCATATATGATTACAGAGAATCTATCAGCAGGTTTTTGCTATGTAATGTGACAGCCGCATGATGTAGGGACAGAGACCCTGATTCCTCCAATGTATAACTTAGTTACTGGGTCCAACACTTATGATAGAGTCACAGTTTTCTCTGCTGAAGGTCTAGCAGACCTTGAAATGTTGAGCCCTATGTAATCCAGCCCATACCACTGATTGTACACAGAAAGCTGCCAATGTATATTGACAAAAAGCTGCCATTCAGTGTTGGGGTGTGTGGATGGCCTAGGAGGCATGCGGGCAGCTTGTCCTATAGTGATAATCTCCTGCTGATAAAACTCTGATTGTACTGAAACAGCAAAACACAGTCCAGTAAGTGAAACATCGTTGGAATCAGGCTCTCAGCCCCTACATCATACTGCTATCAAATTACAGAGCAAAAACAGGTGACAGATTCCCTTAAGGGTGTGTGCCCACGTAGCATTTTTCAAGCGTATATGCTGCGGAATTTCCGCAGCGTAAACGCTTGAAAAACGCATGTATATCCGCACCCCATGGTCACCAATGGCATTCCGCAATGTCAATGCCCATGCTGCGGATTTTTCCGCAGCGTTTATGCTGCGTTCAAAAATCCGCAGCATGTCATTTAATTTTGCGTTTCCGCATGCAGAATTGCCTTTGTCCAATGCATAAAAAACGCAAGGCAATTCCGCATGTGGAAAACGCGTGATAAACGCGCGAAAAATGCGCGATAAACGCGTGCGGAATTCCGCATGCGTTTTTCCGGGAGAGGACTTGCAGAAATGAAGCAGATAAGGCTATGTGCCCAAGATGCAGAAATGAAGCAGAAAATTTCTGCAGCATTTCTGCATCTCCCTGGCAGAAAAAACGCATGGAGATTGTGCATGCGTTTTTCCTGCAGAATACATGCGGATTCACATGCGTATCCACATGCGTTAACGCATGTGTTTCCGTATGCGGACTGACAAGCACTTTCCAGGCGATAGCATCACTTGGAAAGTGCTTGACAACTAGGTCACACTATATAAATCCATGCAAACGGCATGGATTTATTCAGTATGACCGTAAAAATAAAAAAATAAAGCTATACTTACCGATCCCCCGCCGCATGAGCTCTCGCGTGTGTTGTTGCGCTACTTCCGGGTTGCCGGCATCTCGCGAGACAGCCTGCGGTCACATGACCGCGACGTCATCTTAGGTCCTGGAAGGAGAAGCGCTGCCGGCAAGCAGAGAGAAGCCGCCGGACAGGTGAATATAAACTTTATTTATTATTTTATTCTTTTTTTTACAGGTACAATGGTACCCAGGTCTGGATGAGAGTCTCCTCTCCTCCAGAACTGGGTACCATCCGCACATAGAGACGCATAAAATCCGCTTGTACAAATGTACATACACGCATTCTATGCGTCTCAATGCAAGTTAATGGCGGCGCTTCCGCTGCGCTTCCGCAAAATTAATGAACATGCTGCGGATTTATGAGCGCTGCAGAAACGCTGCGGAAAAATCCGCAGCATGTGCATTTACATTGCGGAATGCCATTGGGGACCATGGGGTGCGGATTACCATGCGTTTTTGATGCGGAAATTCCGCAGCATAAACGCATGAAAAACGCATCGTGTGCACGCAGCCTTAAACTTCAGTTTCTCAAGAAAAGAGGCAGTGATTAGTACCCCTAAAGATGCCTGCACGTCTATGTGCTAAGTTTATATTGTCAGTTTGAGCCGCATTAAATAAATAGTAAATTAGAAAGTTGCTTGTTTTTACAAGCGCTTTCCAATTATACCAGACTTTGAAGATGGGAATAACCCTTAAAATAGATAGAAGTTAATACTTGTGGTTGATGCTATATTTTAAAACATTTTTAAAGGGTTGATTATTGCATGAATGTAGGATTTTGTATGTTCTGCCCGTGTTCGCATGGGTTTCCTCCCACCCCCCAAAGACATATTGATAGGGGATCTAGATTGTTAGCCCCCAATGTGGATAGTGTTGATAATGTCTGTAAAGAGCTGTGGAATTAATGACGCTCTATAAGTAAAATAAAAAAAAAGTTCACATGTTGCAGCCGCATTGCATTTTTTTGCCATTTCTATCTCGATTACAGCAACAAAAAAACGAAGAAAACCCTGCAAAAGCAAAGTGTGAATACAGCCTTAAATTCATAATCAATGTCAGCTTTCACATATCTACAACAATCTTGCATTCAAAAACTCATATCCCAAGATAAACTTGTCCTGTTTCACAGAATATACCCATATCTGGTAAAATGCTACAGGCAATAAGAAAGCAATCCAAAAACTATCAGCATGCGTAGTTATAGTTGTTCATTAAAGTCAGATGCTTCGTAATGAGTCACAATCACACATGGGTAAACAGGTCAATAGCAACAATGCCAGAGTGTTAAATGATTGCACACAGTTCTTATAAAACAGCATGCAGCCGGCCCCCCGAATCATCACCGAGGTATTATACACTTTACAAGTCACAAAATATAAGTCCAGCCGTAAGTGGCACAGTATAATGTGTTGGCAAGTAAAGTGACAGGCAAAGTAAGATCAAAGCTGGTGGAGATTATCGTGCAAAACATTATTGGAATTTAGAAGTTAAATTAAAGGGATTCTATCAATTCTGACATAAGAATCAAAGTAATCACAGGTCCTTGTTGGGGTTCTTGCACTTAGGCTTCTTTCCATTTAAAACACGTACATGAAAAACCGGTACAGGTGTCATCAGTGTTTTCCATCAATGCGTCATCAGTGTGTCTGTTTCTACCATCGGTGTGTGATCAGTGTGTCATCAGTGTGCCACTAATGTCATCAGTGTGCAATCAGTGTGTCATCAGTGTGTGATCAGTGTGTCATCAGTGTGCCATTAATGTCATCAGTGTGCGATCAGTGTGTCATCAGTGTGCCATCAGTGTGTGATCAGTGTGCCATTAATGTCATCAGTGTGCCATCAGTGTGCGATCAGTGTGTGATCAGTGTGCCATTAATGTCATCAGTGTGCATAGTGTGTGATTAGTGTGCCATCAGTGTGTGATCAGTGTGTCATCAGTGTGCAATTAATGTCATCAGTGTGCAGTGTGTGATCAGTGTGCCATCAGTGTGTGATCAGTGTGCCATCAATGTCATCTGTGTGTGATCATTGTGCCATCAGTGTGTGATCAGTGAGCCATTAATGTCATCAGTGTGCCATCAGTGTGCGATCAGTGTGTGATCAGTGTGCCATTAATGTCATCAGTGTGCCATAGTGTGTGATCAGTGTGCCATCAGTGTGCAATTAATGTCATCAGTGTGCAATCAGTGTGTGATCATTGTGCCATCAGTGTGTGATCAGTGAGCCATTAATGTCATCAGTATGCCATCAGTGTGTGATCAGTGTGTCATCAGTGTGCCATTAATGTCATCAGTGTGCCATCAGTGTGTGATCAGTGTGCCATTAATGTCATCAGTGTGCCATCAGTGTGCGATCAGTGTGTGATCAGTGTGCCATTAATGTCATCAGTGTGCCATAGTGTGTGATTAGTGTGCCATCAGTGTGTGATCAGTGTGCCATCACTGTGCAATTAATGTCATCAGTGTGCAGTGTGTGATCAGTGTGCCATCAGTGTGTGATCAGTGTGCCATCAGTGTGTGATCAGTGTGCCATCAGTGTGTGATCAGTGTGCCATTAATGTCATCAGTGTGCCATCAGTGTGCGATCAGTGTGTGATCAGTGTGCCATTAATGTCATCAGTGTGCCATAGTGTGTGATTAGTGTGCCATCAGTGTGTGATCAGTGTGCCATCACTGTGCAATTAATGTCATCAGTGTGCAGTGTGTGATCAGTGTGCCATCAGTGTGTGATCAGTGTGCCATCAATGTCATCTGTGTGTGATCATTGTGCCATCAGTGTGTGATCAGTGAGCCATTAATGTCATCAGTGTGCCATCAGTGTGCGATCAGTGTGTGATCAGTGTGCCATTAATGTCATCAGTGTGCCATAGTGTGTGATCAGTGTGCCATCAGTGTGCAATTAATGTCATCAGTGTGCAATCAGTGTGTGATCAGTGTGTGATCAGTGTGCCATCAATGTCATCTGTGTGTGATCATTGTGCCATCAGTGTGTGATCAGTGAGCCATTAATGTCATCAGTGTGCCATCAGTGTGCGATCAGTGTGTGATCAGTGTGCCATTAATGTCATCAGTGTGCCATAGTGTGTGATTAGTGTGCCATCAGTGTGTGATCAGTGTGCCATCAGTGTGCAATTAATGTCATCAGTGTGCAATCAGTGTGTGATCAGTGTGCCATCAGTGTGTGATCAGTGTGCCATCAATGTCATCTGTGTGTGATCAGTGTGCCATCAGTGTGTGATCAGTGTGTCATCAGTGTGCCATTAATGTCATCAGTGTGCCATCAGTGTGTGATCAGTGTGCCATTAATGTCATCAGTGTGCCATCAGTGTGCGATCAGTGTGTGATCAGTGTGCCATTAATGTCATCAGTGTGCCATAGTGTGTGATTAGTGTGCCATCAGTGTGTGATCAGTGTGCCATCAGTGTGCAATTAATGTCATCAGTGTGCAGTGTGTGATCAGTGTGCCATCAGTGTGTGATCAGTGTGCCATCAATGTCATCTGTGTGTGATCATTGTGCCATCAGTGTGTGATCAGTGAGCCATTAATGTCATCAGTGTGCCATCAGTGTGCGATCAGTGTGTGATCAGTGTGCCATTAATGTCATCAGTGTGCCATAGTGTGTGATCAGTGTGCCATCAGTGTGCAATTAATGTCATCAGTGTGCAATCAGTGTGTGATCAGTGTGCCATCAGTGTGTGATCAGTGTGCCATCAATGTCATCTGTGTGTGATCATTGTGCCATCAGTGTGTGATCAGTGTGCCATTAATGTCATCAGTGTGCCATCAGTGTGCGATCAGTGTGTGATCAGTGTGCCATTAATGTCATCAGTGTGCCATAGTGTGTGATTAGTGTGCCATCAGTGTGTGATCAGTGTGCCATCAGTGTGCAATTAATGTCATCAGTGTGCAATCAGTGTGTGATCAGTGTGCCATCAGTGTGTGATCAGTGTGCCATCAATGTCATCTGTCTGTGATCATTGTGCAATCAGTGTTTTGGATCAGTGTGCCATCAGTGTGCAGTCAGTGTTCCATCAATGTATTTCCGGTATGGATGAAGAAAGAAAGAAATTACAAAGCTTCCTCTATACTTTGCAATGTTAAACACAGACAGCACACGGACAGTATAAAGATGCCATCTGTGTGCTCTTGTCACCCGTGCTACTAGAAAAAATGGATGCGGTTGCGTGTTTTGTGTGCACACACGGTCCGTGTAAAAACACAGACATGTTATAGATTATAATTGGTACGTGTGGTATCCATGAGAAAAATAGATACCACATATACTGGAGACACGGATGTGTAAAACGAGCCTGAGAGGAAGCATAGATTTAGTTTAAAAATCCACTTGATAGTTATGGAGAAAACATTTTCATGTACATATCCACCATGGTGCGGGGCGTCTTGGCATGAGCACCCTATTTCCGACAATTTCAGAGGAAGGTTGTAAGAGGAAGGATGCTCTAGACCCACCCATTGTGCTCTGACTATCTAATTTGCATATGAACATAAAGTATGTTTTCTCCAAAACTATCCAGACAAATTTTAAACTAAAGGTATGGATCCTCTTAAATCCAAGTCAGTACACTATACAAATATCATAATACCAATTCAAAACAATCTAATGCCATTCAGTAGAAAAAAAACTCTTTATACTCCATCGCTGTCAACAACTAAAATAAAATAACATTTTTCTCCAACCCTGTCTTGTGTATGGTGGTTCACTTGTAAATATGCTAATATTTCTATGCACATTTTCGATGCTATACAAGACAAGCACATGATTTACAGTAAAAAATGGCAAATAACACGTGTTCCAAGCCACTGCAATGTCACTTGACACTGTATGTAGGAATGAATGCACGTTTCTTCCCTAACTTCTTATTGTGCGTGTTTTATCAATAATTACAGATGTGTCAAAATGCCAAAGATATATACATAGCATAAAATGATCAAACTGCTCCCCCCTACCTCTAATGCACAGTACAGAAGAACACAGACACCCACATAAACCTGGCAGATATGAAAGGGGAAAAAAAATAAGTAGGAAAATTATGAAAAGTTTATCATCTTATTTCACTGGTCTTCTCGAAGCAGTGGCATACCTCCAATGGCGGCAGGCCACGCGACTGCTATGGGGCCCATGAGTCGGGGAGGGGGGAACGAGGATAGGTGAGTATTATATTTACCATATATACTCGAGTACAAGCAGAGTTATTCAGCACATTTTTTTGTGCTGAAAAAGCCCCCACTTGCTTATACTCGAGTATATAGAAATTCCGGCGGTGGATAATGGTAAGGGGGGGCTGCGGTGGCGGAGTAGCGGGGCACATGCTGTAGCCGGCTGCTGCAGCTACCTCCTGTACTGACTGCTAAAGGGAAATGAATATTCCCTCTTCTCCACTCTCATGGGCGTGGAGAAGAGGCAGTATTCATTCTCTTTAGTAGCGGGCACAGAGGAGAGCTGAGCCTCGGCTGAGCGTTAGTGCCCGCTACTAAAGAGAATGCATATTCACTCTTCTCCACACCCATAGTCCCGGTGTGGAGAGGAGTGAATATGGCGGCAGCTCACATCAGCGTCTGAGAGTGCATGGCAGTGACGCCATGCGCTGCTCAGATGCTGATATGATCTGATGCAGCAGAACAGGGCGCAGCGCTGGAGCAGAGGTGAGGAAGGAAGGTGAGTATAAGTTTTTATTTTTTTATGTGTGCAGTGATGGGATTGGGGGATGAGGAGGCCATGCATACCAGGATTGGGGGATGAGGAGGCCATGCATACTAGGATTAGGGGATGAGGAGGCCAAGCATACCAGGATTGGGGGATGAGGAGGCCATGCATACCAGGATTGGGGGATGAGGAGGCCATGCATACCAGGATTGGGGGATGAGGAGGCCAAGCATACCAGGATTGGGGATGAGGAGGCCATGCATACCAGGATTGGGGGATGAGGAGGCCAGGCATACCAGGATAGGGGGATGAGGGGGCCATGCATACCAGGATTGGGGGATGAGGAGGCCATGCATACCGGGATTGGGGGTGATGGGTGCCATACACACCTGGATTGGGGGATGAGGAGGCCATGCATACCAGGATAGGGGGATGAGGAGGCCATGCATACCAGGATTGGGGGATGAGGTGTGCCATACATACCAGGATTGGAGATGAGGGTGCCATACATACCAGAATTGGGGGACGAGGGGGCCATGCATACCAGGATTGGGGGACGAGGGGGCCATGCATACCAGGATTGGGGGATGAGGAGGCCATGCATACCAGGATTGGGGGATGAGGAGGCCATGCATACCAGGATTGGGGGATGAGGAGGCTAAGCATACCAGGATTGGGGATGAGGAGGCCATGCATACCAGGATTGGGGAATGAGGAGGCCAGGCATACCAGGATAGGGGGATGAGGGGGCCATGCATACCAGGATTGGGGGATGAGGAGGCCATGCATACCAGGATTGGGGGTGATGGGTGCCATACATACCTGGATTGGGGGATGAGGAGGCCATGCATACCAGGATAGGGGGATGAGGAGGCCATGCATACCAGGATTGGGGGATGAGGTGTGCCATACATACCAGGATTGGAGATGAGGGTGCCATACATACCAGGATTGGGGGACGAGGGGGCCATGCATACCAGGATTGGGGGACGAGGGGGCCATGCTTACCAGGATTGGGGGATGAGGGGTGTCATACATACCAGGATTGGGTATGAGGGGGCCATGCATACCAGGATTGGGGATGAGGGTGCCATGCATACCAGGATTGGGGATGAGGTGACCATGCATACCAGAAATGGGATTAGGGGACCATACATAACAGGATTGGGGATGAGGGTGCCATGCATACCAGGATTGGGGATGAGGTGACCATGCATACCAGAAATGGGATTAGGGGACCATACATACCACGATTGGGGATGAGGGGGCCATACATAGCAGATGGAGATGAAGGAGAATTGCGTACCAGGATGGGGAAATTTACCAGTAGCTGCTGCATTTCCCACCCTATACTTATACTTGAGTCAATAAGTTTTATCAGTTTTTGTGGTAAAATTAGGTACCTTGGCTTATACTCGGGTGGGCTTATTTAAAATATACGGTATTTTAAAATCAGTGAGTACGTGGTGCCCAAAATACTGCAGGACTCTGGGGTGCATTATACTATAGGGGGGCTGCATTTTACCCTATGGGGTGTGTAATATACTGTATGGAGGACTATGGGGAGCGCATTATATTCTATGGAGGACTATGGGGGGTGCATTATATTCCATGGAGGACTATGGGGAGTGCATTATATTCTATGCAGGACTATGGGGAGTGCATTATATTCTATGGAGGACTACGGGGAGTGCCTTATACTGTAAGGTGGATTATGGGGAGTGCATTATACTGTATGGAGGACTATGGGCAGTGCATTATACTGTAAGGTGGATTATGGGGAGTGCATTATACTGTATGGAGGACTATGGGCAGTGCATTATACTGTATGGTGGACTACGGGGAGTGCATTATATTCTATGGAGGAACAATGGGAAAGTTCATTATACTTTATAGAGGATTATGGGGGGCGCATTATACTATATGGAGGATTATGGGTGGCGTATTATACTATATTGAAGGCTACGTGGGGCCATTATAATATTTTGAGGGCTATGTGGGGGGCCATTATACTGTATGAAAGCAATTATACAGTGTGAAGGTTTGTGTGGGGTTCATCATATTGTTTGGACGGCTGTGTGGGGTCATTATACTGTTTGAAGGGCTAGTGTGGGTTATTATACTGTATGTAGGCCCATTATACTGTATGTAGGGCGGCGTGGGAGTCATAGCTGGGGGATAATATTGTGTTGGAGTCACCATACTTTGCCTTAGGAGTTGAAGTGGGTTACAATAGGGTCATTATACTGTGCATGTGGAGGCTAATGTGGAGGAATGCACCAAGGTGGTGTCATATTGTGTTTGGAAGGCACTTTTATTGGCATCATACTTTATGGGGGCAATGAAAGAGGAATCTATAACTTCAACAGGAGGAAAATTGCTATGTAAAGGCTGGAACGTTGTGAGATCTGCTCTTCTGTGACAGATAAATATTTATTTGTTTATTTTTTTTGTGGTGTGGGGGGCAATTAGAGCTTCGGCTATGGGGCCTGATGATTTCTATGTACACCCCTGTCTTGAAGAATAAGGCTTGTATGTATATTATGTGGTTGAACTGAAAATATATGTATGTTAATACACTTTTTCAACAATAAAATTGCAACATCAAAAAGGAAAAATTGTGGAGTTATAGAAATCACAGGATAGACAAGGCAATGATATGAAATTATAAAAAATGGAACATTTTCCAAACATCTAAATTTATTTAGTATTGAGTATGAGTGGCACACATAGAAATACACGCCCTTACACACCTTGGTATGCTATAAATGAGGTTATTAATGGTTGTCTGAGGAATGTTCTGCCACACTAAATGCACTTGGGCAAATCATCAAGCTCCGCTGCTGGCAGCTCCTTTTGCAATTGCTGACCAATGATGTCCCAGATGTACTCCATGGGAGACAAGTCCGGAGATGCTGCAGGCCATGGCAAGTGTTTTACGGCCACGCAGGCTGCTCACAGTAACACGAGCAACATATGGACTTGTGTTGTGTTGAAAAACAGCTCCTAAGAGACGTTGGAGAAATGGCTGCACCATTGATTCTATGACCAAACCAATGGAAGGCCGAGCAGTTAGTATACCTGGACTGAAGACTAGAGGGGTCCAGTTTTTGCATGAAATTGGGCTACGAGTCAGATGTTCATCTGCAAGGTGTTCCATTGACCTCACACCGGTGCTCTCAAAGGCTAACCTAGTATGGCCATTTCTGGTAAGTGTACCAGGAGACATTTTCCAACATGAGAACGTCTGACTTCATGTTGCTTGTCCTACTGTAAGCAGCCAGTGTGACTTAGACGTGCTACCATGGCTTGCAGCGACGTATATCCCATTGAACACTGGAACGTCATTCAACAGCATTATATTGTAATTTTGTAAAGTATATTGATTTTCAATGTTTCTTACTTTAGGCTAAGAATGCCAAGAGTCATCAAAGCAAAAGGTGGCTACTTTGAAGAACCTAGAATATAAGACATATTTTCAGTTGTTTCGCACTTTTTGGTTAAGTATATAATTCCACATGTGTTAATTCATAGTTTTGATGCCTTCAGTGTGAATGTACAATATTAGTCATGAAAATACAGAAAAATCTTTAAATGAGAAGGTGTGTCCAAACTTTTGGTCTGTACTGTATGTGTATATATATATATATTCACCATACATGTGAGGTGCATGCCAGGTGTGGATGTATGGAGCGGGCTCAGGAGCTGAGCCTGCACCATACTTGGCAGATACTAGTTGTATTACTCAGCCGTCATTTGACTGTAACAGCAGTGATTGGAACTAAACCAGAATTGTAATTTTCGCCGCATCTCCAAGCAAAAATTCTTAAAAAGTAAAATTATTGTATCTGCCCCAAAATGATATCAATAAAAATGTCAGCTTTCCAGGCAAAAAACAAGTCCTCACAAATCTGAGAATTGTTTTCAGCCCTAAAGTAAAAAAAATTATACAAGTTTATTATCACAATAAACAAAATGACTGGAAGAATCATGCTGACAGGTAATTTTTTACAGCACAATGACCGATGTAGAAACAAAACCCAAAAAACAATGGCTGAATTGTATTTTTTTCATAATTTCACCACATTTGGAATTGCTTTTCCCATTTTTCAGTACACTGTATAGTAAAATGAATGATGTCATTAAAAATTACAACTTGTCCTGCAAAGAACAAGAGCACTACATGACTATGGTAAGATGGCCGCCGGACATGTCCTTGAGGGGAGATATGTACTGCTGAGGTTGGCAGCTTCAGTGATGTAAAACCGGCAAAGCATGCTCCAGCACACATAGTGCTGAGAGGGTTAATAGGGCATATCAGGGTCGTTTTTTTCGAGCAATCATAAGAGACGGGTGGGATTGGCTGCTCACATATCCCCACCCCAGGGTGTGTATATAAAATGGAGACCGAGTGTCTCATTCAGTGTCTGTGCAAAAAGATGTTGACTGTGAGCGAGTGAGTTTTGTTACTGTGTGCTGGAGAAGGCTGTGTTTTGTTTCCTTTGAAAGTGCGGTTTATGAAGCCTGAATAAACCTGCTTTGGACATTTTAAAGAGACAGTGTCCTGTGCCTACCACTAACGCGGCTGAGTGAGTACAAAACCCTACTCTATGTTGATATAGAAATAAAAAAGTATAATGACTCTCGAAAGAAGGGTAGAAATAACGAAACTGCAAAAATAAAAAATAGCTGCGGCGAGAAATGGTTAACTATGGGCAATGTATGGCACTGAATTCCTATGGTTTCTAATGGGTAAAGTTTCTTTAATTGGGTAGTGCCAAATTGGCGTATGGAGACTTATAGGCCAGAGAAGAGAAGAAGAGTACTTGGACTTTAGTGCCACCTTACGGAAATACCAATCCTAAAAGTCAGTAAGGACCTTTTAAAGATCCTTGCCACATGAATAGCCTAACTTGAAACTCCATTAGCTGACATTTTTTTGGAATTTTTGCCACTCATCAGTGCAAAGAAGGAAAACAGAGCTGGTTGGGTGAGCGGCCTCAGAGGGGCTCTAAAGATAAAAAAAATTACTCTTGGTGGATAGCGCCAAGATGGCATAAAGATTCACATGCTGAAGGCACCTGTCAGATGAGGATTACCTAATGTATGACTCTGACAATCACAGCAAACAAAGTGTTAATACACCTAATTTGATAAAGAGCATTTTCGGTTATGATCACAATTTTGTGTTACAGATTCATACAAAATATGTGAGGAAAATAATTTGCCTTCATGTGAAAATGAAAGCACAGAAATACAGTGGAGCTCATATAATTTTATAGTCTGCATATCTGTGGGATATGGATGCTCTGATTATATTCATGGTTTAGAGTATAAAATCCCATGGGCACCAGGGGCAAAAAAATTAAGAACAAAGGGATTTGTTGCCCATAGTAACCAATTATAGAGCAGATTTAATTTTACAAAAGGATATTAAAGGGGAACTATCACCAGCCTGAGCATGCTAAACAGGCCACATCATGTAGTAATGGCTGCAAAGCTGAATTAAATATATATTGTATTTCTTTATTTATTTTTTTAATTTCTCC
Source organism: Phyllobates terribilis (assembly GCF_046119375.1). Taxonomy (NCBI): domain Eukaryota; kingdom Metazoa; phylum Chordata; class Amphibia; order Anura; family Dendrobatidae; genus Phyllobates; species Phyllobates terribilis. The sequence goes on from NW_027362762.1 coordinate 796,574,794, forward strand.
TCTCAGTTATGGAGATATTGGCTTGCAAAGTTTAGGTTAGAATTTAATATACTAAATATTCAAATTTCATATATTTCATGTTCGCATACTTAGCGTTGCAGTGTGCTGCTTTGTTGGTTAGCTTTTTATGGGGGTAGCGGCTCCTAGTAAGCACCTGTTCACACCTATTTCTTGTATTAGAAGTGCCGTCAGTTTTTTCTGTTTCCATGTTTAAGCTTTGACTGAGCACTCCACCCCTATGCCACAGGTGGTTTTAATTGCAGTGGGATCTTACTTTTCCACATATAAGCAGACGGATGTCCCTAAGAGTGGTATTCACATTGGTGGGGTCCTGGTATTTTGAGAGACGCCTTAACGTGGCTACCAGGTACACATGAATTGGCCAATTTATGCGCTAAGATTTCTCATTTATTTCTATTTTCTACAGCAGTAATGCTATTCAAATTTCTTATATTTCATGTTTGCATACTTAGCATTACAGTGTGCTGCTTTGTTTGTTAGTTTTTTAGGGAGGTAGCGGCTCCTAGTAAGCACCTGTTCACACCTATTTCTTGTATTGGAAGTTTTTTTCTGTTTCTGAGGTATGAAGAGGCTGCTAACACTGGTTTCCCATCCTATTTACCTTCATCTAATACTGAAGATACCAGGCGAGCAGAGGTAAGAAGAGACTGCTCACACTGCTGTCCATCCTGTTTACCTTTATCTAATACTGAAGATAGCACGGGTGCTGAGGTAAGAAGAGGCTGTTTGCACTGCTGTCTACCGTCTGAATGCTGAGTGGCATATTAATTCTACTAGATGGTGGCCCGATTCTAATGCATCGGGTATTCTAGAATATGTATGCGGCCGACCGGGCGCAATCAGCACAATGTTTAAATTTGGCGCCAAAATCGCTGATTGGTCGTGGCCGGGACCAATGAGCAGAGCGGTGTTTAAATTTGCCGCCCATCTCACTGATTGGTCGCGGCTGGCCACCGCGACCAATCAGCGTCGTATTAGTGTGGGCCCGGGAGCGGTGCTGCTTGTGTGGCTCCGTATTAGCGAGGACCGGGGAGCGGCGCTGCCTGTGCGGCTCCTTCTGCTGCGAGAAGCCGGGAGATGAGCGGCTGCTCGCAGCAGAAGCATCCCGACCGGCGGCGCCGCTCCCCGGTCCTCCGTTCACACTTGCTGTCGGGAGATCAGCGGGCCAAGCCTCTGATATTCCGACGTTAGCCGCATGGAGGTCAGCGGCGCCGGTCGGGGTAGTTGTGCTGCTAGCGCCGCTCATCTCCCCGCTTCATCGCCGCTGACCTCCGTCCGCCAGATGAGCCGCTAACGGCCGCCATCTTTTTTCAGAAATCCCGCGGCGCTGATTGGCCGCTGCACCTTCCTAGTGTGATCTTCTAATTAAATTTATTTAGGAACTGATTTAAATTGTCATGTCTTTTATTTTTTTTTCTATTACTGGAGATCTCCTTTAAGGTCCATTAAAAAGAATAAAATATATATTCAGATAAAATTCTAAAAACATTGGGCAGTGCTTATATTATTAATTATACGCTGTGACACATTTCTTAACAGTTTTATTACATTATCAAGCTTGCCACAAGACAATTTCTCAACATGCAGAACAATGCTGCTTTTAGTGATATGAATAAGAAGTTTTCAAGTTACATTTTCAGACAAGTCTATTAGACATGCAAAAAATAGATCAAATTTAAGGAGGCACAACATACAAAATGGACCTCTTGTATTGGCTACTAAAAAAAACTTTAGATTAGCTTGAAAATTAGAGTAGATTAATAATAGCAGAAATCCATTCTAAATGCTTTCAGATCTTTTCTCATCTAAAGCCATCTGACATTATTAATGAGTCAAAAAAAAATCACTTCAGCATTCAACATCTTAATAAATGGAATGACAGCAACTCATGAAATAATTGTGCTTCTTACACAATATACCTATGTGGAAATGGAGACATTTTAGCAAAGATTTTACAAATGAACAAAACTTTGATGCAAATAAAATCTACAATGATAAATCAGAATGGTAGCTGGAGAGACACTGATGAGGTGCCAGCAGTGATCTTCTGTAATGCAATTATGTGACAAGGTGGAACCTAAAAACCATACAGAGCAAAGCTTGTGCTTAGAATGGGATGGACGTTTGCCACTTCAAACATGCAGTCTACAACTACAGCATACACACTCATGGAAGAGGTAGAAAGCCTTACCCTCATCAAATGAAGAAGAGTAGTTACCCATAGCAAAGAGATGAATGTGAAGAAAGCTTGATGGAGAATGAATGGGAAAAAAGAAGCATCACTTATAATGGTAGAAATGATAGAACCATACACAGAAAGATGAGAAGAGAACAATGTGTGACAGGTATAGAGACAGAACTACTTCCCCTTCCTCCACACATACCATCTATGTAACATCCCTGGCAGCATGCTGGCATGGCTTACCATCTCCCACCATGCAAGACCGCCAACTTACCTATCAGTCCAGGCTGCTCACTTAGGTCCAGTACTTGCTGTGTGCATGTCTCTTGTCTGATTGCTTAGGGCGGCGGCACGGTTACTGCCTGATTCTTATAGTTACAGTGTGAGCACTCCCAATGCGTCCCCAGCCTATTGCTGAGTCACTGGATACTTAAACCCCCTCCACCCAGTAGGAGGGGCCTGAGCAACGCTTTCTCTCAGTGTGTTCTGTGCAACTGAGTTGCCAGGTCCTGTCCTGTATCTTGTCTGTTTCCGCCACTCTGGGGGTGGTATAACCAGGCCTGTTACCTGTATCTGTGACTTCTAGTCTGTTTCCGCCACCCTGGGGGCTGAGTTCCCAGGCTCGTTCCTGTATCTTGTTCCTGTCTGAACAGTGTCCTAGCCCGTTACCTGTTTGTCTCTATGTCCGTACCTTTCCTTTTCCTGCAGTGTCTGAACCTGCACCTAACTCCAACTCGTTGTCTCTGTACTTCTGTTTGTGAGTTGTGTCCACTCGCTACTTCATTTTAAGTACCTTGTGTGTATCTGGTTCTGCTTGTCCCGTTTCCCTGCCTCCGTATCTACCTCCTGTGTTCTAACTATCTTCCTGTGTTTCCCAGTCTGTTCCATGTTAACAGAGGCCTGTCCTGTCTGCCTGCACCTTCTGCTTTGCGGTTCCGCTCTGCTCTATTCTGCCCTGTTTGTCCTGTGCACCTGCAGTTTCGCTCTGCTCTGTTCTGCCCTGCTTGTCCTCCGCACCTTCGGTTTCGCTCTGCTCTGCTCTGATTGTCCTCCGCACCTTCGGTTTCGCTCTGCTCTGATTGTCCTCCGCACCTTCGGTTTCGCTCTGCTTTTCCTCCACACCTGCGGTTTGTTCCTGTATCCCAGTCTGTACTGGTCCCTATCCAGCCTGCTTTCCTACCTGCCAGTACCTGCTTGTCTGCATACCAGCCGTGCCTGCCTGTTCCTGCATTCCCCGGTGTGGGTCAACGGCTGTGCCCGGGGTCTGACCTGGAGTAGCACCTGGGCCACCTCCCATGTCCCTCCTCAGACCACGGAGTCGATTAAGCCACCATGTGTTCGTGGTCGGATCTGGCGAGGCCCCTAGTCACGCCCCTCCAGGCACTCCTCGGTTCGTGGCCCAGTGGGACCACTAACTACGCTCTCGCCAGTTAGTCCGGGCGTGAGCGTAACAATCTATTTCATCAGAACCTGGAGTAGCAGGTGAATTTTCTTGCCATTTTTAGCTATCAGAGGCATGGGTGAATTTCCCGAAAATATATATACTATATATTTATAGATATACTATATATTTACAGCACAGACCAAAAGTTTGGACACACCTTCTCATTTAAAGATTTTTCAGTATTTTCATGACTATGAAAATTGTACATTCACACTGAAGGCATCAAAACTATGAATTAACACATGTGGAATTATATACTTAACAAAAAAGTGTGAAACAACTGAAAATATGTCTTATATTCTAGGTTCTTCAAAGTAGCCACCTTTTGCTTTGACTGCTTTACACACTCTTGGCATTCTCTTGATGAGCTTCAAGATGTAGTCACTGGAAATGGTCTTCCAACAATCTTGAAGGAGTTCCCAGAGATGCTTAGCACTTGGCCCTTTTGCCTTCACTCTGTGGTCCAGCTCACCCCAAACAATCTTGATTGGGTTCAGGTCTGGTGACTGTGGAGGCCAGGTCATCTGGCGTAGCACCCCATCACTCTCCTTCTTGGTCAAATAGCCCTTACACAGCCTGGAGGTGTGTTTGGGGTCATTGTCCTGTTGAAAAATAAATGATGGTCCAACTAAACGCAAACCGGATGGAATAGCATGCCGCTGCAAGATGCTGTGGTAGCCATGCTGGTTCAGTATGCCTTCAATTTTGAATAAATCCCCAAAAGTGTCACCAGCAAAGCACCCCCACACCATCACACCTCCTCCTCCATGCTTCACGGTGGGAACCAGGCATGTGGAGTCCATCCATTCACCTTTTCTGCGCCGCACAAAGACATGGTGGTTGAAACCAAAGATCTCAAATTTGGACTCATCAGACCAAAGCACAGATTTCCACTGGTCTAATGTCCATTCCTTGTGTTCTTTAGCACAAACAAGTCTCTTCTGCTTGTTGCCTGTCCTTAGCAGTGGTTTCCTAGCAGCTATTTTACCATGAAGGCCTGCTGCACAAAGTCTCCTCTTAACAGTTGTTGAAGAGATGTGTCTGCTGCTAGAACTCTGTGTGGCATTGACCTGGTCTCTAATCTGAGCTGCTGTTAACCTGCGATTTCTGAGGCTGGTGACTCGGATAAACTTATCCTCAGAAGCAGAGGTGACTCTTGGTCTTCCTTTCCTGGGGCGGTCCTCGTGAGCCAGTTTCTTTGCAGCGCTTGATGGTTTTTGTAACTGCACTTGGGGACACTTTCAAAGTTTTCCCAATTTTTCGCACTGACTGACCCTCATTTCTTAAAGTAATGATAGCCACTCGTTTTTCTTTACTTAGCTGCTTTTTTTCTTGCCATAATACAAATTCTAACAGTCTATTCAGTAGGACTATCAGCTGTGTATCCACCACACTTCTGCACAAAACAACTGATGGTCCCAACCCCATTTATAAGGCAAGAAATCCCACTTATTAAACCTGACAGGGCACACCTGTGAAGTGAAAACCATTTCCGGTGATTACCTCTTAAAGCTCATCAAGAGAATGCCAAGAGTGTGCAAAGCAGTCATCAAAGCAAAAGGTGGCTACTTTGAAGAACCTAGAATATAAGACATATTTTCAGTTGTTTCACACATTTTTGGTAAGTATATAATTCCACATGTGTTAATTCATAGTTTTGATGCCTTCAGTGTGAATGTACAATTTTCAAAGTCATGAAAATACAGAAAAATCTTTAAATGAAAACGTGTGTCCAAACTTTTGGTCTGTACTGTGTATATGTGTGTAATATATATATATATATATTATTTATATATATATATATATATATATATACGGTGTCATCTATTGCAGTATATAGTTTTTCTTACTGAATGTTTCCGTATGCTAAAAAAGAACAGACTAAGCTATTCCATATTGAATTAAAAACCTTTTTTAATAACATGGAAAAGATCAGGGGAGACCAAAATGTCACTGGTTTGACCTCCATTGGATAAATGGGGACCTGTGAATATAGTTTTCAAATGCATTGTAGGCTTTCATGATGCATGTGGTGGTCTTATTTTTTCCGAGATGTATATATCTAATAGTAGAATCATCTAGAATGGCAATTTCAAGAATTTAACTGTGAGCCCATAAAATGCTGGTTGCCTAGATTTTAGAATATGTCAATATAGATTAGTATGAATTGTCATAATGATAACTAAGTCTAAACAAGACTACTACTAATAATACGCTATGGTATACGAGCTTAAATGTTATAGTTCCCACCTACAGGGTACACCTTGTCAAGGCAGAGGGGCAAAAGCGATTTAGTCAATTTGTGTGTTAAGTACAGTAGTTCAATATTCATTTATGCCTTGCAGGTGCCCATCTGTACCTTCTCCATATCTTACTATGCTATTTGCACATTATTGGAATCACAGCAGCTTGGAAAGTTCACATTGGATTCATTTTGCCAGGAGGTGCTGGTCACTTATTTTTTGTAAAATGTAGTTCTCATTATATTAAATGCTATTAACATAATTTGTTTTTATCTGGTCGAAATCTGTCATTAGCCAATCATGCCGCTCAGCACATCGTGGCTACAACTGACTGCAATGTGACAGCATCATAATTTAAGACCGGTGTATTTTATTGTAAGTACTGTACATATTTACTGAAATCTACCCCTTTAAAAATAACAAAGTGTTATACTTTTACTGAAGAATTATACTCTAGGCTTCTGATATTTACCTTTCACTAATTATTCTTTTATATGTATTTTATTACCTTTATTAATATATTTACAAATTTTACTATCACCAAATCATATGTCTTCATACAAAGTGACATATTATTAATAATCCGAGTAGCAGTATATAAAAAAGTGCAAAAAATTAATTGTTGACTTGCTATTCCTTTCAGCTTTGAGGTTCGCCATGATCTTTATGCAGCACAATTACAATGATTTGGAATAATATGCCCCATAGGAAATAGTATGGTACAAAAAGAGATCGCTTCGTTCTGCTCTGATTAGGACTCCCACTCAATGCGCATTTCAATGTTGTTACTGATTGTTCTGCACAAGGCAATGTTATTGCAGAGAAAGAGAGGTAGTTATGTATGGATATTATACTGAATCGCATTATTCTTATCTCTCACTATTGCAGAACCAGGTGAAATGTATCATAAAATATCATTAATGTGGTAACCTGTCTATAAAGAAGCTATTTGTATCTAACAATACACTAAGCTCAAGTGTTGTACAGTCATGGCAGAAAGTGTTGGCATCCTTGAAATTGTTCCAGAAAATTAAGTATAAGGTCTATTTTTTTATTTTTCGCCTATGTTTTAGATTCCCAGTGGATTTCACAATCCAGTACAGTCTAGCTTTTTTATGTCTCTGTCAGCAGTGGGGTCCTCCTGCCATAGTGTTTAATTTCATTCAAATATCGACAGATAGTTTGCACTGACACTGATGCATCCTTAGACTGCAGGACAGCTTGAATTTCTTTGGAACACGATTGGAGCTGCTTATCCACCATCCGGACTTTCCTGCGTTGCAACCTTTCATCAATTTGCCATGGGCTGTAAACTTCTTGATTATGTTGCGATCTTCACATCAAGATATCTGGAGATGGACTTGAGATTGTTGATATTTTTCAACAATTTGAGTTCTCAAGTCCTCAGACAGTTCTCTTCTCCTCTTTCTATTCTCCATGCTTAGTGTGGCACATACAGACACACAATGCAAAGATTGAGTTAACTTTTCCCCTTTTTATCTGGTTTCGGGTGTGATTTTCATATTGCCCACACCTGTTACTTGCCACAGGTGAGTTTGAAAGAGCATCACATGCTTGAAACAAAGTTGTTTACCCACAATTTTGGAAATGTGCCAACCATTTTGTCAGGACCATTTTGGGGGTTTTCTGTGAAATGATGTCCAATTTGCCTTTTTGTCTTTGTTTTTTATGTTGTTCCAATACACACAAAGGAAATAAACATGTATAAAAACATGTGTAATTGCAATAACTTTCTGGGAGAAATACTTCATTTACTGGAACAAATTCAAAGGCGCCAACACTTTCGGCCATGATTGTATCTGTGTATTTAACACGTGAAATACTTCTATGTAAGTCAAATAATACATTTTCACAGCTTGATCCAAACGAGAAAATATATCTGCTTCAATACGTATCCCCATAGAATAGAATCGATGTTCATTTACACAACTGCATCAACTCCAGGGGCCCCTCATTTCCTTCCATGAGTAATACATAGCAAGCGTAAAAAGGGAACAATTATAAACAATGACACCAGTCAAATGGAAACCTCTCTGCATGAAACTGTGTATGCATTCTGACTACCTAGAACATTTCCATTATTATATTGCCAGTCTATTATAACACAGGCCCGGCATCTTCTGACCTACACTGAATCAGCATTAACCAGAAATACTGCAGTGGATTACCAGGATCCATGTAACAAGTAAAACAAGGATAGGGTCACACGAACGTATGTTCTCTCATCTGAGAAAATCTGTCCTATTATGCTAATCACAGCCTGATCAGAGTGTGATCCGATTTTCTCGGATGAGGAGAAGATGGGGGGAAAAAAAAAATTCTTCAGCATTAGTCTTTGAAATCAGACTGCACTCAGATGTCTACCAAGTGCAGCCTGATTTTTGCACGGACTCATTTACGTGCTTGGCAGAGTGCAATATTTGTATCGGATGCAAATTGGGCATGCTGCGATTCTTTTCCACGGATCGGCTCCATCTGAGGAAAAAATCAGATTTGTGAACAGCCCCATAGAATAACACTGGTACTAGTGCGATCAGATGTTTTGTTGGATCACATTTGGACCGAAAATACAGTGGTCTGCACGAGACCTTAGGGAAAGTCATTATAGTGGAGAACAATTTTTTTTCTAGACTTCCCTTCAGTAACTCCATTAAGCTGGGGCTACACGACGATTTTGCCATGAAAAAAGTTGCTCAGACATCATAGTGTAATGCAGCAAGTTGCAAAAAGTCTGAACCAACTGGATTTTTTGAGACTTGCTTTTCACAGTCCAGTTACTCTAGGGGTAGCAATGCAACCATATTCACCTGCATTACGCTGTGATGTAGCAGAGTCATAGTGATTTTTGGTTATGCGATTTTTGGCGAGTTTCTCAAAGGGGTTTTCCCATGAACCAAAGTTGATTTTAATCAATAGATCTTGAAATAATAATAAGTTCTACAATTGGATGTGTTTAAATAAGATGTTCCTGTGCTGAGATAATCTTATAAATGTGCCCCTGCTGTGTACTGTGTAATGGCTGTGTCTGACCGTACAGGAACATGGTCTGACCATACCACAGCTCCTGGGCAGGGGGGGAAGCAAAAGATTATACAGACAGGACAGCAGGGGGTCACAGCTGATTCTTTCTTTGAAGTAAAAAAAACATTTTTTAAAAACAGGCAGGGAAAGGTTTTGCCTCACAAAAAGAATCAGCTGTGATCCCGTGCTGTAATGTCTGTATACTCTCTTATCTCAGCACAGGAACATTTTATTTAAACACATCCAATTGTGCAACTTATTATTATTCCAAGATCTATTAATTAAAAAGAACTTTTATTCGTGGGAAAACCCCTTTAAGCTCCAGCAATCAGCTGCGATTACCAGAGCTGGTTGTGCTTGGCAATGAATTTTACATGCAGAGGCCACTACAAGGAAAATGCAGAATTACATGCTGGCCATTCAAATAAATCTGGGACCATGTACTAGGTGGCCAGCTCAGCTTCACTACAGCAGCTCTTGTCTGGCTACTAGAAAGGTATCCTGATGGCATACAGAGAGGGAGGGTCTAAATGAAACAACTCATTTAAGCTATGGCTAGGTCAAGCAGATAAAGATCACTATGTGCGGCTGCTACTTCACAGTGTATGGCAGGTGAATGGGGCTGCATCACAACCCCTAGGGTACAATGAATGCAATAAATCCAACTGGGTATGACTTTCTGTGACTTTCTTGTCGTGATATGTTAAGGGTCGCTATGCAAAACAATGCACTTGCATTGTAATGTACCAGCGGCAAATAATATTCTTTGGCCGCATGACCTGTGTCGCGGTCTAACTGGCTTTCTAGAGCTAGCTTTAAACTCATGCAGCTTTGGTTCTGCCTGGCATAGCCGACTATAGAAAACAACTGACTGAATTCAACTCCAAGTCAAATTCAGACAAGACTGACTTCAGGATAAAAGGGATTGTCCATTTTCAGGCTTGTAATATTTTAAAATGAAATAAGCATTACTTTACTTAGTCGCCTCTCTGTTTCTCTCCACCAGGATTTTTTTTTACCTGCCTGTAGCGCTGACATGTCATTTACAAGATGTAACCCCTGCAGCCAATCACTTATCATGCAAAAGTAGATAACACAAGACCGCTGAGGACAGCTATTGGCTGCAATGGTCATGTGTTATAGATGTGATGTTACCGCTGCACCCTGGCAAACAAATGTTGGGGATGAGAGGACATGTAGCACAGGCTTCTGCAGTTAAGCAACGATTACTGTTTCATTTTAAAGCATTATCACCCTTGGGGTCAGTTTAGACAGGCAACCCTTTGAAAATCATTTGTAAAAGCTGCTATATACAATCCATCTAAATTAATATATTAAATAAATGAATAGAAATATAACAATATGTGCCAGGTACATACAGTCATGGCCGTAAGTGTTGGCAACCTTGAATTTGTTCCAGAAAATGATGTATTTCTCCAAGAAAACTATTGCAATTACACATGTTTTGTTATACACATATTTATTTCCTTTGTGTGTATTGGAACAACACAAAAAAGGCAAATTGGACATAATTTCACACAAAACTTCAAAAATAGGTTGGACAAAATCGTTGGCACCTTTCTAAAATTGTGGGTAACCAATTTTTGTTTCAAGCATGTGATGCTCGTTCAAACTCACCTGTGGCAAGTAATAGTTATGGGCAATATGAAAATCACAGCTGAAAACCGATAAAAAGGGGAGAAGTTGACTCAACCTTTGCATTGTGTGTCTATGTACCACACTAAGCATGGAGAACTGTAAGCAGAGAAGAAAACGGTCTGAGGACTTGAGAACCAAAATTGTTGAAAAATATCAACAATCTCAAGGTTACAAGTCCATCTCCAAAGATCTTGATGTTCCTTCGTCCATGGTGAACAACATAATCAAGAAGTTTACAACCCATGGCACTGTAGCTAATCTCCCTGGACATGGACGGCAGACAAGAATTGATGAAAGGTTGCAATGCAGGATAGTCCAGATGGAGATTAAGCAGCCCCAAACAAGTTCCAAAGAAATTCAAGCTGTCCTGCAGGCTCAGGGAGCATCAGTGCAATGAGAACTATCTGTCGACATTTTAATGAAATGCTATGGCAGGAGACCCAGGAGGACCACACTGCTGACAGTGACACAGATACATTAAAAAGCTAGACTGCAGTTTGGCAAAATGTACGTAAGTAAGCCAAAATCCTTCTGGGAAAGCTTCTTGTGGACAGATGAGACCAAGATACAGCTTGTAATGAGGCCTACAAAGAAAAGAACATGGTACCTGCAGTCTAATAGGGTGGAGGTTCAAATATGTTTTGGGGTTGTTTTGCTGCCTCTGGCACTGGGTGCCTTGACTTTGTGCAAGACCTCATAAAATCTGAAGCTTACCAAATGATTTTGGGTCGCAATGTAGTGCCCAATCTCAGAAAGTTGGGTTTGCATCCTAGGTCATGGGTCTTCAAGCAGAACAATGACCCAAAACATACTTCAAGACGCACCCAGAAATGGATGGAAAAAGGCTTGAGAGTTCTGACGTGGCCAGCAATGACTACGGATCCAAATCCCATTGAACACCTGTGGAGAGATCTTAAAATTGCTGTTGGGAGAAGGCACCCTTCAAATGTGAGAGACCTGGAGCAGTTTGCTAAAGAAGAGTGGTCCAAAATTTCAGTTGAGAGTTGTAAGAAGCTTGTTGATGGTTATAGGAAATTATTGATTGCAGTTATTTATTGCAAAGAGTGTGCAACCAAATATTAGGTTGAGTGTATTTGCAATAATTTGCTGGGAGAAATACTTAATTTTCTGGAACAACTTCAAGGGTGGCAACACTTTCGGCCATGACTGTATATCAATATATGTGCCAGGGCCGAAGCTACACAACTCATATGAAGCACCACTATAGCACAGGCCAATGATACATAGCACAGCAATGTAAGGCTGATAAGATCATGGCGTACCTCTAGACTGCCGATTTTATGTTCCAAATAAACTTTTCATCCAGTTTCTAGATTCCCAGGATACTCTACTCCCAATAGTAGCCAAATTAAAATTCTTTTTTATCTTTTTATATTTAACACACAAGACTTAAAAGACTTATAGGGATAAATGAAGCAACAAACTGGCAGGAATACAGGATAGTCATGGGGAGAAGGGCGGGTGGCACTCAGGGAATTCGACACAGCCGCATTTCTTCGGAGTCATTTCTTTGGGGACATTCTGTTTCATGTATTACTAGTCATTTACATTCTACATATTTGTAGAAGCTGCAGGATCAGCCGGCTGTACCTAATGTAGAGACACCTTCCTTCTACTTCCAATCTTATAAGCATCCATATAGAATATTACCTATTTATTACTATGTTTATGATAACTCAGTGTGGAAATATAAATATTGCAGTGTGTATAAGCTCCTTAAACTTATAACAGTAATCTGAATATTTCATAAAATATGTCACCGGCATTTATATGTAGCAAGAAGACAAGGCACTACGACCCCCTTCTGTTTCCTTCCCTCCATCAGGAATATTATTTTCGCACACACACAATTTACATTGTTTTTTCTCATTAGGTTTTTAATTATCGGATCTACAGAAATCAAATCCTTTATTAAAACAGACAGGACTACAGCGCTTCATGCCAGAAAAATAGGATGGTGTCATTAAGATTAGCAGCAGTACTACATAAGAAATAATCATAGGAAGATTTCACACTGGATCCTGTCATTGCAATGAAAAAAAATCTTACCTGGCAGGCGAGAAAGGCAGATTTGGTCTCACTGCTCGTAGCTCCAGAGTAACAAAGTAGCTGTTACTCCATTGAGTGACTTGAGCAGATGACACTGGAGAAGTGACACATGTTAAGTCTTACATGATCTGTTTACCAGAGACCTTGCCTGCAGCAGAACAGAGAACAGCACCGCTCTGCCCCACCATACTACAGAGATTACTGGACTGTTAAACTCTCAATTATACATGATTCATATTTCAGTTATAATGTTTAGCAGTCCATTACATAACCTAAAAAAAAGCCCTGCTACCCTAGGAAATGGCATTAGTAGCTGTTCCCTGAAGAAATATAAAAGAGTAGAGCTGCAGAGACTTTTATGTGTTACATAATACGGCATCATTATTATGTCAATAAATGGTCGCTATAATTTTATGACATAATTGTGGTAATTACCTTACATGCTATAAATTCCTAATGTAATAGTTACCAAAAAGTGGAAAGTACCCTTCTAAGGGTACAGCGCCTTTTCCCAAAGGAAGGTGATGATATACAAATTTCTCTAATTAAGGGCTCATGCACATGGCCGTAATAATCAAACAAGTGCTATCCGTTGTTTTGACAGATAGCACTTGTCCCCATGTCATCCAGTGATGACCACACCATTACTCAGCAGGAAACAACATGGGCTCACTGACTGTCCTGTGTTTTTTGTATTCCAGTGAGCATGAGTCTATGGGTGATAAATGGCTGACTGATGGCCACCACCAGTGCATCTGTTGGAGTTAGTTTAAAAACAAGTTAACTAGGTAATTCAGAATTCATTTTTATTTCAGCAGAAGCTGAAAGACATAGAAATGATCAAACTCAGTTATACTCACCGTCCCAAGGTCCAGTGCTGCCTCTGTACTACTTTCCTGGTCTTTGTTGAAAAGCTGCAGTGGTGACGTCACAATAAAGTGAACAAGACTGCTGCAGCTAATCACTGGACTCAGACTCTGGTGCTGTCTGCATTGGGCTTACCGCTGAGCCCATTGATTGGCTGTATGCAAGCTGTAGTTGTGATGTCACCATTGCAGACTGTCAAAAAAGACAGGTCACCGTCAGAGAGGCAGCGCTGGACCTGGGGAGGGTGAGTGTAGCAGAGCTTGTTAATTTCTACATCTGTAAGCCCATTCTGAAAAACAAATTAATCTAAATCACACTTTTAAGTAAGGACAATTGCTTTCTATAAATCAGGATTGTCCAAGTGCCACAGTTTTATTGGGAGTCTCCCATGTCAATGCACCATTTAAGTTCCATAGTGTTATTTTTCCAATATAATGTGCTGGAAATCTATTTTCCAGTAATTACCAATAATGAGACAGCAGACAGCTTTATCCGCATCTGAAAGAGTCACCATCATTTTTATTTTCACTTCTATATTCCATGAATACAGATATGAAATTGATATTTCTTTGATTTATCAAAATGATTTACGATATGAGGAAATGTTCCACTTACAGAGTAATATCTGGCTTTTGTTCAAAAATGATGTCACCTCAAAGACTAAATGTAAGAACAGTCCTAAAATATACTACTCCGGGAAATATTATAGATGAAATACCATCTCATATATCATCATTACAAGGCCATTAAGAGATTACAACTGTAAGATCATCTGTGCCCAGAAAGTTAAGAAATGTATTATTGGCACAAATTGGTTAAAGGGGTTGTCGGAATTCTGTAGAAAGTCGCCTACTGGCAGCAATAGTCCTAAAATAATGAAACCATATATACTCACGCTCCATCCCAGTCCCAGTGCTGCGTCCCCAATGATCAGTGTGCTGTTTGCTTTGGCTGCAGATGTCACAGTCCATGTGCCATGTCTACAGCCAATCACTGGCCTTAGTGTTACCTTGCTGTATAAAGCTGAGGCCAGTGATTGGCTGCAGATGTCACAGTCCGTGTGCCATGTCTACAGCCAATCACTGGCCTTAGTGTTACCTTGCTGTATAAAGCTGAGGCCAGTGATTGGCTGCAGATGTCACATGTGGTATAGGGGCTGTGATGTCTGCAGCCAATGCAAATAGTACACCGGGGTGGGAGCAACATTGAGATTGAGGTGGAGTATACATGGCCCCATTATTTCAGCAATAATGCTGCCACTAGGCAACTTTTTATATAACTTGGACAATCCATTTAACATTTCAGAATATGTCCTCATACCAGACCAGTTTATAGTCAGCTACTCAAATTACAGCCCTGCAAATCCTGGATTATAAGAAATCAATTGGATTTAGCCATAGATTTTACCTGCTTCCATACAATTGGTTAAGTAACCATTTACAGAAGGAATCCATTATACTTAAACACATACACATGCCCTTAAAGAGGACATTTGACTAGATTTTTTTTTTTAATTTAATACAAGTACCTTCTCTAATTGGCGCTGCTGCACTGATTCTGGAGCAGTTTTCCTTTTTCTTTTCTGCCCGTCAGTTACAAAGTTATACGCACTGGTAATAAAGATGCAAATATTCCCTCCGACCACCTTTGCGTCCACCATAGAACTGCTCCGTGGGTGTAGCGTGTTTTGATTGGCCAGAATCAGGGGATAAAAAGCAAATGCCCACAGATCAGGTCTGTGGTACACATCCAGTTGGTTGAAGGGAAAATGTGCAGCATTACTACCTGGGGACAACATTTTGGAAAGGAAATGCACAGTATAAAACAAAAACTGTTCTAGAATCAAAGAAGCAGCACCAAGTGGAGGGGAAACTCAGTTTCAGTTTAAATTAAAAAATTCCAGTGAAATGTCGTCTTTAAATTCAAGTGGATTCAGATGTGAATGTGGCCTTACTACTTACTAGAAAAGCTTCTCTCAGAGCACAGTTTTCATCACCTTTTAGGCCGGGGTTACATGAGCGATGATTCTCTCATATGAGAGAATCGGGCCGATTATGCTAATGACACTCTGATCAAGCTCGGTCAGAGTGTGAGCCGAGTGTCATCTTACTGTCATCCAATTATCTCGCATGCAAGAATCGCAGCACAGGTGCGGAGAAGATGGAGAACTTAATTTCTCCATCTTCTCCATTGTCAACGGATGCCGGACTGCACTTCACCCATAGATTTGAATGGGTGCGTGCAATCCGAATTCCGGAGCCACTCGCAACATGAGAATCGGCATAAGAAAAAAATAAAAGATCTGCACTGCCCCATAGAATAACATTGGGCCGAGAGCTACCCGATAAAAAGTCACATGGCCCTCGGCCTTGTTATACACCAGTGTGAGGGAAGTCTAACAGTGTTACAACTGAGCTTTAGGTTATGTTCACATGTTCAGTATTTGGTCAGTATTTTACCTCAGTATTTGTAAGACAAAACCAGGAGTGGGTGATAAATACAGAAGTGGTAACGTGTTTCTATTATACTTTTCCTCTGATTGTTCCTCTCCTGGTTTTGGCTTACGGATGTAAAATACTGAACATGTGAACGTGGCCTAACAGTGAGATGTCATCAGAGCACAATGATTATTACAATGTAGAGTAGCACCACCAGTATGTTATTTATATTCACTATTACTTTTTACTTGATAAAGGGTACATGCTCATTTTGTTTTCTTCCTGGGTTTTGTCTGTGAAATGGCCACAGTGTGACCGTGCTCCTACATATTGCACATATACCAACTTATGCTCCAGCTCATTGCTTTGGTTCTGCAGTATGCAGTATAATACTGTGGAAATAAAAATGTTATGAAAACTGTCTAAAATAAAAAACTGCTTTTGCTGCCACAGTAACTAACCGCAGAGCAGTTTTCATTTTTCAGAAGCAGAATTTATATGAAAGCTAAGTTGTGATTGGTTACTACGGACAACAAAGACCTGGGGCAAATTTATCAAAACGATCTAAAACAAAAAGTGTTGTTACCCAAACCAACCAATCACAGTGCAGCTTTCAGATTACCAGATGGCGATAAAGACACCAGTTCCTTGATTCATCAAGGCTTTTACGCCAGAAATACGGCATAAAAAGCTTTCAGAAGTTACAAAACTTTTGTACAATGTGAGCGTACAATATGTATTGACCTTTGGTGCTTTCATGGAGTGGGCGGAGCAGGGGCAGGACAAGGGCAGAGCAGGGGCGGGACAGGTCGGGCAGGGCAACTCCCGCTCATTAAATTCATGACTGGAGTAAGGATTCCGCTCCTGGAGTAAGATTCATGGCGAGGACAACATGGAGGCACATGCCACATCATGCTTCACCTGATTCAGTAAGAGCGTGAATCTCTTAATGAATCAGATGCCTTACACTCAACCCAGTCCCTCATCTGGGTCAGCATTAAAAAATCAGTCTTGATGAATTAGGGCCTAATTCTTGTATACAGTTTTATAGAGAAGGATGAAAAAATAAAAGTCTAATCATTCGTTAAATGGGTTCTCTCAAGAACTTTCTTTAAGGGCAGAATGCTCCCTGCCTCCCAACTTACTGCTTGCTGGGGGGATGGTGCGCTCCAGATGATTGACAATTTGGACCAGCGATATGGTTCTGTCTGCTCTCTGATGCCGTAAGGAAATGTAGCTCTCTGCAGGGCACAGAAGAGGACCAGATCCCGATATCCAGCAAGCTTCAGAGCTGCGTTTTCAAGCTCTAAAACAAAGAGCTGCACTTCTTGGCTGAGAGATTGTTCAACGGTAAGCAACAGAACAAGTTGTAAACTATAGTATTAATAATCCCTCCATTCTTGAGAATTGACAGGATTTTTAAAGGAATCTCTCACCAAGCTTTTGCTACTCCATCTAAGAGCAGCATGATGTGATGTGTCCCTTACTGGGCTGCTTGCTGCAGTTTTAATAAATTCCCAGTTTTATCTGCAGCAGTTCTACCAGTTCCCTGACTTCTGAGCTCTGCATAGCCCCACTATCACCACTGATTAGCAGCTGTGTGTGTACACTGTGCATAGGCAGAAAGCTGCCAATCAGTGGTGGGGGGTAGGGATTATACAGAGCACATGTATATGAAATATGGAGAACTACATGGCAGGTTTACTAGTCTTCTAGTGATAATCTTCTGTGAAAAAAACAGTGATTTTATCAAAAGTACATCAGGTTCTCTGTCTCTACATTATGCTGCTGTCAGATTAGTGGCAAACACCTGGTGACAGATTCCCTTTATTAAGAGGTAAATTGCAAACAGCTTGTAAAAACAAGCAACTCTACCTATTTATGATGATGAGAAAACCGCTTTAAAGGGAACCAGTCAGTCGGATTTTGCTAAGTAAACTACAGGCAGTGTCATGTTGGGGCTGCTGCACTGATTAAAATGATACCTGAGGCGAAGAAATCAGTCTTGTGGTTCTTGTGTAATCAGTGTTTGCAGTTTTGAGTTAATGATATGCTCGTTCTCTGGGGCGGGACTGTAGGCAGGGTCGCCCCGCTCTGTCTCTCTCTCTGGCCGTCTCTATGATGAGGAACATGCACGTGCTTCGGGGCGGGCCTGTGGGCAGGTCTTATCTCGCTGATCCTCACCCATCTGCTATTGATGACCGTTCACACGGATAGGTCATCAATCTCATATGCCTGGAGAACAAGTGCGGACAGCTATTTATACCAACGAGGTTTGGGCTTTAAAATCCCAACATGTCCAAACCAAGAGTATGCCAAAGTGACATAGAAGAAGAACTACAGTCTTATAACATTCTGTGTATTAGTTGTAAGGATGCACTAATCCTCCTGCTGTATAAATCCCCCTCAGTGGCTCATCCCCTGCAGATGACGCAATCTTCCACACGTCTATTATAGGAAAGTCCTGCCAGTGTTTTGGTTAGTAGTATTCCCCAGATTTGCCTTTACTAGTGTAGTGCTTTGTATCCAGGCCCCACAGGGGTTTAGTAATGGAGTAGGCTGATATTTCGGAGGTGTCAGTGTGTATGACTGAGTGGGGACTCTATTTATAACCAGGCATTAATACATTCAGGACTTACCAATGTCATTGCTTTTGTCTGATGAGTCTCTGTCGGGAGTGCTGGATACAGTACTGATTCCCACCTCGGCCTTCGGACTGTCACTCCTATTTGTCAAGACAGCCAAACATTAGCAAACCAAAATATTAGCCTGTGCTCACATGTCCCAAAGTAACAAAGATATTCTCTAAATCTACATGTCTGCCATTATTACTATATGAACGTATTGAATGCAGGATATGGAGTTTTACTATCTTAATATATTCTCTTGTTTGGAGCCACTGTAAAAACAAATGAACTCTGCAGTTTACCTCAGGAATGGAGCCATTTTCAATCCATTAGTGTGCTGCTTGTTGTTAAAGGGGTGGTCCGATATACAAAGTAATTTTCATCCTAAATCCCTATCTGTTTAATGCCATAATCTAAACTAATTTCTAAGATACTTGAATTGAAAATTCCCTACTGTTCCCTAACTACACTATCTAACTGCTTTTCTTTTTTTTTTTTACGACTTCATTTTTTGACAATGTTTCATTTGAGAATCCCAGTGCATGCTGGGATACTCCAACGAAGCATCATCAGGGGGAAGAGGCTGTGGTCACAGGCGCGCAGTGACGGCGTTGGTCTCTGCTTGCCGGGTAGTCTTAGAACACACACTAATAGGACGCTCTGGTGCCAGCTCATTATTGCTGATCTGAGCCAGCAACACAGAGTGCGCTGTCAACGTGCACATCACACAATGCACAGCGTGCAGGGAATAGCCCAGCCCTTGAAATGAGCTTCACTGACACTTTTGTTACGCGCTGGGGGCAGAGGCTGCGGCAGTGACCGCAGCCTCTGCCCCCTGATGACGCTTCGTTTGAGTATCCCAGCATTCACTAGGACTCTCACATGAAGCATCATCAAAAAAGGAAGTAGTAAAAAGAAAGCAGTTAGATAATGTAGTTAGGGAACGGTAGGGAATTTTTAATTCATGTATATTAGAAATTAGTTTAGATTATGGCATTAAATAGATAGGGATATAGCATGAATATTACTTTGTATGTCGGACCGCCAGGCAAGGAGCGTGAGCTTGCAGTCTTTTTTCTACACAGCACTGCTCTGAAGCTTCTGTGCTCCTTTGATGCTGCAGAGACGAAGCTACCTGGGCTTGCAACAGTGGAAAGTGCCCAGTTCTGGCCGCGAGTGTAGCCACAGCATGGGGTCGCACTGTCAACCATCAGAAAGCTGAGAGACAGAGCTCCTGAAGACTGAAAATGAGACAAAATATACAAGACTACAACACGGTATGGAGTAACAAAGGCTGATTGCTGAATCCCCCACCCCACAAATACACACACGGATCACTATAATAAGTGTCCTGAGCCCCTCACTCCTCCTCACTGCTCAGCAGCACTAGGGGTGCCATTGAATAGAGCAGCGATCAAATATGATGGCTGTCCCTTCATTTAATGTCTATCGGGCTGACAGAAACAGACAACTGCTGTACTTGGCCGCCTCCACACATGCATTAGACTTTGTGGCATCACGCATGCTTGACCATCGCTTCATATCAACTTTGGAGTCTGTCATGGGGTCCCAGCAATAGGACATACATCATTTCTCCTGTGGATGGTGCATACACATTAGGAGGAAGGCTCTGGCTGCTGCAATGACTGCGCTGCTGCTAGGTAGTGTACAGTTCAGTTTGGCACAGATCGGGTTCTTGGTTTGGCCACCCATGGGCCCTTGTGCAGTTGAACTGGCTGCAGAGGCGTTATAACCGCTCCTGAAACTATTGTCACATAGGACTGATCATGATGACAGAATACACTGTTATGTACGCTCTAATACAAACAGTAATTAATAACACAGCTTGGCTGTACTACGCTGAGCAAGCAGATGACGATAAATATAACTCATCTATTAGTATATCACGCTGAAATGGCAGAGCTGCCAGAGGAGTCACCTCCATGTCACCTAAGTCTGGACTGTCATTGGACTTGGCTTACCGCTCAATCCACTACTCACAAGAACACTTCTGTGAGGTCAATTAACTCCTCATTACATTTAAGTGGCTGAGATCATATAATAAGATCCTTCACTGGACATCTTCCATGTACACACAAGGAGGTGGTTATACTGTAGTTTATGACACCATATGGAAAATCAGTATAATCTTTTTATTAAAGAGCATTTTCATATCCAGTGGGAAAATTTCAAAAAGACTAAAATAGACATCCAGATATGGATTTTTACTGTAACTCTACCAGCCTTACTGAGTCTAAGAGATCTATATAATAATGTATGCAATTCTTTATTGTGAAATCAGGTCACAGATTCTCTTTGAGGACATCAGGAAACACTGTGACACAAACATAAAAGCAATCAAAACATAGGCCAGTCCCACGTGATAGCAATAATGTATAGCAGCAAATAGTAAAAAGTGCCACTATAAAACGTGTATAACACAAAAATATCAAGTAATGTCATAATAATAAGCAATGGTAGAGGAAGAAAACAAACCAGTAATGTAATAAAGTGCTTACTATGTTACACATTTTAACAACAACCAGGTAGCAACCTTCACTTCAGACTGACACACGTTTCACCCCACGGCTTCCTCTAGGGGTACTGAGTATACTACTCTTTACTGTAACTTTGATTACTTAATATACATACATTAATAGCCAGCACTTGGCACTTTCTTCAGTCCTTTGTTTGCTTTTAATTTATTTAATATTTGTTTGACACTGGAGGAATTTTTGACACTAGTATTGAACCAGAATCCTGCTGAATCTCCGTGCTCTAATCTATGCCAGTTTCTATATATTTCAGCGACAATGTACACCAGATTATGGTGTACATTATAATATACAGTATTCGTTAAGCAGCAATTTGCCTCAAACCTTTTGCTGAGCCATTTTTTTTTTTAGAAAAGTGCCAGGCCTGGCAATTTACTAAAGTCAGTCAACTTTTATGCAAATGACACTTGTGAAACAATTGTGCACCTTTTTGATGTCAGACAACTGGTGAAAAGGGATGATGAATTCTCCCCAATTTGTCCTTTCTAGTGTAGTTAATAAAATGTATAGGTCACGGGGATACCGCGACAGAAAGGGGCCAGACGATCGTGACGTCTGGTTTCACAAACTCCTGCACTGGTTAGGGTTAGAAGTACTTCTCCATCTTATTAAACAGTACAGGTTTTTTCCTTGCTAAAAGTGCAAGGGTTAATCTGTTCAATTGAAGCTCCTGGAGCTTTCCTATCTGGATTGCCTCAGTTGTTCAGTGGTGACCACTCCCCTCTGTTATATATGCTCAACTCTGGCACTTAGGAATTGCCAGTGTTAGTGCTTACTGCTTGTTTAGGAGTTGGAGGTGTAGTTCGTGGTTGGAGAAGGCGTTTGGAGATGTGTTCAGGAGATTGTTGCTTGGAGTTTTGTTTGCGTGCACATTCCCATCCTCTTCAGTTTCTCCTTCCTTTTACTCCCCTGTGTTCCTCTCTGTTTGGTGAGTGTATTTTGTGGGATTGTTATTTTCATTTATTCCTGTCCATCTGGTTTGTGTATTCCTATACACTTTGACTTCCCAGCTCCCTGTGTGGGGGAGGGGACAGAAGGGTTAATTTAGGAGCATAGCAAGACACACGAACCCGGCGTCTCCACCTTCAGGAATAATCCAGGGGACAGGGATAGATTAGTTCTAGGGACCTGGCTAGTGCCCATAGTCATAAGCCACTGCGTGAGAGTATATTGCCTATATAGTTTTGTATTGGTGTGATATATGTATCAGGGTATGGATAGAGATAATATACGAAAGATGCATTGTAAGTCTTCAGATAAGATAACAAAAAAAAATGATTAGATTCTAGTCCGAGACTTACCGTGCATGTGTTACAGGTCCTGCTGGTCTCTCTGGCCTCCGGGGAGGAAGAGTGCCAGATTTATTAGAAGTGCTAGTTTTGGGTGGGCGAGGCTTCTTTGGAGGTATAGCGGGAACTGAGTGCTTCAGTGAACTGTCCCCTTTGTGTTCTCGGTCTGATCTCTCTGTAACAAAATGCTTGATCAAATTAGAAGGAAAAATCAAAAGGACTAGTAGAACTATAATTCCCAGATTTCAATAGAAGAAATTCCCTAATCCTTAAATTGAATATCCTCACTTGTATAATTTGCAATGCTAAGAATATAATGACGATTTTACTTGTCACACACCAAGGAAAGTAATACATGAACAAAGGGAAAAAAGCAGTGTGGGAAAAAATGTAAATGAGCAGTCAGTGAATTATCAAAAATGCATATGCATATAATTAAATATCACATAGAAAGACTAGCAGACATGCAATTAAAAAAACATTTAGAACTACATGGTATAGGCACTAGAGGATCATAAAAGACGTGTCACAGTAAGAAAGAAAAAAATTAATTGAAAAAAGGATATATGAACAGAATTAAGTGTATCATGTAGTGAGAAATATAGCCTAAAACATATTACATAATGCCTGTAAACTAGCAAGGAGATGCAAACAGTGAATCAGATATCCAAAGTCCCTGGGTACTGTTGCAGATGTCCGCTTCAGTAGAACCATCGCTACTCACTGTGGGAGAATGGACTGTTTTATATGGGACATGTAAGCCATAATTTGCATCATCATCACCAACATGGTGGATACAGGAAAGAAAAACCAACTCAAGAAAACTGAGAGGTCATACAATACAATCCATGGGAACTCCATGCATCAAAACAAACTAACAGCGCCATCTACTGTCTGCTGAACACAGTCCCTATAGCATAGCCTGCAGCTGTCCTATACTCCCAACAGTTACACAGCCAATGAAGTGCATGAGCTGTATGAAAGATAAGACATGTAAATAACATGGAAAAATGTATCCTAGCATCAAATGTTATAGTTCAGAGAGAGACAATATTAATACAACTGCTAATGATAAGTGGTTAGGCAGACACACGGCAATGCCCCACACACACTGCCCATACAAGTGATATTTTATATGGCATTTCTCTTTGCATTTTCTTGACAATTTATAGGAATGCATTTCATGTCCATATTTTACATTGCATTATATAGTCTGGCTAGAGAATCAATATTTTCTTAAGCAATGTTCTTAATTTCTTTTTTATATATAAATGGGTGGTTTAGAGGGCCAACAACTAATCATGGTCTGCGGCCTCAAGTGTCTATGTAATTTACCATAGGGTAATTTGTAATGTTTTGGATTATTTTGTTATTCTATATGAGCTTGTCTTTCTATGTGATATTAAAGGGGCTCTACAAAAAATGTAATAAAAGAAATAATACACATTTAAATATTAAACATTTTTCTACATACCTTTATTTAGCAAAAAGGTATGCTTTATCTACTGCACTCTGTCAGGATTTCAAAGATGGCACCTGCCATCAATCACAACCCGTTCTAAATTTCAGAGGACACACAGTAGGACGGGCAGAGTGAAGCACGAGACAGACGTGCAGACGTCCTCCCTGCACTGCACTAAAACTGTCAGGCTGACTGAGACGGATGTTCATTCTCAGCTAAAGAAACATTTATCTTCTCCTTTAGTCCGGCTCCACTCAATGTCCTGTCAGGTTGATTGAAATGGATGTTCATTCTCAGCTAAAGAAATATGTTTATCTTCTTCTTTAGTCCGGCTCCGCTCAGTGTCCTGTCAGGTTGATTGAAATGGATGTTCATTCTCAGCTAAAGAAATATGTTTATCTTCTTCTTTAGTCCGGCTCCGCTCAGTGTCCTGTCAGGTTGACTGAACAGTGGAATCTGCGTTCACGATGCCGGATGCTGCTCTGACGTGACCTCTGGCTTGTGCTTCATGCAGTCCATCCTACTAAGTGCCCTCTGAAATCTAGGATGGCTTGTGAGTGATGACAGCTGCTATCTTTAAAATCCTGACAGAGTGCGGTAGATAAAGCGTACCTTTTTGTTATGTAAAGGTATTTAGAAAAATGTTTAATATTTAAATGTGTATTTTTTTTATTATTTATTTTATTACAATTCCCAAAGAACCCCTTTAATCAAGCTCATACATTGATGGCAAACCTACAAATTCTTATTTTAATTTTTCCGACACAGCTTTTTCCCTTTGATCATATATCTAAATAAGATGGAAATTAGATGGAGATCTGTTTACTTGCCATCACTACTAGAGGACATTTAGGAGATTGCTTCATAAGATTTTATTACTGATTTCAATGTATAAATGACATACCATGACCTCTACTAATAATGGGGTGACTCTAAAAAAACCTTCCTTAGTCTACACAGAAAAGTAAAAAAAATAGCTGAAAAAACCTAGAAAATATGAACCTGTTGCTTACCAGTAACTTAAGTAAAAATGAATGTCACAAAACCAGAAAAAAAACAAGCATTAATAACATAATAGAATTCCAGAAAAAAAAGTAAAATAATAAATGTTATTTTCTGAGAATACATTTCCTTCCTGTAGAATAATGCACGGCACTGACCCTTCTCGTCTGGTCTGTGTGGGAGCGTTTCAGGCCTTTCTGGGGGAATCTTCCTGATGTCTTGCTTTCTGTCAGAGGCACCCACTGCAAGAAAAAAAAAACTATGTAAACTTATCTACAAGAGGAGATATTGGCTAAACTGCACAAATCCAACATTCAGCGCACAGCACCGGGATTACAGCCATGATTCCGGCAGCATACTCCAGGGAAAGCAGCCAGCTGTACAAGAAGCTTAGTCAGGACACCTTGGTGGAAATAAGATTATCTTGTCTAGCACGATACGCCATCTACTTAAAATTCATGAATGTAAATCCAGGACGTATAGATTCTCCCTCACCTCTTTAGGGAATTTATAACGCATGTAAGATAAATCTCAGCTGACAAAACCCTGTCTACATATAGATATAAAGCTGAATAATGTAATTCCTGGTCCCCACGTGTGTAATGATGTGGATGCCTCCTGAGCTCAATTCCCTAGGTGCACTAACCAAGAATAGAAAGGGCTCCGCAGAACCTCATTATCTCACTTGTGATCGGAATTAGCTACAGTGTTGTCATTTTTTCCTTTATTTAAACAGCCGCCCTCCATGCACTCAGCCTTTTATGAGCACAGATGTGAATGCTTTTTATGCCTAATGGTGAAGCTAAATGGTATCTTGCCACAATATGTAAATACCACTCTTCTTAGATTCTTAATAATGCAAATGAGTGATTCAAAGAAGCACTCCCCCCCCCCAAAAAAAATATAGTCCCTAATCACTTAGCAATATGTTGTGTTATATGAAGGTATAAGCGTTAAAATACTGACAGATCGGCATCTTCTTCGGTTCCCAATGAAATTCTGATCTTCTTCTGAACAACGTGACTGCAATTCAGACTGAACGGCTCACACAACGTCTTCTGTTGGTTCTAGAAGTGGCTTTCTCAATGTAAATGTCACATCTCCATCATGACCTGTTCCTGCAACATCTGCTTTTATCGCCAGGCGCCGCTGTATTCATTCTGCTCGTGATAGAAGAGTTGTTGGAACCTGAAGCTCTGGACAGCAGGCTCTGTCCAACCACTTAGATTTGGGTGGCTGGGATCTTCAGTGCCATCCAGTCAAGCAGTATGGGTATGTGTGCTGTATAGCTGGAATTATCAGCTCCTTGCTCCAGCCAATTGGAGAGCACCACACCCTACTTGAACTTCCAGCTTACTGCTGGAAGCTGCCAGATATAGCTTTGTGCTTCCTTGGTTTAGGTCTGTGGTTTCTGCTCCTATGTTGTATTTGTAGTCTTCTGTTTTGACTTCGGCTTGTTTACTGACATTTCACCTGCCTGACGATTTTGTACCTTTGCTGCCCCCTCTTGATTTTGACCCAGCTACCTGACTGTCCTTCTGGCCAACTTGCACCCCCAGAACAGAATCTGACTCTGTGGCCCTTGCACAGGGACCCCTGAGTAAGTCCAGATCCATGTATGTTGGTTAAATGGTGAAGGCCAGGGCAACCCTAGGGCTCTAGGAAATGGAGTAGCTTGTTCGTGGTAGCCATTTTAATCCTGGCAAGCTGCCTAGCCACCATTGACAGAGCAATCTTACAGAAAGTCTGAGAGTCTTGATGTGAGATTAACATAGGGACAGCAGCTACCGGGCCACGCAGAAGATGCTGTGTGAGTTGGCTAGTATGAATTGCAGTCACGATGTTCACATGAGGATTGTAATGGTGCTAAGAGCCGGAAAAGACGGCGATCAATCGATATTTTAACACGAATACTATACACTACAGACATACACTATCGCCGAGGGATTGGAGAATACTTTTTTTGTTGAAAGTGCTTCTTTAAACATTTTTCACTTACATAATATTAATCTTCAATCCCTCAACATACCATGAGATGAGCTTGTAAGAGTAGAAGGGCTGTGTAAGCAAGGCCAAAGGATTATAGCCAAGATTATAGTGTATACAGTTCTTATGCAATCCTTTGTGTCTCCATGGTAACTGACTAAACAAACCCCCTAAGTAGTCAGATTCTGCAGTGATGCATTACTCCACTCTTTTCCTCCTCTTTCACTGCCATCTGGTTAGTAAGATGAGAAGGCTAAAAGTAAGAGTACTGAAGTTACAACAAGCTTCCCCAAAATAGGCAGATTATGAGCATTTTACTGTACAGTAACATTTCTTTTCATAAGTGCTATGATATCACCAGCTCCTCAATATATTATATATATTATAGCAAGCTCATACCCAAAATTAAGCTTCTGAGGTGGTCGGTTACCATTAGTGCATTAACTTTTGTTGTCAGCAAGAAGCATTTACCAATAGCTGTGTGTTTATTACTGCAGAAAATGACCACTAGATGGCAAATGTCCCTACTTTTTTGACAACCTTACAGTATAACCTACATATGGTTTAAATCCCAAATATCCAAAACAAGCTCGAAAAAGGTCCAAGACTCCTGGGCTGAAACATCGCAAGCATGGGCCAAGAAAAGTCATTTTCTTTACTTTTAACCATTTGGAGTGTTGTTTTTGGATATTTATATATGGAATATTCTGGCTGGGACGCTGAGGCTTGCACTGCCCTGCTATACTAGTTACTGTGCTTGTTTGTTTCCCTCTAAGCATCACGTTACGTGCATCGCACCGCATTGTCATGATGCTGTGAAGCCTAATAAGCGCCAGAAGAGTCTCAGATGCCGGATGTTCTATGGAGGGTGCAGAAGTGAAGACTGGATGTCGGACACGGGTGGTGAGAATAGATTTGCTCATTGTTAGTGATTCGGTTTACAGGCTTTTCACTTACCTGCTCCTGGTTTGGTGACTGGAGCTGATGGAGGCGGTGGCTTCTTCGGTCTCTATAAAATGAGAATATGAGGAGGTAAATATTAGAACAAACACCTAAAATGCAAAAAAAAGTATACTATGAAATATACATTTCTTTCTCAATTGCTGAAATATATATGTACATGCTAAAGTTTTAGACAGGTGGGGAAAAATGCTGCGTTTTAAGAATACTTTCAAATATAGAAGTGTTAATAGTAGCTAATTTTAATCAAGTAACAAAATACCAAAGTGAATGGACAAAAATAAATCTAAATAAAATCAATGTTTGGTGTGACCACCCTTTACCTTAAAAACAGCATCAATTCTTCTAAATACACTCACACCCAGTCTTTGAAGGAACTCGACAGAGAAGTTGTTGCAAACATCTTGGAAAACTAACAGATCTCCAGTGGATGTAGGTTTGCACCAAAGATGAGCAAATAAATTTTAGTGGAACAGAATTCTTCTTGAATTTTACAAAAATCCACATTTGTCAAAATGCGGATGTTCAGCAATTCGCTTCAGTGTGCATTCAGCAAAATGGCGGCTGCTGGCCATTTTTGTGAACCGTATGACCATCAAAATGTTAAACCCTTTTAGGCTGTGTGCCCACTATGCGTTTTTTAAGCGTTTCCGCAGCGGCAATTCAGCTGTAGAAACGCTTAAAAACGCTTGGTAGAAGGCCTGCAATGTTCCCCAATGATAATCCGAATGTGCTGTGCACATGCTGCGGAAATTTCCGCTGCGGATTATCACTGCGGAAAAAACGCAGCACTACCACTTATTTAGCAGAAGTGCTGAGTTTTCGCCGCCATTGACTTGCATTGTAACACATGGAATCCGCATCACTGAATCTGTACATGCAGAATCCATGTGTTTCAATATGCGGATGGTACCCGGGTCTGGAGAGGAGGAGACACTCCTCCGGACCCGGGAACCATAGTACCTGTAAAAAAAAAGAATACAATAAATATTATACTTACCTTCTGATGGCCCCCGGTGTGCTTGTCTCGGCTTGCCGGCAGCTCGTGGTAGGACCTGCGGTGATGCGACCGCTGACGTCGGCAGGTCCTTTAGTCTACTGCGAGCTGCCAGCAAGCCGAGACAAGGACACCGGGGGCCATCAGAAGGTAAGTATAATATTTATTTTTTACCATTCTTTCGGTCACACTATATGAATCCATGCCGTTTGCATGGTATATAGTGTGACCAAGTTGTCAAGCACTTTCCAAGTGATGCTAAAATCGCTTGGAAAGCGCTTGACAACCCGCATGCGGAAATGAATGTGAAGAATGCTTCATATCCACATGTCCCTGGCAGGAAAAACGCATGTACAATCCACATGTACAATCCACATGCGTTTTTTCTACCAGGGAGATGCAGAAACGCTCAGGAAAAATCCTGAGCATTTCTGCATCGTGGGCACATAGCCTTACTCACTTTACCGCTCACCTCTCTGGTCTGTCAGCTCTTCATCGCCACCTGTCCGGTCCTCATTGCATCTTTGGATTGGATTGCCGTCGAACGCTCTGAAATCCCCGGGCCTCTCATGCTAGGCTGGGGCTTATGGGTATGATAGGCTAGAGTTCTGCTCATGCGCCCCAAAGGTCATGGCCCATGCAGAGACATGTTCTGCCAGATCTTAGTGGATAGCAGTGCTGGGCATCTTTCGATTTCAAAGAGAAGTAAGCATGATGTGTCTTTCATCAGCTGCACTAAATTTTCTTGTCCAACCTCTGTATCTGCAGTCCCATTTCTTTATGCCTTCTTAAATGAGTTTGAATAGCGTTTCCTAAATCAAAGTCTGCTTCGAAATCTTTGTCTAGAAGAGACCTTGCTGATGCAGAATAACTACCTTGTGTCTTGTGCTTGTCTCAGTCTTGCCAAGGTGACATGAAACTCTTCCACAACCTCACCTCTTCAGCAGAGTTTGGCTATTCTTCACCCAGTATTAAGCCTGCTTCACAGATGTTTCTATTTCAGATAATTACTATGTTTCAACCTATATATGAAAATGATTATTATCTGTTTGGTCGAATTAGTTACTCCTATTCCTGACTATAAAACCTGATGTTGTTCAAGTGTAACTAGAAGAATTAATGCTTTGATGCTATTTTGAAGGCAAAGGGTGGTCTCACCAAAATTTCATTTGGTTTGGATTTGTCTTTTGCTCATACACTTTGCATTTTGTTAACGGATAAATAAAATATTAACACTTCTATTTTTGAAAGCATTCTTACTCTGCAGCATTTTACCTGCCTAAAACGTTTGCACAGTACTGCATGCAACTGTACAAGCATACAATTGCATACGTCTGGGGCCATATGTTCATCATAATGTTTCAAATGTAAACCCTAAACGTGCTGTGAATCTAGCCTTAGAGCAGGGATATTAAACTCAAAAACACAGAGGGCCAAAATTAAAAACTTGGACAAAGTCGCAGACCAACCAGTATACAGTATAATGGGCCCCACACAGTCCTCATGTAGTATAATGGGCCCCACACAGTCCTCATGTAGTATAATGGGCCCCACATAGTCCTCCATACAGTATAATGAACCCCACATAGTCCTCCATACAGTATAATGGGCCCCACATAGTCCTCCAAACAGTATAATGGCTCCACATAGCTTTCCATACAGTATAATGGCCCCACATAGTCCTCCATACAGTAAAATGGGCCCCACATAGTCCTCCAAACAGTATAATGGCTCCACATAGCTTTCCATACAGTATAATGGGCCCCACATAATCCTCCATACAGTATAATGGGCACCATATAGTGCTCCATACAGTATAATGGGCCCACATAGGGGTGGTGGTTCTGGTGTTGCAGGCTAAATATAATCACCCCCTGCGGGCCAGCGTTTAACATGCATGCCTTAGAGCAGGGATGTTAAACTCAAACACACAGAACGAAACACCAAAACGAAAAACTTGGAGAATTTGCGGGCCAGCCAGTATACAGTATAATGGACCCCACACAATCCTCCATACAGTATAAGGGGTCCCACATAGTCCTCCATACAGTATAATGGGTCTCACATAGTCCGCCATACAGTATAATGGGCCCCACATAGTCCTCAATACAGAATAATGGACCTCACAGTCCTTCATACAGAATAATGGGCCTCACATAGTCCCCCTTACAGTATTATGGGCACCACATAGTCCTCTATACAGAATAATGGGTCACATAGTCCGCCATACAGTATAATGGACCCCATATAGTCCTCAATGCAGTATAATGGGCCCCACATAGTCCTCCATACAGTATAATGGGCCTCCCATAGCTTCCATACAGAATAATGGGCCTTACATAGTCCTCCATACAGAATAATGGGCCTCACATAGTTTCCCATACAGTATTATGGGCATCACATAGTCCTCCATGCAGAATAATGGGCCTCACATAGTCCTCCATACAGTATTATGGGCACCACATAGTCCTCCATACAGAATAATGGCCCCACATAGTCCTCCATACAGAATAATGGCCCCACATACGGGTGGTTGTTCTGGTGTCGCGGGCCAAATAAAAACCCCCTGCGGGCCAGATTTGGCCCACGAGCCAGAGTTTGACACGTATGCCTTAGAGGTACAGCAAATGTAAAGCCTAAACATGCCGTGAATCTAGCCTTGCAGGAACAGCTAGCAAACCCTCTAATGTTATGAGATGGAAACATTATTCACATAAAAACATCCATAATCCCTAAATAAACATGAATTCAGACGCCACTAAAAGTCTAATGTGCTATTTAACTTTGCTAATGCTTTTGCTGATGAAAGATCCTACAGGCTTTGCAGGTGCTTATTTAGATTGCATATCATTTTCTCTAGAGATTACATGAGCACAATCTGCTAGGTAATGCAAGTATATTTTCTTCTACGTAAAATATATTTATTTTGTATAATTTTCAATGTGCAGCTAAATTCCTGGTGAATCATCATTTAACATCTGAAATTGATCCATGGAAAGTGTAAAATGAACAGTTAGCTCCATTTCACATTCAGAGTAACAATTTCATCATCGCCTGGTTTCCCAGAGTGACCCTGATTTATGTTTAATTCAGATCAGAATTTATTAATATACAATCATTTATTTATATTTGCAAATCTAATGGAATATTACACCCCCACACCCCAAACATCACCATTTAAACAGATTTTATGTAAAATAAAGAATATTATCAGACATTAATTCCAGTCATGAATCTCAAATACGCATTGCTGTATTAGGTCAGACATAAATTAGCAATCAAAAGAACTTTCCTACAAATGTAATCCCCTACTACCTGCAAAATCATAGACCACAGATAAGAGGTATAATCTGGTTAAACCAAAAAAAATTGCTTTTTTTGCTTTTAATAGCCAATCGTAGTAATCGTTAGGTCTTATTTTGATCGGTGTATTGTAACAGTGTTTAAATGGTGACGGTCGATTAAATAAACTTGGACTCATATGATGGCCACTACTTGGACAACCCCTTCTGAGTCCTTGTTCCCCGCAGTAAAATAATACCACTTATAGTCTCCTCTGGTGCCGATGCCGTTCTAGCGGTGTAGGCACTGTCTCTCCCAGGGCTCACGTGACTTTGGCTTCTCTCTCCTTTCCTATGGACATAATTGACATCTGGAGGCAGTGAGACCTGTGGCTGCTCTCACTTCCTCTGGATGTCTTGATTCATCCAAAGGAGAGTGAAGTCAGTGTTGACTGGCCACAAGGATTGCGTGCCACTGGGAGTCCCGACACCACTGAAACAACGCCAGCAGAGTGGGTGAGTATAGGTGTTGTTATTTTACTGTGGGAAAACACAGAGATTGAAAAGTGGATGTCCGAGTAGTGGACAACCCCTTGAAGAGATAGGGAAGTATCCTGCTCTCTGTTGGACCTCTTGCTATATGACACCATAACGTGTATATACTCCATATACCTTTATATACTCCATCAGATGCCGTGTTACAAATCCTCTTAAAGCACTGCCCTTTTAGAGGAGAATACTATGTAACCATAAAGTGTATAAAAAGCTCTGTGTGGCAGCACACCATGTCTGTGGTTCTGTAATATTGGTACATTAGATAAAGCTAAAAGCCACAGCACAAGTTACATGATTGATTTATGGTAAATATCTATTTTCCTGCAGTAATAGGGGGCTTTAGCACTCAGAGTGATCTTGACCTCTTTGTGAGGTCTGCTGATAAACAAAATTATTATAATGACCATTTACAATATTTAAATAAGTCTAAGGTACCATAAGATATGATACAAAAATGTACAAATTTGCTAGCACACTCAATAATATGCATGTGCAAGTACGCTGTGGCTTTATATAAGAATACTAAGCAACAGCACTCTGCTATTATTGAATACACAAAAGCCACTATTGGCACACAGGTAAAAATGTGAGGTTCCTTGTAAACATTTTAATCAGAGTATATGCTGATCTGCCAACAACAACACAACCTCTTTCAGATGAGACCCTAAACACTCACTTCTGTATGTATGTAGACCTCAAATGAACTGGGCAAAAATAGGATCTTCTGGATTCTGAAACCTATTCTTTCTCAGCTCATTTAAAGCCTAGACACAAAGAGAGGCGAATTTCACTATTATTACAATCGTAAAAACAGGAAGTTCTTATTTTACATTTTGATCAAAGTGTGCATTCACATTTGCTAAGGATAAGATGACCTCTTTTAGATGCGACCCAATGATTCTCATCTTTTTGTGCCCAGCCTTCAACTGAACTGGGAAAGAATTGGATCCAGAATCCTGAAGATCTTCAAATGGAAAGAATATGGTACCACAACAAACCTGCCAAGAGAGGGCCGTCCGGCAAAACTCTCAGCCCGGGGCAAGGAGGGCATTCATCAGAGAGGCAGCACAGAGACCAAAGGTAAACACCCTAAAGGAGCTGCAGAGTTCCCAAGCAGAGACTGGAGTATCTGTCCATACGACCACAATAAGTCGTACACTCCATAGAGGTGGCCTTTATAGAAGTGTGGAAGAAAAAAGCCTTTAATTACACACAAATATTGTAAGGCTCGTTTTGAGTTTGAGGACAGGGAAAATGGTTTGAGTAGAGGGGAAGCTGGATGGTGCAAAATACAGGGATATTCTTGAGCAAAACCTGTTTAAGTCTGTCAGTGATTTGAGACTGGGATGGAAGTTCACCTTCCAACAAGACAATGACCCAAGGCATACTGCTAAAGCAACGCTCGAGTGGTTTACGGGGAAACGTGTAAATGTTTTGGAGTGGTCTAGTCAAAGCCCAGACCTTAATCCAATTGATAGTCTGTGGTTAGACTTGAAGATTGCTGTCCACCAGAGAAAACCATCTAACTTGAAGGAGCTGGAGCAGTTTTGCCTTGAGAAATGGGCAAAAATTCCAGTGGCAAGATGTGGAAAGTTCATAGTGACTTATCCAAAGCGACTTGCAGCTGTAATTGCCACAAAAGGAGGCTCTACAAAGTACTGACTTTAGGGGGCGAAGAGTTATGCACACTGAAGTTTTCAGTTATTCTAGCATATTTCTTGTTTGCTTCACAATAAAGAGGAAACCAAATATTCACAGCTATAGGCATGTTCTTTACATGAACTGATGCAAACCCTAAAAAAAACAGATGCTGTGGTACATCATTTTAACGTAGGGGGTAAATATGTTGTGTACATTTGCAGAAGAAAAAGGTCTTAAGGGACCAGTCTGCAGCCTTGCAATCAGCACATGCTGCTGTTAAGCCTGAAATCTTTCTCTCAATATAATGGATGATTTTATCTGACCTAGGGAGGTGGGCATAAATTGTTGAATTAAATAGGAACTCTATAATTACAGCAATTTAACTCATGATTTCCGATGTCTGGCCTGGACTATTTTTGTACTTCCATTGTTAAAGTGACAGACAGATTTCAAACTGCAGGGAAATATTATTTTACAGTGTCAGCACAGGATGCCTTGCGTTGTTCTTTCTCGAGAGGTATTACAGGTCTCACACATTGTATTTTTCATACATAAATTGCATTATTTCCTCTAGCGACACCAAATTCCACTGTAATTTCTGTAATATGTCTAAATATTGTCTCTACTCTGCAAAGAGCACATAATGATCACTGAGCCGGTTACCTCCATCATTCAGATTATCAGTGTAGTTGTCTGATTTTACTCATCCATTCATATATATCATAACTGCAGCGCTACCTCTGCATCCGAAAAATATCCAAATCAGAACCAGAAGAGGCAGTATATTTCACATAGCTGGCGGCTAAACTCTTCTTCAGCGGACAGCAATGGTACGGCTACCGCTCCATATACTTGTAGAGTAAGTCACCGGAACTGGACCACTTCCCTTCTCCTGAAGTGCTCTGGGGGCGTGTTGATGCACCCAGAGAGCAGTGAAACTCCCTAATACACTTCCAGACTGATTTGCATACATCATTGATATCATTAGTGCTGGCACATCTGATTACAGAAAACAGGTATTAATTTTATTGTTTTACTAGGACCTATGCAATCATGCCACTAGGTTAAGTAATAAAAATATCCTAACAAGTTTCCTTTAATCTGTGTTTATGTCCACCATAAGTCTAAATCTCCTGCACTATAATTCAATGTATTTAATAGATCTGAAAAAACGCTGTTAGTTCATTTTAACTGAGATGTAAATTTGTGCGCAATACATTTGGGCAAGGCCCGATGTAGGTGTAGCACAGGCCTCCACGTGCAACCACCTCATCAGCTGCCAAGTGTGGGAGATAGTCTAACTTGGAAGCAATATTCTTAATATAGTAACATATTGGAATATATATAATGTGATTATACCTTGTAAGGTAGCGCTATTCATCACGCTGGGAGCACTCGCTTCACCGGGTCAATTAAAGCACACCTGCAACGTTTTTTGGTAATTCACAGTCCAGCAATTTATTACATCTCATAAACCGCTCATAACATAGTCCATCTCAGTGGCTCGCCGACATGTTACACATAATATCCCAGAGCCTTTCTAGTGACAGACATGCCCGCTTGGCTCCAGATACAGCCTTCAGCAAGGTAGCAATATCAATGTCCACATCAAACAGCGTTTTTACCTTGCCAGGTCGTAGCTGCTTCAGTCAGCTCAGTTCTGCCACAGCTTTGTTTTTTAGGCTTCCCAGATGGGGCCTCCGGGCCACGTACCTTCAAAGGCTACTAGTATCTCAAACACAGGGGGATCCAGCCTTTGCCTTCCAGGCTAGTGGAGTCCCACACAGGGACCAGGCCTCTCGCCCTCCAAGGCTACTGGTATCTCCAACACCGGGGATCCAGCCTCTGCCTTCCAGGCTTCACCAGGCCTCTCTCTCTAGGCCTCACCAGGCAACTCTTTCTCTCCTTGTTTCAGAACTACCAGGGTTTATATATCCTTTTGTGCACACAGGACCTGTGATGATGTCACAGTCACGTGATCGGTCACCTGAGGGGGAGGTAAATGGTCAGCTAGAGCACACCCCCTGGACATTCTAGCAATGCAGCAAGCAGCTGCATTACAACCTATACTTATATCCAGCATGCAAATAAAGAGGGTTTTTTTCTGTCAGATGGGTAAAACAAAATTTCTGAACATCTCCCAATAAAATCCTCAGTATCCAAGCACCTCTATGCGCACGTCAATACCGCTCAGTATAAAATAGAAACTAAATATGGCCGTGAGCACAAGACATTATCCTTAGTTTTTTTGCACCTGTTTAGCAGCTTTTTAATTTCGCTTCATTGCGATTTTACTGAAAGGGTTCGTCCAGGATTAAAAAAAAATGTCCAGATAGCAAAGGATGTGATAAATTAAGAAAAAATATATAATATATTCTAATCTAGTAAATTTGCTGTCTTAGGCTAAGGCCCACTATCAGTATTTGGTCAGTATTTTTTCTCAGGAGTGGGAGCCAAAACCAGGAGTGGGTGATAAAAGCAGAATAGGTGACTTGTTTCTATTATACCTTTTCTCTGATTGTTCCTCATCTGGTTTTGTCTCCCACTCCTGAGAAAAAATACTGACTGAATACTGACCAAATACTGATAGTGGGGCCGTAGCCCAAGTCATCCACTCTCACAGGTTTCAGCCGATCAGTGGCCTCTGATTGATTGTGTGGCACCCTGCTACACACAGGTACCACAGGACCCAAAAGGGTGCATGGACGGACTTCTCCACAAGAGGCCCTTACTACACACAGACACCTCCACCCTTCCACCTCATACCACCAGAGCGAGCCCTTTTAGGGATATATATACTGGAGGGTGGAGTTAGGTAGGGAGAGTGTGCTGGCACTTGAGATCAGTGAAGAGGCAGCACCTGTTGAGCTGCTGTGCTGAGGGCCTCGAGTGTGGCCGAAGGCAAAGAGAGGAGAGAGGAGTTAAGGGGGCAGAGGAGCATCTTAAGCTCACCCCAGAACACAAGCCGGACACCGGGTCCGCGCCTACAGGGTCCTCTACACCCAGTAGGGATAACCGGCATGCCAGGAGGATTCCAGACCCCTGGTCAACCTGAAGCTACATTCATCTTCAGAACTAGGAACCACGAAGGCCCCAGGGTCTAGGGATAGTGGTAGCCAGAGAAAAGTTCTTACTACCAAGCAGACGAGTGAGAGAGTGAAACAGTACAGAAGCTAGGCCTAGTTCCAGGCTGGTCAGGAGCTTCAGAGAGCGAGAGAGAGGAAGAAACGGATCAGGAGGCCTACTACCCACTCACTGGGGAGAGTCCAGAAGTGCACCCTTCCTACTAAGTACCTTGGACCATACCTGCTGTTTACACCAGTAAAGGTACTGAAGCGAATCCCCTGTGTGCGTGTCCGTCATTCCCCCAGACCCGGCTGGGCCACCTCTCACCTGCATCCCTTCCATCAACCCTGCCCCGGGGGCCTGCTCCACCTGTGGGGAGCAGAAACACCTCAGCTGCCATCCCATCACCCCCCGGAGGTCTGCAGCAGCGCTGGTACCCATTACCAGGAACCACAGGTGGTGTCACAAGACAAAACAGTTTATCATCCTTTCAAACAACAACCCCCTTTCAAGAGTGACCCCAGGGTACGGGCCCGGGAGCTGACCGCCGTGACATCCCAAGAAGGTAAAGGCCCGGGTACCGAGTCCCCCATATCCCCCTGGGCGAGTCAATTGCAGTGGTCACGTGATATAACAATGTCAAGTGACCGCTGGGAGAATCACCGCCAACTAAGCCAATCCTGAAACAAGGATGCCATTTTCTATTTTATACTACAGCTTGGGGGGATTCAGAAAGTAACGTTCTGTAGTGGACAATCCCGTTTATGTTTCACTAAAGGTTTCAATGTATGAAAGAACGACAACATTTAGGGGTTTTTAAGAAGGCTAAAAATAACATTAAATGACACTCACATGGATTTCCTTTTCGTAATCAGGAGGAAGTAGCTTGACAAAGTTATCTGGAAACACTCCTCTTCTGCCGTTTAGCTCTCCTTCCCACCATCCCACGTCCACGCAGTCCTAATAAAAAAAAAATCACGTTATAGCTATTCAATGAGCTTTTTTGATCTTAATACGAGTATACCTCGCAAAAAGAGTATATCTAAGAATTTTCAAAAAACGCTATTTCAATTAAAAAAATTTCAATGATTGGGAGATAATATGGTCCTAAAATTGCAATTCTTTTTTGGAAATTATTTTCTATGTTGTGGAGGTTGCTAATACTATATAGTGCTGTTGTAAATTGTGCTATCAAGAGTAGTCTTAAGGCTGGGGACAAGCAAACTTCGCTAAGTGTCGCTACTATATCGCAGCACAAAACAAGTGAAAGGGATAGCATTGTGAGGGTTCTGCGACAAGCAAGTCACAAAAAATCCATTGGATAGGCCATCAATATCAAATCGGTGGGGGGGTGACACCTGACACCCTCACCGATCAGCAGTCTTGGGTGCCAGCGGTGGCTCCAGGTGATCAGTTGTGAGCAGAACAGCACAGCTCCATCAATTGTATGTATAATAGCCTCAGCAGGGTACTGCACGGCCACAGTTGGTGGAGCTGTGCTGTTTTCCTCAAAACTGATCCCTCCTGGCCGCCACCGACAACAGATGTCGCACCTCCACCGATCTGATATTGATGACCTATCCTAAGGTAAAGTATAAAATACTGGACTATCCCTTTTAAATATGGCACTGACAAGCCAAAAAACTACTCAATATTTAATCGCTTAATTATTTGATTTTCATACTATTGGAGTTACAAATTTCAGCTACATTTGTTAAACTATTTCCATCATTTGTAACATGTTATGGTTACAGCAATGACAATTTTACTATTGGTTTAAGGATTGTTCTCAGAACTTTCTCATATGACTAAGGCTAGGGAATGCAGTAAGACGTCTCAGAAAGTGGCAGATGTTTTTAGCTCTTTCAGCGCCTCGATAACCCTTGTCACCACAGGTACACTCTAGAATACTTATTTTCTGGTTTGTGGGTACTTTTCCACCCCACTTGCATGTCAGCCAATGGTATAATAGTTCCATCATATTATGATAGACAATATATTTCCACCATGCATGAAAAGTGAATGCATTGTAATTATTATAGTAGCATATATACATCGAAGGGTTAAAATGCTGTAAATGCTGCTGTCAACTCAAATGCCTCTTGTGCTCCAGCATTGCTCTGATGTGAGACTGTCCCATTTGTCATCAGTGATGTTTTGGGAAACTAGTGGGGGATGTCTAACCCAGACAAGGCCTTTTCACTGTGACATTGGCAATGCATTAACATTAACATGTAAGCTGCAAATGGTGTGAAAGTTAGCAGGCCATAAAACCTGATTAGAGGCAGCTAAAAGCCTGCTGCAGCACACACACTTAATGATCCTTTCAGTTTTGGGGCATACATACAATAGCAGAAGCATTTAGCAGGGTATAAAGTAATTGTTTTTTTATGCACTATGAACACTTTAGTTTATTCCTTAAAAGTGTGGATATAAGAAGACAAAAAAAAAGAAAACTCTCAAAGAGATAACCAAGCTGCAATGCAGGTAGAATAAAAATACCCTAAAGCAAGTAGACATAAACATAGAAGACATAACACGGGATAGCCCAGGTTATAGATATTTCTCTTGGTCACTGTAAGGCAGGGATGTCAAATTCAAATACAGAGAGGGACAAAGTAAAAACAATTGGCTAACCTTGATATCTGTTAACAGTTCTCCACACACAATAATGGGTCCCACATAGTAATCCATACAGTATAATGGGCCCCACATAGTCCTCCATACAGTATAATGGGCCCCACATAGTCCTCCTTACAGTATAATGGCCCCACATAGTGCTCCATACAGTATAATGGCCCCACATAGTCCTCCATACAGTATAATGGGCCCCACATAGTCCTCCATACAGTATAATGGGCCCCACATAGTCCTCCATACAGTATAATGGGCCCCACATAGTATTCCATACAGTATAATGGGCCCCACATAGTATTCCATACAGTATAATGGGCCCAACATAGTCCTCCATACAGTATAATGGGCCCCACATAGTCCTCCATTCAGTATAATGGGCCCCACACAGTCCTCCATCGAGTATAATGGGCCCCACACAGTCCTCCATACAGTATAATGGACCCCACATAGTATTCCATACAGTATAATGGGCCCCACATAGTCCTCTATACAGTATAATGGGCCCCACATAGTCCTCCATAAAGAATAATGGGCCCCACATAGTCCTCCATACAGAATAATGGGCCCCACATAGTCCTCCATACAGTATAATGGGCCCCACATAGTCCCCCATTCAGTATAATGGGACCTACATAGTTGTCTATACATAATAATGGGCCTCACAAAATCGTCCAACAAGTATAATGGCCCCACATAGTGCTCCATACAGTATAATGGGAGTTTTTGCCGGCGTCGCGGGCAAAATATAATCACCCTGCGAGCCAGATTTGGCCCTTGGGTCAGAGTGTGACATGTGTGCTCTAAGGAGATAATGTTCTCCAGTTTATAATAAATAGTAACACTCTGTCCACACTTTTCACATTCCTAATTCAGATTTAAAGTCCAAGACTGATCCATTGCATAACTGATGCTAAGGGACTCCATTAGCTATTATGGGGTCTGTCTGGGTTCCGATCTGAATCTGTTTTTAGAAAGGAAGAAAACGCACATCATACTTATCCATTCTAAAAATTTACATATGAGGGAATCCATATGGTTTCTCTGCTTCTGTTAGCATGAGTGATGCAATGTATCTGTTTTGGACATTCATTTCTTTAGTCTGTTCCTCAAAATGAAAAAGATAAACTGAATGTGCAAATGGAAGTGTGAACAGAACCTTATGTGCCACCAGGGATCAACTGTGATTGGAAATATAAAAGTCTGAACTACATGAATGCAAATCTGTTTTTCAACCAACTAACAATATAACTGTGGAAATATATTGTGCGCTAAAATGATGACAGTAGGGCCTCCTGCACATGATCATTGTTACTCATCTGCGTCTGGCACATGACCACAGCTCCTGCGGATGTCCGGACTGCATCCTCCACTGGCCCTACTCTTGTCCACAGTGTCGCTGGATTACCCACACCTTTGTTTCTCTCACCGGCTGACAACTTTGGTATGCCATGCTACCAGCGCTGGCTGATGACATCAAGGATGGCAGTCCATTTAAGTGGCAATCAGCCGCAATGCTTTGCCTGCTGATTAGGTTCATCCTGTCCTGGCTCTAGTGGTTTCTACTATTATGTTTTGATCCTGGTCCTGACCTGTGCCTTGCTCCTGACTACACTCCTGCCTTGTCCTATGGCTTGTCTCCCACATACCTGTTTTTCTACTCCTGGTTCAGACCCATGGCTCTTTTCTTTACAATTATCCTCTTGCCTGTTGCATTCCTGACTGTTCTCCTGTGGACGACCAATCGGGGGGGCAAATTTGCGGTAAAATCCTGGTGGCTGAAGGGCCAATATAATAAATGCTCATATGTGGTAGCCCAGTTGCAGATTTTGCATGGGGGTCCATCTGGCCCTTTTGCTTATAAAAATAAACCCTTGTTCTTGGGATCATATGTACACAATCTATATAGCTTCTCCTTCTCCTTTATTACTGCACTATAACAGTAAACTGCCCCATAAACTATTAAGTTGCGGGCCCACATAAATCGATGGTCATAAGTTTTGGCTCTTCTCCTCTATGGTTTCTTCGAGGAGCCTTCCCTTAAATGTTAGGAACTTTGGTCTCCAGTCTGTATAGCCATTTTGGAGGAAGAAAGTGCTGCTGAGTGACCACCAGTTCTTCTTCAGGGAAAGTGAACCACAAGATGTGTCCATTCCAGTATGTAGCATGCTATTTTCTGGGAACTAATGTTACCTGTTTCTAATGACAGACTATTAAAAAGATACGGAAAATAGTTGAACAGTGGAGATATGTTTCTAGACTAGATGATTAGCAGAAGACACAAATATACAGGTGAATCTCACTAAATTAGAATATCATCAAAAAGTTAATTTATTTCAGTTCTTCAATCCAAAAAGTGAAACTCATAAATATTATATAGAGTCATTACAAACAGAGTGATTTATTCCAAGTGTTTATTTCTGTTAATGTTGACAGCCAATGAAAACACAAAAGTCATTATCTCAGTAAATTAAAATAATTAACAAAAAACACCAGCAAAGGCTTCTTAAGCACTTAAAAAGGTCCCTTAGTCTGTTTCAGTAGGCTCCACAATCATGGGGAAGACTACTGACTAGACAGATGTCCAGAAGGCAGTCATTGACACACTCCACAAGGTCCCAGAGTTCCAACTTTCATTTGGAAATCAAGGTCCAGAGTCTGGAGGAAGAGTGGAGAGGCACGCAATCCAAGCTGCTTGAAGTTTCCACAATCAGTGATGGTTTGGGAAGCCATGTCATCTGCTGGTGTAGGTCCACTGTGTTTTATCAAGACCACAGTCAGTGCAGCCATCTACCAGGACATTTTAGAGCACTTCATGCTTTCCTCTGATGACAAGCTTTTTGGACATGGAAATTTCATTCTCCAGCAGGACTTGGCACCTGTCCACACTGCCAAAAGTACCAATACCTGGTTTACAAACAACAGTAACACTGTGCTTGATTCGCCTGACCTTAACCCCCATAGAGAATCTATGGGGTATTGTCAAAAGGAAGATGAGAGACATCAGACCCAACAATGCAGACGAGCTGAAGGCTGCTATCAAAGCAACCTGGGCTTCCATAACACTTCAGCAGTGCCACAGGCTGATCGCCTCCATGCCACGCCGCATTGATGCAGTAATTGATGCAAAAGGAGCCCCGACCAAGTATTGAGGGCATTTACTGAACATACATTTCGGATTTTAAAAACATTTTTCAAGCTGTTATAAAGTATTCTACTTTACTGAGATAATGACTTTTGTGTTTTCATTGGCTGTAAGCCATAATCATCAACATTAACAGAAATAAACACTTGCAATAGATCACTCTGTTTGTAATGACTCTATATAATATAGGAGTTTCACTTTTTGTATTGAAGAACTGAAATAAACTAAATTTTTGATGATATTATAATTTAATTCCCTTGTATGGCTGAGCCTTTGCCAAGAGTTGCCCTACTTTTTCCACAATGTAGAACAAGGGCATACTCCCGCTCAGCTCTAGCAGAACGCTCGT
This sequence comes from Phyllobates terribilis, assembly GCF_046119375.1. Classification (NCBI taxonomy): domain Eukaryota; kingdom Metazoa; phylum Chordata; class Amphibia; order Anura; family Dendrobatidae; genus Phyllobates; species Phyllobates terribilis. Next base: position 796,618,309 of record NW_027362762.1, read on the forward strand.
AACTTTCATGGTCACTACAGTTCCCATGTATCGTCCTGATAACAATTGTGGGATTTTACAGCAAAGCAATACCTTCCTGATACAACAAAATATGATGGCGTTATTTGGTGTAATTACAGGGACTCACAGGGATTATATGTGTTTCTGCCATGGGTATAAGGGCTAAGAAATATCCTGAATCTAAAATTGATCTGCTAACCTGAATTTTTGATGGTCACAGCCCAGTTGAACTTTCCATTGACATTAAAAAATTTCTTCCTAAAGCTATTTGTAATTTGCTCCAGATGGGCATCAAATGAGCACAATACTTATAATGGAAACCATGGGATTGAGATTTCCAATCTGAAAGTGACAAAATAAATATCTGATCTGAACATTAACGTCGGGAAATTACCTTGTTTGAGACAAGCACAATATCACCTTCTCTGATTGTCAATTCGTCTTCATTGAGCGCTTCATATGGGAAGAGGACTTTACAGTATTCCTTAGCTACGAAACAAAAAGGAACAAGATTGGATTTATTTAGCATTAGTAATCAGTATGTAAATGGATAGGCTGCTATCAGAGAAGCTGGCAGAGGCCAATAATTAATAACTCTGTATGCATGAATATATTCAATCCCATATTACCAACTGCTGCTAGACATGAAATAGAGCTCGCTATCATAACACGCATGATGATGAGAGTTTCTAAAGATTTTCTATGGAAAACTAGTCCATAAAAAAGCAAAATAATGGGACAAAGACAATAACACTGTTATATATCTTTAAAGGTCCCCATATACAGTACAGACCAAAAGTTTGGACACACCTCATTTAAAGATTTTTCTGTATTTTCATGACTTTGAAAATTGTACATTCACACTGAAGGCATCAAAACTATGAATTAACACATGTGGAATTATATACTTAACAAAAAAGTGTGAAACAACTGAAAATATGTCTTATATTCTAGGTTCTTCAAAGTAGCCACCTTTTGCTTTGATGACTGCATTGCACACTCTTGGCATTCTCTTGATGAGCTTCAAGAGGTAGTCACCGGAAATGGTTTTCACTTCACAGGTGTGCCCTGTCAGGTTTAATAAGTGGGATTTCTTGCCTTATAAATGGGGTTGAGACCATCAGTTGTGTTGTGCAGAAGTCAGGTGGATACACAGCTGATAGACCTACTGAATAGACTGTTAGAATTTGTATTATGGCAAGAAAAAAACAGCTAAGTAAAGAAAAATGAGTGGCTATCATTACTCTAAGAAATGAAGGTCAGTCAATCCAAAAAATTGGGCAAACTTTGAATGTGTCCCCAAGTGCAGTTGCAAAAACCATCAAGCGCTACAAAGAAACTGGCTCACATGAGGACCGCCCCAGGAAAGGAAGACCAAGAGTCACCTCTGCTTCTGAGGATAAGTTTATCCGAGTCACCAGCCTCAGAAATTGCAGGTTAACAGCAGCTCAGATTAGAGACCAGGTCAATGCCACACAGAGTTCTAGCAGCAGACACATCTCTTCAACAACTGTTAAGAGGAGACTTTGTGCAGCAGGCCTTCATGGTAAAATAGCTGCTAGGAAACCACTGCTACGGACAGGCAACAAGCAGAAGAGACTTGTTTGGGCTAAAGAACACAAGGAATGGACATTAGACCAGTGGAAATCTGTGCTTTGGTCTGATGAGTCCAAATTTGAGATATTTGGTTCCAACCACCGACGCAGAAAAGGTGAACGGATGGACTCTACATGCCTGGTTCCCACCGTGAAGCATGGAGGAGGAGGTGTGAAGGTGTGGGGGTGCTTTGCTGGTGACACTGTTGGGGATTTATTCAAAATTGAAGGCATACTGAGCCCGCCTGGCTACCACAGCATCTTGCAGCGGCATGCTATTCCATCCGGTTTGCGTTTAGTTGGACCATCATTTATTGACAATGACCCCAAACACACCTCCAGGCTGTGTAAGGGCTATTTGACCAAGAAAGAGAGTGATGGGGTAACCTGGCCTCCACAGTCACCAGACCTGAACCCAATCAAGATTGTTTGGGGTGAGCTGGACCGCAGAGTGAAGGAAAAAGGGCCAACAAGTGCTAAGCATCTCTGGGAACTCCTTCAAGATTGTTGGAAGACCATTTCTGGTGACTACCTCTTGAAGCTCATCATGAGAATGCCAAGAGTGTGCAAAGCAGTCATCAAAGCAAAAGGTGGCTACTTTGAAGAACCTAGAAGATAAGACATATTTTCAGTTTTTTCACACTTTTTTGTTAAGTATATAATTCCACATGTGTTAATTCATAGTTTTGATGCCTTCAGTGTGAATGTACAATTTTCATAGTCATGAAAATACAGAAAAATCTTTAAATGAGAAGGTGTGTCCAAACTTTTGGTCTGTACTGTATATATATTAGGTAAAATATAGCCAAACCACCATGTTTAGCCAACTACATAATGTGTATCAAGTCCTCCGAAGTTTCCCCTGAAAATTATGTATGGGATATAAGGACTGAACAGATTTAGTTGAATTACTTGACCTTTTTGTTCTACATGCAGAAAAGTCACTCCCCCCCCCTCCCTGTAGGCGCAGGTCTGTCACCAAATTTCACAATACAATCTGAATAAATTGTTAAATACATTTCTTAGACCTAATGAGGCTGGTGTATAATCCTGATACTAAGAAGAGCATTTTATGAGTCCAGCTTTATAACAAAATAACTCATGAGTCCAAGTGTATTCAATCTCACAGCTCACCCTCCCAGCCAGCCTGACTGACAGCAGCAGCTTGTACTGAGCAGTGTGAGGTTACAGCAGCATGTGGGTGGAGATTTGGTTAAACTTTCATAAAGGGTTATACAGCCATTTGGACATGGTTTATCACAAAAATACACCAGCCACAACAGGTCTAAAAAAAATATAATTAAATAACGTCCACAGTTTGTATTGTGAAATCTGGTGGACAGATTTGTTTTAAAGTAGTTTTATGAACATGTGGAAGAAATTCACAGTCAGGGTGATAATAGGACTCACACCACGATACTTAGAGATTGGTGACATAGGTACAGTATGTCTGGTACAGCATCAACATTAAGCATTAGACTTTAATTGATGGAAATTAATGATTTGAAGCAAAACAATCGTTCATTGGGTAAAACTTAATAACGATCCATCAATGTCTGAAGTTAAGTTGGTTGTGTTAGATGAAGTTAGAGAAAAGATATTTCACTGAACACATGAACTTCCTTTAGGAAACTGTTTCTGAAAGAATATTCTTAATTCGTCAGTTCTTCATTTTGAACATACATAGCCATACTGAACCGTAAATGCCAATATGGACGAAAATATGTATGGCCACATCTGCCTAACCATCATTCATGGTCGTTCAATCATCAAACTACTTTCATCTTATGTGTGAAGCCACCTTAACTTTGGGCCCCAATAACTGAAGAACTGAGTAAATATATCAGCAAAGATGAGAAAATGTAACTCTTTTAGCCTATTTCTAGTACACATAGGTCAAACTATGGCCATGGGCCAAATCTGACCCGCAGGGTAAATATATTTGGCCCGCGATGCCAATACAGTTAAAGCAACGAAGGAGAAAGGAGCATCAGCTGACGCTCGCTCTCCCATCATTTCTTCTCTGCATCTGACGTCTCAGCTCAGCTGGTACGATGACGTCATTACACACTCGCTGTGCTGTGCAGAAGATCAGAAGACACCATGAAGAGACCGAGCAGCGGGGGAACTGGGAGAGGTGAGTATTTATTTATTTTTATGTGTGGCCATTGTATTTTATGGAGAACTATGTGGGGCTAGTATACTGTATGGAGCACTGTGGGGCCATTATACTTTATGTAGAACTATGTGGGGCCATTATACTGTATCTAACATTTTGTGGGGCCAATATACTGTATTGTGCACTTTTTTTGTGGCCATTATGCTGAATGGAGCACTATGTGGGGCCATCATACTGTACGGAGCACTTTTTGGGGCCATTATATTATATAGAACATTATGTGGGGCCATTATACTGTATGGAGCACTTTTTGAGGCCATTATACTGAATGGAGCACTATGTGGGGCCACCATTATACTGTATGGAGCCCTATGTGGGGCCATTATACTGTATGGAGGAATATGTGGGGCCATTATACTGTATGGAGAACTAGGCGGGGACATTATAATTTATGGAAGGCAATGCAGGGCCCCGTTATGCTGTATGGAGCACTATATGGGGCCATTATACTGTATGGAAGGCAATGCAGGGTCCTGTTATACTGTATGGAGGACTTTTTGTGGCCATTATACTGCATGGAGGGCTGTGTGGGGATTACAGTTGGAGAATCATACTGTGATAGTGTCAGCATACTTTGCTGAGGGAATTGAGGAAGGGGGGTACAGTAGGGTCATCATACAATGCGTGTGGGGGGTACTGTGGAGGAATTCACTGTGGGGGTGTCGTTCTGTGTTTGTGGGCGCTTTTGCTGGCACCATACTTTATTATCTGTATTATTCCAGTTTTTATCCTTTATTACATATGGTATTTAAATTAGGCCATTGGACCACATGCTTTTTACTGCTCTTACATAACATAGTATGTTATTCCAATATTTTATTCTAAGACCTATTAATTAAAATGTACTTTGTTGGTGGGACAACCCCTTTATGTTTTTTTCCAAATGAAAAGGTTCATCGTTTTAATTTTGTCCCTCTGTGTATTTGAGCTTGACATCCCTGTTCTAGTAGTTCAAATATGATTATCTTTACACCTTTGCAACAATTGGTTATATTAAGAGAAGTTTGTATCATATGGCTTGATGTAATGACTGATGACATATTGGGGCATGTATGGGGCTGGTAATGAGCGCTTCTGCTTATCTAATGATGAGGGGGGTTTATGGCATTACAGTTTGGAGGTGGCCAGGATGTGCATCTGTACTATAGATTGGTTGAGTACAATAACAGCTAATTAAATAAATATTGGCCATTATGCATGAAGGACTGCACTTGGATGCACAAGGAAACTACAAGGATATATGGGAACAATGTCATTTTATTGTGAGGGGGCCTAGCGATCAGTGGGAGCTTGAAGGCCAGGCTCCCACCAATCTCTAGAATCATCTGTTATTCTGACCATAGATTATGGATCATTTTGCCAATAGATGTCCCTTTACAAGCAATTTTTGGTTTGTCTTAAGCTCCATGTATTTTATTAGAGGAAAGATATTCAAATGACAGACATGAATATTGCTTCTTAAATCCAGGGGGACATAAGGATCAACAAAGGAAGGATATATCCTGTGTTTCTCTAGATGGTAGACTCAGAAGATTGTCGGTCAATCCCATAAGTATTAGATACCTGGTTTGTTTTAATATTAGTTCAATCAGCTTATAAAATTCTAATGTCTATGCCAGCTTTAGCTAACAGAGTTAAACCACCCATCGATTTTAGATATCTGTAGGCCGAATGTTGGTTTGTGCAATCAGTCAGCTGGCAGCTATCTCGTCTGACTCTCCCATACACAGGTGCCATCACTCTGCTGTGCGTTCCTGTATTCTCTATGAGAAAGTTGCTGCCAGAAATCTCTTGCAGTAGCTTTTCTCTTAGGGAACAAAAAACATTTGCAGTCCAAAATCAGACATTCTGGATTGCTATCTCCCCCAACATCATGTGTCAAGTAAGAGTCGAGGGCCCCATGAACATTAGAGGGTTGATTGAACCCATTGATATCAGGGGGCTTGGCCGACGTTAGTTTAATATATGTGGGGTCTTTTACACATAAGGGAGGTTGCCCAGGACTTTAATATTAATGTCCTATCCTTAGGGTAGGTAATCAATATCAGATTAGTGGGGGTCTGACACCTGGCTCCCCCACTGATCAGCTGTTAGCAGGGTCCGCAGCTGCCAGGACACCACAGCTCCATACAATATGTAGCAGTCATTCTTGCGTACTGCAGCTTATCTGGAGTAAAATTAATTTGTATACTTTTTTCCCCAAGAAGAAGTCCCTAGCTTAAAAGTCTCCCTATGCCAGCTGGCAGTCTCCACAAGGAGAAAAAGGACTCTCCTAGACCTGAAAAATGTTGTCATGGCTTCTAATTGACTTTATTGAAGATTTGCCAATTTTTATGACCATGTGGCAGGCATATACTAGTGGCTTTATTGGTTGATGAAACCATATGCCATAAAATGCTATAAATAGGACTGAAAGTCTGTTTTATGAAATGAACAGAAATTACTTGGACGACGCAACCTAAAATACAATGAGGTATAGGAGCGTAGAGCAGGAGGCAGAATCTTCACACTGGACCAGAAAAGCTTGAAAGGGAAGGGCATTTATAGGCAGAATCGGGTGGAGCTCCTTCCGGTCTCACGGTATAATAAGAGTGTGGACTTGCCAAGTGTGACGTCCTCCTCTAGAATAGAAGCTGATGCCAACACTAACGTCTGGGTGTTAAGCTTTTAGTGAAATTATTTTAGTTCAAATAATGGACAGTTCTGAGAATGTCAAGCAGTTCCTTGCTAAAAATGCTATAGAATACAATAGCCACTTCCTAAAGGTAGAGTGGGTGCTGCGATCCTTCTTTTTTCCAGCTTTGCCCCTTGCTTATACTTAGCACATAGGACTACGTGCTTCATCATTCTGAAGGAGATTATAATGTGACATCAGATACTTTTAAACAAGGGAGAAAAAATGTAGATACCAAGAGAAACTTAAAGAACCAAAACGTCTGCAAAAAGTGGAAGGAATGACATTAACAAAAAGCAGAGTGAATAATAGAATGAAAAATGATTGCATAGGAAGTGATGGTTATTTTACACCCAACCACTCTCTATATATTTCCCTACAATCCCGGCCCCCTCCATGCCAAGTCTGTGCTTGGCTGTAAAGATTGTGCGCCTGCAGTGAATGTGTATCTGGGCTGATGCCACAGATAAACATTCTTCAATCAGCTATTTGTTGTGGATGAGTGCCCTTTCTAAGACGGAAAGTCATTGCCTTGAGGATTTCTGGTACAATAAAGCATGTACAATCTGATAACCGGGTATGGTTAACTTAATGTGCCTTGGCTATACATTGCACTGTCGTGGTGGTTTTCTGTCTCGGTGGTTTTATCGCTGATGAAGCCTATTTGTCAGACTAGAGCATTTACAGGTATAGAGGCAATATGGCTCCTGGATTACGATGGGCAGTCATTTGTAGATATGGAAATTAACAAATTCCCAGAAGCATGTCACCTCCATAACCAGACTGTAAGAGGCTGCAAACCTAGCAAGCCAGGCCTGGTGCGGAGCTGAAAGACCTATCAATGGGGTGCTCCGCTTATTTAAGAAAATGAGTCTCAAGAAAATGCAGTTGTACCTTCACAAGCTCTGGTGCTGCGGTTCTGTGGTCTCTGGTTATTTCTAAAAAAAATGATGTCCTATGTGTACATGACCACTGCAGCCAATCATTAATCTCATTAATAATGTATGGCACATGAGACCAGTGAATGGTTGAGTGGTAAGGTGCTCATGGACGGCAAATCCTAGCTGTAGGAAGTAAGCAGAGACCTATGGGGTCCACTGGATAAAATAGTTAAGCATAGCTTAGTTTTTGTTTTTTCATGCCATTTTTCTTGAGACTGTCACATTTTTTGAAAAAATATTTGAAATCCCTTTTAAGGCTGTATGGTACTATGGGGGCAATGAATGGCACTTCTGGGAAACTCATTACGACATTATGGCACTATAGAAGACTGTATGGCGCTTCTGGAAAAAGTGGGAGAGGGAAATGTATTAGGATTTTCTGACACTAGATCACCAAGGGGTCACTGTGTGGCACGTATGGTGCGGTATATGGGGGCACTGTAAAGAAGCACAGGTACAATATCAGATATGACATTCTATATCATAAGACATGATAGAAGTATTGAAATACTAAAACTGCAATAACAGAGCACAGAAGAAATCTTACTCTTTGATTTGCTTTCTGCTTCCATCTTCAGAGATTCCTGCGATGTCATAGTTGGTGGAATTTTTTTCCCCATTGTCTGCCGGAAAGAAAAAAATAAGAATTTGTAACTTTGAAAGTCCATTCAACCATCAACATAAATACTAGAGGATGGGTTTAAAATTATGCTTGTGCTTTTTATTTCCTTTGCCCTTGAAATTAGCTGCTAAAGTATGTGGATCTAACATGCAAACTAATACATAACTAAAAAAACTGAGGGCCTTTTTCAGCCTATGTCCACCTCCGAACACTATTTTACACGGAAAGTGACCGTGTCATCAGGTTTTTCCTATAAAAGATGTTTCCACTACATCTACATACTCCAACCTTTTAAATACCTTAAAAAATAAGCATTGAAGTTGTCCAGCACTGCATTCTGATGTGCACATAGCAGTCAGATGGGCGTCCGTGGACCGTGCTCGGGCGCCCCCTCTCGGCCCTGTAACACCACCCATTCACCTATGATTGATGTACAGAGACAGGAGAGCACCGGCACATGCACAAGGCTTTGCAGGATGTGGATGACGTAGGAGACGTCATCCTTGTCATTCACAAGAGGAGGAGCAGACTCACAGTAAAGAAGCAATGCTAAGCACGATCCAGATACACCCATCAGACCGCTTGGGTGCACATTAAAGTGCAGCGTTGGAGACCTGGGAATATAGTGGACTCGTTAGGAATGTATTAAAAGACAGGAAAACCAGATGACATGCTCCCTTTATGCTAAGTTCCCACGATGAGTGTTTGGTGCACTTTTGACGCTGTGTATTTTTGATGCACAAAGAACACAGTGGATGGGATTTCTCAAATGAGGAAAATCCACAGGTAAAAAATGCACATGCATTTTTATTGCATCCCTGAAGCAGGAACACACCAAAAACACATGGAATTCACACATGACAGTATCAATAAAGTTTTATTATAAGCCAAATAACAGGAAGTACCAAAAGTAAAGCAGCTTTATTTACATACCAAAAGGAGACAAAAACCATAGCATAAAAACGAGATAAAAGTACATGTAAAAAAAAAACATCCTCAAAAACGCAAGTTACCTAGTTTAGATAATTGGTGTAGAAATGCTGATGGAAATCTGCAACATCAAAACGTACCAACAACTCATCATGGGAACTTAGCCTTAAAGTCTAAAATCTCAATTCCAAACTGTAGTCAAGTCTGAATTTCAATACACTATCTGCCAAAAATGTTCTAAATATATTCTTATTCGATGGGAATCAATGGGTGAGGCATACAAGTATATGTCATGCATGTAAGTCATATGTCCAGGATGTATGGCGGGCGTATACACTGGAACCATTTACTAATGTGGGAGAGGAAAGGGAACAGCTCAGGAACGGGCTGATGTAATCATGGTAATCTGAGGACGAAGAATGGAAGACCACTATGTACAATTGACCTATGAGATGTAACGTTTGTCACACACAATAGACTTTGACAGGTCTGAAAGGGAATTACTGGACTTTTGAGGAAAAGACAGCACATTTTTTACACTATTCTAGAGCCATATGCAATCTTCATTATTGACTTTTTGGCTTCAGGTAATCAATTAATGCACTTAATTTACATGCAGGCTCCGAGAACATACTGTAACGAGTCTTAGGACACTCCCAAGTCATTTGAAGGGATGCCATGTTCTCCGTTATGGAGCATATAGGAATATCCATGGATATGGTGGTACGCTGCTGGAAACAGGAATCTCCACAGAGGATTGTGGTACGTACACAAATAGATATGCTGTTTTTTGGTCAATGTGTTTTAGAGCTCCTTTCTCAAGTGATGTGTTTTTGACTTGAGAAAGGAGCTGAGACAGCGCCGAAAGGCGTCAATCAATAAACTACACGTCTACTGGTGCACAGCAATCCTATGGGGAGATTCCTCTGTTTCCAGCAGTGCAGCACCATATCCGTGGATACACCTATACACTCCAATCCTGTTGCTGAAGAACATCAATCCATCTGAACATGGGGTGCAGACTTTTTATATGCCTTTCAGGGAGTTGTGCCCATCACAACCTAAATCACGAGTCCACTCTAAGTTTTCTCTTTCTGAAACATTATCACCCGATGTGCGCATTGTCCCCACTTTCAACCTACAGAACATCAAGATGTTCTCCGTTATGACAGATTTTTCCCCCAAGAAATGCAGAAATAAATACTGTGCTCTCTCTTTTTGGCCTGAATGTTGAGTGTTGGTGAGGTATGGATCGTGAATGCACTGCTCATATGTTATTCTTGTCCTACATGATAACCCTTGTGTGTGGTAACTGTGTGGCAGCATTAAGCTTAGTTTAGTGAATTGGGCTTTAGGTTTCATCTGTTTTCAGTTTATTAAAGCAGAAACAACTTCCTTGTCCGGAACTTTGTGGATGATCATAAGTGAAACTCCTGCCAGGTAAAGTAATATTTCTGCCAGGCCACTGCCACACCGCCTACAAGCCTGTGCATGTAGGTAATCACTCCTGGTTTCCGTATGCCCTCCCTCTGTAAACTCCCCCTGGCAACTGAGACAACCCTCCTTTACCCTGGAACTGTTGTACTTATGCTGAAACATCTGCTAATCTGTACATGCTAATTTTATCTTTTGCTCTGAAGCAGTTAAATGTGTGTGACAATACAGTGTAATAGATATGTATAGGACTTTATACATTAACATCAGTGATCGGCAACCTGTAGCACTCTAGATGTTGTGAAATACGCTTCATTCTGTTTCAGGGGTTATCACACAACAAATAATTAACCACAGGATAGGTTGTTAAAGGGGTTTTATGGGTTCGGAAAACCCTTGTACCCTAGCTGCAGTTTGTTTTACTAAAAACAAAATTTTGCTTTTCTCACCTTCCCCAGGTCCAGCAATGTGTCTACTCTGTTGCTCCCAGTGTCTGTTATTGTCTGCAGCATTGTTGGCACATTTGACAGCAGGGCAGCCAATCGGTGAGCTCAGCTGCTCTGAGCAGCTCTTACCATGAATTTGAGTAGAGTCACTAAACTCTGTTATTGGCTACAGCACTATCGACGTGATGCTGATACCAGACTGCAGACAATAATAGACACTGGGAGCAGTGGCATTTTTTCAGCGCTGGACCTGGGGTGGGTGAGTAAAGTGCAGTTTGGGGACAGGAAACATGTCAATCAATTCTTGCTGCCAAAATCACAGGCAGCATGAATCACAGCATGGCTACACGACTGCAGTGTTATTCTCTGATAAAACATAAATTAAAGATCCAGCCAAGGACCATCGGCAAAGACGAGTCTGGTGCTACCTCTGGCCGGGTTCTCCCTGCAGCTCTCTAGTTGACGGACAGATCTCCTCCATGTCTGTACATAGGGAGTGGACTGCAGCAATGCGGGGAGAAGTCGGCTGGGGCCGATGCAGGGCTAGCCAGACCCCTCCTTACAGTCCTCTGCTGGATCTTCAAATTATGTTTTCTCTGAAGCTCTGGAGTGCTTCAGAGAAAAACATCCCGGGCTGCAAAAGCCAAGCTCTGATTCATGATGCCTGTGGTTTGGACAGCATGAATCGACTCAGGTTCCCTTTAAGGTATGATCACTGGGGGGTCTCCATTGTGTCCTCAGTCCCCTGGCTCATGTACATTTACAATCAGGCCGTCTGCTATCTGCTGGAGAACATTGCATGGAAAATATTCACCATTCACCTATCACTTGCAGATGGCAGAAAGCAATGCATACACACATCAATCAAACTGGAGAGGAAAGAGGGGGAAACTTACACCTCCAGTCTCTTCCCATCCCATCCTGTGGTGTCCACCCACCAATGTATGAGAAATCCAGCAGAGAAGCGATCTAAATGTGACAGTGTGTATATGCTTGTGACGCGCCCCCTGGGCCAGTGTTGTTAGGGATACCCGGAGCCGGATCAGATGGGGGTTGTAGTCTCCGAGTGGCTGTGACCCGGTCCGTGCCCAGGGTGTCAAGCTCAGTGTGTGGCAGTCTTTATGATGTTACTAGATGTTCTTTTGTGTCGACTACGCCACCCGTTGATTTGCGGTCAATACGGCCGCCGCTGCAGCAGAGTCCACTGAGGCTGATGATGTGAGTAAAGCTTAGGTAGTATAACCCCCAACGGGAGGGGTATAGCCTCAGGGGGTCAGCCGTGGAGGATGGTGGTTGTGAAGGTGCAGCAAGGAGACTCAGAGGCATAAAATGCAGTTCCAGGGTTTTACTTACTGGTGTTGCTCGGGTCACTGTGTACATCAGTGACCACCCAAGCCGTGCTGCGTCCACCAGGTCCTGGACTCGGTCAACTCCCAGGCAACTCCGGAGTGTGGTCCTGAGCTCCTTTCTGTCTCTCCCTTCTTCTGGCCGTTCCCACCAGGGATCCACCTAAGTCCGGCTCCCTCGGGCCTCTTGTTGGTCAAGCCTCCTCTGGGCTCCCTGACCCTATTCTTGGTCTGCCTTCCGGGTGGATTTAGTGGGTGATCGTGGCAGATCCTGCCCACGACCTCCGGTTCCTGGCTAAGGTGTGCTGTAGCCTCTGCCAGCTTGGGATCCGGTACCCTGTTGCCGACCCTTCACCCTATTAGCTCTCTTATGGGCTCTTGGGGTCCCCTCTGCGCCTCTGGGTCTCTCTCTCTTCTCCTCTGCTCTGCTTCTCAGGTTACACTCTGACAGACTGACTGACTGACTGACCCTGATCTAAGATGGTTCCCACCTTATATACTCCCTCTGTGTGAGCTCAGGTGACCAGCACCCAATGAGCTCCTAGCACTACCCAGACTGCTCCCCCTATCTGCCCCTACACTACTGGGATGTTCCACCCCCCTCCCACTCCAGCCAGGAACAGACACTGTCGTACCTGCACATTTCTCTAGTGGGAGTACCATCGGTCTGTTCCCCGGAAATGGGATGTGTGTAGTGCATGCAGCCTACTAGCTCAGTTCCACACTCCATCCTTACCCGGGAGTGGAATATCACACCTCTGGGTTGAGGTGCAATACCCCTGTAGCAGCCGAATCCTCAGGGTGCTACACTTGTGTGTGTATGTATCACAGTTTGTATATGGGTGTGACTGTATGTGCACAGTGTGTATATGTGAGCGTGCCTGTATATGCGTCAGTGTGTTTCTGTACATGTACAAAATTGTGTATATGTGTCAGTGTATATATGTTTGTGTAAATTTATGCGTGTGTGTAATCCTAAATGTAATCCTATGCATTTATGTGTCAGTGTGTATATGTGTTCATTTTATGTGCTTTTTAGTAAACTTATTCATGTACTATCTGTTCACATTGATGCTTGTAAAGCCCTTTGTAAAGGGAGCAGTCATGTCAAAAAACGCTATTAACCTGCAGATATGGGGTTAATCTGCAGGTTAATAGTGATCTAAAGCTATGCGGCCGCTGCCCTGAAAGCATGGCTATCGAGAGGAAATTAACTTTATTCCTTCTGGCAGCCTCCGGCTTTCAGTCATAGAGGCGCGACTTCAGTCACTGTTCAACCACCAGAAATGAGGAGGGCACCATCTGATAATCGGGATCTACCTGCAGCATCTCATTGAATAGCAAGTATGAAAACAACAAAGAAAGAGGAGATGCAAACTAGCAGTGATCACTCAAAATATCAAGAGTAACCAAATAATTATCAATAACAGTAATGATCTATAAAAATATATCAATTTATTGAGTACAAATAATTCTTGACACATATACACAAAATGACAAACCGACAAACAAGTAAAACACCATTAAAAAAAGTGGGAGAACACCACTGTCTAAAGAGCCAGCTGGTACACTAAATATGAAAAATAGTATATAATAATGCAAGAAATAAGGCAAAAATATGTAATCCCGAGTGCACAGGCTCAATACAATATCTGTGATAAGTCACTGTTCAACACACAGTGAGCAGCGGCTGTAAGCACACCTCGCACTGACTGACAGCCGGCTCAGCAGGGATCCAGTACAGAGCCGTATGTAAGTCAGTTCCGGGGTGCGGTTACAGCTGCCTCTTACTGTGCACTGAAGCGGCTCCGGCCTTGCCTCTATGACTGAAAGCCGGAGACTGCCGGGAGGGATAAAGTTCTTTTCTTTCCGGGAACCGAGCTTTTAGTGCAGGGGCCGGGCAACTTTGGAACGATTAACCCCATATCTTCAGGTTAATAGCATTTTTTTTTTACATAAGAGGTTCACTTAATCCTGCATAGGCCCTTGATGACAGTCATGCTTTTGTCTAATAACTGAAATTTTACTTTCTTTATTTTATATTTAGATGCATTAGAGCACAAAATATGATGTTTTCAAAGTTGAACAAATTGAAGATGAATGAAACGTCAGCAGGAAAATTACCAGAAAAAAATAAGAAAGCGAGAAATTGGACATCTGCCTGATCTTGCAGCCACTTGATCATTGGACTCTATGTATGCAAGCGATTCCAAGTTGTATTTACCGGCACAGCTGATACAAAACAACCCCATCCAATTAACAGGTCACGCTAATGGTCATTGTGTCCAAATGGCTAGACTTGAAGCTCTCATTGACTGCTTGGGCATAGAATGAATCTACCACAAGAGCCCTGTTATTTGTATATTCACATCTGTGCACCCACTCAGATACTGTGCATGCTGGAAAGCCTGATTGAGTCTGATTATTCGGCCTGCTTACCAAGATAAACACAGCTGACAGTTTCTCTGACAGCTAGATGAGATTAGCTTTCAAAACAGCAGCCAGACCAAGCAGCGCACGGACTTCTTCCAATGAGGTTTTGTATGGTCTCCAAAGAGCCGCATGTTAAAATATGAAATATTCCATTTCAAGCCGCATTACTGAGCGCTAGACGGAAGGACAGAAAACAACACCAACAACAATTCTGCCAATAGTAATTAACTAAACAGCATCACTTTTATTATTCTGGATGTCTATAATCATTTGTGACTGATGTAATTAGCCCTCTTTTATTTTAAACTATACATGATGGTGAAAAGGCACTGCCAAATGGGATGCCATTTTTCTGCCTCGTAATTAACCCTTCACAGCTATCCGCTATACAGTAGCTGAATTGAAAACTTTCCACTTTTTTTTATGTTCTCCGGACAAGTGAATGAATGTTTTTCCACTGGCAGAAGGAGGAAATTCAAGCTGTGAGATGAATTATGGGTTTGGAATAGCAGCCAGCAGCCATGCAGGGAAGATGTTGGCTGGGTACTCTCCAGGTTTATCAATCTCAAAGTAGAATTAGTCCTCTCTTTGTTTTCTTTAATGATATGGAAATTCATGAATGTTTCATGAGCAACTAGTAGCAGTGACTGATTTATTTTACAAATTGGAACATTACCAGCAGATTCATCAGACAGCGTCTAAGCCATTTATCAGCTTTTCATATAAATGCAGGAAAATTAGGCTGTTTAATATAACAAATACTGCTGCGTGGCATGCAGTCTCACGGAGTTGGCGGATGTCCTTATGCTTGAAGGTTAGCAGAACGAAAAGACAGACAGCTGTAGATAGAGGTAAAATGTATTCACCAAAACACCGTCATTCTTACAGCAACTGCCCAATAGATTGTTCATATACTGTACAAAGCAACAGTGTAACCACTGAGCCACCGAGCTGCAACATTAACCAGAAAATGTGTTAAAACTCAAGATTCTTCAAAGTACACCCCCCTTTACTCTGATGACAGCTTTGGAAACAATTGGTATTCTCTCAAGCATCATCATCAAGTCATCACTTGGAATGGCTTTTACAACAGTCCTGAAGGAATTCCCAGAGGTGCTGAACACTTGTTGACTGCTTTACCTTCACTCTGTGTCCAACTCATCTAAACCATCTACATTAGACTGAGGTGGGGTGACTGTGAATGTCATGAAGATTTCAGAGCCCTCAGAGGTTGATATCTTTTAATGGCTAACTGAAAAGATGGTAACAAATTGCAAGCTTTCGAGACTACTCAGGTCTCTTCATCAGGCATAGAATAACACAAAATCTGAAGAGTCACATATTTATGCACAACAGGGCACAAGAATAATGCAATAGATGAGAGAAGTGATGTGAAGGAGAACTATTAGTATGGGAGGAGGAAGAAAGAGTTGTGGCCGTAAAAATTGGAGCAGTTCATAGATAAAAGAGTGTGAAAGTTTTATTGTCCTGTGATTGAGGTTTGGTCCAGGGTTGTGATGCCCCCAAATGTTCTGAGGAGCACATTCCTTAGTTGATATAGAAGACATAAATCCATGAGACACATTCATTCCTGCACTGAGTGTGTCAAAGGTTGTTATAAGTTTGTATTCCCAATTTTTTCTGTCTCTCTGAGATTTGAAGTTACCTTTTAATACCAGTATCTTCATGTCCATGATGCTGTGATCAGGAATGCAAAAATGCTTGGCCACAGGTAAATATATTCATTTTTCAAATATTGTGTGGCTATGAGAATTCAACCTTGTTCTAAGTTTTTGCCCTATCTTCCCAGACCCCCAGCTACACATTTGGTACATATAATTAAGTACACTACATTAGATGTGATGCAGCTGAAAGTACCTGGGATCTTGTATTCCTGATGTAAGTTGGGGATCTTTATCTTGTCCGTGGTCATTATAAATGGACAGGTTTTACACTTTTTCTGGTTTCAGGGAAAGGTTCCTGTACCTAGTGGAGATGACAGGGAGCTTCTGACAATGATGCTTCTTAGATTTGTGGGCTGCCTAAAACACAGAAGTGGGGGGTCTGGAAATATGGATTGTAATCGGGCATCTTTTTGTAGTAAAGCTTGTAGATCCCCAACTCACATCAGGACTTCAAGATCCCAGGTACTTCCAGCTGCATCACATCTAAAGTAGTGTACCTAATTATAGGTACCAAATGTTCAGCAGGGGATCTGTATGTTGAGGAGACAGGGCAAAAACGTAGAAGAATGAATTCCCATCGCCACTCAATGAAAGAAAAATTAATATATCTACCTGTGGCCAAACATTTTTGTATCAGTGATCACAGCATCATGGACATGAAGATACTGGTATTAAAAGGTAATTTCAAATCTCAGAGAGACAGAAAAATATGGGAATGCAAACTTATGACAATCTTTGACACACTCAGTGCAGGAATGAATGTGTCGCATGGATTTATGTTTTTCTATATCAACTAAGGAATCTGCTCCTCAGATCATTTAGAGGCATCACAACCCTGGACCAGACCTCAATTACAGGACAATAAAACTTTCACACTCCTTATCTATGAACTGCTCCAATATTTATGGCCAAAACTCTTCCCCCCCACCTCCCATATTGATAGTTCTTCTTCATGTCACTCGTCTCATCTATTGCATTATTTTCGTACCCTATTGTGTATAAATATTTGACTCTTCAGATTTTGTGTTATTCTATGCCTGATGAAGAGGACTGAGTAGTCTTAAAAGCTTGCAATTTGTTACCTTTTAATGGCTAACTGAAAAGATGGTATCAACCACTGAGGACTCTCAAATCTTAATATTTTTCTATCTACTGGCTAACATGGCACAAAGATATATATTTTTCCTGTATGTGAATGGCATGTCTTTTGATGTAGCACTCCATCCCCCTGGTCAAATAACCCTTATATAGCCTTCGGAGTGTTTGTCTCATTGTCCTGACTCAAGACAGATGATGGTCCCTCTAATTACAAGCCAGATGGGATGACATTGCAGAATGATGTGGTAGCCTTGATAGGTAAGTGTGCCTTAAATTTGGAATAAATCACCAACAGTGTCACCAGCATAGCACCCCGACACCATCACACCTCCCTCTTGATGCTTCACAGTGGGATTCACACATGTAGAAACCATCCACTCATCTTTTCTGCATCTCACAAAGACATGGCAATTGGTACTAAAAGTCTAAAATTTTGACTCATCAGACCACAGCACAGATTTCATCCAGTCCTTGTGCTGTTTGCTCATAATAAGTATTTTCTTATTTGCAGCGGCAAAAATGCTTGAAAAGCGCTTGGTGGTCACGCAGCCTTACCGTGCATTATTTTTGAGGGCTGTTATCTGAACTGTTGATAATTTGCATTTTCTGAGGCTGGTAAATATGATGAACTTATCCTCTGCAGTAGAGATCGTTCTTGGTCTACCTTTTCTAGTGCAATCCTCATGACAGTCAGTGACATAGCAATTGATAGTTTTCATGACTGCACTTGAGGATTCCTTCATGGTTCTAGCTATGTTCCGAATTGACTGACCTTAATTTCTTAGCCTACATTCCTACGATGACTACTTGTTGCAGATATCTGCTGTATGTTATCTATTAAATAAATTAGGTTTCTCACATTTTTTGTTTGAGTTTTTGTGTGTATTGCTTTTTTCCAGCTGCAGTTTTTGTCTCCTTTTGGTGTGTCATGTTTTAAATTAATCTTTTTTCTTTTGAATACTTTCTATTACTAAGTAACAATCTGAATCTACAATGTGCATATTCCAATAAGAACAAAGAAAGCCACTGCATGAATAGCTGGGTCCAAACTTTTGACTGGTGAGGTAATGTAAATGGCTTTGTTTAGCAGTTTATTGTTCCAATCATACAAATACAGATCTACGACCTGAAATATGCGGAATGAAGTATCTTGAGTTCTCTAATGGGCTGCATAAAATAAACTTTTGTAAGGCACTCTGTCTATACTTAAAACATGGGAGGTGTGGAATTCCCATGCAAATTCAAGAAGGATCAGAGACCTGATGTCCTCACTGTCTCTGGAGCAGATTCCTCACATTTCGTAGTAAGTCATAAATCCTTGTGACAGATTTAATCCTGTGTGGAGGGAATCGAAGACTGTCAGAAATTTTTGTTCACAGACCCCTAGATGTTTTTGTGATTTGAAGTTGCCTTTTAATATGACAACTTTCATATTGTTTATGTTGTATCCTAGATCACAGAAATGTTTGGCCACAGGTTGATGGGGGTTTTTTGTCTGTAATTGTGTGGCGATGAGATCTTTCTGAGATCTCTTGTTTCTCCAACATAGAGACCACCAGTAGGACAAATAGTGCACAAAATTAAGTACACCCCATGGAAGAGGAACATGTGAATGTCCCGGGAATCTTACAGTCCTCTGTGCATTGCAGATCTGTATTCAGTCAGTGGTCATTACATGAGTGCAGGTTTTGCAACTCTTCACATTGCAAGGATAGGTTCCTCTTGGTGTTTCAGAGAACATTGAGCTTTTGATCACAATATTTCTTAAATGTAGAGCTTGTCCGCAGCATAGCAAGGGAGGGTCTTTTCTTTGTGTAGGATATGGTGAAGTTTTTGGGCAGTTTTTCTGAGCACTTCAAGCTGTGGGCTTTAGGTCACCACTAGAGGAACACAATTATTTTCCTCTTTATCTCCATATTCAAGTAGTTGACTTCTAGGGATTCCTTGTGGCTCTGTTGATCCGTTCATCAATGGAGGAGGGGTGGTAACATCTCTGATTTTATTTTTGTAGCCATTAAAAGGTATAATAGCTACAATATTATTATTCTGTGTCTCCCACTGAGAACAATCTTTTTTTCAACTGGCTAACACTGTACTAAAACCCTTTCTTTCTTTTAACTTAATGGGTGGAAGACACTTGGATTTTTTTTTCCTGTGTACTAGATGCCACACTGATGGTAAAAATAGATGCGCGGACCAAAAATGTCTGAAAATTGGATCTAGCACACTGATCAAAAACAGTCCATTTTTTATATGCAAAAAGAAAAAAACATATTTCTGAAGGCGCTCATGATGCCGTTGAGAACTACGACAGCAGGGTGCCGCTATGGGTCTCAAACAGCTTATTAAACAATTATTGGATTTTGCAAGTGCAACAGCTGTATCACCCTCCAAAGCACGTGGCCATAACATTTGTGTATGTCTGGCTTTTCCCTTATATAAATTGATATATAAATAACCCATAGAATCAATAGAATGAAAGTTTATTTTTGAGCACCATTTTAAAACATAAATGTTCTCCAAAAACCTATTTTTAGTTAAGTGCATCCACATAAAGGTATCGGGTTATTTGCTATTCGAGAAGAAGAGTTAGACTGGCCCTCCAGAATTAGAACAGGCTTTTAAACAATAAACAGCCCCAAAGGTCCAGCAGGAGACAAACTCATTTGGAGCGAATTATATGAAGCAAAAATATGAAAGTAGAATTGCAGAGCAGCCGAGAATACTGTAAAGCTCAAGGCTATAATAATTGGTGTAAGTCAGATCAGTAAAAGATAAGTACTCTAATGCATTGATTTACTAAGTCACTAAACTTGTTATGTAAATTATATTTCCATCAAAATATCCTATTTAGTGAAGATGAATCTACACTTTAAAGATTTAGTTAAGATATATAATCATCAACATCCATAATGAAGATGTATTATGTAATACCAAAAGGAAAGAAAAAGTCATTATCCCAACATAGCGCTTCAGGAGCTCCTCTGCCTCCCTGATTGCTGGGGATCTACTGATAATTAATAGCTTATTCTCACAACATGGCTGAGCCTGAACTGTGCGTTCTCCCATGATGGGAAAACTGAAGCTGTAGTGATTTGCCCAGCTTTACAACTGCGCTTACAAGCTCTATTGGAAAGAACTTGCAAGAGCTGTGCTCCTCGGCTACAAGACCGGCCACCTCTGACAGACTGCAAGCATGGCTGGTAACCTAGGCGAAAATCAATAAACAATACAATTAAGCATCCATCAGTTCTTGAGAATAGAGAGGAATTAGAATAAGAGGTAAATTGCAAAGGTGCTTGCCTTTACAGTTTGTCATTTTAACCATTTATGATGTGTTGAGTCAATCACGGTGGCTCAGTGGTTAGCACTCTGGCTTTGCAGCGCTGGGGTCATGTCTCTAAATCTCACCAAAGACAACATCTGTAAGGGGTTTAAATTGTCTCCCCATGTTTGTGTGGGTTTCCTCCTGGTTTTCTGGTTTCCTCCCACACTCCAAAAACATAGTGATGGACACAGTAATTATAGCATCTATAAAGTGCTATGGATTATGATGATGCTAAATAAATAAAACCCCTTTAAGACTTTTTGATAGTACAGATATACCATCACAGGCTAGCAACAAGCTGAAATACAAACATCTCATCTCTTCTGATGCATGAAGATGAGAGCTTGACCAAATGTGGTAATGACCATTATGGACACACATAAGAGGAAACTGAGCAATCTTTGTTTTTTTTCAGGAGGGTTCACTCCATCACTCAACTGAAATAGCTCTAGATAAACATTAAAAAGAATGAACATATGCACTGCAACTGTAAAAACAACTTGCTGTGCACATGCTCAGTCTTTTGAGATTCTTTTACGCTTGTAAAGATGCAAAGCAGTTAAAAGAAGTGACTTGAATGTTCTTCAGACGACTTCCACTAAGAAAGTCACTCACTCATACATACCAGTAGATAAAAAACAACACTGGTGACAAATCTGCTGCAATAAACGACCAAGAAGACAACAAAAAAACATGCTTAAAAAAATACCATTTTCTTTAAAGGGGTTGTCCACTACTATTTAAAATATGCCAAAGCGTTTTTATGATGAAAAGCAGCGTCTTTGTAATTACCTCCCTCTGCCTTTTCTGCCTGTGAGTGGCGCTATCACTGGCCGCTCACAGGCATCACGTGACCCCCGACTGCAGCCGGCTCTGACATCCGCTGACGTCACAACAAGTCCAGGCTGCAGCCGGGGGTCTCTCTCTTCCGCGTTCCACGGTGGCTGCTGGGTTGTGGGTGGGGTTAATTCCCCTGTGTCACACCCGGCATCCAGCACACAACATCTTCTTCAGGTGGATTATGTTCCGAAATCTGAAGAAGTGTTAACTAAACACTGAAAAGAACAAACATGCATTTGTAAAAATTATGTAAAAAATTATGTTCAGGGTTTTGAGCGCCTTTTAACTGCTTCAGGTTTCCAAAGACACCAAGTGGTTAAAAGAAGTGACCTGACCATTCTTCAGGTGTTTTCCACTTGGAAGACGCTCTGTATTTTATAATAGAAGATGCCCAGAAGACGAAAGGGCATCTTTTTGAATGTTATGAAAATGTTTTTTCTTAAAAACAGCCGGCGGTTTCATCAATGTTGGACAGAGTAAAAAAAAAGTGACTAGAAAACGCCATATAAAAGACGACACAAAAATGGTGTAAAAATTCTCAAAATGCCCGTTAGTAGTCAAAAAAAAAACTGAAAAAGCACACAGGAGGCAACCAAAAACATCAGGAAAAAAATGTTTTTTTATGAAATATCTTTCTTTTGAAAAACTCACTGGGCTCACCTAAAAAAGACACCTAAGGCCTCCTTCACATGTCCATATAAAACACGTACAGAGGGGAAAAAAAGTATTTAGTCAGCCACCAATTGTGCAAGTTCTCCCACTTAATAAGATGAGAGAGGCCTGTAATTGACATCATAGGTAGACCTCAACTATGAGAGACAAAATGAGAACACAAATCCTGAAAATCACATTGTCTGATTTGGAAAGAATTTTTTTTCACATTTTGGTGGAAAATAAGTATTTGGTCAATAACAAATAAGCAAGATTTTTGGCTCTCACAGACCTGTAACTTCTTCGGTCCAGTTTTGCCCAGTTTCATCATGAGCTGGGACAGGACAGGGGAGCGATGGGGGCGTGATGCCACAGATGGTCATGACTAGATGTGGCGTACTTCAAGTAATATGGAATAAGAGTTGTGGCGAGGAGCGCGGGAGCGCAAGCCACTTGGCATGAGCCTCCTAATGAATCAGGAGCATCCAACTCCAGCATGCACCCTCATTAAGACAGCGTGAAAATCGCCTGTCTTCATGAATCGGGGCCATAGATTTCTACTTTTTCCGAGCACTCAAACCTCTCAGAAACCCAGAAATCAATTTCAACAATTCTCTGACAAAGCACTCTAAGCAAGCTGCCATTTATTTGAAAAGCCCCTTGCTTCTTAATGAAATCTCTGAGAGGTGCTGCATAGGTTTCAGGGCTCTGAGGAGCGTCACGGCCCCTTTGGATACTTGTGGTTGATGGTAGTAGATTATCTTGAAGCTTCGACCACATATCTATGACTTGTGCAGTGGTTAGTAATGGAAAATATATTCCTTTTTTTCTGCTCACAACGTCTACTGTACATAACATTAATAACACATGGGGTGAGACACCGCGTAGTGCCACTAACGACATCCTGCTGCTGATAACAACGGAGTACGAGGGGGCAGGAACAGACACCAGTGCGGCCAAGAAAAATTACCTTAGCCTAACCCCTAAAAAAAACCATGGATGTAAAGAAGGTGAAATGTTCAGAACTTTCCCATAAAGTAGCCATTTTGGCAGATGACAGCTTTTAAGATCACGCGACATACAAAATTAAAAAGAATAGGGTGTTTCTCCATACAGCTAATTTAGAAACATACTTTGTAGACCATATTTAGTTAATCTAAAACATCTGTAGGACTTTTTGCCAAAAAAAAAAAAAAAATCCAGCACGTAGTTCACGGCAGAATTAGTGCTTGCAAATTTAGGTCATACTTACTTTTATAGGTATTATACTGCAGTAAACATTTACACCCAGCATTACTACAGTAACTAGACTGCTATAATTACCTTACTGGAATAACATCAGACATGGCAATTAAAAAATATATAAATAAGCTTACATGATTTGGCTTCATGTGTCATCAGTGAAAATGAAATAAAATCAACCATATACATAGTAACATACATAGTAACATAGTTTTTAAGGTTGAAGGAAGACTAAGTCCATCTAGTTCAACCCATAGCTTAACATGTTGATCCAGAGGAAGGCAAAAAAAACCATGTGGCGAACACTAAGCTCCACATTGGGGAAAAAAAATCCTTCCCGACTCCATACGACAATAAGACTAGTTCCCTGGATCAAAGCCCTATCAAGGAATCTAGTATATATAACCTGTAATATTATACTTTTCAAGAAAGGCATCCATGCCCTTCTTAAATTTTAATAGTGAATCACTCATTACAACATCATGCGGCAGAGAGTTCCATAGTCTCACTGCTCTTACAGTAAAGAATCCCCGTCTGTGATTATGATTAAACCTTCTTTCCTCCAGACGTAGAAGATGCCCTCTTGTCCCAGTCTCAGGCCTCAGAGTAAAAAGATCAGTAGACAGGTCTTTGTACTGTCCCCTCATATACTTGTACATAGTAATAAGATCACCCCTAAGCCTTCTTTTTTTCCACAGTAAATAACCCCAAGTGTAATAACCTGTCTTGGTATTGCAGACCCCCCAGTCCTCTAATAACCTTGTTCGCTCTTCTCTGCACCCTCTCTAGTTCAGCTATGTCTTTCTTATACACCGGAGACCAGAACTGTACACAGTATTCTAAGTGTGGTCGCACTAATGACTTGTATAGAGGTAAAATTATGTTTTCCTCATGAGCATCTATGCCTCTTTTAATGCATCCCATTATTTTATTTGCCTTTGCAGCAGCTGCCTGACACTGGCCACTAAACGTGAGCTTGTCGTCCACCAATACACTCAGGTCTTTTTCAGTGACAGTTTTGCCCAGTGTTTTACAACTAAGCATATAATTATACATTTTATTTCCTCTGCCCAAGTGCATTACCTTACATTTATCCCCATTAAAGCTCATTTGCCATTTATCAGCCCAAGCTTCTAGTTTACATAGATCCTCCTGTAATATAAAATTGTCCTCCTCTGTATTGATTACCCTGCAGAGTTTAGTGTCATCTGCAAATATTGAAATACTACTCTGCATGCCCCCTACAAGGTCATTAATAAATATGTTAAAAAGAAGGGGGCCCAATACTGACCCCTGTGGTACCCCACTGTTAACTGAGACCCAGTCTGAGTGTTTTCCATTAATAACCACCCTTTGTTTCCTATCACTGAGCCAATTCTTAACCCACATACATATATTTTCCCCTATCCCCATTGTTCTCATTTTATGTATCAACCTTTTGTGTGGAACCGTATCAAAAGCTTTTGAAAAGTCCATATCCACAACATCCACTGCATTTCCTTGGTCCAGTCCAGAACTTGCCTCCTCATAAAAGCTGATCAGATTAGTTTGACAGGAACGGTCCCTCGTAAACCCATGTTGATAGTGGGTCATGAGGTTATTCTTCTTCTGATACTCTAGTATAGCATCTCTTAGGAAACCCTCCAGTATTTTACCCACAGTAGAGGTTAAGCTTACTGGCCTATAATTTCCAAGTTCAGTTTTTGTCCCCTTTTTGAATATTGGCACCACATTTGCTATACGCCAGTCCTGTGGTACAGACCCTGTTATTATGGAATCTTTAAAGATCCAAAATAATGGCGTTACTTAATTCCTGCAGTACTCGCGGGTGTATCCCATCCGGGCCCGGGGATTTGTCAACTTTAGTGATTTTTAGACGCCGCCGTACTTCCTGCTGGGTTAAGCAAGTGACATTTAATGGAGAATTTTTGTTATCACTGATCATGTTTTCTGTCATGCCACTTTCTTGTGTAAATACAGTTGAAAAAAAATCATTTAGCATATTGGCTTTTTCCTCATCCTCATCCACCATTTCACCCAGACTATTTTTAAGGGGGCCAACACTATCATTTTTTAGTTTTTTACTATTTATGTAGTTAAAGAATATTTTGGGGTTATACTATACCAGGCAAAAAAACATGTATAAAACATAACAAAAGAACACTCTACTGCTATACACAGCATATTGCAGGGCCGCCTAACATGACTATTTGGACCCCTGTATGCGCCAGGTAATCTCCCGACATATACAGTGGATTGTGAAGGTATTCACCCCCTTGACATTTTTCGTGCTTTGCTACCTCACACCTGGAATTCCACTGGGTTTTTTTTGAGGGTTTGCAGCAGTTCATGTAAAGAACTTGCCTACAACTGTGGACATTTGGTTTTCTTTTTGTTGTGAAGCAAACAACAAATCGGACAAAATAACTGAAAACTTCAAACTTCCAGTTGTGGCAATTACAGCTGTAAATCGCTTTGGATAAGTCTCTGAGCTTTTCACATCTTGCCACTGGGATTTTTGCCCATTTCTCAAGGCAAAACTGCTCCAGCTCTTTCAAGTTAGATGGTTTCCTCTGGGGAACAGCAATCTTCAAGTCTGACCACAGTTTCTCAATTGAATTAAGGTCTGGGCTTTGACTAGGCAACTCCAAAACATTTACACGTTTCTCCTGAAACCACTTTAGTGTTGCTTTAGCCGTATGCTTTGGGTCATTGTCTTGTTGGAAGGTTAACCTCCATCCCAGTCTCAAATCACTGACAGGTTTTTCTCAAGAATATGTCTGTATTGTGCACCATCCATCTTCCCCTCAAATTGGACCATCCCCTTCTCGGCTGCTGAAAAACATCCCCACAGCATGATGTTTCCATCATGTTTCACTGTGGGGATGGTGTTCTTGGGATGATGAGCTGCGTTGGTTTGTTACCAGACATACCATTTGCCTTGGTTGCCAAAAAGTTCAATTTTGATCTAATCTGACCACAGCACCTTCCTCCATACATTTGGGGAGTCTCCCACATGTCTTTTGGCAAACTCAAAACGAGCCTTACAATTTTTGTCTGCAATTAAAGGCTTTTTTCTTCCGACACTTCCATAAAAGCCACCTCTATGGAGTGTATGGCTCATTGTGGTCGTATAGACAGATACTCCGGTCTCTGCTTGTGAACTCTGCAGCTCCTTTATGGTTACCTTTGGTTTCTGTGCTGACTCTCTTATTAATGCTCTCCTTGCCTGGGCTGAGAGTTTTGGTGGGCGGCCCTCTTTTGGCAGGTTTGTTATGGTACCATGTTCTTTCCATTTGATGATAATGGATTTGATGATGCTCCTGAGGGTCATCAGAGATTGGGATATTTTTTTTAGAACCCAACCCTGACTTGTACTTCTCAACAACTTTGTCCTTGACTTGGTTGGAGATCTCCTTGGTCTTCATGGTGTTGTTTGGTTAGTGGTGCCTCTTGCTTAATGGTGTTGCAGCCTCTCTGGCCTTTCAGAAAAGGTCGGTATATACCACGTGTGTCAAACTTCGGCCCGTGGGCCAAATCTGGCCCACAGGGTGGTTTTATTTGGCCCACGACACCAGAACCGCCACCCCTATGTGGGGCCATTTTTCCGTATGGAAGACTATGTGGTGCACATAATACTGTATGGAGGACTATGTGAGACCCATTCTTCTGTATTGAGGACTATGTGGGGCCCATTATACTGGACTTTGTGGGTCCATTATACTTTGTACTAGTTGGCTTGCGACTTTGTCCAAGTTTTTCATTTTGGCCCTCTGTATGTTTTGACTTTGCCATCCCTGGTATATACTGACAGACCATGTGACACTTAGATTGCACATACGTGGACTTCCTTTCACTAAGCATGTGACTTATGAAGGTAATTGATTGCACCAGAAATTTTTAGGGGCTTCCTAGCAAAAGGCATGAATACATATGCACATGCCAATTTTTATTTATTTGATCCCATAAATTTAATTTATACCTATATTTTTCTCACTTCACCAACTTAACTATTTAGTGCTGATGGATTACAAAAATATTTAAACACAGTTTGTAATGTAACAAAATAGGTAAAAAGCCAATGGGATGAATACTTCGCAATCCACTGTACATTAAAGTCTTCTATAATTCTCATTGCAAAAAAAATTAACTGGAGTATAAGCTGGTATGCATGCAAAATATGAGCATGTTCACATTGGCCATAAAACAGACATGTGACATAAAATGTCAAAGGAGCACCGACATTGCTGGACTAATGCTGGTGCACGAGGAGAACATAAGCTTTTTTTTTTTAATGCTCTACCCCAAGAAATTAGGACGAGCCACAACTTACACAGTTTTAGGCGCTCCCTAAAACACACCTGTTTAGGGTGGCCTTTCACCAGGGGCGGACACAGACTGTAGTGGGCCCCTGTGCAAGAAATTTTTTGGGCCCCCCCCCCCCTGCGCTTCATAAGGCAACAAAGTTATCTAAACATAACCCCCCCCCATGTGCATCTCTCGCCCCCCCATGTGCAGCTCTCATCCCCCCCATGTGCAGCTCTCATCCCCCCCATGTGCAGCTCTCATCCCCCCCATGTGCAGCTCTCATCCCCCCCCCATGTGCAGCTCTCATCCCCCCCGTGCATCTCCCATCCCCCCCATGTGCATCTCTCATCCCCCCCATGTGCATCTCTCATCCCCCCCCATGTGCATCTCTCATCCCCCCCACTCCTAGTTAACTACTTGTATTTAAAACAAATAAAACTTGTTATACTTACCCCCATGCGATCCCTGCAGAATCCTGGCGCTCGTCCACGTCGCTGCCACCAGACGGTGCCACATGCATAGCCATCAGCTTTTGTTTTGGCCAAAAGATTTTTAAAGCCGCCACCACGATAAGGTAGACTCTTCTGGCAGGGCCCTACTCTAACCTATTAAAATTTTCTTAAAATATCCAATACTCTTTTTAGATATATTTTTATTTAGTTTTCTTTAAGGGAATGTGTCATATACATTTTTTTTTAAAAATGACCAATAATACCACATACAGGGAATACTGCCACACCATGACCAGACCACATATTACCACAACATAGTGACCGAATAATACCACACAGAAGGGGGAAAAACTGCCACACCATGACCAGACCACATATTACCACCACATTACTAATATTACCACCACATTACTAATATTACCATAAGTGTCATTATGCACGGGAGCTCTATACATGGTATGTATAATGTAAGTGTCCAGGTAATCTAGTGATCACCAGTGACATTATACACAGGAGCTCTGTATATAGTGTCAGTGTACAGGTAATACAGTGATCATCAGTGACATTATACACAGGAGCTCTGTATATAGTGTCAGTGTACAGGTAATACAGTGATCACCAGTGACATTATACACAGGAGCCCGGTACATAGTATATAGTGTAAGTGTACATGTAATACACTGACTCACTGGTGACGTCTCTAGGTGAAGTCCTTCAGCTACGCTTTTCTCCTTCATCCAGCACAGACCGCCATTACGTCTTCCAGCCAGGACTCGTCTCTGCATAAAATAACACAGTTATCTAGAGCACATTCCCCAACTTCTACATTACGCAGCTGAATACAGACGTGTATCCACCATCAATATATGGTTAGTTATTATACAACCTACCATTCCAAATATAAATTGTAATCCACCACGGTGCCCCCATTAACTGTAAATAGGCACTTAATATATAATTTAATTAGAACCTCTACTCTTTCCGCCAATTTGTTACCAGTTACACTCCTGCATCCGCAACGCCCCCTACTCTATACTTCCTGCTCCCCGCATTCATTATTTACATGCACCCCCTGCCCCAATTCATTATATCATGTCCTGCTCTCCCCACCCCATCATCATTTACTGTCCCCCACCCCACATTCATTATGTGCAGCTCATTATCCCCCTACTCCCAATTCCCCCATGTGCAGCTCATTTTCTCCCAATTCCCCCATGTGCAGCTCTCACCCCCCCATGTGCACATCTCTCATCCCCCTCCCCCACATGTGCCCCTCTCTCATCCCCCTCCCCCACATGTGCACCTCTCTCATCCCCCTCCCCCACATGTGCACCTCTCTCATCCCCCTCCCCCACATGTGCACCTCTCTCATCCCCCTCCCCCACATGTGCACCTCTCTCATCCCCCTCCCCCACATGTGCACCTCTCTCATTCCCCCTCCCCCACATGTGCACCTCTCTCATCCCCCTCCCCCACATGTGCACCTCTCTCATCCCCCTCCCCCACATGTGCACCTCTCTCATCCCCCTCCCCCACATGTGCACCTCTCTCATCCCCCTCCCCCACATGTGCACCTCTCTCATTCCCCTCCCCCACATGTGCCCCTCTCTCATCCCCCCCATGTGCACATCTCTCATCCCCCTCCCCCACATGTGCACCTCTCTCATCCCCCTCCCCCACATGTGCACCTCTCTCATCCCCCTCCCCCACATGTGCACCTCTCTCATCCCCCTCCCCCACATGTGCACCTCTCTCATTCCCCTCCCCCACATGTGCACACCTCTCATCCCCCTCCCCCACATGTGCACCTCTCTCATCCCCCTCCCCCACATGTGCACCTCTCTCATTCCCCTCCCCCACATGTGCACCTCCCATTCCCCCCACTCCTAGTAAATTGTATTTAAAAAAAAAAAAAAACTTGTTATACTTACCCCCATGCGATCCCTGCAGAATCCTCGTCCAAATCGATGACACCAGGTTCTCCTGACTTCCGGTCATGTGACGGTGCCGTCACATGACCGGAAGTCAGAGGAATCATGACAGAGATGTTCCGGCCCCGGCGCTTAGCATGGGGCCGGGGGCCCCATGAGGAGAGAGACGCACAAGAGGGGGGCCCCCAAGGGGGCCCCTACCGGCTGGGCCCCATACTGGAGTCAGGGCAGTCATGCCCTGATGGCGGCCCTGCTGGAGGCTGAAGGGGCCCCCTCTCCCTCGGGGCCCCCGTTCAAAGAACCGGCTGCACGGGCGGTAGTTCCGCCCCTGCCTTTCACGTTCCCTAATCGAAGTCCTTTTATATTTTTATAGCCCATTCATTATTTCTCCAAACATAAGTCTCCACCAAACTCCACCGCATGCAAAATCACTACAGATACTGGCTGGTGACGAGCTCATGCAGCCTTTATCTATCCCTCATCTCCTCAAGATGGCTGGACCATCATTGTAAATAAGCCCCTGTACTTTGTGTTACCCCCACCTCATTGTAGATTGTAAGCTCTTACAAGCAGGGTCGTCATTATTTTTGCTTTAATTATTGTATTACCTTTAGAACCTCTGAATTGTAAAGCGCTGCGGAATATGTTGGCGCTATATAAATAAAGATTATTATTACTATTTTTTTTAATTTTATCCAGGGTCTAGAGCATTTAAAAGGTGTTGTCTAAGTAATGGGCAACCCCTTTAATGAACCATAGTCATAAGATGGAAACACATTAAAAAAGGTCATGGATAGTGGCTGAAAAAAGTTAACGTATAGAGTGCAAATGGGTTTAGAGGCTGTTTGCTGTACCTCAGCGACGGACACAGATAGAAGAGGCCCCTGTGCAATATATGGGCTCTTTGCTGTCCAATAGTTCATTATCATGTACAATTCCACCTGCTTTTTAGCTGGATGTGGGCCTCCTGTCTCTTGGGCCCCTGTGCAGGTTGCACCATTAGTATGTCTTCACTGCTGTGCCTAGCATCCAGCTGAAAAGGACTGTAGGGGGAGCATTGTGAGAATAGGCGTGTTTGTCAGCTGCATTCAGCTATTTGGAATTGATGGGAACACTCCCAGTGATGCTGACAGTCCCAAAGTTGCAAATTCACAATATTCCTCACAAATATCATTTTCAACTGAAGACCAGGACAGCATACATACACCAAACTCTGATAGCCTATTGTAGATACTCCTAACGTTCACTCATTTATCCTTTTACAAGCAAATCAAAATTTAAAGGGGTTGACCAGGATTAGAAAAAACATGGCTGCTTTCTTCAAGAAACAGCACCACCCCTGACCACGAGTTATGTCTGATCCTGCAACTCAGCCCTGTTGAAGTGAATGTAACTGAGGGGGGGTGGCGGTTTCTGATCGAAATCACCCATGTTTTTCTAAACCTGGCCAAATCATTTCATTCATTACTTAGAACCCCAAAACTTTCTACAATTAGCTGATATCTGGTTCTGAGCCGAAAACTCGCATGTCTGGTAAGTGTTCGAATTATAGACGGACACATTCAAGTTTATGCCTATAAAGATGCATAGATCTGTCATTCAGGTGGTGGGACTGTGGAAGGTTCAAGGGATGAAGGTGGAGCCTGAGCGGAGTCTCAAGGGGGCTTTGAAATTCCTAGTGGCAGCACTGCTGTCATTACAAAAGAAACTTGCAGTAAACTGTTTGTTTTTTTTTAGAAAATTTGGAAATTTTCCTGACTTTCATTCCGATAGTACAACAAAATTATTTTTATTCTGCCACTAGAAAAGATGGGTGACAGCCACCATATCTTGCTAAGTGGCAGATCCTATAAGTTAGACAGCGATGTTCCCCTAATACTAATGTAGCTTAGTAGACCTGGAAAGTTGGGAGACAGCAAGTACTGTAACAATTGCAATTGCAGCATTCCCAAAAAGAGATAAAACGGACAAACAATCTAATGGCTTGAAATGAAAGGTCCACTAGAAAAGTCACAGCTTCCATTTACAATGGTTTATGTTTTAGGTTCTGTTATTTTTGATCACAATAGTATAAATGACGACTGAATAATTGTTATGGAAAAAAAAAGTAAAAATGTGAAAAACACAAATGTAAACTGAGCCCCGCTTGCAATTTTTCACTTGTAGATGGGAAATAAACGGAGCATGCTGAACCTTATAGTCCCAGTGATTGTCCACTATCACTGCTTGCTGTACATAATATAAAATATCAAATACTATCAACCAATATCAGTTCAGGCATGCTGAGACTTGTAGTTCACAACAACAAGGGCAATGCAAAGAACAGAAAAACATTTCCATGTATATATATATTTTTACACAGAGGGTTCTTGCATTCTGTCTCTATATGGCACATATGTTACTATACTCGGCTTCTATTTACATACTCTATATTTTACAATATGTTTATTCATTCCTTTATAAATCCTGCATTTTGTTATTATTTAAAGATTTGTACGTGATCCATGTATAGAAGCTGAAAAAGCCCTAAAATGGACAGATTGTGGCTACAGAACAGGAACGGCACATCTTCTTCCTTGCAAGAGGATGTCACGGAAAAATAAATTAGGGAAAAGACACACATCTGGAAATACAATTCCTCCAAAAATGTAAAAAAAAGAAAATCGTTAAAACTGCCACATAAGTCAGGGCAGCGAGAGGCTTTCCTGACTAATCACTGCCAGATTAATACAGTTCTTCCAATGAACATCCCTGGAAGTATGACTACACGGAGGAGAAGTTTCAGAGTGCAGCTTCTCACCACCCTGCAGCACTCAATGGAGTTCCTGTTCCTTTTTTTCCTGCTTCCTCCTCAGGCTAATACTGCCACATCATAATACTGTAAATATGACAATAAATAGAAAATCACAAGACGTTCAAATACCTCATCTCCCATTGTGAAAAGTGTCTGCTGTGCAAAATGTCCAAGAAGTCAGAACTCCAATCCTCCCACTTCCTTTAAGCAGCTAAGTACACAATACTGACAGACACAGCCTAATACTGAGTCACACTTAGGGCCAAATGAGCTTGCAGGAAAACAAAGCTTACATTTGTTTATTACACAGGAAGCTTGGAGCAGTTTACCAGTTGGGAGACTTTACGTTGGAGGTTTCCCTTTTTTTTTTTTTTTTTTTTTTAAACTTTCTCTCTCCAAAAAATGCAGCTTCAGTACTGGTGACTTTCAGCAGGGAGGATGCATCAGGAATATTTTAGCATTTTTCCGTGTGGGATGCAACCAGTTATATACACAGCAAACACTGGGGACGCTTTTGGGGTTTTTCTTTTTAGGAAGTTGTTAAAGACTCTTTTTAAAACTTAATGTCATATTTATTATCAGGATTGTGTACCGTTAAAATGAACAAGATGTAAAGAAGATTTGTTGTGAGTTTTTTGGGTGCAGATTCCAGTAACCATGAGATGATTGTGAATTGGCTTTTAGAAAATCCCATTCAAACGCTGAAAAAAAAATGGCCTTAGTTCACTGAATTCTCTCATATTTTGCAGTACTGTAAAGCAAAATCTGCTTCTATTAAACATGTAACACATCCAGAGTTTGCAGAACTTTTAAGTCACTTCTGCAATGGAAACTAACGCTTTGTGTGAATATGGTTTAATTTTCTAATCTGGTCTATTTAAAGGGAATCTGTCACCAGGTTTTTGTATCTAATCGGAGAGCACTATTATGCAGAGACAGAGACCCTGATTGCAGCAATCTGTCACTTAGTGGGCTGATTGGTATAGTTTTTATAAAATCAGGAGATTATGACTAGAGAATTAGTAGATCTGCTGTCATGTAGTCCAATCCTGCCCCCACCACTGATAGGCAGCTTTCTGCCTATGCACAGTGTACCCAGATAGCTGCCTATCAGTGGTCAGGGGCGGGGTTATACAGAGCTCAGAAATTCATTTCATATCTGCGTCTGTGGACATAGGTTTTTGTTTTCTAGATGTCTATGGCTGAAAAATCAATTGCATTTTTTTTAAAAAGTCACACATGTTGTGCCCAAATGTATTCAAGCTCCATCTGGAATGATTTTATGAAATGACTGATTTTTTTTATCCCCACACCAGTTAACGGATTTGGTGCACCTTATCGGTAGCGTACACCTCCGTGCGCCTCGCCAGAAATGGTACCCCTGTCAGGGAGTAGTGTAACATTTCTAGGGTAAGAAACGCCTCTAAATCTAATTTCAAGACTGTCTAGTGTAAGTTTACACCACCTATTAGTTGGAGTACTTTGTGCCAGAAATGCGCAATCTTAGAACATTGGGCCTGATTCATCAAAACTTTCATGACAGAATTCTGGCGTAAAAGCTTTGGAAAATTACAAAAAAAATAAGGCTAAAATTTTGCAACTTTTGGCATTTTCAAGCCAGTTTCTCTCAGCTCTTAACAAAATGGGAGGAGATGGGGTGGGACTGGGACGACACAGTTCATCTAATTCATGACAAGCTGTCACTCCAGTACCTGATTAAATATCCCACTTGATCTTATCACAAAGTTTCTCACAGTTGGGACCTCCACTCCCTCATCTGAAATCTGGGGGGACACCTAGCAGTAAGTGCTTATTTTTCCTGCAGTACCAACACATGGATGGTCCTGAAGACAATCAGAGGGTGTCTGGGTAATAAAGCATTGGAAAGGTTCACCAAGCAAGATATGGTCTTTGTAATCATTCTCTATTTTGAGCAAGAATCCTGAACAGACCTCAGAATTCCCTTTATAGATAATATGAAAATAGGTCTAAACTGGACATTACTCTATAAATCAGTGTCCAAATGCAGAACAGAAGCTGAATATTATGCATAGTACAAGTAATAATACTACAACTACCAATAAAATAGTATTTCCTCTAATAAAAGAAAATCCTAATATTATAAGGTAACAGCACAGTTATTATAGGAAATCATTTTTAATAACCTATTTCCTGGTTCTGCAAAGCAAACAGGTCAATGACACGATGTCGGCAGCAATGACAATAGTGGGCTCATTTCCTAATGGTGCAGTTACAGTTTTCCACAGGAAACAAAAACCAATATAGGCTGAAAACAAATATAAATGGTTGTAAAATCCTTAGGTCACGTTCACACATTCAGTAGTTGATCAGTATTTTACATCAGTATTTGTAAGGCCAAACCAGGAATGGGTGATAAATACAGAAGTGGTGACGTGTTTCTATTATACTTTTCCACTGATTGTCCCACTCCTGGTTTTGGCTTACAAATACTGATACTGATGCAAAATACTGACCAAATACTGAATGTGTGAACGAGGCCTTAGACTCTGGCTATATTCCTCCTCCCGGTAATATTGAGATGAGGTGCCTTTTAGGTCAGCCCTTTACTCTCTAAACTCATGCACTGAAGGGCTGTCAAGAACTAGCAAAACTATCAAAAAGCATGTACTGTATATGTAAAATGTGAAAATGGTAACATTGCTTATCAAGCCATCATCTGTAATCTGCAGAAGACTTTTTTTTTAGAAACTGTTCAGTTTGTCTGCAGCACCTCTACAGGGTGAATGAAGCATTACACAGCTCTTGGTATTACAAATAGGCTGTCCAAGAAATGCATGGACCCATTTCTTCTTTCACATTAAGCTCACACGAGTGTATAACTCAGACAAGTGCTATCCGACATTTTATCGGATAGCACACACACCAATGTTATACTATGGGGCAGAGCAGATCTGTGTTTTTTTCTACAGACTCAATCATTCTGTGGAAAATATCAATTGCAGCATTATGCTAGTGGCTCCGCAGCTCGGATCACGTGCGCCCATTTAAGTCTATGGGTGTGTGAAAAACATCGGACTGCACTTGGATGTCATCCGAGTGCAGTCCAATTTGCGAGGACACACAATGGAGAAGATGGAGAAATTAAGTTCTCCATCTTCTCCACACCTGTGCTATGATATTCTCATGCGAGAGAATTGGCACTCAGAGTGTGAGCCGCGTGTCATTACCATAATCGATCTGATTCTCTCAGAAGAGAGAATCATCGCTCATGTGAGCGAGCCCTGAAGCTAAATGATTCTTCACGTTCGATAATAAATGAGGTCCTTAAACCTTGGATTCCCATAAATGCTGTTAAAGAATATTTTTGGTATCACCTACCTGGTTTAAATTATTCTTTAAATGGCTGGGAGACGATGTAAATCACACATACTTACGAGGATAGAAGACTTTCACCTCTTGTATCCAAGCGACGGCTTAAAGACTTGTGCTCTATGAGGCCTAATTACCACAGGAAATTCTCAGTTTCTCTTCTGGTGAGTTGATAACTACTTACGGAGGTCCGGCTTCTTATGCTTCAGCTACAACCACACTATATCGAAATACAACAGGGTATGGATTGTGCTGGTTTCAGAATAAAATTACATGCTTACTGCTGGTGTCTGAAACCTGAAGTCAAGGTACATACAGTACAGACCAAAAGTTTGGACACACCTTCATAAAGATTTTTCTGTATTTTCATAACTATGAAAATTGTACATTCACACTGAAGGCATCAAAACTATGAATTAACACATGTGGAATTACAGTGCCTAGAAGTAGTATTCAACCCCCTGCAGATTTAGCTGGTTGACACATGCGGAATTAACTTGGCATTGTGATATTTGTACTGTAGATCAGCCTGGAAGTGGGAAATGCACTGCAGCAAATTTTTTTTTTTTTTTTTTTTTTTAAAACGTTAAAAGTTAATTCAGAGTGTCATTTATTATTCAACCCCTCAAACCACAAGAATTCTGTTTGGTCCCCCTAAAGTATTAAGAAGTAGTTCAGGCACCAAGAATAATGAGCTTCACATGTGTGGATTAAAGATCTCTTTTGCCAGCCTTTTCTGACTATTTAAGACCCTCCCCAAACTTGTGAACAGCACTCAGACATGGTCAACATGGGAAAGACAAAGGAGCATTCCAAGGCCATCAGAGACAAGATCGTGGAGGGTCACAAGGCTGGCAAGGGGTACAAAACCCTTTCCAAGGAGTTGGGCCTACCTGTCTCCACTGTTGGGAGCATCATCCGTAAGTGGAAGGCTTATGGAACTACTGTTAGCCTTCCACGGCCTGGACAGCCTTTGAAAGTGTCCTCCCGTGCCGAGGCCAGGCTTGTCCGAAGAGTCAAGGCTAACCCAAGGACAACAAGGAAGGAGCTCCGGGAAGATCTCATGGCAGTGGGGACATTGGTTTCAGTCAATACCATAAGTAACGTACTCCACCGCAATGGTCTCCGTTCCAGACGAGCCAGTAAGGTACCTTTACTTTCAAAGCGTCATGTCAAGGCTCGTCTACAGTTTGCTCATGATCACTTGGAGGACTCTGAGACAGACTGGTTCAAGGTTCTATGGTCTGATGAGACCAAGATCGAGATCTTTGGTGCCAACCACACACGTGACGTTTGGAGACTGGATGGCACTGCATACGACCCCAAGAATACCATCCCTACAGTCAAGCATGGTGGTGGCAGCATCATGCTGTGGGGCTGTTTCTCAGCCAAGGGGCCTGGCCATCTGGTCCGCATCCATGGGAAGATGGATAGCACGGCCTACCTGGAGATTTTGGCCAAGAACCTCCGCTCCTCCATCAAGGATCTTAAGATGGGTCGTAATTTAATCTTCCAACAAGACAACGACCCAAAGCACACAGCCAAGAAAACCAAGGCCTGGTTCAATAGGGAAAAAGTCAAGGTGTTGGAGTGGCCTAGTCAGTCTCCTGACCTTAACCCAATTGAAAACTTGTGGAAGGAGCTCAAGAATAAAGTCCACATGAGACACCCAAAGAACCTAGATAACTTGGAGAAGATCTGCATGGAGGAGTGGGCCAAGATAACTCCACAGACCTGTGCCGGCCTGATCAGGTCTTATAAAAGACGATTATTAGCTGTAATTGCAAACAAGGGTTATTCCACAAAATATTAAACATAGGGGTTGTATAATAATTGACCCACACTTTTATGTTTAAAATTTAATAAAATTCAACTGAGCAACATAACTTTTTGGTTTGTAAGATTTATGCTTCTGTTCATAAAACCTACTCTCGTTTGCAGTTTGAAGGCTCTAACTTATTTGCATCTTATCAAACCAGCTAAATCTGCAGGGGGTTGAATACTACTTGTAGGCACTGTATATACTTAACAAAAAAGTGTGAAACAACTGAAAATATGTCTTATATTCTAGGTTCTTCAAAGTAGCCGCCTTTTGCTTTGATGACTGCTTTGCACACTCTTGGCATTCTCTTGATGAGCTTCAAGAGGTAGTCACCGGAAATGGTTTTCACTTCACAGGTGTGCCCTGTCAGGTTTAATAAGTCGCTTACACAGCCTGGAGGTGTGATTGGGGTCATTGTCCTGTTGAAAAATAAATGATGGTCCAACTAAACGCAAACCGGATGGAATAGCATGCCGCTGCAAGATGCTGTGGTAGCCATGCTGGTTCAGTATGCCTTCAATTTTGAATAAATCCCCAACAGTGTCACCAGCAAAGCACCCCCACACCATCACACCTCCTCCTCCATGCTTCACGGTGGGAACCAGGCATGTAGAGTCCATCCGTTCACCTTTTCTGCGTCGCACAAAGACACGGTGGTTGGAACCAAAGATCTCAAATTTGGACTCATCAGACCAAAGCACAGATTTCCACTGGTCTAATGTCCATTCCTTGTGTTCTTTATCCCAAAACAAGTCTCTTCTGCTTGTTGCCTGTCCTTAGCACTGGTCCTATCAGCTATTTTACCATGAAGGCCTGCTGCACAAAGTCTCCTCTTAACAGTTGTTGAAGAGATGTGTCTGCTGCTAGAACACTGTGTGGCATTGACCTGGTCTCTAATCTGAGCTGCTTTTAACCTGCGATTTCTGAGGCTGGTGACTCGGATAAACTTATCCTCAGAAGCAGAGGTGACTCTTGGTCTTCCTTTCCTGGGGCGGTCCTCATGTGAGCCAGTTTCTTTGTAGCGCTTGATGGTTTTTGCAACTGCACTTGGGGACACTTTCAAAGTTTGCCCAATTTTTCGCACCAACTGACCTTCATTTATTAAAGTAATGATGGCCACTCGTTTTTCTTTACTTAGCTGCTTTTTTCTTGCCATAATACAAATTCTAACAGTCTATTCATAAATGAGGTCCCAACCTCATTTATAAGGCAAGAAATCCATCTCTACATGCCTGGTTCCCACCGTGAAGCATGGAGGAGGAGGTGTGATGGTGTGGGGGTGCTTTGCTGGTGACACTGTTGGGGATTTATTCAAAATTGAAGGCATACTGAACCAGCATGGCTACCACAGCATCTTGCAGTGGCATGCTATTCCATCCGGTTTGCGTTTAGTTGGACCATCATTTATTTTTCAACAGGACAATGACCCCAATCACACCTCCAGGCTGTGTAAGCGACTTATTAAACCTGACAGGGCACACCTGTGAAGTGAAAACCATTTCCGGTGACTTCCTCTTGAAGCTCATCAAGAGAATGCCAAGAGTGTGCAAAGCAGTCATCAAAGCAAAAGGTGGCTACTTTGAAGAACCTAGAATATAAGACATATTTTCAGTTGTTTCACACTTTTTTGTTAAGTATATAATTCCACATGTGTTAATTCATAGTTTTGATGCCTTCAGTGTGAATGTACAATTTTCATAGTCATGAAAATACAGAAAAATCTTATAGGGGAGCAGTAAGTTACATTATGTATGGGTCAACAAATTCAACTAATTTTGATCAATTGCAACAATCTTACCCTGTGAAGAATTGCAGATTATTACTTTAGACTATCAACATTATAATCTTAAAGAGAACCTGTCACCTTCTCAAAAAAATTAAGTTAAATACCTTGTAAAAATCTCTGAGCTCCCCTAATTCTGCCATTTTTTTCCCATGGTGTCGCTCTATTACAGATAAATTCAGAATTACTGCTGTTGGAGCACAGTATGTGAAATCTCTGCTTGTAGTCCAACTGTGTATTTCATCAATGTTTTCTCTGGGCGCATATGCTTTCACTCCTCCCAGACACTGCCAATCTCAGCTCTGCAACTGATCTATGAATCTCAGATGCTGACGAGCTGTGATTGGCAGCGACTGGGGGGGGGGTGAAAATACACCCCTCCAGAGAAGAGGCAAAGTTGGTCTGGAAGCTGAATTTCACATACAGAATTTCAAAAGTAATAAATGTGAATATCTCTGCAATGGAGTGACGCAGTGCAAAACAGAAAAAACTGCAGAATCCGTGGATTGCAGGAATTTGAACATAATGTGTAATTCAATTTTGTTTAGAAAGTGACAGGTCCTCTTTAAAACTTTAAGAGTGTTAATAATTTATCGAGTCATTACGGTT
This sequence comes from Phyllobates terribilis, assembly GCF_046119375.1. Lineage (NCBI taxonomy): Eukaryota > Metazoa > Chordata > Amphibia > Anura > Dendrobatidae > Phyllobates > Phyllobates terribilis. The sequence goes on from NW_027362762.1 coordinate 796,658,803, forward strand.
TCAACTTCATTGTAATATTGACCAATGGCCCTGGCTAAATACATGTCATGTGCTTCCTTCTCCCCCAGAAAATATAGTTGAGTAGGCTATCACATCTCTGAAAATAACTAATGTAATTAGCATCCATATAAGAGGGAAATTAAATTATTATTTTAAAAACATTCAATTGGTGGAAGTCCACGTGCACCAATCCCTAAAAAGAATTAAGAGACAGAAGCTCAGCTGGGTTAAATTTCTCCTTGACTGAGTTTTAATCAAGCTAAGGGAATCACTGCATTATAGATGTTATGTAGCCTGTAAAAGGCCAGCTCCTGAATTTGTACAAGCTATAGACCTGTGTGACGACACAGCTTCTAATCTTAATTAGCCAGACGTCTAAATTTGTTAAGCCAGGAGAAATACACTATTATCTTTGTATTGACTTTTGAATTCATGTGTTTTTCTTTGGTGGGTCAAGAAGGACAGACTAGTATTTGTATAAACCCGAATGTTGACTTCTCTTGGTCTGTGAACAATCAATGTTTGTAAATATGTTGATTAACCACTGTGTGGACCCTGTGGCTAGATGACTCACAGAGGAGAGGAGTTTAAGTTATGCAAATTGATTAAATGCTCAAACACAGAGACATGAGCCCTGCACCTTCCCCCCTGACCTGTGAAGGATGACCTGAGCTACAGATGTACATATAAACAGGGCTTTCTATCGTGCTGCAAAGATAATCAGAGAGACTCTTCAGGACAGTAGTTTGGTAGCATTGTTCCATCCAGAGAGACACCGATTTGGATTCTACAGGATTCCAGCCTAAGGGTACACGGCCCTGGCTGGAAAGATACAGATCTGCTCCATTGACCATCAGAGAGCACATGGATACATTTGGGGAAACCAGGGTGGGACAATGAGGTCATCTGGCCCTACGAATATGTTGTTTGGGGTTGCCAGGTTAGGATCATCTGGTCACCTGGAACCCATGGAGACACTCGGAAAAAGCCAGGTTGGGACAATGAGGTCACCTGGAACCTATGGAGTAGTTCGGAGAAGCCAGGGTGGGACCCTCGGATCTCCTGGCCTTGTACCTCAATGGACTATCGGCTTCCTAAGCTTGTCACTACCTCCTCTCTGTGGGTGCCCACCAAAAGCGGGGGTGAGGTGGGCATTGGTTGAGGTAGTTGGCCATGGAAGTCCCAAAGTCGCAGTTGATCTATTCCCGGCGCGTCAGCAGAAGGGTGAGACTGTGTAATTTTGCACCATCTTGGGTATTAGCTGGGACTGTTCTATAAGTTTATTGTCTGTTCGGTTCAATAAAGTATTGTCACACTGTTTTACCCTCAACCTGTGTTGCCTGAGTAGTATTATGCCCACCCAAAAGCGGGGGTGGGGTCGGATGGGCACTGGTTGAGGTAGTTGGCCATGGAAGTCCCAAAGTCGCAGCTGATCTATTCCCGGCGCGTCAGCGGAAGAGAGAGACTGTGTAATTTTACACCATCTTGGGTATTAGTTGGGACTGTTCTATATGTTTGTTGTCTGTTTGGTGGTTCAATAAAGTATTGCCACACTGTTTTACTCTCACCCTGTGTTGTCTGAGTGGTATTATGCCCACGGAAAACCCCGTGTCTTCACAAGCTGGAAAAAGGAAATTGGTATTAAAGGAGTACAGCATTAAAGGGGTTCTCCCTTTTTGATTGAAATATTTGACGTTGATAAAATAAAAAAGCTTGTACTCCCCACCCGTGTCAGCGACATTCCAGCGGTGTTTGCACTTGCTCTCCCGGGGGCTGCCGTGCAGTTGTTGTGACACGTGAGCCCTAAGCCCAATCAGCGCTGGCGTCACTGTCCCTGTCTTCGAACGTATTTAACATAAAGGGGAAGTCAGGGCTGTGGCTGTTCTCTCAATTCCTCTTGATGCTCAATACGTCCGAAGGTGGGGACAGTGACGCGATTGCTGACTGGGCGCCACGTGTCATAACAACTGCATGAGAGCCCCGGGAATGCGAATGCTGACACCGCTGGAATGGCACCAGCACAAGAGGTGAGTATAGGCTTTTTTATTTTATCAACGCCAAACATTTAGATCAAGAAGGGGTTGTCACTGTAGTGGACAACCCCTTTACGTTGAGTGTTTCTGCCACTATAAGTCTTTATTACATATCAGTAGATCTTATTACACCAATGGCACCTTTTAAAAATATAGCATTTGATTAAGAACCTTATTTCAATTCCGCAAATTAAAGAGCTACTAAAGCAAATTAAAGAGCTATTCTTTCTCTATTGATCTGCACACCGCCCCCAGCCTCCCGAATGCTATTTATTGATTGACAGTCCAGGCTGGTTGCATAGTTGAGTCGCTGGCACAAATTTTGCCATATATAATGCTGCAAGCAGCAGCAGCTTTGCCTTTGTAGCATCGGAGGAGGGCAGGGGCACTGAAACTGGCCTGGTGTGGTAACCTGGCCAACTTTACAGCCGCACGTTTAAGCACTATAGCATAGAGTTTGCAGGCATTGCCATCTCTGATAGGCTGCAGCAGTGGCTGGTAATCTGGGCAAGAAGCAGTAAACAATTAATTTAAAAATCCTTCCAAACTTGACAATGGAGTGGATTTGAATAAGTGTTAAATTGTTTTTACAAGCAGTTTGCAATTTTACCCATTTATGATGAGGATAAAACCCTACTAAACATTCTTCAACTCGGTGTAATATTTTAGGATCTAGACATGCTGATATACTATTTAATGGGAACCTGTCACATTGAACATGCAGCCTGATATTGTAACGCCAGGTGTTGGGAAGTCTTAGTGCAACACAGAGGGAAAAGCGAAAGGGAGCCCAGACACTAGGGAAAAGGGGGAAGTGGAGACCTCCTAGTCTGGTCTAGCTTCACTCTGTCTCAACTATCGTCCCTATATTGCCTCCTCAGCAATCGCCTCACGTGTACCTCGCCCTACTCTCCCTGGCGTATGGCTACGGTTAGGGATGGAAGGAGATGAGCACTAGTCAACCTCCACTAAACTCTATAGACAACAAGGGTGGACAAAACAGGGGAAATGGCTTAGCTTTAGATGAACTCCAAATAAGCACATGGCCTCAAGCTCCAGAGAGGATGAAGTACTGCTCCTGCTAAGCATCACAAGTAGAAATGGATATAGCCGGCGACTCACTCGCAGACACACCAGGTATATATACACCCAGGCCAGAGAGCTAATTAGCAAGAGAGAGGTAGCCGCTCGGTCCTAAAGACAGCCTCTTATCTAATAAACTGTCTGCAATGCCAAACGTAGAGATCTCCTGCAACCCACTGCAGGGCGACTGTCTGTCACCTACAGATAGGGCATCAATGTAAAAGTAGTGGACAACTTCTTTAATGGAGCAGATCCGTATCTTTCCAGTCAGGGCTACATATCCTTAGGCTAGAATGATGTACAATCCAAATCTGTGTCTCTTTGGGTAAAGCGATACTACCAAGCTGATGGTGTGAAGAGAGTCTGAGTGTCCTCTTGCTTCTCCTTGATTCTCTGTTTTAAGTCTCTCTGCTACAGTAGTACATGTCCTTTTTGAGTACACATCCACAGGTTGAGGGAAAAGGGCAGCCTCATGTATCATTGTTTGAGCATTTAATGAATTTGCTTAGTTTGTCCTCCTGTCTTGTGAGTCAATAAGCCACAGGGTCCACAAAGGTTAATCAACATAATTAGCAAACATTCATTGTTACAGAATCAAAGAGGAGACAACAATCAGGGCTATACAAATACTGGTCTGTACTTATTGACCAGACACATAAATACACATACATTTACAAGTCAACACGAAGATAATAGGGCATTTCTCTTGGATTAACAAATCGAAATGGCTGGCTGATAAAGATTTTAAGCTGTATCGTCACACTAACAAAAAAGAGTACAACGGTAGATTGCATGGGCAATATATATTATGACACGTTTTACTTTTAATTTGACATACACTATTAGTTTATTTGAGAAATGGGCCAATATGTCTGCCAATTTAAGCCTCATGCACTTTATAGACACATTTGGGACCATATACAGTAGTGTTCAAAATAATAGCAGTCCAATATGACTAACCAGATTAATCACTGTTTTTGGTATAAATTATATTACCACATGTCAAACAAATTACCAGTTGGTGCAGTAGATTCTAAGAAAACCAACAGACTCAGCATTCATGAGCTGCATGTTTTTGAGTCGGTGTATTTGAATGATTAATTGAAAGGGGGTGTTCAAAATAATAGCAGTGTGGAGTTCAATTAGTGAGGTCAATCATTCTGTAAAGAAACAGGTGTGAATCAGGTGGCCCTTATTTAAGGGTGAAGCCAGCACATGTTGTACATGCATATCTCCTTGAAAGCCTAAGAAATATGGGTCGTTCGAGATATTGTTCAGAAGAACAGAGTACTTTGATTAAAAAGTTGGCTGCTTTAAAATGGAAAGCAGAACCAGAGAGACATGGAAGAAAACGGAAGACTACCATTCGAATGGATCGAAGAATAGCCAGAATGGCAAAGGCTCAGCCAATGATCAGCTGCAGGATGATCAAAGGACAGTCTCAAATTACCTGTGAGTACTGTGACAATTAGAAGACGACAATGTAAAGCTAATCTCTTAGCAAGAAGTTCCCGCAAAGTTCCACTGTTAAAAAAAGAGACACGTACTGAAACGGATACAATTTGCCAAAGAAAACATCAACTGGCCTAAAGAGAAATGGAGAAACATTTTTTGGACTGATGAAAGTAAAATTTTTCTTTTTGGGTCCAAGGGCCGCAGACAGTTCGTCAGACGACTCCCAAACTCTGCATTCAAGCCACAGTACACTCTGAAGACAGTGAAGCATGGCGGTCCAAGCATCATGATATGGGCATGTTTCTCTTACTATGGTGTCAGACCAATTTACCACATACCAGGGATCATGGACCAGTTAGCATATATTAAAATACTTGAAGAGGTCATGTTGCCTTATGCCTAAAAGGATATGCCCTTGAAATGGTGTTTCAACAAGACAACGACCCTAAACACACCAGTAAACAAGCAAAATCTTGGTTCAGTCCAACAAAATTGAGGTTATAAAGCGGTCAACCCAATCCCCGGACCTTAATCCGATAGAACACTTGTGGGGTGACAACAAAAATGCCGTTTCTGAGGCAAAGCCACCAAATGGCACAAAACTGTGAGATGTAGTCAAAGCATCCTGAGCTGGAATAACAGTTGACAGGTGCCAGAAGTTGGTTGACTCTATGCAACATAGATGTGAAGCATTTCTAAAACACTGAGTATACAACTAAATATTAGGTTAGCGATTCAAAGGAATGCTAAATCCTCAAAAAGAGAGAACATATTGTGAGTTTGTAAAGACAAATGCAGACACTGCTAATTTTTAGAACAGTCCAATATACATTTTTAGTTATTTTTTTCTGTAAAGTAGTTAAAATTATATACATTTCTCTTCATGTTTTGAATTAGAAAACAGTGTGCAATGTTCCCAATGCATGGAAATAACAACTAGTATAAAGATTTTGTGCTTAACTCATGTTATTGAACATACTGCTATTATTTTCAACACTACTGTAGATCATTTCCACCTGAAAAATGAAGATTGAAGTCTAATGTTCTGTGACAGTGTATAGTGAACACAAATGAGGGCCATTATAGACCATAACCATGCTTTAGTGAGAAGTGTGGGGGAGGAGAGCTGCTGGGGACCTGCTTTGGACTAGCTATCTGACACATGCCACTTTTCAAAGTATGTTTTCCCTGAAACATTACAGAGTAGAACATATTGGATTGTAATAACCCAGCCACAGTTCGATTACTGATGCCCGTGGTTTGGGGCAGCATGAATCAGCTGTCAGGTTCCCTTTAAGAAGGTTCCTTCCTCGTAGATTTCACGTCCATCACAAGCTATAGCTTAGAACTGCTTCTATGGAAACAGACTTTGCCTTAGAGAAGTACACAGGTGGTCATGGGTTCAAAATACAAACTCGTGAGCCCTTAAAGGATATACACACACACAGTACTTGCACATTCTGTGAATAATTACATTCAGTCAAACTGATTATTCTCATCTATTACACTGAGATAAATGAATTGGCCACTTACAGTGCTGGCCTAAAGTATTGGCACCCCTGCAATTCTGTCAGATAATACTCAGTTTCTTCCTGAAAATGATTGCAATCACAAATTCTTTGGTATTATTCTCTTCATTTTATTTGCTTGCAAGGAAAAAACACAAAAGAGAATGAAGCAAAAATCAAATCATGGATCATTTCACACAAAACTCCAAAAATGGGCCGGACAAAAGTATTGGCACCCTCAGCCTAATACTTGTTTGTACAACCTTTAGCCAAAATAACTGCGAACAACCGCTTCCGGTAACCATCAATGAGTTTCTTACAATGCTCTATTGGAATTGTAGACCATTCTTCTTTGGCAAACTGCTCCAGGTCCCTGATATTTGAAGGGTGCCTTCTTCAAACTGCCATTTTGAGATCTCTCCACAGGTGTTCTATGGGATTCAGGTCTGGATTCATTGCTGGCCACCTTAGAAGTCTCCAGTGCTTTCTCTAAAACCATTTTATAGTGCTTTTGGAAGGTGTGTTTTGGGTCATTGCCCTGCTGGAAGACCCATGACCTCTGAGGGAGACCCAGCTTTCTCACACTGGGCCCTACATTATGCTGCAAAATTTGTTGGTAGTCTTCAGACTTCATAATGCCATGCACACGGTCAAGCAGTCCAGTGCCAGAGGCAGCAAAGCAACCCCAAAACATCAGGGAACCTCCGCCATGTTTGACTGTAGGGACCGTGTTCTTTTCTTTGAATGCCTCTTTTTTTTTCCTGTACACTCTATGTTGATGCTTTTTCCCAAAAAGCTTTACTTTTGTCTCATCTGACCAGAGAACATTCTTCCAAAACATTTTAGGCTTTCTCGGGTAAGTTTTGGCAAACTCCAGCCTGGCTTTTTTATGTCTCGGGGTAAGAAGTGGGGTCTTCCTGGGTATCCTACCATACAGTCCCTTTTCATTCAGATGCCGACGGATAGTACGGGTTGACACTGTTGTACCCTCGGACTGCAGGGCAGCTTGAACTTGTTTGGATGTTAGTCGAGGTTCTTTATCCACCATCAGCACAATCTTGCGTTGAAATCTCTTGTCAATTTTTCTTTTCCGTCCACATCTAGGGAGGTTAGCCACAGTGTCATGTGCTTTAAACTTCTTGATGACACTGCGCACAGAAGACACAGGAACATTCAGGTCTTTGGAGATGGACTTGTAGCCTTGAGATTGCTCATGCTTCCTCACAATTTGGTTTCTCAAGTCCTCAGACAGTTCTTTGGTCTTCTTTCTTTTCTCCATGCTCAATGTGGTACACACAAGGACACAGGACAGAGGTTGAGTCAACTTTAATCCATGTTAACTGGCTGCAAGTGTGATTTAGTTATTGCCAACACCTGTTAGGTGCCACAGGTAAATTACTGGCGCTGTTAATTACACGAATTAGAGAAGCATCACATGATTTTTCAAACAGTGCCAATACTTTTGTCCACCCCCTTTTTTAGGTTTGGTGTGGAATTATATCCAATTTGGCTTTAGGACAATTCTTTTTGTGTTTTTTTCATTGAAGACAAATTAAATGAAGAGAATAATACCAAAGAATTTGTGACTGCAATCATTTTCAGGAAGAAACTGAGTATTATCTGACAGAATTGCAGGGGTGCCAATACTTTTGGCCAGCACTGTATATAAGACATCAAATGTTATTGTTTCTGCACCCCCAATACACAGGGACAACTGATGTACAAGGGTGAACATCAGGTCAGGAGGCTCTGCTGTCAACTTTACTTTTCAAGGCACTGACATGTTGCCAAAAACATTTGCACTTACATTGCTGTCACGTCAAAATACTTGTCAGTCACCAGTTACTGTAACCATGAGCGTGTAAACCAGTGCTCCCGAACTGTGAGCCAACACTCATGCTGAGTATGCATGATTATGGCAGGTTTGACAGAGATGGCTATTGATGGAAAGCTTAAGATTGTAGTGCCTAACCCACAGTCCAGACTCGCTCAAGCAGACTTCCTCCTGTACCAATGAAGAAGGGAGCTATTAGGGGCAGCTCACTGGTCACACAGGGCTTGAATAATGGTTTACAAGGATACTAAGCACAATGTCACAGAGTCACTACAGATCGGTACCATGGCTATATACGTAGTCCATATGTCACTGAATGGTGACCTTTTGACTTCTGAACCTAAAGCAATACATCTAGATAGCTGTAAGACGAACGCTCATGTTGGCCAACGGCTATCTCTCCCAATACTCCCGAGCATTCTTGTGTTCTCTGTGAGAGAGCCAAATCCAGATTCCTGCAAAAGTATTGGCCAATTAAATTCTTCAGGCTGGCTCGTTCTTTCCAACCAACATCATCTTTAGGGGAAGAGGCCCCTATACTTATTAAATGGTCAGCCTATTCCATCAAAATTTGTGGGTTTGGTAATCTTTTATCCAATTCTATGCAGGCCTTATGAGAGAATATCTCTAATGGGGCATACAGTGAAGGAAATAATTACTTGATCCCTTGCTGTTTTTGTAAGTTTGCCCACTGACAAAGACATGAACAGTCTATAATTTTAAGGGTAGGTTAATTTTAACATTGAGAGACAGAATATCACCCCAAAAAATCAAGAAAATCACATTGTATAAATTAGATAAATTTATTTGCATTTTGCAGTGAGAAATAAGTACTGTATATACTCGAGTATAAGCCGAGGTACATAATTTTACCACAAAAAACTGGGAAAATTTATTGACTCGAGTATAAGCCTAGGGTGGGAAATGCAGCAGCTACTGGTAAATTTCCCCATCCTGGTAAGTATTGCCCCCTCATCCCCAATCCTGGTATGCATGGCCCCTTCATCCCACAATCTTGGTATGCATGCCCCTCATCCCACAATCCTGGTATGTATGGCCCCGAAATCCCCTAATCCTGGTATGTATGGCCTCCTCATCCCCCCAATCCTGGTATGTATGGCCCCCTCATCCCTCAATCCTGGTATGCATGGCCCCCTCATCCTCCAATACTGGTATGCATGGCCCCCTCATCCCACAATCCTGGTATGCATGGCCCCCTCATCCCCCAATCCTAGTATGCATGGCCTCCTCATCCCCCAATCCTGGTATGTATGGCCCCCTTATCCCCAATCCTGGTATGCATGGCCCCCTCATCCCCCAATCCTGGTATGCATGGCCCCCTCATCCCCCAATCATAGTATGCATGGCCTCCTCATCCCCTAATCCTGGTATGTGTGGCCCCCTCATTCACCAATCCTAGTATGCATGGCCTCCTCATCCCCTAATCCTGGTATGTGTGGCCCCATCACAGCACACTTAAAAAAATAAACACTTATACTCACCTTCCTTCCTCATCTCTGATCCAGCGCTGCATCCTGTCTGCAACAGCTCATGTCGGCATCTGAGGCGCAGCACGTGCTCTCAGACACTGATGTGAGCTGCTGCTGCCGGCATATTCACTCCGCTCCACGCCGGAACTATGTGCGTGTAGAAGAGGGAATATTCATTTCTCTTTTTCTCTTTAGTAGCAGGCACACGTGGTAGCTGCAGCAGCAGCTAACGTGTGTGCCCGGCTCCTACATCACAACAACCCCCCCCCCGCTATCCACCAACGGAATCTATATATACTTGGGTATATACCCGAGTATAAGCCGAGGGGGGCTTTTTCAGCACAAAAAATGTGCTGAAAAGCTCGGCTTATACTCGAGCATATACAGTTTTTGATCCCCTACAAACCATTATGAGTTCTGGCTCCTACAGACCAGTTAGACGATCCAAATCAACTCATTACCTGCATTAAAGACAGCTGTCTAACATAGTCACCTGTATAAAAGACTCCTGTCCACAGACTCAATTAATCAGTCAGACTCTAACCTCTACAACATGGGCAAGACCAAAGAGCTTTCTAAGGATATCAGGGTCAAGATCATAGACTTACACAAAGCGGTAATGGGCTACAAAACCATAAGTAAGACGCTGGGTGAGAAGGAGACAACTGTTGGAGCAATAGTAAGAAAATGGAAGAAATACAAAATGACTGTTAATCGACATCATGCAAAATCTCACCTCGTGGGGTATCCTTGATCATGAGGAAAGTGAGAGATAGCCTAAAACTTCTCGGGAGGAACTTGTAAATTATCTCAAGGCAGCTGGGACCACAGTCACCAAGAAAACCATTGGTAACACATTATGCCTTAATGGTTTTAAATCCTGCAGTGTCCACAAGGTCCCCCTGCTCAAGAAGGCACATGTGCAGGCCCATATGAAATTCGCCAATGAACACCTGGATGATTCTCTGAGTTATTGGGAGAAGGTGCTGTGGTCAGATGAGACAAAAATTTAGCTCTTTGGCATTAACTCAACTCGCTGTGTTTGGAGGAAGAGAAATGCTGCCTATGACCCAAAGAACACCGTTCCCACTGTCAAGCATGGAGATGGAAACATTATGTTTTAGGGGTGTTTCTCTGCTAAGGGCACAGGACTACTTCACTGCATCAGTGGGAGAATGGATGGAGACTCGTACCATAAAATCCTGAGTGACAACCTCCTTCTCTCTGCCAGGACATTAAAAATGGGTCGTGGCTGGGTCTTCCAGCAAGACAATGACCCAAAACATACAGCCAAGGCAACAAAGGAGTGGCTCAAAAAGGAGCACACTAAGGTCATGGAGTGGCCTAACCAGTCTCCAGACCTTAATTCCATAGAAAACTTATGGAGAACGTTGAAACTCCGAGTTGCCAAGCGACAGCCTTGAAATCTTAATGATTTAGAGATCATCTGAAAAGAGGAGTGGACCAAAATTCCTTCTGACATGTGCGCAACCCTCATCATTAACTACAAAAAACGTCTGACTGCTGTGCTTGCCAATAAGGGTTTTGCCACCAAGTATTAAATGTTGTTTGCCAGATGGAGCAAATACATATTTCTCACTGCAAAATGCAAATAAAATTTATCTAATTATACAATGTCATTTTCTTGATTTTTGGGGGGGATATTCAACCTCTCAATGTTAAAATTAACCTACCCTTAAAATTATAGACTGTTCATGTCTTTGTCAGTGGGCAAACTTACAAAAACAGTAACGGATCAAATAATTATTTCCTTCACTGTACAATTGTAAATGTCTCCATTTATTTTGATAGTGCCCATGTGCAGAATTGCTAGCTAAGCATAAACTGTCATAAAAGGGGTTGTCCACTAATTGGACAACCCCTTCTCGATCTGAATGTTAGGCACCTCCCATACTCACCTCCTGTGCCAGCGCCGTTCCAGCAGTGTCGACACTAGTATTCCCGAGGCTCTCTTGCGGTTGTTATGACACATGAGTTGGCGTCACTGTCCCCACCTTCGGACGAATTGAGCATTAACTGGAAGTCCGGGCTCCGGCTGATCTCTGACTTCCTCTTGATGTTCGATTTGTCCGAAGGCGGGGATAGTGATGCCAGCGCTGATTAGGCGCAGTGCTCATGTGTCACAACTGCACGGGAGCCCCAGGAATATAAGTGCCAACATCGCTGAAATGACGCCGACACGGAAGGTGACTATGTTTTTATTTTATCGGCGCCAAACATTCAGTCCTAGCAGTGGGCAACCCCTTTAATTTAGACTTCAACATAGTCATTAAACCATAATATCAGCATGGTTTCATGAAAGACCCCAATTGAAAAAATTAATTGACTCCAATTGACAAAATGAATCTCACCAGACAATGAAAAATGTGTCCCACAGCAAGTACCCCTTTTGATAGATACCATTTTAAGGGAAATTCAGGAAATGATTCTCTACCTAACCAAATCAGACACTGATCAAAATAAGAAATCAAAAACAATTATATTAAAACCAAATAAATGCACGCCTAGGCGATTTCAGTAGTTTCCCTTACAATATACTGTACTTGATTTGTTGGACACTCACAATAGGACATCAAACCTGAAGAAGACCCCTACAGTAGTAATAGACTCCAAAGTAATACTACCCTACAAAGCCCTGGCAAACCATCATTAAATGAGGAGTAATACAATATACTGTATATATTTAGTAACTTTATTGTGAAGAACCCATCCACTCCAATTAATTTTACATGGAAGCATTAGTGGTGACTCACAAGTCTCAGAAGGGACGGGATCCTGCAACATGAACAAAAAACTATAAACTTTAGTAGCTGCGGGCACAAGAGAGCAGTCAGGAGTTGATCCAGCTCCTCTGTGAAAAGATCCTGGAGATGCAGATGTGTGGGCAGCTCCGGCTTCTGACGTTCTTTCCTTCCTAATTCCATTTTCATTTGAATTATTACATTAAAAATACAGTCAAAATATAATCCGCACAGACAAAGCTAATTAGAAGGAATAAAACGCCTTTGCATATTTAACCCTTACTCTCCAAAAGAATTCATAATTTAGCATGCGATATGAAGTTTGTTGGGTAATGTGTTAGGAAATGAATGCTCTTGTTCTGTGCTACAGATGGCTAGCGTCCTGTTACTGGTTTACATCGGTGGTAAGAACATATTGTCATGAATTTATATCGTATTTGCACAGCAGGATCTTTTTTGTGCCTTGGTACCAATGTAAAATGTAGAATAATACATTGCCCCAAAAAATCCATGTGGTTTCGTGACTGCTAAATGATATATTGTAAAAGAAATGTGATCGAAAAGATGTGAAGGCCATGAGCATTTATGCTGATAGAGACAGATCTAATGGACAAAGCCACATCAAACATCATGACTTAGGATAAGAACTCAAACAAAACACTCCATTTCCAGACACACGTGTGGCACTAAAGTTCCTGTCCTCTTTCTCTCTGTAGAGAATATTTGCATATTTAAATTCCCAGAGGAGCATTGCATAGTCCATAGGTCTCCTTATACTAGCTTGGCATTCCCCACAAGGAGAAATGTCCCCCCCACTTAGACACCATTTCAAAGGCCTCTCACCTAGCCAAATCAGACCTCCTGCTTTGCACTGAGGAGTGGCAAACACCCCGAAATATATGTCTGCAAATGGATTTTCTGGTTTGGATTCTTTTCTTAATTCATGTCGCAAAGCTCGTTAAAGATTCAGTATTGACATTTAGGAATGTTAGATCCAATAGATGGTGCTAGAGGTCCTGTCCTCTTTCTATGGGTGAAAAAAACTGTGAAATAATGAAAGAATTGACATGCTGCAGATTTAAAAAAAAGCTGAAGTTCTTAAATTCAGTCAGGAAAAAAAACAAAACAAGCGTGTGCATGAGATTTGTGAAATCTCATAGCTTTAGCTGGAACTGTAAAACAGCTTCTTTTCTGCAGAAAAAAAAACGCAACTCAAAAAATGCTGCAAAAACGATGTGGGTTAACAAAGCCTTAGACTACATGAAGAGACAGATGGATTTGAGGAAGCCTTCATTTACAGAAGATCTGTGGTTTGTTCTCCAAGATGTTTGAAACAAACTACCAGCTGAGTTCCTTTAAAAACTGTGCAAGTGACAAGTATACCTAGAAGAATGGATGTTGTCTTGAAAGCAAAGGGCAGTTACAGCAAATATTGATTTGATTTAGATTTCTTTAATGCTCATTCACTTTGCATTTTTGTAATTGATAAAAATAAACTATTATATAATAGTAGAATTTCCTCCACATTTTTTGTGCTTATAATGCACTCCTAGTTTCATTTAAAAAATAAAATAAAAAAAGGAATGCAAATTGCAAAATACTGAATAAATCTGAAAATCTTTTGATAAAGTGAAGGCTTGTCTGTAGATCTTGTTAGTTGAACTACAAGACATTATAGGTATCATCCTACACCAAATAACCCTAGAAGAAAAACATTTTTCTTACAGCACTACCCAGTGTCGGACTGGGGTGCCAAGGGCCCACCAGTAACCACCTCCAGGGCCCCACTTTTCAGCTACATGCAAATTATTATCCTCAATCACAAATTTATATAACAATGCACTGGGTAGATTGTTAGATGAATAAGATTCTCCCTTTGTCTGTACATAGTCATTCAAGTACAGTACAAACCAAAAGTTTGGACACACCTTCTCATTTAAAGATTTTTCTGTATTTTCATGACTATAAAAATTGTACATTCACACTGAAGGCATCAAAACTATGAATTAACACATGTGGAATTATATACTTAACAAAAAAGTGTGAAACAACTGAAAATATGTCTTATATTCTAGGTTCTTCAAAGTAGCCACCTTTTGCTTTGATGACTGCTTTGCACAGTCTTGGCATTCTCTTGATGAGCTTCAAGAGATAGTCACCGGAAATGGTTTTCACTTCACAGGTGTGCCCTGTCAGGTTTAATAAGTGGGATTTCTTGCCTTATAAATGGGGTTGGGACCATCAGTTGTGTTGTGCAGAAGTCAGGTGGATACACAGCTGATAGTCCTACTGAATAGACTGTTAGAATTTGTATTATGGCAAGAAAAAAGCAGCTAAGTAAAGAAAAACGAGTGGCCATCATTACTTTAAGAAATGAAGGTCAGTCAGTCCGAAAAATTCGGCAAACTTTGAAAGCGTCCCCAAGTGCAGTTGCAAAAACCATCAAGCGCTACAAAGAAACTGGCTCACATGAGGACCGCCCCAGGAAAGGAAGACCAAGAGTCACCTCTGCTTCTGAGGATAAGTTTATCCGAGTCACCAGCTTCAGAAATCGCAGGTTTACAGCAGCTCAGATTAGAGACCAAGTCAATGCCACACAGAGTTCTAGCAGCAGACACATCTCTACAACAACTGTTAAGAGGAGACTTTGTGCAGCAGGCCTTCATGGTAAAATAGCTGCTAGGAAACCACTGCTAAGGACAGGCAACAAGCAGAAGAGACTTGTTTGGGCTAAAGAACACAAGGAATGGACATTAGACCAGTGGAAATCTGTGCTTTGGTCTGATAAGTTCAAATTTGAGATCTTTGGTTCCAACCACCGTATCTTTGTGCAACGCAGAAAAGGTGAACGGATGGACTTTACATGCCTGGTTCCCACCGTGAAGCATGGAGAAGGAGGTGTGATGGTGTGGGGGTGTTTGCTGGTGACACTGTTCGGGATTTATTCAAAATTGAAGGCATACTGAACCAGCATGGCTACCACAGCATCTTGCCGCGGCATGCTATTCCATCTGGTTTGCGTTTAGTTGGACCATCATTTATTTTTCAACAGGACAATGACCCCAAACACACCTTCAGGCTGTGTAAGGGCTATTTGACCAAGAAGGAGAGTGATGAGGTGCTACGCCAGATGACCTGGCCTCCACAGTCACCAGACCTGAACCCAATCGAGATGGTTGGGGTGAGCTGGACCGCAGAGTGAAGGCAAAAGGGCCAACAAGTGCTAAGCATCTCTGGGAACTCCTTCAAGATTGTTGGAAGACCATTTCCGGTGACTACCTCTTGAAGCTCATCAAGAGAATGCCAAGAGTGTGCAAAGCAGCCATCAAAGCAAAAGGTGGCTACTTTGAAGAACCTAGAATATAAGACATATTTTCAGCTGTTTCACACTTTTTTGTTAAGTATATAATTCCACACATGTTAATTCATAGTTTTGATGCCTTCAGTGTGAATGTACAATTTTCATAGTCATGAAAATACAGAAAAATCTTTAAATGAGAAGGTGTGTCCAAACTTTTGGTCTGTACTGTATATTATGCCAAGTACTGCTCATATAAGAGGGTGGAGGCCCACTCTTATATGGGAGCCCACCGGAGGATTCTCCTGTTCTCTGTGGGCCAGTCTAAGCCTGGCGCCACCTATAGGAAGCTACTCCGTTATCACTCTCTCACCCCAGATACATAATTATTATCATTTATTTTTACATCACCATTGATTTCATGGTGTTGTACATGTAAAAATTGGTTACATACAAAATACCAATATAAATTACAATGAACAAACTAACAATGATAGATTGGAAAAGAGGAGGAGAGGGCCCTCTCTGTTTAGATCATACCTAACAACCTAAAACTGTTCTCACTTTTAGGAAAAAACTGATATACTTTTGTGGTTTGATTTTAGAAAGATAATAGCCGGGGCTTAATTAGAATAGAATGTGTTACAAATGTAATGATACTGTCACATGGCATGATATGTGGGACCAGAGTGGGCATCAAGGGGTTAATGAAAGAGCGGTTAATTAAAGGCAAAGTCAGTACACAAGTAAATAGACTAGAATAGCGCACTAGGTAGAAATTAAAATAAAGTGTCGAAACTACCAGTTGATCCACCAGCAGTGGTCACTATTTTGATTCATGACATGAGGCATCTGTCCACCATAGGCCTCATTCTAAAAAAAAATGTAGTCCATGTGGTGCATTTGTGGTGTTACTAGGAATAGAAAGCACAGTCTGGTGTGTTTCCCTATACAGTTGAGCCTAGTAAACGGTGGACTATGAAAACATTAACAAGTACAGTACGTTAGCAGCTTCTTACAGAATGTTGTGCAACAACACAGCATGCATTTAGCAAAAGATCCACTATTCACTGCAGCACTTTGTTCTAGGTAGTAAAGAAACAAGAAAAATGGTGTAATGTGCATTGGCAAAATGGCAAAAGAGGCGTCATGCTATGAGCTGCATCTTACATAATATGCAGGGTGATTCATTCACTACTTTACCCAGAAAAATTGCTGTAACTCCAAAAAGAGATGATGTTTCGTACTAAAATTTGGACTGTATATACCTTGGTTCATGAGAAACTGATGTTTTAAAGCAGGTGTTGAAAATGTCCACCGTTCACATCGAAGCACGCCTGCACGCGTCGTTCCATATTGTTGAATGTATTCCGCGGGACTTCTGGGGTCATAGCCTGAATTTCTCGCTGTATGTTCTTTCGGAGTGCCCTGTTATTGTACACCCGACCTTTTCAAATGGCTCCAAAGGTAAAAATGCAGCAAAAATGAATTCTTTTTTCTTCAATGGCTCTTACAATTCCTGAAAGACAGTGACTCTGTACGGGCAAACATGACCTTTCTTGGCCGCTCGCTCACATGTGGAATACGACATGAAAGCCTGCGCAAGGATTTACGTGGAGATGTCAGAAGTCGTTGTTTCACATCTTGAATTGTTTCCTCAGACATTTTCGGACGTCTTACATCATGCCTAGCCAGCAATTTTTGTCACAGGTTTAACGCAACAGAGAGACCGAGGCATCTGATTTCACATACTCTTGCACTAATTAGAAGCACTTTACCATCTGTACAGTTGAGAGCTTCTGGAGCTTTCCTGCTTTGATGGTCTCGGCTGTTCAGTGTTGGCCACTCCCTCTGCTATATATACTCGCCTCTGACAATCAGGGATTACCAGTGTTATTTCATACTGCCTGGTTCTGGAGTTGGAGGTGTTACTTGTTGGAGGTGGCATTTGGAAAGGCATACAGAAGACTGTTGCTTGGTGTTTGTCTGTGTGCACGTCCTCATCCTCTCCTATTTGGTTTCTCCTTCCTCAACTCCTCTGTGTTCCACTCTGTTTGCGAGTGCATTTTTGTATGCTTGGTATTTTCATTTAACCCAGTCTGTCTTCTCTTGTTTGTCAGGTTGGAGTGTATTCTTATACACTTCAAATCCCCACTTCCCTGGTTAGGGAAGGGGACAGAAAAAGGTTGAAATAGGAGCACTGCAAGGCATGTGGTCCCAGCATCTTCACCATCAGAAGTAATCCGGGGAGCAGGGAGAGACTAGGGCACCGCCTAGGTTGAGGGATAGGGAAGGAACCCCAAGCCCATGAATATTCTGCTACAGTGCCTTGACAATGTCCCTGTATGCTCCAGCTTATTCACCAATGACAGAATACACGGTTTGGACGGTGGATTTCGACCTCCAAATGTCTTTAGACACTCACTTTTGCACCTCTTTAAGGACTCAGTTTTCCAAAGATTTTTCACAATGAAAACACGCTCCTCCAAACTGTATCTGTACATTGTTAACAATTGAAGAAGGAGTTTGGAAGGAGTGAAATGCAAGCACCACACATAAACTACCAACGCGCAGAAAGGCGTGCAGTCTAACTCATAGTGAAGACGACTGGTGGGGCGACAAGTCGGTGAGGCCACTTGGCACAAGGATGTTTCTCGTCACTTTTGTTGAGGTTCATTGTACTCTGATTTCTCATGAGCCAAAGTAAGTACAGTCCAAATTTCAGTACGGACGGCTGTCTCTTTTAGAAGTTACAGCAATTTTTCTGGGTAAAGTAGAGAGTGAATCATCCTGTACAATGTGTGCCGTTTTTAATTAGTTTAGTACAATTCACCTGCAATAACTTGCTTTTCCCGTGAATGGTGCTCTTCTTGTGTCAGTATTGAAAATCTGCCATAATGTTATTTAAATAGCTTGTGGTGTATTAATCTCAGTAAAGCATCACAATGTAATAATGATAATGGACAGTGGACAGTGTCCAGTCAAATGTTAACCTGGCGTCCTCCACAAGCCACATTCACACTGCAAATTCAATCTAGAGAAAAAAAAATAAAACTTTTCCAATTATTTACAGGACTAGTAAGCAGACTGACCACTTCCAGAGTAATGAAGCAAATGTATATGGACTACTGGGAATGTATTGAAAAATCTGCCATTACTGCACCGTCTAAAAATAACTAGTAGGGTTTGACTTTTTGTGAACCTTTCCATAGCAGCTATCACAACAAGAATTAGATGGAAGGTCCTTTGGGTGTTATAGAAATCTCTGAACATTCATTACAGAGCATCCCTAATAGCGCAGTCACAGTTACATAAGATTATTATAATTACATATTATTTCATAAATATTCTGATATTTAAGGCAATTAAAATGTAATTAAATTATTTGGGTGAAAATATAATATTTCTATATATAATTTTGTGTTTTTGTTTTACATTTTGTGGGCATAGCCTGTATATGTTTAAATAAATATATTTTGCTGTCAAGTCAGACATAGGATATACAGTTAGGTCCATATATATTTGGACAGAGACAACATTTTTCTAATTTTGGTTCTAGACATTACCACAAGGAATTTTAAACAAAACAATTCAGATGCAGTTGAAGTTCAGACTTTCAGCTTTCATTTGAGGGTATCCACATTAAAATTGGATGAAGGGTTTAGGAGTTTCAGCTCCTTAATATGTGCCACCCTGTTTTTACAGGGACCAAAAGTAATTGGACAATTGACTCCAAGGCTATTTCATGGACAGGTGTGGGCAATCCCTTCATTATGTCATTCTCAATTAAGCAGATAAAAGGCCTGGAGTTGATTTGAGGTGTGGTGCTTGCATTTGGAAGGTTTTGCTGTGAAGTAAACATGCGGTCAAAGGAGCTCTCCATGCAGGTGAAACAAGCCATCCTTAAGCTGCAAAACCAGAAAAAACCCATCCAAGAAATTGCTACAATATTAGGAGTGGCAAAATCTACAGTTTGGTAAATCCTGAGAAAGAAAGAAAGCACTGGTGAACTCATCAATGCAAAACGACATGGGCGCCCACGGAAGACAACAGTGGTGGATGATCGCAGAATAATCAAGCGATTCAATGCAAGTCAATGGCAGCGAAAAAGCAGCACTTCCGCAAAATAATTGGAAGTGCTGCGTTTTTTTCGCAATGATAATTCGCAGCGGAAATTTCCGCAGCATGTGCACAGCACATGTGGATTATCATTGGGGAACATGGCAGGCCTTCTACCAAGCGTTTTTTAAGCATTTCTGCAGCGTTTTTGCCGCTGCGGAAACGCTTAAAAAAGGCATCGTGGGCACACAGCCTTAAGCTTCTACACGTAAACAATTCATGTTTCTGTTCAATGGGGGCAAACAGAGTCATTGAAACACAAAGTACATGTGAAAGCTGCATACCTTACAATGACAATGCTTCTAATAAAAAGCCTGGCATTTATAATAAAATATCTACTATGTAAACCTGATTATTCATCCTAACATGAAAGTCAAAACCACAGTATCACGCATTCCATTTTTGTTTTCAATAAATAATGACTGAATATGCAGATGTAACAAAGCTTACTGCTATAGTACAATGCGCATTGTGGTTTTCTATAAAAAGTAATCTTAATGAAGTAATATATACCACAAAAGAAACAGGTAATGCAAGGTAAGGCATGTTCATGCATTAGTCTTGTAGAAATCCTGGGTGATCATAGGGGTTAATCTTCTGCTGACCTGATCCATTGTGTGCTAGAATTTGGGTAAAATGGTGGGGTGGGGGTCGAGCTTAGCAAAAGGAGCAGTGCTTAATGAGCTAAGACACCCAGGACATAGGGGAGAGGCTCTTGCTGCACTTGTCTTAAAGCCAGAAAAGACATAGGCTTGTGAGGAGCAGAAGGTTGGGGTTATTCTTTATATGTTTTATTTAACAGAAAGAAAAAGTAAATGAAGGAAAGGCTGGGATTTTTTTGTGCATTTCTATGTTTAGAGTTCCTTTGGCCGTCTTGAGCCATCCAATATCAATCAATATTGTTGAGTGGAAACTGATCTAAATATCAAAAAGAATGAGAAAAGGCCTCATTATACTGGCCAACTATTATTGAGGTTCACAAGTTACATCACATGCAGTAAAACTAACAATACACATTGCAGCTTAGCTCACAACCATTACATGATCCTCCACTATTCAACACCGATGTTCCTCCACCGGCAGGGAAACGTTTTCTCTCTGACCAATGTGAACGTTGTCCTAAAATACCTGTAAGATGCTCAGCAATAACTCTTCAGACCACCAGTGGTGTGGAGAAAGGAGCAAATAAAGGAGAATTAGGTCTGCAAATGGCAAAATCGGGGCAAATTTCAGATATTTAAACTAGTCTGATAAAAAAGAAATTCAGAAATTCAGCAGGGATTTTCATGTCTTCGGCAGCGATTAAGGTTCTAGAACAAGATAAAATTAAAAGGGGTTTCCCACTAATAACTTGTATTACTTTTGGCTGTTTTGATGAGCAGGTTTACCTTTCTAGAGGTCAATATAGGTCCAAAAAGGTCTGATTCCACTAATGTAATGAATGCTATTGAGTGAAAAAAACTCTTTAATATTGGCCATACATATCAACTAAGCTGATAATGTAATGTGTATGGGACAGCCATACAGTCCCTACACAGAAATTTGGGATAAGGGTCTGTCATGTTGAATTTCAGAGGTGTCTGGCAGCCTCTCAATCTGCCACCTCTGTGTTGAAATAGACATGCATGCTCAGCTAAGCCTGCATGTTTACTGGAAGGCCAGGGGAGATAACCCTCAGCTGATAGGACATTCAACTTAGGGAAAAGGAGCCAAAGAACAGGTGTGAAGTCAACACAAAAATACAAGCTTGTCACCTAATGGGACAAACTATTTATTTCAAATAGACTGAAATATTTGGCACAGGATATTAAGATGTTTCTAACAAATAACGACCTATTCACTCATTTTACTGAAGTCTTGTAATAGACACTGGAAAAACAAACCTTCTGTATATAACAACATGTAGCAATGTTAATCATGACTAACAACCTCCAGGAAAAGAGGCATTGAAACACGAAAGGGAGTGGCACAATGCCAGCATATAGCCTAAATCAGTTTTTAGAACATGTGCCCACGATGCAGAAATGAAGCAGAAATTTCCTGAGCATTTCTGATTCTCCTTGGCAGAAAAAAATGCGGATTTTACATGAGTTTTTTCTGCCAGGGATAAGTGTTTGTCAAGCGTTTTTAGATGTGATTCCGCATGCGTTTTTTCAAGCGCTTTTCCAAGAGATTCTGAGCATCACTTGGAAAGTGCTTGACAAGTTGTTCACACTATATAAATCCATGCAAACGGCATGGATTTATAGTGTGTGACAAACTTATCCTGCTTTAAATGCAGCATCAATAGTAAAAAAAAAGAAGTAAAAAAAAAACATTATACTAACCTCTCCGGTGGCCCCCGGCCTCTCCTTCCTCTGTCATCGGCGTCCCGCGGTTTTCAGAAAGGACCTGCACTGACGTCATTTAGTCAGCGGTCGCGTGACCATCACATGACTAAATTACGTCACCGAAGGTCCTTTCAGAACACCGCGGGACGCCGATGACAGAGGAAGCCGCCGGAGAGGAGACCAGGGGCCACCGGAGAGGTAAGTATAATGTTTTTTTTATTTTTTACGTTTGAATTCTTTTTTTACTAATGGTACCCGGGTCTGGTGGAGAGTCTCCTCTTCTCCAGACCCTGGTACCATCCGCACATTGAACTGCATAACATCCGCATGTATACATGTAGTCATACGGATGTTATGTGGTTCAATGCAAGTCAATGGCGGCGATTTTGCCGCAATTACGCACAAGAAATGGTTGTGCTGCGGATTTTTCCGCAGTGATAATCCGCAGCGGAAATTTCCGCAGCATGTGCACAGCACATGCGGATTATCATTGGGGAACATGGCAGACAACTTAACATGCGTTTTTAATGCGTTTTTGCGGAGGAAATGGCACCACGGAAACGCATTAAATCTGCATTGTGGGCACTCAGCCTTACGACTACTTTTTTCTGACCTGAAAACATCCCTAAGTTGTCGGGGTGTTTTTTCTCAGCTGTTTTCGAATTTTATTTTTTTCTGCACTGGTAACATACTGGGTGAAGTCCTCTATGTCCAGAGGCAAACAGGCTCAATCATCATCACAGGCAGTGATTCTTTACTGTAAGAGCAGTGAGCCTATGGAACGCTCTGCCACATGATGTTGTAATGGTTGAATCAATAAAAAAATTCAAGGAGGCCTGGATGCATTTCTTGAGAAATATAACATTACAGGTTATGGGTACTAGATTTTGTGATGGGACGTTGATCCAGGGAACTAGTCTGAATCGAGTTGGGAAAGAATTTTTCCCCTAATATTTGGCAATTAACATCTGCCTCAGGGTTTTTTTGCCTTCCTCTGGATCAACATGTTAGGTTATAGGTTGAACTTGATGGACTTAAAGGGAATCTGTCATGTGATATTTTTAGTATGATACTAATGGTATCCTGAAATAGGGCTTGGGCAGCCCTTTCAGAATATGTAACTTTTATTGCTGTAGCTTCTTCAGTTTTCTTGCTATAATCACCGGAGAATTCACAGCCGCACGCCTGTTGATAAAGCATATGCAAATCTAAAATGAATATGCACTGCTCCCCACGCCCATAATCCTGCCCAACCATCTGAGCTGACATCAGTGATATTCATTTTGGATACACTATGCACTGCTCCCCACGCCCATAATCCCGCCCACATCTCGGCATCAACCTCAGCGATAGTAAAAATCCATTCCAGTCCCACGCCGCCATCTTGTGACAGCAACTTCTGAGGTCAGAGGTAAAGGTCACAAGCTTAGAATGAAAGCCTATAAGAGCCTCGTTCTGGCTCTCGTAGACTTACATTGAGTTGTGACTTTTGGATTACCCAGCAAAAACTGGAGCAATCAGGCAGGTGACAAACTGCTGAAGACCAACCGGAGCGGTGCTGGGAACAGCTGAAGAGGGTGGCTGGTAAATATAATACTAGGGGCAGGGAACTTACACTATAGGCACCACTCCTGCAGTAAAATAAAAAAACACTGGCGTGGTGCTTTAAGCAATGTTACATCTATAAGCATAATCCATGGGGCCTTGTAAGTGTCAAATGACAGTGGGAAGCTTTTGTAGACAATAACTCTGGACTTTCAAAATTAAGTCACTTAAAATTTTCTTCTTGGGCCCTACAAGCCAGAACTTGTGGTCGATCTTGATGCCAAATTTAAAAGTTTGCTCAATTTATTCCAGAACATTAAAATTAGCACAATAGGAGACAATTATGTTGTTAAACCTGAGATTGCTGCAACCAAAAGTCTGTGCAGCAGACAACATCACTATACATAGCATGCAAAACCACCACCCAACTGTGCCTCACCAATAAACAGGAGACACCACACCATTAGGCCTCGTTCACCCGTTTAGTATTTGGTCAGTATTTTACATTAGTATCTGAAAGTCAAAACCAGGAGTGGAACAGAGGAAAAGTGTAATAGAAACTCGTCACCACTTCTGTATTTATCATCCACTTCTGGCTTTGGCTCACAAATACTGAGGTAAGAAACTGACCACATACTGGATGTATGAACACGGTCGTAAAGCCTGACAAGTGGAAAAGAACTGGAAAGATTTTTAGAGAAAGAATTTTAGAGTAGTTGATAAATTATATAAGGTACTGTGGAACAATAGCTGCATAGAGGTAGGCAAAATGGGATCAATGCAGTCAGAGATAGGGAAGCAGAAGTTCAGTTCAAACAGATCCAACTTTATTTATTTCAATGGGAAGAGGGTCACGTGACACATCAAACTTATTGAGAATTTAATAAGAAAAACAATGGTGTGCTTGGTTTTAATGTAACTATATTCTTTCATGAGTTTTTTACAAGTTTATGACCACTTATAAAATGTGTTCAAAGTGCTGCCCATTGTGTTGGATTGTCAATGCAACCCTCTTCTCCCACTCTTGACACTGTGATAGCAACACTGCAGAAGAAATGCTAGCACAGGCTTCCAGTATCTGATGTTTCAGATGCTGCACATCTCGTATCTTGATGGTATGGTGTGGTATATGGGGTACAAAGATAGTGGGGCCATTCTTCATCAATGGAAACCTCAATGCCACTGGATATCTGAAATTGCTACATGATAATGTGTTGCCCTCTTTATGCCCTGAAGATGGCACGTTCCCTCAGTTTTTCCAACAAGATGGAGCACCACCACATTATGGGTGTCAGGTCCGAGCATTCCTACATGAACAGTTTCCTGGAAAGTGGATTGGTCATCGTGGGCCAGTTGAATGGCCACCAAGGTCTTCCGATCTGCCCCCCTATGACTTTTATCTTTGGGGTCATCTGAAGGCAATTGTCTATGCTGTGAAGATACGAGATGTGCAGCATCTGAAACAATGGATACTGGAAGCTTGTGCATTTCTTCTGCGGTGTTGCTATCAGTGTGTCAAGAGTGAGAGAAGAGGGTTGCATTGACAATCCAACACAATGGGCAGCACTTTGAACACATTTTATAAGTGGTCATAAACTTGTAAAAAAAACTCATGAAAGAATAGAGTTACGTTAAAACCAAGCAAACCATTGTTTTTCTTATGAAATTCTCAATAAGTTTGATGTGTCACATGACCCTCTTCCCATTGAAAAAACTAAAGTTGGATCCAAAATGGCCGACTTAAAAATGGCCGCCATGGTCACCACCCATCTGGAAAAGTTTTCCCCCTCGCATATACTAATGTGCCACAAACAGGAAGTTGATATCACCAATAATTCCCATTTAATTTAGGTGTATCCATATAAATGACCCACCCTGTAGATATAAAACCTGTACATCCAGGCACAAAGCACAAATTGACCAGTGAGCACTGACTAAACATCAGCTTCATTGACTATATAGGTGGTCTACTACTAACCACCCTAAAAAGAAATAAAAGGGACGCGTGTGGTTACCTCTCACCAATAGCATCAACTGGAGACTAGAAGCCTCTAATACCAGACTCTCTTGGACACACACCTTCTGCCTCTTAAGACAGTTGCCCTTCAACTAAAGTGTACACTGTGTAAACCTATCTAAACCCAATAATGAATCAGCTGAGCACCAGGTTCGGAAGGGAAGGAGTGGCCAGCAACCCAAACCAGCCTATCATTCCATAAAAGTCCAGGTCCAAAAACTGTACTTACCAAAGCCCTTAGCACACTATACTTTATGAGGGACATTCAGCTTTCCTGGATTCCTAATACCAAACCCAGATATTCCTGGATGAGACATATATTTCCTGGAGTTTACCATTCATATTAGGCCTCATGCAGACATCCGTGCAAATCTGTCAGAGCACAGACCACTAATGCACAGACTGGCCGCTTGCCTCCCGACCGGATCACTATAGCTTCATGTATTTCTATGAGACTGTCACATTCAAGGTGGGAAACTCGCAGCCAGTCCATGCATTGTGGTCTGAGATTGGAACGATTTGCACGGATGTCTGCATGAATTTACAAATCACCAACCACTTTTCCTGTCACTATCTCACAGTACTAACAGAAAAAGTGATCTGAACATGGAGGGTTTTTTTTTGCTGTTGCTCTGAATGCAGGTCTGGTTGGCATGTTTCTGTAAAATGACTTATTCAGTAAATGTCTTACAGTTATAAAGTGATGAGATGCAAAAAAGGTGAATCATTTCTGAGGCTTCATAATATGCCAGCTGTCCATGAATTCCCCAACCTATTTTCACATACCGCACTCCTACGTTAAATCACCTTGTTAGAGGAACTTCATGAATAAATCAAGCTAGCCAAAGTCAAGCTAGTTTTGTGGTTGAATGAAAGTAACTTTTTAAAATGGTTCTCTCTGCTTTTTATTGAAGAAGGATATCACATTGTGACTTTTAGCACTAAGGCTATGTGCCCACGATGCAGAAATGAAGCAGAAAATTTCTGCAGCATTTCTGCATCTCCCTGGCAGAAAAAACGCATGCAGATTGTGCATGCGTTTTTCCTGCAGAATACATGCGGAATACATGCGGATTCACATGCGTTTCCGCATGCAGATTGACAAGCGCTTTCCAGGCGATGTTAGCATCACCTGGAAAGTGCTTGACAACTAGGTCACACTATATAAATCCATGCAAACGGCATGCATTTATATAGTGTGACCGTAAAAATAAAAAAAATAAAGCTATACTCACCCCGATGCCCCGGCGTGGCTGCAGCGCTCGTTCCTGTCTGGTTCCCGGCTGCCAGCATATCGCGAGACAGAGCGGTGAAGGGCCTGTGGTCACATGACTGTGACGTCTCCGAAGGTCCTTCAGCGCTGCCGGCATGCCGAGAGAAGCCGTTGGACAGGTGAATATAAACTTTATTTTTTATTTTATTCTTTTTTTTACAGGTACAATGGTACCCAGGTCTGGATGAGAGTCTCCTCTCCTCCAGAACTGGGTACCATCCGCACATAGAGACGCATAGAAGCCGCTTGTACAAATGTACAGACGCGCATTCTATGCGTCTCAATGCAAATCAATGGCGGCGCTTCTGCTGCGCTTCCGCAAAATTAATGAACATGCTGCAGATTTATGAGCGCTGCAGAAACGCTGCGGAAAAATCCACAGCATGTGCATTGACATTGCGGAATGCCATTGGGGACCATGGGGTGCGAATTACCATGCGTTTTTTATGCGTTTCCGCTGCAGAAATTCCGCAGCATAAACGCATGAAAAACGCATCGTGTGCAAACAGCCTAAATTATTTACCTGTGTGAACGGGAAGCATGTATCATACACTGGCTGCATGATTTCAGCCCCACACAGTGCTTTGAAAAAGTATCATACCCATAATCTTTTCCACTTTTCCACATTCTTTCACGTTACACCCACAAACCATCATTAAGTAAAAAATATTTGTGAAGTGCAAAGGAAATTATTCAAAGTTTTCTACAAATTTTTAAACTATAAATCTGAAAATGGTGCTGTGCATTTGTATTCAACCTTACTAAGTCAATACTTTGTAGGATCACCTTTCACTGCAATTACTACTGCAAGTCTTTTGGTATAAGTCTCTACTAGTTTTACACATCTAGAGGCTGAAATTTTTGGCCATTCTTCTTTGCACAGTCGCTCAGTGAGATTGGATGGAGAGCGTCTGTGAACACCAATTTTCAAGTCTTTCCACAGATTCTCAACGAGATTTAGGTCTGGAAAGCGACTGGTCCATTCAAACACATGAATATGCTTTGATCTAAATCATTACATTGTAGCTCTGGCAGTATGCTTAGGGTGGTTATCCTGCTCGAAGGTGAACCTATGCCCCAGTCTCAAGTCTTTTGCAGCCTCTAACAGGTTTCCCTCCAGGATTGCCCTGTATTTAGCTCCATCCATTTTCCCATCAACTCTGACCGCCTTGCCTGTCCCTGCTGAAGAAAAGCATCCAAACATCAGGATTCTGCCACCAGCATGCTTAATGGTGGGTATGGTGTTTTCAGGGTGATATGCAGTGTTAGTTTTCCACCACACATAGCATTTTTCATTTAGCCCAAAAAGTTCTACTGTGGTCTCATCTGATCAGAGCAGTGTCTTCCACATGCTAGCTGTGTCCCCTACATGGCTTTTTGCAAACTGCAAACAGGAGTTCTTATGGCTTTCTTCTTGCCATTCTTCCATAAAAGCCAGATTTGTAGAGTAGACGACTGATAGTTGTCCTGCGGACAGATTCTCCCACCTGAGCTGTGGATCTCTGCAGCTTCTACGGAATGACCATGGGCCTCTAGGCTGCTTTTTTAATTAGTGATCTCCTTGCTTAGGATGTCAGTTTTGATGGACGGCCATGTCTTGGTAGGTTTACAGCTGTGCCATTGTAGCGTCGGCGTCCCTGCCTCCTGCTAGGCAGGGACGCTGTTCCCCTCACCTCTCCGCTCCGTGCCCGGCGTCTTCCTCCCGCTCTGCTGGCAGCGCGCGCTGCTTCCCGGCCACTGTGCTTAGGTCGAGCGCGCGCGCGCTCCCCCTCTCTTAAAGGGACCGCGCGCGCCGTCCTAAGGAGTCCCCGGCCAATGGCCGGAGGACCTCACCATATATAAGGCACCTCCTCCAAAATGGAGGTGCCCGAACAATGTTGTTGCATAGCCTATCACTCTGCTTCAGCCCTCAGGTCCCGTTACCAGATACCTGCCAGTTACCTGCCAGATTCCTGCTTGATACCTGCCTGATACTTGTCTATCTGCTTACATTCCTGCGGTCCGACAGTCTGCCTACCAGCCCTGCCAATCTGTCTATGGATCTGTTTGCAAGCTCACCTGGGAGCGCTCATCTGCTACCTGCCTGCTAGCCTACCTGGAGGCTCTGCCGTCACGTGCTGTGACCACCTGCCTGTCCAGAGACTCTTACCCGCTCACCTGGGAGCGTCCGCCTGCTACCTGCCTGCTAGTCTACCTGGAGGTTCAGCCGTCACTTGCTGTGACCACCTGCCTGTCCAGAGACTCTTGCCCGCTCACCCGGGAGCGTTCACCTGCTACCTGCCTGCTAGCCTATCTGGAGGCTTAGCCGTCACTTGCTGTGACCACCCGCCTGTCCAGAGACTCTTGCCCGCTCACCTGGGAGCGTCCACCTGCTACCCGCCTGCTAGCCTATCTGGAGGCTTAGCCGTCACTTGCCGTGACCACCCGCCTGTCAAGAGACTGTCCCCGTCACTTGCCGTGACCTCCTGCCCTTCTACCCAGAGACTGTCCCCGTCACTTGCTGTGACCTCCTGGCCTTCTACCCAGAGTCTGTCCCCGTCACTAGCCGTGACTACCTGCCCGCCTACCCTGGGAGCCACCCGCTTCCTTACAAGGACTGCCCCTTTGTATAGTTGCTCAGAGGTTCCACCTCCCAGACCCGTTACAGTTTGCTCGGGCCATGGAACCCGGTGGCACCCAAGCTCCCTCGCTCTCGGACTTATGTCATGAACTTTCCCGTCAGAGGTCCCAACAGGAGTCCATCCTGAGTCACCTGCGTAGTGTTAACTCCCGCCTGGACACATTGTCTACCTCTTCGGGAGCTGCCTCCACACGCACACTTACTACCCCGGCACCGCCGCAGCCCATCAACACCATGGCATCTCTTCCCGGTCCCCGCCTCTCCGCTCCTCCTCGTTTTGGCAGAGATCCCAGCCAGGCACGGGGCTTCATTAACCAGTGCACTTCGAACTGTTGGCACACCAGTTTTCCACCAACCGAGCCAAAGTAGCCTTCATCATGTCCCATCTCACGGGAGAGGCACTGGCTTGGCTAAATCCTCTATGGGAGAGAGGAGACCCCCTGGTGTCCAACCTGCCAGCCTTTCTCACGGCTTTCCGGAAAGTCTTCGACGAACCAGGACGGAAGACCTCATCCGCATCATCTCTGCTACGCCTCCGTCAAGGAAATCTCACCGTGGGCCAATATGCGACACGGTTCCGTACCCTTGCTTCGGAGCTGGCCTGGGATAAAGACGCCCTGGTGTCTGTCTTTTGGGAAGGTCTGTCCGGCCGTATTAAAGATGAACTCGCCGGTCGGGACATTCCTACCACTCTCGACGACTTAACACTTGCCACCCGGATTGACATCCGGTTCCAGGAGCGCGCCAAAGAGGTCACCCGTGACAGGAGGTTTCCACGTCTAGCCCCTACCTTCCAGAAACCCGTCACTTCTCCCGTTACTCCCCAGGCGCACTCACCCGAGCCTATGCAGGTCGACCAGACCAAGATGGTCAAAACCCGTCAAGAGTTACGCCGAGCCGAGGGGAGCTGCTTCTACTGTGGCAGTAAGGAGCACCGGATCCGTTCCTGCCGGGAGAGGTCGGGAAACGCCTGTGTCTAGGATCGCTCAGAGAGGTTGTCCTAGATAAGAGTAAACCCTCTCCATCTCTGTTGCTGTCGGTCTCTATCTTCTGCGGGGAGAACCGTTATTTTGAACTAGCCCAACTTGACTCTGGAGCTGCCGGAAATCTCATTTCTCAGTCCCTGGTAGAGAAATACCGCATTCACACCAAACCTCTAGCTGTACCCTTATCTGTCGCTGCCGTAGATGGGGGCCTCTTACCACATCCCATCCAACTCATCACCGAATCCATAACCCTGCAGGTGGGAATGCTGCACTCAGAGAGCATCTTCTTTCATGTTCTGCCTGGACTCTCTCACGCCCTCTTGCTAGGCCTACCTTGGCTTCAGAAACATGCACCCGTGCATGATTGGCAGACCGGAGAAGTCCTTCGCTGGGGACAGGACTGCCATAAGACTTGTTTAGTTCCCGTCCATCCTGTCCGTCCTTCTCCTACCCCAGCCAATCTACCTGGTCTTCCGGTTCCCTATTGGTCTTATGCGGACGTCTTTAATAAAAAGGAGGCAGAGACATTACCCCCTCATAGACCATACGACTGCCCAATCGACCTGATACTCGGCGCTACTCCTCCCTGTGGGCGTATTTACCCTTTGTCCGCTGCTGAGACCCGGTCCATGTCTGAATATATTGAGGAGAATCTGGCCAGGGGATTTATCCGGAAATCGACCTCCCCGGCGGGAGCAGGCTTCTTCTTCGTCAAAAAGAAGGACGGCTCACTCCGTCCCTGTATAGACTATAGAGGCCTTAACCAGATCACGGTGAAGAATAAATACCCCCTTCCGCTCATTCCGCAATTATTTGACCGTCTGAGGGGGGCTAGAATCTTCACCAAGCTGGACCTCCGTGGGGCGTATAACCTGGTCCGTATCCGTCAGGGGGATGAATGGAAGACGGCATTCAACACCCGGGACGGCCACTATGAATAACTGGTAATGCCCTTCGGTCTCTGTAACGCTCCCGCCGTCTTTCAAGAGTTGGTCAATGACATCTTCCGGGACCTTCTCTACTCCTGCGTAGTGGTGTACCTGGACGACATCTTGGTCTTCTCTCTGGATCTTCTCACTCACCGGAGGGATGTTCGTCAGGTCCTGCTCAGGCTCAGGCAGAACCACCTCTATGCTAAATATGAGAAGTGCCTCTTTGAGCAGACCTCGCTTCTGTTTTTGGGCTACATAATCTCTCAGACCGGCCTACAAATAGATCCGGAGAAACTGTCTGCCATCCAGAAGTGGCCCCGACCAGAGGGGTTGAAGGCTATTCAGCGGTTCCTGGGCTTCGCCAACTACTACCGCCTCTTCATACCGCACGTCTCTTCCCGGACTGCCCCAATCTCTGCGCTCACCCGTAAGGGCACTAATCCCAGAGAATGGCCGCCCGAAGCAGAGGAGGCCTTTCTTTCCTTAAAACAGGCTTTCTCTTCCGCCCCGGTGCTGCATCGTCCGGACGGCAACAAACAATTCTTCCTGGAAGTGGATGCCTCCTCCTCTGGAGCCGGAGCGGTACTTACCCAAAAGTCGCCTTCCGGAAGAATGGTAACTTGCGGCTTCTTCTCCAAACTCTTCTCCCCTTCTGAGCGCAATTATTCTATAGGAGACCGAGAGTTATTGGCCATTAAGCTGGCACTGGAGGAGTGGCGTTATCTGCTCGAGGGGGCTCTTCACCCGGTAATAATTTACACGGACCACAAGAACTTGGCTTACCTCCAGAGCGCCCAGAGACTTAACCCGCGCCAAGCCCGGTGGTCCTTGTTTTTTGCCCGCTTTGATTTCGTTCTTCATTTTCGCCCGGCAGACAAAAACATCAAAGCTGACGCCTTGTCCCGATCCTTCCTGGTGTCTGATCTAGAGGAGGAGCCTAAGCACATCATTGATCCCGCCAGAGTAATGCAGGTTGTAACGGGTCTGGGAGGCGGAACCTCTGAGCTACTATACAAGGGGGCAGTCCTTGTAAGGGAGCGGGTGGCGACCAGGGAAGACGGGCAGGAGGTCACAGCAGGTGACCGGGACAGTCTCTGAGTGAACGGGCTGGAGGTCACGGCAAGTGACCGGGGCAGTCTCTGGATGAACGGGCTGATAGTCACGGCAAGTGACCGGGGCAGTCTCTGGATGAACGGGCAGATGGTCACGGCAAGTGACCGGGGCAGTCTCTGGATGAACGGGCAGATGGTCACGGCAAGTGACCGGGGCAGTCTCTGGATAAACGGGCAGATGGTCATGGCAAGTGACCGGGGCAGTCTCTAGGTAAAGGGTTGGTACGACCTGTGGCGGCTGATGATAGACGTGAGCTCCCAGGTGAGCAGGCGAGAGTCTCTGGATGAACGGGTGGTCACAGCATGTGACGGCGGAGCCTCCAGGAAGACCAACAGACAGACGGCAGATGAGCGCTCCCAGGTGAGCGGGCAGAAGTCTCTGGACAGGCGGGTGGTCACAGCACGTGACGGCAGAGCCTCCAGGTAGGCTAGCAGACAGGCAGCAGATGAGCGCTCCCAGGTGAGCGAGCAGGAGTCACTGGACAGGCAGGTGGTCACAGCACGTGACGGCGGAGCCTCCAGGTAGACTAGCAGGCAGGTAGCTGGTGTGTGCTCCCAGGTGAGCGGGCAAGCTGGTCCATAGACAGACTGACAGGAGTTGGAAGGCAGACCGTCGGACCTCAGGCAAGCAGGCAGGTGGCTGATGTGCGCTCCCAGGTGAGCGGGCAGGCTGGTCCTTAGACAGACTGACAGGAGTAGTAAGGCAGACCGTCGGACCTCAGACTAGCAGGCAGGTAGCAGATAATCAGGCAGGAATCTGGCAGGTAAATGGCAGGTAACTGGCAGGTAACTGGCAACGGGACCTGAGGGCTGAAGCAGAGTAGTGAACAGTGCAACAACATTGCTCGGGCACCTCCATTTTGGAGGAGGTGCCTTATATATGGTGAAGTCCTCCGGCCATTGGCCGGGGACTCCTTAGGACGGCGCGCGCGGCCCCTTTAAGAGGGAGGGAGAGCGCGCGCCCTAAGCACAGTGGACGGGAAGGAGCGCGCGCTGCCAGCAGAGCGGGAGGAGGACGCCGGGCACGGAGCAGGGAGGTGAGGGGAACAGCGTCCCTGCCTAGCAGAGGGCAGGGACGCCGGCGCTACAGTACCCCCCCCTTTAGGCCCCCCCCTTTTTTAGGCCAGACAGAAATTTAGCTAGGATAAGAGGGGCATGGATGTTCTCCCGGGGCTCCCACGTTCTCTCCTCAGGACCAAACCCCCTCCAATCTACTAGAAAAAAGGTCTTTCCTCTTACCCTTTTGGTGGCAAGAATGTTCTCTACCTCAAACTCGTCCTCAGCAGAAACCGGAGCAGGAGGCGTACCTGTAGACTTGGAAAAGGAGTTAAGTACCACAGGTTTGAGGAGAGATACATGGAAGGAGTTAGGGATCCGTAAGTTGGCCGGGAGTTTTAATTTATAGGCCACCGGGTTGATCTGACTGATGACCTCCAGAGGACCGATGAACCGAGGCCCTAACTTGTAAGAAGGTATCTTGAGTCGGACATATTTAGACGAGAGCCAGACTTTATCTCCAGGACGAAATTGTGGAGGATCCAGGCGTTTTTTGTCAGCGTGTCTTTTCATCCGTTCGGACGACTGGAGGAGTGCGGATCGGGTACTCTCCCAAATGGAGGAAAATTTGCTAACGAGAGATTCCGCAGCCAGGTTGTCCACAGAGGTGGAGACAGGAAAAGGAATCCGAGGATGCTGACCGAAGACTACAAAAAACGGGGATTTGGAAGAGGATTCGCTCTCGTGATTGTTATAGGAGAACTCGGCCCATGGTAGGAGATCCACCCAGTCAGAATGATGGGCATTAACGAAGTGCCGGAGGTAACTGGTCAGGTTCTGATTGATCCGCTCCACTTGACCATTAGACTGTGGGTGGTAAGCGGAAGAGAAGTCCAGGGTGACGTCTAGCAGTTTACAAGTGGCTCTCCAGAAACGTGAGGTGAACTGTACCCCACGATCCGACACGATGTGGAGGGGCAGGCCATGAAGACGGAAGATGTGGCGGATAAAGTCTTTAGCCAGCTCGGGTGCAGACGGGAGACCAGGCAGGGGAATAAAGTGAGCCATCTTGGAAAAGCGGTCAGCGACCACCCAAATGACCGTACAACCGGCAGAGACGGGGAGATCAGTTATGAAGTCCATAGCAATATGCTGCCAGGGGGCAGCAGGCACAGGAAGCGGAAGAAGGCGACCGGCTGGCAGGTGTCTCGGGACTTTGTTGCGGGCGCAGGACACACAGGCAGAAACAAAGTCTATTACGTCCTTGTGCAGGGTAGGCCACCAGTAGTGCCGGGCAATAAGCTGGAGGGTCTTTTTCTGACCGGCGTGGCCAGCTAGTTTAGACGAGTGACCCCAGTGTAGGATCTTCTCCCGATCAGGTACTGATACGAACGTCTTACCGGGAGGGAGACGATTTAGGCTCACGGGAGCCACCTGCATTACTCTGGCGGGATAGATGATATGTTTAGGTTCTTCCTCGAGATCGGACACCAGAAAGGATCGGGACAAGGCATCTGCTTTGACGTTTTTGTCAGCCGGGCGAAAATGAAGAACAAAATCAAAGCGAGCAAAAAACAAGGACCACCGGGCTTGGCGCGGGTTAAGTCTCTGGGCATGCTGGAGGTAAGCCAAGTTCTTGTGGTCAGTGTAAATTATTACCGGGTGAAGAGCCCCCTCGAGTAGGTAACGCCACTCCTCCAATGCCAGTTTGATGGCCAATAACTCTCGGTCTCCTATGGAGTAGTTGCGCTCAGAAGAGGAGAAGAGTTTGGAGAAGAAGCCAGAAGTTACCATTCTCCCGGAAGATGATTTTTGAGTAAGTACCGCTCCGGCTCCAGAGGAGGAGGCGTCAACTTCCAGGAAGAACTGCTTGTTGCCGTCCGGGCGATGCAGCACCGGGGCGGAAGAGAAGGCCTGTTTTAGGGAAAGAAAGGCCTCCTCTGCTTCGGGCGGCCACTCTTTGGGATTAGTGCCCTTACGGGTGAGCGCGGAAATTGGGGCAGTCTGGGAAGAGAAGTGTGGTATGAAGAGGCGGTAGTAGTTGGCAAAGCCCAGGAATCGCTGAATGGCCTTCAACCCCTCCGGTCGAGGCCATTTCTCGATGGCAGACAGTTTCTCTGGATCCATTCGTAGGCCGGTCTGAGAAATAATGTAGCCCAAAAACGGAAGCGAGGTCTGCTCAAAGAGGCATTTCTCGTATTTAGCGAAGAGGTGATTCTGCCTGAGCCTGAGCAGGACCTGACGAACGTCCCTCCGGTGAGTCTGGAGATCCGGAGAGAAGACCAAGATGTCGTCCAGGTACACCACTACGCAGGAGTAGAGAAGGTCCCGGAAGATGTCATTGACCAACTCTTGAAAGACGGCAGGAGCGTTACAGAGACCAAAGGGCATTACCAGATATTCATAGTGGCCGTCCCGGGTGTTGAATGCCGTCTTCCATTCATCCCCCTGACGGATACGAACCAGGTTGTACGCCCCACGGAGGTCCAGTTTGGTGAAGATTCTAGCCCCCCTCAGACGATCAAATAACTCCGGAATGAGCGGAAGGGGGTACTTATTCTTCACCGTGATCTGGTTAAGGCCTCTATAGTCTATACAGGGACGGAGAGAGCCGTCCTTCTTTTTGACGAAAAAGAAGCCTGCTCCCGCCGGGGAGGTAGATTTCCGGATGAATCCCCTGGCCAGATTCTCCTCAATATATTCGGACATCGATCGGGTCTCAGCAGCGGATAAAGGATAAATACGCCCACGGGGAGGAATAGTACCAGGTAACAGGTCGATAGGGCAGTCGTATGGTCTATGAGGAGGTAGTGTCTCTGCTTCCTTTTTATTAAAGACATCAGCATAAGACCAATAAGGAATCGGAAGTCCAGGTAGATTAGCTGGGGTAGAAGGACGGACGGGATGGACGGGAACCAGACAGGTATTATGGCAGTCCTGTCCCCAGCGAAGGACTTCTCCGGTCTGCCAGTCAAGCACGGGTGCATGTCTCTGGAGCCAAGGTAGGCCTAGCAAGAGGGCGTGAGAGAGTCCAGGCAGAACATGAAAGGAGATACTCTCAGAATGCAGCATTCCCACCTGCAGAGTAATGGATTCGGTGATGAGTTGGATGGGGCGTGGTAAGAGGCCCCCATCCACGGCAGCAACAGACAAGGGTACAGCCAGAGGTTTGGTGGGGATGCGGTATTTCTCTACCAGGGACTGTGAAATAAGATTCCCGGCTGCTCCAGAGTCAAGTTGGGCTAGTTCGAAATAACGGTTCTCCCCGCAGACGATTGAGACTGACAGCAGCAGAGATGGAGAGGATTTATTCTTGTCTAGGTTGACCTCTATGAGCGAACCTAGACACAGGCGTTTCCCGACCTCTCCGGGCAGGCACGGATCCGGTGCTCCTTACTACCACAGAAGAAGCAGCTCCCTTCGGCACGGCGTAAGTCCTGACGGGTTTTGACCATCTTGGTCTGGTCAACCTGCATAGACTCAGGAGAGTGTACCTGGGTAGAGACGGAGGGAGTGACGGGTTTCTGAAAAGTAGGAGCTAGACATGGTAACCTCCTCTCACGGGTGACCTCTTTGGCACGCTCCTGGAACCGTAGGTCAATCCGGGTGGCAAGAGTTATTAGGTCATCGAGAGTGGTAGGAATGTCCCGACCGGCAAGTTCATCTTTAATACGGCCGGACAGACCCTCCCAGAAGACGGATACCAGAGCATCGTTATCCCAGGCCAGCTCCGAGGCAAGGGTACGGAACCGTATGGCATATTGGCCCACGGTGAGACTTCCCTGACGGAGGCGTAGCAGTGATGATGCGGATGAGGTCTTCCGTCCGGGTTCGTCGAAGACTTTCCGGAAAGCCGTGAGAAAAGCAGGCAAGTTGGACACCAGGGGGTCTCCTCTCTCCCATAGAGGATTTAGCCAGGCCAGGGCCTCCCCGGTGAGATGGGACATGATGAATGCAATTTTGGCCCGGTCGGAGTTAAACTGGTGGGACAATAGTTCAAAGTGCAGGGTGCACTGATTTATGAAGCCCCGAGCCTGGGCGGAGTCGCCTCCGGAGCGAGGAGGTGCAGAAAGCCGGGGTCCGGGGTAGGATACCATGGTATTAGTGGGCAGCGGAGCTGCCGGATTGCGAGACATGGCACTGGCGGAGATTGCTGGTGGAGCAGTCAGAGTGTCCAGGCGAGTATTGACATTCCGCAGGTGACCCAGGATGGACTCCTGTTGGGACCTTTGACGGGACAGTTCATGACACAGGTCCGAGAGCGAGGGAGCTTGGGTGCCACCGGGTTCCATGGCCCGAGCAAACTGTAACGGGTCTGGGAGGCGGAACCTCTGAGCTACTATACAAGGGGGCAGTCCTTGTAAGGGAGCGGGTGGCGACCAGGGAAGACGGGCAGGAGGTCACAGCAGGTGACCGGGACAGTCTCTGAGTGAACGGGCTGGAGGTCACGGCAAGTGACCGGGGCAGTCTCTGGATGAACGGGCTGATGGTCACGGCAAGTGACCGGGGCAGTCTCTGGATGAACGGGCAGATGGTCACGGCAAGTGACCCGGGCAGTCTCTGGAAAACGGGCAGATGGTCACGGCAAGTGACCGGGGCAGTCTCTAGGTAAAGGGTTGGTACGACCTGTGGCGGCTGATGATAGACGTGAGCTCCCAGGTGAGCAGGCGAGAGTCTCTGGATGAACGGGTGGTCACAGCATGTGACGGCGGAGCCTCCAGGAAGACCAACAGACAGACGGCAGATGAGCGCTCCCAGGTGAGCGGGCAGAAGTCTCTGGACAGGCGGGTGGTCACAGCACGTGACGGCAGAGCCTCCAGGTAGGCTAGCAGACAGGCAGCAGATGAGCGCTCCCAGGTGAGCGAGCAGGAGTCACTGGACAGGCAGGTGGTCACAGCACGTGACGGCGGAGCCTCCAGGTAGACTAGCAGGCAGGTAGCTGGTGTGTGCTCCCAGGTGAGCGGGCAAGCTGGTCCATAGACAGACTGACAGGAGTTGGAAGGCAGACCGTCGGACCTCAGGCAAGCAGGCAGGTGGCTGATGTGCGCTCCCAGGTGAGCGGGCAGGCTGGTCCTTAGACAGACTGACAGGAGTAGTAAGGCAGACCGTCGGACCTCAGACTAGCAGGCAGGTAGCAGATAATCAGGCAGGAATCTGGCAGGTAACTGGCAGGTAACTGGCAACGGGACCTGAGGGCTGAAGCAGAGTAGTGAACAGTGCAACAACATTGCTCGGGCACCTCCATTTTGGAGAAGGTGCCTTATATATGGTGAAGTCCTACGGCCATTGGCCGGGGACTCCTTAGGACGGCGCGCGCGGCCCCTTTAAGAGGGAGGGAGAGCGCGCGCGCCCTAAGCACAGTGGCCGGGAAGGAGCGCGCGCTGCCAGCAGAGCGGGAGGAGGACGCCGGGCACGGAGCAGGGAGGTGAGGGGAACAGCGTCCCTGCCTAGCAGAGGGCAGGGACGCCGGCGCTACACAGGTGGCCCCCGTGAATCTAAATCGTCTCCCTCCCGGTAAGTCGTTCGTAACAGTACCTGATCGGAAGAAGGTCCTACACTGG
This sequence comes from Phyllobates terribilis, assembly GCF_046119375.1. Lineage (NCBI taxonomy): Eukaryota > Metazoa > Chordata > Amphibia > Anura > Dendrobatidae > Phyllobates > Phyllobates terribilis. Next base: position 796,697,757 of record NW_027362762.1, read on the forward strand.
GGTCACTCGTCTAAGCTAGCTGGCCACGCCGGTCAAAAAAAGACCCTCCAGCTTATTACCCGGCATTACTGGTGGCCTACCCTGCACAAGGACGTAATTGACTTTGTTTCAGCCTGTGTGTCCTGCGCCCGCAACTAGGTTCTGAGACACCTGCCAGCCGGTTGCCTCCTTCCTCTTCCAGTACCTGCTGCCCCGTGGCAGCATATAGCTATGGATTTTATAACGGATCTCCCTGTCTCTGCCGGTTGTACGGTCATTTGGGTGGTCGCTGACCGCTTTTCCAAGATGGCTCACTTCATTCCCCTGCCGGGCCTCCCGTCTGCACCCGAGCTGGCTAAATCTCCATGGCCTGCCCCTCCACATCGTGTCGGATCGTGGGGTTCAGTTCACCTCACGCTTCTGGAGAGCCACATGTAAGCTGCTTGACGTCACCCTGGACTTCTCCTCCGCTTACCACCCACAGTCAAATGGTCAAGTGGAGCGGATCACTCAGATCCTGACCAGTTACCTCCGGCACTTCGTTAATGCCCACCATTCGGACATGGTGGATCTCCTACCATGGGCCGAGTTCTCTTACAATAATCACGAGAGCGAATCTTCCTCCAAATCCCCGTTTTTTGTAGTCTTCGGTCAGCATCCTCGGATCCCATTTCCCGTCTCCACCTCGGTGGACAATCCGGCTGCGGAATCTCTTGTTAGCGAATTCTCCTCCATTTGGGAGAGTACCCGATCCGCACTCCTTCAGTCGTCCGAGCGGATGAAAAAACACGCTGACAAAAAACGCCTGGATCCTCCACAATTCCATCCTGGAGATAAAGTCTGGCTCTCGTCCAAGTATGTCCGGCTCAAGATTCCTTCCTACAAGTTAGGGCCTCGGTTCATCGGTCCACTGGAAGTTATCAAACAAATCAACCCGGTGGCCTATAAATTGAAACTCCCAGCCAACTTGCGGATCCCTAACTCCTTCCATGTATCTCTCCTCAAACCCGTGGTACTTAACTCTTTTTCCAAGTCTACAGGTACGCCCGCTGCTCCGGTTTCCGCTGAAAACGAGTTTGAGGTAGAGAACAATCTGGCCACCAAAAGGGTAAGAGGAAAGACCTTTTTTCTAGTAGATTGGAAGGGGTTTGGTCCTGAGGAGAGAACGTGGGAGCCCCAGGAGAACATCCATGCCCCTCTCATCCTTGATAAATTTCTGTCTGGCCTAAAAAAGGGGGGGCCTAAAGGGGGGGGTACTGTAGCGTCGGAGTCCCTGCCTCCTGCTAGGCAGGGACGCTGTTCCCCTCACCTCTCTGCTCCGTGCCCGGCGTCTTCCTCCCGCTCTGCTGGCAGCGCGCGCTGCTTCCCGGCCAGTGTGCTTAGGGCGCGCGCGCGCTCCCCCTCTCTTAAAGGGACCGCGCGCCATCCTAAGGAGTCCCCGGCCAATGGCCGGAGGACCTCACCATATATAAGGCACCTCCTCCAAAATGGAGGTGCCCGAGCAATGTTGTTGCATAGCCTATCACTCTGCTTCAGCCCTCAGGTCCCGTTACCAGATACCTGCCAGTTACCTGCCAGTTCCCTGCCAGATTCCTGCTTGATACCTGCCTGATACTTGTCTATCTGCTTACATTCCTGCGGTCCGACAGTCTGCCTACCAGCCCTGCCAGTCTGTCTATGGATCTGTTTGCCCGCTCACCTGGGAGCGCTCATCTGCTACCTGCCTGCTAGCCTATCTGTAGGCTTAGCCGTCACTTGCCGTGACCACCCGCCTGTCAAGAGACTGTCCCCGTCACTTGCCGTGACCTCCTGCCCTTCTACCCAGAGACTGTCCCCGTCACTTGCCGTGACCTCCTGCCCTTCTACCCAGAGACTGTCCCCGTCACTAGCCGTGACTACCTGCCCGCCTACCCTGGGAGCCACCCGCTTCCTTACAAGGACTGCCCCTTTGTATAGTTGCTCAGAGGTTCCACCTCCCAGACCCGTTACAGCCATACACCTTCCATTTTTGGATGATGGATTGAACAGTGCTCTGTGAGATGTTCAAAGCTTGAGCTAATTTTCTATAAATTAACCCAGCTTTTTTCTTCTCCATGTCTTTATCCCTGACCTGTCTGGTGTGTTCCTTGGTTTTCACGATGCTGTTTGATTCCAAATGTTCTCAAACAAACCTCTAAGCCCTTCATAAGACAGCTGTAGTTATACTGATAATACATTACACACAGGTGGACTCAATTTACTAATTATGTGACTTTTGGAGGCAATTGGTCACTTAGGATTTTACATACCGTACAGACAAAAAGTTTGGACACACCTTCTCATTTAAAGATTTTTCTGTATTTTTATGACTTTGAAAATTGTACATTCACACTGAAGGCATCAAAACTATGAATTAACACATGTGGAATTATATACTTAACAAAAAAGTGTGAAACAACTGAAAATATGTCTTATATTCTAGGTTCTTCAAAGTAGCCACCTTTTGCTTTGATGACTGCTTTGCACACTCTTGGCATTCTCTTGATGAGCTTCAAGAGGTAGTCACCGGAAATGGTCTTCCAACAATCTTGAAGGAGTTCCCAGAGATGCTTAGCACTTGTTGGCCCTTTTGCCTTCACTCTGCGGTCCAGCTCACCCCAAACCATCTCGACTGGGTTCAGGTCTGGTGACTGTGGAGGCCAGGTCATCTGGCGTAGCACCCCATCACTCTCCTTCTTGGTCAAATAGCCCTTACACAGCCTGGAGGTGTGTTTGGGGTCATTGTCCTGTTGAAAAATAAATGATGGTCCAACTAAACGCAAACCGGATGGAATAGCATGCCGCTGCAAGATGCTGTGGTAGCCATGCTGGTTCAGTATGCCTTCAATTTTGAATAAATCCCCAACAGTGTCACCAGCAAAGCACCCCCACACCATCACACCTCCTCCTCCATGCTTCATGGTGGGAACCAGGCTTGTAAAGTCCATCCGTTCACCTTTTCTGCGTCGCACAAAGACACGGTGGTTGGAACCAAAGATCTCAAATTTGGACTCATCAGACCAAAGCACAGATTTCCACTGGTCTAATGTCCATTCCTTGTGTTCTTTAGCCCAAACAAGTCTCTTCTGCTTGTTGCCTGTCCTTAACAGTGGTTTCCTAGCAGCTATTTTACCATGAAGGCCTGCTGCACAAAGTCTCCTCTTAACAGTTGTTGAAGAGATGTGTCTGCTGCTAGAACTCTGTGTGGCATTGAACTGGTCTCTAATCTGAGCTGCTGTTAGCCTGCGATTTCTGAGGCTGGTGACTCAGATAAACTTATCCTCAGAAGCAGAGGTGACTCTTGGTCTTCCTTTCCTGGGGCGGTCCTCATGTGAGCCAGTTTCTTTGTAGTGTTTGATGGTTTTTGCAACTGCACTTGGGGACACTTTCAAAGTTTTCCCAATTTTTCGAACTGACTGACCTTCATTTCTTTTTTCTTGCCATAATACAAATTCTAACAGTCTATTTAGTAGGACTATCAGCTGTGTATCCACCTGACTTCTGCACAACACAACTGATGGTCCCAACCCCATTTATAAGGCAAGAAATCCCACTTATTAAACCTGACAGGGCACACCTGTGAAGTGAAAACCATTTCTGGTGACTACCTCTTGAAGCTCATAAAAAGAATGCCAAGAGTGTGCAAAGCAGTCATTAAAGCAAAAGGTGGCTACTTTGAAGAACCTAGAATATAAGACATATTTTCAGTTGTTTCACACTTTGTTAAGTACCGTATTTTTCGGACTACAAGACGCACTTTTTTCCTCCAAAATTTTGGAGGAAAATGGGGGGGTGCATCTTATAATCCGAATGTTTGGGGGGGGGTGTATATTTATGTGTGGTGTGGGGGGAGCGGTATCGGTGGAGGAGCGGGGCACAGGAGGCAGCAGCCGCCTACTGCAGCCTACACTGTCCCCGCTGCTAAAGAAAATGAATATTCACTGGGCATGGGGAGCACTGAATATTCATGCTCCTTAATAGCGATATACAGTGCAGCCGCGCTGCGGCTCCTGCCAGCTATCTCCTGTGCCCGCTGTTAAAGGGCATGAATATTCAGCCTCGCCCATGGGTGTGGGGAGGGGGTGAATATTCATGCCCTTTAATGAGCGGGCACAGGAGATAGCCGGCAGCAGCCGCAGCGCGGCTCCACTGTGTGCCAGCTATGAAGGAGAGTGAAGTCACTGCTCCCCGCGCACACAGTCCCGGCGTGGGGAGCAGTGACTTCCGGAGCTGATCTCTCCTTGTGAGCCGCGCAAGGCAGTGACGCCATGCGCGGCTCACATGGAGAGATCAGTGCAGGCAGACCGGACGCAGCGCTGGAGGAGAGAAGAAAGGTGAGTAGGAGTGTTTATTTTTTTTTAATGTGCAGCATGATGGGGATTAGGGGGACCATGCATACTAGGACAGGGATTAGGGGTGCCATGCATACCAGGACAGGGATAAGGGGTGCCAAGCATACCAGGACAGGGATTAGGGGTGCCATGCATACCAGGACAGGGATGAGGGGTGCCATGCATTACAGGATAGGGATGAGGCATGCCATGCATACCAGGACAGGGATGAGGGGTGCCAGGCATACCAGGATAGGGATGATGGGTCCCGTGCATACCAGGATAGGGATTAGGGGTGCCATGCATACCAGGACAGGGATGAGGGGTGCCCTGCATACCAGGACAGGGATAAGGGGTGCCATGCATACCAGGATAGGGATTAGGGGTGCCATGCATACCAGGACAGGGATGAGGGGTGCCATTCATACCAGGACAGGGATGAGGGGTGCCATGCATACCAGGACAGGGATGATGGGTGCCATGCATACCAGGACAGGGATTAGGGGTGCCATGCATACCAGGACAGGGATGAGGGGTACCATGCTTACTAGGACAGGGATGAGGGGTGCCATGCATATCAGGATAGGTACGAGGGGTGCCATGCATACCAGGATAAGGATGAGGGGTGCCATGCATACCAGGATGGGGATGGGGACCACGTATAAAAGGAAGGGGGGCGGCATATATACCAGGATGGGGGATATTGTCAGAATTGGGGGACATTACCCCTATAGCAGTGTCAGCAGAAGACCCCCTCCCCCTTAAAAGTGCATCATGACCACATTTTTTGCTTACATTTTTATTTTTTTATTTTCCTCCTCTAAAACCTAGGTGCGTCTTATGGTCCGGTGCGTCTTATAGTCCGAAAAATACGGTATATAATTCCACATGTGTTAATTCATAGTTTTGATGCCTTCTGTGTGAATGTACAATTTTCATAGTCATGACAATACGGAAAAATCTTTAAATGAGAAGGTGTGTCCAAACTTTTGGTCTGTACTGTAGGGGTATCAGACTACAGGGGGCTGAATACAAATCCATATCACAATTTTCAGATTTATATTCTGCTAAATTATTAGAAAACCATGTATCATTTCCTTTACACTTTACAAATACTTGCTACTTTGTGTTGGTATATCACATAAAATCCTAATAAAATACATTTAAGTTTGTAGGTGTAATGTGAAAAATGTGGAAAAGTTCACAGGGTATACTTTTTCATAGCACTGTATGTTTAACTCTGAAACACTGCAGCATTTCAGAGAAAAACTGTTTAAAAGCCGTTAGGGAACGATCCGCACAGAAAACTAGTCATCCTGGGTTCAAATCCCACAACATCTGCAAGGAGTTTGTATGTTCTCCCCATGTTTGTGTGGGTTTCCTCCGGGTTCTCCTTTTTCCTCCCACATTCCAAAGACATACTGATAGTGAATTTAGATTGTGAGCCCCAATGGGGACAGTGCCGATATGTCTGTGAAGGGCTATGGAATTAATGGCGCTATATAAGTGAGTAAAATAAATAAAATAAATAAATACTAGGAGTACCAAGATGACAGTCATGGGGGCTTTCAGCAGGGTAACCCATTGACACGAGGTGGTCACATCACTACTACCAGCCACTGAATTTAGAGACACATGTTCATGTTAGTTGTGTGACATGACTGATTTCTACAGTGCATGGGGCAGGCTCAGCTACTGAGTCTCTTCTACAGATGCAGACCCCTAGGGTGGACACTGGTACATCCATTTGCGCTAAAGGGTTAATTTAGCCAGGAAAATGTTAGCTAAATGTGGGCTTGAAATAAAATTTAGATATGGAAGATACAGAACAGATTTGTTTGATTTTAGAGCAAGTAAAAAAAAAAAGAAAAAAATTGGCATAACGAAAATAAAAAATAGTGCTTTGCCTTGACCTAAAAAATCCATTGGACTTCTTATAGAGAATATCAATACAACTGCAAGGAACACAATGTCAATTATTTTCCTCTTCTATTGATCCAGGGTCCCCAGATAACTGGCCCAATAAATCACATAGCATGACAGATGGTTCCTTTAAGGTCACAATGAGATCACTTTAATGCAGACCAAAAACAAAGGGTGAAGACGGTGAACAACAATTATCCATTGTAAAGTGGAACATAAATGATCTGTACAGTTCCCAGTGATTTTGTTTAAGTCACTAAGTAGAGGAAACATGGAAATAATTGTGATGCATGGAAATATATAGCATCTACAATATAGTTTGGAACACGGCCACCATGGTCCACCCAAGTTTTCCAGATATGCTGTACAACAAACCAGTTGTCTTACACACTAAATAGTAGGATGGGAGATATGTTCCTGATTCGAAGGGGGAACTTGAGTCTCTAGGAACCCGATGCTAAATCTGTGACAGATCACCTCATCCACCATGTGAGTTTCCTAACACTGCCATTTTCTTATGTGTATTTCTATTCCGTTATATCACTTATAGCAACACATTTACAAAGATATTGGCAGAGATTGGCAAAATATTGGTATGAGAACCTTTACATGATGAGCCGCAAAGACGCCAGATGGACCCTGTTTATTATGAAGGGATTTGTTGTATCTAAAAAACGTGGCCCTCATTTTACCAGATGGCTCTAAGTAACATATAGAGGTTAGAACCGCCTGTTGTGTCACACTAACAAACCCTCCTGCTTGGAGACCATATCCAGACGGTCACCTCTTCCCAAAACTTCTGTATAGGCAAAGCACTGTAAAAATACATAATTGTAGCCACAGACAATTTATATGAAATTTCACTTATATGCCATCTACCTTGGCAGCACTTCTAAGCACAGTGATTGTCTGCAGAAATGAGTGTTGTGGATGGGACGTCACCACTGCAGCCCTATAAACAAAAACTGGCAGGAAGTAGCCAAGAGGTGGCGCTAAAGTGGCTGGAGCTTCAACAAGTGATTAATGATTTTTTGTTAATTATACGATTACCTGCATGTTCCCCAATTTTGTGTGAAAATGGAAAACTCCTTAAAAAACTGTATTTCTAAGTAATTGGTATCAAACATTATGAATTCTGTTGCAGCACATTTTCTTCCATGTTTATCAAAATGGTCCTAATGTGTGTGCACCCTTATAGGGAACAGGGTTGCCAACCATCCAGAAATTTGTGGACAGTAAGTAAAAATTGGGCACTTTTTTTTGCCCTGTCTGTAAAAAAAATGTAAGGCCTCTGTGATTTTTTTGAATCTGAAGAATCTTATACAGATTATTTTGACTGTAATTATCACTTTACAGTTCAGTGTGTGCAGCTAATGTTGTCTTATCAGAATTATGGGCTGTAGACATGTATCACGCAGGCCTGACGTCAGCACCTAGCGTACCCGGGCAAGTGCCCAGGCTTTGAGTAGGTGGGAGGGACCACTCGCCGACCACGGAACGCTATGGGACCAGTGAGCGGAGGAAAGCAGTGCCGATGCCAGCGTCCCCCCCCCCCCCCCCCCCGCTTGCTCAGGGCCCCGGCAGTCGCCACAATACTTACCTCTCCCCGTGCCTCCGCAGCAGGTCCTGTCTCTTCCGCGGCTGCTGCACTGTGACGTCTCAGGTCAGAGGGCGAGATGACGTCTTTCCACCGCGCCCTCTTTTGAGCAGTCACAGCGCAGAGCGGGAAGACACCGGCGACGCTGAGGAGTCCGGAGAAGCGGCATCAGGTGAGGAGAAGTGAGGTGAGTATTTGATTTTTTTTTTTTATGTATGGAGGCATGGGGCATTATATGCGGAGGGGACATCCTGCATGGGCCATTATATGGGTGGGAGGTGACATCCTGCATGCGGCATTATATGGGGGTGAGGTGACATCCTGCATGGGGCATTATGTGGGGGGGGCACAGCCTGCATGGGACATTATGTGGGGGCACAGCCTGCATGGAGCATTATAAGGGGGCCAGTATTCTGTATGAAGCGTTATATGGGGGCCAGTATCCTGTATGGAGCGTTATATGGGGGCCAGTATTCTGTATGGAGCGTTATATGGGGGCCAGTATTCTGTATGGAGCATTATATGGGGGCCAGTATTCTGCATGGAGCATTATATGGGGGCCAGTATTCTGTATGGAGCATTATATGGGGGCCAGTATCCTGTATGGAGCATTACATGGGGGCCAGTATTCTGTATGGAGCATTATATGGGGGCTAGTATTCTGTATGGAGCATTATATGGGGGTCAGTATTCTGCATGGAGCATTATATGGGGGCCAGTATTCTGTATGGAGCATTATATGGGAGCCAGTATCCTGTATGGAGCATTATATGGGGGCCAGTATTCTGTATGGAGCATTATATGGGGGCCAGTATTCTGTATGGAGCAATATATGGGGTCCATTATTCTGTATGGAGCAATATACAGTATATGGGGTCCACTACTCTGTATGGAGCAATATATGTGGCCCATAATACTGTATAGAGGACTATGTGGTGGCCATAATACTGTATGGAGGACTATACTGTCCGGTCGGCACTGTGCACTGCGAGGATTCACCATTTTCTGAGCTATTGTAGAATTTACAATAGATATCCCTCATGTAATGTAAGAAGTGAAATCTTTGGCCTTGTACTATATATATATATATATATATATATATATATATATATATATATATATATATATATATATATATATATATTTCTCCGCCGTATCTTTGCATCATGAATCGTGGTATGTGTTAAAGGGGCCCACTGAGACTCTCGCCCATGGTCCACAAAAACCTGGAGCCGGCCCTGGTATCACGTATAATCAAAATAAAAAAATATATTGTCTGTCAGTGATTTTTTGAAAAGCTGTTCAGAAAAAATAAAAAGTCAAGTTGGCAACCCTGATAGGGAAACAACAATGTGAACCCTACTGGGACTGAGACACCTATGATATTTGTACGGAGCTTTGTAACATGTCAGCATCATGCAGATGACGGGAAATAAATATACATTTGTAGCAAAATGTTCCATCCCCCAGATCATGCATGCCTGACCAATGAGTTCAGAAGAACAGCACATCTAGAAGAAGGTCATCCACTGCTGATGGTCACTATGAAATATGTTCTAGTCATGTAAAGCCGAGGAAATGAAGGAAGAGCAGAAGAGAAATGTATTTTGTTTTGTAGGATGATCTGATATGGAATATGTAAATATGAAGTATCGGTGAAGGCCACCAGACTTTCAGGCGTCTATATGAGCCTCCATTGTGATTTCTTACCAGTCAGCCCAAGTCTAGTCTCTCTTCCTTGTAAACCCAGACGCCGGTACAATAAAACATGTACAGCACACAGACACATATTTACCTTTTCTACTGAAGCAATGTCATTTTCTATTTCCATTGACCTTGGCCTCAGTTTAATTGGTTTGTCTTTGAAAATATCCCCAAAGCCAAATCCCCTGATCTTTTTTGCCTGGTTTTCTGCTCCACTTGTTCCATTAGTCCCTTCTGACTTGGAGTCGCCCCCATCACTCTCGGAGCCGGCAGTATCTTTAAATCCTGCCAGGAAGAGAAACATAATTGCTATGACAACCTGGTCTGATTTTAGGAGGTAACCGTTCCTTCTTCACTGTACTTCTAATAAATGAGGCTTTAGATATGGAAAAAAATCTAAATTATGTAAAATGTTAAGACGCTTTATCCTAGTTACTAGGTATTCTATGAAAGTGCCATGACGTAAATACTTACACAATATCTAACCACCAAGGGTCCGATTCATTATTGCATTTGCGATGTTTTTTGAGTTTTTGGTGTTTTGTGCCTTTTTTTGGTTTACAACAAATACATCTTTCCATTTGTGCCTTTTTTGAAGTCTATCTTATGTGTTCACCTGTTTGTTTTTAGATTGCCAATGTGAGCGAGGTAAAGGGTTTCCAGATGTCTTTGCCCGATTTATCATTTGGGACTTTCCAAAAATTCACAAAATTTGTCAGAAATGTACTCCAGTCCCCACAACCATAAGTGATTTTATGTACACCAGTAATTGTTTAGTATTTTTGTGACATTTTGCAAAACGTTTCTTTTCGCTCTAAAAATTTGCAAAGACGGAAAACAAGACCATATTTAATTTATCCAAAATTCATGAACTGTGTCCACTATTCTTATAAATTTGGCACCAAAAAAGTCAGTGAACACTACAATAGAAAAAAAGAAAAGTAACTTTAAAAAACACAAATGATGAATCGGGCCCCAATTTTTTTAAATCATTGCAGTTTCTGTTTCTTCCGCTTACAAGGGTCATCTCTTTCCTTACTCTACATCAAATTTCCAAAACAAGAAGCAACATTTCCCCTTCCACCACCAAACCCCATAGTACAGCTTTTCTGTTACTCACGTAGCTCATGACGGCCTTACAAACAACCATGAATGATCGTTTTAGATGTCAAAATTAGTATCAGTTGCACATTTGCAACAATGCAGATCATTACATCACAATTTATCACTTTTACTTAGTTCCCGTAAGTTCTGATTTATACTTTAGTGCTTCTTTTTTTCTCAGCTAGTCAGCTGGGGCAGAGAGTGAAATTAGACTCATTTCATTTCATTTATGGTAAACTTGTATTCATCACGAACATTGCCATTTTCTAGTTCACAAACTAACAATCTTTTAAACAGACCTAATAATGAATGAAAAGGATTTGTGGTACATAGCTAGTGATTGGGGAAAAATCTACAACAAAAACACATATAAAAAAGTGACAAAAACGCAGCGTTTTTCCCGCCAACACATCAGGATTTACAGCAGAATCTGTGCTGCCATTCTGCATCGTCGGCAGCGCAGAGCCAGTGGACCTCCCGTCACCTGTAAGATGTGCCGGCGTGATGACATCATCGAGCGCCTTAATGTACGCGCTGGCCAGACTGGAAGTGGAGCCTCGGGTACCAGAAGAGAGCACCGGGGGAAAGGGAGCGAGGTGAATATGTTTCTATGTGTGTTTCTTTTTAATAATGTGTATGGAATGTGGTGGCTCATACTGTGTATAGGTTGCTATGTGCCAGCTCATAATGTATATAGGAGGCTATATGGGGGCACACATTGTATACAGGAGGCTATGTGCAGGCTCATAATGTATATAGGAGGCTATATGGTGGCTCACACTGTATACAGGAAGCTATGTGGGGCTCATACTGTATACAGGTGTTATGTTCTGCTACCAGAGCTAAGGAAAGAGAGGAGATCTGTCCCTACGATAGAACTCAGCTTGATCCCTACGATGTAACAGGGAACCTGATCCTGCGATCAGACCTGCTAAAGTCCTAAGCTAGTCTGTACGGAGACCTATAGATGTGGGGAAGGAATCCCTACAAGTACTAAGGACTGGGAGGAAAATGGGACACCTCCTAACAGAAATAGTAGCAGACAGACGAACAAACAAAATATATAGAACATAGAGGTCCGTAGACCAAGCAAACTAACAGAGTTAGATACAGAGCACAGGCTAGCTAGAAAGTAGTTATACAATGAAGTCCAGCAAAGCCAGAAGGGCGGAGCAGGATTAAATAGGCCAACAAGGTCATGTGACCAGCAAAGGAAAAAACCTAAGAGCAAGGTTCTAACAGTACCCCCCCTTCTAAGAGGATCCTCCGGATCCCCTAGGACCAGGCTTATCAGGAAATCTCCTGTGAAACGCTCTGATAAGTCTGGACGCGGAAACATCATCTGACCTCACCCAAGAGTTATCCTCGGGTCCGAAACCTTTCCAGGCCACAAGATACTGCAAACTACCTCTATACCGTCTAGAGTTAAGGATGCGAGAAATTTCATATTCCCCGTCCTCCACCACCGGAGGAACAGAGGCAGAGGCGTCACCATCCGACACAACAGCTTTTTTTAACAGAGAGACATGAAATACCGGATTAATTCTCCAGGAGGTAGGAACCTCCAACCTAACAGCAGATTGGTTGACAACCTGAAGCACCTTAAAGGGCCCTACAAACTTGGGACCCAATTTCTTAGAAGGAATCCTCAACCGCAGATTCCTAGAGGACAACCAAACCATGTCACCAACAGCGAACAAAACCTCCTGTCGTTTCCTATCAAAGTAGTCTTTAGATTTTCTGTTGGCCTCCTGAAGATTACCACGCACATCCGTCCAAACTCTCTCCAAATCACCGGAAAAATTCTCCTCCTCAGGCACGGCAGATCCCAACTTGGAGAACGACCCAAACGACGGATGTCTCCCAGAACAACAAAAAAAAGGCGAACAACCAGCAGAAGAAGATGTATGATTGTTCAGAGCAAATTCAGCAAGTGGCAGAAACTCAGACCACCCCTCTTGATTGTCTGCCACAAAACAACGCAAGAACTGCTCAACATCCTGGTTTTTCCTTTCTGTCTGGCCATTAGATTCAGGATGATATCCGGACGAGAACGACAAATGAACTCCCAACCTGTCACAAAAGGCACGCCAAAAACGAGCCACGAACTGAGGACCCCTATCAGAAACAATGTCAGTAGGAACGCCATGAAGTCTGACAATTTCCTTGACAAAGGCCTTAGCGAGAGTTTTAGCGCAGGGCAGTTTGACGAAGGGAACCAAGTGACACATCTTGCTAAAACGGTCCACGACCACCCAGATGACAGTAAAACCCTCAGAGGGGGGAAGGTCAGTTATAAAGTCCATAGTCAAATGTGTCCAAGGAGCACTGGGAACCTCCAAAGGACAAAGCAACCCCGCAGCAGGAGTATGTGAGGACTTAGATCTAGCACATATAGTACATTGACGCACCCACTTAATGACTTCCTTCTGCCATCCAGGCCACCAAAAACTGCGACCCACCAGTCTCTTGGTCTCAGAGATTCTGGGATGACCTGCCAACCGAGATTCGTGACACTCAACAAACAAATCTCTCCTAAAGGTCCCAGGCACAAACAACCTCCCATGAGGAGTGTTAGATGGGGCATTCTCCTGTGCTTTAAGAATCTCATCTTCCAAAACGGAGTCCAAAGCAGCTATCACAACACCTTCTTGTAAAATGTTCTCCTCTTTCTCAGCACCGACTATGGGAGAAAAACTGCGAGACAAGGCATCCGCCTTAACATTCTTAGTACTAGGGATGTAAGTAACGGAGAAATTAAACCGCAAGAAAAACAGTGCCCACCTAGCCTGACGGGCATTCAGGCGCTTGGCAGCATCAAGATAAATCAGATTTTTATGATCCGTAAGAACCTGAACGGGAAATTCCGCACCTTCCAAGAAGTGGCGCCAGTGTTCAAATGCGAGTTTAATAGCCAATAATTCCCGATTACCAATATCGTAATTCAGTTCAGTCTCCGAAAATTTTTTTGAAAAAAAGGCACAGGGATGTAATCCATCCCCGTTATCCTGAGACAATACTGCGCCAACCCCCACAGAGGAAGCATCAACCTCAACCAAAAACGGCTTAGTCACATCAGGCTGCATAAGGATGGGAGCAGAGGTGAACCTCTTCTTGAGATACACAAAAGCTTCAATGGCCTCAGAAGACCACTGAACCGCATCAGCACCTTTCCTGGTGAGATCGGTCAGAGGTTTGACAATACTAGAAAAATTTTTTATGAATTTTCTGTAATAATTGGCGAAACCTAAAAACCTCTGTATCGATTTCAAACCAATAGGCCTAGGCCATTCCTGTACAGCTTGAACTTTAACCGGGTCCATCTCAAAACCTTCGCTGGAGATAATGTAACCCAAAAAACTAATTCTCTGTACAGCGAACTCACATTTCTCCAGCTTAGCAAAAAGCGTATTGTCCATTAACAACTGTAATACCTCACGTACGCTCCGCCAATGAGACTCCAGATGCGGCAAATAAATCAAAATGTCATCCAAATACACAACCACATTTTTGCCGATCAAAGGTCTAAGGATGTCATTAATAAGATTCTGAAAAAATGCTGGAGCATTAGTAAGACCAAAAGGCATAACCAGATTCTCAAAATGACCCACAGGAGTGTTAAAAGCAGTCTTCCATTCGTCACCCTCCTTCATGCGCAACAGATTGTATGCCCCCTTAAGGTCAATTTTAGAGAACCACTTGGCCCCCATTAACTGGTTAAACAGATCAGGAATCAATGGCAGTGGGTAAGGATTGCGTACAGTAATTTTGTTAATCTCACGAAAATCCAGACAAGGACGTAAACCGCCGTCCTTTTTTTTTACAAAAAAAAATCCAACCGCCACAGGAGACTTAGAGGGCCTAATGTGACCGGCGGCCAAACTTGTCTGTATGTATTCCTCCAAAGCCTTCCTCTCAGGAATAGTAAGGTTAAATAAACGACTTTTAGGAAGAGTCGCTCCAGGGACAAATTCAATAGAACAATCATAGTCTCTATGGGGAGGCAAAACCTGCGATTCCTTCTCAGAAAAAACTCTCCAAAAATCCTGAATAGGAACAGGCAATTCTCCCCTATCCAAAGCTGCAAGACGCCCGTTACAACACTTGTCATAACATTTATGGCTCCAGGATTTAATTTCACTGGTAGACCAATCCAGTACAGGATTGTGAAATTTTAACCAGGGCAATCCCAATATTACTGGAGAAGGCAAGTTATTCAAAACTACCAAATCCAATTTCTCATGGTGAACACCATTAATAGTGAGAGGAAATTCACAGACCTTGAGAGTAATATTCTTCAAAGGGGAACCATCCACAGAAACCACAGCAATGGGGGATGATAAAGGTTCGGGTTTTAAATTGAGTCTTTCCAAGAATCCCCCATCAATTACATTCAGAGTAGACCCACAATCAACAAACACCCGAAATTCCATTAATTTTTCCTGAGCAATCGTGGAAGCAGCTAAAAATACACCCTTGGAATTTAAACAGGCAATACGGGCATGACTGACCATTTTTTTTTCTTTCTTCATACGAAGCTCACAGCCTTTAATCAAATGACCAGATTTTCCGCAATAGAAACACAAGCCTTCAGAAAATCTGCGATCTTTTTCTTGAGAGCGAGGTGCCACCGATCCAATCTCCATCGGTTCACCACTGTTAGTACACACATTCTCATAACCAGAAACTGACATAGCAGAGGATTTGCTCTCATTAACCCTTGCACGCAGTCTCCTATCCACCCGTATAGCTAATTGCATACCCTTTTGCAAATCTTCAGGTGTAGGATAAGCAATTAGCAGGTCTTTAACCCTTTCATTGAGCCCAGCAAGAAATAGACTTTTCAGAGCAGAATCGTTCCACCCTGTTTGAGTAGACCAACGACGGAAATGAGTACAATATTTTTCCACATTACCTGATCCCTGTCTCAAACGTCTCAACTCAGTCTCAGCTGATGCGACACGGTCAGGATCATCATATAATAGCCCCATAGCAGAAAAAAAACTATCCACTGATCTGAAACATGTATCACTACGTTGCAAAGAAAAGGCCCACTCCTGAGGCTCTTTGCGCAAAAGTGACATTATGAACCCTATGCGCTGGGATTCATCCCCAGAGGACTTGGGTCTCAAACGAAAATACAATAAGCAAGCATTTTTAAATGAAAAAAATTCTCGGTGTTCACCAAAAAATAAATCCGGCAAACATACCTTAGGCTCCAAGAAATGTGCTCCAGGACAGTTACTCACGTGCTGACGGAGCTCGGCCACCTCCAGAGAGAGTCCCTGCAGGCGATGAGCCAAATCCTGAACCGACACCATGATGGAACAGAAAAATCTTTCCTTAGAGAATTTGCAGGCTGGACTTACTGTTATGTTCTGCTACCAGAGCTAAGGAAAGAGAGGAGATCTGTCCCTACGATAGAACTCAGCTTGATCCCTACGATGTAACAGGGAACCTGATCCTGCGATCAGACCTGCTAAAGTCCTAAGCTAGTCTGTACGGAGACCTATAGATGTGGGGAAGGAATCCCTACAAGTACTAAGGACTGGGAGGAAAATGGGACACCTCCTAACAGAAATAGTAGCAGACAGACGAACAAACAAAATATATAGAACATAGAGGTCCGTAGACCAAGCAAACTAACAGAGTTAGATACAGAGCACAGGCTAGCTAGAAAGTAGTTATACAATGAAGTCCAGCAAAGCCAGAAGGGCGGAGCAGGATTAAATAGGCCAACAAGGTCATGTGACCAGCAAAGGAAAAAACCTAAGAGCAAGGTTCTAACAACAGGAGGCTATATGCAGGCTCATAATGTATATAGGAGGTTATATGGGAGCACACACTGTATACAGGAGGCTATCTGCAGGCTCATAATGTATATAGGAGGTTATATGGGAGCAAACACTGTATACAGTAGGCTATCTGCAGGCTCATAATGTATACATGAGGCTATATATGGGCTCACACTGTATACAGAAGGCTATGTGGGGGCTCACACGGTATACAGGAGGCTATGTGCAGGCTCACACTGTATACAGGAGGCTATGTGCAGGCTCACACTGTATACAGGAGGCTATGTGCAGGCTCACACTGTATACAGGAGGCTACGTGCTCATAATATATATAGGACGCTACATGGGGGCTCATACTGTATATATGGAGCTATGTGAAGGCTCATACAGTATATAGTAGGCTACGTGGGGGCTCGCACTGTATACAGGAGGCTATGTGGGGGCTCACACAGTGGAGGCTATGTGCAGGCTCATAATGTATATAGGAGTCTATATGGGGGCTCATACTGTATAGAGGGAGCTATCTGCAGGCTCATAATGTATATAGGAGGATATGTGGGGCTCACACTGTATATAGGTTGCTATGTGCAGGCTCATAATGTATATAGGAGGCTATATGGGATCTCACACTGTATACAGGAGGCTATGTGGGGGCTCACTCTGTATACAGGAGGCTATGTTGAGGCTCATAATGTATATAGGAGGCTATATGGGGGCTCATACTGTATATAGGGAACTATGTGCAGGCTCATAATGTATATAGAAGGCTATGTGGGGCTCACACTGTATACGGGAGGCTATGTGGGGCTCACACTGTATATAGGGAGCTATGTGCGGGCTCACAATGTATATAGGAGGTTATATGGGAGCTCACACTGTATACAGGAGGCTATGTGTAGGCTCATACTGTATATAGGAGGCTATATGGGGGCTCATACTATATATAGGGAGCTATGTATAGGCTCATACTGTATATATGGAGCTAAGTACAGGCTCAGATTGTATATAGGAGACTATGTGGGGGCTCAGACTGTATCTAGGTAGCTATGTGGGGGCTCATACTACATATAGGGAGCTATGTGCGGGCTCATACTGTACATAGGGGGCTGTGTGTCGACTCATACTGTATATAGGGAGCTATGTGGGGGCTCATACAGTATGTACGAGGCTGTGTGGGGGCTCATATTGTATGCAGGGGCTTTATGGGGGCATATCGCCTGGGCCTGTGAGTTGTTATCCTCATTGCAGTATGGCTCATGGTCTCCTTTTCTTGTCCTGATTGAAGGAATTCCCAGATGAACCCCTGAATGACTAAAAGAGGGGGGAAACACGTTGAAAGAAGATGCCATTAAGCTAAGTACACAATTGTTCACTGTTCAGGCCATGTGGGGTATATACACTGTGTTCCAAATTATTATGTAAAAAGTGTTTAGGAGTGATAAGGGAAGAATTTTTTTGTTTGTCAGTTAAACTCATTGATGGTGATGTGTGTCAGGGCTCTTTATATCACTGTAAGCAATTGCAGACACCTGTGCTAATTAGTTTGGCAGGTGTGTCCAATGAAAGGCAAGACTACTTAAGAAGGCTGTCCCACATTATTAAGCAGCCTACATTTTCTGCCAAAATGGGAAAGAAAAAGGATGTGTCGGCTGCTGAGAAGCAACAAATTGTGGAGTGTTTAGGTCAAGGCATGACTACAATCAACATTGCCAAGACACTTCATCGTGATCATCGCACAATCAAGAAGTATGTAGCTGATTCACAGTACACACGTGTGCGTGCTGATAAGGGAAAATTGAGGACTCTTTCCTACAGGCAATTACGTCAGGTTAAAAGAGCAGCGGCAAAAAAGTCTTGTCATAGCAGCAGACAAGTTTTTGAAGCTGCTGGTGCCTCCAAAGTCCCCAGAACAACAAGATGCAGGGTCCTTCAAAGGTTTGCAGCTGTGCGTAAGCCATGCTGTCGACCTCCTCTATCCACTGCACACAAGCAGAAACGGCTCCAGTGGGCCAAACAATACATAAAGACTGACTTCAAAACTGTTTTGTTCACCGATGAGGGTCGTGCAACGCTCGATGGTCCAGATGGATGGAGTGGAGGATGGCTGGTTGATGGACACCCCATGCAAACACGGCTACGGCGCCAACAAGGAGGAGGTGGAGTAATGTTTTGGGCTGGAATCATGGGGAGAGAGATTGTCGGCCCCTTTAGGATCCCTGAAGGGGTAAAGATGAACTCCATAATGTAAGTTGAGTTTCTCAAATAGCACTTCCTGCCATGGTTCAAGAAGAAGAACCGTGCATTCCGCAGCAAGATCATTTTCATGCACGATAATGCACCGTCTCATGCTGCACATAACACATCAGCATCTCTGGCTGCTATGGGCATAAAAGGGGACAAACTTATGGTGTGGCCCCCATGCTCCTCTGACCTCAACCCCATTGAGAACCTCTGGAGCATCATCAAAAGGAGTGTCTATGATGGCGGGAGGCAGTTCACATCTAAGCAACAGCTCTGGGAGGGTATTCTGTCCTCATGCAAAACAATTCAAGCAGAAACCATCCAAAACCTGACAAATTCAATGGACGAGAGAGTTCAGAAGCTCCTTTAGAACAAGCGGTCCTATGTGCAAATGTAACATCACCTAGAATTAAGTTTTGAGTTGAAAACTGTTTGATTTCAGTTTGTAATAACCTGCTAATGCTTATAATTTCAAAAATGACCATTTTTTGGTTCTTTATTAAAATGAAAAGGTTGAAAACTCTGCTGTGCATAATAATTTGGAACATGCATTTTGAGTGCAGTTTGAGTGTTTTTTTAAAAAAAATATACTGTTATCATAGGCAGTTTGTACAAAAAACCAATTGTACTCTAATAGTTATATGACTGGAAAATTACAATGACTGCAATTCATATAGGTAATTTGGGAAAATCTGAGAAAATATTATTTGCATAATAATTTGGAACACAGTGTATATACACTGCTCAAAAAAATGAAGGGAACACTCAAATAACACATCCTAGATCTGAATGAATGAAATATTCTCATTGAATACTTTGTTCTGTACAAAGTTGAATGTGCTGACAACAAAATCTCACAAAAATCATCAATGGAAATCAAATTTATTAACCAATGGGGGCCTGGATTTGGAGTCACCCCCAAAATTAAAGTGGAAAAACACACAACAGGCTGATCCAACTTTGATGCGATGTCCTTAAAACAAGTCAAAATGAGGCTCAGTATTGTATGTGGCCTCCACGTGCCTGTATGACCTCCCTACAACGCCTGGGCATGCTCCTGATGAGGTTGCAGATGGTCTCCTGTGGAATCTCCTACCAGACCTGGACTAAAGCATCCGCCAACTCCTGGACAGTCTGTGGCGCAACATGACGTTGGTGGATGGAGCGAGACATGATGTCCAAGATGTGCTCAATCGGATTCAGGTCTGGGGAATGGGCGGGTCAGTCCATAGCTTCAATGCCTCCATCTTGCAGGAACTGCTGACACACTCCATCCACATGAGGTCTGACATTGTCCTGCATTAGAAGGAACCCAGGGCCAACCGCACCAGCATATGGTCTCACAAGGGGTCTGAGGATCTCATCTCGGTACCTAATGGCAGTCAGGCTACATCTGGCGAGCACATGGAGGGCTGTGTGGCCCTCCAAAGAAATGCCACCCCACACCATTACTGACCCACTGACAAAAAGGTCATGCTGAAGGATGCTGCAGGCAGCAGATCGCTCTCCATGGCGTCTCCAGACTGTGTCACGTCTGTCACATGTGCTCAGTGTGAACCTGCTTTCATCTGTGAAGAGCACAGGGCGCCAGTGGCGACTTTGCCAATCCTGGTGTTCTGTGGCAAATGCCAAGCGTCCTGCACGGTGTTGGGCTGTGAGCACAACCCCCATCTGTGGACATCGGGCCCTCATACCACCCTCATAGAGTCGGTTTCTAACCGTTTGTGCAGACACATGCACATTTGTGGCCTGCTGGAGGTCATTTTGCAGGGCTCTGGCAGTGCTCCTCCTGTTCCTCCTTGCACAAAGGCGGAGGTAGCGGTCCTGCTGTTGGGTTGTTGCCCTCCTACGGCCCCCTCCACGTCTCCTGGTGTACTGGACTGTCTCCTGGTAGCTCCTCCAGCCTCTGGACACTACGCTGACAGACACAGCAAACCTTCTTGCCTCAGCTCGCATTGATGTGCCATCCTGGATAAGCTGCACTACCTGAGCAACTTCTGTGGGTTGTAGAGTCCGTCTCATGCTACCACGAGTGTGACAGCACAACCAATATTCAAAAGTGACCAAAACATCAGCCACAAAGCATTGGTACTGAGATGTGGCCTGTGGTCCCCACCTGCAGAACCACTCCTTTATTGAGTGTGTCTTGATAATTGCCAATAATTTCCATCTATTGTCTATTCCATTTGCACAACAGCATGTGAAATTGATTGTCAATCAGTGTTGCTTCCTAAGTGAACAGTTTGATTTCACAGAAGTCTGATTTACTTGGAGTTATATTCTGTTGTTTAAGTGTCCCCTTTATTTTTTTGAGCAGTGTATATATATTATATATATATATATATATATATATATATATATATATATATATATATACAGTACAGACCAAAAGTTTGGACATACCTTCTCATTTAAAGATTTTTCTGTATTTTCATGACTATGAAAATTGTACATTCACACTGAAGGCATCAAAACTATGAATTAACACATGTGGAATTATATACTTAACAAAAAAGTGTGAGACAACTGAAAATATGTCTTATATTCTAGGTTCTTCAAAGTAGCCACCTTTTGCTTTGATGACTGCTTTGCACACTCTTGGCATTCTCTTGATGAGCTTCAAAAGGTAGTCATCGGAAATGGTTTTCACTTCACAGGTGTGCCCTGTCAGGTTTAATAATTGGGATTTCTTGCCTTATAAATGGGGTTGGGACCATCAGTTGTGTTGTGTAGAAGTCTAGTGGATACACAGCTGATAGTCCTACTGAATAGACTGTTAGAATTTGTATTATGGCAAGAAAACAGCAGCTAAGTAAAGAAAAACGAGTGGCCATCATTACTTTAAGAAATGAAGGTCAGTCAGTCCGAAAAATTGGGAAAACTTTGAATGTGTCCCCAAGTGCAGTTGCAAAAACCATCAAGCGCTACAATGAAACTGGCACACATGAGGACCGCCCCAGGAAAGGAAGACCAAGAGTCACCTCTGCTTCTGAGGATAAGTTTATCCGAGTCACCAGCCTCAGAAACCGCAGGTTAACAGCAGCTCAGATTAGAGACCAGGTCAATTCCACACAGAGTTCTAGCAGCAGACACATCTCTTCAACAACTGTTAAGAGGAGACTTTGTGCAGCAGGCCTTCATGGTAAGATAGTTGCTAGGAAACCACTGCTAAGGACAGTCAACAAGCAGAAGAGACTTGTTTGGGCTAAAGAACACAAAGAATGGACATTAGACCAGTGGAAATCTGTGGTTTGGTCTGATGAATCCAAATTTGAGATCTTTAGTTCCAACCACTGTGTCTTTGTGCGATGCAGAAAAGGTGAACGGATAGACTCTACATGCCTGGTTCCCACCATCAAGCATGGAGGAGAAGGTGTGATGGTGTGGGGGTGCTTTGCTGGCTGACACTGTTGAGGATTTATTCAAAATTGAAGGCATACTGAACCAGCATGGCTACCACAGCATCTTGCAGCGGCATGCATTTCCATCCGGTTTGCGTTTAGTTGGACCATCATTTATTTTTCAACAGGACAATTACCCCAAACACACCTCCAGGCTGTGTAAGGGCTATTTGACCAAGAAGGAGAGTGATGGGGTGCTACGCCAGATGACCTGGCCTCCACAGTCACCAGACCTGAACCCAATCGAGATGGTTTGGGGTGAGCTGGACCGCAGAGTGAAGGCAAAAGGGCCAACAAGTGCTAAGCATCTCTGGGAACTCCTTCAAGATTGTTGGAAGACCATTTCCGGTGACTACCTCTTAAAGCTCATCAAGAGAATGCCAAGAGTGTGCAAAGCAGTCATCAAAGCAAAAGGTGGCTACTTTGAAGAACCTAGAATATAAGACATATTTTCAGTTGTTTCACACTTTTTTGTTAAGTATATAATTCCACATGTGTTAATTCATAGTTTTGATGCCTTCAGTGTGAATGTACAATTTTCATAGTCATGAAAACACAGAAAAATCTTTAAATGGGAAGGTGTGTCCAAACTTTTGGTCTGTACTGTATATAATATATATATACAGTACAGACCAAAAGTTTGGACACACCTTCTCATTTAAAGATTTTTCTGTATTTTCATGACTATGAAAATTGTACATTCACACTGAAGGCATCAAAACTATGAATTACCAAATGTGGAATTATATACTTAACAAAAAAGTGCGAAACAACTGAAAATATGTCTTATATTCTAGGTTCTTCAAAGTAGCCACCTTTTGCTTTCATGACTGCTTTGCACACTTTTGGCATTCTCTTGATGAGCTTCAAGAGGTAGTCACCGGAAATGGTTTTCACTTCACAGGTGTGCCCTGTCAGGTTTAATAAGTGGGATTTCTTGCCTTATAAATGGGGTTGGGACCATCAGTTGTGTTGTGCAGAAGTCTGGTGGATACACACTGATAGTCCTACTGAATAGACTGTTAGAATTTGTATTATGGCAAGAAAAAAGCAGCTAAGTAAAGAAAAACGAGTGGCCATCATTACTTTAAGAAATGAAGGTCAGTCAGTCCAAAAAATTGGGCAAACTTTGAAAGTGTCCCCAAGTGCAGTTGCAAAAACCATCAAGCACTACAAAGAAACTGGCTCACATGAGGACCACCCCAGGAAAGGAAGACCAAGAGTCACCTCTGCTTCTGAGGATAAGTTTATCCGAGTCACCAGCCTCAGAAATCGCAGGTTAACAGCAGCTCAGATTAGAGACCAGGTCAATGCCACACAGAGTTCTAGCAGCAGACACATCTCTACAACAACTGTTAAGAGGAGACTTTGTGCAGCAGGCCTTCATGGTAAAATAGCTGCTAGGAAACCACTGCTAAGGACAGGCAACAAGCAGAAGAGACTTGTTTGGGCTAAAGAACACAAGGAATGGACATTAGACCAGTGGAAATCTGTGCTTTGGTCTGATAAGTCCAAATTTGAGATCTTTGGTTCCAACCACTGTGTCTTTGTGCGACGCAGGAAAGGTGAACGGATGGACTCTACATGCCTGGTTCCCACCGTGAAGCATGGAGGAGGAGGTGTGATGGTGTGGGGATGCTTTGCTGGTGACACTGGCTACCACAGTATCTTGCAGTGGCATGCTATTCCATCCGGTTTGCATTTAGCTGGACCATCATTTATTTTTCAACAGGACAGTGACCCCAAACACACCTCCAGGCTGTGTAAGGGCTATTTGACCAAGAAGGAGAGTGATGGGGTGCTACGCCAGAAGACCTGGCCTCCACAGTCACCAGACCTGAACCCAATCGAGATGGTTTGGGGTGAGCTGGACCGCGGAGTGAAGGCAAAAGGGCCAACAAGTGCTAAGCATCTCTGGGAACTCCTTCAAGATTGTTGGAAGACCATTTCCGGTGACTACCTCTTGAAGCTCATCAAGAGAATGCCAAGAGTGTGCAAAGCAGTCATCAAAGCAAAAGGTGGCTACTTTGAAGAACCTAGAATATAAGACATATTTTCAGTTGTTTCACACTTTTTTGTTAAGTATATAATTGCACATGTGTTAATTCATAGTTTTGATGCCTTCAGCACGAATGTAGAATTTTCAAAGTCATGAAAATACAGAAAAATCTTTAAATGAGAAGGTGTGTCCAAACTTTTGGTCTGTACTGTATAAACCCCTCAGCCCACTAGTATCTATATTGTGTATATTTATGTGTGTTCATTACATATTATCTGATCACCTATTGAGGATGCCTGGTCAGTTAGAGTATTGGTAGGGCTACATAGGGGCAGTCGACGAGGACCGGAGGCGCCATAACATTTCAAGTTAGGGTGCCAACTTCCGCTGTCAGGAAGGGAATTGTGAAAGGCAAAACCTGTCCCTGTCTCTTCTCATTTCTGCTCTTATTTTTTAAAATCACAGTTTTTCTGTGCAAATGTGTGTGCATTTATGTCTTTATGTATTGGGTTTTTAAACTAACTAGACAAAGAGAGTGTATTTTAAGGTTTTTTTTTGTTATGGTTTACATGTATAAGGGCCCCATAGGTTGATCACTTTGGTTGTTGATTGTGGGGGCTATGTGGGGGTTCATACAGTATATAGGGGGATGTCAGCATACTTAATTCTGCTTAATATTAAGTCATAAAATTATTAATAATTATTTTTTTAAACTATGTTAATATCGGGAAGAATTTATTTCAGCCTATTGGCTCGGCCTCCACAACAGTCACGGTCTTTCATGTGGCCACTTGAGAAAATGAATCTCCCACTCCTGCTCTATTTTGCATAGTGCTGTTACGTATGGTGCTGTACATAAGGGAAAAATTTGAGCGGCGCGCTAAGCTATCTCTGTTCTTTTCCGTGTAAGGATGTGCACCAAAGCACCTGTGTGTTACTCACATGACCTATCACATGATCTATCAAACGGGATCATGTCACGTGATACATCAGGTACCTGGGGGGGGCCCACGCCTTCTAAACTGCCTGGTGCTCTGGCTACTCTTAATCCACTCCTGGCTGGAGGTCTTAGTAGTGCTACAGAAAGAAAATAACTTTCAATTCTGAGCATACCCGTTAACTCAAAGCAGAACAGCTTAACTACTCTTTCTTTCAACAATAATTCAAGTCCTGTTTGCCCAAAACTCCATTCATGAAAGGGAAGTGTTGGAGGGTACACCAGGGTTTATTAAACTGCTGTCACAAACACAAACAAGAGGTCATAACTAAGCGCAATTTAACTCCTTGACGACAGAAGATATGCCTTTTAACGGGGGGTCATTAAGGGTACTTATTCCTCAGCACCTCTCTTTCACAGCGCAGTATCGGTCCCGGCCAGTGTCGATGCAGATCGGGGCCGATTAACCCCTTAAATACCGCTGTCAATCATGTCAACGCTATTTAAGTGGATAAAAGGGGGTCGTAAGACCCCCTTAGTAACAATTAGATCCCCGCGATGAGAATCGTGGGTCCCGATGGGTACCCTGAGATCATGTGATGATGACAGGGTACGGTGGCCTGTGAGATCCAGTAATAAGCTGCATCTCACAGCAGGGCTGTGGAGTCTGAGTCGTGGAGCCGGAGCCCATTTTGGTGGAGTTGGTATAAAATGGACCGACTCTGACTCCTAAAATATATAATAAATTGGGTACATTAGTTCAATGCAGTTTGTGGGGAATATTTTTTCATAAGAATTTGGGAAAGTTGTGAAATGTCCTATAAATGTCTGTCCTATTCCTGATCTAAGGGTCTAGACTTAACTGAGATTAATCTGTGCTACAGTAAATTTATCACTTAAACATGAGCCATGTATGAGGGAGTCGGAGTCATGGAAATTGAGGAGTCGGAGTCGGAGGTTTGGCTACCGATTCCACAGCCCTGTCTCACAGGCACAGTCTGGCTGAGTCAGTGACTCACTGACAGGTCTTATGCACTGAAGTATATGAGTACTGCAGTGTATCAGACCAACGATCGAAGTGAAAATTACAGCACATGCCCCACAGTGGGACTTTCTAAAAGTAAAAAAAGCGTAATAAAATATGTCAAAAAGTAAAAAAAAAGTGTAATAAAATATGTAAAAAAAAAACACAAAAAAAGTGCACACAAATCACTAAAATCCGTTTCGCCACTCAAAACGCAGCGCTTCTGATAAAACAAAAATAAAAAAAAGTACACATAATTTGTATTGCCGCATACAAAACGACCGGCTCTATAAAACTAGCACGTTATTTATTCCGTTTGGCGAACGCCGTAAAAAACTAATAAGTAAAAACGCCAAAAATGTCAGTTTCTCATCATACTGACTCACATAAAAGTGAATAAAAAGCGATCAAAAAGTCATATGTAAAAAAAATTATACAAATAAAAACGCCAAACTGTCCCACAAAAAAAACAAGCTCTAATATGGCTCATTTGGCAAAAAAAAATAAAAAAGTTACAGCTCTCAGAATGTGACAATACAAAAAAAACAAATCATTTTTCGTAAAATATTGTTTTTAGTCTGTAAAAATAGCAAAGCATAAAAAAAAAACCAATATAAAATCTGGTATCACTAATCGTTATGACCTAACCTACTGACGGACAAATCAGTCTTATCACTTTTACCGCACGGTGAACGGCGCAAAAAATAAAAACAATAACTGAATTGCTGGTTTTTGTTCATTCTGTGTCTGAAAAATTTGAATGAAAAGTGATCAAAAAATATTATGTGCCCCAAAATGGCACCAAAAAAATCTGCAACTCGTCCCGCAAAAAATAAGCCCTCATAGAGCTCTGTTCACCAAAAGATAAAAAAGTTACAGCTCTCAGAATATGGTGACGAAAATAACTACTTTTTATAAAAAAGCATTTTTACTGTGTGATAGCAGCAAAACCTACAAAAAAAAACCATGTAAATCTGGTATCGCTGTAATTGCACTGACAAGAAGAATAAATTTGTCTTATCACTTATACGGAACAGTGAATGGTGCAAAAATAAAAATAAGGACTATTCTTGTACTGCTGCCTATTTGTTCATTCTGCCTCCAAAAAATTGGAATAAGGCTTGGCTCACATTTATCCTGCGCTCTCCGCTGAGCGCTTACGTCGGGGTTTTCGTGTAAATTCCCCAAAACCGCAATTCAGACAAAACCCCGGAGGGAACTACTCACTTATGAGGCAGATGAAGTCACTTTGGACTTGTCGCTGTTCCGGCGGCATCACATCATTTTAGGCTTCTTTTTATAGTGAACAAGTATGGGCGATCACAAATCTGTGCAAGTCTAAAAATATGGAGATCACCGGAACAGACGCCAAACGGTGTACGAAGTGTCTCCATCTGCCTCATTATGGTGGGTGGTTCCGTCGGGGGTTTCATCTGAGTCGCATTTTTGTGGGATTTACACAGAAACCCTGACGTAAGTGCTCAACATAGACTAGCGATCCAGTCTTATTCTGGAAGCAATCGAAAATGATGTACCCTAAAATGTTACCAATAAAACCCCTAATTTATCCCACACAAAACCAGCCCCCATTCAGGTCCGTCATCTGCCACTGGAACTATAGGGAGTCCCACATTACTGGTAGAACAAAGACTCTGGGAAAGCGACATGGCTCCCGCCCCCTCAAATAAAATCCAGTGAATTCAGCGCTCCCAAACACAAACTCCCCCCTCCTTCTGAGCCCCTCTGTGCCTAAACCGTAGTAAGCGACCACATGTTTGACATTATTTTAGCGGGGAGAGCACACTTAGCAATTTACGGTGTGTGTGTCACCAGGAGAAATGTATGGGGGCGCTACAAAGTATAGGGGCACTACACTTTATGGGGGCACAATGTATGGGCATTAAAATGGCATATTTGCAATTCTCCAGAATAAAGTCTGGAGTTGGTGTTACATAATAGTCACTGCAGCCATAGATGAATTTATTGAGATGTGTAATTTCTACAATGGGGTCACTTTTGGGGTTTTTCTGCTGTTCTGACACCTTTGGGGCTCCATAAATGTCATCCACAATTTATTCTACCAAAATCTATGCTCCAAAAGGCAAATAGTGCTCATTCTTTCTCAGCATTGACGTGTAGCCTCACAGTAATTTCTGACGACATATGGGTCATAATCGCGTTCGGGAGAAATTGCATAACCAATTATGGGGTCTGTTTTCTCCTATTATCCATTGCAAAAATTACAAATTTGGGGCTAAAACTACATTTTTGTGAAAAAAAATTACAAGTTTCAATATGATGACCTAATGTTATCAAATTCTGTGTAGTACTTGTGGGTTCAAAATACTCACTATACCCCTGGATAAAATCCTTGAGGGGTGTAGTTTCCAAAATGGGGTCACTTTTGGGGGGTTTCCACTGTTTAGGCACATCAGGGGCTCTCCAAACGCGACATGACGCCCGCAGACCATTCCATCAAAGTCAGCATTCCAAACATCACTCCTTCCTTTCCCAGCCCTGCTGTGCGCCCAAACAATAGTTATCCCCTACAAATGGGGTATCTCCGTACTCAGGAGCAATTGCACAACAAATTTTGGGGTCCATTTTCTCCTGTTACCCTTGTGAAAAGAAAAAATTGGGGCTAAAAGTACATTTTTGTGGGATTAGATTTTTTTATTTTCACAGCTCTACTTTATAAACTTCTGTGAAGCACCTGGGGGTACAATGTTCTCACCAGATATTTAGATACATTCCTTGAGGTGTCTAGTCTCCAAAATGGGGTCACTTGTGGGGGGTTTACACTGTTTAGGCACATCAGGGGCTCTCCAAACGCAACATGGCATCCGCTCCCGATTCCAGCCATTTTTGCATTCAAAAAGTCACACGGTGCTCCTTCCCTTCTGAACTCTGCTGTGAGCGCAAAAAGTGGTTTTCCCCCACATATGGAGTATCGGCATGCTCAGGATAAATTGCACAATAAATTGTGTGTTCCATTTTCTCTCGTTACCCTTGTGAAAATAAAAAAAATTGGGTCTGAAGTAAACTTTTTGTGAAAAAAAGTTAAATGTTTATTTTTTCCTTCCACGTTGCTTCAGTCCCTGTGAAGCAAGTGAAGGGATAATAAACTTCTTGAATGTGGTTTTGAGTACCTTGAGTTTTTAGAATGGTATCACTTTTGGGTATTTTCTGTCATATAGATCCCTCAAAGTGACTTCAAATGTGATGTGGTCCCTAAAAAAATGGTTTTGTAAATTTTGTCGGAAATATTAGAAATTGCTGGTCAAGTTTTAAACCTTAAAACTGACTAATCCCCAAAAAAATTTGTTTAAAAAATTGTGCTGATGTAAAGTAGACATGTGAGAAATGTTATTTATTAACTATTTTGTGTGACATATCTCTCTGATTTAAGGGCATAAGAATTCAAAGTTTGATAATTGCTACATTTTCAACATTTTTGCCAAATTTCCATTTCTTTTTCACAATTAAACATAAGTCATAGCGAACAAATTTTACCACTACAATGAAGTAGAATATGTCACGAAAAAAAACAATCTCAGAATCAGTGGGATCCGTTGAAGCCTTACAGAGTTATTACCTCACAAAGTGACAGTTGTCAAAATTGTAAAATTTGGCTTGGTCATTAAGGGGTTAAAGGTTGCATATGGGCACTAGAAGACCTAACAATCACCCTGTCAGATAAGGGACTATGCCTAAACGGTCAAATAAATTAAAGCTGCACTCTGAAACACTATAAAATTGGAACTGCATCACTGCTGTAGAAAACATGTTAAAAAATTGAGGTACTTAGCACATAAATTGGCCAACTCGTGTAATTTCTTTAACATGTTTTCTATAGCAGCAATGTAGTTCCAATTTCATATATTCAATGTTTACATATTATAACGTTTCAGAGTGCAGCTTTAATTTGCTAGTTATATAGAATGGCTCTGTAACGGGTCTGGGAGGCGGAACCTCTGAGCTACTATACAAGGGGGCGGTCCTTGAAAGGGAGCTGGTGGCGACCAGGGAAGACGGGCTGGAAGTCTCAGCAGGTGAACGGGACAGTCTCTGAGTGAACGGGACAGTCTCTGAGTGAACGGGCTGGAGGTCACGGCAAGTGACCGGGGCAGTCTCTAGGTATAGGGTTGGTACGACCTGTGGCGGCTGAAGATAGACGTGAGCTCCCAGGTGAGCAGGCGAGAGTCTCTGGATGAACGGGTGGTCACAGCATGTGACGGCGGAGCCTCCAGGAAGACCAGCGGACAGGCGACAGATGAGCGCTCCCAGGTGAGCGGGCAGAAGTCTCTGGACAGGCGGGTGGTCACAGCACGTGACGGCAGAGCCTCCGGGTAGGCAAGCAGACAGGTAGCAGATGAGCGCTCCCAGGTGAGCGGGCAGGAGTCACTGGACAGGCAGGTGGTCACAGCACGTGACGGCGGAGCCTCCAGGTAGGTTAGCAGGCAGGTAGCAGATGTGCGCTCCCAGGTGAGCGGGCAAGCTGGTCCATAGACAGACTGACAGGAGTTGGAAGGCAGACCGTCGGACCTCAGGCAAGCAGGCAGGTAGCTGATGTGCGCTCCCAGGTGAGCGGGCAGGCTGGTCCTTAGACAGACTGACAGGATTAGTAAGGCAGACCGTCGGACCTCAGACTAGCAGGCAGGTAGCAAGTAATCAGGCAGGAATCTGGCAGGTAACTGGCAGGTAACTGGCAACGGGACCTGAGGGCTGAAGCACAGGTGAGACACAGGTGCAAACAACATTGCTCGGGCACCTCCATTTTGGAGGAGGTGCCTTATATATGGTAAAGTCCTCCGGCCATTGGCCGGGGACTCCTTAGGACGGCGCGCGCGGCCCCTTTAAGAGGGAGGGAGAGCGCGCGCGCGCGCCCTAAGCACAGTGGCCGGGAAGGAGCGCGCGCTGCCAGCAGAGCGGGAGAGGGACGCCGGGCACGGAGCAGAGCGGTGAGGGGAACAGCGTCCCTGCCTAGCAGAGGGCAGGGACGCCGGCACTACAGTACCCCCCCCTTTAGGCCCCCCCTTTTTTAGGCCAGACAGAAATTTAGCAAGGATGAGAGGGGCATGGATGTTCTCCCGGGGCTCCCACGTTCTCTCCTCAGGACCAAACCCCTTCCAATCTACCAGAAAAAAGGTCTTCCCTCTTACCCTTTTGGTAGCAAGAATGTTCTCTACCTCAAACTCGTCCTCAGCGGAAACCGGAGCAGGAGGCGTACCTGTAGACTTGGAAAAAGAGTTAAGCACCACGGGTTTGAGGAGAGATACATGGAAGGAGTTAGGGATCCGTAAGTTGGCCGGGAGTTTCAATTTATAGGCCACCGGGTTGATCTGACTGATGACCTCCAGAGGACCGATGAACCGAGGCCCTAACTTGTAAGAAGGTATCTTGAGTCGAACATATTTAGATGAGAGCCAGACCTTATCTCCTGGACGAAATTGTGGAGGATCCAGGCGTTTTTTGTCAGCGTGTCTTTTCATACGCTCGGATGACAGAAGGAGTGCGGACCGGGTACTCTCCCATATGGAGGAAAATTTGCTAACGAGAGATTCCGCAGCCGGGTTGTCCACAGAGGTGGAGACAGGAAAAGGAATCCGAGGATGCTGACCGAAAACTACAAAAAACGGGGATTTGGAGGAGGATTCGCTCTCGTGATTATTATAAGAGAACTCGGCCCATGGTAGGAGATCCACCCAGTCAGAATGGTGGGCATTAACGAAGTGCCGGAGGTAACTGGTCAGGTTCTGATTGATCCGCTCCACTTGACCATTGGACTGTGGGTGGTAAGCGGAGGAGAAGTCCAGGGTGACGTCTAGCAGTTTACAAGTGGCTCTCCAGAAACGTGAGGTGAACTGTACCCCACGATCCGACACGATGTGGAGGGGCAGGCCATGAAGATGGAAGATATGGTGGATAAAGTCTTTAGCCAGCTCGGGTGCAGACGGGAGGCCTGGCAGGGGAATAAAGTGAGCCATCTTGGAAAAGCGGTCAGCGACCACCCAAATGACCGTACAACCGACAGAGACGGGGAGATCAGTTATGAAGTCCATAGCAATATGCTGCCAGGGGGCAGCAGGCACAGGAAGCGGAAGGAGGCGTCCGGCTGGCAGATGTCTCGGGACTTTGTTGCGGGCGCAGGACACACAGGCTGAAACAAAGTCTATTACGTCCTTGTGCAGGGTAGGCCACCAATAGTGCCGGGCAATAAGCTGTAGGGTCTTTTTCTGACCGGCGTGGCCAGCTAGCTTAGACGAATGGCCCCAGTGTAGGATCTTCTCCCGATCAGGTACTGAAACAAACGTCTTACCGGGAGGGAGACGATTTAGACTCACGGGAGCCACCTGCATTACTCTGGCGGGATCGATGATATGTTTAGGTTCTTCCTCGAGATCGGACACCAGAAAGGATCGGGACAAGGCGTCTGCTTTGACGTTTTTGTCAGCCGGGCGAAAATGAAGAACAAAATCAAAGCGAGCAAAAAACAAGGACCACCGGGCTTGGCGCGGGTTAAGTCTCTGGGCATGCTGGAGGTAAGCCAAGTTCTTGTGGTCAGTGTAAATTATTACCGGATGAAGAGCCCCCTCGAGTAGGTAACGCCACTCCTCCAACGCCAGCTTGATGGCCAATAACTCTCGGTCTCCTATGGAATAGTTGCGCTCAGAAGAGGAGAAGAGTTTGGAGAAGAAGCCACAAGTTACCATTCTCCCGGAAGATGATTTTTGAGTAAGTACCGCTCCGGCTCCAGAGGAGGAGGCGTCAACTTCCAGGAAGAACTGCTTGTTGCCGTCCGGGCGATGCAGCACCGGGGCGGAAGAGAAGGCCTGTTTTAGGGAAAGAAAGGCCTCCTCTGCTTCGGGCGGCCACTCTTTGGGATTAGTACCCTTACGGGTGAGCGCGGAAATTGGGGCAGTCCGGGAAGAGAAGTGTGGTATGAAGAGGCGGTAGTAGTTGGCGAAGCCCAGGAATCGCTGAATGGCCTTCAACCCCTCCGGTCGGGGCCATTTCTCGATGGCAGACAGTTTCTCAGGATCCATTTGTAGGCCGGTCTGAGAGATAATGTAGCCCAGAAACGGAAGCGAGGTCTGCTCAAAGAGGCACTTCTCATATTTAGCGTAGAGATGGTTCTGCCTGAGCCTGAGCAGGACCTGACGAACGTCCCTCCGGTGAGTCTGGAGATCCGGAAAGAAGACCAAGATGTCGTCCAGGTACACCACTACGCAGGAGTAGAGAAGGTCCCGGAAGATGTCATTGACCAACTCTTGAAAGACGGCAGGAGCGTTACAGAGGCCAAAGGGCATTACCAGATATTCATAGTGGCCGTCCCGGGTGTTGAATGCCGTCTTCCATTCATCCCCCTGACGGATACGAACCAGGTTGTACGCCCCACGGAGGTCTAGTTTGGTGAAGATTCTAGCCCCCCTCAGACGATCAAATAACTCCGGAATGAGCGGAAGGGGGTACTTATTCTTCACCGTGATCTGGTTAAGGCCTCTATAGTCTATACAGGGACGGAGAGAGCCGTCCTTCTTTTTGACGAAAAAGAAGCCTGCTCCCGCCGGGGAGGTAGATTTCCGGATGAATCCCCTGGCCAGATTCTCCTCAATATATTCGGACATCGAGCGGGTCTCAGCAGCGGATAATGGATAAATACGCCCAC
This sequence comes from Phyllobates terribilis, assembly GCF_046119375.1. Lineage (NCBI taxonomy): Eukaryota > Metazoa > Chordata > Amphibia > Anura > Dendrobatidae > Phyllobates > Phyllobates terribilis. The sequence continues at coordinate 796,731,479 of NW_027362762.1, forward strand.
GGGGAGGAGAAGTACCAGGTAACAAGTCGATAGGGCAGTCGTATGGTCTATGAGGGGGTAGTGTCTCTGCTTCCTTTTTATTAAAGACATCAGCATAAGACCAATAAGGGATCGGAAGTCCAGGTAGATTAGCTGGGGTAGGAGAAGGACGGACGGGATGGACGGGAACCAGACAGGTCTTATGGCACCCCTGTCCCCAGCGAAGGACTTCTCCGGTCTGCCAGTCAAGAACGGGTGCATGTCTCTGGAGCCAAGGTAGACCTAGCAGGAGGGCGTGAGAGAGTCCAGGCAGAACATGGAAGGAGATACTTTCAGAATGCAGCATTCCCACCTGCAGAGTAATGGATTCGGTGATGAGTTGGATGGGGCGTGGTAAGAGCCCCCCATCCACGGCAGCAACAGACAAAGGTACAGCCAGAGGTTTGGTGGGGATGCGGTATTTCTCTACCAGGGACTGTGAGATAAGATTCCCGGCCGCTCCAGAGTCAAGTTGGGCTAGTTCGAAATAGCGGTTCTCCCCGTAGACGATTGAAACTGACAACAGCAGGGATGGAGAGGATTTATTCTTGTCTAGGTGGACCTCTCTGAGCGAACCTAGACACAGGCGTTTCCCGACCTCTCCGGGCAGGCACGGATCCGGTGCTCCTTACTGCCACAGTAGAAGCAGGTCCCCTCGGCACGGCGTAAGTCCTGACGGGTCTTGACCATCTTGGTCTGGTCGACCTGCATAGGCTCAGGAGAGTGTACCTGGTAAGAGACAGAAGGAGTGACGGGTTTCTGAAAAGTAGGAGCTAGACGTGGTAATCTCCTCTCACGGGTGACCTCTCTGGCACGCTCCTGGAACCGTAGGTCAATCCGGGTGGCAAGAGTTATTAAATCATCGAGAGTGGTAGGAATGTCCCGACCGGCAAGCTCATCTTTAATACGGCCGGACAGACCCTCCCAGAAGACGGAAACCAGAGCGTCGTTATCCCAGGCCAGCTCCAATGCAAGGGTACGGAACCGTATGGCATATTGGCCCACGGTGAGACTTTCCTGACGGAGGCGTAGCAGAGATGATGCGGATGAGGTCTTCCGTCCGGGTTCGTCGAAGACTTTCCGGAAAGCCGTAAGAAAAGCAGGCAAGTTGGATACCAGGGGGTCTCCTCTCTCCCATAGAGGATTTAGCCAGGCCAGGGCCTCCCCGGTGAGATGGGACATGATGAATGCAATTTTGGCCCGGTCGGAGTTAAACTGGTGAGATAATAGTTCAAAGTGCAGGGTGCACTGATTTATGAAGCCCCGAGCCTGGGCGGAGTCGCCTCCGAAGCGAGGAGGTGCAGAAAGCCGGGGTCCGGGGTAAGATACCATGGTATTAGTGGGCAGTGGAGCTGCCGGATTGCGAGACATGGCACTGGCGGAGGTTGCTGGTGGAGCAGTCAGAGTGTCCAGGCGAGTATTGACATTCCGCAGGTGACCCAGAATGGACTCCTGTTGGGACCTTTGACGGGACAGTTCAAGACACAGGTCCGAGAGCGAGGGAGCTTGGGTGCCACCGGGTTCCATGGCCCGAGCAAACTGTAACGGGTCTGGGAGGCGGAACCTCTGAGCTACTATACAAGGGGGCGGTCCTTGTAAGGGAGCTGGTGGCGACCAGGGAAGACGGGCTGGAAGTCTCAGCAGGTGAACGGGACAGTCTCTGAGTGAACGGGACAGTCTCTGAGTGAACGGGCTGGAGGTCACGGCAAGTGACCGGGGCAGTCTCTAGGTATAGGGTTGGTACGACCTGTGGCGGCTGAAGATAGACGTGAGCTCCCAGGTGAGCAGGCGAGAGTCTCTGGATGAACGGGTGGTCACAGCATGTGACGGCGGAGCCTCCAGGAAGACCAGCGGACAGGCGACAGATGAGCGCTCCCAGGTGAGCGGGCAGAAGTCTCTGGACAGGCGGGTGGTCACAGCACGTGACGGCAGAGCCTCCGGGTAGGCAAGCAGACAGGTAGCAGATGAGCGCTCCCAGGTGAGCGGGCAGGAGTCACTGGACAGGCAGGTGGTCACAGCACGTGACGGCGGAGCCTCCAGGTAGGCTAGCAGGCAGGTAGCAGATGTGCGCTCCCAGGTGAGCGGGCAAGCTGGTCCATAGACAGACTGACAGGAGTTGGAAGGCAGACCGTCGGACCTCAGGCAAGCAGGCAGGTAGCTGATGTGCGCTCCCAGGTGAGCGGGCAGGCTGGTCCTTAGACAGACTGACAGGATTAGTAAGGCAGACCGTCGGACCTCAGACTAGCAGGCAGGTAGCAAGTAATCAGGCAAGAATCTGGCAGGTAACTGGCAGGTAACTGGCAACGGGACCTGAGGGCTGAAGCACAGGTGAGACACAGGTGCAAACAACATTGCTCGGGCACCTCCATTTTGGAGGAGGTGCCTTATATATGGTAAAGTCCTCCGGCCATTGGCCGGGGACTCCTTAGGACGGCGCGCGCGGCCCCTTTAAGAGGGAGGGAGAGCGCGCGCGCGCGCCCTAAGCACAGTGGCCGGGAAGGAGCGCGCGCTGCCAGCAGAGCGGGAGAGGGACGCCGGGCACGGAGCAGAGCGGTGAGGGGAACAGCGTCCCTGCCTAGCAGAGGGCAGGGACGCCGGCACTACAGGCTCTCTTAGCTTGCACCTGTTCACACTTGTCTTTTTCTGTTTGGAAGTGCCGGTCAGTTTTTTGATATTTATGCCTAAACTGTAACATCACTGTATCTTTCTGGTTTATCCCGTGTCCCTGTGCTGTGACAATACTGTACTAATCATCTCTGTACTTTGATGTCACTGTATGTGTAATCGGCAGAAGGCTGAAACCAACAGAAAAGTTTAAACTCCTAACCTTGCAATTTTTTTCCTGTTTACAAACTATCTACCATCATTTTTTTCGTCTTGTAATTTTCAGATATTAAAGGGCATCATATACTTGTATTTTTTAAAAATATTAAAGAGTTTTGTCCAATGTAGTAACTGCGGGCATTTAGCTAGGATGTATCACCATTTCATGATTATGGGGTTTCAACATGGTCATAAGCTTCACATGCTGTCGTCACCACAGAGGCAGTGGCACTGGGGCAGTGCTGGAATACATATACTGTATGTGTAAATATAGAATATGGCTACAAAAATATAAAAAGGTCTACATATCCGTGTTAAAATTACAGGTTCTTCTCGTGTAAAAAATCATACAAAGAAGAATCATTTCAGAACCTTTTCCACCATTAATGTCATCCATAATCTGTACAAATCCATTGAGAAACAAATTGAAATAATTTTGAAGATGCTGTGATTCTGATTAATCCCATATAAAGTTTAGCAGTTTTAGTAGGATATTCTTGATACTTTCTTAGTAGCATTTTAAAGCAAAAGCTATAATCCATAGACAGCTTACTAAACAGCAAAGGGATCTCACTGTTGAAAGTTATCCGAAGGGTAAAAAAAAGTTTCAATGCATTAGATATACCATGTGAAGACAGTCATAAAGAAGTGGCTTAAATTTGGTGCAACAGTGAAATTTCCTTGAACTGTTTGTCCCTCAAAAATGCATGAAAAGTCAAAAAATAAAATTGGTCCGGTAGGCAGCCAAGAGACCTAAATCAAAATTAAAGCATGTGGGAAAACTTGTTATGGTCTGATGAGACCAAGATTGAACTTTTTGGCTATAATTCCAAATGATATGTTTGGGAAGCCAACACTTTGTATCACCAAAACACCATACCCTCAGTGAAGTATGGTGGAGAGGGCATTATGTTTTGGGGCTGATTTTTGGCAGCTGGACTGAGGCTTTAGTCAAGGTGTAGGAAATTATGAACAGTTTGAAATATTAGTCAATTTTGCATTAAAACCTCCAGGCCTCTGTTAAAAAGCTGAAGATGAATTTCAGCACAATAACGACTATAAGCACATCTCAAATCAACAAAAGTATGGTTTCACCAGAAGAAGATCAAAGATTTGGAATAGCCCAGGCCTGAAGCCAATTGAAAATGTGTGTTGACCTGAAGAGGGCGCAGTACTCAGGATATGCCCTCACTTACAGATTTGGAGCACTACTGTAAGGAAGACTGAATGTGGTCATATATTCAAAGTTCAAATCCAGCGAAAGTATTAATAAATGGTATGCATATTTGTACAACCACATTATTTTAGTTCTTTATTTCTCTTTTTTCCACCTGGGAAGGATTTCAGTTGAATAGTACAGATTATATTATAGGTGACGTTACAGGTAAAAAAAAGTTCTGAAATGATTCTTGGTATGTTTTTTTACATGATAAAAACCTGGCATTTTAACAGGGGTGTGTAGACTTTTCATATGCATTGCGGAATTATATACAGTGCTGGCCAAAAGTATTGGCGCCCCTGCAATTCTGTCAGATAATACTCAGTTTCTTCCAGAAAATTCTTTGGTATTATTTTCTTCATTTAATTTGTCTTCAAAGAAAAAACACAAAAAGAATTGTCCTAAAGGGGGTGGACAAAAGTATTGGCACTGTTTGAAAAATCATGTGATGCTTCTCTAATTCGTGTAATTAACAGCACCTGTAACTTACCTGTGGCACCTAACAGGTGTTGGCAATAACTAAATCACACTTGCAGCCAGTTAACATGGATTAAAGTTGACTCAACCTCTGTCCTGTGTCCTTGTGTGTACCACATTGAGCATGGAGAAAAGAAAGAAGACCAAAGAACTGTCTGAGGACTTGAGAAACCAAATTGTGAGGAAGCATGAGCAACCTCAAGGCTACAAGTCCATCTCCAAAGACCTGAATGTTCCTGTGTCTTCCGTGCGCAGTGTCATCAAGAAGTTTAAAGTCCATGGCACTGTGGCTAACCTCCCTAGATGTGGACGGAAAAGAAAAATTGACGAGAGATTTCAACGCAAGATTGTGCGAATGGTGGATAAGGAACCTCGACTAACATCCAAACAAGTTCAAGCTGCCCTGCAGTCCGAGGGTACAACAGTGTCAACCCGTACTATCCGTCGGCGTCTGAATGAAAAGGGACTGTATCGTAGGATACCTCAGGAAGACCCCACTTCTTACCCCGAGACATAAAAAAGCCAGGCTGGAGTTTGCCAAAACTTACCTGAGAAAGCCTAAAACGTTTTGGAAGAATGTTCTCTGTTCAGATGAGACAAAAGTAGAGCTTTTTGGGAAAAAGCATCAACATAGAGTGTACAGGAAAAAAAAAGAGGCATTCAAAGAAAAGAACATGGTCCCTACAGTCAAACATGGCGGAGGTTCCCTGATGTTTTGGGGTTGCTTTGCTGCCTCTGGCACTGGACTGCTTGACCGTGTGCATGGCATTATGAAGTCTGAAGACTACCAACAAATTTTGCAGCATAATGTAGGGCCCAGTGTGAGAAAAATGGGTCTCCCTCAGAGGTCATGGGTCTTCCAGCAGGACAGTGACCCAAAACACACTTCCAAAAGCACTATAAAATGGTTTGAGAGAAAGCAATGGAGACTTCTAAGGTGGCCAGCAATGAGTCAAGACCTGAATCCCATAGAACACCTGTGGAGAGATCTCAAAATGGCAGTTTGGAGAAGGCACCCTTCAAATATCAGGGACCTGGAGCAGTTTGCCAAAGAAGAATGGTCTACAATTCCAGCAGAGCATTATAAGAAACTCATTGATGGTTACTGGAAGCGGTTGTTCGCAGTTATTTTGGCTAAAGGTTGTGCAACCAAGTATTAGGCTGAGGGTGCCAATACTTTTGTCTGGCCCATTTTTGGAGTTTTGTGTGAAATGATCAATGATTTGATTTTTGCTTCATTCTCTTTTGCGTTTTTTCCTTGCAAGCAAATTAAATGAAGATAATAAGACCAAAGAATTTGTGATTGCAATCATTTTCTGGAAGAAACTGAGTATTATCTGACAGAATTGCAGGGGTGCCAATACTTTTGGCCACCACTGTATGCCTATATATGTTTGGTCTTGCGTTTTTTACTTTTTTTTCAAATGCAACCCATTCCTTGCTCTAGACTATTTTTTTTCCTTCATTTTTGGACAAACCCTTTTGAACTTAATTGCTGTTGTTTTAAAAAGGAAATATTATGTTTGAAATTAGCTTTACCCAAAATGATATCAAACTTAACAATATGATCATTTAATCATGTGTGATTTCCTTACCTTGCTTTATTTGGTGTTCTTCAAAATTTCCTCCAATTTCAGTTTCAGTCACAAGTTCTTTAATAAAATTGGAAGGAAACATGCCAGACTTTCCGTGGAGAATTCCCTCCCACCAGCCTTCCTCCACCTTCACAAAGCAAAAACAGCACAACTTTAGTTTTATATAATACTAACAATAAATAATAATAATAATAATAATGTTTAAGGCGAATAGTTAAAGTACTTGAAAATACAGGCCCAGATGTTGTTCAGTGTTGGAGTGAGAAGCGCCTCATTCAACTCTAATTCTTGATGAGCTTGGCGCAAGTTACGCCACAGCTTGTCAACAATTAGACACCACACACGTATCTCAAGCCAGCTAGATTTTTATGGATCTAGCTGCAAGTGGCATGAAAACACCAAAAGTTGCAATATTTTAGGTCAACCTGTTGCGCAACACTTTTGTGACTTTTCAAAGCAAGTTACTAAATCTGGCCTAATTGCTTTGATGAATCAGGGCCATAATGTTTAAGTTGGAGTCAGAGTAGATATGTGGAAACAACGTGGACAGTAGTGGAAGTTTCTAAAGACTAAAGAGGTAACAGACCGAAGTAACCATATGTACTCTGCTCACCCTGCCGTTGAGATAAATGCAAACCCTAAGATAAATATTTAATGGATATACTGTACAATAAATTTAATGCAAAGTAGTGATACAAATATGTTATTAACCACTTCGCAGCCTGTTTTTGCCTTCGTGATAGGGCCAATTTTTTCAATTCTGACCACTGTCACTTTATGAGGTAATTACTCTGGAACGCTTCAACGGATTTCCCTGAATCTGAGAATGTTTTTTCATGACATATTGTACTTCATGATAGTGGTAAAATTTATTCGATATAACTTGCGTTTATTTGTGAAAAAATTGGAAATTTGGCGAAAATTTTGAAAATTTCGCAATTTTCAAACTTTGAATTTTCATGCCCTTAAATCAGAGAGATATATCACACAAAATAGTTAATAAATAACATTTCCCACATGTCTACTTTACATCAGCACAATTTTGGAACCAAAATTGTTTTTTTGTTAGGGAGCTATAAGGGTTAAAAGTTGACCAGCGATTTCTCATTTTTCCAACAAAATTTAAAAAAACATTTTTTTAGGGACCACATCATATTTGAAGTCACTTTGAGGGGTCTTTATGACAGAAAATACCCAAAAGTGACACCATTCTAAAAACTGCACCCCTCAAAGTGCTCAAAACCACATTCAAGAACTTTATTAACCCTTCAGGTGCTTCACAGGAATTTTTGGAATGTGGAAGAAAAAAATTAACATTTAACTTTTTTCACAAAAATGTTACTTTAGACCCAATTTTTTTTATTTTCACAGGGGTAACAGGAAAAAATGGACCCCAAATTTTTTTGTGCAATTTCCCTTGAGCGTGCTGATACCCCATATGTGAGGGAAAACCACTGTTTGGGCGCACTGCAGGGTTCGGAAGGGAAGGAGCGCCATTAGACTTTTTGAATGTAAACTTTGTCTGAATAATTAGCAGACGCCATGTTGTGTTTGGAGAGCTCCTGATGTGCTTAAACAGTGGAAACCCCCCACAAGTGACACCATTTTGGAAACTAGACCCCTCAGGGAACTTATCTAGATGTGTGGTGAGCACCTTGAACCCCAAGGTGCTTCATAGAAGTTTATAATATTGAGCTGTAAAAATAAAATTTTCACATTTTTCCCACAAAAACGTTTTTCATCCCTTAATTTTGCATTATCATAAGGGTAATAGGAAAAATTGCACCATGAAGTTTGTTGTGCAATGTCTCCTGAACACGCTGATACCCCATATGTGGAGGCAAACCACTGTTTGGGCGCACGGCAGCGTTTGAAAGGGAAGGAGCGCCATTTGACTTTTTGAATGTAAAATTTGTTTGAATAATTAGCAGACGCCATGTCGCATTTGGGGAGCCCCTAATGTGCCTAAACAGTGGAAACCCCCCACAAGTGCCACCATTTTGGAAACTAGACCCCTTAGGGAACTTATCTAGATGTGTGGTGAGCACCTTGCACCCCCAGCTGCTTCACAGAAGTTTATAATATTGAGCCCTAAAAATAAAATGTTCACATTTTTCCCACAAAAAAAATGTTTTTCATTCCCTAATTTTGTATTATCATAAGGATAACAGGATAAATTGCACCATGAAATTTGTTGTACAATTTCTCCTGAGTACGCCGATACCCCATATGTGGGGGAAAACCACTGATTTGGTGTACGGCAGGGTTCGGAAGAGAAAGGAGCGCTATGTTGGCTGGGATAGGCAGCAGACACCATGTCACATTTGAAGAGTCGCTGACATGCCGAAACAGCAGAAACCCCCACAAGTGACCCCATTTTGTAAACTACACCTCTCAAGGAATTCATCTAGGGAAGTAGTGAGTATTTTTTAATTTTTAAATTTATACCATTGGGCAGTGAAAAAAGCATAATTATACTTTTACCACAAAAAAATGTTTTACCCTCAGATTTTACATTTTCACACAGGGCAATGGGTAAAAATGGTGCCGAAATGTGTCACACAATTTCTTCTAAAAGTGGCAATAACCCATATGTGGCTGTATCGTACCGCTCAGCCATACGGCGAGATCTGGGGGGTACGGAGTGCTATTTGACAATTGGAGAACAAATTATTGTAGAATAGGCATTTGGATTTGGGAGCACAAAATTTTCTGAATTTCTTTTGGGGGGCAAGGGCCATTTCGCTTTTCCAGAGCCTTTCTGCTACCAGTAACTTGGAAGTCCCTTATATTTTTAACAGATGATGGACCTGAGTGGGGACTAGCTTTTTTTGAGGACTGAGTTGAAGCTTTTATTGGGAACATTTTACGTAACATTTATCCGGCGCTCTAGGCTGAGCACTTACATCGGGGTTTCCATCTAAATTTCCAAGTGATGTAATTCAGATGAAACCCCTGCAGGATCCATTCACTGTAATGAGGCAGCAGAGTTACTCTGGACTCCGTCTGGCCTCTGTTTAGCGGTGTCCTTTTTTTCTGAAGTGCACAAAACTGTGGCCAACCGCACTTTTATGCACGCCTAAAACAAATGACACCATGGGATCACAGTCCAGATGGCATCCACAGTGGCCTATATCTGCCTCATTACAGAGAATCTTCCGTCATGGGTTCCGGCTGAATCACATATTTCAGAGATTTACACGGAAACTCTGGTGTAAGCGCTTAGCGCAGAGCGCAGGATAAATGTGAGCAGAGCCTTACTGCGATCTTTGGGAGACATAATAAACAAATCAGTAGCAGGTGAAGAATTGGTTTTATTTATTTTTTACGCCGTTCCTAGTGTGATATAACTGATTAGATTACTTTATTCTTTGGGTCGGTGCGATTAAAGAGATACCAGATTTATATCGGGTTTTTATGACTGACAGCTGTCAAACACTAAAAGACGCTTTTTTTGCAAAATCTAGTTTTTGCATCACCATATTTTGAGAGCTATAATTTTTCCATATGTCGGCCGACAGAGTCATGTGACGGCTTGTTTTTTGCGGGACGAGTTGACATTTTTATTGGTACCATTTTTGGGTAAGTGACATTTTTTGATCGGTTTCTATTCCGTTTTTTGGGAGGTAAAATTAACAAAAACAAACAATTCAGGAATTGTTTTTTGAGGTTTTTTTTTATTCTGCTCCGCGTGTGGTAAAAGTGATCAGGCAGCGTTATTCTTCGGGTCAGTACGCTTACAGCGATACTACACTTACTGTATTTTTTTTTTATGTTTTGGCGCTTTTACACAATAAAACAATTTTATAGAAAAAAATATTTTTTTTGCATTGCTTTATTCTGAGCGCTATAACTTTTTTATTTTTTGGCTGATAGAGCTGTATGGCGGCTTTTTTTTGCGGAACAAGATGACGTTTTCAGCGGTACCATTTTTATTTCTAGTTTGTTTTTTGATCGCATTTTTTTCCACGTTTTGTTTGGCGATATGATGAAAAAGCATATTTTTTTGCTCCGTTTTTTATTTATTTTTATTACGGTGTGCACAGAAGGAGTTAATTAGTGTGACAGTTTTATAGCTCGGGTTGCTTCGGACGCGGCGATACCAAATATGTGTACTTTTTTTGGTTTTGTAAAAATATGCGGATTTATTGGTTTAATATTTTATTTATTTATTTTTATTTATTTTGTGATTTTTTTTTTAGCAGTTTAAAAACTTTTTTTAAACTTTTTTTTACATTTTTACTTAGTCCCTGTATGGGACATTAATTTTTATTTTTCTGATCACTGATCTCATGTAATGTAATAGACATGTATTACATTACATGAGATCTTCGCTGACTGTTTCACAGTCAGTCTCCTGCCTGGCTTGAGCTGCAGGCTGAGCCAGGCAGGACACCATATATGGCAGATCTGGAGGCGGTCATGTGACCTCCAGCTGTCATAGCAACCCCAGGTCCTGGAAGCTATCAGGGGTCGTCGGAGAGGTAAGTAAGACGACCCCCTCTCCTACTTCTATCTTCTATATGCCGCGATCACTATAGATCACGGCATATAGAACATAGCAAAGGGTTAACATCACTGGGACCTGATGTCCCCTGTCAGAGCTAACGCTCTGCACCGGAATTGCAGCGCTTGCAGGACCCTGGAGGTCCTGAGCGCTGCGAGACCACCCACCGTTTTTAAACGTCGGCGCTGCACAGAGCCCAGCAAGCGCCGACGTTTATCTACAGTGGGCGGTCGGGAACCGGTTAAAGGGTTTTCCTCACGTTGTCTTTCAAGCAATTCTGAGCACTGCAGTCTCCTTACAAGTCTCCTTAATTCCTGGCTTCTGGTGGGACGGGCTCTCCTCCTTGAGTGGCAGCTCTGGTGCATGGAACTGTAGTATTAGCAGAACTATAAAGTTCTACTGTAAAATATTCAGTCATCAGTGGTTTGTTCTGGAGAGTACACTGTTATCACTATAGTTAGATATAAAGATAACAGGGTATTTGAACAAGTACACAGCCCCATACAGCAAGTGCCCTGATTATGATACCTAATCTGGGAGAAGCCTATGTTGCAGGCTGGTGATTTTGCAAGATTTATAACAGCAGCTAGTCAGGAGCTGAGAGGGAAGGGAAGGAAGGTGAGGAGCTAACTCCTGTATAGAAATCAATGGGCAGGAGGGAGGTACTGGGGTAATAGGAGTTAACCTCTCTCCTGGAATCTAACTAATGTGCACTATGAGCCAGGGTCTGGGCATGCACTAGTGGCTGAACTCCATGGAAACAAGTAGTACACTGTGAAAGATCAAAGCTCTAATTACAGGAGAATGACAACAGATAGAAAAAGCAAGTAAATTGCAAACTTGCTTATTTTCATGCAGTCTAATTAAAACAATGTAATAACATGAGAATACCCCTTTAAGTAAAAAGCTACACATAAGAAATTATGTCCCTTTTCAAGGGTGACTTCACGCACAAAAAGAAACACAGGCCATGATTCATCCCACAGTTTTCCACAGAACTCCGGCTTAAACTGAAATGTTGCAACATTTCTGGGCAACTCATAGTTGACCAAAAATTTGGCATTCAATACCAGTCCTTTCAGCGTGCCAACTTTTTAAAAACTTTGTAGTACTTAACCAAACTTGTCGGCCAAGCGCAATCGACAAATTTATCATAAATAAATAATAGATAATTTATGCAAAAATCATGACCGGAGTACTTTTCTTGTGGTGGCAAACAGCAGCTGAAAGATAATTATAATAATACTTTTATTTCAATAGCACCAACATATTCCGCAGCACTTTACAATTCAGAGGGTACATGTACAGACAATATCAGACTTTACTGAGGAACACATAGTTCAACAATTCAACCCCTTAACGCAAAATGTTGTTTAGGTATGCCATTGCTGGGGTGCCCGATCGTGAAGGGGGCTCAGAAGCTGAGCTGTCTCCGCATATGGTAGATGCCGGACATATTACATAGCCGGCATCTATGTCTAAAAGCAGCAACGGAGTTGAGCGCTGATAGCTGCAGTTAACCATTTAAATATCAGTCAATCTTTAACTGCAACATTTAAATGGAGCGGTTGCCGATGCTCGCAAGCACTGTCTCCCATCGGAGCCTGCATCACGATCACAAGGCATCAATGCATTACCATAGTAGTCCGATGTCTGCCGAAGGCTTCAGTCACTGCCATTTTGGTACTCTTTTGGAGCTCAGCCAGAGACAGTGATTTTCATTGAACACTGCAATACTATGGTATTACAGTATATAGTATAAGCAATTGGACAATCATGGGTTCAAGTCCCCTAAGGGGACAAAAAAGTAAAGTTTAAAAAAAAAAAGTTTTTTGACCTTAAAAAAAGAAACCTAAAAAATTAAATGATCACCTTTTACCTGCCATTAAAAATAAAGAAATAAGAAAGTAAATAAATAAAGTTTGGTCTATTAACATACAAAATCAATTAAGCCACATGGTAAATGCCATAAAGTGAAAAAAAAAAGAATTGCATATTTTTGGTCATCACTCCCCCCTAAAAAATGCAATAAAAAGCAATTATAACACTGTATGTACCTCAAATTGGTATTGATAAAAACAATACTTTGCCTAACAAATGTCAAGATTTCACACAGCTCACTCAATGGAAAATTGAAAACCTTACAGGTCCTGAAAAATGGAGACACAAACAAAAATGTTTTTCATACTTCTGATTTTTTTTTTACCACGTGTATAAAAAAAATCTAAGCAAGTTTGGTATTACTGTAATCATAATGACCTGGAGAAACATGTTATCAGGTCATTTTTACCACAAAAAACTTAAAAAATGTTGGAATTTAAATTTTTTTACCATTTTATCCTACTGGAATTTTTTTCCTATTACATTACATGGTAAAATAAACACTAATTCAAAACTACAACTTGTTCCACAAAAAACAAGTCCTCATGCACTTATGTAGAAAGAAAAATAAAAATGTTATGGCTTTTCGGGGAAGCCTAGGGAAAAATGCAAACATAAAAACGTTAGTGACCACCAATACGTCTTTTTTACTGATTTGAGATATAAGTGAATAGCATCCCCCGATGGGTGAAAATGCAGCAGCTGTTGGCTGTACGCTATAGCTGCATCAGCCACGATTAGTGCTGGCACTAAACATGACTCCTAAGGTGCTGCTGTCAATAGTGACTATGGCATTTAGATGGTTAACAGAGTGTGGGGGCTCCCTCTTTAACCCCATCGGCACCCTGAGATCATGATTGTGTGGGACTGATTTTTGCCATGGCAATTTACGGACAAATAACGGCCTTAGAATCTGCCAGGTATAGTGATCTGTTTAGAAGTTAGCAACATTTAAGTGGTAAAAATAAAATTTTTCATTCCTGCCATGCCACTTTGCATTAATTCCTGAAGAGCACCTAAACGGTTAATAAACTACCTGACAGTAGTTTTGAATAGGTTGAGGGGTACTGTTTTTAAAATGGTATCACTTTTTGGGAGATTCCAATATATAGGAACCCCAAAGTTATTTCAAAACTGAATAGATCCCTATAAATAAGTTTTGTAAATTTCCTTGAAAAAAAATGAAAAATTGCTGCTACACTTTTAAACCTTCCAAAATCCGAACAAAATAAAAAAACATTCTACAAATGGTGTTGATGTAAATCAGACATGAGGGAAATGCTATTTATTAACTATTTGTGTGGAATGACTATCTGGATTAAAAAGATAATCATTCAAACTTTGAAAATTGCCAATTTTTTTTAAATTTTGTCAAATTTCTGATATTTTTAGAAATAAATGCAAAACATAATCAACCTAGATTTACCATTAACATAAAGTACAATGTGCAACGAAAAAACAATCTCAAAATCACTGGGATATGTTGAAACACCCCAGGGTTATTGATACATAAAGTGACACTGGTCAGATTTGAAAAATTTGGCCTGGTCACTAAGAGTTTAAAAAAAGTGAGGGCCCTGTTTGCAAGCTTACAATCTATATGGAACTAGGAGAGACACAAAAGGTAAAATAAAGTGCTTGCCTTGTATGATCCAGCTATCATTATAATAAATAAGGAAATAAAAGCACAGCTGCAGGAACCGGTTGTAACATACCTGGCAGCGTCCTTGCATAGTGGTCCATCTCCCACTGTGCAAGAGCGCGCACTTGATCTCCAGTCCAGTCAGCTAGCCTGGCTTCCCTCCATGCTGTCTGCTTGCCTCTGTTTCTGCTGCTTAAGGGCGGCGCCCGATCACTTCCAGCTTCTTGTAGCTGCTGCAGGCACACCCCTTGTGCGTCCTCAGCCTATTGCTGTCTGTCACCTGGTATTTAACCCAGCTCCTCCCTGGAATCCATGCCTGAACATTGTGTTCTGTCAGTTGGCTTCCGGTCACTGATGTGCCAGGTCCTGTCTACGCTTCCTGCCTTGCGGTATCAGTTCCCGTGTCTGAACTGTGTCTTGTCTGAACTATCTTCTAGCCTGTTGTCTTCTGCCTATACTGGAGGCTGTATTTCCAGGCCAGTGTGAACACGCTCCTAGCCTGTTCTTTCCGCCTTTAGGGGCCACATACCTAGACCCGTTCCTGTATCTTGCCAGTTCCTGTCTGAACACGCTCCTAGCCTTTTTGTTCCGCCTTCTAGGGGCTGCATACCTAGACCCGCTCCTGTATCTTGCTGCTGTGTCTGTTCTTGTCTGAATACTCTCCTAGCCTGTTACCTGTTTTTCTCTATGTCCATACCTTCCCTTTTCCTGCAGAATCTGATCCCGTACCTAACTCCTACTCGTTGTCCCTGTACTCCCGTTTGTGAGTTTAGAGTCCACTCGCTACTTCATTGCAAGTATCCTGTGTGTACCTGGTTCTGCCTTTCCCTTCCAGTCTGTTCCGTGTGAACAGAGCCCTGTCCCCTCTGCTCTGCCTTGCTAGCTGCTCCGGCAGTCTCGCTCTGCTCTGACCCTTTGCTCGCTGCTCCGGCAGTCTCGCTCTGCTCTGACCCTTTGCTCGCTGCTCCGGCAGTCTCGCTCTGCTCTGACCCTTTGCTCGCTGCTCCGGCAGTCTCGCTCTGCTCTGACCCTTTGCTCGCTGCTCCGGCAGTCTCGCTCTGCTCTGACCCTTTGCTCGCTGCTTCGGCAGTCTCGCTCTGCTCTGACCCTTTGCTCGCTGCTTCGGCAATCTCGTCCTGCTCCTCTCTCGCTCACCGCTCCAGGCGGTCTCGTCTTGTTCTGCTCTTGCTCGCCGCTCTGGGCGGCCTCACTCTGCTGTTTGTCCACCGCATCTGCGGTTCTGTTCCTGAGTCTGTACTGGGTCCTATCCACTCGGTGCTCCAACCTGTCGTACCTGCCAGTACCTCCCTGCCTGCATACCAGTCGGGCTTACCAGCATCCGCCAATCTGCATACCAGCCGTGTCTGCCTATACCCAGCAGTCTGTGTGCCAGCCTAACCTGCCTGTTCCTGTATTCCCCTGTGTGGATCAACAGCCGTGTCCGGGGTCTGTCCTGGAGTAGCACCTGGTCCTTCTGCTCGGTTCCTCCTTGGTGCACTGGCGTCGTATGCTGTCATGCGACCCTGGTCGGATCGGGTGGATACTTAGTTACGCCCCTCCAGGTATTCACTCTCCGGCACGGTCCAGTGGAATCACTACATACACACGCACACACCACTCAGCCCGGGCGTGTGCATTACACCGGTCATCAGTCAGTATCTGTATAAGTACAGATATAAAGTGCTGATGAGTGGATGGAGGGTGTAGAAACAGATAATAGAAATTACCAGATTCTGAGGAAAATTTAGAAAGGGACAGCAGTTAGATTAGTGAGGTGATGTCTAAAGAGATGTGTTTTTAGGGCATGCTTGAAACTCTTCATATTATAAATTAATTGGAGTACCTGAGGTAGTGAATTCCAGAGTACTAGTGCAGCACGAGAAAAGACTTAGAAATGAAGGATGTTAGACTTACATCATTAGCAGAACTGAGAGGTCAGTGCAGAATTGTGGAGAGCTTTGTGTGTAAGTGTGAAAGTTTATGTTGTATTCTGTAGCAAATAAACAGCCAGTGCAATGACTGGTGCAGGATGGAGGCACCGTTGTAGTGGCTGGATAGAACTATGACCCTAGCTGCTGCATTCAGGACAGACTGGTGAGGAGAGTTTAAGAAGTGGGAGACCGATTAGTAGAGAGTTGCAGTAGTCCAGACGAGAATGAATAAGAGCAACAAGTAGGAATTTTTGCAGTTTTAAAGTAAGAAAAGGGTGGATTCTAGAGATGTAGAGGTGCAGGTGACATGGGTGTACGAATGACTAGATATAGGTAGCGAAGGAATGATCTGAGTCAAATATAATCCCAAGACAGTGCTTAAGCAGCTTTGGCATTAATACATTTGGAAAACAATATTCCTGTGCAAAACTCCAGTCTTAATTAAACAGTTTTTGGGATAATTTTCTCAATCAAAGCCAAAAGTGGATTTCCAAGGAAAATATAAAAGAAAGACTTCTCTTTCAAGCTGGACCCATTTATGGCTCTGGCTCAAAAAAATGCAAGCCCCTCTTCTGGCAATCAAGGAAAGGAGGGGGCAGCAGTGGGACCTATATCAATTTAACAGTTATTAACTATCCACTGAATAGGTAATAACTTGTTTAATCTGGGATAACCCTTTAATTTCTTCCATAATAGGTGTTCATTATGCCTAGACATATAGCTATTTTATATCTTTTCAGATATTAAAACAATGACACTGATTAACAAGGCAGTGTTTACAGATCTCATTTTAGCGAACTGTCACTGCTTTAACACCGGAAATGACAAATAATTCATGAGTTATTACTTTTGCTTTATTGGAAATATGAAAGTTATCATAGCTGTTGCAGGCACAAAATGTAATTGAAGGCCCATAAAACTGCGCTTCTGGTTTCTCTAATACTGTTTTTCTGACATGTGCAAAATTGATAGCATATTGTGCACGCAATAAAATATTGTGTAACATACACAGCTGAGAGAATATGACAGCTGCCAAAGCACACTGTGTAGATGAAATATCAATGTAAAGTGAAAGACAGTGGAGAGTCACTAGGCTAAATATGGCACCAGTTGTCTTACAGGCCTTGCACCTGCTTTAGACATTTTGTGGCTTGTCCGATAATTGGGGTTGCTTTGTTATCGTTTTCAAAAAGGGGTGTGCTTCAATATATAATTCCATGCAAGGTTGCCAACCTGAATTTTTACTTTTTCTGGACAGCTTGTCAAAAAATCATGGACAGTCTACATCTTTTACGGACACATTGGAAAATCATGACAAATCATTATAAGTGATACATGTCTACAGGCCTTAATTCTGATATGAAAACATTAGATGCACCCACTGAACTGTAACATGGTGATAATTGCAATCAGCATAATCTGTCTAAATGTCTTCACCTTAAAGGGAATCTGTCAGCAGGTTTTTGCTACCTCATCTGAGAGCAGCCTGATGTAGGCAAAGAGAAGCTGAATCCAACTATGTATCACATAGATTACTGGGTACAGACGTTTTCACGCAATCAGAGCTTTTAGATTTAGCAATGAAGCAAAGCTGAGGAAGCTAACCCCTCCCACACCAGGCTCTGTATTTACAATATCCATAGACAGTGAGCTGCTTATCACAAGAGGGGGAGTGTTGGACCAGGGCTCACACAACTAGCTAGTCACAGCAATGATAAGCTACTGGTGGTAAAACAATCATAGTAAGCAAACTAAATCTCAGTGCTTGATAAGAGACGCATTGTTGAAATCAGTATTTTAACCAGGGCTGTGGAGTCGGGAGTCGTGGAGTCGGAGTCAGAGCCCATTTTGGTGGAGTCGGAGTCGGTATAAAATGGACCAACTCCAACTCCTAAAATATATAATACATTGGGTACAGTAGTTCAATGCAGTTTGTGGGGAATATTTTTTCATAAAAATTTGGGAAAGTTATGAAACGTCCTATAAATGTCTGTCCTATTCCTGATCTAAGGGTCTAGACTTTTAGGTGAGATTAATCTGTGCTACAGTAAATTTATCACTTAAACATGAGCCATGTATGAGGGAGTCGGAGTTGGAGTCGGAGGTTTGGCTTACCGACTCCACAGCCCTGGTTTTAACCCTTGCCTTATGCTGCCTACAGATTACATAGCAAAACCCTGCTGAGGGATACCTTTAAAAAAAAATCCCAGACGCCCCCCCTTTTTTAAGGACATAGGAAAAAGTACCTTATTTTTACAGACAGTACTGGACAACTGGCTACCCTGATGCAATGTGGCAAAAAATGTATAGCACAAAGTAAGCTAGCTAATAAGTGGGGTAAATAAATGTAGTGCATCATCAGATTGTCCATTCTATTACCTAGCATTAGCCATT
Source organism: Phyllobates terribilis (assembly GCF_046119375.1). Classification (NCBI taxonomy): domain Eukaryota; kingdom Metazoa; phylum Chordata; class Amphibia; order Anura; family Dendrobatidae; genus Phyllobates; species Phyllobates terribilis. The sequence goes on from NW_027362762.1 coordinate 796,749,966, forward strand.
GTGATAAATTTGCTGCATTTTAACACTGTCTCATCTATGGTTGCGATGACATCACAACCGCCCCCTGGCAGCACCTGACACCTAAGGCAGAAACCGCTGGAGAGTGGTCAGGTGAGTATGTGACAGAGCCTGCTGTATTCATGAAGGAAGCACCCCCACTTCCTCCCAAACCCTCATCAGTAACTGACAGCCACCCATTACACGTGCAGATATACCACCATAAGTCACTGATAAGGTGCCTGGGAGGAGGCCATATTCTGTAAGTACTATGAGACAAATGGCACCATATTTTTTGTGCTATTCTGGCTAATAAAACAGCGGACCTGTCCCAAAAATATGCTGAATATTATTGTGACAGATGTGCTTTAAAGAGGACCAAGTCAAAAGTGGCCCCATATTTTGCTATTGTTTTATTCCTGCTGATCACCTGTGTATTGTTTTTGTTTTTTTCAAATCTGCCACACGGTTCCAGAGATATGGCTCTTTGTAATCATTGCTAATTTTTATGGTCTTTACCAAGGGATGTTGATCACAGGGTAATAATGCAGAATCACATGAACCATGACATTTTCCAAAAGAATCAAGTGAGCCTCGACCCCTTGATGAAGATTAGGTTATAATTTATGTAAAGTTCCACTGAATGTTACCAGACAGTCTCTGGGGGGGGTGTAATTCTTCCCCTGCATCAGGTTGACCAATCATAAGCAGCATCACACAGGGGAGAAAAGAACACACCCTCACCCCTTCACTGATTTCTGCAGCTGCTATGTAGAGATATAGCAGAGCTGAGATATGTATCATTACTAACCCTTTCAGATCTCATCTCACAGCAGCCAGTGTGGGGGGATGGTGAGTACTGACAGCACTGTGAGATAAGATCAGGTAGGCTTTGTAATGATTTATAACTTAGCTTTGCTGTATCTCTACACAGTGACTGCAAAGAACAATGAGAAGAGGAGGGCATGTTCTTTATTCACCTGCATATAACTGGTCAACCTCATGCAGTGGAAGAAGTACACGGTGACGCCCCACAGACAAATCTCTGGTAACACCCTTTGAACTATATTATAACTTACAACATAAACTTTATAAACTAATATTTCCACAACGGAGAAGAGAAGTAAAAAAAAAAACTGTTTTATTGTCCTAAGCAGCCACTATTCCATCATGGCCAGTTCTACATGCTAAAACGGGTGAAAGGTCCTTTTTTAAAGGGATATATCAGCTTTGGACAATTCTTATTTCTCAACAGGGATTCCTAACAATAACTCATCAAAAAATGTGTGACACAAAGAAAACTCCAAACAAGTGTTCAATTTCCCTGCAGCACTCCCACAGAATTAAAACAATTCACTATTATTTTACTGAAATCTTTGTTTTATCATGTAATACCTGCTTCTCTAATGTAAAAATACTTTGCATCCATTTTTCCAATGTTCCTATTCTTTTCTTTCAGAATTCTCTATTAGGGTAATTAATAATTGGGTTTGGAAACCTAATGGATGAAAGTAATTTTCCACTTACTAAATCATAAAAGGCTATTTGAGTCAGGTAAAGACATAGTATATTAAGTAGATCACATTCCTTGCTCACTGTGGATCGGGCCATGACATACAGTAGTCGGTAAATTGACACAATGATTGTAAGCTCAAGGGCAACCTAATAAGTAGCGGAGCTTGGCTGAGAGTGTTATACAGGATGTCCATGAGCACGAATACAAATATACCAATAAAATGAAGTCTGCTCTGCTCATGAAAACTGTGGAAGTCAATGATGTTTAAGGGCAAACTGATGGTAACTTCATTATATCAGATAAAATAACATCTATTTGCATTTTCCCTAAATATATTGATGTATAAAACAAATCCATAAAAGCCATAAAGCTTATTACAAAGATAAGAGCATTCTGCTCCTTTACTTTATTATATATAAGTGCTAATGAGAGAAGCATCAGGCACATACGTGGGTGGAGGACAATGTTTTGTAATACAGATTATTGCAGCTTTGCAAATATTTAGGTCACATTTCCTTGTGGAAGAATGATTTCAGGTCAGAACTGTAGCAAGGCTTTCCTTCACCTGGGGCAAAAGTACAGTTCACTATCCTGGCCCTCCAATTAAATACCTTGGCCAAGGCAGAAGTGTTTTTTTTTAGCCCCCATTTACACCCAAACACTCAGATTTCACACAGATGTGTGAATGCATCCCGATGCCTCAGTTTTTGAGTGCTGTCCGACATGCTTGAAGTCTCACAGATCCATTCAAACATCCATGAAAATGACAGATTCGAGAATGAGATTGGTGAAACTTGGAGCATGTCTGAGCTGACACAGAGGATGAGAATAGGACGTACTCAGCGGGTCTGTGTGTTGTCCGATAAAAAATCATGCAAAATACTGACATTCATAAGGATGTGGAGACTGGAGCAATGTACCTTTTCTTCAATACGTACAAATATTTACACTGTCACCTAAGAATGCACTGACCGATAAGTCTGCAGTCATATGAATCCCACCCATTGCACACACTGTGCGCTGCAGGGATTCGCCGGTTTCAGACCCGGGACCCGAGGATATGTATGAGTTATATAAACCCATAGGCGGGTTATAATGAGGGCAATCTTGGCTACCGCTCGGGGCCCGGTGCTCTGGGGGGCCCATGGCAAAATTGCCCTCATTATAATATGTGCGGTGCGGCGGCGCCAATGCAGCACACACCAGCAGGCAGAGGCGGTGGGGCCCCCGGACCGCTCCCCCAGCAGCTGCGCAGTGCCCCTGCTTCTTTGTCGGCCGTGCCAGCACTGCACCTGTTAACTTCCCTGTGTGCGGCCGTGTCTGCTAGTGTGATGTCACGCACTGCTACTTACCACCGGAAAGGAGCTGGACGACTGGAGCCGAGCCGGGGGATGGTGAGGGTGTGTGTCTGTGTGTGTCACAGTGTGTGTGTGTGTGTCACAGTGTGTCTGTGTGTGCAGATATCATTGTGTGATGTCTGTTTTATATGTATTTTTGTGTTTCAAATGTGTTTATGCGTGTATGTACAGTATATGTCTGTATATGTTTGTGTGTGTGTGCATGACAGCGTGCAGCCTCCTCCCGCTGTATCTGGAGGGCACTGTGCCTCCTCCCGCTGTATCCGGGGGGTGCCGTGCGGCCTCCTCCCCATGTATCTGGGGGGCACCGTGCGGCCTCCTCCCGCTGTATCTGTGGGGCGCCGTGCGGCCTCCTCCCACTGTATCTGCGGGGCGCCGTGCGGCCTCCTCTCCTTGTATCTGGGGGGCGCCGTGTGGCCTCCTCTCGCTGTATTTGGGTGGCGCCATGCGGCCTCCTCCCGCTGTATCTGGGGGGAGCCGTGCGGCCTCCTCCCACTGTATCTGGGGGGCGCAGTGCGGCCTCCTCCTGCTGTATCTGGGGGGCGAAGTGCGGCCTCCTCCTGCTGTATCTGGGGGGCGCCGTGCGACCTCCTCCCCTTGTATCTGGGGGGCGCCGTGAGGCCTCCTCCCTCTGTATCTGGGGGGCGCCGTGCGGCCTCCTCCCGCTGTATCTAGGGGGTGCCGTGCGGCCTCCTCCCGCTGTATCTGGGGGGCGCTGTGTAGCCTCCTCCCGCTGTATCTGGGGGGAGCCGTGCGGCCTCCTCTCGCTGTATCTGGGGGGAGCCGTGCAGCCTCCTCTCGCTGTATTTGGGTGGCGCCGTGTGGCCTCCTCCTGCTGTATCTGGGGGGAGCCGTGCGGCCTCCTCCCGTTGTATCTGGGGGGGGGCCATGCGGTCTCCTCCCGCTGTATCTGGGGGGCACCGTGCAGCCTTCTCCCACTGTATCTGGGCGGCGCCGTGCGGCCTTCTCCCGCTGTATCTGGGGGGCGCCGTGCTGCCTTCTCCCGCTGTATCTGGGGTGCGCCGTCCCGCTGTGTATAGATGGCTACTTGCGGCCTCCTGTGTATAGATGGCTACGTGCAGCCTCCCGCTGTGTATAGATGGCTACGTGCGGCCTCCCGCTGTGTATAGATGGCTACTTGCGGCCTCCTGTGTATAGATGGCTACGTGCGGCCTCCCGCTGTGTATAGATGGCTACGTGCGGCCTCCTTCTGTGTGTATATGGCTATGTGCTTTCTCTCGCTGTGTATAGATGGCTACGTGCGGCCTCCTGCTGTGTATAGATGGGTAAGTGCGGCCTTCCGCTGTGTATAGATGGCTACGTGAGGCCTCCCGCTATGCGTGTATGTATATGTCTGTATATGTTTGTGTGTGCATGACTGCATGCGGCCTCCTCCCACTGTATCTGGAGGGCACTGTGCCTCCTCCGGCGGTATCTAGGGGGCGTCGTGCGGCCTCCTCCCCTTGTATCTGGGGGACGCCGTGCGGCCTCCTCCCGCTGTATCTGGGGGGCGCCATGCGGCCTCCTCCTGCTGTATCTGGGGGGCGCCGTGCGGCCTCCTCCCGCTGTATCTGGGGGACGCTGTGCGGCCTCCTCCCACTGTATTTATGGGTGCTGTGCAGCCTCCTCCTGCTGTATCTGGGAGTGCCGTGCGGCCTCCTCCCGATGTATCTGGGGGGAGCCGTGCAGCCTCCTCTCGCTGTATTTGGGTGGCGCCGTGAGGCCTCCTCCTGCTGTATCTGGGGGGAGCTGTGCGGCCTCCTCCCGTTGTATCTGGGGGGGGCCATGCGGCCTCCTCCCGCTGTATCTGGGGGGCGCTGTGCAGCCTTCTCCCACTGTATCTGGGGGGCGCCATGCGGCCTTCTCCCGCTGTATCTGGGGGGCGCCGTGCTGCCTTCTCCCGCTGTATCTGGGGTGCGCCGTGCGGCCTCCTCCTGCTGTATCTGGGGGGCGACTCCTGGCCTCCCGCTGTGCATAGATGGCTATGTGCGGCCTCCTGCTGTGTATAGATGGCTACGTGCGGCCTCCCGCTGTCTATAGATGGCTACGTGCGGCCTCCTTGCGTATAGATGGCTATGTGTGGCCTCCCGCTGTGTATAGATGGCTACGTGCGGCCTCCTGCTGTGTACAGATGGCTACATGCGGCTTCCTGCTGTGTATAGATGGCTACGTTCGGCCTCCTGCTGTGTATAGATGGCTACGTGCGGCCTCCTGCTGTGTATAGATGGCTACGTGTGGCCTCCCGCTGTGTATAGATGGCTACGTGCGGCCTCCCGCTGTGTACAGATGGCTACGTGCGGCCTCCCGCTGTGTATAGATGGCTAAGTGCGGCCTCCTGCAGTGTATAGATGGCTAAGTGCGGCCTTCTGCAGTGTATAGATGGCTACGTATGGCCTATTGCTGTGAATAGATGGCTACGTGCGGCCTCCTGCTGTGTATAGATGGCTACATGCGGCCTCCCGCTGTGTATAGATGGCTACGTGCGGCCTCCTGCTGTGTATAGATGGCTATGTGCGGCCTCCTGCTGTGTATGGGAGGATTGTGGCAGCTCATATTGTGTGTAGGGTCTCATATTGTATATAGGTGATGTCAGCATACTTAATTGTGCTCAATATTAAGTCATACAATTAATGTAAAAAAAATGATTATAATATATTAATATTGTGCCAAATTAATTTCATATGAACTATCACATGATCTATCAAAGGGGATCATGTGATATGTCACATGAAACATCAGGTGTGTGTGTGTGGAGGAGGGGGGCCCACGCCTTCTAAACTGCCCGGGGTCCTTTCTACTTTTAATCCACCCCTGTATATACCCCCGGCCAGTGAGTGCGTCCTTGCTCCATTCACTTGTATTGACCGAGGCCACGCCCTGTCTAGTGACGCGAAGGGCTGTGTCGGAGCCCATTTTGGTGGAGTCGGAGTTGGTATAAAATGGACCGACTCTGACTCCTAAAATATATAATAAATTGGTTACAGTAATTCAATGCAGTTTGTGGGGAACATTTTTTTATAATAATTTGGGAAAGTTATGAAATGTCCTATAAATGTCTGTCCTATCCCTGATCTAAGGGTCTAGACTTTTAGCTGAGATGAATCTGTGCTACAGTAAATTCATCACTTAAACATGAGCCATGTATGAGGGAGTCGGAGTCATGGAGTCAGAGTCGGTGTCATGGAAATTAAGGAGTCGGAGTCGGAGGTTTGGCTTACCGACTCCACAGCCCTGGTGACGCAGACGTCTATGGAGCGAGGATGCGTCCACTGGCGTTATATATGGAGATGGCTACTCCTAGTAAGCACCTGTACAAATCTATTTTCTGTTTGGAAGTGACAGCAGTCTTTTGATATTCCTCCAATGGTAAAACACCTCACAGAGGAAAGCTGCTTTTCTATTGGAGGAGACTGATGGACAGGTCTGATCAGACGTTCCTCCACCAGAAGCCATTGCATGGACTGGAAAGCTGGTCAGTGTGTAAGGAAAGCTGCACTAACGAGAGAAAGTGGCCGATGTCTTAGGTCTTTTTTTGAGCATAAAACTGTCATAATTTCTCAGCCAGCCCCAGCAATCACCTTGCTGAAGATGAGAGGATTGTGCTCATACTAATCATGGGGCATTGGGGTTAAGCATATAGGATCAGCGATATTTCTGACCCTCGGTGTTAAAGGGATTCTGTCAGTAGGATGAACCCTCCTAAGCCGTCTATATGGGAATGCTGGTCATAGGAAGCTGAATAAAATGATATGTTGTTATCTGGATTTTGAAGTCTTATTCTAGAGAAATCAACATTTTTCTTATATGCAAATGAGCTATTAAAATCTATTGGGTGGACACTGATCTGCATGAGAATCTGCCCCCAGGGCTTGTTTTAGATAACAGGGGAGTTCCCAGTGTGATGTGTAATGGCCGCTCTCTGCTCTCCTGATCTCACTGCAGAGCTGTGTGTGATTATACCTTACACATCTGCAGGTTCTTCTCAGCTTCCATCTCACAGGCAGACAGGGCTGTAATACAGCAGAGCTGTGAGAGCTGCAGCTGCTAACGTATTTGTGATGAGACAAAGTTCAGTTCCACTGTATTGTGTTAGTTACATATCTCACACTAGTAACATCCCCTTTTATATAAAACTAGATGGTGGCCCGATTCTAATGCATCGGGTATTCTAGAATAGGTATGCGGCCGACGGGGCGCAATTAGCAGAGCGGTGTTTAAATTTTGCGCCAAAATCGCTGATTGGTCGCGTTCGGCAACCGCGACCAATCAGCAAAGCGGTGTTTAAATTTGGCAGCAATATTGGTGATTGGTCGCGGGTGGCGGCCGCGACCAATCAGCGAACCGTGTTAGTGAGGACTGGAGAGCGTGTTTAAATTTGGCACCAAAATCGCTGATTAGTCACGACCAATCAGCAGACCGGTGTTTAAATTTGGCGCAAAATTTAAACAACGCTCTGCTGATTGGTCGCGGCCGTCAGCCGCGACTAATCAGCGACTTTGGGGCCAAATTTAAACCCCGCTCTGCATCGCTCTGCTGATTGGTCGCGGTCGCCGGCCTCGACCAATCAGCAGAGCGTTGTTTAAATTTGGCGCCAATCTGGCTGATTGGTCGCGGATGGCGGCCGCGACCAATCAGCAGAGCGGTGTTTAAATTTGGCGCCAAAATCGCTGATTGGTCACGGACGGCGGCCGCGACCAATCAGCGAACCGTGTTAGTGAGGAATGGAGAGCGTGTTTAAATTTGGCAGCAAAATTGCTGATTAGTCGCGGCCGGCGACCAATCAGCAGAGTGTTGTTTAAATTTGGCGCCAATCTCGCTGATTGTTCGCGGCTGACGGCCGCGACCAATCAGCAGAGTGAGGTTTAAATTTGGCGCCAATACTGCTGATTGGTCGCGGCCGGCGACCGCGACCAATCAGCAGAGTGGGGTTTAAATTTTGCGTCAATACTGCTGATTGATCTCCGCCAGCGACCGCGATCAATCAGCAGAGCGTTGTTTAAATTTGGCGCCAATCTCGCTGATTGGTCGCGGCTGGCGTCCACGACCAATTAGCACAGCAGTTTTTAATGTCGCGGCAAGATCGGTGATTGGTCGCGGCCGCTATTTAAATGTGGCGCCCAAATCGGTGATTGGTCACGGTCAGCGTCCGTGACCAATCAGCACAGCAGTGTTTAAATGTGGCGCTAAGATCTGTGATTGGTCGCGGCCGCTATTTAAATGTGGCGCCCAAATCGGTGATTGGTCGCGGGCAGCGGCTGCGACCAATCAGCAGAGCGGTGTTTAACTTTAGCGCCAAGATCACTGATTGGTCGCGTGCGGAGAGCGCGACCAATCAGCGAATCGTATTGGTGAGGAGCGGGGAGCGGAATCGTATTAGTGAGGAACGGGGAGCGCCGCTGCCTGTGCGGATACTTCCACTCCGAGAAGCCGGGAGATGAGCGACTGCTCGCAGCAGAAGTATCCCGACCCGCAGCGCCGCTCCCCGGTCCTCCCTTCACACCCTAGCTGCTGATATCTCCACAGTATCCGCATAGTGTTACAAAGGTCCGGACATTTGTGTGAAAAATGGCTGATTGGTCGCTGGCGCTGCCCGCGACCAATCACCGATTTGGGCGCCAAATTTAAATATCGGCCGCGACCAATCACCGATCTTGGCTCCACATTTAAACACCGCTGTGCTGATTGGTCGCGGCCGATATTTGAATTTGGCGCCCAAATCGGTGATTGGTCACGGGCAGCGCCGGCGACCAATCAGCGATTTTTAACACAAATGTCCGGACCTTTGTAACACCATGCGGATACTGTGGGTACATCAGCGGCTAGGGTGTGAAGGGAGGACCGGGGAGCGGCGCTGCGAGTCCGAATACTTCTGCTGCGAGCAGTCGCTCATCTCCCGGCTTCTCGGAGTGGAAGTAGCCGCACAGGCAGCGGCGCTCCCCGGTCCTCACCAATACGATTCCGCTCCCCGCTCACCAATACTATTCGCTGATTGGTCGCGCTCTCCGCACGCGACCAATCAGTGATCTTGGCGCTAAAGTTAAACACCGCTGTGCTGATTGGTCGCCGACGCTGTGCGCGACCAATCACCGATTTGGGCGGCACATTTAAATAGCGTCCGCGACCAATCAGTACAGCGGTGTTTAAATGTGGAGCCAAGATCGGTGATTGGTCACGGCCGATATTTAAATTTGGTGCCCAAATAGGTGATTGGTCGCGGGCAGCGCCAGCGACCAATCAGCGATTTTTAACACAAATGTCCGGACCTTTGTAACACCATGCGGATACTGTGGGGACATTAGCGGCTAGGGTGTGAAGGGAGGACCGGGGAGCGGCGCTGCGGGTCGGGATACTTCTGCTGCGAGCGCCCGCTCATCTCCCTGGTTCTTGCAGCGGAAGTATCCGGACAGGCAGCGGCGCTGACATCCAATTGGTCGCGGACGCTATTTAAAATAGCCGCACAAATCGGTGATTGGTCGCTGTCTTGGCCCGCGACCAATGACTGATCTTGGCGCCAAAGTTAAACACTATTGTGCTGATTGGTCGCGGACGCTGACCGTGACCAATCACCGATTTGGGCGCCAAATTTAAATATCGGCCGCGACCAATCACCAATTTGGGCGCCAAATTTAAATATCGGCAGCGACCAATCACCGATCTTGGCTCCACATTTAAACACCGCTGTGGTGATTGGTCGCGGCCGATATTTAAATTTGGCGCCCAAATCGGTGATTGGTCGCGGGCAGCGTCGGCGACCAATCAGCACAATAGTGTTTAAGTTTTGCGCTAAGATCAGTGATTGGTCGGGTCCGAAGACCGCGACCAATCATCGAATCGTCTTGGTGAGGACCGGGGAGCGGCGCTGCCTGTGCAGATACTTCCGCTGCGAGAACCCGGGACATAGCGGGCGCTCGCAGCAGAAGTATCCCGACCCGCAGCGCCGCTCCCCGGTCCTTCCTTCCGCATGGAGGTCAGCGGCGCCGGCGGTCCTTCCACTGCTACCGGCCGAGAGATGAGCGCCTCGCGCCGCTCATCTCCCGGCTGCATCTCCGTCCCGCAGATGGGTCCGGCGGTCGGGTTCCTTCTGCTGTTGCCGGCCGGGAGATGAGCGCCTGGAGCCGGTCATCTCCCGGCTGCATCGCCGCTCAGCTCCGTCCCGCAGATGAGCCGCTAACGGCCGCCATCTTTTTTTAGAAATCCCCCGGCGCTGATTGGCCGCTGCCGGACCAATGAGCGACGCGGGATTTCCTGGACAGACAGACAGACAGACAGACGGGATAAGACGATTATATATATAGATAATCTCTGGAGGCAGACTTTCATGCAGATCAGTGTCCGGTCCATAGTCCTGAACAGCTTATTTAAATACAAGAAAACGTGGATTTCTCTGGAATAAGACATCGAATTGTAGATATCAAGTATAATTTTATTCAGCTTCCTATGATCTTCTAGCCCATATAGATGGCTTAGGAGGGTTGATCCAACTGAAAGATTTCCTTTAAGCAGTCAGGATCAGAGTTATCTCTGTCCCTTGGTGTTAATGAAGCCAAGATCAGAGTTATCTCTGACCTTGGGTGTTGAAGTAAGAATGTGGCTGTCAGTTAAAGCCACACTCCCTCTCCTGATCATTTGGACACAACAGCAGTATCCAAGCAATCACTGGTAATGTACACGTACAAATGGAATTGATTGTTAATGGCTTTATCTAAATTAATGACTAACAATTTTTTCTAAGATGCAGGAAAATCAAAGTTTTGCGAGAGGGCCCCAGGTTCAGGAAACAGAGTGGCAGCTCTTCTGTGAAAAATATGGAGGTACAGTAAGGCCACAATAAAGTCTGATTATAGTCTTTTTTATGATGGAGAAAGTAAGGGAGGCAACGGTGGCACTGAGGAGATCCTGCATTCCATTTAGGCTTGCCATGTAATGCTTTGGAGGAGTGCCCTTTAAATCAGGGTTCCCCAACTCCAGTCCTCAAGGCCCATCAACAGGTCATGTTCTCAGGATTAGTATTGCACAAGTGATAATTACATCACCTGCATAGGCAATAATTCACCTGTGTAAGGCTATGTGCCCACGATGCAGAAATGAAGCAGAAAAATTCTGCAGCTTTTCTGCATGTTCTTGGCAGTCAAAAACGCTTGCGGATTTTACAAGCGTTTTTGACGCGTTTTTGCAGCGTTTTTACATGCGGATTTGCCATGCGTTTTTCTAGTGCATTGGGACCTCAAATCCGCATGCAGAAACGCACAAATAATGGACATGCTGCGGATTTTTGAGCGCATCAAAAACGGGCATTGAAATTGCGGATTCTCATTGGGGACCAAGGGGGACGGATTACCAAGCGTTTCACAAGCGTTTACGCTGCGGAAATTCCGCAGCATATACGCTTGTAAAACGCTACGTGGGCACATACCCTAATAGTAAGGAAATCCTGAAAACATGACCTGCTGGTGGGTCTTGAGGACTGGAGTTGGGGAGCCCTGCTTTAAATCATCAAGTCATGATTACTAAAAAATACATTCTGAGCAAGTTGAACAGAAGTTAGTTTCTAATTAATTATTGCAAACTCAAAAGGTCTGTATGTGAGTGACATAAAACCCACACATCAGCAACTCCATGGGAACGCCTACATATAAGGCACACTCAGAATAAAAATAGTCAAGCCATTTTGCTCAATAAACACCCACCGTTCACAATTAACATAAAAGGAGAGCGCATAAAAGAAAAAATGTTATTTCTTCGCTTAGAGCAATACATCTTGTGTGGTCTCAATTCTACTGAAGGTATATGTCGTTTTTAACTCCTAAAATCTTAACATTAGTATCTGTATCCCATCCGTGTATCATCAGTGTGTCTGTTCTTTACATTAGTATTCTATCTGTATACCATCAATGAGTCATCCACATGTCTGTTTTTAACATCCGTATGGCATACGTTTTTATACATCAACATTTAAAAGAATTTACAGGACCAAATAGCTATGTTAATAACTTTAATGTATCTGTAAAAAAAAATGAATGCAATACAAATGATCCATATGGGATCCGTTTCTATTTTACACACTCATAGACTTCAATGGGTGAGTCTTATCCAAAATTCAGAAGGAACTAGTGCATACTGGACAGCCCTATTTAATAACATTGGTTTGTGTGCTGTCGAAATAAATTTAACCCGCACAGTACATACAACATGCTCATCTGAACAAGCCCTTAGGCTACATTCATACATACGGGTCTATTTATTTATTTTACTCACTTATATAGTGCCATTAATTCCACAGTGCTTTACAGACATTATCAGCATTGATAATTTTGCATTGAGTGGAGCACTGCCTGCACCTGTTTTTATGGCTGTATGTTCATACAACAGGTAGATCTTATATGCTGTCGGTAAGGTGGTGCAGGCTCTCTTACTATTTATTATCAGCATTGTCCCCACGGGCTCACAATCTACATTCCCTATCAGTATGTCTTTGGAGTGTGGAAAGAAACTGGAGAACTTGAAGGAAACCCATGCAAACACGGGGAGAACATACAAACTCCTTGCAGATGTTGTCCTTGGTTGGATTTGAACCCAGGACTCCAGCGCTGCAAGGCTGCAGTGCTAACCACCGAGCCACTGTGCAGCCCCATTTTTACATCCATGAAAAACAGATGATTTTTCTTCCACGTGTCATGCCTCCATTTTTTTTCTCACTGAAGCAGGTAGACTGTCTAAACTTTTATCCAGTGACTCTTAACAATGGCTATGTGAAAAACGGATGAAACGTGAATGGATTTACAAAGTATATTTTTTATTTTTCATCAGTGTTTAACAGATCGTTATAGGCTTTATTCCCCGAGTCTGATCCATTAAACGAGTAATTATATAACACGCATTGAGTCTCACTGATCGGTAGCACAAATCCATGTTTAAAATGCATGTATGTATAGATCAATGAAACTCTGAACGTGTGCTGCCGAAGGAAAAAACGGACAGCACGCAGACATGTTAAGCGGATGTGTGAATGCAGCCCTAGGTGGCAATTTCATAAGCGTAATTATGGAAATAATAAAGCAGTTACAGGTGCTCTCTTCTTTATGTGAATCACATCCATGGTTAAGGAATGAGTAATTGGGCTTCTGTATGCTTATCCCTTGATATTACTACGTGTAACAATGTCAATCTACTTCTTTACGCAATATACATACAACTAATGGAACTCAGTGTTATTTTAATACAGAGCTCAACATAGAGCTGCTCTCCTCCAAGACTGCCGACATAAAGCGTCCATAGAGTCTATCCTTATTCTTTGAGAAGAGCAGCGCACAACTGAGCACCTCTGTTTCTTCATTTTAACTATTGTGGGGGTCTTGCCATCCCCCTCAAGCATTTATTTGACTTTAAGCATAGCATTCAGACCCATAAAAGCAGAGACTTACTTCTCCAAGTACTTCAATGATCTCCCCAACTTTAAGTTCAAGTTCATCTTCATTCTGTGGTATATAACTAAAGGCCACTTGACATCTTCTCCGCCTCGATCGCTCACCTGTCCACATGAAGAGAATGAAGAGAGGTAAAAATATGTTTCTAATTCAAGCAAGATGACCACAACACAGACCATACAACCTATTCTCCCTTTTTTATACAAATCTTAGGAAAATATAGAATAGAATTTATTGGTACCAGGAGATCCTCTAAGCTTTCCAACAGTGATGAGCCACCCTTTAAATTAGTTTCCCTGAATAGCCAACTTGGCTCTTTAGGAAATAAAATTGTAAAATCATATACGACCCAATTTGTAAACCATACTTTCCATATTGTCCACTCACCACTTACCTGCCACTGATATGCCTGATCCCCTAGTCTGTGTAATATTTATAAGAGCGAGTGGCAACCAAAACTCAGGGCACATGCCCTACTCCCCGGCTCCATCCCTAAGGCAACATATTTCTGTGCAAAATTGGACCTTTCCATGTCATAATACTTGAAATACAAAATAATGAAATAAGGGAAATAAGGGAGCAAGGCCCTAAAAAAAATATCTTGGAACATCGATAAGAGGTGATCGGAAATAACATTGAGACTTTTATTTCATGAATCTGCAGCCTGTTAGGGCACCTAAAATCAGAGGATGTTAGAAAAAGTCTTTGATTTTCATATACTGTAGATAAAAAAATATTTCTCTGTTTGGTAATACCTTTTATTATAATCTGAAATAATATGTGCTAACCCATATTAAAGCAGGCAGGACAGATAGATCTTCCATTGTTTCCTATGATTAATTTTTAACTGAAACAGCAGCGACGGTTGAATACAATGCAAACTGATATTTTTCATGAGAACAGAAATAAAAGAAAGTACTTAACATTTTAGCTGTAAAAGAACCGAGTCACAGATGAACACAATATACTGTAGAACGCCTCTTCCCATTGGTTTATTGTGTGCGCTAATTCATAGGTGAGCACGAAGCAAAAGAAAAATGACTAAATGTAAAAATATAAATATCAGAGCTTGGAAAAGCCAATAAATACCATCTAATAACAAGTGCTAATTTTTTAGAAATATTTTTTCATATATTGCATAGAGTTATCTGAGTAAAAATCAGGCTATTGGGGCTTTTGTATAAGATAAAGCCTGGATGCTCTCGCCCTTGAAGGTGTCAAGGGAATTGTATTGATGAAAGCTACTGATGGAAGCACGCCAGGATAATTCATGTCATTCTTTTCTAGGTTTACTTACATGGAAAATATTTGCAATGTCAAAAAATCCTAACTTTTGTGTTCCAATTTTGTATCTCAAAATACAGTGTGCTGCAGAAAAAACGTGGGACATAACACACAAATATACACCACTACCAAGTAAGTTTGGTCGTGGCTAGATGAGACTTAACAACGTGTCACAGAATTGGCAGCACCAACGTCTGTGAGTAGCTGCTGAATTAGCAGGTTCTACTATATAACATTAAGCGCTGTATGAATATTTTGTATATTCTGTTTTGTGGTGCTCAATTTTTTATTTTAGCGATTTCCCCCAAACAATTTACACAATTGCTTATCTACACAAAACAATCAACATGTAGCTATATTGTTCTATCTAGCACACACATGTCAAACTCTGGCCCGTATGCCAAATTTGGTCCGCAGTGTGACTATATTTGGCCCGCGAAGTCGGCACTGCCCCCCTCCGGCATTGCACTTTTAACTGTATTGGCATCCTGGATTTCAAGCCCGGTGTCAAGCAGTGAAGAGCTGCAGAAGACAAGCTGCAGAGACCGGGAGCAGCGCGGGAACCCGGGTGGAGGTTTTTTTTTTTTTTAATATGCCATTAGTTTGCATGGAGGACTAAGTGGGGCCATTATACTGTATGGAGGACTATGTGGGGCTCATTATTCTGTATGGAGGACTATGTGGGGCCATTATACTGTATGGAGGACTATGTGGGGCCATTATACTGTATGGAGGACTATGTGGGGCCATTATACTGTATGGAGGACTATGTGGGGCCATTATACTGTATGGAGGACTATGTGGGGCCATTATACTGTATGGAGGACTATGTGGGGCCATTATACTGTATGGAGGACTATGTGGGGCTCATTATTCTGTATGGAGGACTATGTGGGGCCCATTATTCTGTATGGAGGACTATGTGGGGTCCATTATTCTGTATGGAGGACTATGTGAGGCCATTATACTGTATGCAGGGCTGTGTTGGGCCATTATACTGTATGGAAGACTATGTGAGGCCATTATACTGTATGGAGGACTATGTGGTGCCCATTATTCTGTATGGGGGACTATGTGGGGCCATTATACTGTATGGAGGACTATTTGGGGCCCATTATACTGTATGGAAACTATGTGGGGCCATTATACTGTATGGAGGACTATGTGGGGCCCATTATTCTGTATGGAGGACTATGTGGGGCCATTATACTGTATGGAGGACTATGTGGGGCCCATTATTCTGTATGGAGGACTATGTGGGGCCATTAAACTGTTTGGAGCACTATGTGGGGCCATTATACTGTATGGAGGACTATGTGGGGCCCATTATTCTGTATGGAGGACTATGTGGGGCCCATTATTCTGTATAGAGGACTATGTGGGGCCCATTATTCTGTATGGAGGACTATGTGGGGCCCATTATTCTGTATGGATGACTATGTGGGGCCCAACATTCGGTATGAAGGACTATGTGGGGCCCATTATTCTGTATGGAGGACTATATGGAGCCAATTATTCTGCATGGAGGACTATGTGGGGCCCATTATTCTGTAAAGAATGATAAGGAAAAACTTCCTCAATTGTAGACATTTTTTTAATAAATCACAAGGTTAGCCTGTGACTTTGTCCAAGCTTTTCATTTTGGCCCTCTGTGTATTTGAGTTTGACATCCCTGATCTAGCAGGATGATAAACTTTACTAAATGTGTGGAAATGTTCAAATGCTTACCCAATGAACAGTCGATCATTTTCAAGAATCTGGACTTCTGTTAGTAAAATGGTGTAACAGATAAATTGGACAACCAAAAAAAGTTCAGCTTTCATTTTTCAAACTGGTCCACAGACATGGAAGCTGCACTGTAGCTGTTTTTAATGTTAGACAATTTAATATAAGTGGGGACATTATGCTGTTTGAGGGGCTTTGGGAAAATCACATTATGTGAGGGGTTGTGGGGATGTCATACTTGTGTGAAGGGCTGAGGGAACATTATACTACTGTGAGGGACTGTGGGGACATAATACTGTGCGAAGGGCTGTGGTGTGGGGTCATAATACTGTGTGAGAGGCTGTGGGGACAAAATACTGTGTCAGGGGCTGTGCGGACAAAATACTGTGTGAGGGGCTATGGGGACTTGAAACTGTGAGAAGGGCTGTGGGGACATGATATTTGTGTGAAAGGACCATAACAATGTGAGTGGCTATGGAGACATAATACCGTGTGAGAGGCTTAAGGGACATCACACTATGCGAGGGGCTATGGGGACATCATACTGTGTGAGGGGCTGTGGGGGCATCATACTTTTTTGGGGGGCTGTAGAGCCATAGTACTGTGTGACGGGATGTAGGGATATAATACTGCATGTGGGGCTTTGGGGACATAATGCTGTGTGACGGGCTGTGGAACCATAATACTATGTAAGGAGCTTTGGGGTCATCTTAATGTGTGAGGAGTTGTGGAGACCTCATACTTGTTTGTGGGGACATCATACTGTGTGAGGAGCTGTGGGGACATCATACTTGAGTCGGAGGCCCATAATAATGTGTGCATGGTTGTTGAGGCATCATACTTGTGTGGAGGGCTGTAGGGATATACAGTTACTTGTGAAAGTATTCACCCCCTTGGCTTTTTCCCTATTTTGTTTAAACTTGTGTTTAAATATTTTTGTAATCTGATTTGTGTGTGATGCATCAGCACTAAATAGTCTAAGTTGGTGAAGTGAAGTGAGAAGAATACAGGAATAAATTAAATTTATGGGATAAAATAACTAAAAATTGGCCTGTGCATATATTTTCACCCCTTTTGCTATGAAGCCCCTAAAAATTTCTGGTGCAAGCAATTACCTTCATAAGTCACATGCTTAGTGAAAGGAAGTCCACGTATGTGCAATCTAAGTGTTCCATGGTCTGTCAGTATAAACATATCTTTTCTAAAAGGCCACAGAGGCAGCAACACCATTAAAGGGAATCTGCAACCCTTTTCCGCCATGCTATGGGCAGTGTCTTAACCGTTCTTCTGCGCGGGCGCAGTCGAGTCACTGCTACTTCAGTGACTTGGCGGCGCCTGCCCATAGCAGGGCAGAAAAGGTATGCACAATTGCACAAGTGCAGGATTCCAGTGCCACAACTGCACGTCACATGGGACTGTGACATGCAGGGGACGGGGTTGGTACACAAATTAACACAGGAGGCAGAGTTTTCTTCCAGGCACTGCACGCTCTGGAAGAACTAATTGACATAAACGATTAAAAGTCTATTTCTCAACAACAAGACAGAATCTATACGGCATACAGGTAGGACTATTTTAACAATGCTATCACCTGTATGCCCATAGTAATAGCTTAAAAGCGTCCCAGGGGGTGACAGATTCCCTTTAAGCAAGAGTCACCATTAACAAAACAACACCATGAAGACCAAGGAGGTCTCCAAACACGTCAGGGGCAAAGTTGTTGAGAAGTACAAGTCAGGGTTGCATTATAAAAAAAAATATCCCGATCTCTGAGCACCATCAAATCCATTATCATCAAATGGAAAGAACATGCTACCACAACAAACCAGCCAAGAGAGGACTGCCCTGTTATGATCTGCAACATGTACTAAGGAAAGATAGGGGAAAGCTGTCCCTACAGTAAGACTAAGCTGAACCCCTACGATGTAGCGGGCTGCCTGTTCCTAGTGAACAGACTCGCCTTAGTCCTCGGCTAGTCTGAAAGAAGACCTATAGAATTAAGGGAGGGGTCCCTAAAAGAACTAAGGACTGGGACAAAAATGGGACACCTCCTAAACAGAGAAGTTGTTACACAAAAGACAAACTGACAAAAATGTACTAGAGGTCCCAGAGGACCAAGCGAACTTGACAGAGAAAGGCACCAAAGCACCAGGCTAGAGAAACAGTCAAACACTGAAGTCCAGCACAGCCACAAGGGCGGAGCTGGAATATAAAGGCAGATGGTCACGTGAACGCAAAACACAAGATGGAAAAAAACAAACAGGAGGGTTCTAACATGCCCAGCAAAACTCTCAGCAAGGAGGGCAATAATCAGAGAGGCAGCACAGAGACCAGAGGTAACCCTAAAGGAGCTGCAGAGTTCCCAAGCAGAGACTGGAGTATCTGTCCATATGACCACAATAAGGCGTACACTCCATAGAGGTGGCCTTTATGGAACAGTGGAAAGCCTTTACTAACACACAAAAATTGTAAGGCTCATTTTGAGTTTGTCAAAAGACATTTGGGAAACTCCGCAAATGGATGGAGGAAGGTGCTGTGGTCAAATGAGACCAAAGTTTAACTTTTTGGCCACCAAAGTAACCACTATGTCTGGCGCCAAACCAACACAACTCATCACCACAAGAACACCTTCCCCACAGTGAAACATGGTGGTGGCAGCATCATGCTGTGGGGAAGTTTTTTCAGGACAAGGACAGGGAAAATTGTCTGAGTCGAGGTGAAGATGGTTGGTGCGAAATACAGGGATATACTTGAGCAAAACCTGTTTCAGACTGACAGTGATTTGAGACTGGGATAGAGATTTACCTGCCAACAAGACAATGACCCAAAGCACACTGCTAAAGCAACACTCGAGTGGTTTAAGGGGAAACGTATAAATGTTTTGGAGTGGCCTAGTCTAAGCTCAGCCCTTAATCCAATTGAGAATATGTGATCAGCCTTGAAGATTGTTGTTTACCAGAGAAAACCATCTAACTTGAAGGAACTGGAGCAGTTTTGCCTTGAGGGATGGGCAAAAATCCCAGTGGCAAGATGTGGAAAGCTCATAGAGACTTATCCAAAGCGACTTGCAGGTCTAATTGCCGCAAAAGGAGGCTCTACAAAGTATTGACTTTAGGGGGTGAATAGTTATGCACACTGAAGTTTTCAGTTATTTTGTCCTATTTGTTGTTTGCTTCACAATAAAAAAAGGCACTGTGGGGACATCATATTGTGTAGGGGAGCTCTTGATACAGGTACATCTATACTTATTAAATATGCTTAAGACTGACAAACAGGAGCAGTATGATTTGCAGCTCTTATAAATTTTATAAAAAGCAGTAAATTACATGGTTTTTCTTAGCTGCTGCAGGTATGAATACACGTTACAATAAGTCCCATCTCAACATGTATAAACAGTAGCTGCTGCTCAACATACTGAATTCTGCTCATTATTAAGTCCTAAAAATATAAAATAATAATAAGCAACACAACAGTCAGGGTCTCTCATGTGGCCCCTTATGAACATTTCCCATCCCAGATCTAAGGTATTGGTGAACCGTTACAGACCATGATTATACCTTATTCGGTAAAGAATTGGAATCCATACAATTATGTCTTAATTTTTCAACCAATAAGTGAAATATCTCCAGCATCACTATAAAAGCTCACGCTGAAAAATAAATGATCGTGCCTTTTACAATTCCTCCATAAGTTTCTGCAATCGCAAGCAGGTTTTCACATATTCCACCTGAGTGTTAGCATATGCTTCACTGAGAGAACAGTAATTCCACTGAACCAGACTTGATAGTGTCGTGCAGGTGTCTGTCACCATTTACAGTATTACACTTCATAGGCGCATTTCAGTTATAATGAAAACTCACTTTACATTCACTTTCCTTGGACATGTATCATCCTAAGTGAGCTAGAGGTTCTGGGTTATTGGATAATGTCACTGCGGAGTAAGTGGAGCATGAAATCAAGGGAAGAGAACATGCAGGATATCTGCAGTGTAGATTGAGATTTTATACTCATTTTTCCACATAGAAACACTAGTTCGATATTGTAAAAATATTTTTTATATATATGGTAGAGGAAAATATTCTTTGATTTAATGATAAAAATAGCATTTAATGCAAGTTACATTTATTTTTATTTATTTAATTTACTAACTTATATAGCGCCATTAATTCCACAGCGCTTTACAGACATATCGGCACTGTCCCCATTAGGGCTCACAATCTAAATTCCCTATCAGTATGTCTTTGGAGTGTGGGAGGAAACCGGAGAACCCAGAGGAAACCCCCACAAACATGGGGAGAACATACAAACTCCTTGCAGATATGTACTGGAATTATCTGGTTTTCCACCAGCCAAACCCCTAGAACAACATGGCAGAGATGTCAATCAAGGAGAGGTGGGTGGTGCTGGGTGGGGAGTAATGAGAGAAACTTATGCATATGAATCAGCCAGCCCCCAAGGAACTTCCAACCTCATAAAGATACATGTTGCGAATGGGATTTCTTAGCACTGGAGTAGCACTCTGGGCCATACAGGTAGCCATTACTTTGTATTTTCATGCATTTGTTTGTGTGAGGCAGGGTCTAAGAGTCCCTTTAGAGCGAATTTCCAGTTTTTCAGACAGAAGGGTCCCATTCTAACCCCACTCTAAAACAAAATAATGTGTCTTGCACATGAAAGTTTTGTGTGCAGATCTTCTGAGATACATGTAAGTCAAGCTCTTTTTGTATACTGAGTTTGGATCTTTCACTGCATTACAAGTCAGAAAGATTTTGTGATGAGTAATTCCAGCGCCTATAGAATCCCATGGTAACAACGTATACGACAGCGTTGTTTTTTTTTGCACTCTCTAAATGACAGTGCACTCTGCCATACTTTCCAGTTGAAAAAAAGTATCTCCAATGCATTCAACCCTCACGGAGGCCAAAAGGACACTCGTCTATTCTTTGTCGGCTCTAAGGATAATTGATCATTTATTCTTGAAGCTTTCCTGGCTGCATATGTGGCACCCCAGGGGTCTGGTTTTCCACAGTAATGTAATGTTATGTCTGAGAGCAGGTGGGAGGTCCTTTGGTCAGGGATCCTGTGCATGCCACACCTCCTGCCCAGTCTTGGGAGGGGAAGAACTTCCCCTGTATAAACCCTGGGCTGAGGCAGGGTTAGTCAGTCAAGGAGAGTAGAGACAAGAAACAGCAGAAGCAATACTACTACGAGTCAGGGGCTGGCAGCTGCAGAGCTCGCCCTGACTGAGAAGCTTTCTTACCGGACCCGGCGTCCGAGGCTGTGGGGACTAACTCTTACCCAGCAGCAGAAGCCGACCAGCAGGGGATTTCAGGTCCTCAGGCCCAGAAACCCGAAGGCACGGTCACACGCGTGGGACCAGCACCGCCATCGTGGAGCGGAAGCCATTAGAAGGCCCCGAGTCACCGGCCATACGGGTGAGCACCACACGGTACACTCAGGGATGTGGGCTACTTATATCCGCTTCTAGCAAGGTAGCCAGAAGAGTACAGTCAGTTTGGGAGGCCTACAACTCCGCCTGGCCAGGGGAGATCCCATCTGCTCAAGGACTGACCAGGCCCCGTTCACTAGCAAGTACTCCGGGAGGGTCTATCGTTGTTACCAGTAAAGACCCTGAATTACACCGCACCGTCTCTGAGTGGTTCCTGCTACCCCCATCATCCACATCTGCTGCCCTGAGGCCATACCCCTCCCGTTGGGGGTTATACCATCTACGCTGCACCATCCATCCACCGGCCTCAGCGGACTGTCCTGCAGCGGCAGCTCCATAGCTGCATTCAACGGGTGGCGTAGTCGTCCTGCATCTACCGCTGTTACATCGCCGCTCAGTTTGACTCCCTGGGCACGGACCGGGTCACCGCCACGAGACTACAACCCTCAAGAGATCCGGCTCCGGGTAAGCTCCCGCGTGCGCAACGCAGCGCGACACAGGCCCAGGGGCGCGTCAACTTTGGCGTAGTCGGCAGGATTTCGTGCCCGCAACCACCGGGTACTGCGTGCCTGAAAAAGAGACTTTTCAAACTTACCTGTGGTGAAGATTCCCGCCATCCGGCCCAATCTTCAGCCTTCTTCCCGCCATCGGTGAAGTTTCCCGCCATCCGGCGCCATCTTCTGCCTTCTTCCCGCCATCCGTGGAGTTTTCCCGCCATTGGACGCCATCTTGAGGACGCCGCGCGGGAAGAAGAGGGGCGTGGACTCCGAAAGCGCGCGAGAACTGAAGCCCCTCCTCACGTCCGGACGTTGCGTAAGGTCCTGGAAGGAGCCCAGCAGACGCCGACGTCACAGGAGCGCAACGGAAGGTCCTCAACCCTGACGATCCACTGCGGAGCCGCGGCCTACGGAACAGGATCATCGCAAGGTAGGCCACGGTCCACTAGGGGGGAGGAAGATGTCGGATACGGAGGAGAGCTTCACTGCCTCAACCCCCGCCAGCGCTACCGCTGCTGCAGTTATGCCCTTCACCATGCCCTATATCCCGGGAGCAGCTTGGCTACCCCAGTACTCAGGGGAGTCACATACCCTGCATGACTTTAGAGAAAAGCTGGATAGCCTCTTCCAGGTGTACCCCCTCACAGAAGAGCAAAAAGTGAGCATCCTGGTGGCCCAACTAACCGGGGCAGCCAAAAGGGAAGTAAAATCCTGGCCACCTGGGAGGAAGACTGTCGCAGGGACACTAACCCGGCTGAAGGACACCTTTGATACCCGCACCTCAGCCGAGATTAAGCTTAGATTCTACGGGTGCAAGCAGCGAGCGCATGAGAGTATAAGGGACTATGCACTAAACCTACAAGAGGCCCTGAGGGCCATTAAGCAGACCGACCCTGATGGAGTGGGAAACGAGGACAGGCTGTTGACCGAACAGTTTATAGAGGGACTGTATTGTAATACCCACCGAACCCAGTTGCGGGCAATGGCCTTACAGGATCCCCATCTGGGCTTTGCACAGTTCAAGGACAGAGCCATCCGGGTGCTCCGAGAACCGGCACCGGGTGGCGTTGTGACCCACAAGCGCCCTGCTATCACTTACCACCAGGAGGCGGCGCCCTTGTCGGCAGGGCCTGTGGGAGCTGATGCGCAGGCTTTGGACAATGACCCGGCTCCAGACCTACACCATCAGGTCCAAGAGCTAGCTAAGAGCGTTGCTGCGCTAACCAGAACTGTGCAGTCTTTACAGGCTTCCACCCCAGGGAAGATCCAGCTGGCATCCGGACCGGAGGACATCCCGTGGCGTCGACCAAGGAGGACCCCACCGGCCAGAGGGAGACCCAGTGACCGATACAGCGAGGACGGACGACCCATCTGCCGCCGCTGCAATCAACCTGGACATATGGCAAGGTACTGTTCTTTAAACGGGCACAACCTGGGGTAGAGGGCCAACCCCCAGGAAAAAGATCACCAGGCCCATCGAACTGGCGCGACAGATATGTGGGAGGACGTCCAGTCTTGCCTGTGGTACTGGATGGCATTCCCATGAGTGCCCTACTGGACACCGGGTCACAGGTCACCACCATCCCGTACGTGCTCTTCAAGCAGTACTGGAATGACTCGGATATTACCCGCTACCCTGACGACGACTTGAGTATCATCGCCAGCAATGGCCAGCCCGTGCCACAGATCGGATTTAAAGAGGTGACCATCAAAATCGGTAGAGTCGAACTGGCAGCACAGGGACTGATCATTGTAGATATTGACAAACATGAGAGTCACCCAAAAATAACTCTAGGAACTAATGTAATTGAAAATTGTCTTGCAGAGGTGATTTTCCTTTTACAGCAGGTTGCCAAGAACGCCAGCTCCGGCGAGCAGCGGGTGCTCCAGAAAGAGATCCGGGCACTGATGCGACGGCAACAGGTGGAACTCTCCGGCGGTGAGATTGGTAGCGTAAGAATGTGTGACCCTTTTCCTATTGCCATGCCCCCAAAAAGTGAAATGATGATTTGGTGCCGGGCAGCTATTGGTCTGAGAGGTAGAGATTACCAGGCAATGGTAGAACCAGTTTACTCGGACAGTAGGCCCACCATTTTGACAGCACGGGGGGTGGTTGATGTACGCCATGGGAGGGTGCCCGTTCGCATAATAAATATCGGGGAGAGGGAAGTGTACCTGCCCCGGTATGCCACGCTAGCCAAATTATATACCATTAACCAAAATTCTATACAATCTGTGGAACCCTTGCCTCCATCTCACCCGGAGGAAGGTAACGGCTCTAAGAAAAACATGGAGGACTGGTGTCAGCAACTACATCTGGGTACTGACTCCACTCCCGCACACCAGAAACAAGGAGTCTATCGGGTGGTTCAGGAGTACGAGAGAGTGTTCAGTAAACACCCGTTAGACTTCGGGCGAGTCAAGGGGGTAGAACACCACATCCCCACGGGAGACCATCCTCCTATAAAAGAGAGGTATCGACCCGTACCCCCTGCCCACTACCAACACGCCAAGGGGATGGTTAGAGACATGAAGGAGGCTGGGCAGCTCCACTAGTCTTAGTCCGAAAGAAAGACAACACCATGAGGATGTGTGTAGATTACCGGAAAATCAATCGTATCACACACAAGGATGCGTACCCCTTACCAAGGATAGAGGAGTCATTGGCTGCTTTAAGATCTGCTAACTTCTTCTCTACCTTGGATCTCACTAGCGGGTACTGGCAGGTTCCTGTAGCAGAGGCGGACCGGGAGAAGACCGCATTCACCACCCCGATGGGACTTAGCGAGTTCACCTGCATGCCGTTCGGACTCTGCAACGCACCGGGAACCTTCCAACGACTAATGGAGTGTTGTCTGGGCCACAGAAACTTCGAAACGGTCCTGTTGTACCTGGACGATGTCATCGTATATTCCAAGACGTATGAGGACCACCTGAAACACCTGGCGGAAGTGTTCGAAGCTCTGGCAAGCTACGGCCTAAAGGTGAAACCCTCCAAGTGTCACCTCCTGAAACCAAAGGTGCAGTACCTGGGACACGTGGTGAGCGCTGACGGAGTGGCTCCCGACCCTGATAAGATCACCGCAATTAAGGAATGGCCAAGCCCCTCCAGCGTAAAAGAAGTGCGGCAGTTCCTCGGGTTGGTAGGCTACTACCGAAGGTTTATTCCCGGTTTCACCAAAAAGGCAGCACCTATGCAGGACCTCCTGATAGGCCAGTCCCGGAAGGCCAAGAACCAGAAGCCGCCCTTCAAATGGGAGGAGCTGGAAGAAGAGTCCTTCCGCCAGCTGAAGATGGCCCTCACGGGGGACGAAATCCTGGCGTACCCGGATTATAGCCAGCCCTTTATCCTCTACACCGACGCCAGTAACATCGGGCTAGGAGCCGTACTGTCCCAGATCCAGCAGGGGAAGGAACGAGTAATTGCCTACGCCAGCCGAAAACTGCGACCGACTGAAAGGAACCCCGAGAATTACAGCTCATTTAACTTAGAGTTCCTGGCCGTAGTATGGGCAGTCACCGAGCGCTTTAAGCATTACCTCGCTTCTTCCCGGTTCACCGTGTACACGGATAACAACCCGTTGACACACCTGGACACGGCAAGACTCGGTGCCCTGGAGCAGAGGTGGATGGCCCGTCTGTCCAACTACGAGTTCACAATCAAATACCGGGCAGGACGCTCCAATACCAACGCGGACGCCCTGTCCAGGATGCCCAACCTGCCGGACGGAGAAGAAGATCCGGAGGGACTGGAAGAAGTTGAGCTCCCTGCATTCCACCGTCATGGGACTATCCAGTATTCCCACCGGGTAAGGAGTAAGCAGGCTGCTACGTTGAAACCCTTACCCCACTACAACTGGGCGGAAACGCAAGACAGCGACCCTGCCGTCCGGACTGGTGAAGGAGATGCTGACTCGGCCGGAGGCTCGCCTTGAACCAGACGCTCCGGAGGAAGCCAAACAACTATGGGCAGAGAAGAGTCGACTGTTCCTTTACAAAGGGAAGTTGTGCCGCAGAATGGTTAACTCCCGGACGCATGAATTACTCTGGCAAGTAGTGGTGCCACGAAGAGACGCAGCCATGGTGATGGAGGCATACCACGACGGAGCTGGACACTTCGGGTGGAAGAAGCTGGAGTTCCTGCTGCGCGAGCGGTTCCACTGGGTAGGCATGAGGGGAACCATCGAGAAGTGGTGCAGAGACTGTGGCCCGTGCAACCTGAGAAGGAAGGACCATGCCAGCCAGAAGACTCCCCTGCAGTCCATCGTCACCCGGCAACCGTTGGAACTGGTAGCCTTGGATCATGTAAAACTGACCCCAAGCAGAAGTGGCTACGTCTACGCGTTAACCATCGTGGATCATTACTCCCGGTTTCTGGTTGTCGTCCCCGTCAAGGACTTAACGGCTCAAACAGCAGCTAGAGCCTTCCAGCAGCACTTTTGCCGTCCACACGGGTACCCGGACCAAGTGCTGACGGACCAGGGACCTGCCTTTGAAGCGGAGGTCTTCCAGGAATTCTGCAATCTGTATGGCTGCCGGAAGATAAGGACGACACCCTACCATCCGCAAACTAATGGACTTTGTGAGAAAATGAGCCAGGTGGTAATGGATCTTCTAAAAACGTTGCCCCTGGAAGAACGCAGTCTGTGGCCTGAGAAGTTGCCCGATCTGGTGGACCTATACAACCACATCCCGGTAGGTTCCACCAACTGTACCCCGGCTTACCTAATGAGGGCAAGACCTGGTAAGTTACCTGTTGACCTGGAAATGGGAGTCCTGACACCCGAGGACACTTCACCAGAAACAGACTGGGACACAGAGAGGCAGCAGCAGTACCGGACAGTACAGGAGAGCGTGGAGCGAAGTCTCTGTCAGGCTAGGGAAAGACAAGAGAAAACTTACAACCAGTATGCTCCCGCTGTTCCCCTGGTACCCGGAGAGCAGGTCTTGAAGAGGAAGAGACGGCTCCACAAGTTGGATGACCAGTGGGAGAAGGACCCGTACACCGTACTGCCCTCAAGCCACGAGAACCCGAAGGTTTGTACCATCAGTAAAGACGGAGGGGAAACCACAGCCATTGTATCCCGGGACCACCTGAAGAAGTGTCCCGAACAACTGAGGAACCCTGAAGAGGAACAAGAAGACCATCGACCCGTAGAGGAAAGGGAAGATATGGTTAGTACTGTGCTCGGGGACTTCCCTCGGTCTTGGACTCAAGTCAATGGTGCAGTTGTGGTACCCGTACTCACCTTCCTCCAACCAGCATCCCAAGCACCTACGGAGCAACAGGTAGAGCTGGAAGAACAGCCGGTCCAGGAGGCAGAAGACTCCACACAAGCAGAACAGGAGGATCAACCCTCTGCTTATAGTGAGCCTGCCGTACCCCTAGTGAGACAAAGAGCCGGTAGACAGCTGCCCAGTTTACCCTTGACAGCTCCTACACCCTGTAGTTCAGGGCCAGACAGTCAGCTCCGTAGGTCCACTAGGGCCACTAGAGGCCAGTTACCCGCACGCTGGAGGATTTGAAGTGTATAAATTGTTTTATTTATGTTTATCTGTGTATTGTTGCTTGTGTATAATTTTGTGTTTCCAGTTATTTTTAGGAATCCTTGGTGGATTTACCGGGAATCCTTGTACATAGTTGGAGCGTAACCCAGGATGGACTAGAGACTGTTAAGGACTCGGGGTAGGACAGACCCCTACCTGGTTACGTCTCCCTGTTTTGGTGAAATGGACACCTTGCTTTC
Organism: Phyllobates terribilis; assembly: GCF_046119375.1. Classification (NCBI taxonomy): domain Eukaryota; kingdom Metazoa; phylum Chordata; class Amphibia; order Anura; family Dendrobatidae; genus Phyllobates; species Phyllobates terribilis. Next base: position 796,777,963 of record NW_027362762.1, read on the forward strand.
TTCAAAGACTACACCCGGTTACGGACATGCTGTGACCACCTTTATGTGTTTCTTCTTATTGTACTATTATTGTTGTTATATCTTGTTATGTTTTTTCTAAAATATGTTTAGTCCCGGAGTACTAAATTTCACTAGGGGGGAATGTGGCACCCCAGGGGTCTGGTTTTCCACAGTAATGTAATGTTATGTCTGAGAGCAGGTGGGAGGTCCTTTGGTCAGGGATCCTGTGCATGCCACACCTCCTGCCCAGTCTTGGGAGGGGAAGAACTTCCCCTGTATAAACCCTGGGCTGAGGCAGGGTTAGTCAGTCAAGGAGAGTAGAGACAAGAAACAGCAGAAGCAATACTACTACGAGTCAGGGGCTGGCAGCTGCAGAGCTCGCCCTGACTGAGAAGCTTTCTTACCGGACCCGGCGTCCGAGGCTGTGGGGACTAACTCTTACCCAGCAGCAGAAGCCGACCGGCAGGGGATTTCAGGTCCTCAGGCCCAGAAACCCGAAGGCACGGTCACACGCGTGGGACCAGCACCGCCATCGTGGAGCGGAAGCCATTAGAAGGCCCCGAGTCACCGGCCATACGGGTGAGCACCACACGGTACACTCAGGGACGTGGGCTACTTATATCCGCTTCTAGCAAGGTAGCCAGAAGAGTACAGTCAGTTTGGGAGGCCTACAACTCCGCCTGGCCAGGGGAGATCCCATCTGCTCAAGGACTGACCAGGCCCCGTTCACTAGCAAGTACTCCGGGAGGGTCTATCGTTGTTACCAGTAAAGACCCTGAATTACACCGCACCGTCTCTGAGTGGTTCCTGCTACCCCCATCATCCACATCTGCTGCCCTGAGGCCATACCCCTCCCGTTGGGGGTTATACCATCTACGCTGCACCATCCATCCACCGGCCTCAGCGGACTGTCCTGCAGCGGCAGCTCCATAGCTGCATTCAACGGGTGGCGTAGTCGTCCTGCATCTACCGCTGTTACATCGCCGCTCAGTTTGACTCCCTGGGCACGGACCGGGTCACCGCCACGAGACTACAACCCTCAAGAGATCCGGCTCCGGGTAAGCTGCCGCGTGCGCAACGCAGCGCGACACAGGCCCAGGGGCGCGTCACATACATATAAAAAAGGTTCAAGACCAGAATCGTTATCCCTATATAGGTTTCTGGGCAGTCATGTAAATGTAGTCTAGCCAGGCTGTAAGAACAGCCTGTGTGAAGACACCTATACATCTTCCAATCTTCCAGGACCATCTAGGTACGACTTCAGTGATACAATAGGACCTGAACCAAATGGATGGAAGGGTTCAAAAACTATGATATTAACTAGATACTTTGTGCAAAGGAATAGAATTATCTTTGCGTTAGTTAAAAAAAAAAAATCTTCCCGCCTACATGGGAATCAGAATACTTTTTTCGTCTCTGTTCCTGGCTCCACCATTTGTCTATGTAACGGCTAAGGTTTTGCATACTATGCCACTACCTTGATTTCTGCACCACGGCCACTAAGGAAGCATTATAATTTCATGATTTAGTACAGCAACTGGGGCTTGTTATGGAAAATAACAATTTATTGCATTATTCTAAAATTATTTGTGAACCAGCGTTTGACTTTTGATAAGTAATGTTGTACATACCAAAAAATGCAAACCAAACTCAATATGGAAAATATAATACAGAGAAACAAGAGCTGTTTGCTGAGTCGTATCACTGTCAGTATACAGTGGTAGCACAGAAGTGATGTGTGGTTGTAATCCCACCATATTATACCAAGTTTTCTGATGAAAGTGTCTTAGTAAGCAGGATAGTAAGCAGCAATGTATGTGAGTAAGCAGGATAGCAATTCATTTACTGATGAATGTTACCTGCCATAGAAGCGAGTAATAGTAATTTCAACATCTGCTGACCGCTTGTGCTTCCCTGATGGAGGAAACATCCAAAATGATTCATTGCCAGACATTCTAACCAGACTGATCAATATAAAATACCTGGGATGCATCAATACAATAGGAACACAGCAGACTGAAGGGCATTTCCTTACATTCCAGCACAATGGAATCGGAAATTTCAAGAGAATGTGAAGACCAAATGCAAAACCAATTCTCTACATGTATGTTCGGTAAGATGTGAAATATTCAGGACGCTATTTACCAGAATGGAGAGAATCATTTTAGGTGGGCTGCGCTGCGGGAAATGAGGAGCCTTGGAACTTAAGATGAGGCTTTTATTAGTTTCAACGCGCTTCGGCATTTTTCTCATGGTCGCAAGGCCAAATGACATTCAGGAAACTATAGCATGCAAGACCATTAGTAATAGAACTCATGCACATGGTTTTGGTATAGGGCAATGATTGGGCAGTCATAGAGGTGCCTGGGGCTTTTACTGTACATCTACATGCAGGCATACAGAGGTATGCTTCTTCGCAAAGCGCATGCAAGAAGCTAGGAGTATTACGTAGTACAGATCCATGCAGTAATCCGTGTATATGAAGCCTTAAACTGCATATACAGTACATACACACAGGACAGCTTATTCTGAACTGTTACTTGAAAGTATATTTACCCTTTAATAATAATAATATTTTTTATTTCTATAGCGCCAACATATTCCGCAGCACTTTACATTTTAGAGGGGACTTGTACAGACAATAAAAAACATTACAGAATAACAATAATCACATAAATCAACAGATACCAGGAGGAGTGAGGACCCTGCTCACAAGGGAAATAGGGGAGATACAAAAGGTGGATGGTAACAATTGCTTTAAGGAGCTTTGCAAGATGACTAGGAATATTCCTAAGGCTATGTGCACACGATGCAGAAATGCTCAGGATTTTTTCCTGAGCGTTTCTGCATCTCCCTGGCAGGAAAAAATGCATGCAGATTGTATATGCGGATTGTACATGCGTTTTCCTGCCAGGGACATGCGGAAATGGAGCGGTACCCACTGACATTTCAGCATGCGGATTGACAAGCGCTTTCCAACCGATTAGCATCACTTGGAAAGTGCTTGTGACAACTAGGTCACACTATATAAATCCATGCAAACAGCATGGATTTATATAGTGTGACCCGAGAGAGTGGTTAAAAATAAAAAAATAATGTATACTTACCCTCCGATGGTCCCCGGTGTCCCGCTCACTCCGTTCTCCCTCGCCGGCAACTTTGAATTGAAAGACCTGCCGACGTCAGCGTCACGTGCCCCGTCACATGACTCTGACGTCAGCGCAGGTCCTTCAACTCAACGCCAAGTGCCGGGAACCAAGCAGGAGCGGTGCGCGGGCCGACAGAAGGTAAGTATACATTTATTTTTTATTTTATTCTTTTTTTACAGTTTTTTTAATGGTACCTGGGTGTGGATGAGACTCTCTTCTCCTCCACACCCCGGTAGCATCCGCACATTAGAACGCGTGGATTACGCATCTACATATACAGTGATGCGTAATCCATGCGGTCTAATGCAAGTCAATGGCGGCGAAGACGCCGCGTTTCCGCAAAATTAATGGACATGCTGCGGATTTTTGAGCGCAGCATAAACGCTGCGGAAAAATCCGCAGCATGGGCACAGCACATGCGGATTATCATTGGGGACCATTGCTGCCCTTCTACCATGTGTTTTTAATGCGTTTCCGCAGCTGCAAAAACGCTGCGGAAACGCATTAAAAACGCATCGTGTGCACACAGCCTAAAGGTTAGTATTGTACCATGTTACTACTATGATTGAATTTTTCTTTTACTTTCAAGCACACTGCAATTCTCCAGACCAGACTGTCATGTCAACAATATAAACCTACACTAATGTGACAAAGAACTGAAACAATTACAGTATGTCCTTGTCACCAAACAGAATAAATGGTGCCGAGTGTATGTTTCTGAATAAAAATATTCACCTTCAGGTTACATGCACAAGGTTGTCTTACAGCTTCTTGTTGTATAGAGCCTTATTAGCGCTTTACTACACTTCTCTATGCCTAGCTTTTTATGAAAGAACGAGGAGGGTTTTTTCCTCCAAAGTCAGAGTCCACAAGGGACTCTGATGTGTTTTGCACTAATGTACTGTACATACGGCAATAGAATGCATCATTCCAAAATACGTCAATGACCTTTGATCCTGTAAGGGTTAAATTATATTTCTGAACTGATTTATTGGTCAATAAACTTTCATCATGATGTACTGCTTCTCTGACAATTGTGCACACAGCACACAACTACGTGGCATAATCGGAGAATGAATGATACATTGAAGAAATGATACAAGTAATTAAAATGATGGTAAGTGTAGTGAATTACAAATATTGAATGCCCAGCTTAAAAGATATGCATGATGTAGACAACTTTTTTTTTACCATTTTTTTGTGTTTTGTTTTTACAGCACTCATTGAGCAGAAAAAAAATACCTTGCAAAATGATTCTGCAGCGCAGTACGATTACGGCAGTACCAAATTGTATAGTTGTTATTTAAGTAGTGAAATAAATGGCAGAAGTTTGCAAAAAAACAAAAAAAAAATTACATATTTGATATATAAGTATTAATTTTTAAAAATGTAAAAAAAATATTTTTACTTTATTTTTTTAGTCCCCTTACGGGACTTGAACCTGTGATCATCCGACTGCTTGGGCTATACACTGCAATAGCATAGTAGTGCAGTATATAGTAAAATGCTAGGGCTATAAACTGCAATACCATCGACACCCCACGATTGTGTCACAGCTTGGTTGATGGTCACACATGAGGGATTTGAGCTGTTTTTTATCTTTTCAGAGTGAATGATAAGTATAGGAGGTAAGTGGAAGGGTAAGAAATGGCTCCTAAGTGGAGAAAGAAGCAGAATTCTTGAATAATAAGATACATTATAAGGTTTCTTATATTCACTTGTATTATTGATTTATGCAAAGTTTATTAAAAGTACAGTTCCCATTTAAAGGTTTATGTCCCTTGAGATGGAAATAACAGGCTACAAGTGTCGGTCACTAAAGATTGAGCTACAGAAACAGCTGAGCACAAATGCACTACTCTGTTTCAGTAACTCCCATGTAAAGGAATAGAAGTTATAAAACATTGTAGCTAACTGAACTTATCTGATTTACTTGTATTGCAGTTGTGGAAAAAGAGAAGCTCGGCCACACACGTTTGGAGTCTTACCTACTGTGGCCATTGCTTGCATGTTGTTATTTCCATCTCAGCCATAAATGCATAAAATGGGAATAACCTTTTAATATTAAATAATTTCAATGAGCTCCATGTGATATAACATTTTCCCCACAGTAGTAAATAATTGGTTATAAATTCACCCCCCTTGTAACATTGGCTAGTTGCAGGGTCTCAAAGCAATGGGATTACCATCTTTATAGGACCCATAATATGGAAAAATTACATTAAAAAATTGTATATTTTTCCCTTTAAATGTTGGATTCTGCTCAGCAGTATTAATAAATAAATCTGCCAGATCAGCTATTTAAAATTGCTGGAAAATAAATGCCTTTAGTCTTGACCTATTTATAAAAGGCCTGGCTGTTTCGTACATTCCTATAGAGCATTAAATACTTTAAAATACAAGTAAAATTGTAAGGACAGGCTTTCACAGTCTGTCACTGCAGAGCTAATAAATCCTAGTGCAATGTACAGGATAGCAGGGAGCTAAGCACTAGATAGCAGGGGTGTTAAATCTGGACACAGAATCTTTAACCCTGCCAGACACAACTATGTGGGCTGTTCAGCTCTTTATTTCTTCCCATGCACTTCACAAGCAGCAAATATTACAGTATGTCAAATGAATAGCTGAAAAACAAAGTAAAAAAACTCACACAAAATGTATTTTACATTAAAGGGTGATCGTATGTTTAATTATCTTTTTAGAATAAGGTGTCATGTGTGTATACATGAGGAATAATACTATTTCTTGCTTTTACATGACTTGTATCCTGCATTTTTACCAGTTTTCCCCTCGGCATGCTGTATCTCTAATTTGCAATCCATTCTGAGCTGGTGGGAGGAGACTAGCTGCTGTGATCCCTGCCATACACAGACAAGGATTCCTGCTCTTCATTCATTTTTTAGCACAGAGACAAAGTGCAGGAGCATGGAGCAAATTATATAACACTCTAAGTTGTCTAAATGAGAATCAGCTCTGTGGTGAGGTAAAAGACAATTTGGAAAGCTCACCTCCATCTTTCTATGTTTTCCACTCCTTGTTTCCTCTCCCTGCTCCTCAGTCGTCTACCCTCCCCTCTCCATTGAGTAGAATGGGCTGTGTCATATGACACCAATTTGAGTGGCTTTTTCAGAGTGAATAACAAGTTCAGGAAGCAGGGAAGAGAGGGGAAGAAAAGGCTAATAAGTGGGAAGGAAGCTGATTACTCTGAAAAGATATATTACAAAATTATTTATAGTTACCTGTACAATTGATTTATGCAAAGTTTGTTGAAAATGCAGTTCCATTTTAAAGTTAATTTATTCAAGGCTAAAGCATTTTTTCGGGGTGGCCAAGACCATCATTGATAGAAATACTTATAAATACCTATTATCTGCATCTCCCTTAACCTGCTATGGGCCCTTTGATTTCATATATAAGTACACAGAGTTTAGTTTCATGCAGCCTTGCATGATCTATTATGGAGTCATTGTCTCTTGGAACCATTGCCCAGTGGCACAGATGTGCCTGTGGATCTTTAGTTTTGCCATAACGTGTCCTTGCACATGAACTGCATGGCTTCATGTACATGGCCACATTTACACTACCAATTAGCACCGAATTGTATGAATTGTATGAATCCACTCTATAGTGGTGTCCATAAAAGTGTACGAGTCCTTTCCTCCATATACAGTAATCAGCATAAATGAGTACATCACAACAGATTTGTCAGAAAACCTTTAGTTTCCATTCAGAATCAACATTTTCTATGAGATACCATACTACAAAAACTCCCACAAATGGGGCCATTGATTGCAAACAAGATTTGTTATTTTGCACACCCAAAAATTAATTTTCTTAACTAAATCATTCAAGACCATGTTGCTAAAATGAGTAGGCCCCAAAGAAAGTCTTAGGAGCAAAGTTAAAGCTACCAAAAATTCAACGACAGACAAGTCTAATTATTCATTAAACAGATGTCCACCAGACAATTGATTAAAAGGATGTTACTTATCAAAGAAAACCCCTTCCCATTTTATGCTGTTAGCAATGGCACTACATGGAAGAGAAATGTCACAAGACCTGAGAAGGAAAATTATGTCTTAACACAAGAAAGGTGAAGGCTACAAAAAGATCAGCAAAACTTTATTATCAGTGTGGTATGAAGCCTCACTCGGCCGCTTCTGGAAGTAGACTCAGGAACCCGGGTTTTCTTTGCAGGCTTTATTAACACCATAAAGCTCTGCACTCCAGCAAAATAAACACAGCCTTACTTGGCAAAACAACAAAACAAAAGATAAACTGTAGCAGAGTCCATATATGTGTGTGCGGTTCGCCCATACAGGTTATGTCCAGCCTTCAGCTCCCTCCTGAACTATGGCTGACCAGTCTGGAGACCTTGCCTCTCCAGACACAACACAGAGAAAAAAAACAGGACTGAACATTTAAACAATGCTCAGCCATACCCTGAGGTGGAGGTATAGGGAATGACGTTCCTCCCATCACTATGTCATTCCCCTAAAACCACGCCCTTTAAGTGAGTTAACCCACCAGCATATAACATGCTGGCAGAAAGTCCACTGGTTTCAGTTCACACAGGCTAGCAACCTGTGCGACACATACCGTATTTTTCGGACTATAAGACGCACTTTTTTCCTCCAAAATTTTGTCCGAATGTTGGGGGGGGGGTGTATATATATGTGGGGTGTGGGGGGAGCGGTAGCGGTGGAGGAGCGGGGCACAGGAGGCAGCAGCCGCCCGCTGCAGCCTACACTGTCCCTGCTGCTAAAGAAAATGAATATTTACTGCTCCCCACGCCCATGGGCCGCAGCGCGGCTACACTGTGTGCCGGCTATGAAGGAGAGTGAAGTCACTGCTCCCCGCGCACACAGTCCAGGCGTGGGGAGCAGTGACTTCCGGTAGCTGATCTTTCCTTGTGAGCTGCGCATGGCAGTGACGTCATGCACGGCTCACATGGAGAGATCAGTGCAGGCAGACAGGACGCAGCGCTGGAGGAGAGAAGAAAGATGAGTAGGTGTGTTTATTGTTTTCTATGTGCAGCATGATGGGGATTAGGGGGACCATGCATACTAGTCTAGGATAAGGATGAGGGGGCCATACATACCAAGATAGGGATTAGGGGTGCCATGCATACCAGGATGGGGATGAGGGGTGCCATGCATACCAGGACGGGGATTCGGGTTGCCATGCATACCAGGACAGGGATGAGGGGTGCCATGCATACCAGGACAGGGATGAAGGGTGCCATGCATACCAGGACAGGGATGAGGGGTCCCATGCATACCAGGACAGGGATGAGGGGTGCCATGCATACCAGGACAGGGATGACGGGTGCCATGCATACCAGGATAGGGATGAGGGGTGCCATGCATACCAGGACAGGGATGAGGGGTGCCATACATACCAGGTCAGGGATGAGGGGTGCCATGCATACCAGGAGAGGGATGAGGGGTGCCATGCATACCAGGACAGGGATGAGGGGTGCCATGCATACCAGGACAGGGAAGAGGGGTGCCATGCATACCAGGATAAAGATGAGGGGTGCCATGCATACCAGGACAGGGATGAGGGGTGCCATGCATATCAGGATAGGGATGAGGGGTGCCATACATACCAGGATGGGGATTGCTGAGCCATGCATACCAGGATGGAGATTGCTGTGCCATGCATACCAGGATAGGGATGAGGGGTGCCATGCATACCAGGACAGGGATGAGGGGTGCCATGCATACCAGGACAGGGATGAGGGGTGCCATGCATACCAGGACAGGGATGAGGGGTGCCATGCATACCAGGACAGGGATGAGGGGTGCCATGCATACCAGGACAGGGATGAGGGGTGCCATGCATACCAGGATAGGGATGAGGGGTGCCATGCATACCAGGATAAGGATGAGGGGTGCCATGCATACCAGGATGGAGGGATGCCAGGCATACCAGGATGGAGATGGGGACCAAGTATAAAAGGAAGGGGAAGACATATATACGAGGATGGGGGATATTGTCAGAATTGGGGGACATTACCCCTATACCAGTGTCAGCAGAAGACCCCCTCGCCCTTAAAAGTGCATCATGACCACATTTTTTGCTTACATTTTTTTATTATTATTTTCCTCCTCTAAAACCTAGGTGAATCTTATGGTCCAGTGCATCTTATAGTCCGAAAAATACGGTACCTCCCCTCATATACCATACCAGTGACTTTGTCACATCAGTTAGAATACTGTAGCAAAGGTGACACAAAAATTTAACAAAGATGGAACTGCAACCATCTCACAGAGAAGTCCATGCCGACCATGGAATTTAACACCTAAGTGGGGAGCATCTTCTGATGAGAAGGGCTGAAGAAAATCGACATGCAAATTCATTGCACTTAGCTAAAGAAGCAGAAAACCAAACCAGGGTGAGTGTTTCCCGTGACACAATGCGCATACACTGCAGAGAAAAGGCATGCATGGGTGCCGTCCACAAGGAAGCCTCTCCTGAAGCCCATGCACAAAATAGCCCGCCACAATTTCACATGGTCCTTGCTGACAAATATGAAGAGTGCAAGGACTCTATACTCCGGAGTGATGAGACTAACATAAATGTTTTTAGAACTGATGGCTTCAAAACTATATGGCATCGAAAAGGTGACGAGTACTAAGAAAATGCATGGTGCCTACAGTGAAACATGCTGGTAGCAGTGTCCTTATGTGAGGCTGCATGAGTGCTGCTGGTGTTGGGGAGCTACATTTCACTGATGGTTGCTCTATACTGAAAGAGAATATGCTGCCATCATTCCATACCCTTGGTAGATGTGCACTTTTCCAACATGACAATGTTTTAAAACACACATCTAAGGTAGGTGGCCAAGTATGTCTCCTTATCTGAACCCAATCGAACACCTGTGGTGATTTGTGAAGAGACAAGCTGACCATCATTCTCCATCCAGCATCTAAAGAGGTCGTTCTTGAAGAATGGAAAAAAGATAGATGTTGCAATATGTTGCCATTCCATGCCTAGAAGACTTGGTGCAGTCCTTAAAAATCAAGGCAGTCATACAAAATATTAGATGTACTTGGTTTTGATGTGGGGTGTATTCATTTTTGCATCAACTAATTTGAGTAAAACTGAAGATCTTGTAATAAAATTTATATTATATGTAAATCCTCGCAGCGAACAGTGTGTGCACTGGGGGGATTTATAAGTCTGCAGTCACACAGAGTGACTGCAGACTTATCGATTTGGACCGGACATAAAGTTTACTGAGCTAAACCTCATGGGAGTATAATGCTTGGAAGATCTTTGGGGCTGATTCATTGCAGCAATTATTGAGGATCTCCCACAGATTGTAACTTTATTGTTATTCTACTATGCGCAACTCTCATAGACACCTGTCTATTTTTGAAGAGGTGGTCTTTTTTTGGGGACCCCATCTAAGAGCCAGAATGGAAAGCTATTCACCTGAATGGCCGATGTGTACTGCTTCATTCCCACTGCAGCAGATGTACAGGAAATGTGTCAAAATGGTTTATTTTGGTCAATCACAGCTAACTATTAAGGATTCATGAGAAAACGCCTTAAAATAAAGTACCGCATTTTTCGGACTATAAGATGCACCGGACCATAAGACGCACCCCAAATTTTGGGGTGGAAAATAGGAAAAAAATATTTTTTACAAGATGGGGGTCCGTCTTATAGCCTGAATAGGTATCTTACCTGGGGGGCGTTGGAGCGAGGGTCACAGGAGGCAGGGTCTTTCAGGAAGCCGGCGGAAGTGGATGAATGCTGTGAACCCTGGATGCGAGAAGCCGGTGCTCCAGCAGCAGGGAGGTGTGGTGGTGGTGGAGAAGGATTGCAGGGCCCTCAGTTCCCTCCCTCAGGAACCTGGCGGCTGCAGAAGAGGTGAGATGCTGCAAGGCCGATTCCTGTGGTGGGGACTAGGGCCTGTGGTGGGGCCTGGGTCTGGGGCCTGTGGTGGGACCTGGGCCTGTGGTGGGTCCTGGGGCCTGTGGTGGGGCCTGGGCCTGTGGTGGGGCCTGGGCCTGTGGTTTGGCCTGGGGCCTGGGTCTGTGGTGGGAACTGGCTGGGGCCTGGTGGGGCCTGGCTGGGGCCTGGAGCCTTGCTGGAGCCTGGCTGGGGCCTGTGGTGGGGCTGGAGCCTGGTTGGGGCCTGTGGTCCGGATGGGGCCGGGTCCCGGGCCTGTGATCGGTGTGCGCTGCTGTCCGGTGGCCGCGGCTGTGCAGCGGTGCGGCAGAGCGGTGGTGGGTACTGCGGTGCGGCTTTCTCGTGGCCGCGGCCATCTTCATGAGGCTGTGATCCACAGAAAAATGGCCACCCGAGCTCCCAGACGGCGGCCATTTTCCTGTAGATCACTGTGCACCCACCGTCGCTCTGCCTCGCCGCTGCACATCCCCTCTGCCTCATCGCCGCACAACCACTCTGCCTCACCGCCGCACCCATCGCAGCTCTGCTGCATTGGCCCTGCGATCCCACTATACCACCACCACCAGTATCTGATAAGGTTTGGACCAAGTGACGTACCCCCATTTTCCTCCTAAATTTGAGGGGAAAAAAGTGCGTCTTATGGTCCGAAAAATGCTGTAATAATGTAATGTAAACTGCACAATTAAAATACAGTAAATGATTGTTAAAAAAATATAATGCAAAAACATTGTCCTTCATCGCATGGTTAAAGAATTATTAAATTATGGCGGTACAGAAAATCAAAACAACACAGTAGCCTACCCTACTAATAATGGACACGAGGACGTGCTAAGGAGGGTGGACGGAATCTTTGTGGAATCAGATATGTTACTAGTTACCGCGGATATAGAATCTCTCTACACTTGCATTGACCATGAGGATGATCTCGATGCTGTCCGCTTCATCCTGGGGAGTTCAAACTGGGACAGCCAGTTGGATGACTTGGTCCTTGAGTTGCTCCAGTTCATATTAACACATAATTTTTTTGTATTTAAGGACATTTTTTACTTTCAGAAAAGCGGCACTGCCATGGGGGCGGCCTGTGGGCCCGCGTACGCAAACCTCTTCCTGGGTTACTGGGAGAGGGGTTTGTTTGGGGGTGCGGGGGCGCAGGCCGCCGACCATGTGCAGTGCTGGCTGCGGTATATTGATGACCTTTTTATTATTTGGCAGGGCACTGTCTATGAGCTGAAGCAATTAATGGACCTACTTAATGACAACCCTTTTAACATTAAACTGACCTTCCAATACAGTGTGAAAAAAATAGATTTTTTGGATATTTCACTTGAGGTGGATGAACAGGGATGCATTCACACTGTGACATCAGTGAATGCATTATTACATGCTGTTTCAGCACATAACGCTTCCATGGTCGGTCAGGGCTGTCCCAGTTGGTCAATTCCTCAGGATGAGGCGGATATGCTCTTCAGAGGCGAGATTTGAGGATCAGGCCATAGATCTTACCCGACGCTTTGTAGAGAAAGGCTATAGTAAGCGGTGTGTGAAACAAGGGTATAGAAGAGCAAGGGCCACCCCACGTAATAAGTTGTTGGGCTCTAGAACAAAATCAAAGGAAGGTTTTGGACCACCTAGATTTATTTCCACTTATAACCAGGACTGGTCGCTTATGAGAACCATCTTGCAGCGGCACTGGTCGGTCTTATTGACTGAACCATCTCTGACCCCCCATATCTCAACATCCCTTGTTATGACATCAAGAAGATGTAAAAACATCAAAGATATTTTGGTCAAAAGCCATTATGTTCCGCCAAAATCAAATCCATTTGGATCAAGGGGACCAACAAAGGGGTGCTTTTCGTGCGGTCGCTGTGTGGCATGCACCAATGTCTCTCGCAGTACCGAGTTCTCTAATGCCTCTGGAAGTCGCCTCTATAAAATTAATGAATATATTTCATGTGGGACCTCAAATGTGATATATTACGGAACCTGCTGTTGTGGAAAAATATATGTCGGATTGATATCTAGAGGACTGCGGGAGAGGATTAGGAAGCATGTGAGAGACACTGGTGCAGCGAAGACAGTGGCCGATGTTTCTTTATTAAAAACAATACCACGCCATTTTAGACAATATCATGGTGGCAGCCCCAAAACCTTCATGGTACGGGAAATTGAAGTTATTCATGGTGGTATTCGAGGAGGAAACATAAAAAAGCTTTTAGCCCAGAAAGAGGCTAAATGGATAGTGGAATTCGGGACTGTGACCCCTAATGGCTTTAATGAGACTTTAAGCTTCGCCCCGTTTCTGTGAACATACAGTAACCCTTTGGTATTTTTAACTATTTTTAATTGTATAGTTTTTATTTTTAATGTCCCTTGTCTTCTTTTCATTTCTTCTTTTTTCCTTCCATAGACTCATTAATAATCACGTGTTATGAATCAAATTCATCTTTCAACTCATGAAGTTACATCATTCGGACTGGACCAAATAATGCTATGAATATGAATGTATTTTCTGTTATCTGTATATATTAGACATTGCTATAAACATCCTCCTTTGGTGTGCGCGAGCATGCTGCGCTGTCTGATGTCCCCGCTCTGCCCCCCGGCATCTCCATGGAACCTGCGTGTTGTCTGGGAGCCATGGTAACTCACCCTGGTCTTCCTGACATGTGCGGGTCACCTTGATGGCTGTGGGCGGTGTGGTTGACGCGCACGGCGAAGTGCGCACGCGCTGATATACCATGATATGATTGGTCCATTGTGACCATGTGACCGCAGGTCCTGACCGCATTTCAACAGGCATGGAAAGTCTTTTTCTGTATTCCCGCTGAGGAAGCTGTCAAATACACCATGCGAAACGCGCGTTGGGGATTTTTTCTTGCTGGGCTGCTATATTTCCAACAATGGGTAAGAGTGCAATATCATTCAATGCACTATTCTATAGTTTGATGTGCTGACACGATTTTTATATTATTTTGCACAGACAATAAATTTATCTATTGGATTACATTGTCGTGTGCAGCACTCAAAAACTATCCCATTTGGGAAGAAGCACTGTTGCACTTTTTCCATTGTGGCATTTACTTTTCAATAATAGTAATAATAATATATTTATATATGCTGCCGAGCTTTGGTGCCGGGTTGTCCCTTTTTTATGTTATTCGTCCTTAATTGTTTAATAAAGTATTTTGATATTTTTTGCGTATATATTATCTTTATGGAGCGGCATAAATTACCACTTTCCCTGTATATGGGACCTTATCTTGGTTAGAGTGGTTTTGTTACAATGTACCTAATGAATATATGGATATTAACAATGGTATAGCGTCTAAAACGTCTTAAGTGCATGATTTTGCCTACTGAGAGTGGAATGTTAATTTAAGAAGACTGACATTATTATCTCTGACGGAAGATTTTATATATTCCACAGCATGAACAAGCAATATCACACTTGATTGATCCGACAGGAGAAATCAGAGGAGACTTTCTGTTTGTTAAGGAAAATCCTATTTTAATGTACAGAGTTTTTGTGCCTCTATTTTACTTGCATTGTATAGAAAATTAGCTACATCCCTTCCGTGAGACAGACAATAAGCTCTTTGCAATCCCCCAGTGCCTGTCTGATAACCTCATTTAAATTTACATTAGAGAAGTGGACGCCACTGGAATATGCTCTTACCCTGTCATCTTTTTCTGTTTTGGAAAAATAAAAATGACTAAAACGCAAAGTGGAGAGAGAACTGTCACATTCAGAGCCTGGACTCAGCCATCCAAAAGGCTGGTAGAGAAATCACACACTGTGTCAGATTTACTAAACCGGTCTAATGCTTACACAGTGCAGACAAAGACTAGACAGCCTTAAAGGAGTTTCATTCTTTAAGAAAGTGGTCCCCTAATGAAACAACCCAATTCTGAAAAAGCTGAGACAGTGTGTAAAGAAAACAAGAATGCAATGATTTGGAAATCTCTTATTGCCATATTTTATTCAGAACACAGACCAGAAGTTGAAGGTTCAACATTTTTCCATTTAATTCGAGAAAAATTATGTATTTAAAAATTGATGGCTGCAACACATCTTTTAAAAAAGTTGGGACAGGGTGGACAAAAGGCTGGAAAAGTAAGTCATACTAATGAAATAATCATGGAAGTAAATTTTTAATTAAGTCACATGACATAGTAACATAGTAACGTAGGTTGAATAAAGACCTAGGTCCATCAAGTTCAACCTTTCTCCCCTGTGTAGAAAAAGAGCATGTTAGAAAGGCACAGTCTCTCAGAAGCCAAGATGGTCAGAGGTTGACAAATCTGTGAACAAGGACTAAAAATTTTTGAAAAATTGCTGAAAAATGTTCCTCAATGTAAAATTGCAAAGACTTTGAATATCCCACCTTCAACTTTATATAATATCATCCAAAAAATTCACAGATTCTGGAGAAATACATGTGGACAAGGGACAAGGCCGACAGTTAATATTGGATGTTTGTGATATACGGGCCCTCAGGCAACACTACTTTAAAAACAAGCATGTTTTGGTCCTGCAAAACACTGCATGGGCTCAGTATTACTCCAGAAAGCATTGTCTGTGAAGATAGTTTTCCAAACAATCCATAAATGCAAGTTAATACTCTATCATGTAAAGAAGAAGCCATATAGCAACACAATCCAGAAAAGCTGCTATCCTCTCTGGGCCAAAGAGCCTTTATAATGGACTGAGACAAAATAGAAATCTGTTCTGCGGTCAGATGAATCAAAATGTGAAATTCTTTATGCAAACCACATATTCCATATCCTGCATATTTAAGAGTAGAGGGACCATCCAGCTTGTTAGCAGCGCACAGTTCAAAAGCCTTCATCTCTGATGGTATGGGGCTGCATTAGTGGCTATGGCATGGGCAGCTTACAATCTTCAAAGGCACAATCAATGCTGTGCAGTATAAAAAGGTTTCAGAACAACATATGCTCCCATCCAGGCAACATATATTTCAGGGAAGGCCTTGCATATTTCAGCAAGACAATGCTAAACCACATACTGCATCCATCACAACGGCATGGCTTCACAGAAGAGTTCAGGGCATGAACTGGCCGTCTGTGGTCCAGACCTTTCACCAACAGAAAACATTTGGCGCATTATGAAACAAAAATCCAGCCAAGAAGACCCAGAACTGATGAGCAGCTAGAATCCTACATTGACAAGAATGGGACAACATTCCTCTCCCAAAACTCCAGTATTTAATCTTATCATTTCCCAGAGGATTAAAGACTGTTGTAAAAAGAAGCGAGGATGCTACACAATGTTAGACACGGCCTTGCCCTAACTTTTCTGAGATGTGTTGCAGCCATTAATTTCTAAATGAGTTCATTTTTTTCACATTAAATGGAAAAACGTCTGACTTTCAACTTCTGATCTGTGTTTTATGTTCTGTTGTGAAGAAAATATAGCTGTAACAGATTTTCAAATCATTACATTCTTGATTTCTTTATATTTTATACTATGCCCAACATTTTTGGGATTGTGGTTGTAGAACTTGTGTAAAATAACATAATCAGATAGTACGAACCCTCCCAGGGTTCAGCTCCAGCTCTTAGCAGCGGTTCCAGTCTCAGGGTTTTGGCTGAAGCAGTGACATCATGCCAACAACTTACATCACCGCTGCAACTAATCACTGTACTCAGATATGCCTCTGATATAAACGGCACGGGCTTCTGAGCTCAGTAATAGACCTTTTTACATTTTGCAAAATTTATCTAAGTGGCTCATGTTGCTTTTAGACTGTGTAGTCAAAGTTTATGCCACCTCTTTTGGGCGGTCCAACATTTTTTTCTCAGTTAACAAACTTTTGTATAATATGAACAGCGGAGAGAGAAAATAAAACGTCGCAAGCAAACATGGGTAAAATATACTGTCACATCTCCTCTGGGACCTGCTCATGTGACGTCTGGTTCAGTCACCAGGTGCCTCTGTATTCATTCTACGGGCGGGCGGCGCCAAAAGTTCTGGGTGAAACAGCAGGCCCTGTTCAGCCACTAAGATTAGGGTGGCTTGAACCTGTAGTACCATCCAGTCTGGCAGTGTATATGTTTGCTATCCAGTAATACGCCCACTGCTTCAGCCTACTGGAAAGCACCACACCCTACTTTAGCTGCTAGCTTACTGCAGGATGCTACCAGATAAAGCCATGTGCTCCTCTGGATAAGTCCTGTGTGTTCTCAGCTCCTGTTTAGTGCATTTGTTTCCAGTTTTGACCTCGGCTTGTTTACGGACTACTCTTCCATCTTCTGATTTTGTACCTTCTCTGCCCCCTTTGTACTGACCCGGCTACATGACCACTCCTGCCAGCCTGTACCACAGCAGCTGCTGACTCCGTGGCCTAAGCCGAGTGGCTACCTGTGTTAGTCCAGATCCCTGTGCAGGGGTTAAAGGATGAAGGCCAGGGCAACCCCATGGGTTATGATAAACGGAGTGGCTTGCGCTAACACGGTCTGTGGTAGCCATTTTTAGAGCTGCCAAGCGGCCACTGACAGAGCCACATTACCCATACAAACTCAATGAAGAATTTGTCATGCTAAGCAGGCCGATTAGTCAAAAAAGGGGCCAGGGATACCAGCATGCAGGGGTAGTTTTGCAGGGTCGAAGTCCGGCAGCCACAGCTTCTGAACCGGCTGCTGAACCAGGGTACTGATAATCTTTTTGATGATCTCTAATATTTCCTAACACAGTAAATTGATTACTGCCACATCTCAAAGTAACTCCAAGCATCTATCATTTTATTTATATAAAATATATATATACACACACACACACAGTTGAAACCAGAAGTTTACATACACGATATAAAAACACACATATGCATGTTTTTCTCAATATCTGACATGAAATCAGAATAAACCTTTCCATTTAAGGTCAATTAGGATTACCATAATTTTTAATATTTGCCAAATTGCAGAATAATGAGAGAGAATGTTTTAAGGCATTTTTATTACTTACTGCTAAGTCAAAAGTTTACATACATTTCATTAGTATTTGGTACCATTGCCCTTAAACTGAATTACTTGGGTCAAACATTTGTGATGTCCTTCCACAAGCTTCTCACAATAGTTGGTCGGAATTTGGGCCCATTCCTCCTGATAAAACTGGTGTAACTGATCCAGGTTTGTAGGTCTCCTTGCTCGCACCTGCCTTTTCAGCTTTGCCCATAAAGTTTCAATAGGATTGAGATCAGGTCTTTGTGATGGCCACTCCAAAACATTGACTTTGTTACTCTTAAGCCCCTTTGGTACCATTTTGGCAGTATTCTTCGGGTCATTGTCAATTTGGAAAATCCATTTCAGCCCAAGCTTTAACTTCCTGGCTGATGTCTTGAGATGTTGCTTCAGTATTGCCACATAATCTTCTTTTCTCATGGTGCCATCTATTTTGTGAAGGGCACCAGTCCCTCCTGCAGCAAAACAACCCCACAACATGATGCTGCCACCCCCATGTTTCACAGTTGGGATGGTGTTCTTAGGTTTCCAAGCTTCTCCCTTTTTCCTCCAAAAGTAACGATAGTCATTATGCCCAAAAACTTCAATTTTAGTTCCATCAGATCACAGGACATGTCTCCAAAAAATAGGGTCTTTGTTCCTGTGTGCATTTGCAAACATTAATCTGGCTTTTTAATGTTTCTTTTGAAGTAATGGCATCTTCCTGGCAGAGTGGCCTTTCAGCCCATGCTGTTACAGTACTCGTTTCACTGTGGATATTGACACAATCTTACCAGCTTCCGCCATCACCTTCACAAGGTCTTTTTTCTTTTGTCCTTGGGTTGATATGTACGTCGGACCAAAGCACGTTCATTTCTGGGACACAGAACCTGTCTCCTTCCTGAGCGGTATGATGGCTGGACAGTCTCATCTTGTTTGCACTTGGGCATAATTGTTTGTACAGATGAATGAGGCACCTTCAGGTATCTTAAAAGCTTCAAGAGGTAGTCACCGGAAATGGTCTTCCAACAATCTTGAAGGAGTTCCCAGAGATGCTTTGCACTTGTTGGCCCTTTTGCCTTCACTCTGCGGACCAGCTCACCCCAAACCATCTCGATTGGATTCAGGTCTGGTGACTGTGGAGGCCAGGTCATCTGGCGTAGCACCCCATCACTCTCCTTCTTGGTCAAACAGCCCTTACACAGCCTGGAGGTGTGTTTGGGGTCATTGTCCTGTTGAAAAATAAATGATGGTCCAACTAAACGCAAACCGGATGGAATAGCATGCCGCTGCAAGATGCTGTGGTAGCCATGCTGGTTTAGTATGCCTTCAATTTTGAATAAATCCCCAACAGTGTCACCAGCAAAGCACCCCCACACCATCACACCTCCTCCTCCATGCTTCACGGTGGGAACCAGGCATGTAGAGTCCATCCGTTCACCTTTTCTGCGTCGTACAAAGACACGGTGGTTGGAACCAAAGATCTCAAATTTGGACTCATCAGACCAAAGCACAGATTTCCACTGGTCTAATGTCCATTCCTTGTGTTCTTTAGCCCAAACAAGTCTCTTCTGCTTGTTGCCTGTCCTTAGCAGTGGTTTCCTAGCAGCTATTTTACCATGAAGGCCTGCTGTACAAAGTCTCCTCTTAACAGTTGTTGAAGAGATGTGTCTGCTGCTAGAACTCTGTGTGGCATTGACCTGGTCTCTAATCTGAGCTGCTGTTAACCTGCGATTTCTGAGGCTGGTGACTCGGATAAACTTATCCTCAGAAGCAGAGGTGACTCTTGGTCTTCCTTTCCTGGGGCGGTCCTCATGTGAGCCAGTTTCTTTGTAGCGCTTGATGGTTTCTGCAACTGCACTTGGGGATACTTTCAAAGTTTGCCCAATTTTTCGCACTGACTGACCTTCATTTCTTAAAGTAATGATGGCCACTCGTTTTTCTTTACTTAGCTGCTTTTTTCTTGCCATAATACAAATTCTAACAGTCTATTCAGTAGGACTATCAGCTGTGTATCCACCAGACTTCTGCACAACACAACTGATGGTCTCAACCCCATTTATAAGGCAAGAAATCCCACTTATTAAACCTGACAGGGCACACCTGTGAAGTGAAAACCTTTTCCGGTGACTACCTCTTGAAGCTCATCAAGAGAATGCCAAGAGTGTGCAAAGCAGTCATCAAAGCAAAAGGTGGCTACTTTGAAGAACCTAGAATATAAGACATATTTTCAGTTGTTTCACACTTTTTTGTTAAGTATATAATTCCACATGTGTTAATTCATAGTTTTGATGCCTTCAGTGTGAATGTACAATTTTCATAGTCATGAAAATACAGAAAAATCTTTAAATGAGAAGGTGTGTCCAAACTTTTGGTCTGTAGTGTATATCGAAAACTGAGCATAAAGCTGAACTTATTAAAGAAGAGAATGAAAAATGATATCTAAATTTACTGCCAGTAAAGGATTACTGACAGAGCTGGCCATAACAAGTAACAAAAACAACAAGAAGCGTGAGCGTCTTCTAAGTCATACAACAAGTACTAATAAAGCTTTTACTGTGTAAAACATAATTTCACGCAACTTCGTTAGAATGGATGATGTTACTGCTACCAGACAAGGCTCTAGGTGCTATTCACAGAATGGCGAGTGCAGCACCATTATATGATTTAGTTGTGACTTTGTAGTAATTAAACTTTTCTATCACCATTACTGAGCTTATGTTACCTATACTTATTACAGTGGTGTCGCTGCGCCCAGCTGCACAATTTGTCTACCGTGTAAGTAAACTCTAGGGTTGTGTTATAGATCATATCAACCACTATTAACCTCTTCACCTGGATCCATGCTACCATGACTAACACCACCAGTGCCCAATGGCTCGTACTGAATTACGGTATATTTGCTTCCGTTGTGCTTTCCCTTGTTCTGACAGTAATAGGTCTGCACACAGCTCTACTCTTCCAGTGATGTTTAGGATTCTTTCTTTTTGTTTCATAGTCTCAGTGAACATGTATTCCTTCCAGGTACAATACATGTGCTCAGGGGCTGTTCATGTTATTTTCTTATAAAGGTAGAAAAGTACAAGGAACACAGTCCGTGATAACGTTATCTTTTTCCCTGCTGCAAGGGTAACATGGCATTATATAGCAGCCATTGAAAAGCATCTTTTTCCTTGTAATGAGTGATGGACCACGTCCACCAGACCTCTGTTACTACCTATAAATTAATGTCCCTAATACTACATATTGAATTATAAATGATTCCATTGTAGTTGCCCTTGTTCTCACAGTAAGAATAGGTCTGCATGTAGCTTTACTGTGTAGCCTTTTCTATCTGTGATATTTATGATTTTTCCTTTTTGTTTCACTTTGAGTTCAGCGAACCTTTATTCCTTCCAGAAGCTGCTCATGTTCTTCTCTTATAAAGGTACAAATATAATACAGATATTATTATTTCCCTGCTGCAAGGGCCATTAAAAAGCATGTTTGTCCTTGTAATGTGTGGTTGGACTAGGTCTGCCAAACTTCTGTTATGGCTCATAAATTAATAGCCCTGATACCACATATGTCTTAAAGGGATTCTACACTACTTGGAAAATCCCTTCTGCATCCCTATGTTTCCTTGCACTTATATTCACCTCAGGTGCCAGCACCATTCCAGCGGTGTTGGCACTCACTCTCACTCTCCCAGGGCTCATGTGACACTGTTATGTCACACAATCCCTGCAGCCAATCAGTGCAGGCTTCTCTCTCCTCTCCTACAGATGTAGTTAACAGCCAGAAGAGAGTGAGAAAGCAGCAGCAGATCTCACTTTCTCCTGATGTCTTGATTTTTCCAAAGGAGGGAGAGTGAAGCGAGTGCTGAGTGGCCGCAGAGATTGAGGGACATTGTTATGAGATCCCCGGGAGCCGGCATTGGAACGGTGACGGCACCGGAGGGGAGTATAAGTGTTATTATTTTAGTGGCAGGGGGGGACATAGGGATTCAGAAGGGGTTGTCTGAGTAGTGGACAACCCCTTCAATAAAAAAACAACTATAAAAAGGAACAATCTCTTCCAATTGGTCTGTTTTATGAAATAATTGCATTCCTCATAACATAACAGTTCTAGTGTAGATTTTATTATAACTCTGCATTGTGCTGTTCTACTTTTATTCCTCCTAGAAATGTACGAATAAATTATAAACTGAGTGTTTCCAATGTGAAAGAGGTGTGTTATTACACAGTCTGATATGCCACCACTGATTGGTTAATACCAGACTGTGTACTAGTGGCACCTCCCGGACCGGATCCACCCAGTGTTTAATACAGTCATTCATTTCTAGCAAGAATAACAGAGGGATACCTAAAAGTACATTTCTAAGAAAAGATGTTTAACAATATATGAGTACAATTTTTTTCCTAACCAGACCTGCACAGGGAGCTGAGAGTTCCTTTTCAATTCAAGTTTATCAACAATTTAATTCCTTTAAACAATTGTGAATTTCTCTATTTTCAGAATTGCTAAACTGTTATACAGCAGATCTCTGTATGTATTGAATAATTTTCATACAATTGTTACATTTTTTCCTTTCGTTACTTCTTAGCCAAAATGGAGCCTGGCGAAGGGCAAATTAAACATTTTCAGAGCTCAAGCACATGCCTTATAAACTGGGAAGAGATGTTTGGCTGACTGCCTAAGCGGGACTCTTGGGGTGTTCAGTCATTAGAAGTTTGTCCCCAATGTTTTTACTTTGTTTTTCAATAACATCACAGAAATTGGTAAGATTATTTTTCAGCCATAAGACATCAGAGAAATGAATAATGATGTTTATTACCAGTAGTGGAATAGAAATGAAGTTCCAGTGAGATAACGTGATGAGTGTAGGATGGTTCCTGTCTTGACAACATCTATATGCAGAACCCTCCTGTGACAGTAACTGTAAGTTCGCTCATTAAATAGGTTCTAATTATACCATACAATCAGGCAGACGAGGTTTGCAGGTGCACAAGGTAAAATCTAATTGTATAGACAACAATCACACCACCGGACTCCCCAATGAGCATTTCTTCCAAAGCTTCAGAGTATCTCAGAGCTCAAATATTATTCTCCAAGAATAAAAGAAGCTTCTGACAGACCCAGGTGACACTACAAACAGGAGCGTCACTTCTAGATAATAACGGTAGATAATGGAGCAAGAATCACATCCTGTTCTTGACTAGTATATATTAGGAATGATGTGGCCCAAATATTCTCATGCCTATTAGCCTTTTTTGTGGCATTGAGTGAAATTATGTTTAGCAGTAGGTTGGAGAGATATAAAGAGGGCACATATCACTGAAGTCAATGTCAAAAGCATAACAAAACAGATGAGTTTGAAAACCTAGCAAATATTTACCATAAATACTGCGTTCAGTGGCGTGTAAAAGTTTGGGCACCCCTGGTCAAAATTACTGCTATTGTGAACAGTTAAGCAAGTTGAACATGAAATGATCTCTAAAAGGTCTAAAGTTATGACACATTTCCTTTGTATTTTAGGCAAAAAAATATATTTTCATCTTTTACATTTTAAAAATTACAACAAAAATGGGCAGATGCAAAAGTTTTGGCATTGGAGATTTGTGTGCTCAGATAACTTTGACCAAGGTTTCAGACCATAGTTAACCTGTTAAGGTTATGGCTTGTTCACTATCATCATTAGGAAAGGTCAGGTGATGCAAATTTCTCAGCTTCATAAAAACTCAGCCTCCTCTAACCTTGTGCCAAAAAATAGCAGCCATGGGTTCTTCTAAGCAGCTGCCTAGCACTCTGAAAATGGTGGTGGCCCACAAAGCAGGAGAAGGCTATAAGAAGATAGCAAAGCGTTTTCAAGCTGCCCTTTCCTCGGTTTGAAATGTAATTAAGAAATGGCAGTTAACAGGAACAATGGAAGTCAAGATAAGGTCGGGAAGACCAAGCAATATTTCAGTGAGAGCTGCTCGTAGGATTGCTAGAGAGGCAAATCAGAACCCCCGCTTGACTGCAAAAGACCTTCAGAAAGATTTAGCAGACTCTGGAGTTGTGGTACATCGTTCCACTGTTCAGAGACACCTGCACAAATATGGCCTTTATGGAAGAGTCATCAGAAGAAAACCTCTCCTGCGTCCTCACTATAAAATTCAGTGTCAGAAGTATGCAGAAGAACATCTAAACAAGCCTGATGCATTTTGGAAACAAGTCCTGTGGACCAATGAGGTTAAAATGGAACTCTGGTCACAATGATCAAAGGTACTGTATGTGTGGAGAAAAAAGGGCACGGAATTTCAGGAAAAGAACATCTCGCCAACCATTAATCATGGGGGTGGATAAAAAATGCTTTGGGGTTGTGTTGCAGCCAATGGCACGGGGAACATGCCACTGTAGATCTGAATGAAATAGTTAATGATGAATGTAATTGCTTACAAACTAATATGACAGTAAAATGAATTTCTTCATCTGCTGCATACAAACATTAAGAATCTTCATATTTTGCTAAAGGCAATTATTATCAATGCAGAAACATTATGGAAATCTCACAACAAAAAAATACAGGCTGTTGGGAGATGGATGAACAATATTTCACATATCTAAGGATAATTCCGGGATTAAACTGGTATTTATCACACTAATGATTACATCCCTTAACTATTATATTTCCCATTTCCACTCGTTATTTTTTTCTAGATAAAATGCTTTTTCAGCAGAATAATTATATTTTGTCCAATTTAATTCTAATTTTAATTTCTCTTTTCCTCTTGGATGAATATGCAATGGAAAAGGGCATTTAATGATATAGACAATGTAATAGCGTAACAAGGGCAAGCTACAGAACTGATGCCACAGTAAAAGAAAGCACCAAATCTTGACATTTTTTTTTCTGATTTATTTGCAAAGTTTGCAATCCGCTGTAAAAATCTACAACATAAACGGGCTTCAGACTGAATATAAGCACCACACGCAAATTTAGGCTTCAGTTTTTTAAAGCAGGACAATGATGATGAGGATTTGGTAGAAACTCATCAATAATGCTGCTACTGTAATAAGCTGCAGATTTTCATCACTGTAAATCTGAGCTGTAAATCCACAGAATATTTCCAACTGATAGCTTTTGCAAAGCTGGAGAGCCATGTGTTAAAGATCACTGCTCTAATATGACACATTCTAAGAGATGTATTTGGCCACAAGATGGTGCCATAACAGAATGCCCAGCCATCTGGAAGGAGCACAGTCTGGTGCCATCTATAGTTATAGCCACACTCCTTGGCCCTGACTTATCAAAGCAATTACACAAAAATTTAGCGACTTTTGGCATTTTCATGACAGTTTCACCCAGCTCCGCCAAAATGGGCTGAGCTGGGATGGGATGAGGGCATGATGCCACACATGGCCCACATCAGGGCATTACTGCCCTTACTGGCGTACGGGGCCCGGTGAGCAGAGGGGCCCACTCAGGCCCCCATTCTTTTGCTCACCAGGCCCCAGCGGGGTAATTGCCACTTCAGTTACTGACCGTGCGCCCTCGGACGCACATTCACTTGAAATCTAGTTTCCCGCATGGCAATAGTTAACAGCGGCCAGCCAAACACAGGCCGGCAGCAGACGTCAACGTGCATGTCACCGGCGTATGATGTTACTATCATGTGCCAGTGACCGTGCCTCGGATGATGAGCGAGCTGGACGCTGCGAGATCGCAGCAAGGTAAGGAGAAACTTTTTTTTTACTTTTTTTTGTAAAGCCGCACCATGGGGGATGATGGAGAGACATGGGGGCACAACAGAGAGACATGATGGCAGGATGGAGAGACATGGGGGAAGGATGAAGAGACATGGGGGCAGGATGGAGAGACATGGGGGCAGGATGGAGAGACATGGGGGCACAATGGAAAGACATGGGGGCAGGATAGAGACAAATGGAGACATTGGGGCAGAATGGAGACATTGAGGGCAGGATGGAGACAATGGGGGCAGAATGGAGACAAATGGAGACATAGGGCAGGATGGAGACATTGGGGGCAGAATGGAGACATGGGGGCAGGATGGAGACATGGGGGCAAGATGGAGACATGGGGGCAGGATGGAGACAATGGGGGCAGGATGGAGACAATGGGGCAGTATGGAGACAATGGGGCAGAATGGAAACATGTGGGAAAGATGGAGACAATGGGGGCAGGATGGAGACAAATGGCAGGATGGAGACATGGGGGCAGGAGAAAGACATGGGGGAAGAATGAAGACATTGATAATGTATGTAAAGTGCTGCGGAATATGTTGGCACTATATAAAAAAAAAGAATATTATTATTATTAATATTATTATTGGGGGCAGAATGGAAACATGTGAGCAAAATGGAGACAATGGAGGTAGGATGGAGACAAATGGCGGGATGGAGACATGGGGCCAGGAGGAAGACATGGGGGCAAGATGGAGACAATGGGCACAGGAAGGAAACAAATGGCAGGATGGAGACATGGGAGCAGGAGGAAGACATGGGGGCAGAATGGAGACATTGGGGACAGAATGGAAACATGGGGGCAAGATGGAGACAATGGGGGCAGGATGGAGAGAAATGGCAGGATGGAGACATGGGGGCAAGAGGAAGACATGGGGCAGAATGGAGACAGACGGAGACAATGGGGGCAGGATGGAGACAATGGGGGCAGAATGGAGAATATGGAGGCAGAATGGAGACATTGGGGACAGAATGAAGACAGATGGAGACAATGGGGGCAGGATGGAGACAAATGAGAGCAGGATGGAGACATGGGGGCAGGATGGGGACATGGGAGCAGGATGTAGGACATTATTATTGTAGGGGCTAATTAAGGGATATTATTACTGCTATAAGTATGTATTTTATTTTTGAGGAAACTGGTTTCAGTGAGGATGGGGATCCTGTTACTGTGCAGGGAAACACTAATTCCTGGAGGCAGCCCTGACAGTACCTATATAATAGATGACAGAACAATATACTGCTCAATATTAAGTGATACAATTATTATTAACAGGACAGGATGTATCTCCAAGTACAGAAATGACAATGATTTACTGATTATCCATCAAATTTTATGGGTTTCTGATTTTCTTGCTCATCAGATCCATAGAATAGTTATAATTGAGAGAATCCCATCGGCCATAACTGGAACATGACGACTTCTCGATTTTTGGGCCATGTATTGTTTTAGAATCATCCAAATCTGGGAGATTAAAGTTATATCCTGTAAAGGAAACACATGTAACCTGAAGATAAATATATAATGTCGGGTGTTATTGAGACATATTGTAATATACAATCCAGATAAAAATATAAATCCGGCCAAAATTGGGAAATCCTTGTATAACACCAATGTACAGTACAGACCAAAAGTTTGGACACATCTTCTCATTTAAAGATTTTTCTGTATTTTCATGAATATGAAAATTGTACATTCACACTGAAGGCATCAAAACTATGAATTAACACATGTGGAATTATATACTTAACAAAAAAGTGTGAAACAACTGAAAATATGTCTTATATTCTAGGTTCTTCAAAGTAGCCGCCTTTTGCTTTGATGACTTCTTTGCACACTCTTGGCATTCTCTTGATGAGCTTCAAGAGGTAGTCACTGGAAATGGTCTTCCAACAATCTTGAAGAAGGAGTTCCCAGAGATGCTTAGCACTTGTTGGACCTTTTGCCTTCACTCTGCGGTCCAGCTCACCCCAAACCATCTCGATTGGGTTCAGGTCTGGTGACTGCGGAGGCCAGGTCATCTGGCGTAGCACCCCATCACTTTCCTTCTTGGTCAAATAGCCCTTACACAGCCTGGAGGTGTGTTTGGGGTCATTGTCCTGTTGAAAAATAAATGATGGTCCAACTAAACGCAAACCGGATGGAATGGCATGCCGCTGCAAGATGCTGTGGTAGCCATGCTGGTTCAGTATGCCTTCAATTTTGAATAAATGCCCAACAGTGTCACCAGCAAAGCACCCCCACACCATCACACCTCCTCCTCCATGCTTCACGGTGGGAACCAGGCATGTAGAGTCCATCCGTTCACCTTTTCTGCGTCGCACAAAGACACGGTGGTTGGAACCAAAGATCTCAAATTTGGACTCATCAGACCAAGGCACAGATTTCCACTGGTCTAATGTCCATTCCTTGTGTTCTTTAGCCCAAACAAGTCTCTTCTGCTTGTTGCTTGTCCTTAGCAGTGGTTTTCTAGCAGCTATTTTACCATGAAGGCCTGCTGCACAAAGTCTCCTCTTAACAGTTGTTGTAGAGATGTGTCTGCTGCTAGAACTCTGTGTGGCATTGACCTGGTCTCTAATCTGAGCTGCTGTTAACCTGCGATTTCTGAGGCTGGTGACTCGGATAAACTTATCCTCAGAAGCAGAGGTGACTCTTGGTCTTCCTTTCCTGGGGTGGTCCTCATGTGAGCCAGTTTCTTTGTAGCGCTTGATGGTTTTTGCAACTGCACTTGGGGACACTTTCAAAGTTTTCCCAATTTTTCGTACTGACTGACCTTCATTTCTTAAAGTAATGATGGCCACTCGTTTTTCTTTACTTAGCTGCTTTTTTATTGCCATATTACAAATTCTAACAGTCTATTCAGTAGGACTATCAGCTGTGTATCCACCAGACTTCTGCACAACACAACTGATGGTCCCAACCCCATTTATAAGGCAAGAAATCCCACTTATTAAACCTGACAGGGCACACCTGTCAAGTGAAAACCATTTGTGGTGACTACCTCTTGAAGCTCATCAAGAGAATGCCAAGAGTGTGCAAAACAGTCATCAAAGCAAAATGTGGCTACTTTGAAGAACCTAAAATATAAGACATATTTTCAGTTGTTTCACACTTTTTTGTTAAGTATATAATTCCACATGTGTTAATTCATTGTTTTGATGCCTTCAGTGTGAATGTACAATTTTCAAAGTCATGAAAATACAGAAAAATCTTTAAATGAGATTGTGTGTCCAAACTTTTGGTCTGTACTGTATATATAGTACAGTCATGGCCAAAAGTTTTGAGAATGACACCAAAATTATATTTTTACATGATCTGCTGGCCTCTGGTTTTTATTAGTGTTTGTCTGATGTTTATATCACATACAGAAATATAATTGCAATCATATTATGAGTACCAATAGGTTATATTGACAGTTAGAATGAGTTAATGCAGCAAGTCAATATTTGCAGTGTTGCCCCTTCTTCTTCAAGACCTCTGTAATTCTCCCTGGCATGCTCTCAATCAACTTTTAGACCAAATCCTGACTAATAGCAGTCCATTCTTGCATAATCAATGCTTGCATTTTGCCAGAATTTGTTGGTTTTTGTTTGTCCACCCGTCTCTTGATGATTGACCACAAGTTCTCAATGGGATTAAGATCTGGGGAGTTTCCAGGCCATGGACCCAAAATCTCTATGTTTTGTTCCATGAGCCATTTTGTTATCACCTTTGCTTTATGGCAAGGTGCTCCATCATGCTGGAAAAGGCATTTTTGGGCGCCAAACTGCTCTTGGACGGTTGGAAGAAGTTGCTCTTGGAGGACATTCTGGTACCATTCTTTATTCATGGCTGTGTTTTTAGGCAAGACTGTGAGTGAGCCGATTCCCGATTGCTCCGCTCTGCTTGTTCACCGCACCTGCGGTTTTGCTCCGCTCTGCTTGTTCACCGCACCTGCGGTTTTGCTCCGCTCTGCTTGTTCACCGCACCTGCGGTTTTGCTCCGCTCTGCTTGTTCACCGCACCTGCGGTTTTGCTCCGCTCTGCTTGTTCACTGCACCTGCGGTTTTTCTCCGCTAGTCCACCGCACCTGCGGCTCTGTTCCTGTATCCCAGTCTGTACTGGCCCCTATCCAGCCTGCGTTCATACCTGCCAGTATCTGCCTGTCTGCATTCCAGCCGTGCCTGTCAGCACCCGCCTGTCTGCATACCAACCGTGCCTGCTAAGTACCCACCTGCCTTCATACCAGCCGTGCCTACTAAGTACCCACCTGCCGTCATACCAGCCGTGCCTGCCAGTACCCACCTGTCTGCATACCAGCTAACCTGCCTGTTCCTGCATTCCCCGGTGTGGGTCAACAGCTGTGACCGGGGTCTGACCTGGAGTAGCACCTGGTCCCTCTGCTCGGTTCCTCCCTGGTTCACGGAGTCGACTGAGCCGCCGTGCGACCTTGGTCGGACCGGGTTGATACTTAGTTACGCCCCTCCAGGCACGCCTCGGTTCATGGTACAGTGGGATCACTAATCACGCTCACGCCAGTCAGTCCGGGCGCGAGCGTAACAAGAAGGACGCAGGGTCTGTAACCATGACTCCCAGTGGGCGATCGCAAGGGCGTCCATGCATGATACATAGTAAACGTAAAAGGTGGGTGAGTGATTAATCTGTGCGATGACAGCACAAAGAGTGTGCACACAAATTCCAGAAAGTATACATACATTGGAACCACTCAAATAGCGTTAAGCATATTGAAAAGATGTATATATCGTGCACTAAAAATTATGAATATCCAACGCTGTTGCAATTGGCCACATGGGGTGAGGGACAAGAGCCCTGACTACATACAGTCAAGGTCGACAGAGTAAATCAATTTCTTATGAAGGTAGGAGCCGGGATGTACACATCCCTCAGCATCCATCATATGTTGCAACATATATATGGCAAACCGCAGAGCCCAGAAAAAATTCAATTACTACATATGTTATATCAAACCAACTGCTAATCCCACAATCCTGGTATATTACCAGGTAGTATTGTAATAGATAGCATGCCCAGAAGAAAGCGTCAAAGTGTATTACATGAGTAAAGTCGGAAAATTGAGAGATTGTAAGAGAGAAAGCTGGTATACAATTCCTAGGAAGAAAAAAGTAAAAGACCCCACTCCTGTGTCCCTATCAGAGAGAGGAACATAAAGAGAATTGAGCAATAACCATCACTCAATCACGAGTTCAGAAGATGAGCCCCAACCCATAGGATTCATATATGGAATGAGAGAGAGAGAGAGGCGGGAACGTACATCTCAAAACTGTAATGGCCTGTGATCTCTTCCATGTTTGCGCTGCATGTCCCTCTCCTGAGGATCCCATGATCCTTCTGATGTATCCCCAAGTTAGAAACTGCCATACAGAGGTAATGTTCACTGGAGTAGTGCAGTTCTTGTTTGTTTAAGTCATAAAAAAAGAGAGGGAGTAGTCAGGATGTGTTTAGTATATTAAGATGTAAATCTGCCATCTCCCATGGGTCTGATCCGAAAGAAATGTCCTAATATCTTTGATGGCGGATTCAAGATGTGGTTCCTCAATATATCCTCATAAGGCAATGTGTTTCGCCTCCAGGATGTTCCTTACAAAAAATAAAATAAAAATTACAAAAAAGTTAGATGAAAACAATATAAGCAGGCCCTGAGGATCACATCGACTATTGACCTAAGAAGCCTGAGAATATAAGTTCCTCAGTTAGTCCAAAAGGAGCTACTACTGAGTGTAATTCATAAATCCACCGTGACTCCGTTTGTAGCAGTCTCCTAGTTAGATTGTCACCCCTACCCGATCCAATTATTTTTTGGAGGCCCACGATATGAGTGTCGGTAAGGCTGCGCTGATGGTAATTAAGATAATGGGAAGCCACTGAAGTAAGCGATCTCCCCTCTTTTTTCTATATTGCTCTATATTGGAGGTGAGCTCGTTTACTATGTAGTGTCTTTTTTCTAATAAGCTCATGGATTCATATTTGAATCTAGTATATTGGGCAATGTACTTCAATGGAAGCCGGCAGAAACAGACAACACTTATAAGGTCATGGAACGACTCAATCCCTCTAATAAACAATGGTCATAATAGCTCTTTATAGGATACGATATCCCCACCATTCTATTGGGTCCTTTACTGCAGGTCATGGTGCACACAGCAGGTACCATTGCATCTTACCACTGTCCCCTGATGAACCCCTAAAATGGAGAAGTGGAGAAACGCGTTGGGACTTGGTTCTTATGCAGTATTCAAATAAGTGGATATTTTCTATGAATGTCATTGCACATCAAGTGATATCTTGGGGACATTGTATCCTATGAAGAGCTGCTAAGATTTTTGTTTATTAGAGGGATTGAGTCTATTCACTAGGATTTTACTCAAAAATTGGGCATGCATTAGGATTATTTTATCTGGAGTATCTTTGGATGGTTTTATTGTCTGCACATATATATGTGTATATTTGGTATTACAGCATTACTGGGGTATTTCAATGTTTAAGATGTTTTTGATATTTGGTTGGTGCTCAATTTAAGAGTAGGGTCATATAGGGACCAATAGGGTCAGTCTACGGAGAGAGGGGGCACCAAATCGATTATAATTTAGGGGGCCAACCTCCTCATTAGGTAGGGGTGAAAATAGGTTCCTATTAGGGACAATATATTAAATAGGTTCCTATTAGAGAAAATATATTAAATACTCCCTCACCCTGTTTGATATCTTTGTTGGGCATCTTTTATTGTATTAGCCTTACACATATATGTGTATACCTGGTGTAGTAGCACTATTAGGATATTTTAGTGTTTAAGGTGTCTTTTGATATTACATTGGTGCTCAGTTGATGAATAGGGTCATATAGGGACCAATAGGGTCGGTCTACGGTGAGCGAGGGCGTCATATCGCTTATAGTTTAGGGTGCCAACCTCCGTGATAGGTAGGGGTGAACACAGGGTCCTATTAGGGACTTTAGAATTTAATACCCCATCACCCTGCTCGAGATATCTTGAGGTTTTTGTATGTTTATGCATATTGCTAAATTTTCCAAATTTTAACAAGTATTATAATAAAGAATATTTTTAAGGGTTTTATCTTGATTTTGTTTACTTGTTTAGGACCTCCTATACCTATTTGCTCTAGTTTTTATGCTTCATATGATGTCATGTAATGTTATGGTTGCTGGCTTTGCCCCCATAAGCTACTACTCGTGATGTCACCGAATATTTTGGTTCTTGGTTTCGCCCCCATGAGCTTCTACTTGTGATGTCACCGAATGTGGAAGGTAGCCCTTCAGAACAGAATTGCTTTTGATTACCTGTTAGCAATTGAAGGTGGAACTTGTGCTATTATAGGTGAGGAATGCTGTTCCTAGATTGAAGATGCACATGATTCAATTGAAAGAAACATGGATAAGATAAAGGAGCTGCAACAAAAAGCTAGAGATATATCCAAGGAGGAATGGAATGCCTTTTCCTGGATGGGGTCTATCGGAGTTTGGTTAAACAATATAATCTCAACTTTGCTAAAGCCCATAGTGATAGTGATAGGATTGATTGTATTGATTTTGATTGCCTGGAAATTATTAATGTGATGTGTTTCTCATTGCAGGAAATTAATTTTACATTGGAGTCACTGGCGGACACAGAAAGAAGAGGGCCCCTGTGCAAGTACAATATATGAGCCCTTTTCAGCCCAATAGCTCATGATAATTCACAATTCCATCTGGTTTGGAGGTGGAATGGGCCCCTTATGACTTGGCCCGTGTGCAGTCGCGCAAGTTGCACCCATAACAGTCCGCCCCTGATTGGAACCATAGGAAGGATGACAGTACAGCTACAGAGGTGACCGTCTGATGGCCTAGACTAGCTCGACTACCCACTTCTCCTGAAGACCCTTTCAGCCTTTTGAGACTTGGGTGGAGGACATTATCTCTGAAAATAGGGTACCACAGCTGCACCCCAACAGTTTAAGAACTGAGGATGATTTCATTCTCCAGAGTGGTTCTTTTGGTGGGATGCAGGTCTGGACAGTTGTCGTCATCCCATGATCTATGCAGACTAGCTGCATATTTCATGAACTATGGGATGTCAACAGAGGTCATTTCATGATAGGCAGGAACATAGTTAGCGCATATCTGGACAGCTGTCATCATCCTATTAGATAGACAATAATGAATATATCTGTATGTATGCTTTCCTAAAGATTGAGTGAATGCTTAGATGAAATGACAACTATAAGGTAGCCAGCAATGGATGTCTGACATCCTATGATCTATGCAGACTAGCTGCATACTTCATGCAGTATGGGCTGTCAACGAGTGTCATTTCACGATAGGCAGGAACAGTGCTGCCATCAAGGCATTACTGCCCTTACTAGTGTATGGGGCCCGGTGACCAGAAGTAAAGAGGGGGGGGTCTGGACACGCTGGCAGCCCGGGCTCATCCCCTGTTTCCTTCTGCTCACCGGGCCCCAGGGGCAACAGTTTAGGGCCGCCGCACGCCAGGTGCATAACAACACTGTAGTTAGATGATAATTTTGCACTTTATGTAATTGACCAAAGGATTTAACCAAATGACTCTTCTAAACAATAGATTTAGTTACCAAAATATATAGTGGGAATGTGTTACGAAGCTTGTATGTTAAAGGCATTGACCACTCTCTGGTTATTGTTACCCAATATGTTTGTGAGATGATTATAAGGCACTTAATGTCTTGTGATATATACATGCATATGTCCAATGTCCATATCTCAAAATAGGAAAGACAGCCGCTTTCATAAATGTACAGGAAACAGAATACAATAATCTGAAATCAGAAATACAGATTATAAAAAATTATCATAATCTGGTTTCAATTAGTTTAAAAAAATTATGAGACATATTCCCTTAAAGAAAAATAAATTAAAATATAGCTAAAAAGAGATATTTTAAGAAATGTTAAATAGGGTAGAGTAGAGTAGGGCCCTGCCAAAAGAGTCTACCTTGTCGTGGTGGCAGGCTTAAAAAATCTTTTGGTCAAAACAAAAGCTGATGTCTATGTATGCGATATGTTGTTCGATGGGAACTGTTAATGTGTGATTGGTAAGGACGTGGTGCAGAACTGGAGTTTTTCCAAGAGTGGGTAGTAAGACTGTGGAAGGTTCGAGGGTTGGAGGCGGAGCTGGGGTGGAGCCTGAGCGGAGTGTTAAGGGAGCTCAAAAATTTTGACAGTATGGGGCCCTGAAATTCCTGGTGACAGCCCTGATGCCACAGCTCATCATGAATTAGGTGAGCTGTGGAGCAAGATTTCTGGCAAAGCGCATGGAGGCTTATGACACTTGTCATATGTGCCTGAATAATTAAGAAGCATTCGCCTTTTAATGAATCAGTATGATCTGACTTCAACACACCCCCTCCCCCTCCAATAAAACCGGCGTGAACAATGTCGGTCTTGATGACTCAGGCCCCTTGTTTTTCTATAGTTCTTACTATTCTCCCACAACTTACACATTATTAAACTTCATAGCAGTAATTAGTGAAGTGAATAACTGTATTTAAATTACTGAAAATGGCCCCACTATCTTTGTACCCCATATATCACACCATACCATAAAGATACGAGATGTGCAGCATCTGAAACAACGGATACTGGAAGCCTGTGCTAGCATTTGTTCTGTGGTGTTGCTATCAGTGTGTCAAGAGTGGGAGAAGAGGGTTGCATTGACAATCCAACACAATGGGCAGCACTTTGAACACATTTTATAAGTTGTCATAAACTTAAAAAATCTCATGAAAGAATAAAGTTACGCTAAAACCAAGCACAACATTGTTTTTCTTATGAAATTCTCAATAAGTTTGATGTGTCACATGACCCTCTTCCCATTGAAAAAAATAAAGTTGGATCCAAAATGGCCAACTTCAAAATGGCCACCATGGTCACAACCCATCTGGAAAAGTTTTCCCCCTCCCATGGGGGGACTAATGTGCCACAAACAGAAAGTTGATATCACCAACCATTCCCATTTAATTTAGGTGTATCCATATAAATGGCCCACCCTGTACTATAGATTTTCAATGGGTCCCGCTGTGGAATTTGTCAACAGCGTTTGAACCAAACCTTAGGCCTCATTCAGACATCAAGTTTTTTGACGTACAAGAAAAACATAAGGCATTTCTTCAGAGTTTGATCAGAGTTTTTTTCACCGATGAGAAAAAAAAAAGTTTCTCCACCTTCTATCAATCAGTGATAAATGGACAGCACACTGATGGCATCCAAATGCTGTCAGATTTTTTCACCGACCCATAGACTCACATTGCGGAGTTTAATCTGACACTCGGATCAATATTGGACATGTCTACGCGATTTTGCACGGACCATTCGGTCGACAAAAAGTAAAGGACATGTGAACAGCCCCACAGACTATCACAGCTATGTATGCTATATCCATAAAAACATGAATAGCACTCATACATAAAAAACCTGACATATGAATGAGCCCATAATCTGTAATAACATGAGTGCCCTGCACATACCCGCTCTTTTATTTAGTTCATCTGCAGTATAGTGGTTGATAGCAATAAGAAGTAGCTTGGTAAAATGTAAAGGTACAATTCTACTCATATGTCGACGGGAAAAAATTAAAGATCTCAAAACACTGATAAATAAACTGCAAAAAAAAATGCTGTGAATCCTAAAGGGTTAATTTGCATAGAATTATGCATATATTAAAATTAAAGAAAAAGGAAAAAAAAAAAAAGCATTCGAGGGTGGACAGGACACCCACTCCAAGTAAGTGTTATTTTGCTCTCTAGTCCGTACTGAAGTAACTCACAATGAAAATGATTCACCAGAAAAGCTCCTACCTGACAAGCCAGTGGTCGCAGGTCATTTTAATTACGGTTAGTCTCAGGCTACCCCCGTTACAATGATAGAGTAAGAACGCTAATTGGAATTTTTCAGCGTCTTCTGCAGACATTTTCGAGAAACAACTGAATTGTAATGTCACCCCCGGATTGTGGCCACAAACTGCACTTTCCCTGCATTCTGCTGATATCTAATCAATTTACGCTGCCCCCTGCGAGTACATGTCACTATCCTAGACGAATGCCATCATAAATCACGCTGCGGCTGTGTGTGCACTTAACAGTCACTTTAACATGGACACGCACATTATACTGAATAATATGTATGCACTTTACAGACTAATCCATAGAATCTGACAACATATACGGCTGTCAGATTAAGTGATCGCTTATTTACCCATTTATTTCTGTGTCATTAAATCATTACAATAGGCTTCTTGTTATACGTGGCAACGTAGGCGATCAAGACCAGGCTTCATATCTGTGTGTCTTACATTGAAAACATCGTCTTTACTATAGTTTCTGTTTTTTAGGAAGAAAGCAGTACTGGGGAAGCCATGCTGTAATGCTTTTCCTAAGAGCTCATGCACACGACTGATTAAATCGGAAGAGTGCTATCCGTGCTTTTGACGGACCGCACTCGTGCCCATATTATTCATTGGGGCTGAGCACATGTCTGATCAGCATGCACGATTTGCCTCCAAGAATCGGAAGGCAGTCACCCATTCAAGTCTATGAGTCCATGAAAAAAATCGGACCACACTCGAATGACATCCAAGTTCGGTCCCATTTTCACAAACTGACAAAATGGAAAGGTGAAAATCAGATATCGCTCTGATCAAACTCTGATTAGCATAATTGAACCGTTTTTCTCGGATGGTCATGTGGCCGTAGCCGAATTAAAATCAAAAGTTGTCTATTGTTTGCAAGTAAAATTTTTGCATAGCATTGTGCAAAACTTTTTCAACTTTTCAAAGCTTATTCTGTTGGAAGCACTGACAAAACAGGATTTGGGAAGAACCACCGACAAGGTCTCTGAATTTAATGAAGAAGATGGAGTCACTTAGTGCTTTCTCTGGCCTCCATTTCAGCAGTTTCTTCCTTTAGGCCACGGCCCCACTATCAGTATTCGGTCAGCATTTTTTCTCAGGAGTGGGAGCCAAAACCAGGAGTGGGTGATAAATGCAGAATTGGTGACTTGTTTCTATTATACTTTTCCTCTGATTGTTCCTCACCTGGTTTTGGCTCCCACTCCTGAGAAAAAATACTGACCGAATACTGACCAAATACTGATAGTGTGGCCGTGGCCTGAGTCTTATTTCTGTCACTGGTCCACTAGTGTTTTAGGTACTTTGTTTTCATTTTTAGTTGTTCTACATATTATAAAACCTAGGAAAAACTTTATTATCTTAGAAATTAGATAGTGTTACTCTGTAGTTTCAAGAATTATAGGGAAGGAGAAATTAAGGCTTTTATACGTGTTTTCTAATGTTAAAAACATATGAGAACATTTGCAGCTTTTCAAGCAGAATATTGTGACTTTTGCTGTTTTAGGCTACGTTCCCATGCAGCGTGTCTGAATCTATTATATATATTAGGTTATTTGTGTTTTTTCAGTGTTTCTGTGTGTGCTATTTTAACATGGGTTTTTATCGTGTTTTTCAAACTGCGTTATTTTTGTCTCTTTTTGGTATGTCATGCTTTAAATAAAGCTGCTTTGTTTTTGGTATTTGACTTTGACAAAACTTCACTGACATATTTAGGTGACGATCGCATGCTCCGGAAAAGCACTAAAAAACGCATGTGCGTATTTTACCTGCAGATTTTCTGCATCTAATGCAAGTCTGTTGGAGAAATTCCACACATAAAACTCAGTGTACCCACAGGAGAAATTGACATGTTGTCGATTTGAAACACGCACCGCAGGTCGGTTTATGCTGAGAAAAAAAACAAGTGAATCAAGAACAGGATTACTATGAATCCCTTCCACTTTGCTGTAGCTGTAAGTCTGTGTGCCCACGATCTGGAGCTGCTGCGGGTTTGATGCTGCGGTCTTATGCAGCATCAAACCTGCAGCAACCAGATGTTACAGCATAGTGGATGGGGTTTGTAGAAATCCCATGTCCACTATG
This sequence comes from Phyllobates terribilis, assembly GCF_046119375.1. NCBI lineage: Eukaryota > Metazoa > Chordata > Amphibia > Anura > Dendrobatidae > Phyllobates > Phyllobates terribilis. The sequence goes on from NW_027362762.1 coordinate 796,816,695, forward strand.
CGTCCCCGTTCACCTGCGGATCACCCGCGGAAACTGACATGAGGCACATCTTTCCAGACCGCAGCATGTCAATTTCTCCGGTGGGTTCGCATGCGGGCTTTCCCCATAGACCTAACCTCTATGAAGAAAGTCCGCAGGTGGAAAAAAAAAAGGCGCCGCTCACTTGAATATCCGCCAGCAGCTCCTCCGCAGCATCGGAGCCGCAGGCTAGAATGCATCGTGGGCACATACCCTAAGACACACCGAAAATATACAGTGTCAAAAACTCATCATGGGAACGTAGCCCTATACCTTATACTCTTGCCATATGGATATAATCTGGCTGTGGTAAGTGATGCAAATGAAGTTTGAGCCAAGTTTATAAATTCTGACTTTTTAAGAAGCTGCAAAAAAAGTTGCAAATTTGATCCAGCAGTAGGTTCTAGACAGAAGTATTAGGCTGTGTGCCCACGATGCGGATTTAATGCGTTTCCACGGCGGTATTTCTGCCGTGGAAACTCATTAAAATCGCTTGTTAAGATGTCTGCCATGCTTCTCCCTGGCAGAAAAAATGCATGTAAAATTTGCATGCGTTTTTTCTGCCAGGGAGAGGAAAAGACGCTCAGGAAATTTCTGCTTAAAATCTGCATCGTGGGCACATAGCCTTATAGCCAAAGATGCACCAGATTGATGTATATAAAGGCCAAGAAGTCACAAGCAAATCGGACCTCCCATAGTGTGGTGTCCATCATCACATGCTTGTACATTTACTCTTATTTTAATGTTTTCATTATGCTTTAACCGGTAATATCCCAATAAAAAAAGAAAATTCTGAATTATGTAAGGTCATTAGTAACATGTATCGCCCTTATTTACAATACAGCAGCTTTTGAGACTGCATTAAAAAAAAACAGGTATCATGCAAAAAAAAACTCAAAAAAAACTCAAAAAAACAGCAAAGCCATCACACGTGAGTATACTTGGTATTCATGGAACCCTGGAGTCTAATTGTACTCAACATAACACACAGCTGACTGTCCATAGATCACATATACTACATGAAAGCTTAATCTAGGTAACTGTTCCATAAATGTCACTTGGTGTATTTAAGTTGTAAAACAAGAATAAACATCCATTAAGATACCGTATTATTGCGCTGTCTACCAGCTGAGCCTTGTCACATAATGACATCCACAAACTATACTTATAGTAGTTATGCACTGCAGATATAACCACTACAAGTGTCCTTTATAAAGTGTCAAAAAACCCCATTTAAATAACAGGTATAAAATGAGCTTTTTCATTTAAAGGGGTTTTCACTACTAGGACAACTCGCCTCCTGTGCCGTTCTAGCGGTGTCGGCATTCAGGTTCCAGGGGCTCTCATGAGGCCGCTCATTTCCTCTTGATTACTTATTCATCTGCAGACAAGGACAGCGCTGATTGGGCGAAGGGCTCATGTGACATAAGCTTTGGGAACGCGAGTGCCGACAACGCATGGGATGTAAGTACAGGTCTTTTTATTTTCACAAGGGCAAACATTCAGATCAGGAAGGTTGTTGTCCTAGTAGTGGACAACCCCTTTAAAGTAGGAAACAGAAGGAAGGATAAAATATATATATAAATATATATACAGTACAGACCAAAAGTTTGGACACACCTTCTCATTTAAACATTTTTCTGTATTTTCATGACTATGAAAATTGTACATTCACACTGAAGACATCAAAACTATGAATTAACACATGTGGAATTATATACTTAACAAAAAAGTGTGAAACAACTGAAAATATGTCTTATATTCTAGGTTCTTCAAAGTAGCCTCCTTTTGTTTTGATGACTGCTTTGCACACTCTTGGCATTCTCATGATGAGCTTCAAGAGGTAGTCACTGGAAATGGTTTTCACTTCACAGGTGTGCCCTGTCAGGTTTAATAAGTGGGATTTCTTGCCTTATAAATGGGGTTGGGACCATCAGTTGTGTTGTGCAGAAGTCTGGTGGATACACAGCTGATAGTCCTACTGAATAGACTGTTAGAATTTGTATTATGGCAAGAAAAAAGCAGCTAAGTAAAGAAAAACGAGTGGCCACCATTAATTTATGAAATTAAGGTCAGTCAGTCCGAAAAATTTGGAAAACTTTGAAAGTGTCCCCAAGTGCAGTTGCAAAAACCATCAAGCGCTACAAAGAAACTGGCTCACATGAGGACCGCCCCAGGAAAGGAAGACCAAGAGTCACCTCTGCTTCTGAGGATAAGTTTATCCGAGTTACCAGCCTCAGAAATCGCAGGTTAACAGCAGCTCAGATTAGAGACCAGGTCAATGCCACACAGAGTTCTAGCAGCAGACACATCTCTACAACAACTGCTAAGAGGAGACTTTGTGCAGCAGGCCTTCATGGTAAAATAGCTGTTAGGAAACCACTGCTAAGAACAGGCAACAAGCAGAAGGGACTTGTTTGGGCTAAAGAGCACAAGGAATGGACATTAGACCAGTGGAAATCTGTGCTTTGGTCTGATGAGTCCAAATTTGAGATCTTTGGTTCCAACCACTGTGTCTTTGTGCGACGCAGAAAAGGTGAACGGATGGACTCTACATGCCGGATTCCCACCGTGAAGCATGGAGGAGGAGGTGTGATGGTGTAGGGGTGCTTTGCTGGTGACACTGTCGGGGATTTATTCAAAATTGAAGGCATACTGAACCAGCATGGCTACCACAGCATCTTGCAGCGGCATGCTATTCCATCCGGTTTGCGTTTAGTTGGACCATCATTTATTTTTCAACAGGACAATGACCCCAAACACACCTCCAGGCTGTGTAAGGGCTATTTGACCAAGAAGGAGAGTGATGGGGTGCTACGCCAGATGACCTGGCCTCCACGGTCACCAGACCTGAACCCAATCGAGATGGTTTGGGGTGAGCTGGACCGCAGAGTGAAAGCAAAAGAGCCAACAAGTGCTAAGCATCTCTAGGAACTCCTTCAAGATTGTTGGAAGACCATTTCCGGTGACTACCTCTTGAAGCTCATCAAGAGAATACCAAGAGTGTGCAAAGCAGTCATCAAAGCAAAAGGTGGCTACTTTGAAGAACCTAAAATATAAGACATATTTTCAGTTGTTTCACACTTTTTTGTTAAGTATATAATTCCACATGTGTTAATTCATAGTTTTGATGCCTTCAGTGTGAATGTACAATTTTCATAGTCATGAAAATACAGAAAAATCTTTAAATAAGAATGTGTGTCCAAACTTTTGGTCTGTACTGTATATATATATATATATATTTATAATATAAATCATTTTACTTTTGACACTGATCAAAAGTAAACGCCTAACAAAACTCCATAGAGGGATGTACATCCATTACACTCATTAAACAGAAAACAATTAAAAGTGTAACTCCTCACAGCCATCATGTTATAGATGTAGTGCATCTCTACAGCAGACAACTGCTTTCAGGAGCTCAAAGCAAATCTGATCACCTCTGTACAGTGAGTGGTGGCGGTCGTATAAATACTCCAACAATACAAGGAGGTCCAACAACTGATAACTCTTTATCCTGATGAAAGCTACAGCATAAAGACATAAGACTACTCCAAACTAACCAATAAAAGGTAATGAAAATTATCAGTGGAGTCAATGATTTTCTGTTTATAACCCTTTAAAACATGTAAGAGTAAATCAGACTCTTCACAGTCTACACTACATGGCATTCTTAAATGGGCTGTCTCACGTTAGATTTTCAGGAGCACACACACAGTAGCTCCACTGCCTGCTTGATGGTGGCTGAGGACTCCTGCTTGCTGGTGGCGGAGGACTAATGCTTGCTGGTGGCGGAGGACTCCTGCTTGATTGACAGATTGAACCATGTGCATCATTTCACGGCTGGTCCGGAATGTACGCTCTCCGATGCTGCAAACAGAGGCAGTTTTACCTTTGAAGCATCAGAGGAGCACAGCAACACTGATGGTGGTAGGAGCCAACAGTGCGCTTCTGTGATCCAGCCAGCTTCAGAGACATGCTTACACGCTCTACTGGAAAGAGCTTGTAAGCACTGTGCATGTACAGCCATCGGAACAGTACAAACCAGCACTTGTAGACTTTAAAGCAAAGAGCTTGCAAGTGTGCACGCATTGCCTAGGAAACTGGCCAATTCTGATACATTGCAGAGGTGGCCGGGAACCTAGGCAACAAGTCAAGCAGTACACTATAGAATATAGAATTAAAAATCCCTCCAGGTAGTTTTGGAGAAAACGGTTCCATACAGTGTTGAGCCATATAACACAACTGTTCTAATCCAGAATATAGCAACAACAACTCAACTAAGAGAAACGTCACTACATCATTACGTTGTGAAAACACTTTCCAGACGAGTCAGCGAGAAGCAGGCCTTTATGGTGGAATTGCTTCAAAGAAGCCACTACTGAGGATTCTTTGCAGAAGAAACTATTTGGGGTCAAGCAACACAAGGGTCGGACATTAGATGAGTAGTAATCAGTACTGTGGTCTGAGGAGTCAAACTCTCAGATTTTTGGTACCAACCGCCATGTCTTTGGGAGACACAGAAAAGGTGAGTGGATGGTTTCTATATAAGTGGTACCTGCTATGAAGCATGGAGGAGGAGGTGTGATGGTGTAGGGGTACTTACCTTGTGAAACTGTTGGTGATTTATTCCAAATTCCAGGCATACTTACCAAGCATGGCTACCACAGCATTCAGCAGTGACATGCCATCCTTCTGATTTGCACTTAGTGGGGCCATCATTTGTGTTACAACAGGACAATAATTCAAACCAAAACATTTTGGGTTATATATGGGCTATGAGACCAAGAAGAAGTATGGAGTTCTGCATCAAATGACATGGCCTCCACAATCACCTGTCTTCAACTAAACTGAGATGATTTCCAATGAGTTGGACCTCAGAGTGAAAGGAAAGCAGCCGACAAGCGCTCAGCACCTCTGGGAGCTCACTCAAAACTGTTAGAAAGCCATTCCAGGTGATGACCTGATGACTCTACCTGAGAGAATGTGAAGAGGGTGTAAAGCTGTCATCAGAGTAAAAGGGGATACTTTGAGAAATCTAAGGTTTAACACATATTCTGGTTTGCTTCACACATGTTTCTTTACTCCTTGTTTCCATATGTGTTCCTTCATGGTTTTGCTGCCCTCAGTCTGAATCAACAATATGCACATTTTGACTGGTACAGTATATACATACGTACATATACATATGAACACATTCACAACTAAATAGTACATAGAAGATAAATTAAAAAAAAAAACATTTATTGCTAATTTTAAAGAAGTTTTACATGTTTTTTCAAAAGTTGAGATAAGAGTATGGAATGTTAGAAAATAAAGAAATAGCCATTACTCATCTTTTATATCCCCAGTCGCTCCAGTGCTGCCACCCTGAAGGTCCCCACCATTAATGGAAGTGATGACTTCCCATTTGTCAGTTGTCTGCCATGTCCTATATAGAAATGTCCCAATTCAGGACAGTGATTGGCTACAGCAGTCCCGTGATTGATAGGTGGGGTGTCATAACTTGTACAAACAGGGACTACAGCTAGAGCAGCAGGGAATTCATTAGGTAAATCATATTATTTCATACTGTAAGGCAACTTCTAAAAAAAATATCAGAAAACCCTTTTAATCTGTGGTAGTGATGTATGTGCATTTGTAGTATACATATAAAAAAACAACAAACACACACGTGTTTACACCAGTGTTATTTTGCCAACAAAGTCTTGATTTATTATATATTTTATATTATTATTTTTTAATTAAATCATAATTTTGTGTGAAAACTATATCTACGTAGTTCCTTACAAATGCAGTATAACAAGATGTTACTCACACTTGTAGAGCCTCAGCTGTATTACAGGGAATGCCAAACTACTGCCATCTATGTAAAGGCACTGTGCTTTTACCTTTATTTTAGAAATCTGAGTTTTTGCTTTAGAGAAATGTATTATTGAATTGAATTGCTATGCCAAAGAGCCGCAAGAGCAGCGTTGTGGACACTGCACTTACAGTTCTTCTGTCTCTCTTCCCCATTCCCCACCTACTGCATGTCTCCCATCCATGACTGACAGGTCACACTTCTTTCAGTGACCTGCCTCTCATGCCTAATATCTAGCCATTCTTTGGGGTAGTGCATGCACAGTAATGTCCTAATGAAGAAGACTCACAGTGTCTGGTGCAGTCTGTAGAGTGCGCCAAACATTGACAGTCCTCTTCAGTAGGATGACCGACATGGGAACAAGTAGCATGAGTGAAGAAGACAGCCAGTGTATGGCAGGCACCATCTGCATAGTTTGACAGACACTGACAGTCTTCTTACTGTGCTTGCACCATCCTGGTGAATGATGGTGGTTACACTAGATCTCAAGTGGTAGAGAATAGTCATTGAAAGATAAAAGACCTGTCAATCAGGGAAGAGGTGCAGCAGAGCTATAAGTGCATAGCCCTCTCCGCTGCACTTGTGACTCATTTGCATTGCACCTGAACAATACATTTCTGTAAATCGGAAACTTCCTTTTCTGAAGGTCAGTGACTTTACAAAGATGGCATTAGTTAGAGGTATAAAAACCCGGCGACGGGTTCTCTTTCAGCTGCTCACCTTTTAGACACCATTGCAGTGCTCAGTACAGGATAAGGGAATATTTTACTATTTCAGTTACACAATTATCCGTCTACAACAATATTCCATAAATCAACACTTTTCATACATGTTATTCTGTGATAATTCACAATGGTGACAATCTGCAACATGAACAATCCGATCATCCAGAATTTCAAAGGACATAAGTGGAAGAATTTGAAATAATCATTTATAGCAATCTTCTTACTTAAAAAACATAAAAAAATATATAGATTTTGAAACACGTTTTACAAAAATACCCACAAGCAGAACATCAAAGCATTGTATAGAGTGGTATATCAATTACCTCTTCCGGGACCACGGACCACTGCTTCACTTGAGAGCAGGGCACTGCCATTAGATATGGTCTGGTTAGGTCTGTCTGGTGGTTTACTGCTCACGTCTTTTTTAACGTCTTTCTTTAGTTCCTGCATAAAAAAAAAATAAAAATAAAGTATAAATAAAGAGAGAAAAAAATGCTAACTTTAGAAAAGCCACATCAAACAAAGGTCATTGTGCCCCCCTGTAGTGCCGGCCTGTACAAGTGTCAAATAAATCAGCTAAAGCAAAGATATTTTAACCAAAGGTAGTAATAATCCAATCTATTATTTCAAGCCCAAGGATGGAAAAGTTATAAAGGTCTACAGAATTAGTTTAGTCTAAAAAATACACTGTACAAGCAGAAAAGAGAAAAAAAAAGTATAAAATGGCAGAAATGATATCTATAATGAAATCTCATCTCATCATTTACTATGTGATCCTCTTAAAGCACCACTCCGGTGTTTTTTGGAGTAGTGTTATTAATGTAAGGTCCCTACCCCCGGTCTCATACTTACCAGCCGCCATCTACATCTTTTATCCGCGCCGCTCCGATCGGTCTCCAGCAGTTTGTGATTTGCTGAATCGCTCCAGTGTTTGCTGGACGAACCGGAGGTCATTTTTCAATGCAAGTTATGAAAGCCTTGTTCTGGCTCTCAAAGACTTAGATTGAGCGCTTCCGGTCAGTCAGAAGTTGGGGGTCACAAGATGGCGACACGGGACTGGAGCAGCACTGGGAAGAGCTGAAGACGGCAGCTGCTAAGTATAATACTAGGGTCAGTGAACTTACATTAGTAGCGCAACTCCAGATCTGCAATAAAAAAAACACTGGAGTGGCGCTTTAAATATTAGCCAATTAAAAAATGAAACATTACATATTCACTGGTCATATGCTGTATCTTACAAACCAAAATATCTCCTGGAAAGCCCCACAGAATCCTGAAAGCGGGCTCTAAATTGTACTAAAATGACCTATATGACATTTTTGCCTTTGATAACCATACCGATCTGCCTACTAGACGTCTCCATAACATTTTATATTAGACTTTAGCTCCTAATTTCAAAACAGATCAGGCTAGGTTCACATTTGTATTAATTAAATGCGGTATTCTAGAGAATTGTCCAGGTCTCAGGTGAGGAGCCCTCCTCTATTAGATATTTATTCATATCCTGTTAATATACCAGGGGCGGACATATCATTGGTGCAACCTGTGCGTCCTCACAGGGGCCCAAGTAGTGAGGGGGCCGATTTCTACCTCCAAAGCAGATGGAACTGTGCATTATTATGAAATATTGGGCTGCAAACGGCCCATATCTTCTTCCTGCACAGGGGCCTCTTCTGTATGTGTCCGCCAATGTAATATACCATAAATGTATATGATAGGAATATCCCTTTAATGGAGACAATCACCTATGGTGAATTAATATTTATGAGGGAATTGCTTGAACAGCTAGGAGTGGTGTCTAGGAGTAAATTAAATAAATGGATGGCACTCTGAGTATTTTGTGCAGAGACGGATCTGTGATTCTCAGCACGCAAGGAGGTGAAGCACAACAGAGACTTTGTGTCCTGACATTTTGGTCAATAATAAACTTGGCTCGGTGGGATGGGATTGCCAGTCCTCTCAGTAGATATGATGGAGATGGACCTCTGCATTCATCCCATTTTCTCCTTACTTCTAGCAATCAGATGGTAATTGATTTATTTAACTAAAATATCATAACATTGATCTTGAGTTAAAAGATTTATTGAGCATTTTATTTTTCGGAGTGCTAGGATGTACTTTTATAATCTTTAAGTAAATAAGAGAAATATTTGGTTGGAACAAGCTCTTTAACATCTTAAACACAAGTCCTCACAGACGTCAGTTATTTTCTCATGTTCACCAGAGTTTGGTCAGTTTTCACCATCAGAGTTTGGTCAGAATTTTTTCATTTTTTCTGGCATAAAAAAAAAAAACTGATCGAGGTTTCTCAAGCTTCTCCTAACAAACAGTTCAAAGAAAAGGGACAGCAGACGGACGGCATATGGAGGGCATCCCAATACTGTACAATTTTTTTCACGGATTCATAGACTTGCATACGTGAGTTTGATCCGACACTTGGATCAATATTGGACAAACCTCCATGCTTTTGTGCAGACCACTCATTTTGAGGAAAAAAATCGGAAATTCTACATAGACTATAATGGGCAGGAGGGCTATCCATGAAAAACATGGATATCACTTGTGCAAGAAAAACTGACATGATGGCCCTGGAGAACGAGTCACACTTTAAGGCCACGGCCCCACTATCAGTATTTGGTCAGTATTCGGTCAGTATTGTTTCTCAGAAGTGGGAGACAAAAACCATATAAGGAACAATCAGAGAAAAGGTATAATAGAAACAAGTCACCAATTCTGCATTTATCACCCACTCCTGGTTTTGGCTCCCACTCATGAGAAAAATTACTGACCGAATACTGATAGTGGGGTCGTGGCCTAAAAATGGGTATAAAGGACAAGTGCTTGTAAAAACAAGCACCTTTCTAGTTTACTTCAAAATGTGCACTGCTCCATTAATGATAACCTTTATCTCCTATTATTTACTGCTCGTTTCCTAGGTTACCGGCCACTGCTGCGGTTAGCATTGGTGGCAGTCATATGCATTGCTTACATTCCTGTTTCTACTGTCAGCTGAACAGGAGCCATCGTCCCCTGCAAGCAGAAAGCCAGGCACTAGGGCAGCAGTGCTATCCTGAAAAAAAAAGCGGGATAAACACTTTAATAGCCTTTATTACAAAACCTGCATGGATGGCATCTGCATTAATGTAGAAAGCAGAAGGAAACCAGCATTACATGTGCCCAATGTTATGTCAATTTGGCCTTTATTATAAAAGCTATGGGCAGACACAAAAACAGGAAACTTAAATGCCAAATGTATAAAAATACAAAGATAAAGGGATGAATTATGAAAGATTTGTTTATATATTATTTTAATAAATGTCATACAAGAGACTAATATGCTTTAGAAGCCTACACTGTATGCAAAAACCCAGACTACTGAGCCAAGCAACCACACATAAAAAAGGAGAGGGAAGTAGGAACAGTCACCGATATCCACATGACAAGATGTTTCATGATTTACAGCAGCAAATTCCCCTTTTCCTTTATGGCTATGTTTGTATAAAGTGACTCATGACCCTCACATTTATATCCCATCTTCCCTTTGCACAGCTTTGGAGTTAACCACACAACAGTACAAATCAGGTGATTTATTAGGGGGATTTTGGCTTAGGTTACTGCTCTCATACAACTTTAATGGGGAAAAAAACATTATGGTATGTGAACACGACTTCTTTTTCAGGCGGTTTCCGCCTGGAAGCCACTTGAAAAAGCACAGCAAAACCACTGCAAACAATGAGCATAATGCACAGCAATGTTATAACAACATTGCTGTGCAGATGATTAGTCTTTTGTTACTTCTTTTGACCACTTCAGGGTCAGAAACCGTTTGGCTGTAAAAATAAAAAAATAGTATGCTCATTTTTAAAGTGGTTTTCCAGCAGAAGCTAGTTATAGTTTAAAATGATAGAAAAAAAGATTGAAGCATTGACGACAAAACTGCTAGAAAAGCCACTTCAGGAAAAAGACTGAGCTTTTTCTTTCACTCAGGAAAACCTCAGCGGGTGCATCGCCATCTTAAAGATGCCAGGTGCAGATAACCAAAAACGATGACTTCTGATTCTTGCTCTCTGCACACACAGGATCACATAGGGAGGATTTTTATAATAATGTAACCTAGATTTTTTATGTTTCTAGTCTCCACTAGTTGGTCAATTTAATGTATTCAATCTGAATTGTTTAGATGAATATTTCAACTACAGAAGTCAACGGTACCTTAAAAAAAAGCAATTCCATTTTGATTTGTCTATTTGGGCAATAGCACAAAACAGGACCACTATTTATAACCTGTGTTAGGCCACGGCCCCACTATCAGTATTTGGTCAGTATTTTTTCTCAGGAGTGGGAGCCAAAACCAGGAGCGTGTGATAAATGCAGAATTGGTGACTTGTTTCTATTATACCTTTTCTCTGATTGTTCCTCACCTGATTTTGGCTCCCACTCCTGAGAAAAAATACTGACCAAATACTGACTAAATGCTGATAGTGGGGCCGTGGCCTTAGAATTTTCCTACGTCTCAGCCAAATTTAAATAAACTCATATGAACACATCAGATTGCAACAAATTGGAAGAGTAAACTTATTCGTACTGCTTCTTTTAGTAAGTGAAGTCATTAAGTCTTTCCATTGTAGTGAATGGATTTTATAAAATGAGTATCTAAAGTGTTTTTTTACATTGTATATTCTATGCTACACATTATTTATGTGACATAGAAGCTTTATTTATAGTGTACCTTTAAATAAAGGTGACTTTTATATACCTTATTTGAAAGACTCAATTTTTTAATTTTCAGTTTTCTCTGACCTATCGTGTTAATACTACCTGCTATAATGATTGTCTCCCATACACTACATACAGAAATATGCCCTCCTGTTTGTATGTAGCAGAATGGAGGACATTACTGAGCATTGTAACTGTGAAACCTGGGGTTCACTAGAAAGCAGCAGTCGGTGTCTGTGTCTTTCACTCTGTTTCTCCCTCCTTCTTTCCCCTCCTCTGGCAATAGACTTAAAGAAATTGACCACTACTTTTTCACTTATGACTTACCCCTAGGATAGGTCATCAATATCTGATCGGTCAGGGTCTGATTCCCGGCACTCCCGCCGATCAGCCTCTCCCAGTGTCGGCGGCAGCGGCCGCTGGCTGGATCTACTCGATTACAGAGCTGCTTCATCTTCTGGTAGTGGCCGTGGCAGGGTACTGCACATCCGCCTCCTATTGATTTGAATAAGAGACGGATGTGCAGTACCCTGCAACGGCCACTACCAGAAGATGAAGCAGCTCTGTAATTGAGCAGTTCAGACCGCTCAGACATTAATGACCTATCCTAAGGACAGGCCATCAATGAAGAAGTAGTGGATAACCTCTTTAAACTAGGCAACTGTAACCAGATTCCAGAGTAAACTAATAGTCTTATCTTGTTTGGTCCAAAATTTTAGCAGCTTTTCAGAGTGAACTTTCAGTTCAGGAGACATGGGGAAGGAGAAGTGGCTTATAAATGGAGAAAGAAGCTTATATCTCTTATAAGATATATTACAAAGTTTCCTTTATATTTGATTGTATCATTAATTTATGAAATATTTATTTAATGGCCAGTGACTATTTAAGTCTATGTTTGTATAAATGAAGTACCTTAATGAGTTTTTCATAGGTTATGTGCATGCAGCCGCCAGAGTTTTCTCTCACAAAGCTGTATCACGAAAAAAATCTTTGGCCTGAAGAATGATCATGATGCTTCTTTTCACCGCTCCAGGGTTTCCAAACCCTGTGTACTGTGTAATGGCTGTGTCTGACCATACCACAGCTCCTGGGCAGGGGAGGAAGCAAAAGATTATACAGACATTACAGCACAGCAGAGGATCACAGCTGATTCTTTCTGTGAGGTAAATCATTTCCCTGCCTGTTTTTAAAAAATGTTTTACCTCAAAGGAAGAATTATTTTTGATCCCCTGGTGTAACGTCTGTATACTCTTTTGTTTCCTCCCCTGTCCAGGAGATGTGGTATGATCAGACCATGATCCCGCACAGTCACACACAGCCATTACACAGTACACAGCAGGGGCACATTTATAAGATTATATCAGCACAGGAACATTTTATTTAAACACATCCAATTGTGGAAAACTCCTTTAAGATCGAACAACCCCTTTAAACCCTAGTTTAAAAAAAATCAAACAATGTGACTCAAACTCCCTATTTACATTTTAATAAAAGAAAGTCACATTTTAACCCCAATATCATCCTCACGTCATTCAAGGATGCAGGAAGATGAGATATTGGAACAGTGATGCAGTAATGTCTCATTGGATGGATGGAATCGCTTGTCATTTTCTTTGCATAGAATATGGAGCATAAGAAAATTCTTTTGACACCTTTTCCCAGAAGAGCAATTATTGTGTTCAGTCAGCTAAAGAAAATGTCCAGTGACCACCAGCTCATCCGTGTGTGAACTGCAACAAAACTATCCAGATCAGATCCATTCTCAACAACCACGTAAGTATGATGGCACGCTGGGATTTACTAATGACACACTAACCAGTGAATACATATTTTGAGTTTCTATTAGTTGACATTTTTGTACAAAATGAAACAGCAGATGAGCTCTAAAAATAATGACTAAAAAAAATGTCAAGGACTCTTAATTAAAGCAAACAGTTTTCAAGTAGAGAGCGTAGCGTAGACATGTAGGCGTCGTGGTCCGACTCACACAAGATATTATTTCATGAAATTTGACATTTCGATTTATTTGTATAATTACTATAATTGTGAAACATAATTATTTCTCAACTATAGATGGATTTCTAATGCTACTGTAAAACCTTCATTCAGCATGCACCCCCTAATTATTACCAGCTCCTCCAGAGAAATGGCACTACCTGTGGAGGCGTCCTGACCAAGCTGTGTATGGTGAAAAATAACATTTCCGATCTGGTGTCCTAAAGACAGTTATTACGGTATGTGGCCACAGTGATTACAGCTGCCCTTACGGTATAGTGAGCGGTGACTATAACAGCTCCATGTCCCCCCCTATTACTGAAAGGATACAAGTTCATTTTCTCCCTGTAGCCGCGACTCCAGTAAGGCATGCCGGAATTATTTAAAAATGATTTACTTGTAGATTAACCCTATATCAGCAAGTAAATAACATTTCTGGACTTCCCTTTAAATTGTTAGCTATCGATGTCTATAACTAGAAATGATGCACAATAGAAATAAGATATATGAAAAGATACTTATAAATTGTGTTTACGTATTTTGTATTTAATTATTCATTTTTTTATTTATGGAAAAAAACACAAAAAAAACTGCCCAATACATGATTTGTGAAAACCGTCACTAAAAGGCTTAGGCTCTGTGCTCACGATGCGTTTTTTAAGGGTTTCCGCAGCGGCAAAATTGCTGCAGAAACGCTTGGTAGAAGGCCTGCCATGTCCCCCAATGATAATCCGCATGTGCTGTGCACATGCTGCGAAATTTCCGCTGTGGATTATCATTGCGGAAAAAAACGCAGCACTACCAATTATTTTGCGGAAGCGCTGCGTTTTCGCCGCCATTGACTTGCATCACTGTATATGTAGATGCGCATTCCATGCGTTCCAATGTGCAGACGGTACCCAGGTGTGGAGGACAGGAGACTCTCATCCAGACCCAGGTACCATAGAACTTGTAAAAAAAGAATAAAATAAAAAATAAATGTTATATTTACCTTCTGGCGGCCCCCACTGAGCTCGTCCTCTCATGCCGGCAGATCGCGATGGACTGAAGGATCTGCGCTGACGTCAGAGTCATGTGATGGGTCACAGGATGATGACGTCAGCAGGTCCTTCAGTGTACCACAATCTGCCGGCAGCCGGGACGGTGAAGCAAGACTGCGGGGGCCATCAGAAGGTAAGTATATATCTATTTTTAACCATTCTTTGGGGTTACACTATATAAATCCATGCCATTTGCATGGATTTATATAGTGTGACCAAGTTGTCAAGCACTTTCAAGCACCTTCCAAGTAATGCTAAAAGTGATGCTACAAACATCAATTAAAACAAAAAGGTATCGGTCACCAGGATTTTATGTAATCTGAGAGCAGCATGATGTAGGGGCAGAGATCCTTATTCCAGCGATTTATCACTCACTGGGCTGCTTGGTGTTGTTTTAATAAAATACTGTTTTATCTGCTGCAGATCTAGCAGGTCTCTCTGAATGCTGAGCTCTGTATAACCCCGTCCTCACCACTGATTGGCTGCTTTCTATATACTCTGTGCAGAGGCAGAAAGCTGTCAATCAGTGGTGGGGTGGGATTACACAGAGGAGGACTACATGGCACCAGACAACTAATCCTCTATTGATAATCTCCTGCTGATAAAATGCTGATTTTATTGAAACTACAGCAAACAGTCCAGTAAGTGACACAACGCTGAAATCAGGGTCTCTGCCCCTACATTATGCTGCTCTCAGATTACATAACAAAACCTGGTGATAAATTCCCTTTAAGAGAACTAGAATAGTAGAAGAATCCAGTGGATAAAAAAGGTTAAACATTTTTTTATTATATCAAGTTAAAAATAGCAGCAGTGCACATCAGCAAGTAGCGAAACCTACGCGTTTCAACCTAAAGAGGTCTTAATTAGAGATGAGCGTTGTTCTACTCGAACTGTTCGCCAATCTCAAATTCGAGCTGTTTTGGGCGGTGTTCGAGCCGGTCGGCGAACACGAACAATTTGAGAAAAATTCGGCTGTTCGAGGTTATGTTCGATAACTGTTCGTGCACCAAAATCATAACTGGATTTTTTCTCAGTAATGATGAAAATTAATGTTAATACGCAGTTTGAGTGTACAGTGGGGCGGGGGGGAGGGGCAGGGGATGGATCTCTGCAGGAACAATGAAGATCTCCATTTTTTTTTCTCTTTCCCGCATTTACAGTGGGGAGGTGCAATCTGTCAGCCTATCAGCAGCGCACACACGGAGCGAAGTGCTTTTTTTCACACAAGCAAGGGCATGTGTGATTGGCAGTTTATGTCACATGTCCTTGCCCTATAAGACCAAGCCATTTTCCCCGTCGCCACCATTTTCTCACTGCTGCAGCTGCGTGTTAGACGGCACCGCTGTTGCTGTGTGCGCTATACCTTGTTAATTTCAAGCCAATTTTCGCACAAATATACAGATAGCTTGGGAGTAGGGAATAGTTGTGATTGCAGTCCTTTTAAGGACTAGGTTACAGCATTTCCTACGACTTTTATCAGGCAGGTCTGTGCTCTTAAATAGATAGATTGTGGGAGTAAAGACTAATTGTAATTGGAGTCCTTTTCAGGACTAGGTTACATCAGTTCCTATCAGTTTTTGCCAGGCAGGTCTGTGCCAGTGCTGTGCAAGTTTTTTTCACAGCATTTGGCTGAATCTAGCAAAGCTAATCCTTTTTGGCCTATTGCAGAGTGTGTTAGTCAGTGGAGTAGCCTATCTGTGTTGCAAGATATACCACCTGTGTATAGAATACCAATTTTTTTACTGCACCTAGTGAAGTAAAATCTTTTGGGCATAGCATCATTCTATTAGTCCATCTATACTGACCTCCATCAGGTTGCAAACTGAATATAATTTTTTTCTGCATCTAGCTCTGAAAAAATATTTGGGCTTCTAGCAGTGTGTGGGACTTGGTCTATTAGTCTATCTATACTGACCTCCATCAGGTTGCAAATTAAAAATAATTTTTTTCTTCATTTAGCTCTGAAAAAATATTTGGGCTTCTAGCAGTGTGTGGGACTTGTTCTATTAGTCCATCTATACTGACCTCCAGCAGGTTGCAAATTGAATATAATTTTTTTCTGCATCTAGCTCTGAAAAAATATTTGGGCTTCTAGCGGTGTGTGGGACTTGGTCTATTAGTCCATCTATACTGACCTCCATCAGGTTGCAAATTAAAAATAATTTTTTTCTGCATCTAGCTCTGAAAAAATATTTGGGCTTCTAGCGGTGTGTGGGACTTGGTCTATTAGTCCATCTATACTGACCTCCATCAGGTTGCAAATTGAATAAAAAAATTTTCTGCATCTAGCTCTGAAAAAATATTTGGGCTTCTAGCGGTGTGTGGGACTTGGTCTATTAGTCCATCTATACTGACCTCCATCAGGTTGCAAATTAAAAATAATTTTTTTCTGCATCTAACCCAGCCAATAGTTTTGGCCTAATACCACAGTTTGGCCACTCAGCTCTGCTCGGTTACCATCCATTGTTTTTTTGTGCAAACAACTCCAGAGTTGTGAATTAGTTAACCACCAAAATGAGTGGAAAAAGGCCTGCTGCTGGTGGAAAGGGGAATAGGCGTGTTGGGAAGGGGAAAAAAGGTTGTGTCCGTGGGGTAGGTGCAGAAGAAAGACCATCTTCCAGCCAAACTAAAATGTCTACTTCTTTTAGCGGACAATGTGATAAGATCCCTTTCTTACGGCCACGCCAATCGCTACAAATTCCAGATGAGGCACAAAAACAGCAGGTGCTTCAACGGATATCAAGTGCTCCTTTAAGTGGGCTCTCCTCCACATCAACTTCAACATCACAAATACTCCAGTCCTCAAAGGTGTCACCCAAATCGCACTTGCTTCCTCACAGCTCCCAAATCTCCAGCTGCCCGTCTGAGTATGAGGTAGAACAGATGGTTGAGTCTGCAGAGCTGTTTACTCATACTATAGCCTGGGAATCAGAGGTCGACTCCAGCGCTTCTGTGAATCCAGACGAGGAAATGATCTGCACTGATGCCCAGAATCTTTATGAGTCGGATCCAGGACCAGACGCAGAAGGTTCTGACCATAATGTAGACCCTCATTCCCAAACTGTAACTCCTGTTGGTGGAGACAATGAGGAAGACGATGATAAGACTCAAATACCTGATTGGAGCGACAACTTTAGTTTTTTGTCAGGGCAGGAACAGGTTGGCTCTGAGGACGACGGGTGTGATAACGCACAGGGTGATGATGATGAGGTCGGAGATCCCACTTACTGTCAACCCACAGTCAGCCAAGAGATGAGGTCAGCAGAGGAGGTGGAGGAAGATGCTAGTGACGACGAGGTCAGGTTGCGCCTTCCTGGACAGAGACGTAGTACTGGAAGCACGTCAACAACTGCATCCTCAAACACAACTCTGCCTCTCACCACAAGTCGTGGTGGCTCTTCAGGTCGCATGGGTGCTAAGCCTTGCATAGCCTGGGCATTTTTTCAGATCGATAAAGATGACCCAACTCGTGTTATCTGTAACATTTGTCAGCAAAAGCTAAGTAGAGGCCAAAAAATACATAGTTTGAGTACTTCATGCATGAACCGGCACATGGACATGAAGCATAAGTTGCAGTGGGAAGCTCAGTGTGCTACAATGCGGTCTAGCCGGCCGGGCCAACCACCGTCTGCCATATCTTGTGCATCCGCGGCCTCTTCATCCTCTGTGACTGGGGGGACAGCAGTCACACCTGTTTTGGGGCGCAGACCTGCCACCTCTTTACCCGCAACAGCCAGCGTGATTGGCAGGTCATCATTTTCTTTGGAGGTGGTAACACCAGCTGGTCTTGAGCGCTGTCCGACATCGATAGCACCACCTTTGGATCAAGGCAACCTAACATGTCCGCCTGCATCTTCCTCACAGACCGGCAGTTTGCCGGGGACACCCTTATCAACCCCGTCTAAGCACAATAGCCAGCCCTCGGTCCCTCAGATGTGGACAAGTAAAAGACCATTTCCTCCTAGCCATGAGAAAGCTAAGAGGTTGAATTTCACCATCTGCAAGCTCTTGGCTACAGAAATGCTGCCTTTCCGCCTGATGGACACAGAGGATTTTCGAGACCTTATGTCCGTCGCAGTGCCCCAGTACCAGATGCCCAGTCGGCACTACTTCTCAAAGAAAGGTGTGCCTGCGCTCCACCAGCATGTCGCACACAACATCACCGCTTCTTTGAGAAACTCTGTGTGTGACAGGGTGCATTTCACCACAGACACTTGGACGAGTAGGCATGGACAGGGGCGTTACATGTCGCTGACTGGGCACTGGGTAACTATGGTGACAGCAGGACAAGGGGCTGCTGTCCAAGTCTTGCCGTCCCCACAAGTTGTGCGTCAATCCTCTTTATGTCATTTTTCCTCCACTGCTTCTGCCTCCTCAACCTCCTCTCGGTCTTCCACCTGCACCCAAAGCCTGTCTGGTCATGCCACAAGCTTTCTAACTGCGCAGAAGGGATCCTGCACACCTCCTTACTATGCTGGCAGTAGGGCTCAACGTCATCAGGCGGTTTTTACATTGAAATGTCTGGGAAATGTGAGTCACACAGCTGAGGAGTTGTGGTCAGCTCTGGAGAACCAATTTCATGAATGGTTGTCTCCACTGGACCTGAAACCAGGGAAGGCCGTGTGCGACAATGCTGCAAACCTGGGTGCGGCCCTTCGCCGGGGCAATGTCACACACGTGCCTTGTATGGCTCACGTGTTGAACCTGGTTGTCCAGCAATTTTTAGCCCACTATCCCAGACTAGATGGCCTTCTGCAGAGGGCACGGTCGCTGTGTGCTCACTTCCGCCGTTCGCATCCCGCAGCTCAGCGACTTACATCTCTACAGAAGTCGTTGGGCCTGCCACTTCACCGGCTAAAATGCGATGTGCCTACCCGGTGGAATTCAACTCTGCACATGTTGCAGCGACTGTGGCAGCACCGACAAGCCCTGGTGCAATACGTTCTGACGTATAGCCTGGGCCAACGAGATTCAGAGGTGGGGCAAATCACGCAGGAGGAGTGGTCTCAGATCAGGGACCTATGCACCCTTCTGCACAGTTTTGAAATGGCGACGAAGATGTTTAGTGCTGACGATGCCATTATCAGCATGACTATTCCGGTGATTTACATGCTGGAGCACATGTTAAACAGAATTCGGAGTCAGGTGGTGGCACAAGAGGAGGTGGAGGAAGTAGAGGAGGAGGAGTTGTATGCGGAAGGGCTAACATCTGCAAGGTCCAGACGGTCGGCAGCACCAGGGCGGCAGGCATGTGAGGGTGGGGGAGATGATTTTACCAGGGCGCATGGTAGCAGCCAAACTAGTGAGGAAGGTGCAGGAGCCCAGGAAGAAGTGGAGGACGAACTGATGGAAGACTCATCAGATGAGGGAGACCTTGATCACATTTCTGTTGTGCGAGGTTGGGGGGAGAGGACAGAGGAAGGAAGCATGATTGTTACCTCGCCACCAACACAACAGGGACTTGGTGCTCCTGGATGCGCAACACACATGAGTGCCTTCTTGCCGCACTACCTGCAACATGACCCTCGAATTGTGAGAATTAGAAATAATCCTGACTACTGGGTTGCCACACTGTTAGATCCCCGGTACAAAAGTAAATTTGCAGAAATTATTCCTGCCATAGAAAGGGATGCACGCATGCAGGAGTATCAGCAGAGACTGTTGCAGAATCTTACATGTGCTTTTCCACAAAATACCAGTGTTGCACGTAGTGAATCTCACAGTTCCAACTTGCCAACCGTGGGACCGTCAAGTGTTCAGCACTCAAACCGTAACAGAACCACAGTATCTGCTGGTAACATCAATTTTGCGGAATCATTTCACCACTTTTTTAGCCCATCCTTTGCAAGGCCACAGGAGACAAGAAGTCTGACACATAGTCAACGCCTAGAGACGATGGTACAGGAGTATCTCCAAGTAAACATTGAAGCCACGACTGTGTCACTGGACCCTTGCTCTTTTTGGGCTTCCAATCTGGATAAATGGCCGGAGCTAGCCACTTACGCCTTGGAGATCTTGTCATGCCCCGCAGCCAGCGTTCTGTCTGAACGTGTGTTCAGCGCTGCTGGTGGTGTGCTGACAGATAAGCGCACGCGGCTCTCCACTGATAATGTAGACAGACTCACGTTCATAAAGATGAACAAATCATGGATCCGAAACGACTTTTCTACCCCTGTGTCATCCTGGGGAGAGTAAAAGCTTGATGATTGGTTAAAATCACCCTACCAACCGTTTTAAGCTTTCAAATTACTAATCATGTTTATCTGTATCTTGACTGGAAAATAATTTGGGCTTTGTAGCAGTGTGCAGCACTGATCCTATTAGGCCATCTATAATAAGCTTCACCAGATTTAAAATTAAAAATAATTTTTAGCTGCATCTAGCCCGGAAAATAATTTTGGGGCTCCGAGATGCGCAAGACACATAAGTGCCTTCTTGCTGCACTACCTGCAGCATGACCCTCATATTGTCAGAATTCGAAGTAATCATGACTACTGGGTTGCCACACTCTTAGATCCCCCAAACTTTTCGATCAACCTTTTCATTTTAATAAAGACCAAAAAAATGGTCATTTTTGAAATTATAAGCATTAGCAGGTTGTTAGAAACTGAAATCAAACAGTTTTCAACTCAAAACTTTATTCTAGGTGATGTTACATTTTCACATAGGACCCCTTGTTCGAAAGGAGCTTCTGAACTCTCTCGTCCATTGAATTTGTCAGGTTTTGGATGGTTTCTGCTTCAATTGTTTTGCATGAGGACAGAATACCCTCCCAGAGCTGTTGCTTAGATGTGAACTGCCTCCCGCCATCATAGACACTCCTTTTAATGATGCTCCAAAGGTTCTGAATGGGGTAGAGGTCAGGGGAGCATGGGGGTCACACCATAAGTTTGTCCCCTTTTATGCCCATATCAGCCAGAGATGCAGATGTTTTATGTGCAGCATGAGATGGTGCATTATCATGCAGAAAAATGATCTTGCTGTGAAATACACGGTTCTTCTTCTTGAACCATGGCAGGAAGTGCTGTTTGAGAAAATCCACATACATTATGGAGTTCATCTTTAGCGCCTTCAGGGATCCTAAAGGGGCCGACAATCTCTCTCCCCATGATTCCAGCCCAAAACATTACTCCACCTCCTCCTTGTTGGCGCTGTAGCCGTGTTTGCGTGGGGTGTCCATCAACCAGCCATCCTCCACTCCATTCATCTGGACCATCGAGCGCTGCACGGCACTCATCCGTGAACAAAACAGTTTTGAAATCAGTCTTCATGTAATGTTTGGCCCACTGGAGCCGTTTCTGCTTGTGTGAAGTGGATAGAGGAGGTCGACAGGATGGCGTATGCACAGCTGCAAACCTCTGAAGGACCCTGCATCTTGTTGTTCGGGGGACGTTGGAGGCACAAGCAGCTTCAAAAACTTGTCTGCTGCTATGACAAGGCTTTTTTGCCGCTGCTCTTTCAACCTGACGTAATTGCCTGTAGGAAAGAGTCCTCAATTTGCCCTTATCAGCACGCACACGTGTGTACTGTGAATCAGCTACATACTTCTTGATTGCCAAGACACTTCATCCTGATCATCGCACAATGTTGATTGTAGTCATGCCTTGACCTAAACACTCCACAATTTGTTGCTTCTCAGCAGCCGACACATCCTTTTTCTTTCCCATTTTGGCAGAAAATGTAGGCTGCTTAATAATGTGAGAGAGCCTTCTTAAGTAGTCTTGCCTTTCATTGGACACACCTGCCAAACTAATTAGCACAGGTGTCTGCAATTGCTTACAGTGATATAAAGAGCCCTGACACACATCACCATCAATGAGTTTAACTGACAAACAAACAAATTCTTCCCTTATCACTCCTAAACACTTTTTGCATAATAATTTGGAACGCGGTGTACATGTGCTTTTCCACAAAACACCAGTGATTCACGTAGTGAATCTTACAGTTCTAACTTGCCAACCGTGGTCTGTATGGAATTGTTCAATAAAGGGCCCAAAATTAAGATAACATAGATGGGAGAGGTCTCTATGAATAGGAATTCCTAAGTATTTGATACCCTGTGAGGGCCAGGCAAAGGGAAAGTTGGACTGGATGGAATCCTATATGGATTTAGGGAGGGAGACATCGAGGGCCTCAGACTTCGCTGCATTGATTTTAAAATTTTACCATGTAACAAAGTGATCTATTTCAGCCATAACAGCAGGGATGGATATATGTGATTGAGTGATATATACTAGGACATCATCAGCAAATAGAGAGCACTTGTACTCGGTGCCTCCCACCTCAATCCACCTAATATTGGGGTTATGGCGAATTGATGAGAGCAGGTGCTCCGTCACTAGGATGTATAAGAGAGGGGACAGAGGACATCCCTGCCTTGTCCCATTGGTGATTGTGAAAGGTGATGAAAATGTTCTGACGCACCCCCTGGGCCTTGGGACACCCGGAGCCGGACCCTTTTTGGTGGATGCTGGTGGTTGTAGTCTTCGTGGCGGCGATCCGGTTCCGTGGCTCAGGGCGGTCAAACCAGTGGCGGAACTATTTATGTGGTTTTGATGTTTAAATGTCCGACTACGCCACCCGTGGATTGCGGTCAGAGTGAACCGCCGCTACAGGGCAGACCGCTAAGGCTGGTGTTGTGGGTGCAGCAGAGCGTAGCATAACTCCCCATGGGAGGAGTATAGCCTCAGGGCAGTGTATGCGGAGGATGGGGGTGATGGTGCAGGGCAGCAGCAGTAACGACACGGAGTCAGTGATGCAGTTCAGGGCCTTTACTCACAGTTCTTATTATCCAGACCACGTCTGCAGGTAACGGCTGCCCACGTCGTACTGTGCTCACCAGGTGAGGGGCTCAGACAACTCCCAGATAACTTTGGAGCGCTTCACAGGACCCCCTTTGTGTGTCCTTTGTCTGGCCTTTCTTACCAACACTTCTGTCCGGCTGCCTCGGGCCTCCTCTTGGTAAACTTGGCGCCAGTTTCCCTGACCCTATGTGGTGCCTTCCTAGCGGGTGGAGCAAGGGGCTGCGCCACATAAAATGTCAGAGCCTCCGGTTTCTAGCTGAGGGTCGTTTCCTGCCTCCACTAGTTCGGGGACCGGTCTCCCCCTTTGGCCTGACCCCTCCACGCAGGTGGATTCGGGCGTGCGGTGGCGACTCGCCCGTCCGCACCCCTGGGATCCCTTCATTCCTCGTTCCTGGAGCCTTCTCCGCTCCTCTTCCTTCCTTCTCCCTCTTGCAGGCCTGGGCCTCTGTTACTAGGCCCGCCTCCGGAGCAGAGCTCATGCAGAGCCCCTGCTCCCTGCCACTTCTGCTCAGACTTCTCTGCACTGAACTAAGATGGTGCCCACCTTTTATACTCCCTTCTCAATGCACCCAGGAACTGCTTCCTCCCTGCTCCTGCACTGCAGGGTTCCCCTTCCTCAGTGTTCCCTCCCCCCACTCCAGCCAGGGACAGGGACTGTCGTGCCCATCTCAGGGGCATATTGGTCGCCCTGCCCCACGGCAATGTGGTGTAATGCATGCAGGTGTCGGGTCCTGATCCACACTCCATCCTTATCTGAGAGTGAGATATCACACCTCTGGGTGAGGTGCAATACGTCTGTAGCAACCGAGCCCTCGGTGCTACAGTTCCATTTATCTTCAGCCTAGGTGACGTATTGTGATACAGGGCCGTGATTTTGGCTATAAAAGGGTCCCCTAGACCCCTACCCCAAGCTTTTTAAGAGAATCATATATGGCGTGCCAGGAGACTCTATGGAATGCTTTCTCAGCATCCAACGAGAGTATCTACTTACAAATTTTTAACTGCATCTAGCCCAGGAAATACTTTGTGCCTAGTAGCAGTGTCTGCTAGTCAGCGGATTATCCCGGCTGTTAAGCAAGCTACACCACCTGTAGTTTGGACACTTAATTTTTTCAAAGGAAATGCTTCGGGACCACGGGATACTTAGTGAAGAGCATCAGGAGGCACCCCAAGGCATAGGGGCTGGGACTGGCACTAGGATGCCTTGCGGTGGACAGCCGAGCTCGATCCTTATAAAAGCTTTTTAACTGCAGCAGCTTTAGTGGACGCTACTGGAGCTGGAATTACGCGGCTGCTGGCATGAGACTTGCCCTCCAATAGATCCTTGTAAATGGATTTAAAGTGTATTCATTCAAATTAGAGGGACAATTTAAATTAAAAAGCTTAGAGCTGCCTCCACCACAGGGGGGCTCTCTCGACCCACCAGCGGACAGGCACCAGTATTGGGAGAGGGGGGCTGGCCGTCAGGGTTCACCGCGGCTCTGGCACAAACCCGGCGACACGGAGGTGGCACGGGCAGGAGCGGACTGGCCCTCTCGGCTTCTCACTTTTTGGATTTTAGAAGGGCATGACATGCCTATATCTGTGTCTCCCCCTCCTTTTACTCCTCCACCTCTTTTCTTTTCGCATGACTATATGTACTTGTCACTTTTCCATGTGTTAGTTGTGTCTTCTGAGCAGTTTGTCAGCTTTTGGACACCTTTGAAGGTGTTTTCTATGTGTTTCTATGTGTTTTTGTTTGCCTGCCATTGGTTTTAACGGTGTTCGAAGGTGTTCGACGAACAGTTCGACGAACAGTTCGGCGAACACACGGGTGTTCGACGAACCGAACCGAACTCGAACACTACGGGGGTGGCTCAACACTAGTCTTAATCATGGCAAATACTATTATATTTACTTCAGTCAAGTTCCAGGTTGTAAACTGGAAAGTAAAACCTGATGATCTGACATACTGGTTTCCATAAATATTACATTCAAGCGATTTATTACAAAATTTTATTTTGTGTTTGTAGCTCTTTTGCGTGAACATAGGGCAAAACAGTGTAACTCAAGATATAGAAAAGTAACCTAACTCAAGCCCTCCTTACAGCAGGTATCTAGGTATCCAATGTACTTACAAGTACAGGGCAACCATCCACGTTTTCCGTTGTTTCTGCACAGTTCTTACTAGGTTGGTACTAAACAAATCATACTGGCACATGGAGTGGTCTATCTGCTTCCCAAAATGTACGATAACTTGTGCTCCTCAATCCATTCTCTATTTAATTTGTGCAGATCACAGATTTATTTTCCCATGAAATATGATGTTAGTTGGAGGAATACTGGTGACTTGTATACATTGGCATGTAAAAGTTTAGGCACCCCTGGTCAAAATTACTGTTATTGTGAACAGCTTAGCAAGTTGAAAATTAAATGATTTCTAGAAGGCCTTAAGTTAAAGATGTCACATTTCCTTTGTATTTTAGGCAATATATATATATATATATATATATATATATATATATATATATATATATATATATATATATATATATATATATATATATTTAGCTTTTACATTTTAAAAAGTACAAAAAAGAAAATGGGCAGATGCAAAAGTTTGGACACACTGCATGGTTAATACCTAGTACCACCCCCTTTTGTAACTATCACAACTTGTAAATGCTTTTTGTAGCCAGCCAAGTCTTTCAATTCTTGTTTGAAGGATTTTCATCCTGTCTTCCTTGGAAAATTCTTCCAGTTCTGTGAGATTCCTTGCATGCACCACTATTTTGAGGTCTAGCCACAGATTTTCAATGATGTCCAGATAATTGGACTGTGAAGGCCATTGTAAAACCTTCAGCTTGCAGCTTTTGAGGAAGTCTATTGTAGATTTTGACATGTGTTTAGGATTATTATCCATTTGTAGAAGCCATCCTCTTTTCCACTTCAGCTTTTTTTTACAGATGGTGTTATGTTTGAAACAAGAATTGTTGAAATTTCTTTCAATCGATTCTTTCCACTACCCATGAAATGTTCCCCGTGCCATTGGCTGCAACACAACCCCAAAGCATGATTGACCACCCACATGCTTAATGGTTGGTGAGATGTTCTTTTCCTGAAATTCTGTGCTCTTTTTTTCTCCACACATACCTTTGATCATTGTGGCCAAAGAGTTCTATTTTAACCCCTTTACAGCCTGTGCCGTATTAGTACGCACAGGCTGTAATCCCCCGGTTCAGTGAGGGCTCCGTCGGTGAGCCCGCACTGAATCGAGCACATGCCAGCTGATTATTACAGCTGACATGTGCCCGCAACAGCCGCGGGTGGAATCGCGATCCAGCCGCGGCTGTTAACATGTTAAATGCCGCTGTCAATCTCCGACAGTGGCATTTAACGCGCGCTTCCGGGAAGCGCGTCCTAAGCCCCGCCCATCGGCGACCCCCGTCACGTGATCGCGGGTCACGATAACCCAGGGTCTGCAGCAGACGCCTGCGGTTGTCATGAGCTGGTCGCTATGAGAACCACCTAGTGGTCAGCGCTCATAGCACAGGACCATTTCTGCTGCATACAGGGGATCTGCTGATCCCCTGTATGTAGCAGAGGCGATCAGACAGTGGCTGCTTCTAGTCTCCTATGGAGACTATAGAAGCAAGCAAAAAGTGAAAAAAAAAAGGTTTTAAAAATATTAAAAAATATAAAAGTTTAAATCACCCACCTTTTGCCCCATTCAAAATAAAATAATTAAAAAAAAACCCTACATAGACATATTTGGTATCACCGCGTTCAGAATCGCCCGATCTATCAATATAAAAAAAGAATTAATCCGATCGGTAAACGGCGTAACGAGAAAAAAATTCTAAACGCCAGAATTACGTTTTTAGGTCGCCGCAAAATTGTAAGAAAATGCAATAATGGGTGATGAAAACATCCGATCTACCCCAAAATGTTATCAATAAAAACGTCAGCTCGGCGCGCAAAAAATAAGCCCTCACACAGCCCCAGATCCCGAAAAATGGAGACGCTACGGGTCTTGGAAAATGGCGCTATTTTTATTATTTTTTTACAAAATTTTGAAACATTTTTTCTCCACTTAAATAAAAAAGAACCTATACATGTTTGGTATATACAAACTGGTAATGACCTGGAGAATAAGAATGGCAGGTCAGTTTTAGCATTCAGTGAACGTGGTAAAA
This sequence comes from Phyllobates terribilis, assembly GCF_046119375.1. Classification (NCBI taxonomy): domain Eukaryota; kingdom Metazoa; phylum Chordata; class Amphibia; order Anura; family Dendrobatidae; genus Phyllobates; species Phyllobates terribilis. Next base: position 796,844,034 of record NW_027362762.1, read on the forward strand.
AAAAAAAAAAAACAACTGTGGTATTGCACTTTTTTTGCAATTTCACCGCACTTGGAATTTTTTTCCCGTTTTCCCGTACACTATATGGTAAAACCAGTGATGGCGTTGAAAAGTACAACTCATCCCGCAAAAAATAAGCCCTCACACGGCCATATTGACCAAAAAATTAAAACGCTATGGCTCTGGGAACAAGGGGAGCAAAAAACAAAAATGCAAAAAGGACAAAACCCAAGGTTGCGAAAGGGTTAACCTCAACGGTCCACAGGACTTGTTTCCAAAATGCATCAGGCTTGTTTAGATGTTCTTTTGCATACTTCTGATGCTGAATTTTATGGTGAGGACGCAGGAGAGGTTTTCTTCTAATTATCTTCTTATAGCCTTCTCCCACTTTGTGGGTCTTCACCATTTTCATTTTCAGAGTGCTAGGCAGCTGCTTAGAAGAACCCATGGCTGCTGGTTTTTGGCACAGGGTTAGAGGAGGCTGGGTTTTTATAAAGCTGGGAAATCTGCATCACCTGGCCTTTCCTAACGATGATTGTCCGGGCATTCTGTATAATCTGTGTGCGTATCTAGGCTGCAGAATGCTGACAGTTTGTAGATAATTAGATATATCACTATAGATTGATGTTCTGCAGCAGGTGAAGTGCATTATGTGGCAGCTATATAGGAAAGGGTTCTTTACAGTTAGAGCAGTCAGACTGTGCAATGCCGACCACAAGAGGTAGTGATGGCAGACACTTTAACAGCTTTTAACAAAGGGCTGGATGATTTTCTCAGTACACATAACATTGTGGGTTATAGATAATTTAGTGACAAAAAAATGTATAATTGGTGGAGAAAGGTTAAACTTGATGGAGCTAGGTCTTTTTTCAACCTATGTACAGTAACTTTATGTGCAATTGTGGCGCCCCTGAGGGTTCAGTCGCCACAGAGGTACTGCACCTCACTCAGAGGTGTGGTGTCTCCTTCTCTCAGGTAAGGAGGGAGTGCTGCCCGGAACCCCAACACCTGCATCCAACACTACACTGCTCCAGGCCGGCTGGAGGGGCAAGACGCAATGTATGTTTCTGCTGAGCCCTGTCCCTGGCTGGAGTGGGGGGAACCCAGAGGGGGGGAACCAGTAGTGGGTGTGGGTGGAGGAAGTAGTTTAAAGGAGCACTATAGTAGTAGGTACTATAGTAGTAGGTATATATAAAGGGAAGCCATTTTTAGAGTGAGAGATCCGCAGCAGAGTAGTGAGAGGACAGTTCAGAAGAACAGTCCGGGAGCAGAGTCTCAGTAGGAGTAGGCTCCGTTCTAAGAAGGGATCCTAGGGGGTACGGCGAGTGCAGGAAGGCACCGTACGCCCCGAATCTGTCAGAAGACAGAGGGATCGTAGGCCGCAAGAAGGGGACCGGACCCTGGTCCAGCTGTGTTACTCCAGGTCTCGGCTGGGAAAACCGGAGGCTTCTGGCTTACATAGTCAGTTGCAGAAGCCGCATTCTACTCCCCAGGAGGGTCAAGCAGGTCCGGGAACTCCGACGGACAGGAGGGACTTCAGAGCACCCGAGCGGGATTGAGAGTGGGCAGCGCAGGGCAGGAGGGAGAAAGACCCAGCGTGAAGTCGGTCTAGCTAGGAACACAAGTGGGGCTCTGTCCGGTACTCCTAATCTGCCTGAGGAAGTGCTGAACCCCTGCCTGGTGAACGCAGTGCGACATGGGAGGCTAGCACCTGTACAGTGCACCAGTGGAACTGCAATAAGAACTGTGAGTAAAGACTCGGATGACTGCACTGCACTGCCTCCGTCCATTCTTTATCTGCGCCACCCTTCCCTCACCGCACTACAACGCCCAGCGCAACTTCCACATCCTACACTGCCCTGGAGGTAGCTCTACCCGTGGAGAGCCACACCATCCCTGCTGCCGTAACACCAGCTCCAGAGGACTGCTCCACAGCGGCGGCTCCCTCTAGCCGCAATCCACGGGTGGCGTCACGAACTCTTTCCCAAATCCCCTATAAAGCTTCCCCTTTTTACTGACCGCCCTGGGTCACGGACCGGGCCAGCCACCGTGATATCCCCCGAGCAACCAGAGGCCCGGCTGCCGAGTACCCCACGGCTCCGGGGGCGCGTCACAATCATAACTGACTGAATTAAGCCCATTTTCTAAAATCAATAACACTATATACTTGTAGATTTCTGCTAAGATTTACATCACTTTCTGTTGGGCCAACATTGGCTTTGCCCTTTCAGATATTCCGTGTCTGTTTTTTCCTTTTTAATAATGCCAGGGCCAGAGATTATAGGACAAAAATTCACAAAACTGGCAAAAAATATAGGAAGAATCAGCCCCTCATGTGTTTATTGCATGTGTATTTGGTGAATGCTGAAAACAGAGGTAATGAGTTCGGTCTTGATCACACTTTTCCTATGCTCTCTATAGTACCAACACAGAAGGCTAACTTTCCCGAAAGAGAAGCTGCTGGCCCCTATTAGATCGCTCTGCAGTTCCATTACAATGTATACATTACACTTAAAACATTTACACTTTATGGCTAGAATATTCGGGACAGAGCTTGGTATCATATTCATATTAAAGCCCGGAGTCTTTCAAATTGACCTATGTGCATTGTTTGGGGAGCAGCACTCATCTGAAATCAGGGAACAGAATGAAAAGTTTTACGTCCAAGTTTCATGTGTGGGGGCTGGAAATAACCTTAGGAAGAAATAACACAACCTGTTATTGTCATCATTCCCTCCGTACAGCCTTCAGTTTCTCCATAAAGACTTCAGCCTTCAGTGACCCCAAAGGGGAAACAGAAACTTTTCTTCACTGTATCACTCTGTCAACCAATAAGGGAGTAAATTTGTTCTTCAATGAAAGATTAAAGGGGTTGTCCACTACTCAGACAACCCCTTCTCAATTGCTACTGTATATTCCCCCAAGTAAATTAACAATAGCCTATAATCACCTCTGATGCCGGAGCCATTCCAGCGACGTGTGCGTCAGGTCTCCTGGGGCTCGCATGGCGTGGTTATGCCGCGTGGGCCCTGCAGGTAATCAGCGGTCTCTTCACTCTCTCTTCTTCTAACGTAACTAGCATTCGAAGGAGGAGGTCAGAGAGCGGCAGCAGCTCTCACTTCTTCTAGGTGTCGGTTTCATTTTAAGGAAGTGAGAGTGAAGCAGCGGATGATTAGCTGCAGGGCCCACGTGGCATAACAACACCACGCAAGCCCCAGGAGACCTGACACTGATGTTGCTGGAATGGTGGCAGCGGGTGAGTATAGGCTGTGGTTATTTTACACAGAGGAATATAACAATAGAGAAGGTGTTGTCCGAGTAGTAGACAACCCCTTTAAGGTTGGGTTCTTGCTAACTCAATGACTTGGATGTTTATAGGCATCTAGGACATGGAAATTTTTCGGTCTATTTAATGCTGTTGATTATGTGTTGATACAAACATAGCGAAAGTGACATGTATGTAGTCTGACTTACATTTTCATGTTCCGCATTTCAGGCCGTTTGGGTCGAACGTCTAGCCACAAGCATAATTTTCAAGCATTTTTTACAAAATGTTAACAGGGTGGTAAGATGTAATTTTCACCTGTCAAATGTCTACTATCAAAAATATATAACTAGTGGGGGGCATAATGAAGGGCAGCACAGCACAGGGGCTCAGTGGTTAGCACTGCAGCAGTGGGGTCCTGGGTTCAAGAACAACATCTGCAAGGAGTTTGTATGTTCTCCCTGTGTTTGTGTGGGTTTCCTTCCGGTTCTCCGGTTTCCTCCTACACTCTAAAGACATACTGATAGGGAATCTAGATTATGAGCCCCAATGGGGACAGCGATGATATTGTATGTGAAGTGCTGTAGAATTAATGTTGCTATATAAGTGAGTAAAATAAATAAATATTTTTTTCTTGTAGTTTATTATCCAGGCTCTATTTGTGCCTGAATTCGTCCTTGTAGCGAACGGTTTAAAGAAAACCTATTATGACATGTACACATATAGAACACGTTTCCATTGAAACCTACTGTTTTACAAGTATACACATAATGATCATTAACAATTATAATTATGTGGGGGTCTTTAGTGAAAGGCACAAAAACCCATTAGTCTGAGATACGCTGCAAGTGCTGTAAACAACATTGTACACAATAACCCCAGAGGCTGAATGAATTGTGCTGCAGAAATAGCTATGAACAGCAATATAGGTTTTATTACTACATTTAGTCCAAATATTTCAGGCGACTGTATGAACAGAATATCAATCAGGAAGCAAAGGATCACATGGAGAGAAGTAATCATGTCTGTGCTGTTCGTCTATCTTGCCTTTCACAGCAAACCTTTTCCAATGTCTTTGATATACGAAATGAGACTTCACCTTTTGCTACAACATCTTCTGATTCAGAAAATGCGCTTCGATTCAGGAGGACAATATAATCCCATTTACCAATGCCCTCTAAATACAAAGAACAAGTTGGTAAAGTATTGCATATGAAAAAACATCAGATATGCCTAAACTACAACACAGCAAGAATAAGAAAGACAAGAACTGAACAAGGGCTCGTTCACTCGTCACATTTTTGCAAACAAGTCCTATCCGTGTTTTTCACAGATAGCACTCATACCTATGACATTCTATGGAGCCGTGCACATGTCCAATATTTTTCTAGAATTGAGTGTTCTGCAGAAAAAATTGAAGATATATCCGATTTTGATCCGAAGGTCAGATCAAAATCGGCAATGGAAGTCAATGGGTCTGTGAAAAAAAATCGGACCGTACTCAGATGGAGAAGATGTAGAATTTTTTTTTTATTGCTCCACGTAAAAAACAGAAGACCCTCGGACCACACTTTAATCAAAGTCTGATAAGAATAATCATTCCCTTTTTCTCATGTGTGGAAAAATCGGAAGTCTGAATGAACCCCATGTAAATGAAAGAATGATCATTCACTTAGGGAATGAGGAAAGCAGCTATTTTAGTAGACCCAAAGAAATTTATTAGGGCAAAGAACCAACGAAGAGGCAATATAGGTGAGAACAGAATTGCATAAATCCTGGAAAAAAAAGAGTTAAAAATTCTTACATGATCATGGCCTAACAAGACCTGGGTTTTTTTTATTAATAAATATGGACATTGAAGAGACTGTGAACTTTACTTAAGGCTGAGTGCCCACGTAGCGTTTTTCAAGCGTTTTTGATGCGGAATTTCCGCAGCGGAAACGCTTGTAAAACGCTAGGTAACCCGCACCCCATGGTCCCCAATGGGATTCCGCAAGTTCTATGCACATACTGCGGATTTTTCCGCAGCGTTTATGCTGCGTTCAAAAATCCGCAGCATGTCATTTAATTTTGCGTTTCCGCAAGCGGAATTGCCTTTGTCCGATGCATAAAAAACGCAAGGCAATTCCGCATGTGGAAAACGCGTGATAAACGCGCGAAAAATGCGCGATAAACGCGTGCGGAATTCCGCATGCGTTTTTCCGGGAGAGGACTTGCATTTATGCAGCAGAAATTTTCTGCTTCATAAATGCAACGTGGGCACATAGCCTTAATATTAGGGAAGTGGACATACAAGCAACTTATGTTATAGTCTACGGCGACTGGGTGACTATAACATTCCCAGAGCCAGTTTATGACCTTTATATTCTTGAAAGTAGAAGGTTGCTGAAGGCAATTAAAACAGACGTTCTTCCCTCATATGACATCACGAATAGGAAACCAGAAGTATGAAGAGTCAAATTGGAAAGTAATAAACAAAGTTGTCCACTACTTGAACAACTCCTTGTCGTCCCCCACGCTTTGCCCCGATAAAATAAAAAAAACTATACTCACCTCCCGTGCTGCTGCTGTTCCAGCAGTGTCGGCACTCGCTCTCTCAGGGGCTCCCGTGTGGTTGCTGTGACACGTGACCATGGCGCCCAATCAGCACTGGCGTCACTGTCTCCGCCTCCTGTCGAATTGAACATGAAGAGGCAGTGAGAGGTCAGCCGCAGCCCAGACTTCCTCTTCATGTTCGATTTGTCCGCTGATTGGGAGCCTGGCTCACGTGTCACAATAACGGGACCGCGAGTGTTGACGCGCTGGAACGGGAGGTGAGTATAGGCTTTTTTTATTTTATCAGGGCCAAACATTTAGTTCAAGAAGGGGTAGTCCATTACTTGGACAATCCCTTTAATGCTCACCCTCTAACTTAACTTAGATCTTAGAATTTGTTTCTGCATTTTTTTTGCTGATAATTCACTTCATCTAAATGTGCACAGAAAAATGTATCTCAAGGCTGAGTTACAGGATCTCCACATTCACTGCCACCCAAGTCTAGTCATAGTTACTATTTGTATAAACAACCTCAAAGGTTTTCTACTAATATTTTTGACAATCTGTGATGTGTGAACACTGGCTTACTAGTATCCTATGGATGAACTTTTCTAATTTTGCTCAGCAGAACTTGCAACTAGGACTTGTCACTGGGAGGGATTGTACAATATAACATAAAAAAAATTTAAATGCATTTTTGGTGAAACATGTTTTTCATTCCTATTGACTTACACCGAAAATAAACGTAGCCATTACCTTCCAACGTCCCAACAACACCTCTCAGCTGCTGCTACTGTCTTTGTAGACAAGCTGCATCGGTGCCAGCACGACTACAGCACGCCTGATGGCAAAATATTCAGCACAGTACCAATTAGCACAGTAACTGGCTGCAGCGGTCCCAGGTGCTGTACTTGCGACATTACCTCTGCAGCCTGTCAATCTAGATCGCAGAAACAAAAAAAGCATTGGTAGAGCAGGGGAGGGTGAATAACTGCTGAATTTATTATTTCTACCCAACTTTACTCTTTATTGATTAGATTTTAGCAAAATTATTCACAGTTCCCTAGTCCACAAAGGTAGTCTATGGCAGCTGGACCAGTGGCAGCAAATTTCCTCCTGCCTGCTGGTATCCTGAATATGTAGGCTATGTGGCGTAACACACGTTATGAAATAGTCAGTGACACATGCCATAACTTCGTGGGGGCATACTATTCAGAAGAGGCACCAAGAATGCCGGCAAGTAGTAGGAAGTTCAATAGTAGGAAGTTCTGGTCTGGCTGACACAGAGCCAACATGGTCACTGAAACAGCATCCTGTGAATTATTTTGCTGAGCGCTATAATTAAAATGTGATTATTATGTATTTTTATAATTATTATTACATAACATCATTATAATTTAATCTTATTTTTATGAGGTATTATTGATATTGTTAGCTGCTCAATAATTTTTAATGACAATGGCCTATGTACAGGCTTGGACTGGCCCACAGGAGTACAGGAGAATTCTCCAGGGGCCCCTGAGCAAGAGTGCACCACCACCCTCTTATATGTGCAGTACTTGGCACAATATACAGTTGAAACCAGAAGTTTACATACACTATATAAAAAGACACATATTCATGTTTTTCTCAATATCTGACATGAAATCAGAATAAACCTTTCCCCTTTTTAGGTCAATTAGGATTACCATCATTTTTAATATTTGCCAAATGCCAGAAAAATGGGCCCAAATTCCGACCAACTATTGTGAGAAGCTTGTGGAAGGATGTCCCAAACGTTTGACCCAAGTCATTCAGTTTATGGGCAATGGTACCAAATACTAATGAAATGTATGTAAACTTTTGACTTTGCAGTAAGTAATAAAAATGCCGTAAAACATTCTCTATCTCTCGTTATTCTGGCATTTGGCAAATATTAAAAATTATGGTAATCCTAATTGACCTAAAACGGGAAAGGTTTATTATGATTTCATGTCAGATATTGTAAAAAAAAGGTGCATATGTGTCTTTTTATATAGTGTATGTAAACTTCTGGTTTCAACTGTACTTGAATCACTATGTACAGACAAAGGCAGCATCTTATTCATTTAACAATCTACCCAGTGCATTGTTATATAAATTTGTGATTGAGGATAATGTCACATTTGCATGTAGCTGAAAAGTGGGGTCCTGGAGTTGGTTACTGGTGGGCCCTCGGCACCCCAGTCCGACATTGCCCATGAATAATACTGTAGGTCTCTGTGATTAAAAAAAAGTCTAGAAAAAAAATTCCTAATTACCGTATATTCCGGCGTATAAGACGACCTGGTGTATAAGACGACCCCCCTACTTTCCTGTTAAAATATAGAGTTTAGGATATATTCACCGTATAAGACTACCCCTTTTCCAACGCATACCAAACACCGGTAAAAATTAAAAAAAAACAGATTTGAATTTAACATGGTCCTTTTTTAATTTAAATTCTTATGACATGCAGGTATATAGCAGGAAAACTGTCACTCATAAACATATTAAAATAGGGGGGACCCCACGTCATTTTTTGGGGGGGTCCCCCATTCTAATAGCTAGTAAAGGCTAGGTATTCAGCTGGGGGCTGATATTAGTAGCCTGGGAAGCTCCGTGGGTATTACCCCCTTCCCAGACTTCAAACATCTGCCCCAGCCGTCTGCTTAACCTCCGCTAGAGACTATAATGATGGTGGATCCCACGCCAATTTTCTTTTTAAAAAATCCTTTATTTTAACACTAAATGACAATTGAGGGGTTAATAAAGATGCAGTCCCTAAATTATTAATTTTGTAATTAATTTTTCCCAAAAATGTTGACGTGGGGCTTCGCCATATTTTTGTGTCCAGCCAGGTACAGCAGGCAGGAACGGGCTGCCCCCAACCACCAGCTGCCTATTTGTACCTGGCCGGACACAACAATATAGGGAAGCCCTTTTTTTTTTAATTATTTCATGAAATAATTTAAAAAAAAAATACGTGGGGCTTCGCCCTATTTTTGTGTCCAGCCAGGTACAACTAGGCAGCTGGGGGCTGGAATCTGCAGCGCAGGGAGGCCCAAGCTTTCTGGGCCCCCCCTGCTGCAAATTGCAGTCCGCAGCCACCCCGGAAAATGGCGCGTTCATAGAAGCGCCATCTTCTGGCGCTGTACCCAACTCATCCAGGGCCCTGGTGCGGTGGCTCACTGGGTAATAAAGGGGTTAGGGCCAGCTTGGCATTATCAGCTGGCCCTAAGCCCGAAATTCATGGGGTCACGCCAATATTAGACATGACCGCCATGAATTTCTAGTAAAGTAATTAAAAAAAACACAACACCCAGAATAAAGTCCTTTAATTGAAATAAAGACACAATTTTTTAATGTTCTAAATTAAACCATACTTACCATCACGCCCATTCCAGCTGAAGCCAACGATCTCCTGCAATAAAAGTAAAATAATAAAGCAACCTCATCCTTACCTCTCCATGGTTCCCAGGACCGGTCCAGCTCTGCTACATTCACATGACAGGCTGCACCGCAGCAGAACGCTGCCGTTCAGCTTGCCATGCGGCAGACACTGAGAAGCGCAGGCATGCTTGTGCTCCTCAGTGTCTGACTGTGACGGCATCCAGATGAGCCGAGATCATGTCCAATGAACTCGGCTCACCTCATGCACGTCACTGACAGCGTGGGAAAATTCTCCTGCTCCCCGCATGCGCAGTAGAAGTTTCCCACGCTGTCAGTGACGGACGTCCAGGAGGTGAGCTGAGTTCATTGTCGGCTCATCTGGATGCCGTCACAGAGAGACACTGAGGAGCGCAAGCATGCCTGCGCTTCTCAGTGTCTGCGGGATGAGAGGCTGGATGGCAGCGTTCTGCTGCGGTCCAGCCTGTCATCTCGATGTAGCAGAGCTGAAGCTGTCCTGGGAACCATGGAAAGGTAAGGATGAGGTTGGTTTATTATTTTTCTTTTATTGCAGGAGATCGTTGGCTTCAGCTGGAATGGGCGTGATGGTAAGTATGGTTTAATTTAGAACAATAAAGGATTGTGTCTTTATTTCAATTAAAGGACTTTATTCTGGGTGTTTGTGTTTTTTTTAACTTTGACTATGGGGTTAGTAATGGGGGTGTCTTATAGACGCCTCTCCATTACTAACCTGGGCTTGATGTCAGCTGGCATTATAAGCTGACATCAACCCCAGCCCTATTACCCCCTGCCACCGCACCAGGGCAGCGTGGAAGAGCGAGGCTAAGTGCCAGAATTGGCGCATCCTATGGATGCGCCATTTCTGGGGCGGCTGACGGCTGGTGTTTCTAGCCTGGGAGGGGGCCAATATTCATGGCTCCCTTCCTGGGCTATTAATATCAGCCCCCAGCTGTCTGCCTAGCCTTTGCTAGCTATTAAATTAGGGGGGACCCCACGTCATTTTTTTGGGGGGGTTCCCCATTTTAATAGCTAGTAAAGGCTATGTATTCAGCTGGGGGCTGATATTAGTAGCCTGGGAAGCTCCGTGGGTATTACCCCCTTCCCAGGCTTCAAACATCTGCCCCAGCTGTCTGCTTAACCTTCGCTAGAGCCTAAAATTAAGGGGAACCCCACGCCAATTTTTTTAATAATAAATCCTTTATTTTAATACTAAATGACAAGTACAGTAACCAACACTATCACTGTACTTCATATATATGTGACTGACATGTTTCTATCTATCTAATCTATGTGTGAAGCTCTATTCTGTCTGTTATAAATTGTCGGGTACCGCTGCTGAATTGCCGGCCGGCTTTTTTAAAGAGACAGTGCATGAAAACACTATTATTTGTTTTAATAAATCCTTTACACTAAATGACAAGTACAGTAAGCAATACTGTCACTGTACTTCATATATATGTGACTGACATGTTTCTATCTATCTAATCTATGTGTGAAGCTCTATTCTTTCTATTCTAAATTGTCGGGTGCCGGCTTATGCCGCTGCTGAATTGCCGGCTTTTTATATATTGTCACAGAAGCGATGCGAACTTCCCAGCTCCGGACACAGCGCACCGCTTCTGTGACAAGTGAAAGCTGTCGGCACAGAAGCCCTGCGCTGTGTCCGGAGCTGGGAATACGCAGCGATGTGTCAGTTTCAGCACAGAAGCGCTGACTGTCTGGACGTACCGCCGCCGTATTTTAACTCCCTCCACCTTATATTAACTCCGACATGGCAGGGATACGGCCACGGCAGCTTATTAACACCCCCAGAGTATCCCCGCATGTCAATTTCTGAAAGTTCAAAAGCATTACCGGCGTATAAGACGACCCCAGACTAGACAGAAGATTTTTCAGTCTTCAAAAGTCGTCTTATACGCCGGAATATACGGTAATTAAAAATTAGTAATAATTTGGGAGAAATAATCTACAACAATGCAAATAATACATAAGCGACTTATAAAGGATTCCCTACTATATACTATAGTGCCTAATCTTATTAGCGTACGATAATTTAATCTAATAATGGATTTTGTAGACGATGATTCTTGAACTGTAAGGAAGTGAACTGTTACTTAACTAAAGAGTATTTTCCTTGAAGAAAATCTGTTGAGCAACAGGCACCTTAATGGCTGGGCTCTACATTACTCCACCCTTCTAATGACTATTTTGTTTCAGAGTATGGAGGATCTTCTCCCCTGATAATAAGCACTTGGGAGAGTTAGACGCTTTAATCTTACATTATCACTAAATTACAGCGCAATAGAAGCAAAATAAATGTGAACTCATTATGTCTCTTAACATATTTCATAAAAAATTACAAGAAGTGCACTTAATTTCAAAGGGAAATTGAGAAACATTCTACATGATTTATTCCCTAGGCCAGAGCTCCCTAGTGAATAAATCAGCCTACTTAAGATATGACCATCTCATATCTTATCCTCGGTTATATGGTTTTGACCCATTGCCAAGTTCTACTAATGCCAGAAATCCTTGCGGCCACTAATGCACAATAGGATCTGAAGCCATTAACAGCTATGGAGTCACATGTAGGGGACACAAGAGCCTCAGGGTGGGTAACAATGCTGAACATTGATGAAAATTTGTGCATTGTGCTTCATTGTCTTTTTTTTTTTTATCAAATAGTCCACTAAGGGCATGTGTCCATGGGGTCTTACAGACACCAGTGTATCCGCTGAGCTTTTGCTATAGCAAGACACTTCAGCAAAATTCTGCATGTGTATTTTCTCTGGAGTCATTTTTGAGGCAACATTGTTGCCAGTGTCTTTTTTTTCTTCTTAAATATAAGTATATATTACTAATGGAAGCTGCCAGAAGAGTGGACTGGTCACTGTTATGATCTGCAACATAGGCTAAGGAAAGATGGGGAGAGCTGTCCCTACAGTAAGACTAAGCTGAGCCCCTACGTTGTAGCGGTCTACCTGTTCCTTGTGAACAGACCCGCCTTCGTCCTCGGCTAGTCTGAACGGAGACCTATAGAGAAAGGGAGGGGTCCCTAAAGGAACTAAGGACTGGGACAAAAATGGGACACCTCCTAACAGAAGTTGTTACAAAAGATAAACTGACAAAAAGTACTAGAGGTCCCAGAGGACCAAGCAAACTAGAGATAGATAGGCACAAAAGCACCTGGCTAGAGAGACAGTCAAAACAACACTGAAGTCCAGCAAAGCCAGAAGGGCGGAGCTGGAATATATAGGAAGATGGTCACGTGACCACAAAACACAAGATAGAAACAAAAACAAACAGGAGGGTTCTAACAGTCACCTCCTTTAGACACGTCACAGCTTTCAAAGCCTGAGAATGATGTTGTGTGCCCATACCTTAAGGGGGCCAGTAAGTTTTTAAAAGGAACACTGTTAATAAAGAAAAAGTGTTGCTCAAGGGTACGTCCATAAGGGTTGTATTTTATATTTTGCAAATTTTACAAGAGGTATGGATATTCATGCGGATTTTGCTGCAGAAATTCTGTAGATTTACCGTAAAATCGTTAGTTCCTTTTAATTTACTTCCAGTTTCGTAAAATCTCATCCTTGACTCAAACATTTTCGAGACAAAAATTGCGCTGTGTATCAACCTGTTTAGTCAATGCCTAAAAATATAAAACTTGAAGCATGGTCATCATAAGACAGGATATGTGTCAAATGGTTTTCATTTTTTTTTATGACAGAAGTTATACATTTTTGCACAACTTACTAGGAACTTTCTCTGTCTTACACCAACTTGTGACATCGGTACCAAAAAAATACTACACGTTTTTAATCTATTCATCATATTTGCTATCCCCTTATAATTATGCTTCTTTCTCAGGACACATTTAAATAAAATGTCAGTAGGTGCAAAAAGTGACTAAATTACATATTACATTTGTTGTCTGGGTATCATGATCTAGATAAGGGAACTGAAGGTAAACTAATCAAATTTGCAGATGATGCAAAGCTAGGAGGGATAGCTAAAGGCCCCGTCACACATAACGAGATCGCTAGCGAGATCGTTGATACGTCACGGTTTTTGTGACGCAATAGCGATCTTGCTAGCGATCTCGTTATTTCTGACAGGTAGCAACGATCAGGCCCCAGCCCCCAGCTGTGAGATCGCTGATCGTTACAAAGCTTCCTGGACCATTCCTGGGTCGTTGCGCTCCCGCTGGGCAGTGTGCATCGCTGTATTTGACACCTTATCAACAACCTCGTTAGCGATTCAGAACTGAGACACGTAGGTGTGCATAAATTGGACTTTTCCGCGCCCCTCGTCCCCGATTGGTGGTCGCTACAGCGTTCTCATTTTCCGCCGTGCATAAAGAAGGCAACAGAATAGCGATTCCATCCTTTGTTTCTGACCTCATGCTGGATTGCAGATCCTAGCAGAATTCTCCGGGCTGTTGATATCCGTTCATTCGACTGAGTCCTGATTTTGCGTAATTTTATGCACGCCTTTGTGACACAGTACAGTCCCTATCAAGGTGTGGGTCGTTGAAATAGCTGCTGTGTGAAAGCGTCCCAACGACCGCCGAGATCGTTAGTTAGATCGCTGGGGCGGCCGAAATCGTTGGGAAGTTCTGCATGTTTGACAGCTCCCCAGCGATCACGAAACGACTCTCCAGCGATCCCAAAACCGTGACGTAATAACGATCTCGCTAGCGATCTCGTTATGTGTGACGGGGCCTTTACACTAGAGAAGACCGAGGGATCTAGATAAGCTTGATCAATTGGCAGCGACTAATAGAATGGTATTTAACAGGGAGAAATGCAAGATTCTACATCTGGGAAGAAAAACGAAAATTACATCTACAGAATGGGAGGAATAGAACTAAGCAACAGCACGTGTGAAAAAGACTTGGGTATACTAATAGATCACAGATGCAAATGAGTCAACAGTGTGATGCAGCTGCAAAAAAGGCAAACACAGTTCTGGGGTGTATATAGAGAAGCATAAAGTCTAGATCACAACTTGGTCAGACTTCATCTGGAATAATGTGTCCAGTTCTGGGCACCACATTTTAAAAAAAACATTGAAAATCAACAGCAAGTTCAGAAAAGAGCTACCAGGATGGTGAGAAAACTGCAAACTATGTCCCTTGAGGAGCAGTTAAAGGATCTGTGAATATTTAGCTTGCAAAAAAGAAAGCTAAGAGGAGACTTAATAGCTGTCTACAAATATCCGAAGGGATGTCACAGTGCAGACTTGGGCAAAGTGCGGCCCGTGGGCCACAGCTGGCCCTGTGGCTGTCCCCGTCCAGCCCGCGGGCCGAGACAGCCGTGGGCTGAAAACAGTAGCCCACTGGCCGCACCGTGCCCTCCCTCGCCTGTCCATCACCACCGCCTCCCACTATCACCGCTATGTGCATCCTCAGGATGCAGACAGCGGTGAATGCATTGGTGGAAGATGGCGCCGCACTGCACACCGGAAACAGGAGCAGAGGCACAGTGCCGGGGCAACGGGAATGAGAGTGAGGTAAGTATGTGGTGGTTTTTTTTTCAAGGCTATGGGGGTCAGTTGCAGGACATGGGGAGGGTATGGGGGTCAGTTGCTGGACATGGGGAGGCTATGGGGGTCAGTTGCAGGACATGGGGAACCTATGGGGGTCAGTTGCTGGACATGGGGAGACTACAGGGGTCAGTTGCTGGACATGGGGAGGCTATGCGGGTCTGTTGCTAGACATGGGGAGACTATGGGGGTCAGTTGCAGGACATGGGGAGGCAATGGTGGTCAGTTGAAGGAAATGGGGAGACAATGGGGGTCAGTTTCTGGACATGAGGAGGCTATGGGGGTCAGTTGCTGGACATGGGGAGGCTATGGGGGTCTCCTGCTGGACATGGAGAGGCTATGGGGGTCTCCTACTGGACATGGGGAGGCTATGGGGGTCAGTTGCTGGACATGAGGATGCTATGGCGGTCTGTTGCAGGACATGGAGAGGCTATGGGCGTCAGTTGCAGGACATGAGGAGACTATGGGGGCTAGTTGCTGGACATGGGGAGACAATGGGGGTCAGATGCTGGACATGGGGAGGCTATGGGAGTCTGTTGCAGGACATGGGGAGGGTATGGGGGTCTGTTGCAAAACATAGGGAGGCTATGGGGGTCAGTTGCAGGACATGGGGAGACTATGGGGGTCAGTTGCTGGACATGGGGAGGTTATGGGGGTCTCCTGCTGGACATGGGGAGGCTATGTGGGTCTCATGCTGACCATGGGGAGGCAATGTGGATCTCATGCTGACCATGGGGAGGCTATGTGGGTCTCATGCTGACCATGGGGAGGCTATATGGGTCTCATGCTGACCATGGGGACGCGATGTGGAGGCTCATGCTGACCATGGGGAGGCTATGTGGGTCTCATGCTGACCATGGGGAGGTTATGTGGAGGCTCATGCTGACCATGGAGAGGCTATGTGGAGGCTCATGCTGGCCATGGGGAGGCTATGTGGAGGCTCTTACGGTATAGAGGGGGATGTGTGTGTGCTCAAAAGGTATATAGGGGGTTGTGTGCGGGCTCAAACGGTATATAGGAGGATATCGGCATGCTTAATTCTGCTCAATATTAAGTTATTCAATTAATATTAATATAAAGTAATTATAATTAATATGTTAATATTAATACTGAGCAGAGTTAATTTCACCCTATTGGTTCGGCTATCCACAACAGTCATGGTCTCTCATGTGGCCCCTCTGGAAAATTAATTGCCCACCCATGTCACAGTGTATTCTCATTTGCACAAGGAAGCACGAGAAGCAATTGAATGAAACTGAAAGGGAGAAGATACAGATTAAATAGTTTTTTCTATTTTTTGACAGTGAGGGTGATCAATGAGTGGTACAGGCTGCCACGAGAGGTGGTGAGTTCTCCTTCAATGGAAGTCATCAAACACAAGCTGGACAGACATCTGTCTGAGATGGTTTAGTGAATCCTGCATTGAGCAGGGGGTTGGACACGATGACCCTGGAGGTCCCCTCCAACTCTAACATTCTAGGATTCTATGATCCCACCTTTTCATGCAATATCCAATAGCAATATCTTCCCCAATATCCTTACTGATTTTTGAAGATAGTTTTACAATTGTGATTGGTATGATGAGGCACTATTTAAAATCTCAGTAGTAAAATAGATTAAATGAAATACACTGTATGCTAAGAAAACTCTATTTTATTAGAAATAATGCGCATTCCTAAAATTCCTACAATTTCCATAATAAGAAACAAATAAAGCAACATGTTGAGGCACGTACAACAGGAAAATGTGTATAAAAATATAAAAATCAAAGTACAATAATCACATATAGTAGTACGCATAGAACCAGAAATCATAGAAGGATGATACATCATTATTGAATATATAATGAACAATTTATAACCAGCTGGTTGACTCATTTTATCTGTGTTTTTAATTGTTCTTTATATATTTAATCGAGATGTACCATTCTTCTATGATTTCTGGTTTTATGCATACTTTATTCTGTAGGCTCATAATTTCCATAATAAGTATAGTATAGGGAAAAACCCTCCTTCCGTCATTATTATAAGTTTGGGCTTAATAACCAGAAAAAAGCAAGGCAAAAATAACAGAATTTATAACTTTTCTGAACTGATCAAAGAGGAGACAAAATACATTTACGGATACCTCTAGAATGCCAGAGAAAATATGAAAATCAATAGGAATACAATTTGTAGGGGAGCCTAACAGAAAGGCAATCATAGAGGCGCTGGGGGGCTTCATGTACTTGTGTTCTGTATACACCACTGTATTTGTAATAGAAGACAAGATACAATACAAGGGAATTTATTCTACTTTATGTCTAGGTACATGAAAGTAATACAGGGTAACAATATAGCCTGGTTTAGAGACAGGATCTGTTTTTCATAAGATGCTGAGCTATCACGGCCATATATCATCTTTACAGACAGTTTAGTTGTCCAGGGTTAGGGTGCTTTCACCTTGTGTTTCTGCACCCGTTCCACGGGCTCCTTATGTCCAAGCCCCCGCAAAACGAGGTTCGGAAATATGTGCCGAAGGGACTATAGATTGCAATGGTGACGGCAGAGTGAATGTGCGCTCTGACGTGCATTATTTTCGGGAGTGTACGCCTACTGGAGGCGGACACTCAGACGCTGTCTACTATGTATGTTTAGGAGAAGCATGGCCGCTTTCTTGGTGAAAGAGCGCCACATCTGTCCATGCACTGTGCCCAGCTCAGTGAATGAAACTGAGCTGCAATTCCATACACAAACTGATGACTAGCGTGGCACTGTTTTGGGCAAATGCAGATATGTTTTTCAAAGCCAGGATGGCAAACAACTTAAAATAGATGTAAGAAAAAATTAGAAACATCCACATAATCAGAAATTGCATAAACATGTATTAAATGAAATCCTACTAGAATTAGAACTGGAAAAAAAATTATGCTAAAATAAATCCAAGCAAATTCATCATCACACAACCCAAAACAGGGCCTAACAACAAAATGTGCAGATGAAAGAGAAAAAAAACATGGGAAAGCATATGAAAACCAAAGGGAAGTTAAATAGATGAGATTTCTGATTACAGCGCTTTGATCTCCAGGTGACGGAGGATTTACAGTTTATGATTTCCTGTATCTAATGAACAGCAGAGCATGAGAAATGGAGAGGAGCGTAAAATCAGGTTTATTAGTGTAAAGAACACCTTTAGCTATTACAGGAGCTCTTACTTACTCAGGTCTAGTACTAGAACAATTAAAGGGGTTGTCCAGTCTTGAGCTACAAGTCTGCAATCACTGTTTGTGACTGCAGACTTGTGAATCCTCAAATCGTGCGTACTGTGATCACGTGGTCATGTGACCGCAAGTATGCGATTTGCATACTTCTGGCCACATTCCGACTAGACTTGTCCAGCTTCGCTCAATACACTTGAATTGAGCGAGGCCGCGCGTCTAGTCGGCACATGACCGTACGTATGCAAATCACAAACTTGCGGTCATGCACCTGCCACCGTTGCGTGATGCGAGGATTCAAAAGTCTGCAGTCACATACAATGACTGCAGATTTGTAGCCTAAGGCTGGACAACCCCTTTAATGTAGAATCCAAACTGGTTCTACTTACGCAGGTGTAACATTGGATCAAAGGTGCAGTTATTCCAATCATCAGCAAATATGATATAACATATATTTGGTGGATTGAATATGACCGTCAGAGCTGCAACTTGGCTTTCCTTCACCTAGGGGAAAAAGGTCAATGTACTACCCAAATCCTGTATATAACAGAAACCAGGTAAAGATGATTGCTGGCACCATCCACAATCTCACCCCTGGACAACACGTACCAGGGCAACTGCCCCTGTTCCCCCTTCACCCAGCTATGCCACTGGCAACCATGTAATGCATAGTTGACCATTCACCTGATATGAAATGTAACATCACATTTGTATCTCCTGCCAGCACAGGTACATGTAAAATGTTTTTACAGTTCCCCAAAGAGTCTATCTTTCTATTACCAAATACAGCTTATAAGTGGGTGTTCCAGACTGAAAAAAATAAGTTAACTAGACAGTTATGTTGAAATGTTATGCCAATGCTTGTGGCCAATAGTGGCCTCTGGTTTGTATATGAAGACAGTAAGCGTGGTGACGAACAGACTCTCCTAGGATGGAGCTGTACTATTTAAAGGGAACTGTGGGCAGCATGAATCTGACAATGGCTGTGTTATTGAACCGCACCATTTCAGAGGAAACATACTTTAACTAGTGGGCCAGGGACCATGTGTCTCAGCTGACTAGTCCGAGGCAGGTCCCTGGTGGCTTCTCCCTGCTCCTTGTGACTGACAGGTCTCTCCTTCTGTGTATGCATAGGTAGAGACCTGTCAGTCTAGGGGAGTGGTGTGTGGAGAAGCCTCCGGGGACTGCATTACACTAGTCATTCAAGACGCATAG
The DNA here is from genome assembly GCF_046119375.1 of Phyllobates terribilis. Lineage (NCBI taxonomy): Eukaryota > Metazoa > Chordata > Amphibia > Anura > Dendrobatidae > Phyllobates > Phyllobates terribilis. The sequence goes on from NW_027362762.1 coordinate 796,863,197, forward strand.
TTCCCATAGTTCAAGCATGTTTTTTTCAAAAATTGGCAGTATTTTAGAATAAAACATGGAGTTGAGCAATAACACAGCCAGTGTCTGATTCATTCCGGCCGTAGTATGGGCAGCATGAATCAGCTGACAGGTTCCCTTTAAAGCTTTTGGTTTGCTGGAGGAATATTAGTGTGTCATGTTCGGTGAGGCATCTGTCCTGTCAGAAGGGCAATGACACATGGAGATGTCTTGGGCCCTATCATCGTTTGTGAGTACAGACATTTATCCTGTGGATCCTGGCTATTTGGTTCTAGACCACTCCAGTGTTCTCCAGTATCCAGAACTATGTGGTCCCTGACATCTCCGATGCAGCCTATGTCTTCTGTGTGAGGTCGTAGATCACTCTGGGAAAAGTTACAGATGGCGGACGGAACTCACTATACAGTATGACTAGACAATAACTGACCCGAGCCTGCAGCAGTCCAATCCATTGAGTTACTTGATACCGCCAAAATTTTATGCCAAATGACAGTAACCACAAAGAATCTGTGTCAATAGACTGTAACTACCAAGCCTCTGTACCATATACCATAACCGGTAAGCAAAGTAATTGTTTTTAACATTTAAGGGGATCTGTCACCTGGTGTAAAGTGTTCTGTCTGTGCTCTTCTTTATTTCCTGGTGTTCCCTTGAGTATGCTGCTTTTTGGGATTTTTTTTTAAATCCACCATACAGCTCCAGAGATATTTTTATTTAGTGCAAATTTCTATGATCTTCGCCAAAGGGGTGGTGCTCTGAGGATTCTCCAGGGACATGTCCTTAGGCTGCTCTGTATTATTATCCTGTGAACATTGTTCCTTTGGTAAAGAAAATAAAAATTACCACAAAAAACAAAAAAAACATATCTCTGGAACCTCTGTTAAAAAACAAACAAAAAAGATAGAATACTCAGAGGAGCAGAAGAAATAAAATGAGAGCAAGAGCAGTCCGCTCTTGACCTGGTGACAACTCCTCTTTGAGGTTTGTGTCCCATCTGAAGTAGAGTTTAGGCTGCATTCTGTTGAGTTGTGCCATCATCTCCAGGAGTACCATGCAAGGGTAGCGAGCCACACACTTAAATCTGACCCTCCTACAAGCTGCTGGAATGAGCAGTTCTTTCTCCAGAGACCTGCTGGAAGATCTGGCATTAATACAATACTATCAATAATTTCCGACAGACATGCTCATTGAGAAGTATTATAGAACCACATCCATCAGATGTCTGTGTGGTTGACACATGAACATGAAGATGAATAATGAAGAGTAATCCACATGCCACAATATCAGGGTTACAGATTCGCTTGGTATCCTCAGCTTAATCAATCCTTTACACAGCGAAGATCAATGGCTCACCTTGTCACACAATTCCTTAATATATGGGTATTTTACACCCACAATTCTGCTATGTCTGTGGAGTTGTGTTCCTACTTCTGTAATAAAAGGTCCAAAACAGGAAACCGATGCGTGCTATCTGTTATCATGTAATTCTGTATTAAATGGAGATGTTAACAGATCACTGGACTATAGCTAGGATTGCAGAAATTAAAAAGAACAATTTTAAAATAGCATAAAGCACAATGACTTTACTGATACAATTCTAAAACCATTCAGTAAAAGTGGGCATAGATAAAATCTTATAAGCCTGGCTGATAAAACTATAAATGAATGCACAAAGAAGGACACAGACTGGATAACCAGTCCTGTCTCGGGGGATCCCAGAATCAAAAATTATACTCTCTCCAAGTGCCTGGCGGACCCACCGCGGATACCAGAACCCGTTCCTATGGGCAAATAGGGGTATCTTCATTTACATGGAGCAGCAACTGATGGCTGCTACTGCTGTTGGGAGTAAAAATGTATCCCCTATACTGTAAATAGGTCTAACATGACTGCAGTGACATAATTGAGAAAAAACTTGCCAACAAATGGAAACAATAGAACCATCCTAATCTCAAGGGAGAGTTGGTAAATCTTTTAGGAGTTCAAGAAAGTCTCCAGAAACCTCCAGAAAAAAACATGGCTTCCAGATGGCTTCTTGAGAATGCCGAGACGTTCCTTCATCAAAGCCCTGGTCGTCCAAACACATTCATGGAGCAGAAAACAAGTAGGATTCAGAATCTGCCTAGTTTATTACGCACACTGGTATTTCAGATAACTGACCAAATACACGGCTTCCTATCGGGGTGACGACCATTTCAATATATAAAGCTAAATGTACCAACATGGTCATAGACATTCCATCAGCCGCATAACAGACTGTCTCTCCATATTACACAGTCTTGTTTTGAGTCTCTTCCAATCAGAAAGAGGAAGCACGCCTTACAAAATTATGGCGAAAGAAAGAGCCAAGAAGAGAAATTCTACATATATTGCGTTTTTGTTTCTTTTTTTTACCCAAGACAACATTATGTGGCAAAAAAAAGCTCAATCTAAATTTTTTATTTGGAAAGCAGAATTTTCATAGGCTATCATATTGCGAGAAGGGACAATAACCTCTCATTTTAACTCCTGGTTTGAGAAAAAGGTTAATATCAGAATTCCTGAGCCGTGCTTTAATTACCACTAAGAAAGAAGCTGATTTCTATTGGAGATAACAGCCATGATCGCCCAGGAGCTCATTTCTCATCCTTACTGCTCTTATTTTGTACTGACAAGGGCATGAAATGCGGCAGCGGTTCAGGAGATCACCATGGTAATTTTACATTTGATCATCAATGAGACACACAGATGGGCTGGATTTTTTATCACTTGTGTAAAGCGTCTCTTCATCTGCTGAGATTACCATATCAGTACTGCTGTATATAAACACTGTGCAAACTGCAACTCAAATACCAAATGTCCCAGGAATTAATATTTCTCCCATCTATTTCTTGCGAAGTAACACCCATCTTTACATATTGACAAGCCGTTCATGTTCATTTCTTATACATAGATATTACTTGTCATTTCTGCATTTACAGATACGACTCTAAAGTATTTTCCTGTACAGATAATCCCAAAATTGTAGCATTTCTTGGAGGATTCTGCTAACTTGGGATCTGGGCATCAATGACGTTCAGTATCGCTCGCTCAAAGGATGTGATGGAGAAAATGATCATTTCTCAGCCAGAGCTACCTTACTATTACACATATGATATTAATCTGTATATTAGAGCTGGATGAATCTCAGGACCTAGAAATGTCAAAGCAGCAACAATTTTGGATTGTTTTCTACATAAGAATTGTATCAGTTGAAAACTATAGTTGAATAGGTCATACTGGGTTCGGAGAAGACCCTGGTGGACCTATCTAGGCTCACACAAGATCGATCTTCCTACAGAGCATTCATCTATCAAGTCGCCATGGATTGAGATCAAGCTGAAGGCCGTTAAAAATATAATAGCTAAGTTTGCACTACTAAGTCTGTAAACCTTACAAAGGAGGTGCACAGGGGGCTTCAGCTGTCATTAGGGGTTTAGCGGACATATCTGTCAAAGCACCTCAAGTTGGATATCACATTTGGTGCTCAGACCTATGGGATAGGAGAAGCACTATTCCCTAGTTTTATTGATTGGGTAGTCTTACTCTGCACTTTACAACAATTTTATTTGGGCACTGCATAAGACTAGGGATGGGAGGAAGATATAATAGAAGGTACTGCACAGGCCACAACCCAAGCGAAGGCTCATGATCATCTCATACTTTATAATTGTTCAATAGGTTAGGAAAGTTGAGCATCTCTGTTAAGAAAAAGCTTATTTATCATTATTATTGCGCCATTTATTCCATGGAGCTTTACATGTGAAAAGGAGTATACATAATCAAAAAACAGGTACAATAATCTTTGAACAATACAAGTCAGCGACTGGTACAGGAGGAGAGAGGACCCAGCCCGTGAGGGCTCACAATCTACAAGGGATGGGCGAGGATACAGTAGGTGAGGGTAGAACTGGTCGTGCAGCGGAGTGGTGGAGCGAGGGTTACTGCAGGTTGTAGGCTTGTCGGAAGAGGTAGGACTTCAGGTTTTATAATTACCATTGCACAATAAAGCAAAAAAGAAAAAACATCTGAACAATGATGAAGCCTGAAGCCACACCAGACAGAACCTAACGATGCCTAAACCTCACCATTGACCATAGAATATGGAAGTGGCAAATCAGCAGAAGTCTACACGGATAGACACTGATGCAGCAGGTAGTTGTTAGATCAGAACTTACAAGAAACAAGCAAAATACAGGATGCAACTACTGAAAAGAATGGACTTTCATGAAGGAAAGTTACTTATATGTAGTTTATATTTAGACATAAAATATAATAAAGTTTTCAAAAGTGTATATACATTTTAAAACATCTGTGTCTTTTCACACAAAACCTGTAATAAACATGGCCTCGCCCAACAAGAAGTAAACTGCTTTCAGCTCTCATAGTAGGCTAATATGTCCAGGAACAGTCCCAAATCTCTTGCTCTGTAACTCGCTATTCATTCTTTTCAGTGGGTAGTTCCTTTTCACATGCAGCCTACCGGCACTACAGGTGCTAAAACTTTCCTTCTGTCTCTTCACTTTTCACATTTTAACTGCTACTGTCCAATCGCTTGCCTGCCCTGAGATGACAGTCCACCTCTCTGTTTTTGTCAGTTTGCAGACTCACAGACAGGAGAGCAAGAGCAGAGAGACTAAGACCTGTCCCTGGACAACAGGCATTGGCAGAAGGGAGACAGCAAATGGATGGCACATTGGAGTGATTATTTTTAAATAACGTAATTGATAGATATTGTGATAAATGGACAATCTATAGAATGAAAGTAACAGAGACCGATTATGTTTAACACACAGTATGAAGCATTTATTAGCTGTGTTTTTTTTATTGCAATTTTTAATAACAGTTTCTTAGGAAAAAAACTCTGTGGCCAGATGTTACATTGAAGTCTTCAGCAAATTATTAAATACAATAATATACACAGTGTTTGTTTCTGTTTTTGCGCAACTTTTTTTCCTTAAAGGGAACCTGTCACCAGTTTCGTCATATATCAACTATCACCTTATTCAGCGCCAGCGCTGCATTCCATAGATGATTATACAATGGTGTGAAAAAGTGTTTGCCCCCTTCCTGATTTCTTATTCTTTCGCATGTTTGTCACACTTTAATGTTTTAGACCACAAAACAACGTTAAATATTAGACACAGATTGCCCCCCCCCCCCTAAAATATAAAATTAACTGTGGTTTATCACATCTTTGAGAAGCCGAGTTCAATTTCCCTAGCCACACACAGGCCTGATTACTGCCACACCTGTTCTCAATCAAGAAATCACTTAAATAGGACCTGCCTGACAAAGTGAAGTAGACCAAAAGATCCTCAAAAGCTAAACATCATGCTGCGATCCAAACACATTCAGGAACAAACGGGAAACAAAGTAATTGAGATCTATCAGCCTGGAAAATGTTATAAAGCCATTTCTAAAGTTTTGGTACTCTAGTGAACCACAGTGACAGCCATTATCCACAATTGGCGAAAACATGGAACAGTGATAAACCTTCCCAGGAGTGGCCGGCCAACCAAAATTACCCCAATGAGCGCAGGAACGACTCATCCAAGAGGTCACAAAAGACCCCACAACAAAGAACTGCAGACCTCACTTGCCTCAGTTAAGGTCAATGTTCATGACTCCACCATAAGAAAGAGACTGGGCAAAAATGGCATGTATGTCAGAGTTTCAAGGCGAAAACCACCGCTGAGCAAAAATAACATAAAGGCTCATCTCAGTTTTGCTAGAAAACTTCTTCATGATCGCCAAGACTTTTGGGAGAATACTCTGTGGACTCATGAGACACAAGTTGAACTTTTTGGAAGGTGTATTTTCTATTACATCTGGCATAGAATTAGCAAAGTATTCCAATGATCCAAAACACACCAACAAGTCCACCTCTGAATGGCTTAAGAAAAACAAAATTAAGACTTTGGAGTGGCCTAGTTAAAAGTCCTGACCTTAATCTGATTGAGATGCTGTGGCATGACCTTAAAAAGGTGGTTCATGCTCGGAAACATAGAGTGCACAGAGATTTCAGCTGGCAGCTGGGGGAGGGATAGAGAGCACAGAAAGGACGCCTATCGGACCGTACTGACAGGATTAACAAACAGCGCGGGAGAACTTCAAAAGGTTTTTCGGGTGTATACAGGAGGAATCATGGGGTTATATAAGCATTTATGGAGTGCGGCACAGGCATTGAATAAAGTCATAGTTTTAGTTGATATATGACAAAACTGGTGACAGGTTCCCTTTAAACACCGCTTCTCTCCATGGGACTAATGGTGTTCTTTTGGGGTTTTTTTTAAAAGCAATGTGTTTTTTAGTATAAGCCTAAGAAAAATAATGCGTGAAGGAGCTGTAAAGGTATTTAAAGAAGCTGTGAACTACTTTAGATTACCACCCCCCCCAATGTATCCCCCCCGGGGCCCCTAAGACTTTTTGTAAATACCTTACCTTGCAGATAATGCCTGTGAGCGGCGCTATCGGCGGCCGCTCACAGGCATCACGTGACCCCGCGCTGACTTCACGACAAGTTAGGCGTGACTCAGCGCTGGGGTCCCCGCAGTGGCTGCTGGGTTGTGGGCGAGGTTACCTCCCCGCGTCACACTCAGCATCCACAGCGCTTTCCCAATGAATCGGGAGAGGCAGAGAGCGCGGTGGATGCCGGGTGTGATGTGGGGGGTAACCCCGCCCACAGCCTGGCATCCACCGTGGAACCAGGAAGAAAAAGACCCCCGGTTGCTGCCAGCACTTGTCGTGACATCAGCGTATGTCAGAGCCGGCTGCAGCCGGGGGTCACGTGATGCCTGTGAGCGGCCAGTGATAGCGCCACTCAAAGGCATTATCTGCAACGGAAATTACAGTATTTACAAAAAGTCTTAGAGGTCCCGGGGGGATACATGGGGGGGTAATCTAAAGTAGTGGACAACCCCTTTAATCATGCCTTGTAATATGCCTACCTCTATCAAACAAGGTGCCGGCTTTCTGAAGCAGTTTATAGGCTGTGCGTGTATGATCAGTTCTTGAGAGATTCAAGGGTTCAGTGTATTGAAAATGGTATTATGACAGTGACTACATTTCACATTTCCTCCATTACCAGAATGTAATAGCTGTGGTTATTAGTATCACTATTGCGGAATTAAAAATCATCCTAATATTCAGTATCATCACCATACATCCTATTACCTTTTATGAACCTCTTATGTAGATTGCTGTATGGGGAACAATGGCGGTGTCAGCTACGTTGTATAAAGATGCCTTCCAAATGTGCCTAGCATTGTATACAAATGAAATCTGTCATTTCAGCTGACAAAAAGTCATGAGAATCACTTGGATGGACCATCTGCCTGAAGAACATTAACAAATGCTGAGCAATTAGACAGCAACCAGCAGTTCTCCTTTGCCTTGAGGCCCAGCGGAGAGATTCCGCCTCCATGTATCAATTAGCTGAAGCTTTTCACCTCCTGCTAATGAGAACTACAGGGCCACATACAGAAAATGCCTTTAATAAATCAATGTAGCTAATTTCCTCCCCAACTGCTTTAACGGTTTAACTTCCAGAGAAGTCGCTGAACTTTCTCTCCACTCCTGTCTGATCTCCAGGTGCCGTAACAGTACCTTGGTAACCAGTTCTGGGAAACGTTACAAAGCGTCTCTCGTGTGTTTGGAGGGCAGCGTTGCATATAAGAACACGCCATGCCACTTACAGAATACAGAAGTGTAATCTATAGGTCTCGTACTGTCTGGTCTGATCATTATGGCATAACCCTAATACAAATCCAGCATTACTTGTAATTATCTATGTTCTCTCCCGACAACAGAAAAATGGAAATTCAGGCAAGCATCCCAGTGTGAACATAGCTGGAACAGCATGGCAATTTCTTTTTTAATGCATTAAAATTCCAATAAACCAGTGCGATAGGATAATAATAAAGAACTATTGGAAATTTAGATACATATTAACTGATCACTAGAGACAAGTGAATCTCCAGAAATTGATTTTGGACAGATTCGCTAGGACAAGGCTGGCAGATTTGATTGAGTCCAACCCGAAAAGTCCCCAGTTACCGTAAAGGGAGGGAAGGGGGTTAAAAAAAAACCCTTATAGTCACCTTTCCCCAACTGTTCTTAGCCTCCTGAACTGCCTTTGCAGCTCCCGGTCCTCCACGCTGGTCTGCTGTTGCCCCATTCTGGCACTGAGATGGAGGTAACCGCATGAGGTTAATCCGATGTGTGTCACCCCCCCCCCCCCCACATCATGATATGCGTCACCCGCGACACCATGATATGTGTCACCCCCCACACCATGATATGTGTCACCCCCCACACCATAATATGTGTCACCCTTCACATCATGATATGTGTCACCTCCCACACCATGATATGGGTTATCTCCCACACCATGATATGTGTCACCCCCACACCATGATATGTGTCACCTCCCACACCATATGTGTCACCCCCCACACCATGATATGTGTCACCCCCCCACACCATTTGTGTCACCCCCCTACACCATGATATGTGTCACTCCCCACACCATATGTGTCACCCCCCACACCAAGATATGTCACCTCCCACACCATAATGTCACCCTCGACACCATATGTGTAACCCCCCACACCATATGTTTCAGCCCCCACACCATGATATGTGTCACCCTCGACACCATCATATGTGTCACCCCCCACACCATGATATGTGTCACCCCCAACACCATGATATGTGTCACCTCCCACACCATGATATGTGTCACCCCCCCACACCATGATATGTGTAACTCTCGACACCATATGTGTCACCCCCCACAACATATGTGTCACCCTCGACACCATCATGTGTCACCCCCCACACCATGATATGTGTCACCCCCACACCATGATATGTGTCACCCCCACACCATGATATGTGTCACCCTCGACACCATCATATGTGTCACCCCCACACCATGATATGTGTCACCCCCCACACCATGGTATGTGTCACCCCCGACACCATCATATTTGTCACCCCGACACCATCATATGTGTCACCCCCCACATCATGATATGTGTCACCTCCCACACCATAATATGGGTCATCTCCCACACCATGATATGTGTTACCCCCACACCATGATATGTGTCACCTCCCACACCATGATATGAGTCACTCCACACACCATGATACGTGTCACCTCCCCACACCATATGTGTCACCCCCACACCATATGTGTCACCCCCACACCATGATGTCACCCTCGACACCATATGTGTCACCCCCCACACCATGATATGTGTCATCCTCGACACCATGATATGTGTCACCCCCCACACCATGATATGTGTCACCCCCGATACCATGATATGTGTCACCTCCCACACCATATGTGTCACCCCCCACACCATATGTGTAATCCTCGACACCATATGTGTCACCCCCCACAACATATGTGTCACCCTCTACACCATCATGTGTCACCCCCACACCATGATATGTGTCACCTTCGACACCATATGTGTCACCCCCACCATGATATGTGTCACCCCCACACCATGATATGTATCACCCCTGACACCATGATATGTGTCACCCACAACATATGTGTCACCCTCTACACCATCATGTGTCACCTCCCACACCATGATATGTGTCACCCCCCCACACCATAATATGTGTAACTCTCGACACCATATGTGTCACCCCCCACAACATATGTGTCACCCTCGACACCATCATGTGTCACCCCCCACACCATGATATGTGTCACCCCCACACCATGATATGTGTCACCCTCGACACCATCATATGTGTCACCCCCACACCATGATATATGTCACCCCCCACACCATGGTATGTGTCACCCCCGACACCATCATATTTGTAACCCCGACACCATCATATGTGTCACCCCCCACATCATGATATGTGTCACCTCCCACACCATAATATGGGTCATCTCCCACACCATGATATGTGTTACCCCCACACCATGATATGTGTCACCTCCCACACCATGATATGAGTCACTCCACACACCATGATACGTGTCACCTCCCCACACCATATGTGTCACCCCCACACCATATGTGTCACCCCCACACCATGATATGTCACCCTCGACACCATGATATTTGTCACCCCCACACCATATGTGTCACCCCCCACACCATGATATGTGTCATCCTCGACACCATGATATGTGTCACCCCCCACACCATGATATGTGTCACCCCCGATACCATGATATGTGTCACCTCCCACACCATATGTGTCACCCCCCACACCATATGTGTAATCCTTGACACCATATGTGTCACCCCCCACAACATATGTGTCACCCTCTACACCATCATGTGTCACCCCCACACCATGATATGTGTCACCTTCGACACCATATGTGTCACCCCCACCATGATATGTGTCACCCCCACACCATGATATGTATCACCCCTGACACCATGATATGTGTCACCCTTGACATCATAATATGTGTCACCCTTGGCATGAATGTGTGAGGCCAAACACAGGACTCAGATTGCATCACTTTGGCCAGAAGAACAGAAGAATGGTGGGGGAGACCTGTCATCTGCAGTGGGGGCGAAGGTGGCACAAGAACACGTTGAGAAAGCTGAGTATAACATTTTTCTTTATTTTACACCCTTCCCTGCCCTTAAAAAATTCAGCAAAATTATTTTGCTGGATCAGTGCAAATTAAATTCCCAAAAATGTGGATGTTGGTGATTTTGACCTTTACTGAAATTCGTTATAAATTTGATTTTGCTAGAAATTTGTTAGTCTCTACCGATCAGCCCTTACATTAAAACCACATGATCCCACCTCGGGGTCCTGTGGCGTCGGGCACGTTTTAAATGTGCAAGTTGTGGTCTCCATGGACGATTTGTTACCTGCACATCCCACAGTTGATCAATCCAACAATCTTACACTTTTTGTAATAATTCTGAAACTTTTCCTGAACATGTTTTGTAGAGTGGGAGGGAACATAATCCTGAAATAGTCCACCCCCATAAGGAAATACTGTAGCATAACCAAGACAGGGTATACATAGGCCTCAGAAATGTTTAGATAGGTGGTAAACATCAAAGTAACATAAATGCCGGGATCTAGGGGTTTTGAGCAGAATATTGCCCAGAGCACCACACTGGCTCTGCCAGCTTGCCTTCTTTCCATAGTGATGTGTTGTAAAATCTACGCGTTTTGAGGTTGTCCGACCTCTTCCTCAGGATACAACTACACGTAGGTTTTACACCACAGATTAAAATAGTTTTTAATCTTATTTGATCTCTCGAATCCATTTGTGGGACATTGCCAGCAGCACAGGAAAACCTGCCTATCTCCTGACTACTATCTTCTGGTCCGTGACCTGCGGATGCAGCAGCTGGTATGCATGTGTAAATTGTTGCAATTACAACATTACAAGGTGAGCAAACACCCTCTGTTTTTATATCTTTTAATCACGGATAAAACCCTATTATCCATATTTGCTCCCCAGCCTCATCCCAATATTTTTATTTTGAACACAGATTTTGTGATATGGAAAATAAAAACATTGCCAACAATTTTTGAAAAATACATTTAACATAAAAAATCCGATTTAAACAATAGGTATTTTTCTAAAGATAGCTTTGCATTTAATATCTTTTCCCTTTAACCAGATAAACTATATCGACATGTATCATTGAGCCTTGGACACTCAGGACCATTGGTTGGTTCATCAGTTCTCCACTCCTTATCTCCATTTATAAATAGTTTCTATTCACAGCCTACTGCTGATTAGAGATGAGCGTTGTTCTACTCGAACTGTTCGCCAATCTCAAATTCGAGCTGTTTTGGGCGGTGTTCGAGCCGTTCGGCGAACACGAACAATTTGATAAAAATTCGGCTGTTCGAGGTTATGTTCGATAACTGTTCGTGCACCAAAATCATAACTGGATTTTTTCTCAGTAATGATGAAAATTAATGTTAATACGCAGTTTGAGTGTACAGCGGGGCGGGGGGAGGGGCAGGGGATGGATCTCTGCAGGAACAATGAAGATCTCCATTTTTTTTTCTCTTTCCCGCATTTGCAGTGGGGAGGTGCAATCTGTCAGCCTATCAGCAGCGCACACACGGAGCGAACTGCTTTTTTTCACACAAGCAAGGGCATGTGTGATTGGCAGTGTATGTCACATGTCCTTGCCCTATAAGACCAAGCCATTTTCCCCGTCGCCACCATTTTCTCACTGCTGCAGCTGCGTGTTAGACGGCACCGCTGTTGCTGTGTGCGCTATACCTTGTTAATTTCAAGCCAATTTTCGCACAAATATACAGATAGCTTGGGAGTAGGGAATAGCTGTGATTGCAGTCCCTTTAAGGACTAGGTTACAGCATTTCCTACGACTTTTATCAGGGAGGTCTGTGCTCTTAAATAGATAGGTTGTGGGAGTAAAGACTAATTGTAATTGGAGTCCTTTTCAGGACTAGGTTACATGAGTTCCTATCAGTTTTTGCCAGGCAGGTCTGTGCCAGTGCTGTGCAAGTTTTTTTCACAGCATTTGGCTGAATCTAGCAAAGCTAATCCTTTTTGGCCTATTGCAGAGTGTGTTAGTCAGTGGAGTAGCCTATCTGTGTTGCAAGATATAACACCTGTGTATAGAATACCAATTTTTTTACTGCACCTAGTGAAGTAAAATCTTTTGGGCATAGCATCATTCTATTAGTCCATCTATACTGACCTCCATCAGGTTGCAAACTGAATATAATTTTTTTCTGCATCTAGCTCTGAAAAAATATTTGGGCTTCTAGCGGTGTGTGGGACTTGGTCTATTAGTCCATCTATACTGACCTCCATCAGGTTGCAAATTAAAAATATTTTTTTTCTGCATCTACCTCTGAAAAAATATTTGGGCTTCTAGCAGTGTGTGGGACTTGGTCTATTAGTCCATCTATACTGACCTACATCAGGTTGCAAATTAAAAATAATTTTTTTCTGCATCTAGCTCTGAAAAAATATTTGGGCTTCTAGCGGTGTGTGGGACTTGGTCTATTAGTCCATCTATACTGACCTCCATCAGGTTGCAAATTAAAAATAATTTTTTTCTGCATCTAGCTCTGAAAAAATATTTGGGCTTCTAGCGGTGTGTGGGACTTGGTCTATTAGTCCATCTATACTGACCTCCATCAGGTTGCAAATTAAAAATAATTTTTTTCTGCATCTAGCTCTGAAAAAATATTTGGGCTTCTAGCAGTGTGTGGGACTTGGTCTATTAGTCCATCTATACTGACCTCCATCAGGTTGCAAATTAAAAATAATTTTTTTCTGCATCTAGCTCTGAAAAAATATTTGGGCTTCTAGCAGTGTGTGGGACTTGGTCTATTAGTCCATCTATACTGACCTACATCAGGTTGCAAATTAAAAATAATTTTTTTCTGCATCTAGCTCTGAAAAAATATTTGGGCTTCTAGCGGTGTGTGGGACTTGGTCTATTAGTCCATCTATACTGACCTCCATCAGGTTGCAAATTAAAAATATTTTTTTTCTGCATCTAGCTCTGAAAAAATATTTGGGCTTCTAGCAGTGTGTGGGACTTGGTCTATTAGTCCATCTATACTGACCTACATCAGGTTGCATATTAAAAATAATTTTTTTCTGCATCTAGCTCTGAAAAAATATTTGGGCTTCTAGCGGTGTGTGGGACTTGGTCTATTAGTCCATCTATACTGACCTCCATCAGGTTGCAAATTAAAAATAATTTTTTTCTGCATCTAGCTCTGAAAAAATATTTGGGCTTCTAGCAGTGTGTGGGACTTGGTCTATTAGTCCATCTATACTGACCTCCATCAGGTTGCAAATTAAAAATAATTTTTTTCTGCATCTAGCTCTGAAAAAATATTTTGGCTTCTAGCAGTGTGTGGGACTTGGTCTATTAGTCCATCTATACTGACCTCCATCAGGTTGCAAATTAAAAATAATTTTTTTCTGCATCTAGCTCTGAAAAAATATTTGGGCTTCTAGCGGTGTGTGGGACGTGGTCTATTAGTCCATCTATACTGACCTCCATCAGGTTGCAAATTAAAACTAATTTTTTTCTGCATCTAGCTCTGAAAAAATATTTGGGCTTCTAGCAGTGTGTGGGACTTGGTCTATTAGTCCATCTATACTGACCTCCATCAGGTTGCAAATTAAAAATAATTTTTTTCTTCATTTATCTCTGAAAAAATATTTGGGCTTCTAGCAGCGTGTGGGACTTGTTCTATTAGTCCATCTATACTGACCTCCATCAGGTTGCAAATTAAAAATAATTTTTTTCTGCATCTAGCTCTGAAAAAATATTTGGGCTTCTAGCAGTGTGTGGGACTTGGTCTATTAGTCCATCTATACTGACCTCCATCAGGTTGCAAATTAAAAATAATTTTTTTCTGCATCTAGCTCTGAAAAAATATTTGGGCTTCTAGCGGTGTGTGGGACTTGATCTATTAGTCCATCTATACTGACCTCCATCAGGTTGCAAATTAAAACTAATTTTTTTCTGCATCTAGCTCTGAAAAAATATTTGGGCTTCTAGCAGTGTGTGGGACTTGGTCTATTAGTCCATCTATACTGACCTCCATCAGGTTGCAAATTAAAAATATTTTTTTTCTGCATCTAGCTCTGAAAAAATATTTGGGCTTCTAGCAGTGTGTGGGACTTGGTCTATTAGTCCATCTATACTGACCTCCATCAGGTTGCAAATTAAAAATAATTTTTTTCTTCATTTATCTCTGAAAAAATATTTGGGCTTCTAGCAGCGTGTGGGACTTGTTCTATTAGTCCATCTATACTGACCTCCATCAGGTTGCAAATTAAAAATAATTTTTTTCTGCATCTAGCTCTGAAAAAATATTTGGGCTTCTAGCAGTGTGTGGGACTTGGTCTATTAGTCCATCTATACTGACCTCCATCAGGTTGCAAATTAAAAATAATTTTTTTCTGCATCTAGCTCTGAAAAAATATTTGGGCTTCTAGCGGTGTGTGGGACTTGGTCTATTAGTCCATCTATACTGACCTCCATCAGGTTGCAAATTAAAAATAATTTTTTTCTGCATCTAGCTCTGAAAAAATATTTGGGCTTCTAGCAGTGTGTGGGACTTGGTCTATTAGTCCATCTATACTGACCTACATCAGGTTGCAAATTAAAAATAATTTTTTTCTGCATCTAGCTCTGAAAAAATATTTGGGGTTCTAGCGGTGTGTGGGACTTGGTCTATTAGTCCATCTATACTGACCTCCATCAGGTTGCAAATTAAAAATAATTTTTTTCTGCATCTAGCTCTGAAAAAATATTTGGGCTTCTAGCAGTGTGTGGGACTTGGTCTATTAGTCCATCTATACTGACCTCCATCAGGTTGCAAATTAAAAATAATTTTTTTCTGCATCTAGCTCTGAAAAAATATTTGGGCTTCTAGCAGTGTGTGGGACTTGGTCTATTAGTCCATCTATACTGACCTCCATCAGGTTGCAAATTGAATAAAAAAATTTTCTGCATCTAGCTCTGAAAAAATATTTGGGCTTCTAGCGGTGTGTGGGACTTGGTCTATTAGTCCATCTATACTGACCTCCATCAGGTTGCAAATTAAAAATAATTTTTTTCTGCATCTAACCCTGCCAATAGTTTTGGCCTAATACCACAGTTTGGCCACTCAGCTCTGCTCGGTTACCATCCATTGTTTTTTTGTGCAAACAACTCCAGAGTTGTGAATTAGTTAACCACCAAAATGAGTGGAAAAAGGCCTGCTGCTGGTGGAAAGGGGAATAGGCGTGTTGGGAAGGGGAAAAAAGGTTGTGTCCGTGGGGTAGGTGCAGAAGAAAGACCATCTTCCAGCCAAACTAAAATGTCTACTTCTTTTAGCGGACAATGTGATAAGATCCCTTTCTTACGGCCACGCCAATCGCTACAAATTCCAGATGAGGCACAAAAACAGCAGGTGCTTCAACGGATATCAAGTGCTCCTTTAAGTGGGCTCTCCTCCACATCAACTTCAACATCACAAATACTCCAGTCCTCAAAGGTGTCACCCAAATCGCACTTGCTTCCTCACAGCTCCCAAATCTCCAGCTGCCCGTCTGAGTGTGAGGTAGAACAGATGGTTGAGTCTGCAGAGCTGTTTACTCATACTATAGCCTGGGAATCAGAGGTCGACTCCAGCACTTCTGTGAATCCAGACGAGGAAATGATCTGCACTGATGCCCAGAATCTTTATGAGTCGGATCCAGGACCAGACGCAGAAGGTTCTGACCATAATGTAGACCCTCATTCCCAAACTGTAACTCCTGTTGGTGGAGACAATGAGGAAGACGATGATAAGACTCAAATACCTGATTGGAGCGACAACTTTAGTTTTTTGTCAGGGCAGGAACAGGTTGGCTCTGAGGACGACGGGTGTGATAACGCACAGGGTGATGATGATGAGGTCGGAGATCCCACTTACTGTCAACCCACAGTCAGCCAAGAGATGAGGTCAGCAGAGGAGGTGGAGGAAGATGCTAGTGACGACGAGGTCAGGTTGCGCCTTCCTGGACAGAGACGTAGTACTGGAAGCACGTCAACAACTGCATCCTCAAACACAACTCTGCCTCTCACCACAAGTCGTGGTGGCTCTTCAGGTCGCATGGGTGCTAAGCCTTGCATAGCCTGGGCATTTTTTCAGATCGATAAAGATGACCCAACTCGTGTTATCTGTAACATTTGTCAGCAAAAGCTAAGTAGAGGCCAAAAAATACATAGTTTGAGTACTTCATGCATGAACCGGCACATGGACATGAAGCATAAGTTGCAGTGGGAAGCTCAGTGTGCTACAATGCGGCCTAGCCGGCCGGGCCAATCACCGTCTGCCATATCTTGTGCATCCGCGGCCTCTTCATCCTCTGTGACTGGGGGGACAGCAGTCACACCTGTTTTGGGGCGCAGACCTGCCACCTCTTTACCCGCAACAGCCAGCGTGATTGGCAGGTCATCATTTTCTTTGGAGGTGGTAACACCAGCTGGTGTTGAGCGCTGTCCGACATCGATAGCACCACCTTTGGATCAAGGCAACCTAACATGTCCGCCTGCATCTTCCTCACAGACCGGCAGTTTGCCGGGGACACCCTTATCAACCCCGTCTAAGCACAATAGCCAGCCCTCGGTCCCTCAGATGTGGACAAGTAAAAGACCATTTCCTCCTAGCCATGAGAAAGCTAAGAGGTTGAATTTCACCATCTGCAAGCTCTTGGCTACAGAAATGCTGCCTTTCCGCCTGGTGGACACAGAGGATTTTCGAGACCTTATGTCCGTCGCAGTGCCCCAGTACCAGATGCCCAGTCGGCACTACTTCTCAAAGAAAGGTGTGCCTGCGCTCCACCAGCATGTTGCACACAACATCACCGCTTCTTTGAGAAACTCTGTGTGTGACAGGGTGCATTTCACCACAGACACTTGGACGAGTAGGCATGGACAGGGGCGTTACATGTCGCTGACTGGGCACTGGGTAACTATGGTGACAGCAGGACAAGGGGCTGCTGTCCAAGTCTTGCCGTCCCCACGAGTTGTGCGTCAATCCTCTTTATGTCAAAGTTCCTCCACTGCTTCTGCCTCCTCAACCTCCTCTCGGTCTTCCACCTGCACCCAAAGCCTGTCTGGTCATGCCACAAGCTTTCTAACTGCGCAGAAGGGATCCTGCACACCTCCTTACTATGCTGGCAGTAGGGCTCAACGTCATCAGGCGGTTTTTACATTGAAATGTCTGGGAAATGTGAGTCACACAGCTGAGGAGTTGTGGTCAGCTCTGGAGAACCAATTTCATGAATGGTTGTCTCCACTGGACCTGAAACCAGGGAAGGCCGTGTGCGACAATGCTGCAAACCTGGGTGCGGCCCTTCGCCGGGGCAATGTCACACACGTGCCTTGTATGGCTCACGTGTTGAACCTGGTTGTCCAGCAATTTTTAGCCCACTATCCCAGACTAGATGGCCTTCTGCAGAGGGCACGGTCGCTGTGTGCTCACTTCCGCCGTTCGCATCCCGCAGCTCAGCGACTTACATCTCTACAGAAGTCGTTGGGCCTGCCACTTCACCGGCTAAAATGCGATGTGCCTACCCGGTGGAATTCAACTCTGCACATGTTGCAGCGACTGTGGCAGCACCGACAAGCCCTGGTGCAATACGTTCTGACGTATAGCCTGGGCCAACGAGATTCAGAGGTGGGGCAAATCACGCTGGAGGAGTGGTCTCAGATCAGGGACCTATGCACCCTTCTGCACAGTTTTGAAATGGCGACGAAGATGTTTAGTGCTGACGATGCCATTATCAGCATGACTATTCCGGTGATTTACATGCTGGAGCACATGTTAAACAGAATTCGGAGTCAGGTGGTGGCACAAGAGGAGGTGGAGGAAGTAGAGGAGGAGGAGTTGTATGCGGAAGGGCTAACATCTGCAAGGTCCAGACGGTCGGCAGCACCAAGGCGGCAGGCATGTGAGGGTGGGGGAGATGGTTTTACCAGGGCGCATGGTAGCAGCCAAACTAGTGAGGAAGGTGCAGGAGCCCAGGAAGAAGTGGAGGACGAACTGATGGAAGACTCATCAGATGAGGGAGACCTTGATCACATTTCTGTTGTGCGAGGTTGGGGGGAGAGGACAGAGGAAGGAAGCATGATTGTTACCTCGCCACCAACACAACAGGGACTTGGTGCTCCTGGATGCGCAACACACATGAGTGCCTTCTTGCTGCACTACCTGCAACATGACCCTCGAATTGTGAGAATTAGAAATAATCCTGACTACTGGGTTGCCACACTGTTAGATCCCCGGTACAAAAGTAAATTTGCAGAAATTATTCCTGCCATAGAAAGGGATGCACGCATGCAGGAGTATCAGCAGAGACTGTTGCAGAATCTTACATGTGCTTTTCCACAAAATACCAGTGGTGCACGTAGTGAATCTCACAGTTCCAACTTGCCAACCGTGGGACCGTCAAGTGTTCAGCACTCAAACCGTAACAGAACCACAGTATCTGCTGGTAACATCAATTTTGCGGAATCATTTCACCACTTTTTTAGCCCATCCTTTGCAAGGCCACAGGAGACAAGAAGTCTGACACATAGTCAACGCCTAGAGACGATGGTACAGGAGTATCTCCAAGTAAACATTGAAGCCACGACTGTGTCACTGGACCCTTGCTCTTTTTGGGCTTCCAATCTGGATAAATGGCCGGAGCTAGCCACTTACGCCTTGGAGATCTTGTCATGCCCCGCAGCCAGCGTTCTGTCTGAACGTGTGTTCAGCGCTGCTGGTGGTGTGCTGACAGATAAGCGCACGCGGCTCTCCACTGATAATGTAGACAGACTCACGTTCATAAAGATGAACAAATCATGGATCCGAAACGACTTTTCTACCCCTGTGTCATCCTGGGGAGAGTAAAAGCTTGATGATTGGTTAAAATCACCCTACCAACCGTTTTAAGCTTTCAAATTACTAATCATGTTTATCTGTATCTTGACTGGAAAATAATTTGGGCTTTGTAGCAGTGTGCAGCACTGATCCTATTAGGCCATCTATACTAAAGCTTCACCAGATTTAAAATTAAAAATAATTTTTAGCTGCATCTAGCCCGGAAAATAATTTTGGGGCTCCGAGATGCGCAAGGCACATAAGTGCCTTCTTGCTGCACTACCTGCAGCATGACCCTCATATTGTCAGAATTCGAAGTAATCATGACTACTGGGTTGCCACACTCTTAGATCCCCCAAACTTTTCGATCAACCTTTTCATTTTAATAAAGACCAAAAAAATGGTCATTTTTGAAATTATAAGCATTAGCAGGTTGTTAGAAACTGAAATCAAACAGTTTTCAACTCAAAACTTTATTCTAGGTGATGTTACATTTTCACATAGGACCCCTTGTTCGAAAGGAGCTTCTGAACTCTCTCGTCCATTGAATTTGTCAGGTTTTGGATGGTTTCTGCTTCAATTGTTTTGCATGAGGACAGAATACCCTCCCAGAGCTGTTGCTTAGATGTGAACTGCCTCCCGCCATCATAGACACTCCTTTTAATGATGCTCCAAAGGTTCTGAATGGGGTAGAGGTCAGTGGAGCATGGGGGTCACACCATAAGTTTGTCCCCTTTTATGCCCATGTCAGCCAGAGATGCAGATGTTTTATGTGCAGCATGAGATGGTGCATTATCATGCAGAAAAATGATCTTGCTGTGAAATACACGGTTCTTCTTCTTGAACCATGGCAGGAAGTGCTGTTTGAGAAAATCCACATACATTATGGAGTTCATCTTTAGCGCCTTCAGGGATCCTAAAGGGGCCGACAATCTCTCTCCCCATGATTCCAGCCCAAAACATTACTCCACCTCCTCCTTGTTGGCGCTGTAGCCGTGTTTGCGTGGGGTGTCCATCAACCAGCCATCCTCCACTCCATCCATCTGGACCATCGAGCGCTGCACGGCACTCATCCGTGAACAAAACAGTTTTGAAATCAGTCTTCATGTAATGTTTGGCCCACTGGAGCCGTTTCTGCTTGTGTGAAGTGGATAGAGGAGGTCGACAGGATGGCGCATGCACAGCTGCAAACCTCTGAAGGACCCTGCATCTTGTTGTTCGGGGGACGTTGGAGGCACAAGCAGCTTCAAAAACTTGTCTGCTGCTATGACAAGGCTTTTTTGCCGCTGCTCTTTCAACCTGACGTAATTGCCTGTAGGAAAGAGTCCTCAATTTGCCCTTATCAGCACGCACACGTGTGTACTGTGAATCAGCTACATACTTCTTGATTGCCAGGACACTTCATCCTGATCATCGCACAATGTTGATTGTAGTCATGCCTTGACCTAAACACTCCACAATTTGTTGCTTCTCAGCAGCCGACACATCCTTTTTCTTTCCCATTTTGGCAGAAAATGTAGGCTGCTTAATAATGTGAGAGAGCCTTCTTAAGTAGTCTTGCCTTTCATTGGACACACCTGCCAAACTAATTAGCACAGGTGTCTGCAATTGCTTACAGTGATATAAAGAGCCCTGACACACATCACCATCAATGAGTTTAACTGACAAACAAACAAATTCTTCCCTTATCACTCCTAAACACTTTTTGTATAATAATTTGGAACGCAGTGTACATGTGCTTTTCCACAAAACACCAGTGGTTCACGTAGTGAATCTTACAGTTCTAACTTGCCAACCGTGGTCTGTATGGAGTTGTTCAATAAAGGGCCCAAAATTAAGATAACATAGATGGGAGAGGTCTCTATGAATAGGAATTCCTAAGTATTTGATACCCTGTGAGGGCCAGGCAAAGGGAAAGTTGGACTGGATGGAATCCTATATGGATTTGGGGAGGGAGACATCGAGGGCCTCAGACTTCGCTGCATTGATTTTAAAATTTTACCATGTAACAAAGTGATCTATTTCAGCCATAACAGCATGGATGGATATATGTGATTGAGTGATATATACTAGGACATCATCAGCAAATAGAGAGCACTTGTACTCGGTGCCCCCCACCTCAATCCACCTAATATTGGGGTTATGGCGAATTGATGAGAGCAGGTGCTCCGTCACTAGGATGTATAAGAGAGGGGACAGAGGACATCACTGCCTTGTCCCATTGGTGATTGTGAAAGGTGATGAAAATGTTCTGACGCACCCCCTGGGCCTTGGGACACCCGGAGCCGGACCCTTTTTGGTGGATGCTGGTGGTTGTAGTCTTCGTGGCGGCGACCCAGTTCCGTGGCTCAGGGCGGTCAAACCAGTGGCGGAACTATTTATGTGGTTTTCATGTTTAAATGTCCGACTACGCCACCCGTGGATTGCGGTCAGAGTGAACCGCCGCTACAGGGCAGACCACTGAGGCTGGTGTTGTGGGTGCAGCAGAGCGTAGCATAACTCCCCACGGGAGGAGTATAGCCTCAGGGCAGTGTATGCGGAGGATGGGGGTGATGGTGCAGGGCAGCAGCAGTAACGACACGGAGTCAGTGATGCAGTTCAGGGCCTTTACTCACAGTTCTTATTATCCAGACCACGTCTGCAGGTAACGGCTGCCCACGTCGTACTGTGCTCACCAGGTGAGGGGCTCAGACAACTCCCAGATAACTTTGGAGCACTTCACAGGACCCCCTTTGTGTGTCCTTTGTCTGGCCTTTCTTACCAACACTTCTGTCCGGCTGCCTCGGGCCTCCTCTTGGTAAACTTGGCGCCAGTTTCCCTGACCCTATGTGGTGCCTTCCTAGCGGGTGTAGCGAGGGGCTGCGCCACATAAAATGTCAGAGCCTCCGGTTTCTAGCTGAGGGTCGTTTCCTGCCTCCACTAGTTCGGGGACCGGTCTCCCCCTTTGGCCTGACCCCTCCACGCAGGTGGATTCGGGCGTGCGGTGGCGACTCGCCCGTCCGCACCCCTGGGATCCCTTCATTCCTCGTTCCTGGAGCCTTCTCCGCTCCTCTTCCTTCCTTCTCCCTCTTCCAGGCCTGGGCCTCTGTTACTAGGCCCGCCTCCGGAGCAGAGCTCATGCAGAGCCCCTGCTCCCTGCCACTTCTGCTCAGACTTCTCTGCACTGAACTAAGATGGTGCCCACCTTTTATACTCCCTTCTCAATGCACCCAGGAACTGCTTCCTCCCTGCTCCTGCACTACAGGGTTCCCCTTCCTCAGTGTTCCCTCCCCCCACTCCAGCCAGGGACAGGGACTGTCGTGCCCATCTCAGGGGCATATTGGTCGCCCTGCCCCACGGCAATGTGGTGTAATGCATGCAGGTGTCGGGTCCTGATCCACACTCCATCCTTACCTGAGAGTGAGATATCACACCTCTGGGTGAGGTGCAATACGTCTTTAGCAACCGAGCCCTCAGGGTGCTACAGTTCCATTTATCTTCAGCCTAGGTGACGTATTGCGATACAGGGCCGTGATTTTGGCTATAAAAGGGTCCCCTAGACCCCTACCCCAAGCTTTTTAAGAGAATCATATATGGCGTGCCAGGAGACTCTATGGAATGCTTTCTCAGCATCCAACGAGAGTATCTAATTACAAATTTTTAACTGCATCTAGCCCAGGAAATACTTTGTGCCTAGTAGCAGTGTCTGCTAGTAAGCGGATTATCCCGGCTGTTAAGCAAGCTGCACCACCTGTAGTTTAGACACTTAATTTTTTCAAAGGAAATGCTTCGGGACCATGGGATACTTAGTGAAGAGCATCAGGAGGCACCCCAAGGCATAGGGGCTGGGACTGGCAGTAGGATGCCTTGCGGTGGACAGCCGAGCTCGATCCTTATAAAAGCTTTTTAACTGCAGCAGCTTTAGTGGACGCTACTGGAGCTGGAATTACCGCGGCTGCTGGCATGAGACTTGCCCTCCAATAGATCCTTGTAAATGGATTTAAAGTGTATTCATTCAAATTAGAGAGACAATTTAAATTAAAAAGCTTAGAGCTGCCTCCACCACAGGGGGGCTCGCTCGACCCACCAGCGGACAGGCACCAGTATTGGGAGAGGGGGGCTGGCCGTCAGGGTTCACCGCGGCTCTGGCACAAACCCGGCGACACGGAGGTGGCACGGGCAGGAGCGGACTGGCCGTGTCGGCTTCTCACTTTTTGGATTTTAGAAGGGCATGACATGCCTATATCTGTGTCTCCCCCTCCTTTTACTCCTCCACCTCTTTTATTTTCGCATGACTATATGTACTTGTCACTTTTCCATGTGTTAGTTATGTCTTCTGAGCAGTTTGTCAGCTTTTGGACACCTTTGAAGGTGTTTTCTATGTGTTTCTATGTGTTTTTGTTTGCCTGCCATTGGTTTTAACGGTGTTCGAAGGTGTTCGACGAACAGTTCGACGAACAGTTCGGCGAACACACGGGTGTTCGACGAACCGAACCGAACTCGAACACTACGGGGGTGGCTCAACACTACTGCTGATACCCCACAAAACATGCCATTTTGGAAAAGTTCTGCCCTGTTCAGACATTTCAACTTGGTTAATTGGATCCTGGTGCTTGTCTTTTTTCCAATACATCAACTTCAAGAACCCAGAGCAAAAATAATTAGATAATTCAGCAATGACTATTTCTCTTCCGCATGTTCGATATGCGGAATCCCTTTCGCCCTAGACCTGCATTTTTTGCTATACATGTTCTTCATTTCTGACAGACAATAAGAATCCTTGATCATATAAAATAGTAAAGGAAAAGGAAATCATTTATCTGAAATGTAGCCCCATCTGGCACTCAAAGAAGCATCTGATGCACAGCGGCATTGTGCCAATATGTCCCTACATTCAGCTGCTATGGACAATATGTTTCTTCTATCTGAGCATTTTTTCCCAATTATTATGAGGTATTTAAGATCTATGACTCAAAGGATTGAAGCAAATAGATTTAAGTAATTTCTTCCTACCTCTGAATTTCTGTAAACTGAGTAAGCCACCGGGCATGAACAAATAATGAGAATGACATTGCATTCCCTCATCTCTACCAAATGTCAGGATGCATCATCACCAAGTGCCAGTATGATGGGAGCATCTACACATACACCATGAAATGGGAACATTTCACTTTTAAGATCTCTTTCTTAGTTAAGTGCATGACAAATGCAGAAAGCTTCCACATAACCAGCACATCTGTACTCTATAGGATGTGACTTTGGCAAAACGATTTAACTTTCCAGTTAGTTATAAACACTAAAACCGCCATTATTGAAATCGTTTTATTGGCTTGAGTTGTTTTCTAGACGACAGTTCTGTGAGCTTTCATATAGCCATCTGACCGGAAAATGAGTTTGGTCACACTCTGATGGAAGTTATTTAGGCCTCATTCAGACGTCCCTTTTTCACATACATTTTCACATCAGTTTTTCAGACGTTTTTCTTGGGTAGAACACCATTATAATCCATGTACCCATTATGATCCATGGAGTTGTATACATGTCTGCTTTTTTTGCGAACCGCATGACTGCAAAAAAAATCACAGACATTTGTCCAATTTTGAGCTGAGGCATGGAACAAAATTACCTATACAAGTCCAATCTGTGGGCTGTCCATTTTTAACATTGCAAAGGATAGGAGAAGCTTTGGAATATCAAAACACTGATGGTAAAAACTGACACATAGACTAAACACTGAGTAAATTGTGATCAAAATGTGAAAAAAAATCACACGCCTGAACACACATATTCTTCAAAATATATAACATCTATTCATTCATTTCTCCTGGTCTTTAATGACTGACTGCCCTTTAAAGGCACATTCAGATAGCCATGTTACACACAAAAAATGACTTTCATGGGGTGACCATTTTTAATGGTCTATTTCAAGTGTTTGTTTCTGTTAATGTTGATGATTATGGCTTACAGCCAATGAAAACATAAAAGTCATTATCTCAGTAAATTAGAATAATTAACAAAAAACACCTCAAAGGC
Organism: Phyllobates terribilis; assembly: GCF_046119375.1. Lineage (NCBI taxonomy): Eukaryota > Metazoa > Chordata > Amphibia > Anura > Dendrobatidae > Phyllobates > Phyllobates terribilis. The sequence goes on from NW_027362762.1 coordinate 796,888,619, forward strand.
TTCCTAAGCGTTTAAAAAGGTCCCTTAGTCTGTTTCAGTAGGCTCCACAATCATGGGAAAGACTGCTGACTTGACAGAGGTCCAGAAGGCAGTCATTGACACACTCCACAAGGAGGGTAAGTCACAAAAGGTCATTGCTAAAGAAGCTGGTTGTTCACAGGGTGCTGTATCCAAGCATATTAATGGAAAGTTGAGTGGAAGGAAAAAGTGTGGTAGAACAAGGTGCACAAGCAACCGGGATAACTGCAGCCTTGAAAGGATTGTTAAGAAAAGGCCATTCAAAAATTTGGGGGAGATTCACAAAGAGTGGACTGCTACTGGAGTCATTGCTTCAAGAGCCACCACACACAGACGTATCCAGGACATGGGCTACAAGTGTCTCATTCCTTGTATCAAGCCACTCATGACCAATAAACAACGCCAGAAGCGTCTTACCTGGGCCAAGGAAAAAAAGACCTGGACTGTTGCTCAGTGGTCCAAGGTGTTGTTTTCAGATTAAAGTAAATTTTGCATTTCATTTGGAAATCAAGTTCCCAGAGTCTGGAGGAAGAGTGGAGAGGCCACAATCCAAGCTGCTTGAGGTCTAGTGTGAAGTTTCCACAATCAGTGATGGTTTGGGGAGCCATGTCATCTGCTGGTGTAGGTCCACTGTGTTTTATCAAGAGCAAAGTCAGAGCAGCCGTCTACCAGGAAATTTTAGAGCACTTCATGCTTCCCTCTGCTTTTTGGAGAGCAGGACTTGGCCCCTGTCCACACTGCCAAAAGTACCAATACGTTAAATCAGGGGTCTCAAACACGCGGCCCGCGGGCCGCATGCGGCCCCTGAGGCTGCTTTATGCGGCCCGCAGGCACAGACCCCTTGATGATCCCGACCTGGTCCAGGAGGAGCCGCCGACAGCAGCGCTGAATTGCCGCACAGAGACTGTTTCCCAGCACAGCATTTCCAATGACAGCCGCTGACCAATCAGAGGCCAGCAGCTGATATCTGCGTGTCGGCGCAGTGAGTATGATGTCATTGCCGTACGCTGATGTCAGCTGCTGGCCTCTGATTGGCCGGCGGCTGGCATTGGAAATGCTGTGCTGGGAGACAGTCTGTGTGCGGCAATGCAGCGCTGCTGTCAGCGGCTCCTCCTGGACCAGGTCGGGATCGTCAAGGGGTCGGACTCTGTGGTGCCTGCGGGCCACATCTGCAGGAAGGCCGCCGAGGGAACGGAGGACAGGTGAGAATCATCTTTTTTTTTTTTATGTGTGTGAAGAACAGCACAGGGGGCACATAGCCACAAGAGGGGACCTGGATGGGGCACATAGCCACAAGAGGGGACCTGGATGGGGCACATAGCCACAAGAGGGGACCTGGATGGGGCACATAGCCAAAAGATGGGGACCTGGATGGGGCACATAGCCACAGGATGGGGACCTGGATGGGGCACATAGCCACAAGAGGGGACCTGGATGGGGCACATAGCCACAAGATGGGGACCTGGATGGGGCACATAGCCTCAAGAGGGGGACCTGGATGGGGCACATAGCCACAAGAGGGGGACCTGGATGGGCACATAGCCACAAGATGGGGACCTGGATGGGGCACATAGCCACAAGATGGGGACCTGGATGGGGCACATAGCCACAAGATGGGGACCTGGATGGGGCACATAGCCACAAGAGGGGGACCTGGATGGGCACATACCCACAAGATGGGGACCTGGATGGGGCACATAGCCACAGGATGGGGACCTGGATGGGGCACATAGCCACAGGATGGGGACCTGGATGGGGCACATAGCCACAGGATGGGGACCTGGTTGGGGCACATTAGTACAAGATGGGGACATTACTACAAGATGTTTGCCATTATTACTATATGATGCTAATTGTAAGACAATTTTACTGTATGTGGCCAATTGGGGGAAACAAAATTGTAAAAATCAAAAAAATAAAAATAAAGCATGAAAAAATATTGGGCACTAAAAATGCTGTTTTATATGTAAACTAAAGTAAACACAAAAAAGTACACGTTTATTATCGCCACATCCATAAGGACCCAAGCCATAAAAAAATAAACACGGCAAAAATGTTCAAAAGGTGTATACAAAAAAAAATCGTATCACTAAAAATGTCACATTGAACAAAAAATGCGGCCCCCCAAATTCAAATTTTTTCCATTTGCGGCCCATATACCCAGCCGAGTTTGAGACCCCTGCGTTAAATACAACAGTATCACTGTGCTTGATTGGCCAGCAAACTCACCTGACCTTAACCCCATAGAGAATCTATTATAGAGAATCTATGGGGTATGGTCAAGAGGAAGATGAGAGACACCAGACCCAACAATGCAGACGAGCTGAAGTCTGCTATCAACACAACCTGGGCTTCCATAACACCTCAGCAGTGCCACAGGCTGATCGCCTCCATGCCACGCTGCATTGATGCAGTAATTGATGCAAAAGGAGCCCCGACCAAGTATTGAGTGCATTTACTGAACATACATTTCAGTAGGCCAATATTTTGGATTTTAAAAACATTTTTCAAGCTGTTGTTATAAAGTATTCTAATTTACTGAGATAATGACTTTTGTGTTTTCATTGGCTGTAAGCCATAATCATCAACATTAACAGAAATAAACACTTGAAATAGATCACTCTGTGTGTAATGACTCTATATGATATACGAGTTTCACTTTTTGTATTGAAGAACTGAAATAAATTAAAATTTTGAGGATATTCTAATTTTGTGAGAAGCACCTGTATATTAGACAAACTAGGGTATAATATAAACTTGTCATATACCAAAGGTTTAAAAAAAAAGTTACAGCAAAAAAAGAAAATATTTTCCAATATATCTGTGGAAAAAGACTGGAAACCTGCAGACTTTCTGCCTATTGCACTTATGCTTTTACATAGGATACAAAGCAGGTTGACTTGACAATATGCCTGATTTACCTGATTAGTCTGCCAAGTTTATCTTAACAAAATAGGTTTATCTAAAATAGGTTTATCCCTTGAAAGCTCATAGACACACAAGGTAATAAAATCCAGAGCAACGTTTCCAGTGCTGCAGTGACTGTGCACGGAGACATGCAAATGAGAACAGTTCCCATAAAGTTCTGTGCCAGAACAGATTTTATGGATTTGTCAGGATTGGTTTTCCGAAAAGGCAGCTTTGTTTTTACCGTATTTTGTGAGCTGTACTGTGTTTGTCATCATGACCCTGAATGGATTTAGCAGTGTCATAACATGTTTTATGGGACATTACAACAGTATCACCCTCCGTTGTGAAACACAACAGGTCTTATAGTTCCCCAGAATACTAGGGACTAAACACTACATTACTCTTTTCAGCCAGATTCCAATTCAAGAGTATTTTGGTATATTCTGAGCACTGTGAATGAAAGAATGCCTCGCCTAAAATGCAAAATGAAGGGGTTTTCACATCAGTTCATACTTGGTCATGGCCACGAATAACACTAAAATAACTATAAAATTCATACTCACTGATTTAATCCCACCGCTCCAGCCCCCCAATACTCCACATCAGCCTTCCATTTATTTGGCTGCAGCAATTACACCTTGTACATCACTGGCCCAGCAGTATATGTCACAAGAATATACAATATTGATGTACTAAATAGTGCCGTGAAAAATTATTCATACCCCGTGAACTTTTCCACATTTTTTCATGTTACACCCACAAACTTAAAGTAGGAAGTATTTGTGAAGTGTAAAGGAAATGATACACATTTTTTTAAATATTTTAAAAAATATAAATCTGAAAAATTGTGATGTGCATTTGTATTCAGCCCCCCCGAGTCAATACTTTGTAGGACCACCTTTCAGTGCACTTACTTCTACAAGTCTTTTCGGGTATGTCTCTACCAGCTTTGCACATCTAGAGGCTGAAATTTTTGCCTATTCTTTGCAAACTAGCTCAAGCTCAGTGAGATTGGATGGCGAGCGTCTGTGAACAGCAATGTTCAAGTCTTGTCACAGATTCTCAATGGGATTTAGGTCTGGACTTTGACTGGATCATTGAAACACATGAATATGCTTTTATCTATTATAAACCATTCCATTGTAGCTCTGGCAGTATATTCAGGGTTATTGTCCGGCTGGAAGGTGAATCTATGCCCCAGTTTTAAGTATCTTGCAGCATCTAACAGGTTTTCCTCCAGTATTGCCCTTTATTTAGCTCCATATTCCCAACAAGTCTGACCAGCTTCCTTATCCCTGCTGAAGAAAAGCATCACCACAGCATGATGCTGCCACTACCATGTTTGATGGTGGGGATGGTGTTTTCAGGGTGATGTGCAATGTTAGTTTCCAACACACATAGCATTTTACAATAAGCCCAAAAAGTTCTATGTTGGTCTCATATGACCAGAGCACCATCTTCCACATGTTAGCTGTGTCCCCGACATGTTTTTTTGCAAACAGGACTTCTTATGGCTTACTTTAAAAAATGGCTTTGTTCTTGCCACTGTTCCATAAAGGCTAGATTTGTGAAGTGTGCGACTAATAGTTGTCCTGTGGACAGATTCTCCCACCTAAGCTGTGGCTCTCTGCACCATCTCCAGAGAGACCATGGGAATCTTGACTACTTCTCTATTGCTCACATTGCTTGGGATTTCGGTTTAGGTGGACAGCCATGTGTTGGTAGGTTTGCAGTTGTGCCATACTCCTTCCATTTTTGAATGATGGATTGAACAGTGCTCCGTGAGAGGGTTAGAGCTCAGACTATTTTTTATCACCTAATCCTACTTTACTCTTCTCCACAGCTTTATCCCTTTACTTACCCAAATGTGAAGAAACTCATTGGCCACTTTCACATGACAATATTATGGGCAGATTTTTGCATCAGTATTTGTAGTCCTGAACCAGGAAACATGAAAGCAGTTTCAACAGCGTAGGCTTCTCACACTGTACACAGGATTTATTGTAGCAGGGCTACAATATGAAACTAATTAGTGGCTTGATCTACTGTATTTAATTAGCTCACACTTTCAAAGTTACAGGAGCTGAAATAGATGGGATAAAGCAGTGACCACATTGCATCCTGTTGTGACGGAGGTGGAAATTAATTTTAGACATCAATATAAACATTTTTAATATTTAAATATCACTTGATTCAGTAATGAAGAGGACAGGACGTGGCTGAAAAGAATGATGAAGAGTTTAGTTATCAAGCTGAATTTTTTATTGAGAAGACCAGGATATTTAATAGTATTTTTAATGGAATACATTCTTACACTTTGTACTGCATTATAGCATATAGGGAGTGATATTTAAAGAAGTTGTCCAGTACTTTATATTACCCCCCCAATGTATTCCCCCGGGGCCCCTAAGACTTTTTGTAAATACCTTATGTTGCAGATAATGCCTGTGAGCGGCGCTATCCTTGGCCGCTCACAGGCATCACCTGACCCCGCGCTGATGTCACGACAAGTGAGGCGTGACACAGCGCTGGGGTCCCCGCGGTGGCTGCTGGGTTGTGGGCAGTGTTACCCCCCGCGTCACACCCAGAATCCACCGCGCGCTTTCCCAATGAATGGGGAGAGGCAGAGCGAGCGGTGGATGCCGGGTGTGATGTGCGGGGTAACCCCGTCCACAGCCTGGCATCTACTGTGGAACTCAGAAGAAAGAGACCCCCGGCTGCTGCCAGCACTTGTCGTGAAGTCAGAGGATGTCAGAGCCGGCTGCAGCCAGGGTCATGTGATGCCTGTGAGCAGCCAGTGATAGCGCCTCTCACAGGCATTATCTGCAATGTAAGGTAATTACAAAAATCCTTAGGGGCCCCGGGGGGATACATTGGGGGGGGTAATATAAAGTACTGGACAACCCCTTTAAAGATAAAACAATCAGTTTTCATCAAAAATAACATCTGTGTATAAACAGCAAAACAGCAGCAGACAGAAAAAATGAGAGTACCCTATTGCTCCAGACTCACTGACACTCCACAATATCCTCAGCCTACTGTACAGTTTATATCTGCAGGACGGTAACTCCACCACCGTGAGATCAGCTTCCCACATAAGCGGGCTTACAGGAATCACAATATAGTGAATCGACTGCAATTCATAAATTCTCTACACAGGATTCATAGAACTGAAAAGAAGTAAATCCTAAAGTTCAGTAAACCAGAGGATCTTGAGGTTTTCCAACTAGGACCTGGGGAATCCGAGAAAGCTGCCAAGCCCAAACCAGCAGCACACTAATGTATTGTCAGCAATGTTAGATGAATACAGGGATATGCCTCACCTCAAAATATTTATTCTGATAAATTGCTACAATGTAATGTGTGACAACTCCACTTGTGACTTTTCCAGGCAATCACAAATTAACTTGCTAAATATATGACCTCATAGTTCTATACCTGTTTTATGACATCATCAGCCACTTCCAAACTAACTACTCTGATATAGTCATATGGCTATGTGGCACCCCAGGGGTCTGGTTTTCCACAATAACAGCAATGTTATGTCTGAGAGCAGGTGGGAGGTCTCTTGGTCAGGGATCCTATGCATGCCACACCTCCTGCCCAGTCCTGGGAGGGGAAGAACTTCCCCTATATAAACCTAGGGCTGAGGCAGGGTGAGTGAGTAGAGAAGAAGCAGAGAAAAGAAGCAAATATAGGAAGAAACAACAGGAGCTCTGTGGGAGCAGTGTTACAAGGAGTCAGGGGCTGGCAGCTGCAGAGCTCGCCCTGACTGAGAAGTTATCACCGGACCCGGAGTCCGAGGCTGTGGGGACTAACTCCTATCCAGCAGCAGAAACCGACCGGCAGGGGATTGCAGGTCCTCTGGCCAAGAAGCCCGAAGGCACGGTCACACGCATGGGACCAGCACCGCCGTCGTGGAGCGGAAGCTACTAGAAGGCCCCGAGTCACCGGCCATACGGGTGAGCACCACACGGTACACTCAGGGACGTGGGCTACTTATACCGCCTCTAGCAAGGTAGCCAGAAGAGTACAGTTAGTTTGGGAGGCCTACAACTCCGCCTGGCCAGGGGAGATCCCATCTGCTCAAGGACTGACCAGGCCCCAATCGCTAGCAGTACTCCGGGAGGGTCTATCTTTGTCACCAGTAAAGACCCTGAACTACACCGTACCGTCTCCGAGTGGTTCCTGCTACCCCCATCATCCACGTCGGCTGCCCTGAGGCCATACCCCTCCCGTTGGGGGTTATACCATCTACGCTGCACTATCCTACCACCGGCCTCAGCGGTCTGCCCTGCAGCGGCAGCTCCATAGCTGCATTCAACGGGTGGCGTAGTCGTACAACATCTACCGCTAATACAGCGCCACTTAGTCTGACTCCCTGGGCACGGACCGGGTCACCGCCACGAGACTACAACCCTCAAGAGATCCGGCTCCGGGTAAGCTCCCGCGTGCGCAACGCAGCGCGACACAGGCCCAGGGGCGCGTCAGCTACAATAGTTTCCTGACATCACCAATAAATCAACTGCTGAATGTATGACATCATAGAACAGCATCCGTTATATGACTTCCAAACTAAATACCGTGTTGCATTCCTGTGGCTACAATTGGTTCCTGACATCACCATTAAAGATGTTTTCCAGGCACAAACACAAAATGATATGGCTGTCTCCCAGTAATGAGTCCCCAAACTCCTTGATACGTTTATTTTAAGCTTCCCTCCTTAAGGACTGTAATAATTTACATCTTAAACTTCCTGCCAGTTCTCCCTCTGTTCCTCTAGACTACATTTCCCAAGAGGCTGTGATTTTTGAGTTCTCTTCCAAAGCTGTATGTACCCACAACTCCCTCATGTCCACCCTCAGTGTCTACCTACTCCATTTACAAAGCACCTTCCTGAGACTCCTACACACAGTTTCTGCTTCCTAACATTTCTCCCTCTTCACCTAGTACTTGCTATCCTGTGACTCTCACAACATAATGTTCCAGGTGTTGACATTGGCACAATGTACTGTTGGGGAGAAGTGAGTCTATAATGTATTCATTTATTCTAAAGTAATCTAACACACTGGAACGCTCAGCATCATCCTTTTTGGCCAAAGTAAAAAGTTGATAAGACTATTTGTGGAGTTTTCACTGCCTCTGTACTCTCCCTTTCCTCAAGTACACATCCCCAGTCACTCTAAACCTGCGGAGGATCACAGGCCACGTCTCCCATGACATTACTTATCAGAGCACAATGTAGAGTTACTGGCTGAACCGTTCAAAGCACAGACAGGAAATCTCTCCACTCTGTGCTTTGAATAGACTGTAGCAGGACGAAAGGAGCTGGAGGTCACATCACCACATTTGGCATTTTAGGAACACAGCAGAATCTTAACAGCAAGTAAATTATGATGTTTCTGCAATTCTGATATGCTTTACAATGCTTTAATAATCTGTGTGCCTAGAAAATCCATCTGAACCAACTACTGAATATAATTATAATCATAAGACAACTATCAATGCATGACATCACCATCCAATCACTAACTAGCCTGTAACAAACCTGTCAATTTTAAGCTTCATGGAAATCAAGTTCCTTGATATATGCTTTCAATCAAAAGGAATTTTCTGACATATCCTCTAAGAAAACCTGAATTGCAGAATACAATGCATCAAAGAAACCAACCATTTGAGTCCCTTTTGGGCTAAGAAATAAGGTAAAAATTAATTTAAAAGTAAAAAAAAAAAAGAAATGTTTAAATCATTCAATTTTGCCAAGTCATAAATAAACATATTTGGTGTTGTTGTGTCTGAAAAATTCAGATCTATGAAAATATTAAATGAATCGATCCCTATGGTAAATACCATAAAACAATTGGCCGGTTTTTGATCACGTCCCAAAAGAGACAAAACGTCATATGCACCCCAAAATTGGTATGAACAAAACTCTAACTCGCCATAAAAATACACTGCTCAAAAAAATAAAGGGAACACTTAAACAACAGAATATAACTCCAAGTAAATCAAACTTCTGTGAAATCAAACTGTCCACTTAGGAAGCAACACTGATTGACAATCAATTTCACCTGCTGTTGTGCAAATGGAATAGACAATAGATGGAAATTATTGGCAATTATCAAGACACCCTCAATAAAGGAGTGGTTCTGCAGGTGGGGACCACAGACCACATCTCAGTACCAATGCTTTCTGGCTGATGTTTTGGTCACTTTTGAATGTTGGTTGTGTTTTCACACTCGTGGTAGCATGAGACGGACTCTACAACCCACAGAAGTTGCTCAGGTAGTGCAGCTCATCCAGGATGGCACATCAATGCGAGCTGTGGCAAGAAGGTTTGCTGTGTCTGTCAGCGTAGTGTCCAGAGGCTGGAGGCACTACCAGGAGACAGGCCAGTACACCAGGAGACGTGGAGGGGGCCGTAGGAGGGCAACAACCCAGCAGCAGGACCGCTACCTCCGCCTTTGTGCAAGGAGGAACAGGAGGAGCACAGCCAGAGCCCTGCAAAATGACCTCCAGCAGGCCACAAATGTGCATGTGTTTGCACAAACAGTTAGAAACCGACTCCATTAGGGTGGTATGAGGGCCCGACGTCCACAGATGGGGGTTGTGCTCACAGCCCAACACAGTGCAGGACGCTTGGCATTTGCCACAGAACACCACGATTGGCAAAGTTGCCACTGGCGCCCTGTGCTCTTCACAGATGAAAGCAGGTTCACACTGAGCACATGTGACAGACGTGACAGAGTCTGGAGATGTCGTGGAGAGCGATCTGCTGCCTGCAACATCCTTCAGCATGACCGGTTTGGCAGTGGATCAGTAATGGTGTGGGGTGGCATTTCTTTGGAGGGCCGCCCAGCCCTCCATGTGCTTGCCAGAGGTAGCCTGACTGCCATTAGGTACCGAGATGAGATCCTCAGACCCCTTGTGAGACCATATGCTGGTGCGGTTGGCCCTGGATTCCTCCTAATGAAGGACAATGTCAGACCTCATGTGGCTGGAGTGTGTCAGTAGTTCCTGCAAGATGAAGGCATTGAAGCTATGGACTGGCCCGCCCGTTCCCCAGACCTGAATCCGATTGAGCACATCTGGGACATCATGTCTCGCTCATCCATCAACGTCACGTTGCACCACAGACTGTCCAGGAGTTGGTGGATGCTTTAGTCCAGGTCTGACAGGAGATCTCACAGGAGACCATCCGCAGCCTCATCAGGAGTATGCCCAGGCGTTGTAGGGAGGTCATACAGGCATGTGGAGGCCACACACAATACTGAGCCTCATTTTGACTTGTTTTAAGGACATTACATCAAAGTTGGATCAGCCTGTAGTGTGTTTTTCCACTTTAATTTTGGGGGTGACTCCAAATCCAGGCCTCCATTGGTTAATAAATTTGATTTCCATTGATGATTTTTGTGTGATTTTGTTGTCAGCACATTCAACTTTGTACAGAACAAAGTATTCAATGAGAATATTTCATTCATTCAGATCTAGGATGTGTTATTTGAGTGTTCCCTTTATTTTTTTGAGCAGTGTATATAGGCAGAAAAATAAAAAAAAGTTGTGGGTTTCAAAAAATAGTGACACAGACGAAATTTATATTTTTTCAAATTCTGAATTTTTTTTAACCTCGTAAATATTAAAAAAAAAAATTTTGGATTGCCGCATTCACACTGACGTGAAATTATCAGGTCATTTTTACCTAATAATGAAATCAGTAAAAACAAAACCCAAAAAACAATAGAGGAATTGCGATTTTTTTTTTAAATTTACCATTTCATCCCAATTAGAATTTCTTCACATTTCAGTACATTATATGGCAAAATGAATGGTGATATTCAAAACTACAATTCATCCCACAAAAGCAAGGTCCTCATATGGCTATGTTGAGTTGTGGGTCTTGGAAGAAAGAGGGGAAAATTGTAAGATTAAAATGAAGAATCCCCTGGTTGTGAAGAAGTGAATACTTTAATGTTTGTTTTTTATTTAATAACTGAATATATTTTTTTAGCAGATAGCACTAGTACTGCAACAATTCTATTATCTATAATCATATCTGCTCTTGGAGGATACATCATTTGGCTACTCCAACTTACAAAGCCAATTCAGTTTTTGCATACACAGTTTTTTCTGATTTGTGGAGTGGTAGACTCCCAGTTTATAAAGATTACTGATAGATTGGGAAACACTGGGATGGTAATACAAGTGTACTTGTTACTGTGAATCTGTATTTCCTGGACTGTATTCCGGGCAGATGCTGAAGGTTTAATCCATACTCAGCCCTGGCTGTATTAGGTTGCCAATGTTGGACAATTATTTTTCCATTCGCCTTTTGTCAGACTAACTTTTCCAGACAAGTCTGAGCATTTGCTCCTCTCCGGTAATGTATGTGGAGAATAGCCTTCTGAAACATTTAACATCTGCAACTCTCTGGCCTCTGCGCTATGTCTGTCTTAAATACAGAAAATTTGGGAAATTAAATGCCTGAATTAGTTTGAATTTGTAAAATGTATATCTGAATTTTAGATATTTTTCTTGATTTCCTGAAGTAGTTTTGCTTTGGTTCATGTAATCTGAAATATTATCTGTATTCTTTCGAGTGTGTAAAAATTCCAGAACGAAAAAAAAAATTATGTTAAAGTGAATCTGTCACCCCCTGGCACTTATCAGACCTCTAATATGAGCATACAAGTGATAGAAATGTGAATCAATACTTACCTGTATGGCCCGTGGTAGAGGTCTGCTTGCTGTGAAATGTCTTTTTATTCAAGTCAAGTTGAACAGGAGGCGGGGATTTCTTTCAGTCCCCGGGATTGGAACACATCAGAAACTTGTAGGAATAAAAAGAAATTTCACAGCAACAAGAACTCCAATATGAGACATACAGGTAGGTATAGATGTACATTTTTATCACCTGTGTGCCCATATTAGAGGTCAGATAAGTGCAAGGGTTGACAGATTCCCTTTAAGGATTTTTCTGGGATTAATTAAATAAAATGACAGAGAGCAGGGAATGGGTTAACCAAAACCCTCACCCCTTCAATCTCCTGCAGCTCCACACCTGCTCCAGATGTCACCAAGTCTCTGCTTACATTCTGCAGAGATCATGCGCTGTACATAATCCATGTGACAACTGCAGCCAATCCACGGCCTCATGGTCACAACATGTGAATACTTAGGTCAGTGATTGGCTGCAGTGATCATATGAATGATGCACAGCATGGGAAAACAGCAGAAAGTAAGTAGAAAACAACAGGGACCAGAATAACCCTGTTAACCGTTTGATCTTAAAAAACACTATAAGCAGAGTGCTACCAATAAACAGTGCCGGCACAGCGCCCCCATAAAAAATAGCTTCAGCGCTGTATTCCCCATGAAAACTAAAGACAAAGTGCCACTTCAAAAACATTTCTAGTAGGCATTATATGGTCTACTGTAGAGAACACAAATCTGTGTTGTCCATTTTTTTGCTATAAATTTTTCGTTATAAATCTTTTTGCCAAATATATAACTACATTCAGCAAGAAGTAAAGACACGCTCCTCTGCCGTTTACATGCTGCACTCTCCCAGGCTATCTATCTATCTATCTATCTATCTATCTATCTATATACGGTATATATATATATATATATATATATATATATATATATATCTGAGAAAGGATTATACATGTTCTTATTTTACTTTATGAATTCACTTTATGAACTTGGGCTTGCACCGATCCCAGTGACAATTTTGGATGATGCCTTAGAAGTGTTGCAAACTAGAAGCACACTATACCGCTAAAAGACAGTAGCCAAGTTTCTCGACTTCAGGTCAACATTTGTCACTTTACAAAATATGTTTCTGTGTTAAAAGTTGTTTCATTTTTTTTTTCATATTTCTAGTTGCTATGATAACGGCAGCCATCACCGTGCGCCCCTCCTAGACAGGCATCTAGCGCTCGTGTCCTCTGACAAAGCGCTCAATTTCAAAATGAGTGAATTGGAGAATATATCATGCTTTCACAAGCATTAAGGAAATGCAGCAGAAAAAGACAGAAAAGTCAGTGTTTTAAATGGGTGTAAGAAAAAATAAATGATGTTGTTTGTTCTCAGCATTACATCAACATAACGAGAAGAGCCATGTTAAAAATAATAATACAATATAAAATATACATACCGTAGCTATGTGGCTATAAAGTGTTAGCTCATTATACTGTCAGCTATTTTGATAAGGATCTGAACACACAGGACACATAAATCATCTTCTGACACATTACCGACTGGCAAGAAAAAAACAGTCTGAATCAGCAAAACCATATCAAGATCATTGTTGTGTGTCACACCGCATTGTACGCAGCGCTACTAACTACAACCTATACCAGGACATATGGGATTATCATAACTATAGATACTGAACTGATACCGAAAAATGATCGGCTCCTGAGAATCAATTTATAACGGCAATGTAAGGCCGTGTTCATATGAGGGTACTTCACAGTCGGTATACAGACCGCAATGCTCAGCCTGGCAGGGGGTATCCTGACCCAAACTTACACCATCATATGTGTCTATGAGGCTGTAAGATCAGGTCAGGAGACCAGCAGTCAGTCCGGGCGTTTATATATATATACAGCAAGCTCAGCTGTTATATGAATCGTCACCTACCAATTAGAAATCGTCCCAGAAGAACAATATCAGAACAGTAATCCTACTACTTTAGGGGGGAAAGCAGAGCTCCGGCTGTCCATATAGATTAGATAAAAGGGGTTTTCTGAGATCCTACAAAATGTAGCCTGGTAAATCAGCTGCCATCCACCATCGATGCTGCAGTGACCCGTTTTTGTTTTTTTTTACTTGACGTCAACGCTGATGTCCTGGTCCTGTCTACCCACCTGACAATCACTGGCCTTAGTGGTGTGGGTAATCAGGATATCATCACTGAGGTCAAGTAAACAAAGAGCGATGGGCCATTTAACAGCTAATTAAAAGGTTCCTTTGCAATGTTACAACATTTCCTCTCTGTGGACTTTTTTTTTTAAGGAAGATTCCTTTAATGTTTGCAAATTCCCAAAATATGACTATCTCCATTTACACAGTGGGGACAACATTCTGTAAATAAGCATGTGACCAACAGCCGTCTCAGGGGTATGGTTATTACCTATCAAACTATTGACCTTCTGCAGCCGTATTAACCCATTACTTGCCAAATTAGCAATTTTAAATTATTTTTTTTGGACCTAATTGGACCTACCGTATATTCCGGCGTATAAGACGACCTGGTGTATAAGACGACCCCCCTACTTTCCTGTTAAAATATAGAGTTTAGGATATATTCACCGTATAAGACTACCCCTTTTCCAACGCATACCAAACACCGGTAAAAATTAAAAAAAAAACAGATTTGAATTTAACATGGTCCTTTTTTAATTTAAATTCTTATGACATGCAGGTATATAGCAGGAAAACTGTCACTCATAAACATATTAAAATAGGGGGGACCCCACGTCATTTTTTGGGGGGGTCCCCCATTCTAATAGCTAGTAAAGGCTAGGTATTCAGCTGGGGGCTGATATTAGTAGCCTGGGAAGCTCCGTGGGTATTACCCCCTTCCCAGACTTCAAACATCTGCCCCAGCCGTCTGCTTAACCTCCGCTAGAGACTATAATGATGGTGGATCCCACGCCAATTTTCTTTTTAAAAAATCCTTTATTTTAACACTAAATGACAATTGAGGGGTTAATAAAGATGCAGTCCCTAAATTATTATTAATTTTGTAATTAATTTTTCCCAAAAATGTTGACGTGGGCTTCGCCATATTTTTGTGTCCAGCCAGGTACAGCAGGCAGGAACGGGCTGCCCCCATCCACCAGCTGCCTATTTGTACCTGGCCGGACACAACAATATAGGGAAGCCCTTTTTTTTTTAATTATTTCATGAAATAATTAAAAAAAAAAGACGTGGGGCTTCGCCCTATTTTTGTGTCCAGCCAGGTACAACTAGGCAGCTGGGGGCTGGAATCTGCAGCGCAGGGAGGCCCAAGCTTTCTGCCCCCCCCCCCCCCCCGCTGCAAATTGCAGTCCGCAGCCACCCCGGAAAATGGCGCGTTCATAGAAGCGCCATCTTCTGGCGCTGTACCCAACTCATCCAGGGCCCTGGTGCGGTGGCTCACTGGGTAATAAAGGGGTTAAGGCCAGCTTGGCATTATCAGCTGGCCCTAAGCCCGAAATTCATGGGGTCACGCCAATATTAGACATGACCACCATGAATTTCTAGTAAAGTAATTAAAAAAAACACAACACCCAGAATAAAGTCCTTTAATTGAAATAAAGACACAATTTTTTAATGTTCTAAATTAAACCATACTTACCATCACGCCCATTCCAGCTGAAGCCAACGATCTCCTGCAATAAAAGAAAAATAATAAACCAACCTCATCCTTACCTCTCCATGGTTCCCAGGACAGCTTCAGCTCTGCTACATTCACATGACAGGCTGCACCGCAGCAGAACGCTGCCGTTCAGCTTGCCATGCGGCAGACACTGAGAAGCGCAGGCATGCTTGTGCTCCTCAGTGTCTGACTGTGACGGCATCCAGATGAGCCGAGATCATGTCCAATGAACTCGGCTCACCTCATGCACGTCACTGACAGCGTGGGAAAATTCTCCTGCTCCCCGCATGCGCAGTAGAAGTTTCCCACGCTGTCAGTGACGGACGTCCAGGAGGTGAGCTGAGTTCATTGTCGGCTCATCTGGATGCCGTCACAGTCAGACACTGAGGAGCGCAAGCATGCCTGCGCTTCTCAGTGTCTGCGGGATGACAGGCTGGATGGCGGCGTTCTGCTGCGGTCCAGCCTGTCATCTCGATGTAGCAGAGCTGAAGCTGTCGTGGGAACCATGGAAAGGTAAGGATGATGTTGGTTTATTATTTTTCTTTTATTGCAGGAGATCGTTGGCTTCAGCTGGAATGGGCGTGATGGTAAGTATGGTTTAATTTAGAACAATAAAGAATTGTGTCTTTATTTCAATTAAAGGACTTTATTCTGGGTGTTTGTGTTTTTTTTAACTTTTACTATGGGGTTAGTAATGGGGGTGTCTTATAGACGCCTCTCCATTACTAACCTGGGCTTGATGTCAGCTGGCATTATAAGCTGACATCAACCCCAACCCTATTACCCCACTGCCACCGCTACAGGGCAGCGTGGAAGAGCGAGGCTAAGTGCCAGAATTGGCGCATCCTATGGATGCGCCATTTCTGGGGCGGCTGACGGCTGGTGTTTCTAGCCTGGGAGGGGGCCAATATTCATGGCACTCTTCCTGGGCTATTAATATCAGCCCCCAGCTGTCTGCCTAGCCTTTGCTAGCTATTAAATTAGGGGGGACCCCACGTCATTTTTTTGGGGGGGTCCCCCATTTTAATAGCTAGTAAAGGCTAGGTATTCAGCTGGGGGCTGATATTAGTAGCCTGGGAAGCTCCGTGGGTATTACCCCCTTCCCAGGCTTCAAACATCTGCCCCAGCCGTCTGCTTAACCTCCGCTAGAGCCTAAAATTAAGGGGAACCCCACGCCAATTTTTTTTTAAATAAATCCTTTATTTTAACACTAGATGACAAGTACAGTAACCAACACTGTCACTGTACTTCATATATATGTGACTGACATGTTTCTATCTATCTAATCTATGTGTGAAGCTCTATTCTGTCTGTTATAAATTGTCGGGTACCGCTGCTGAATTGCCGGCCGGCTTTTTTAAAGAGACGGTGCATGAAAACACTATTATTTGTTTTAATAAATCCTTTACACTAAATGACAAGTACAGTAAGCAACACTGTCATTGTACTTCATATATATGTGACTGACATGTTTCTATCTATCTAATCTATGTGTGAAGCTCTATTCTGTCTGTTATAAATTGTCGGGTACCGCTGCTGAATTGCCGGCCGGCTTTTTTAAAGAGACGGTGCATGAAAACACTATTATTTGTTTTAATAAATCCTTTACACTAAATGACAAGTACAGTAAGCAATACTGTCACTGTACTTCATATATATGTGACTGACATGTTTCTATCTATCTAATCTATGTGTGAAGCTCTATTCTTTCTATTCTAAATTGTCGGGTGCCGGCTTATGCCGCTGCTGAATTGCCGGCTTTTCATATATTGTCACAGAAGCGATGCGAACTTCCCAGCTCCGGACACAGCGCAGCGCTTCTGTGACAAGTGAAAGCTGTCGGCACAGAAGCCCTGCGCTGTGTCCGGAGCTGGGAATACGCAGCGATGTGTCAGTTTCAGCACAGAAGCGCTGACTGTCTGGACCTACCGCCGCCGTATTTTAACTCCCTCCACCTTATATTAACTCCGACATGGCAGGGATACGGCCACGGCAGCTTATTAACACCCCCAGAGTATCCCCGCATGTCAATTTCTGAAAGTTCAAAAGCATTACCGGCGTATAAGACGACCCCAGACTAGACAGAAGATTTTTCAGTCTTCAAAAGTCGTCTTATACGCCGGAATATATGGGTAATTAGAAAATCTTAGTTGCTAGAGGCAAAAAATTAGGCATCCCAAAAAAAGGACATTGTTAAGTCGCTTTGAAAATTTTGAAAAAAGGAAGATAAGAAAAGCAATGAATCTGCATTATTAGCATGTTATATAAATGTGAACCAATCTTTACATTTCTTTTGTTAAAGTGTCTATGGCCTTCACAGTACTAAAATGTCTGAGGACTGAGCAGCGATTTCCTTGGCTATAAATGTACAGTAAGGCACCTTTCCTATTGCGTTCTTGCCCACATTTGTTACATCCGAAACCCATTTTGTGGGGGGTTTGGACGCATGCGCCGACAGGGCCATAATTGTGCTGACAGAGTCAACGTGCGCTCTGTCATGCCTCATTTGTGGGCGCATACGCCTACTGGAGGTGGACACTCAGAAGCAGTCCGTACACAATATATACCCATCTAGCTTTCTTCCAGCAATGAAACATTCATTACAGTATATCCTAGATCAGTGGTGGCAAACTTTTGTCACGCGTGCCAGAGGGGGCACGCAGAGCCCTCCCGGTGGGCACGCACGCCATCGCCGCAGCACTGGATCGGGCCCGGCGGGTGAGAACTCTGAGCCCACCGAGTGCTGACGCCAGCACCGCTACTTCAACTAGATGTGCGTTCTCGGACGCACATCTAGCTGAAGTGTATTGCAGCGCACGAACTTTCCAGGCACATGCGCTGCAATACACACTGCTAGCCAATCAGAGGCCAGCAGCTGCTGGCCAATCAGAAACCAGCAGCTAGCAGCTGACGTCAGCGTACACGCGACTGGGCGCATGGCAGTGATGTCATGCGCCCCGTCGCTAGGACGCTGGGGTCAGCTGCTGGCTACAGGAGAGGACGCTGCGCGGGAGAGGAAGGAAGGCGAGTAGGAGGGTTTATTATGTTGTTGTTTTTTTATATATGCGATGCACAGAGGCGCCAGCAGGCTGGGGGGGGGGGGGGTAGAATATATACATGGACAGGGGGAGAGGGAGCATATATACATGGACTGGGGGGGAGCATATATATATGGACTGGGGGGGAGCATATATACATGGTCTGGGAGAGGGCAGCATGTATACATGGATTGAGGGAAGGCAGCATATATACAAGGATGACGGGAGGGCAGCATATATACAAGGATGAGGGGAGGGAAGCATATATATAAGGATGGGGGGAGGGCAGCATATATACAAGGATGGGGGAGGGCAGCATATATACAAGGATGGGGGGAGGGCAGCATATATAAAAGGATGGGGGAGGGCAGCATAAATACAAGGATGGGGGAGGGAAGCATATATACGAAGATGGGGCAGCATATATACGAGGACGGGGGAGGGCAACATATATACAAGGATGGGGGAGGGAAGCATATAAACAAGGACGGGGAGGGCAAGCATATATACAAGGATGGGGGAGGGAAGCATATATACAAGGATGACGGGAGGGCAGCATATATACAAGGATGAGGGGAGGGAAGCATATATATAAGGATGGGGGGAGGGCAGCATATATACAAGGATGGGGGAGGGCAGCATATATACAAGGATGGGGGAGGGCAGCATATATACAAGGATGGGGGAGGGCAGCATATATACAAGGATGGGGGAGGGCAGCATATATACAAGGATGGGGGAGGGCAGCATATATACGAAGATGGGGCAGCATATATACGAGGACGGGGGAGGGCAACATATATACAAGGATGGGGGAGGGAAGCATATAAACAAGGACGGGGAGGGCAAGCATATATACAAGGATGGGGGAGGGAAGCATATAAACAAGGATGGGGGAGGGCAGCATATGTACAAGGATGGGGGAGGGCAGCATATGTACAAGGATGGAGGGAGGGCAGCATATGTACAAGGATGGGGGAGGGCAGCATATATACAAGGATGGGGGGAGGGCAGCATATATACAAGGATGGGGGGGCAGCATATATATAAGGATGGGGGCATATACCAAGATGGGGGTGAGCACATTCTTTATTTCTGCAGTCTCATACCCCTGCTCCTTCCTGTGGCTGCTCTATGCTGCCCTCACCTGCTCTTTGTATCAGTTGCTTGTATCAGTAAAACCTCAATATTTAGGTTAAATTGCCGTGTTGGCACTTGGCGATGAATAAGTGGGTTTTGGATTGCAGTTTGGGCACTCGGTCTCTAAAAGGTTCGCCATCACTGTCCTAGATGCAGGAGCAGTGGGAAGAGCGGAGACGCACTCTCAGCCCCGGGCACGTGGTCAGGTGGTTAGCCCACATTCTGTAAACTTGGCGGCTTCACTTTCCTGATTTCTAAAATATTTGGATTTTCTCTTTTTGATCTATCTGTATACAAAAATCACATCTGTTCTATTTCCGTCTATAAAAATCTAGTTTAAGCTAAACATCCAGAAAACATCAGTAATGAAAATGGAGACTGTAATTTGGCTGCAAGCATGGGGGTCTAGCCTTGCATTTACTTACTTATCTTTTTTTTCTGTTAAAGGGAACCTTTCATGTAAAAAAATGCTATTGCTATTAACCCTGCAGATATGAAGTTAATCTGCAGGTACATCGCGTTCTAAGGTTGCCCGATGCCTGCACTGAGAGCCCTGCTGCCAGGAGGAAATTAACTCTATTCATCCAGACAACCTCGGGATTTCAGTCATAGGGGTGCGGTCGCTGCAGCTTCAGTTACCACTCGGTGCACAGTGAATGGCGGTTGGAAATGTGCCCCAGCTCTGACTGACAGCCGGCTCTAATGCTGAGCCCCCACCACTGATTGGCAGTTTGCTGACAATATATAATGTACACAGGAATCTGCCAATCAGGGATGTGGGGGCGGGGTTATGCAGGGCTAAGCATTCTGAGAACTGCGGCATCTACAGCAGAGAAAACAGGAATTGCATCAAAACTACACCAAGCAGTCCAGTAAGTGACACATCACTGGAATCAGTCTCTCTGATCCTACACCATTCAGCTCTCAGATTACATAACAAAAACTTGGTGGCAGATTTCATGTATCGGGGTTAAAACATTTTTTGAAAAAACTCAGCCAGATTAACAAAAGTGCAAATAAAACTCACCCTCATCAATGCCTTGCAGGTCCTTGTCGACCCTTACCTAGTTCTCCCTAGTTTCTACTTCTTGGTCTGAGTAGTCTGGAGATGCTACCACTGCATCCAGCCACATTTAGGGTCATATTCAGTGTGTTGAGATGGGACGAGGAAGTGGAGACTAGCATTGCTGGGATAAGCAAGAGCTATGATGGATGGCTGAGAGTAGTATTTCTTTTATTTTTGTTTTAACCAGCTTAAGCCCTGTTAAAAATAGTCTTTATCCCATAGTCAACCCCTTGAAACCGTATAGTGCTACTTCTTAGAAACACAAGAAAGGTTACATAAGTATTTAATAAGTGAAGACTTGTGAGATACAGTAAAAATTCTGTTGTTGAAATGGATGTATAGTTAAAAAAAATATCACCTATTCATGTGATCGCTTATTGATCATGTGGGTCCAACCGCTGTCATCCACAGCAATTGGTAGAATATGGAACTTTTATCCCCGTTAGAATGAAGTGGTGCCGATGCCTGACCTGTGCACCTTTCAATCTCTATGGGGTCATGGAGTGCTGTACTCAGCTTTTTATTGCAGCCCCATAGACGATGAATGGAGTGGTGATCAGGCCTTTGGCCTGCTGCACCATTTTGTACTGGAGATAAAAGTCCACCATTGGTGACAAAAGGTCTCCATCCTGCCGAAGGGTTGGGAGCCTAATAAAGAGACACCCACCACTCTGTAAGCTATCACCTATGCTGTAGATAGGAGATAACTTGTTTTAACCGGACATCCTCTTTAATATTGTGCCCACAGGCCAAAGAAACTATAGGTTAGTCGTTAAACAACCCAATATAGTTACACACTGCAGCAGTCTTATTTCTGTTGAAGTTTTGCTCTTGGGCCATGAATTGGCTGGCCTCAATGATGCGGTATAGCCAATAGTAATAAATGCTCAGTGCAAAGCAGGAAAGTTGAATGAACAATGTACTCCCATTACAGACCCCCCTCTTTTATTCAAAATAGTCATTTCTTTAGAATTTTTGAAAAATGTAACACTTCACCTTTAGAGGTGTGAATTTTTAATAACCTGCTAAGATGACTGACTTACAGTTTCTCTGAGATCAGTGTGATAAGTAAAGTCGCCACATATCTCACTGTATACACTACACTCCAAATACCAGATGGCGTAAAAAAAAGATGAGTAATGAAATCCATGAATAGATATATCTGTGAGAGGAGACATTTTTTTTAGACCAAAGGAGACATCTTGCAGTTATCTCAAATCTCATAATTTATACACCAACTATCCCATTTTGCAGTATATTGCTTTCCAAGACACATAAAGGGAGTCTAACACCCCCAAAGTGAAAATTCATCTAATTAAAATTAGGGGATTTGGGACTAGCTGTCAATCAAGCTCAGGGACACTGCTAGATAAGCAAATTGGAGGTCACAACTGTGCACAACAACACTGGCCACGCCAAGGTTGCACCAAAGTGTCATCATTTGCATATGGATTGAAAGTAAATTTTTGTGCAACTACAATACTAAAATGTATGTTACAGGTATAACCCCAATTCCAAAAAAAGTTGGGACGTTGGGTAAAATGTAAAGAAAATACGAAATGCAATGATTTGGAAATCTCATATAGCCGTATTTTATTCAGAACATAGAACACAGATCAGATGATGAAAGTCAGACATTTTTCTATTTTATTTGAAAAAATTATCTAAATTAGAAATTGATGGCATGCACGCATCTCAAAATAGTCTGGACAGGGCCATGTCTACCATTGTGTAGCATCCCCTCTTCTTGGTACAGTCTGTAAATGTCTGGGAAGAGAGGAGACAATTTCGGGAGTTCTGGGAGAGTAATGTTGTCCCATATTTGCCTGATGTAGGATTCTAGCTGCTCAACAGTCCTGGTCTTTGCTGGATTTTTCATTTCATAATGCGCCAAATGTTTTCTATTGGTGAAAGGTCTGGACTGCAGGCGGTTGAACTCTTCTATGAAGCCATGCCATTGTGATGGATGCAGTATGAGGTTTAGCATTGTCTTGTTTAAATATGCAAGGCCTTCCCTGAAATAGACATTGTCTGGATGGGAGCATATGTCGTCCTAGCCTGTATATAATGCTAAGCATTGATTGTGCCTTTCAAGATGTGTAAACTGCCCATGCCATAGGCAAAAAACCAAACCAACAGAAACCAACAAAAGTTGGGAAAACAGGGTACAAAACTAGAAACCAAAACCAAAGAAAATGACCCTAAAAAAATACCTTTAATAGTTTCTTCTATAAAAAGATACTCAATGGTACCTATGGAACAAAGTGTACACACAAGAACAAATATAAACTTCGATATACTACAGTTATCATACAAAGGGAGGGATGTAAGACAACGATCCAAAAATTGCCCTAGGTCACCCTAGTAGTAGATAATAGCCCACATAGAGGCCAAGTATACAGTTTACCCTAAGGGTTCGACTAATATCCCCACTCGTCAGTGGGTAAGGCTAAGCTATCCCTATATCCCCGTGTAACCAAAAATGAAAGATAAGAATAAAAAATAATACATAAATTGCAAGGCGTCAAATACAGTAACAAGATGCCAGTCACATACAGTATCAAAAATGGACTAAATGAAAAATAGCCCCTTATAGATAGTAATCGACTATACAAAATAGACTTAACCAACTGTCACCCGCAAAATGCCAATCACATACAGTATCAAAAATGGACTCAATAGAGAATAGCCCGTTACACGTAGCAATCACATAAACAAAAAAATGGGCTCAGTAAACTAACGTCCGTTTTTATGAGATATCAGCTAGTATTTGTTAGACATATAGCTAACGGGACCACAAGTCGCCTGGGATCATGAAGGGAATAATCAATTGTAATCAAATACTAGAAAAAACACAACTACTAGTATTAATAAAGATGTCAGAGGATAAATAAACATAATAAAAAGACAAACTTAGTATAAGATAAACTTAATATAAGATAGTTCTTCTGAGATGTCTATCAAAATTCGTAAATATTATAAACCATAGGGCCACACAAAAATGACCCAAGCAAAAATACTAATGGAAGATTATCGATGAATGTCTCAAATTGTAGTAGTCCCTCAGAGAGAAAGAAAAAAAAAAAAAAAAAGGGGAATGATAATGTCCCAGTCGTAATCAACTAGGAAGACAGTTATCCTCAGAAAAACTTAACAAAATGTCCATTATCAATGTCCCAGCATTCGTGGTTATATAGCAAATCCTAGAGGGTGGTAAATAAATGGACTTTTTCTTAGGTGCAATTTCTTCTGAGATGACAGATGATGAATATCAAACAATACGTGTATCCAATTATAGTTGTCCCTCAGAAAAAATATAAACTGTCCCAGCAACAGCAATTATACAACAGTTACCTTCGGAAAAAATAACAAGATGTCCATAGATAACATCCCAATATCCGCAGTTATGCGGCGCATCCTAACAAGATGGTTGCAAGAAAAAAATAAACGGGTTCATATTCAATGCATTTCTTCTGAGATGACAAATGATATATTCCAGGCAATACAAGTGTAGAATTTCAGAAAAACTAAAGAAAAAGAATGAGGCAACCATTCATACTGTTCTAGCATCAGCAATTATGCAACAGTTTATCCTCGCAAAAAATGACAAAATGTCCACTATTGACATCCCAGTGTCTGCAGTAATATAGTATATCCAATAGAGGTGATTATGAAAGTAGACAGATAGACTTATCTTAAGCGCATTTCTTCTGAGATGGCAGATAGTGTATTTCAAGCGATGTTCCTAGAGGGACATGCAGATAATCCAGCCAAAAAGAACAATAAATTTCCTAAAAGGAGTTGTCAACAGGTACGCCCATTCAAGTTTATCCAAAGAACGTCCATCAATAAATGTCCCAAGGTGGTATGCCAAACATGAGGTCCCATTGACCTAGTCCCAGTCCCTACGCGTTTCACCCCCTCCTCAGTATGGGGCTCATCAGGGGACAGACAGTATCAGAGGAGAAAGCCCATAGTAGGTGCACAACAAATGTGTGTTTCCATAATCCAAAAAAACCGTATATAGACTAATGCACATGGTCTCTCTATATATAACTCCCTTAATTAGTGCCCAAATCCCATAGGGCAGAACACCTGCAGTTAATAATGCGGTTACCTTATCCCATGAGGCGCAAGCAGCGTTCCACGATACCCTCCATACACTGTTCAGTGTCATTTCCGGGAGTTACGCCAAACGTAACTTCCGGTTATGCAGACACAGAAGGAAAACAAAGGGGACTACGCAAAGTCCGTTCCTTTTTACACCGGATGTTACGTATAACTCAAAATCCGGCTGCGTAGATAGCGCAATTCACAGAGAAGGGTACTCAAACTACGTCCCAATTACTCGTACTGCAGTATTTATAACCTACGATTTTAAAGGGCACACAATATATAGGGGAAAACAATGATAAACCCTCGCACCAATAACAGTTCTCATACTTGTGGATGTTACATATTGAATAACCTATAGACATAATGACATCAAATAAAATAATAGACACAAAAATGAAAAAGTAAATAATAAAAGAGAGACAACACTGATATGCACACAAAAATGACAAAAAATTACAATACCCAAAAAAAAAAAAAAAAAAAGGCTTATAGTCCATAAACTTGTTGATAACAGCAGTGTCCCAAATTCACAATGTATATGATAAATACACTGGAAAATAGTTAACAAGCTATAATTTATAAAGAAGGCTGATATTGATTTTGTCAGTAAGGGTAATAAAGAAAAAAACATACAGTGGCTAGATGAAACTCGAGAAACTCAATTGTTCATTGATACCTCCAGGGGCTAGGGACTCGAGCCAAAAAATCCACCTCGCCTCTCGCTGTAAAATTTTGCGATCCCAATCACCTTGACGAATTGGCATATCTACGACTTCTATTGAACGAAACGTGAAAGAATTTAAGTCGCCTCCGTGATGCAAATTGATGTGTTTAGCTAGGGGTGTATCCCTGTTGTTACGGATATCCCCCAAATGCTCTCCAATACGGACCTTAAATTGTCTCCTAGTCTTCCCTACGTAATCTTTAGGACAGGTACAGGTACAAGCTGATATCTCATAAAAACGGACGTTAGTTTACTGAGCCCATTTTTTTGTTTATGTGATTGCTACGTGTAACGGGCTATTCTCTATTGAGTCCATTTTTGATACTGTATGTGATTGGCATTTTGCGGGCGACAGTTGGTTAAGTCTATTTTGTATAGTCGATTACTATCTATAAGGGGCTATTTTTCATTTAGTCCATTTTTGATACTGTATGTGACTGGCATCTTGTTACTGTATTTGACGCCTTGCAATTTATGTATCATTTTTTATTCTTATCTTTCATTTTTGGTTACACGGGGATATAGGGATAGCTTAGCCTTACCCACTGACGAGTGGGGATATTAGTCGAACCCTTAGGGTAAACTGTATACTTGGCCTCTATGTGGGCTATTATCTACTACTAGGGTGACCTAGGGCAATTTTTGAACCATGCCATAGGCACTAATGTAGCTCCATACCATCAGAGATGCAGGAACTCTGCGCTGATAACAAGATGGATTATAATTTTCAACTGGTGAAAATTCATAATCTTTAGTTGATGGCACAAAATAATTAGCACCTATGGATTATGTAATAACAAAGGCGTAATGGCAAATAATGCATATCGATTGATCAAAAAACAACGATCAAACGCCCAAATCTTTATACCAGGGGTCCTCAAACTACGGCCCGCGGAGGACTTTTATCCGGCCCGCCGGGCTATGGGCGGAGGAGAGGGGAGCGATGTCAGCGCCCGCCCTTCTCCCCAGCTTGCTCAGGGCCCCGGCAGCCCGATACTTACCTCTCCCCGTGCCTCCGCAGATCCGCTGTCTTCCTGCTCTGCGCTTCCTGTGACGTCTCAGGTCAGAGGGTGCGGTGACGTCTTTACACCGCGCCCTCCCAAGTGCAGTCACAGGCAGCGCAGAGCGGGACGACGCCGCCGCGACGCTGGAGTCCAGACCAGAGTAGAGCAGCGGCAGCAAGTGAGAAGTGAGGTGAGTATTGTTTTTCTTTTTTTTTTTTAATGTATGGAGGCATAGGTCATTATATGGGGGGGGTGACATCCTGCAAGGGGTATAATATGGGGGGGTGACATCCTGCATGGGGCATGATATGGGGGGTGACATCCTGCATGGGGCATTATATGGGGGGGTGACATGCTGCATGTGGCATTATATGGGGGGGGGGGACATGCTGCATGTGGCATTATATGGGGGGTGACATGCTGCATGGGGCATTATATGGGGGGGTGACATGCTGCATGGGGCATTATATGGGGGGGTGACATGCTGCATGGGGCATTATATGGGGGGGTGGCATGCTGCATGGGGCATTATATGGGGGGGTGACATGCTGCATGGGGCATTATAAAGACAGAGGAGTGATATCCTGCATGGGGCATTATATGGGGGGGTGACATCCTGCATGGGGCATTATATGGGGGGGTGACATCCTGCATGGGCCATTATATGGGGGGGAAAGGGACATCCCAAGTGCAGTCACAGGCAGCGCAGAGCGGGACGACGCCGCCGCGACGCTGGAGTCCAGACCAGAGTAGAGCAGCGGCAGCAAGTGAGAAGTGAGGTGAGTATTGTTTTTCTTTTTTTTTTTTTAATGTATGGAGGCATAGGTCATTATATGGGGGGGTGACATCCTGCAAGGGGTATAATATGGGGGGGTGACATCCTGCATGGGGCATGATATGGGGGGTGACATCCTGCATGGGGCATTATATGGGGGGGTGACATGCTGCATGTGGCATTATATGGGGGGGGGACATGCTGCATGTGGCATTATATGGGAGGTGACATGCTGCATGGGGCATTATATGGGGGGGTGACATGCTGCATGGGGCATTATATGGGGGGGGTGACATGCTGCATGGGGCATTATATGGGGGGGGTGACAT
The DNA here is from genome assembly GCF_046119375.1 of Phyllobates terribilis. Lineage (NCBI taxonomy): Eukaryota > Metazoa > Chordata > Amphibia > Anura > Dendrobatidae > Phyllobates > Phyllobates terribilis. The sequence continues at coordinate 796,916,109 of NW_027362762.1, forward strand.
GCTGCATGGGGCATTATATGGGGGGGTGACATGCTGCATGGGGCATTATAAAGACAGAGGAGTGATATCCTGCATGGGGCATTATATGGGGGGGGTGACATCCTGCATGGGGCATTATATGGGGGGTGACATCCTGCATGGGGCATTATATGGGGGGGAAAGGGACATCCTGCATGGGGCATTATATGGGGGGAAAGGGACATCCTGCATGGGGCATAATATGGGGGGGTGACATGCTGCATGGGGCATAATATGGGGGGGTGACATGCTGCATGGGGCATTATATGGGGGGGGTGACATGCTGCATGGGGCATTATATGGGGGGGTGACATGCTGCATGGGGCATTATATGGGGGGTGGCATCCAGCATGGGGCATTATAAGGGGGGAACAGCCTGCATGGGGCATTATAAGGGGTGGAACAGCCTGCATATGGCATTATAAGGGGGAAACAGCCTGCCTATTGGGAACATTTACCTGCCCATTGAGGACCTATGCTGCCTATTGGGGATATTTACCTGCCTATTGGGGATATTTACCTGCCTATTGGGGACATTTACCTGCCTATTGGGGACCTATGCTGCCTATTGGGTACATTTACCTGCCTATTGGGGACCTATGCTGCCTATTGGGGATATTTACCTGCCTATTGGGGACATTTACCTGCCTATTGGGTACATTTACCTGCCTATTGGGGACCTATGCTGCCTATTGGGGACCTATGCTGCCTATTGGGTACATTTACCTGCCTATTGAGGACCTATGCTGCCTATTGGGGACATTTACCTGCCTATTGAGGACCTATGCTGCCTATTGGGTACAGTTACCTACCTATTGAAATACCGGTTGATTTAACTTTACTTGTTCTTCATTTTAAATATTGTATTTGTTCCTGTATTGTTTTTTTTACTACAAAATAAGATATGTGCAGTGTGCATAGGAATTTGTTCATAGTTTTTTTTAAAAACTATATTCCGGCCCTCCAATGGTCTGAGGGACCGTGAACTGGCCCCCTGTTTAAAAAGTTTGAGGACCCCTGCTTTATACTATATAAAAAATAATTTTATTTAATTTATATATTAAAAGATTGGAATACAGACAGATGAAACACAGGTGCTGCAAAAACATACAATACATAAAAATACAGGACATGCAAAACCCCCTCTGTGAGACCCACATAAGACTATTTGTCCATATGTATCTGCCACTATGTAATCAACAAGTGTTCACTATGGTCTCACTAGTATAGATCTTGGATATTATATGTCAGAAATATGGCAGCTGATTAAAATGCCCAGTAAATGCTAATAGTCACTAGATAACAATACATTGGTTTGCACATACTTAAATAAATCAATATTACCATACCAAGGCACAGGACCACAGGATACAGGAGCTCACAGAGGGGCCATGCGTCCACCCCAACGCACGTTTTGGCGCAGCCTTCTTCAGGGGGCTTCTTCTTGACCCCCCTGAAGATACATATGGACAAATAGTCTTATGTGGGTCTCACAGAGGGGGATTTGCATGTCCCGTATTTTTATGTATTGATAAAAATGCATTGTTTTTTGATCGATGGATATGCTGATAACAAGCTGAATGGTCCCTCTCCTCTTTGAGTCCACAGGACATGGTCTCCATGGTTTCCATAAAAAAATATTTCACATTTTGATTCCTCTGACTACAGAAAAGTTCCATTTTGCCTCAGTCTATTTTAAATGAGCTTTGGCCCAGAGTAGGTGGCTGTGCTTCTGGATTGTATTTGGTTCCTTCTTCAATGCATAATAGAACATTAAGTTGTATTTGTAGATTTCATTTCAGTGTTCACAGACAATGATTTCTGGATGTGTTCCTGATCTATGCAGTAATTTGAACAACCAAATGATGCCGTTTTTATTGCAGTGCCGCTTGAGGGCCTGTAGATCATGAGCATTCAGTCTTGACTGTCGGCCTTGTCCCTTGTGTACACAGATTTCTCCAGAATCTCTGAATCTTTTGATGTTATTATGTTTATATTATATTTTTCTGAAATTGTTCCACAATTTTTACACGCAGTTGTCGACAGATTGATGAATCTCTGACTATCTTTGCTTCTGAGAGACTTTGCCTCTCTAAAAAGCTTATTTTATACAGTCAAGTGAAAATTGACCCTCCCGCCGTTTTCACTAGTATCACTTACTTTTCCAGCCTTTTTATTAACCCTGCCTCAACTTTTTTGAGATGTGTTGCTGCCATCCATTTCTAAATGAGTTAATTTTTTTCAATTGAAATGGAAAAGGGTCTAATTTTCAACTTTTGATCTGTATTCTATGTTCTGTTATGAACAAAATATGGCTATAAAGATTTCCAAATCATTGCAATTTGGGGTGAAAGACTGCCTTTAAGACGGTATGCTGACACATATCAGCCAAAATGACTTTCTTGTAGCCCTGGTTCTGTGGACATTGTCTAAAAAACACAATGCTGCTTCTACAATTCCACTTGATTTAGGAGTGGCTGCAGTTAGCCACAATTTTTACACTTCACCATGTCACAGTTACATCGAACCAGATTGCTAAGATATGAGGTGTCGTTTGTTAACGGCAATAATTGTTCTAGTTCCACTGTGACCTCCCTAACTGTGAAAATAATGTTGTTGACTTTGCAAAAAGAAGCTACCGACCACAAATCGTAGACAGGCACAAGGACAGCTCAAGCCGATTACCATATTTTTACTGGCCTCTTAAGAGTAGGAGCTGTAGGATCTTAACCATAAGAGCAGCAACAGCCACATTTTCATGGGTGGAATGGAGTAAGGCTTTAAGAAAATTTCCTATCGGCTATTCCCATTTTTCACTTAAACATTTTAGTCTTCTAATTTTCTAGAGAAATATATAGTAGATACTCACTCTCACAAAGTTGTCAGGGAAAAGTCCTCTCCTTCCTTTCAGCTCTCCTTCCCACCAACCGCCATCTTCTTTTTTGATTTTGGTGATGAGGTCACCTGCCACAATAGTCAGCTCGTCGTCATGCTGAGCCTTGTAGTCAAACTCCACAATCGCATCCACTGCGAAGAAATAAATAATCAAAATGAGATAAAAGTTACAGGAATAAAAATATTTCATTATCGAACTAATCCCTAACAGTAAATTATAATAAAACTAAAGAATAGATCTGTACTGTAAATCTTAAAATTAGGGTATGTTCACACATGGCATTTTTGCAGCGTTTTTATGTGTGTTTTTCACCAATTTACGGTATTTGAATGGATGAAAAGCGCTACAAGATATAATTGACATTTATCTTGAACAAACTTCATTGCAAGATATACTGTATATGAATAGAACTCAGCAACCTCCTTTATCTTGCATGTGCTGTATTCAGATTTCTACGTGCTTGTTTGATGAAAACTTTCAGAATTCCTTTCAGACTCAAAGTCAATGCAAAACTTGAACTGCTAATTGGCATTCAAGTTTTCATTGAGTGTGGTCTATACATCACATTGTGTAAGAAAAAAACTAGCAGGAGCTCAGCTCTTAGGAATGTGTCGGACAACGAGCTTGTTGACTGTAGAATTGTGAATACAGCTCTGAAGTATAATACAGCACAAAATAAGTAATGTATTTACACAGTGATTCAACTGTTTATTTAGATTCTTCTTACGTATAAACTATAAAATGGTGAACAGTGTTTGAAAGGTTCATTTATATATTAATTGCCACCTATTCAAAAAGACAAAAGTGCAAAAGTGAAGGATTTATAGAATAAGTTCTTGCTGATAGTGATATCATTTTTGTAACCAGCCTATATGGAGGCGCTTGCCTTGTTTAGTTAACACCTGCGTCTTCAGACAATTCTTGTAACTCTGGGCAAATGTTTTATTCTTTAATTAGTGATCGCAGGCTTGTGTTTTCCACAAAATCGTGCTGATCTTTTACACAAAAAGAAAAACACAATACAATTTTTTTTTCTATAAGCTTTTTCAATTTAAAGGGGTATTCCCATCTCCAAAATCATATCCCAATATGTAGTAGGTGTAATAATAATAATACTGGCAAATACCTACAATTAGAAATGTAGTATAGTTTTTCTGATTCGCTATGTTTCTTTCCTCATGTGCAGGCATTGCAGGACCTTAGGTATCCATGGTTACGACCACTAGCAACTAGATAACTGTCACTATATCAGTGGTCATAACCATGGATATCTAAATCTATACTACATTTCTTATTGGAGGTATTTGATAATATTATTATTACACCTACTACATATTGGGATATGATCTTGGAGATGGGAATACCCCTTTAACTCTGTGTGATTAGTGTAAGGCCAACTTGTAAAATGACATTTATATGACTGCACCTATCATATTCCTTTCCAACTGATACACCGATGCCTCTACCCCTGTGCCAGCCGTTACACTGGTTGCCCATCCGCTACAGAGTTGAATATCAACTTATCACTATCACCCACAAAGGACTCCATGGTTCAGCATCACGTCACATCTCTTCCCTCAGTCTACCACCCTACCCGTGCACTCCGTTCTGCTAATGACCTAAAACTAACATTCTCAATAATCCAAACCTCCCACTCCCATCACTTGTTGTGCGCTGCGTCAATTCTTTGGAATGCACTACCCCGGACAATTTGATTAATTCCCAATACCCACAGTTTTAATTGTGGCCTAAAAATGCATTTCTTCAGACTGGCCTATCGCCTCACTTCACTTATCTAACTATCCCCGCTTTGCCCACTGAAAATTTTGTTCTAAATCGGGGCCCTCATAGCATAAGTTCACAAGGCTATGCACTTAATAGCCCTCTGTGTCTGTACTTGTACACATACTCGCTGGAAACCGGTTCATGCAGCGTTATTAAATATTATATTGATACCTTTCCTGTCCCTCCTATTTCCTCATAGATTGCAAGCTTGGGAGCACGGCCCTTGCTCCTTTTTGGTATCTGAGTTATATGTTATCCTGTAACATCTTTATTGTCTATTCAAGTCCCCTCTAAAATGTAAAGTGCTGCAGAATATGTTGGTGCTATAGAAATAAAAATCATTATTATTGTTACTACTAGTGCCGAGTCTGAAATTTGTGGTGATGAAAAAGGGTTTATATTGTGAATCTATGGGAAGGGGATGGGGGCCAACAATGATAGTATTTCCTTATCGCATTATATATCATCTAATGGAAGCAGAATTCCTCAATAAGATTTCTACCTTCAGAACTTTAACTTTACTGTCATGCACAATTTTGAAAATTTACATTTTAGAGAAATGCAAAACATAACTATTAAAGTGGGAAACAGATAGAGAATTATTTAAAGCAGTGAGACATTGTACATGTATAGAAATGTTAAATCTCTACAACAAAATTATTTTTTAAAACCAAGCATAAAATAGCTTGTAACATATATAAAAATATCAGGAAAGTATGCATCATCTTTCAAGAGATTCCATACCCACATAATGAGGGAGTCCAAATCAAATAGCCCAGGTTGTGGCTCATGGAAACTGTACAGTAGCTTTGCTTAAAATGAACATCAATAAATTGGATTATGTATTCATTCTGAATGTTTGCACAAGTTCTGAAATCTGCTCATCAGTCATTTCTACAGATAATAAACACACGCTTCTTCATAGTTCTAAGTGATACTGTTAAATTATAAATGAAGCCGTGTACAGCCGTACATGCCAGACTTTACAGACTGAACGCTGTCTTAATATAATAAACAATTTCATAGCAAGTCTGCCTGGCAGAAGAAATTCACTATGTAGCCATGTTTATATGAAATTGGATTGTACGAGCTGTCAATGTTGCCAAATTTATAAGAACTTTGCAAATTTTATATTGCACTTTAAAAAGTTGGTAAGTTTAAACAGGTTTTCCCCACAAATGGAAATAGGTGGTAAAAGTCCTGCTAGGATCCCTAGGAATTACTAGAACAGGTGCCCTGATCCCCCTTTTTGTCTTTTTTCTTTTACTGCTTTGCAACTGAAAGGAGTGGCATGGTCATGTACTGTATGATTGCTGCCGCTCAATGACATAACTATGGGACTGACTGAGACTATCGAGCATGGGGTCATGAATTAACATGCCATTCAATGCTAACTGCAGTGAGGAGGAAGAGGAGATCAAGACTCCCCCATTCTATTGTTGGTCTTAGCAGTGCGACAACTGGAAATTATGATAGGTAATAAATGTTTTGGATTTTTCTTAGGGAAAATCCCTTTAACATTGTTTGATTTGAGCTATCCCTTTTTTTTATAAAGACCTCTAACAATGAGCTCATCACAACGCATTCACGACTAGGTCCCACAGTGATGAGATGTGACCTGTTGGGAAGGTAAATCTGTTGGTTTTGACAATGAAACTTTCCCACAGTAGCTGGATGCCCAATTTAAAATCATCAGTGATAAATCTTAGTCATATTCTTGGCTCCAAAACAGAGTTGGGCAATATACTGGTCGGTTAGTGTTAATACGCTGCTAAAACACCTAGATATTTCCAATTTGTATTTTGAACCCATCTCTTCTTCCAGAGAAACCCATTACCCACCTGAAATTGGAACACATGAATTATGACCATTGCTAAAAGCTGATGGGAGTCTCATACCCCTTTTGGCTGCTAATACACACTCTGCAGCAGCATCCTCCACATGCTACCTGTATCTGCCTTACGACTTCTAGATGTTCTTCTAACTCCACAAACACTAGCTTTCTTTATGAAAAAGCTTGGCATCTCCTGTATTCAAAGGTGTTTTAGCTATATTTCATAGAGTGGGTTTTTGATCAACAGATATTTTCGTATGCGGCAAGAAATCACAATACTAATCCTACAAAGTAATGAATAGCAGAAAATCTCATTAAAAGATAGAATTTGTATTAAATCATTAATCAGAAGCATATTATTAGATGAATTTACATCTAATAAAAAAGTTAATGTAGTAGAGCACCTTGTGCTTCCATAGTGGTCTATATGCCCTTCAATAGAAATGACAACATGATGCTGAAGTTGATGGAACCTTTAAAGGCTAAAACAGAATGCTTATATTTTATATTAGTGAACTTTAGTCTGGGGTTACACAGCAACCTTGGCCACGACACAGGTCATGTGGCCAAAGATTGGTATGTGTTGCTGATACACCTCTGCGTAATGCAGGTGAATAAGGTCACATTGTGATCCCTAGGTTACGGCGACAAGCAAATCGCAAAAAGTTGGACCTAGTTGTATTTGTTGTGACTTGCTAGTCGTGGTCACCGTACCCTAAGGGTCACAATGAAACCACATTCACCTTAATTACACAGTGATTCAGCAGCAACATATAGCAATATTTAGCTGCATGACCCATGTCACAACTAAAGTCACCGTGTAGCCTAACTTAAATAAAATTGTAATTTTCATTCTTGCATAAATTTTCAGACCTCCTGATACGGAGTCTCCAGCCTGATCCAAGTTTCAGTCTTTTCTCTTGGGAGAGTGGATCTCCAAGTAATAAAAATTGGATGTGAGGTCTGTGTGTATCCAGGGTGCTGCGGTCTTCAATTGCTTTCATGTAGCAGTACAACTCTAATCAGATACTTATTTCCCTTTCATGTGATTTCCTTCTTGTTTATAACTTATTTTCCCTGTCCTTCCTGAGACACCTTCTCTCCTCTCCACAGAAAAAATCCCTTCCCTCCTGCTATTTCTAACACTGAGAGGGAGGGGAAAAAGCAGAGGCTTCTCTAGGGGGGGGGGGGGGAGCAGGCAGGGCATGTGCGAAGCTGGCAGTGGGGGCGGTGGGGCCAGCTAATGCAGCGGACCGAAGCGTTTCCCTCGGCGGCTGCATCCTGCCACTCCTCGTCGGACTGAGAGTCGGCAGTTCTCTGAGCCGGCTGTCAAGCTGGCAACCGGCTCAGAGAAGCTGCAGCGCACCGGCTCCCAGTGTGCCATTGTACTCTCATACGTCTTCAATAGTATCTACTGCGAGTGGGGATATTTACTGCGTGTGTGGGGGTATTTACTGCGTGTGTGGGGGTATTTACTGCGTGTGTGGGGTGTATTTACTGAGTGTGGGGGGGTGTTTACTGCGTGTGGGGGGGGTATTCACTGTGGTGGGGGAGATTTAGTGTAATGGGGGTGAGGATGATTTGAGGACACAAGTTTGGGGAGCAAAGAAGGGACCGGTGCAGACACAATATGGGGAACGGGAGAAATTTGAAGACACAATATGAGAAGCAAGGGGTGAGATGGGGGGCATTGTATGGGGGGATGAGTGCAGACACAGTATGGTGAGTGGGGGTATGGGTGTGGACACAGTATGAGGAGCGAGGGTGATGGGATGAGTGCGGACACAGTATGGGGAGTCGGGGGGATTTGTGAGGAGGCAGTATGTAAAGTGAGAAGCGTAATGTGTGAGGAGACTATTCAGGGGAATAGTGTGAGAAGACAATATGGGGGAAGAAAAGTGTGAGTGGCACAGAATAGAGACTGGGTAGTGTGGGGGATAGCATGGGGGGACAGTAAGGGCACAGCCAGGAAGGTACAGTATACCAATGAGGGGGAGTGTGGTGACGGGGCATAGTATGGAGACTGAGCCCTATTTGGGGGATCCAGTGTGAGAGGACATTGTCAAGAGGGGGCACAGTATGGAAAGGAGGGGGCAGTGTGGAGAAAATGTACCATAAGAGGGACAGTGTGTGGGTCATATTTTGTGTTGGGAATATAATGAGGGGCAATTATTTATTCAGGGGCTCAGCGTAGGGCAGATATTTTTATTCAGGAGCATTATAATGACACTGCTATCTTTCAGGGTATCGTGTGGGGTTGTGCTGCAGAAGAACCGAGAATATGGAAGTCTGCAGAGATGAGATGTGGATGAGAAAACTCATCATGGAGTCTGGACAAGATGGAGAAGAAAAGAAAGAGAACGACTCCAGAGCTAACGTCATCCATCAGGTACCTGAATGTAAATGTTATTTGTGATACTGACTAATGCTCATATTTTTATTTATGTTAGGAGCATTAAAGGGATTGTCCAAGTTTGTGATGAATCTGCAGTCATGCTATGTGACTTCGGGCTTCTGAATTCTCACATTGCACAATGCATGCTGTCAAGATTCTCTGGGGCCGGTGATTTGCATATGTGTCACCCTACCTGGATGCCACAAGTGTAATAAAGCTGTGTCTGAGAGCAAGGGGGAGGTTCTCTGGTCAGGGGAACATTAGCATGCAATGCCTCCTGTCTCAGGCCAGTAGGGGGAGCAGGCTGCCCCTAGAAAAGCTGGTACTGGGGACAGGGTTAGAGAGAACTGGATTGCCTGTCTCAGCTCTGAGACGTGTCCCAGAGTGGAGCAGGGACAGAAAGTTGTGTTGCACCTAAGAGGAAGTGTGGCAGAAGGAGAGAGCCACAAGCCAGAGACAAGAGGCGAAGAGAGCCTGTCTTGGCAGAGAAAAGACTTAATTTTACCAGACTTTGGTGTCTGAGGCTGGAAGGATTCCACATCCCCCAGCAGAGAACCAGTCCGCAAGGGACTGTACATTCCTTGGCCTAAGAAGCCTGGAGGCCCTGCCACAACCGAAGGGACCAGTAAAGCCGTACAAGGCTGGGAGCAGAAAGGAACCCACGTCGCAGGCCATACAGGCGAGAAAGCACGGAAAGCTCGGAAACGTGGGCTGTTATCCTATCAGGAGGAGATAGTCAGAAGGAGCGCAGAAAGCACGGTAGGCCTACACCCTCACCCTGACCAGGGCCAATTTCCCCGTTGCTCTCAGACATCCAGGTCCCCTCCTAGCTGGGACTGTTTGTGGGTCAGTTTACCTGTTTAGTAAAGACCCTGGACTGCAACCTGTTGTCTGTGTGCTCCTTGCTCCTCCAGCACTACCATCACTCCCACCATCCACTATACTGCCCTGGGGCCGCACTCTTCCCGTGGGGAGTCACACTACCATAGCTGCACACCTCATCAGCCCCAGCGGTCTGCATGCAGCGGCGGTTCCTAATAACCGCAATCCACGGGTGGCGTAGTCGGACATAATCAATATAACGGACTACCATTGGCCTGACCACCCTGAGCCACGGAACCGGGTCGCCACTACTACCCCCATCGTCTCCCTATTGCCCGGATCCGAGTGCCCCACGGCCCAGGGGGCGAGTCAGCTTTGGCGTAGTCGGCAGGATTTCGTGCCCGCAACCACCGGGTACTGCGTGCCTGAAAAAGACTTTTGTAACTTACCTGTGGCGAAGTTTCCCGCCATCCGGAGTCGTTTCCCGCCATCAGACGCCATCTTGGACCGTTTCCCGCCATCCGGAGCCGACTCCCGCCATCAGACGCCATCTTGGACCCTTTCCCGCCGTCTTCTGCCGTCTTCCCGCCATCGGACGCCATCTTCAGGACGCCGCGCGGGAAGAAGAGGGGCGTGGACGTCAAAACCGCGCGAGATCCGAAGCTCCGCACCACGCACCTACGCTGCGCAAGGTCCTGGAAGGGAGAGAGAGCGACGCTGACGTCATCAGGACGCGACGCCAGGTCCTCGTCCATAGCAGCAGCAGCGGAGCCGCGGCCTACAGAAGAGGATCGTCGGAAGGTAGGCCACGGTCCACTAGGGGGGTAGAAAGATGTCGGACACAGAGGCGCCCACTACCACCAACGCAGCTGCAGCAGCGGTGATGCCCTTTTCCTTGCCCTACATCCCTGGAGCGGCCTGGCTGCCCAAATACTCAGGGGAGCCCCATGCCCTAACTGACTTCAAGGAAAGACTGTATAGTTTGTTCCAAGTTTACCCCCTGACAGAGGAACAGAAGGTCAGCATATTGACAGGGCAGTTAACTGGCGCAGCCCAAAGGGAGGTAAAATCATGGCCCATTGAGGAGAAAGGGACTGTGAAGGGTATTCTGGCCCGGCTGCGGGGTACCTTTGATACACGTACCTCCGCTGAAATTAAAATGAGGTTCTATGGATGTAAGCAGCGGGCACAGGACAGCATCAGAGACTATGCCCTAAATCTGCAGGAAGCCTTGAGGGCTATTCAACAAACTGACCCTGGCAGTGTGCAGGAAACCGATAAGCTGCTAACAGAGCAATTCATAGAGGGTCTGCTGTCCAGCACCCACAGGGCCCAGCTGCGCCTCATGTTCTTCCAGAACCCCGACCTGACCTTTGCCCAATTTAAGGACAGGGCCATAAGGGTGCTCCGTGAATCTGCAACCAGTGGCGCTATAAACCCCCGGCGCCCTGCTATCACCTACCACCAGGAGGCGGCGCCCTCCTCTATGGACTCCGTGGAGACTGATGCACATGCCCTGAACCAAGCCCCGTCGAAAGGCCTGCACCACCAAGTCCAGGAGCTGACCAGGAGCGTCGCGGCGTTGACCAGGACCGTCCAGGCGTTGCAAGTGGACCCGTCAAGACCCATCAAGCTGGCTTCAAGTCCGGAGGATGTCCCGTGGCGTTGACAGAGGAGGATCCCGTCGTTCCGAGGGAGGCCCACAGACCGCTACGCAGAGGATGGACAGCCCATTTGCCGTCGATGCAACCAGCCCGGACACATTTCCAGGTACTGTAATTTAAACGGGTCCAACCTGGGGCAGAGGGCCGACCCCCAGGCATAAGATCACCAGGCCCTTATAACTGGGGTGATAAGTACGTTGGGGGGCGCCCGGTTTTACCCGTGGTGTTGGACGGTATCCCCATGAGCGCCTTGCTGGATACTGGGTCGCAAGTAACCACAATCCCTTATGTACTTTTTAAGCAGTATTGGACTGATGCTGATATCACACGGTATCCAGACAGTAACTTGAGCATCATCGCCAGTAATGGCTTACCCGTGCCGCAGATGGGGTTCAAGGAGATGACCATTAAAATTGGTAAAGTTGAACTGCCGGCACAGGGAGTGATTACTGTGGACATTGACCGTCATGAAAGTCACCCTAAAATAACTGTGAGTACTAACATAATTGAAAATTGTCTTTCAGAAGTAATTGTAATTCTACAACAGGTGGCGGTGAATGCTAGTTCCAGCCAACAGAGAGTCCTCAACAAGGAGATAAAAGCCCTGATGAGACGGCAGCAGGTAGAACTGTCTGGTGGTGAGATCGGTAGCGTAAGACTCAGTGATCCATTCCCCATTTCCATGCCTCCCAAAAGTGAAATGATGATCTGGTGTCGGACTGCAATCGGGTTGAGAGGTAGAGACTACCAAGCCATGGTAGAACCCGTGTACTCAGACAGCAGGCCCACCATTTTGACAGCCCGGGGGGTGGTTGATGTCCGTCATGGGAGGGTGCCCGTCCGCATCCTCAACATTGGGGAGAGGGAAGTACACTTACCCAGGTACGCTACACTCGCCAAACTGTTTGTCGTCGAACACAAAGCTATCAGGGCCGTGGAACCCTTGCCTCCATCTCCACAGGCGGAGGGTAATGGCTCCCAGAAACAAAAGGAGGACTGGTGCCAGAAACTCCACGTGGGCGGTGACTCCACTCCCCTGCACCAAAAACAAGGAGTCTACCGGGTGGTACGGGAGTACGAGAGAGTCTTTAGTAAGCACCCGCTAGACTTCGGCAGAGTAAAAGGGATAGAACACCACATCCCCACAGGGAGCCATCCACCAATAAAAGAGAGGCACAGACCTGTACCCCCTGCACATTATCAGAACGCCAAGGGCATGCTAAGGGAGATGAAAGAAGCTGGGGTCATTAGAGACAGCTGTAGCCCCTGGGCAGCCCCCTTGGTTCTGGTCAAAAAGAAAGACGGCACCATGAGAATGTGCGTGGACTATAGACAAATCAACCGTATCACCCACAAAGACGCATATCCGCTGCCTAGAATAGAAGAGTCTTTAGCCGCACTAAAATCTGCTAACTTCTTTTCTACTTTGGACCTTACTAGCGGGTATTGGCAGGTTCCTGTGGCAGAGGCTGACAAGGAGAAGACCGCCTTCACCACCCCGATGGGACTGAGCGAATTCAACTGTATGCCTTTCGGGCTCTGCAACGCACCAGGGACCTTCCAGCGGCTGATGGAATGCTGTCTAGGGCACCGAAACTTCGAGACGGTCCTCCTTTACCTGGACGACGTGATCGTCTATTCGAAGACCTACGAGGACCATCTCAAGCACCTGGCTGAGGTGTTCGAAGCCCTGGCAGGCTATGGCCTGAAGGTGAAACCATCGAAGTGCCACCTGCTGAAACCAAAGGTCCAGTACCTAGGGCATGTGGTAAGCGCGGAAGGAGTGGCCCCCGACCCTGACAAGGTCACGGCAATCAAGAGCTGGCCAAGCCCCTCGAACATCAAAGAGGTGAGACAGTTTCTCGGGTTGGTAGGCTACTACCGAAGGTTCATCCCCGGGTTCACTAAGATGGCAGCTCCTATGCAGGACCTCCTGATCGGACAATCCAAGTCCAGAAGTCAAAAGCCACCCTTCAAGTGGGATAAACCGGAAGAGGAGTCCTTCCGCCAGCTAAAGATGGCCCTCACAGGGGATGAGATCCTGGCCTACCCTGATTACGGCCAGCCTTTCATTCTCCACATTGACGCCAGTAATGTGGGACTGGGAGCCGTACTGTCCCAAAACCAACAGGGCAGAGAACGGGTGATCGCATACGCCAGCCGGAAGCTGAGGCCCACCGAGAGGAACCCGGAGAATTACAGCTCCTTCAAGCTAGAATTCTTGGCGGTGGTGTGGGCCGTGACGGAACGCTTCAAGCATTACCTGGCCTCCGCAAAGTTCACCGTGTACACGGACAACAACCCGTTGACACACCTGGACAATGCAAGACTGGGTGCCCTGGAACAGCGGTGGATGGCCCGTCTCTCCAACTATGACTTCGTGATCAAGTACCGGGCAGGCAAAACCAACGCCAACGCGGACGCCCTATCAAGAATGCCTCACTTACCTGAAGGTGGCGAAGACCCAGAAGAGCTGGAGGAGGTAGAACTCCCCGCGTTTCACCGGTATGGAGCCGCTCAACACTCTCACCACGTGAAGGAGGAGGATCTAACAACGGTGATGATGAATCCCCTACCTCACCACAGCTGGGCCGGGACCCAAGATAGTGACCCTGCTGTCCGCCTGGTGAAAGATCTGCTGACCCGGGAAGACGCCCGCCTAGATCCAGATGCCCCAGAGGAAGCCAAGCAGCTATGGAAGGAAAAGAGCAAGCTGTTCCTCTACGAAGGCAAGTTGTGCAGAAGGATTGTCAACCACCGGACGCACGAGCTGACCTGGCAAGTCGTGGTCCCAAGACGGGATGCAGCTATGGTCCTGGGAGCTTACCATGACAGAGCGGGACACTTTGGTTGGAAGAAACTGGAGTTCCTGCTAAGAGGAAGATTCTTTTGGGTCGGCATGAGAGGAGCTGTAGAAAAGTGGTGCAGAGACTGTGGCCCTTGTCACCTGAGGAGGAAGGACCACACCAGCCAGAAGACACCCTTGAGGCCCATCGTCACCACGCAGCCTCTTGAGCTGGTAGCTCTGGACCACGTCAAATTGGCTCCAAGCCGGTCCGGATACATCTACGCCCTGACAATCGTGGACCACTATTCCCGTTTTCTAGTGGTGGTCCCGGTAAAGGACTTGACAGCCCAAACAGCGGCCAGAGCCTTCCAGCAGTACTTCTGCCGTCCACATGGGTATCCGGAACAGGTCCTGACAGACCAGGGTCCAGCGTTCGAAGCTGAAATCTTCCAGGAGTTCTGCAACCTCTATGGCTGTAAGAAGATTCGTACAACGCCTTACCACCCCCAAACCAACGGGATGTGTGAGAAAATGAACAATATAGTCATTGATCTACTGAAGACGTTGCCCCTGGAGGAACGCAGCCTGTGGCCAGAAAAATTGCCGGACCTGATAGACATGTACAACAATATCCCGGTGAATGCTACAAACTGCACCCCGGCTTACCTGATGCGAGCTAGACCAGGTAAGCTGCCCGTAGACCTGGAGATGGGAGTCCTAATACCTGAGGACACCTCCCCGGATGCGGACTGGGATACGGAAAGGCAACTGCAGTACAAGAAGGTACAGGAGAGTGTGGAGAAGAGCCTGGCCCAGGTGAGAGAGAAGCAAGAAAGACTCTTCAATCAACACGCCCCTGCTAGTCCCCTAGAGCCTGGTGAGCAAGTCCTAAAGCGAAAAAGAAAGCTACATAAGTTGGACGACCAGTGGGAAAGGGAACCCTACACCGTACTGCAGTCTGATCACGACAACCCAAAGGTGTGCGTAATCACCAAGGACGGAGGAGAAACCACTAGTGTCGTCTCCAGAGACCACCTCAAAAGGTGCCCCGAGCAACTCCGTAGTGCAGAAGAGGATCAGAGTGACCTTGAACCCGCAGAGGACAAGGACGAAATGATCAGCACCGTTCTCGGAGAGTTCCCTCAGTCCTGGACTCGCATAAATGATGCCATAGTGGTACCTGTCCTGCATTTCCTGCAACCGGCCCAGCAACAACCAACACCAGAGCCGGAAGGTGAAGAGGAGCAAGCGGTTCCAGAGGCAGAAGAGCCTGTTCCAGCAGCCCAGGAGAGTCAACCCTCTGCTGACAGTGAGCCTGCCATGCCTGCGGTAAGCCAAAGAACCCGCAGACAGCTGCCTGCCCTACCTGTACATTCAGCTGGTAGCTGTACCCCTAACGCTAGTGGGGAAAGCCAGGTTGGTCCACCACCAGACAGTGGGTTAAGGAGGTCAACCAGGAGCACAAAGGGACAGATACCCGCTCGCTGGAGAATATAGAGTGTACTAAATTGTAAATAACCTTGTTGCCAAATGTTGAATTGTTTGCCAAGTTACATGCATGTTCGGTAATTCTGTGTTTCAGTCTCTTGCAGCAACCGTAAGGACTCACAGGTTATGGACTTTTTATAACCGGGACCTTGTATGGACTGCGTTCGGAGCCTAGCCCAGGAATGAACTAAGACTGTGAAGGACTTGGGGTAGGACAGACCCCCACCTGGTTAAGGCTCCCCGTTGTATTGGTGATATGGACACCCGGTCACAGACCACACTGTGACCTTAAGAACTCAATCTGTGCGTCGTTTGTCTATTAGTGTTTTATAGTTATGCATATTGTCTTTGTTTATTGTTTAGTCCCGGAGTACTAAATTTCACTAGGGGGGAATGTGTCACCCTACCTGGATGCCACAAGTGTAATAAAGCTGTGTCTGAGAGCAAGGGGGAGGTTCTCTGGTCAGGGGAACATTAGCATGCAATGCCTCCTGTCTCAGGCCAGTAGGGGGAGCAGGCTGCCCCTATAAAAGCTGGTACTGGGGACAGGGTTAGAGAGAACTGGATTGCCTGTCTCAGCTCTGAAACGTGTCCCAGAGTGGAGCAGGGACAGAAAGTTGTGTTGCACCTAAGAGGAAGTGTGGCAGTAGGAGAGAGCCACAAGCCAGAGACAAGAGGCGAAGAGAGCCTGTCTTGGCAGAGAAAAGACTTAATTTTACCAGACTTTGGTGTCTGAGGCTGGAAGGATTCCACATCCCCCAGCAGAGAACCAGTCCGCAAGGGACTGTACATTCCTTGGCCTAAGAAGCCTGGAGGCCCTGCCACAACCGAAGGGACCAGTAAAGCCGTACAAGGCTGGGAGCAGAAAGGAACCCACGTCGCAGGCCATACAGGCGAGAAAGCACGGAAAGCTCGGAAACGTGGGCTGTTACCCTATAAGGAGGAGATAGCCAGAAGGAGCGCAGAAAGCACGGTAGGCCTACACCCTCACCCTGACCAGGGCCAATTTCCCCATTGCTCTCAGACATCCAGGTCCCCTCCTAGCTGGGACTGTTTGTGGGTCAGTTTACCTGTTTAGTAAAGACCCTGGACTGCAACCTGTTGTCTGTGTGCTCCTTGCTCCTCCAGCACTACCATCACTCCCACCATCCACTATACTGCCCTGGGGCCGCACTCTTCCCGTGGGGAGTCACACTACCATAGCTGCACACCTCATCAGCCCCAGCGGTCTGCATGCAGCGGCGGTTCCTAATAACCGCAATCCACGGGTGGCGTAGTCGGACATAATCAATATAACGGACTACCATTGGCCTGACCACCCTGAGCCACGGAACCGGGTCGCCACTACTACCCCCATCGTCTCCCTATTGCCCGGATCCGAGTGCCCCACGGCCCAGGGGGCGAGTCACATACATACAGTCACATGCTGACTACACATGCGTGGACTCAATGAAAATGAATTGAGTGAGGCCGGACACGTCTAGTCGGAATGTGGCCAGAAGTATACAAATCTCATACTTGTGCAAGGGAGACTCTAAAAGTGTGCAGTGCATCCGCTGTGAGAATTCAGAAGCCTGCAGTCACATACAGTGACTGCAGAATTTAATCTCAAATCAGGACAAGCCCTTTAATTATAAAATGAAGCCCTGTAGCATGCCAATCCTAACACTGTGTAATATACTCACTGTCAGGATTCAGCTCTGCTTGCAGGTTCCAGCAGTCATCACATTTACTCATATGCGATTTTCATACTTACGCTCACGTGATAACGAGCTTCTCTTCCTGCTTCTCTGTTTTTCACTGAACATTGAGAGAATTAGGAAGAGCAGCTCATCGGCACGTGACTAAGTGTGCAAATCGCGTATGTGCTGAGGTGTGGGGGGCGCCAAACTGAATTCTTGCCCCGGGTGCCAAAAAGCCTAGATACACCTCTGGGGAAAAGCACTGGGCTAAATAAAGAACTCATGGACACTGCAGCAGCATAATGGTAGAACATTTTACCAAAGGCCATTTATAAAGTTGTTTAACATTTTAGAAAGCAAATGAATAATAAAAAATTGATTGATAGTGGGAAAAAAGCATAAATTTAAAGGGGTTGTCCAGTCCAAATCGATAAGGCTGACGTCACTCTGTGTGACTGCAAACTTATGAATCCCCCAATGCACACACTGTGCACTGCGGGGATTCGCCAGTTTCTCAGCTGGAACCGGAGGATATGTATGCATTATACATACTCCCGGCCAGGGCAAGTCTAGTGGGCGTGGCCTCACTGCATACACTTGTATAGAGTAAGGCTGCGTCCCGACTAGTTACGGGGCCGTCCAGTGGGCATGGCCGTCTAGAGGGCACAGCCTCGCTCCATACAAGTGTATGGAACGAGGCTCCACCTACTAGATGGGCTCTGGTCAAGAGTATGTATAACTCATACATACCCTCCGATCCCAGCTCAGAAACTGGCAAATCCCCACAGAGCACAGTACGTGCTCTGGGGGGTATCATAAGTCTGCAGTCATTCTGTTATTGATTTGGACTGGACAACCACTTTAACTATAAATATAACATTGCTTACAAAGGTGTCCATATTGTTTAAGGGTGAGATTAACTTGTGCATTTGACTGTTACTTTCAGTGTACAACTTCTTGGCCACTATTAGAGAATATGGTGTCCTAGGATATTAGCTCAAACAAAAATCACTGAACGCATTCAAAACGCGTTGCAAGTTTTTCCCTCTTACAACATGGAATCCATTTTTTAATCTATATCTGAATAAAGTTTTACATTTTATAAGGAGCTGGAACCACACCTTTTTTATTTTCCTGGATTACCCACGTTTGGTCACAACCGAGGTCTGTGTCCCTGCATATTTTCAGCCGTAATGGTGAGCTGGCTTCAATTTTCTATTTTTATGTCCCAGGATAATAATTGTTAATATACTTTGTGTGTCCTGTTACTGTTGTGGATCCATCCATGTAGCGTTTAATGAGATTTGAGCTCATTAAAAGGTTGAGTATAGTGCAATGAGAGCCTTCTCTATAATATGTGAGTTCATGGGTGTTGCTTTTGGACTAACAATTGGATTATAAAAGAAGATACTTAAGATACTCAATACTGTTAAAGTAGTAACATTTCTGAAATCTTACAAGCCTTCAATAGGATGTGCATTCTGATATCTTACAAGCCTTCTATAGGATGTGCATTCTGATATCTTACAAGCCTTCTGTAGGATGTGCATTCTGATATCTTACATGCCTTCTATAGGATGTGCATTCTGATATCTTACAAGCCTTCTATAGGATGTGCATTCTGATATCTTACAAGCCTTCTGTAGGATGTGCATTCTGATATCTTACAAGCCTTCTATAGAATGTTGTCATGCTAGGTATGGGAAGGACCCAGCGTACGACGAGGGGAAAAGGAGGGGAAGCTCAGCAACTAGGGAAAGGGAGAGTGGAGACCCCTAGGTAGATCTTACAACACCCTGGCTCCCCTATCGTCCCTAAATAGGTTCCTCATCTATCGCCGAGCAGGATACCTTAGCCCTAGCTGACCCTGGAGCTGGGCCCTAGGTAGGGAGGGGGAGGGGTGACTACTAGTCAGCCCAAATGCAACTAAAGACAAACAAGGTAAACAGAAAAGGGGATACACTTAGCTTTGAGAAGACTCCTGAGCGATCAGACAACGATCACAAAGGAACTCCAAGAAGAAACTAGCAGACTGCTAGAACTCCAGACCTGAACAGAGGAATATACGTCTATCACCAGCGATTCTCTGGAGAGACTGGGTGTTATTTAAAGGTCCAGCAAGGGTGTGTTAATTAGCAGCAGAAAGTGGAGGTCATCGCTGGTCCTATAGAAGGAAGGATGGTGAAAGGATCAAGAAGGTGTCTGCAAGGCCAAGCGCAGTGACCTTCTACAGCCGGATCCAAAATGACTGTTTGTCACACCCGACACGCCCGTGCCAGTACCACCCCTTCTACGAGTGGCCTCCAAACACTCAGGACCAGGTTTCTCTGAATGAGGCATGGAAAAAACGAACCAACCTAGGGGCATTCACCTCAGATGCTGAAACCCACATCCTTTCCTCTGGATGATAACCCCTCCAGTGCACCAAGTACTGAAGGGAAAGACATTGAAGAAGACCAACCGTGATTGGGGGTGGCGGCAGGGGGGAGGACTCAAGCGGTATCAGATACTTCTTGAGCAGAGACCTTTGAAATACATTTTGGATCTTAAGAGCCTAAGGTAAGGTAACTCAAGACAAAACGCTGTGGCGGTTATTTTTTAGGGGTCAATAAATGTAGGTCCCAGCTTCCAGGAAGGAACCTTCAACTTGATATTCCTGGTAGACAACCACACAAAGTCATTCACACTTAGGTCCGCACCTGGCAAGCTTTTCCTGTCAGCCATGCGTTTGTATCTGTTTCCCATGATCTTCAAATTACTTTAAACCCCCCCGCCACAGAGAAGAGAGCGACGAAGCAAAACGTTCCTCCTCAGGAACTCCCGAAGCTCCTCCCCCACTAAAGGTACCAAACTGTGGATGAAAATCGTATGCACCAAAGAAAGGTGACCTGCCAGTAGATTCTTGGCAATGGTTATTAATAGCAAATTCGGCCAATGGTAAGTAAGATGCCCAATCCTCCTGGTTTTCGGAGACAAAACACCTGAGGTAAGTCTCCAAATTCTGATTAATGCACTCGGTCTGACAATTCATCTGAGGATGGAAGGCAGAAGAAAAAGACAACTGCACACCAGTCGAGTGCAGAAAGCTTTCCAGAATTTAGAAACAAATTGTGTTCCCCGATCTGACATCACATCGGAAAGAACCCCGTGAAGCTTCACAATCTCATTAATGAATACCTCAGCAAGAGTTTTGGAGTTCGGAAGTGCCGGTAATGAGAAAAAATGAACCATCTTACTGAACCTATCTACAACCACCAGGACCACAGTCTTGCCTGTGATACTTTAGAATACGCGTAAATACTGCAAGAAGACACATCTTCAACCACATCCGGATGCAACCGGGGCCACCAAAAACGATGAGAAAGGAGGTTCGCAGTTGCCTTACCATGTGGATGACCAGCAAGCACAGAGTTGTGATGTTCCTTAATTACTTTACGCCGCAGATTAGATGGTACAAATAACCTCCCCGAAGGGCAGGAGGTAGGGGCGCCCCCCTGAGCCTCCAACACTTCTCCCTCCAGGTCAGGGTACAAAGATAAAATGACTACCCCCTTCTGCAAAATAGGGGTAGGGTTCTCATGGTCACCACCACCAGGGAAACTCCGGGATAAAGCATCAGCCTTGATGTTTTTAACCCCTGGAAGGAAAGTGACAATAAAATTGAACCTAGGAAACAACAGAGACCATCTAGCCAGCCTAGGGTTGAGATGTTTAGCAGACTGAAGATATGACAGGTTCTTATTGTCTATGATCACAGTAATAGGATGGACTGCCCCTCCACCCAATGTTGCCATTCTTGAAAAGCCAATTTAATCGCCAAAAGCTCCCTATTACCCACGTCATAATTTCTCTCAGCCGAAGATTGTTAGAACCCTCCTGTTAGTTTTTGTTCTATTTTGTGGTCACGTGACCTGCTGCCTATTTATTCCAGCTCCGCCCTTCTGGACTTCAGTGTTACTTTGACTCTTAATCTAGCCAGGTGCTTTGTACCTATCTCTATAGTTTGCTTGGTCCTTGGACCTCTAAGTACTTTGGTCTGTTTGTCTTTTTGCTCCGCTACAACTTCTGCTAGGAGGTGTCCAATTTTGTCCCAGTCCTTAGTACTTTTAGGGACCCCTCCCTTATATCTATAGGTCTGCGTTCAGACTAGCTGAGGACGAAGGCGGGTCTGTTCACAAGGAACAGGTTGCCCGCTGCATCGTAGGGAATCAGCTTAGTCCTATTGTAGGGACAGTTTTCCCTATCTTTCCTTAGTTCTTGTAGCAAATCATAACAAAGATAATGTTTTGGAAACGAAAGCACATGGACGCCATTTACCAGGGAACCGACCCTGAGACAACACAGCCCCAACCCCCACCTCCGACGCAACAACTTCTACAATGAAAGATTGAGAAACATCGGGTCGACTGAGTATAGGTGCTGTGGCAAAACAACTCTTTAAGGAGGAAAAAGCCTGCTGGGCGTCATTCGACCACTTAGAAAGATCGTACCCCTTTCTTGTCATGTTAGTGAGTGGTTTCACAATTATCAAATAATTTTGGATACATTTCCGGTAAAAATTAGTAAAACCCAGAAAGCGCTGAAATGCCTTCAGGTTCTCGGGACGGTCCCAATCAAGTACAGCACGGATCTCCTCCGGATCCATCTGAAAACCCGAAGATGACAACAGATACCCCAAAAACTGCACCTTCTGAATGGCGAAAACACATTTCTCTAGTTTGGCATATAGTGTGATATCTCTTAATATCTGTAGTACCTGTGTAACATGACCCTGATCCGTCTCAAAATCAGGTGAGTAAACCAAAATATCATCCAGATAGACCACCACAAACCTGCCCACTAAATGATGGAAAATATTGTTTATGACATGATGGAACACCACAGGTGCATTGGTCAGACCAAAAGGCATAACCAGACTCTCGAAATGCCCTTCAGGGGTATTGAACGCCGTTTTCCATTCATCACCCTCTCTGATTCTAACCAGATAGGAGGCTCCCCTTAAATCCAACTTGGAGGACACCATAGGTCCCACAACCTGGTTGAAAAAAATCTGGAATCAGAGGAAAAGGGTACGGATCTCAGTCGATAATTTGATTCAATTCCCGGAAATCTAAACAGGGATGGAGACCCCCATCTTTCTTCTTAACGAAGAAGAACCCTGCTGCCACGGACGAAGATGAGGGTCTGATATGTCCCTTCTCCAGACTTTCAGCAATGAAATCCTTCATGGCTTGTCTCTCAGGGCCAGAAAGATTATACAGTCTGGACTTAGGTAGCTTAGCTCTGCGAGCCAGGTTAATATGCACTATAAGGAGGCAAATCCTGACACCCCTTCTCAGAAAATACGTCCTCAAAATCAGACAGGAATGCAGGCAAGGTCTCCGTAGAGACCGCAGAAAGGGAAATGTTTAAGCAGTTCTCATGACAATAATCTTCTCATTCAACAATTTCCCTGGATTGCCAATCCACTATCAGATTATGTTTTACCAAACTGGGTAGAAAAGACCCCACCCTCAGTCTTATATTATGTACAATCTGAGTCAGAGCTCTTTGTGCAAGTGGCGCTGAGTCGATGGCATAAATTGGAATGGGCTTAGTTAATGTACAGCAAGCAAGTCCATGAGTTCTCACAAACCCACCATCAACCATGCTGACTCCAGCTCCTCTGTCTATAAACACAGAAATTTTCTCAGTCCTGCTCTTTAGCACCACCTCTGCCATCAGGACAAACCAAGAGCTGCAGGTTGAAGACAAACACACCCCCTGATTATCTAACTTTACACTACTAAGGGTTAATCGAGTTTCTTTCTTATTTAGGAATCGAGGGACGGACTCCAAAAAAAAGTCCCTTGTTACCACAAAAAAATACACCCCCTTTCTCTTGTGGATTTCAGGGGAAATATGTGATGCAGTAGCTCCCCCTAACTGCATGGGTTCCTCCAACTCGATAGACACAGGTTCACCCCCAGACCGCCCCCCTCGGCAAAAGGGTGTTTCCCCGAAAAGAGGGCTCACAAGAAGGTGGTCCCACCCACCTATCCCGAAGGCATCTATCCACGCGTATAGCCAATGACATGGAGGCCTCCAAGGACCCCGGGGTTTCGTACACTGCTAAGGCATCCTTCAACCTTTCTGAAAGGCCCTGACAAAATTGGCTTCAAAGAACAGGGTCATTCCATTTGGTATCGGTTGGCCATCTACAGAATTCGGAACTATAAGTCTCCACTGACCAATTCCCCTGCTGAAGGCGAGGCAGCCTGGATTCAGCCAAGGAGATTCGGTCAGGATCATCATAGATGAGGGCCAGAGCCCTGAAAAATCCCTCAACCGACTGGAGACAAACAGAACCTTGTGGCAAAGATAACGCCCAGGATTGAGGATCTCCTTGCAACAGTAAGATCACAATCCCTACTTGCTCGTCATCTCCAGAGGCGTAAGATCAAAGCTTAAAATAGAACTTGCAAGCTTCTTTAAAGACAAAAACTTGTCTCTACCTCCTGAAAACCTTTCCGAGAGGGCAATTTTGGGTTCAAGCTGGATCGGCCTACCCGCAGAGTCCCCAACATTAGGAGTCTGCCATAAACTCGGAAACAACAACACAAAAACAACCCACAAAAAAACACACAAAAAAAACAAACGTCAGTATTTTTTTATACGGCTGGTGATAATGTCATGCTAGGTATGGGAAGGACCTAGTGTGCGACGAGAGGAAAAGGAGGGGAAGCCCAGCAACTAGGGAAAGGGAGAGTGGAGACCCCTAGGTAGATCTTACAACACCCTGGCTGCCCTATCGTCCCTAAATAGGTTCCCTACCTATCGCCGAGCAGTATACCTTAGCCCTGGCTGACCCTGGAGCTAGGCCATAAGTAGGGAGGGGGAGGGGTGACCACTAGTCATACCCACTGCAACTAAAGACACAAGGTAAACAGACAAGGGGATACTCTTAGCTTTGAGAAGACTCCTGAGCGATCAGACAACGATCACAAAGGAACTTCAAGAAGAAACTAGCGGACTGCTAGAACTCCAGGCCTGAACAGAGGAATATACTTCTATCCCCAGCAATTCTCTGGAGAGACTGGGTGTTATTTAAAGGTCCAGCAAGGGTGTGTTAATTAGCAGCAGAAAGTGGAGCTCACCGCTGGGTCCTAGAGAGGAAAGGATGGTGAAAGGATCAAGAAGGTGTCTGCAAGGCCAAGTGCAGAGACCTTCTACACACGGATCCAGAATGACTGTCTGTCACACCCGACACACCCGTGATAGATGTGCATTCTGATATCTTACAAGCCTTCTATAGGATGTGCATTCTGATATCTTATAAGCCTTCTATAGGATGTGCATTCTGATATCTTACAAGTTTTCTATCAGTTGTGCAATCTGATATCTTACATGCCTTCTATAGGATGTGCATTCTGATATCTTACAGGCCTTCTATGGGATGTGCATTCTGATATCTTACATGCCTTCTATAGGATGTGCATTCTGATATATTACAAGCCTTCAATAGGATGTGCATTCTGATATCTTACATGCCTTATATAGGATGTGCATTCTGATATCTTACAAGCCTTCTATAGGATGTGCATTCTGATATCTTACAAGCCTTCTATAGGATGTGCATTCTGATATCTTACAAGCCTACTATAGGATGTGCATTCTGATATCTTACATGCCTTCTATAGGATGTGCATTCTGATATCTTACAAGCCTTCTATAGGATGTGCATTCTGATATCTTACAAGCCTTCTATAGGATGTGCACTCTGATATCTTACATGCCTTCTATAGGATGTGCAAGCAGTGCCATGATTCTCAACACTTGGAAAACATGTAGCAGGTCTGAACTGCATCCCAAGGCCAAGACACTAAGTTCCATTAAAATGACATTTATGATCACGCAAAAGTCCTAATAAAGCATTCATTTTAATTTCACAGCCTCAGCCCTTCCACTGATAACCTTTACAGTACAGATGATATCTGCTCTCCATATGACATATCAATAATGAGTGCACTTGGGCAAATGGGGAATCTGCAGAATCACATGAAATCATCCGTGCAATTTGCAGATTCATAAATCACAATTATTGATATTTTTATACACAATTCTTAGAAAATGTTCTCCTTACATGCACTGTCAACTTCAAAGGATTAAAAAGTGAATAGCCAGCATACGGAAAATGTCGCAGAGCAAGAAGCAGGACTCATAGAAAATGCTGCAGTCGTACAACTGCTCAGGAAGTTATTTTTTATCTGGCAATGTACCCAAATTCAATAATGAGCTCCAGACATTCAGATTTGGTCTCTGCTGTGACTGCCAAATCCCATAAATCCACTAGACTACTGAAAATCCAGCTTCCCTTAAAAAAAAAGAAATTTACAGTATCAGGGTGTAGAAGCTTTGTCCTTACATATACAGTGAGGGTGATGCTACACAGGGACTTTGGCCACAATAGACATTGTTCGGCCAAACCAAAAATTGCACTGTGCCATTGCAAAATTGTGATTCATGTGATCGTGTTGCAACCAGCAGACCGTGCCATACAAGCTGCCAAAATCAAAATCATTTGCTAAAACACCATGAATATGAATGTCATGCCTTTTTTTTTAACAAGTGTTTATTGGATGACCTCTTCTCTGGATTTCTAATCTACACCAAGTAGCACAAGATGCTGTTAAATATGTGAATATTTACTCCTGTGCCCCATGCAATCAGCCTTTGAGAGCAGGATTTCCTGTGGTTGGCAGCTAGTGCATTAATCTAATGAAGCATCTAACATACAATCACACACAAGGCGGATAAGGAGTACTGGACATAATAGCAAAAGGAAGTATATAAGAAAAGCAGCCAAAAATATTATGTTCAGGTTAATCCCCTATACCAGTTGGCAAATATCCACTTTCCAGGGGAAACTCATATTTGTTGCAATTGATAACATCTGTTTATGTAGTGCTGACTCCCTATTGTAGCGGAAGGTCCAGGGTCTTCATTAAATACCATCTTATCCTGCTGCCCTCATTAATCAGAGCAATGGTGACACAGAGACCAGTCACAGCGTAAAAAGAAAACCGTACATATTCTCACAGTATCTGATACACGAAATGTAGAGTTCTACTTTGTTTTCCTAGTTTGGTAGGATCAAATAATCAGTTATGTTAGCTATATGTACACATACAGTAGATTAGTCTTCAGGCTGCTTTCATTGGCAGCTGCGGGTACTGTCTTGTACCCATAGTTCCAGAGATGTCATTGCCACAAGTTGGTTTTAGGGTCAAAACTATAATAGTGTTACACTTGTATCTATAATAGGCTTTTGCCCAGACTATGATTTGAAAGTGTCTCATGATCTATGAAAGATCGCTGATATATCTTATATATGAATATCTCACTGAATACAAGAACTATTTCCAAAATCTAAATCCAGCAGCACTCAAGCAGCCCCACATAAGGGCACTGCCACCACCAATTTTCACTGTACGCACCATGCATTTAGAAAAAAACCTGTAGAAAAATGCATGGTGCCCACAGTGAAACATGGTGGTGGCAGTGCCCTTATATGATGCTGCATGAGTTCTGCTGGTGTCGGCGAGCAACATGTCATTGATGGTATCAATTCACAGATGTACTGCTCTATATTGAAAAAAAAGAGTCTACCATCACTCCATGCCCTTGCACTTTTCCAATATGACAATGATCCAAAACACACATCTAACACACATGTCCCTTAGAGAGGTATTCACATTGGTAGGGTCCAGACATTGAGAGACGCCTTACCGCGGCTGCCAGGTACACATGAATTGGCCAATTTATGCGCTAATATTTCTCATTTATTTCTACTTTCTACAGCAGTAAGGCTATTTATATTTCATACTTCATATTTACATACTTAGCGTTGCAGAGTGCTACTTTATTTCTTAAAGGGAACCTGTCACAAGAAAAAACGCTATTAACCTGTAACCGCTCCCTTGGCACTGACAGCTGGCCCTAATGCAGAGCAAGTGTCAGTCAGGGCAGGGGTCGAGGTTACAGCCGCCGTTCTGTATACTCAGACCGGTGACTGAACCTGCGCCGGCATCAGCCCTATGACTGAAACCGGAATGCTGAGGGGAGAATAAAGTTACTTTTCTCCCCATTGCGATCAGCTGAGTGCGGGCGCCGGGCAGCATAATAACGCAATTAACCTGTAGATTAACCCCTATATCTGCTGGTTAATAGCGTTTTTCCTGGTGACAGGTTCCCTTAAACAATCATGGAAATTGTTCTCTTGATACTTGAACTGCATTACTGCTATATGGAATATACTTATATACTTATAAAAATTAAGGTATTTAGCGCATAAATTGGCATGGCAAGGTTATAAAAAACCAGAGTATTATCTACTATGTATATACACATATACATACACACTCCTCAACATTGAAATTGCAACACCAAGAAGGAAAGGTCGTGGAAATATAGAAATCGCAGAATCAATAGACATATCAATGATATACAAATGATGAAACAATGGAAACATTTTCAAAAAAATGTTGATTTATTCAGTGTCAAGTATGAGCACCTTGTGCAGGAATGCCTGCACTTACACACTTTGGCACACTATCAATTACTAATGATTGTCTGAGGAATGTTCTTCCAAGATGAATACACTTGGGAAAATCATCAAGATCCGCTGCTGGCAGATCCCTTTGCAATTGTTGACCAATAATGTCCCAGATATACTTGATGGGAAGCCATAGTAGTACATTTAGGCCACACAGGATACTCAAATTAGCACAAGCAACATGTGGCTCCTATTGAGCAAGTCTGGGTCGTCATTGGTCGACCGCTGCAAATAGAGCAGCTAGCAGCAGAACTTGATGATTTGTGTGCCTAAGTGAAGTGCGGCTGACAACCATTAATAACTTCACTGATAGCATGCCAAGGCTAGAAGTGCATGTATTTCTGTGCCTGGCACTCCTACTTGATACTGAATAAATCAAGATTTGAAAATTTTGCTTAGTTTACATTTCATTAACATGTCCATCAATTCTTTGATTTCCCTAATTCCACAACATTTCATTCTAGCTGTTGCAATTTCGATGTTGAAGAGTGTATGTATATATAGAGGGTTTATACAGATACATAGATACACTATACACTGTATGTATTAAATATATACTGTAAGATGGCCGCCGGACAGGTCCTTGAGGGGAGATATGTGTCACCGAGGTTAGTAGCTTCGGTGATGCAAACCCAGGAAGTATGCTCCAGCACACATAGTGCTGAAAGGGTTAATAGAGCGTATCAGGGCCGGTTTTTACGAACAGTCATAAGAGATGGAAGGGATTGGCTGCTCACATATCCCCACCCCAGGGCGTTTGTATAAAATGGAGACCAAGTGTCTCAATCAGTGTCTGTGGCTGGAGGTGTGGAGACCTCCAGAGTGTTTGTGTGAAAGGACACTGACCGTGAGCAGGCGAACCCGCCACATTGTATGGACTCTTTATTTTCTGTTTTTGTTACTCTGTGCTGGACATAGCTGTCTTTTGTTTACCACTAAAAGTGCGGTTTATGAAGGTACAATATACCTGCCTCGGGACGAGTTTAAAGAAACAGTATCGTGTGTCTACCTCTAAAGCGGCTGAGTAGAAAAACCCTACAATACATATACACTGTACACAGTATGTATTATTAAAAGTAAATAGGGTCTGTTGGGTGTCACTGTTGTCTGTCATGCAATAAATCTAGCACTGCCTTGTGTTCTTGACAACTTTTAACAGAGTCTACATTGCTAGAGTGAAACCGAAGACCATTCGGTAGCAAAATGTGAGAATAAATGTTGGAGGAGTTCCTCAAGTTTTTCTGTAAGCTATAAATAAAAGCTAAAAATGTTGCTTTAATTTTTTACTTTATTCGATTCAGTAGTGTGTCAAATATTTTGTAGTACTTTACAGGGAGTCTGTCAGCACAAAATAACTGTTCAAAAAAAGTACAGGCGCTCGGTGCTTCAAGGCGCGGCCAATCATTTACATACACCTTCCCACCTGCTTGTTTTCTATTTAAGACTGTTTTTTGGGGGGGGTTATGTATCCATTGCAAGGTGGAGAATTCCTTGAACAACAGGATGTTAGGGTCAATTTTAACCTTTAATTTTTGTACCATTTAGTATGTGAGCCAAATGGTCTCGATCCCAATGCCAAGTGTCAGTAACATTATACCATTGTTGGTAATATTAGGGCAAAATAGCATTAATAAATGCACCATCTGGGGAGCCACACGTTGGGGACCTGTAAGTCATATGTAGGTCCCAAGCGAATGGTTCACGCTGACTTAGGATTAGGACTCACTTACCAATATGACACAGACTGTCCTGCTTAGAGGGCACAGAGCTATCACACAAAGCGCCTATGAATAATAGCGGTTTCCATAGACGGTTAGTATGAAGTGATTATCCCACCCAACTGCCATTGCTGTCCTAGAGAAAGAAAGAAATATAGTAGCCGTAGGGAGGTTTGTGTTATAAAGCGCCTGCCAGCAGCTTCAGGAGAGGAAGCAATGAAGCTGTCTGCACATAAAACGAGGAGAGCAGACAATTTATCTTCCCTGACTAGCCAATTAATCTCAGCCCTGTTGCCTCAGCGAGTCATTCTGCCATAACAACGATCACATCATAATATTTTTAGATTTTCTTCCCTTACTTCAATACCCCAAATAATATCTGTGCCAACAAAACTCACACTTAGCATGTAAGTGCGCCCCAACAATGTGGATCTGGGCTTGCAGGTCATAGAAGGTTGAAGTAAATGATATCTTGACACCTGGAATCCGATGTCTTATTCCAAAGAAATCCGTGTTTTTCTTAAAATGTAAATGAGATGTTAAGATCTATGGCCCGGACACAGATCTGCAAGAGAATCTGCCTCCAGTTAATTTTATCTGAAAGGAGGAGTTACCAGTGTTAGACATGTAATGACTGACAGTCTGCTCTCCTGATCTACATGTCTCACACTGGTAACTCCCCCTTTCATTTAAAATAAGCTCTGGAGGCAGATAATCAAAGAAATCTGTGTGCGGCCCATAGAACTTAACAACTCATTCACATTTTAAGTGAGAATAACAAAAATCTATTTTTTTCACCATTTTGAACTCAGAAAACTTACAAGATATAATGACGTAATTTCCAATTTGCTCTTTTCGCACGTGCTCGCCTCTCACGACAAAAAGACTGCATGGCTCACTGGTCCAACAAAAGTATGTTGCTTTGCAGCCTACAGTAAAAGGCATAGAAAGGCATGAGAGAATAGCAGGTCTATTATATTTCCTCTGACGAGACAGTGCAGAGTGTGGAAGTGTTGGGGTATGTGGGGAAGGGAGGAGATGTCACTCACTACCTATCTCAAGTCCAGACTATTGTATGAAAAGTATCTATCTCCTGAACGTTTCACTTACCAAATGTGGTAACGTGCATCCATGTGTTAAAACATAGAGCGCCAAAAACACTGAGGTTACTCTGAGGCCACTTGCATATGGCAAACCTACGTGCATGTAGTATATACAGTGGCACACAGTTCCTATGTTTCTGTACAGAACCATAAGGCCACTGTGCCACCATACTCTCCCTCTGCACATGGTGCAAGCTGCCATATGGTTTCTCTCTATGGCACCGTATAAAGCAAACTTTCTCTCCAACAAGCAATGCTTCTACACAAGTAAATATTCCTAATACAACACAGGATGAAAAAATATAAAATCTGAGAGATATAAAACCTCTATATGAAAATGGTTATATATGGACACACTATATGGAAGAATAGCCTTAGCGGTGTAGAGAGGAACAATACAACAAACTATGAGCATACGGCCTAAGGGACTATGTGAACAGCATTTTGCAAAAGTGAATACTAGTTCTAGGTGCCAAAACACACAGTACATTGAAGCTTGCATAATATAGGGCATCCTGTGGCAGCCGGTAATATGTGCATCACTTGTCGGGGAAAGAACTGGAACCAGGATGTACTATGGGAAGAAGGCAAGCCCATGATGCCATACTCTGGGCAATGTTCTGCTGGTAAACCTTGGCTTCTAGCATTCATGTAGATAATACTTCGATATTTGCCACCTACCTAAACAATTTGCAGACCAACTAGAGTACCGCCGGAATCTCTCCTAGTCTGACGTGTGCAAGAAGCCACAAATTAGGTCAACTCCATTAGCCAGAATGATACAAAAGGGTAATGAAAGATCAGGGAGCAAAAAGGAAAAGGGGCATGTGGCTAGGAAGAGGCATCAGCAATGCACATTTGGCACGTTCACTTCATGGTTTACATTTAATAAAGAGACCTCTCTAATGTAATATACATACTTTTTTAAGATTCTTGATAATAAAACAGACTTTGTAATAATGGAAAATGCCTAATCACACATGGTCTGATTTTATGACTCATTTACACAATGGGTACAAGATAGAGGCACTTAAAAAGCCAATCTATATTCCTGTGTGATTCATGTTGAAGATATAACTGAGAAGGAGATGTCATCTGCTTAGATTCCAAAATGAGATCTCTGGATTTCCATAATACAGCTGGTAAGCGTACTGAGTCAGGCTATGAGCACACCAAGGGCCCGATTCATCAAAGCTTTTATGCCACTATCCTGGCATAAAAAGCTTTGAAAAGTTGCATAATTTGGGGGGCAACTGGTAGCTGCACTAAAATGTTGCAACTTTTGGGGTATAGTTGGGGCGAGATGGGGCATGGCGACCGCCAGCTCGTCAAATTCATGATGAGCGATGGCATTCACTGTGCCACAAGTCTTACGCCACTCACCCAGCACCACCCCTGATTCATGAAGAGGCGTATGCTCAAATTTTTAAAAAGTGTGTGAGATTTGGAGAGTTTCCACTTAGTTTCTGCAGCAAAAACTCCTAA
Organism: Phyllobates terribilis; assembly: GCF_046119375.1. NCBI lineage: Eukaryota > Metazoa > Chordata > Amphibia > Anura > Dendrobatidae > Phyllobates > Phyllobates terribilis. The sequence continues at coordinate 796,948,381 of NW_027362762.1, forward strand.
ATAACTCAGTGTGCACTCACCCTTAAGGTGAGCTATCATGGTATACAGATAAACAGGGAAAGAAGAAGTGTCCAGCATTAGATTTCTTAGTTAAAAGCCATAAATTTATTATCAAAAATAAAGTTATAAACACATTAAAATCGCAATTCCAACACTGAAAAAACTAGAAATGGAGTTGTGACTTTGGTGTGTTTTTAACTTTATTTTTGATAATAAATTTATTTCCATGCGGCACTGCAAGTTTCCGCGCAATGGATTTGGATTTCTTCCTGGGTGAGCTGAATTTTTTGCTTTACAAAAAAAACAGGGTTTCTATGTGGAATCAAAAGAACTGTATCCCAACTTATTTGTTTTTAGCAGTCCTCCAATTAACCAGTTATGTATGGAATATACTATTAAAGAAGCACTCCTCCCATCAAAGTTTGTATCATCTTAATATATTGCAGTCATCATATTATTGTGTACTTACAATTGCTCATTTTGCTTTTCTACCTAGCTAATTGTTGTCTTTTCTCTGCTCTATGTAGAAACAGGAAGTCTCTCTTCCATAGGAGTCATTCACCTCCTGACCCAGCTGCTTCCTCCTCCCCCCTGCCAGTGACTTTTGCAGTGACTGATGACTCATACAGGGAAAACAGACCTCCTGTTTCTACATAGAGCTTAGAAGGATTCAGCTAGTCAGTTTTTAATCAGGTAATGTCATACACCTAATGGAAAAGAGAAGAATTAGCTGGGAAGAAAAGCTAAATGAGTAATTGTAAGTACACAGGGCTATATAATATGATTGCAAGAAATTAAGAGGATAAAAATTTTGATGGGAGGAGGAGTGCTTCTTTAATATGCAATGAAGCTAAATAGCCCTTTACAAGCATTACCATTAAAACAATCCATTTTCTTTTTTTCGCTTTAGTTTTTTCCTCCCCTTCTTCCAAGAACCATAACTTATTCTTATTTTTCCGTCGATATAGCCAACAAGTTGTAGTTTTGAATGACACCATTCGTTTTAACATTCAATGTTCTGGTGTACATTCTGTGGTAAAAGCTACTCTGAATCATGATTCTCAATGAAATTTCGGTAAGGGGTTAAAGTTGCCCTGTGAGTTTTGAGAGAAATGCAAGAAGTGACAGTGGATGAAACTAGAAGACTTTTCTCAAATACACATCATTAACAAAGCAGTTGATTTCTCTCAGTATTACAGGGATGCAGGTTTTAGTTTCAATTTTCGACAGTGCGCTCAAAATCTGGTGAAATTGAGGTGTAGCAGCTGTGAGATTGGGGTGATGCTATTCAGCATTTGAATGGATGGTAAATGGAGCCTTGTACTTCGATCTGCATGATTTACGGTGGACTCATCACTTTGCCTGTTTTGTGAAGTTACTTGTTCCTTGAATACAATGGAACAATCGATAAAGCTACCGTATATTTCTCATAAAATCTCCAGTACAGATTCACTAATATGGCGAATTGTTTCAAAAATTCTTCCCAATGAGCAGTAATTTGGTGACAAGCAAATAAGGTGAAAACTTTCCTCAACAAGGAGTCTGAACTTTACATCCAAACACATCCGCCTCCTATTCAAATCTATAGGAGGCGGATGTTCAGTACCCTGCCGCAGCCACTATCAGAAGACGGCCAGCTCCGCAAGTGAGTACTTCCGGGTGGCGGCTGCCACCGCTAACAGGTGATAAGCAGGTGTGCCGGGTGTCGGACCCCGGCGATCAGACAGGTTATCAATAGTGTTGAGCGAGTATGTTCTATTAACCCTTTCGCTGAGTACGCTCGGGCCGAGCTCCGAGTATTTACAGCTGCTTGGTGATACAGTTGAATCGCTCCCGTGTGCATGATTTGCAACTGTTTGACAGTTTTATTACATGTGAGGAATGTCTATTTCTTACACACTCCTCACATGTAATAAAGCTGTCAAACAGTTGCAAATCATGCACACGGGAGCGATTCAACCATATCACCAAGCAGCTGTAAATACTCGCGCTCGGCCCGTGCATATGACTCGCCCCCTGGGCCGCGTGGGGAACCCGGAACCGGGCCTCTGGTGGGATGCTTGGGGTGGTAGTCTCAGTGTGGCGGCGACCCGGTCCGTGCCCAGGGTGGTCAATTCAGTGGCAGTCTTAGTGTAATAACAAATGTCCGACTACGCCACCCGTGGATTGCAGTCAGTGGGGACCGCCGCTGCGCTGCAGACCGCTGAGGCTGATGTTGTTTGCGCAGCCGAGTATGGGATAACTCCCCACGGGAGGAGTATAGCCTCAGGGCAGCTAGTATGGATGATGGGAGTGATGGTGTGAGCGTCCCAGTACTGATGGTGCTGGTGCGGCGATGAAACACAGAGACGTGGGGTTGCAGTTTCCAATGCTTTACTCACAGTTGTTATTCGTGTCAATCCTGCAGGCGATGACTGCCCAAGCCGTGCTGCGTCCACCAGGCAGGGGACTCGACCAACTCCCAGGCAATTCCAGAGCGTGGCACAGGGCTCCCTTCTCTTCCCTACTCTAGCCGTCCTCACCAGTGACCCACCTTTGTCCAGCTTCCTCGGGCCTTCTCTTGGCGAAACCTATCTCCAGTTTCCCTGACCCTACGTGGTATGCTTTCCTGGTGGATGTAGTGAGGGGTCGCACCAAGATGTGGTCACAACCTCCGGTCTTTGGCTGAGGAATCTGTTGCCTCCACCAATTTGGGTCCCGGCACCCTGCTCTGCCAACCCTTCACCCGCAATCTCCTGGGCCTTTGGGGTTCCTTCAGCCTTCGTGTCTCTGGGCCTTTCTCTGTGTTCCAGTTCCTTGTTTCCTTTCTTACTTCCCTTGCTGTTCCTTCTCCTCTCTCTCTTTTGCTCCGGCCTCCTGACAAGGCCTGCCCGTGGAGCAGAGCCCCTGGAGCAGCTCTGCTCCCTGTCACTTCTCCTCGGACTGCACTCCTCTCTGAACTCACACTGTCCTAAGATGGTGCCCACCTTTTATACCTCCCTCTAGCACCCGAGCCCAGGTGACTAGCAACCAATGGGCTCCTACCTATGCCCAGAGACCCACCCCTATCTGCTCCTACACCACTGGGTTTTCCTCCCCCTCCCCACTCCAGCCAGGGACAGAAGCTGTCGTGCCTGCACGTCTGTGGGAGCACCGTTGAGCTGTCCCTCGGAAATGGGGTGTGTGTGGTGCATGCAGCCTAACGAGCCTTGGTCCACACTCCATCCTTACCCGGGAGTGGAATATCACACCTCTGGTTTGAGGTGCAATACCCCTGTAGCAGCCGAGCCCTCGGGGTGCTACACATACTCGGACAGAACATACTTGCTCAACCCTAGTTATCAATGCTAAAGTGGTGGACAACCTCTTTAATGTCCCCTGTAGTAGCACTGCAGTAAAACTGTACACTAAGGCCATATTCACAGATTCATTTTCATTCTGAGCATCGCGGCCAGCAGTCAGACTGCGAAACACAATGTGTGAATCTGGCCGTTCTGCTAGGATTCCCCACAGACTATAGCTGATTCCCAGGGTTTCTGCAGGGAGAAACTGTGACATCAGTTTTTGGGTAAAATTAGTAGGGACTGTCCAAGAGGCGAACCCATTTATTTTTTACTGATTACAGTATATTTCCCAGTGTAATGAGCAATCAAATTCACGGAAAGTTTTTTAAACTTCTGTGGCACAAAGCCGAGTTATACCTGGTCATGGTAAATGGGTCTTTAGTTGTGGGAAAGCCTTGCTACATACACATTCCCTCATTTCTGTACTCAACATAAAAGACTTCAGAATGATGGACCTGGAGTAAGAGTGTAATAACAACATAGGTCTACAGAAAACCAGGGAGACAATTTTAATGGTGATTATCACCAAACATTCTGGTAGATAGAGAAAGATAGCTAAGAAACTTCTATAAAGCACTGGCAGAATATGATGACTCAAGGAAATGCTAACAGCTGATTCTTTCAATTTGGAGTCATATTGTTCTATTACTTTTCCATTCTGCCCTCATAAATATACACACATTCACATAATGAATTTTTAGGTTGAAGCCTTCTGCTATTTTTGCAGCCATTCTGCAGAGGAGTAGATGCAGAGATGATTCACTAAGCCTCCCACACCAGATCACAGTCTGAGCTGAGCTGCAGTTCTAAGTATTGTAACTTCCTCAAACTTGCTTACTGTAATAAGATACTGTAAGAAAACCTCTCAAGAAGAAATTCTCAATTTCAACATTAACATTTTCCTATGGAGAAAAAGTTAAGGGCAAAAAGAAAATATTGCATTTTTCAGACTATAAGACGCACTTTTTTCCTCCAAAATTTTGGGGGAAAGTGGGGGGTGTGTCTTACAGTCCGACATATATATATATATATATATATATATATATATATATATATACTGTGGCTGTGGGTGGTGTGGGGGGAGCGGCAGCGGCGGAGGATCGGGGCACAGGAGGCAGGAGCCGTCTGCTGCAGCCTACACTATGCCCGCTACTAAAGAAAATGAATATTTACTGCTGTGAATGGGCATGGCTTGGCAATGGATGCATGGCACCCCTCATCCCCATCCTGGTATGCATGGCATCCTTCATCCTGGTATATATGGCCCTCCTCATCCCCATCCTGGTAAGTATGGCACCCCTCATCCCTCTTCCTGGTATGTATGGTCCCCCTCATCCCTCTTCCTGGTATGCTTGGCACCCTCTGATCCCCATCATGCTGCACACAAAAAATAAACAATTATGCTCACCTCCTCTCTCCTCCAGCGCTGTGTCCTGCTCTGCTGCCAACAGGGATCTCACTGTGTGAGCTACGCATGGCGTAACTGCCATGCGCCCTCACCCTGTGAGATCCTGTGCCGGAATAGTCACTGCTCCCCACGCCGGGACTGTGTGCGTGGGGAGTAGTGATCATTCACCCTCCTTAATAGCGCGCACACTGTACCCGCAGCGTGGCTCCTGCTGCCGCTCTGTGATCTGTGTGCCCGCTGTTAAATACCATGAATACTCAGAAAGAGAGATGAGGGTGCCAAGCATACCAGGAAGAGGGATGAGGGGGGCCATATATACCAGGAAGAGGGGTGCCAAGCATACCAGGATGGAGGGGTGTCATGCATACCAGGAGGAGGGATGAGGGGTACCATACATATCAGTATGAGGGGTGCCAAGCATACCAGGAAGAGGGATGAGAGGGGCCATGCATACCAGGAAGAGGGATGAAGGGTGCCATACATACCAGGATGGGGATGAGGAGGGCCATACATACCAGGATGAGGGATGAAGGGGGCCATACATACCAGGAAGAGGGATGAGGGTTGCCATACATACCAGGAAGAGATGGGCGATGCATACCAGGATGGGGATGAGGGGTGCTATGCATATCAGGATGGGGATGAGGGGTGCCATGCATATCAGGATGCGGATGAGGGCCACGTATAACAGGAAGGAGGGGGCCATATATACCAGGATGGGGATATTAACAGAATTGTGGGACATTACCCCTATAACAGTGTCACCAGTAGACCCCCTCCCCCTTAACAGGGCATCATGACCACATTTTTTTCCTATATTTTTTTTCTATTTTTCTCCTCTAAAACCTAGGTGCATCTTATGGTCTGGTGCGTCTTATAGTACTTTATTATCATTTAACCCTAGAACGCATACCTGGGGCCTCGCAGGCCCGCCCTGTTAATTGTTTTCTATTTTCTGCAAGATTTCTTTAGTTAGAATTTTGAAACTCTAGGTATTCCTCAGGTATATAGTTGTTTGTCATTTTTGTTTGAGTTATTCCATGTTATTTGCACACGGGCCTAAAAGGCCCCAGGTATGTGAAAAAGTAGATTTTTATGGTCATGCGTTCTAGGGTTAATTGACATAATTTATTTACCAAATTATCAGAACAAAATGGTAATAAAAACTAGAGAATTCTCTAAGTGCTCCCAGCAGTACTCAGGATAGTGCAGATCATATAGGACGTGAGCCTACAGCAGTGTCTGCATGTTATGAAGGCCCATCAAAAATATTTCTACTGTGTAATCTAGTGGCTAAAGGAATAAAACCAAAAAATATTTAGGCCCTGATTCATTAAGATCAGCAATATTCATGCCGGTCTTGATGATGTTTTTAGAAAACACACCAAAACTCCTTATCAAAGACTGGCTCGTAACTTGTAAGCCAGTCTTGAAAAAAACAAGACTGTCGTGAGATATTATGTGGTTGGAAATGGGAACTGTGTATTTAGCTAGCAATCTTTTAGGAGTAATGATTTTGTTCATCAATGTTTTGGAGGCTTTGTGCCTTACAGACTCAATAGGACACTCAATCCGGCACTGTAGGCAACACTCCCATAGGATCAACCGAAGAAGGAGAGACAGATTCTCTTTCTCTCATTGTCACGCAAGGTGAGGGAAATACTAAGTGCAACACGAAGGGAAGTGGGGGAGGAAGCCCAAACACCACTAGGGAAAGGGGGGATGGAGACCCCTAGGCAGATATAATATCACCCTGCCTACCCTATCGTCCCTATATAGGTTCTGCACCTACCGCTGAGCAGGAACCTAAGCCCTGAATGTCCCTAGATCTTGGCCCTAGATAGTGAGGGGACGGGGTGAGCACTAGTCAAGCCCCACTACAAACTAAAGACAACAAGGTAGACAAACAAAGAGGATACACTTAGCTTGAGCAGACATCAGAGAGATGACGCCAACTGTCCTCAAAGGGCACCAGAGAAGAAACTAGCCGACTGCTAGTGCTCCAAGCCTGCACAGAGGTACATAGAACTATCACCGCGACTCTCTGGAGAAACTGAGACTATTTAACTACCCAGCAAGGGTGTGTCAATCAGCAGCAGAAGGTGGAGATGGCTGCTGGGTCCTAAAGGAGGAAGGATATAACTATACTACAGAGATGAGGGAATAAAGAAGGAGTCTGCAATGCCAAGCACAGAGACCTTCTACAGCCGGCTCTAGAGCGACTGTCTGTCACACCCGTGACACTCATCTTCAGAAGTTGGAATATTTGTAACTGATGTAAAAAAAATATTCTCAGGTTCAGACCCTGTGGAAGCTTCTGACCATGCAGCCTTTCAATTGCTCCTTTCTCCTCTAACACCAACCTTTCATTTGACATCTGCCTTCCGGATTTTTAGTACGGTTTCAAGACTGCAAAAGTATAAGCCAAAGAATGTCATAAGAGTACGAGGATACCAAGTACGCAGAACTAAGATGGTGCTGGCATTACTGCTGCCATGGCATAGATGGCGTGTGATAATATTATATGCCATACAATATTGTTGTTGACTTCCTTGTCAAGGTTATTATGGTCAAGAAGTATGACGGACTGTTCTCACTGTGTAACTATCTAATATTTTCTTTCATTGCTTTATTTCTACGCTTTATTTCATATTTCAATGAAAGATGTATTTTAGGAATCTACCTCGGGCTTCTCTGCTCCATTTTACTACTTTATTACTTGTATCATGTTGGTTTCCAGGAAGAAATGGCGCTGCCCACGTATACATTAGTGAGATTATAAAGGAGATTTAAAGTTCTCAGGGACCCAGATTTCATTATCTAGTTAAATTCATCACAAATGTTAGAGGTTAACCGCAGCCTCAGCACCTGGCTCCACTGTTTGTATGTATACATGGGAACAGCTTATTCTCATGCAGCTGTGTGTCAACTTTCCTCAAGAACAGTAATGTAAAAATAAATATTTACATGACTTATACTTCATTTTCTTTAAGAACCCTATCTTGCCTTCTTGTATCTTTTTCTCAATGATAAGGCTTCAAGTACAGTTGTTTGTGAAGTCAGTTTTCATTTTTGTTCATATTGGTCATACTTTCAACACTGATAAGCAATACTGTGAAATACCCACCAAGCGTACTGATGTGACTACAACCTGTCAGCTGCCATAAAGATGTATTTCTTTGACCTGTTCTGAATCTGAGTAGTTCCTTTTTTTTTCCTGCCCTCTCTGTTCCTGAGATATGCCCTCTCTAATCTGTATATAAATTTAATATTTTTAGCTAACTGGGCATGGTCATCAAGAAGACACCCATGGAGAAAGATTTTGATGACCCCACCCCATTGAAAATACCCTCCCACCAAAAGAGAGTTATATATCAGGAAAAAAAGCATTGCTAGATTCATGGTAACAGCAACATTTATTCATTTTACTCGCTTTTATAGCGCCATTAATTCCCCAGTGCTTTACAGATATTATCAGCACTGTCCCCATTGGGCTCACAATCTACATTCCCTATCAGTATGTCTTTGGAGTGTTGGAGGAAACTGGAGAACATGGAGGAAACTCATGCAAACACGGGGAGAACATACAAACTCCTTGCAGATGTTGTCCTTTGTGGGGTTTGAAACCAGGACCCCAGCGCTGCAAAGCTGCAGTGCTAACCACTGAGCCACCGTGCTGCTTATGCTAGGTTAAAAAAGAATACATATTTATGGAAACAAATAAGTCCCTTGTTTAATGTTGTTATTAAATAATGTCAACAATACCATAAAGAGGGAATACAGAGGCAGTAAGTTATCACACGATAGTTGATAGTTTACTGATCAATGGGGTCCATTCACTGGGACACGCACTGATAGGCAGAACACAGAATTTGTTCTTTTGACAAGGCACTTTAATCCCCATTACAAAATGGTGCGGCAGGTCAGATGCTCGACTTCTGCTCCATTTATACTCTATGGGATGCCGGGAAAAGTTGAGTGCAGCAAGGGAATGAATGGAGTTGTGGTAGATCATGCACACAGCCCAGGGTCACACCCCACCGATCAAGAAGTTATCACCTAACCTATGGATAGGTGATAACTTGTTTTTACCAGACTGCAATTGCCTTCATTTTTTTCTAGATCTTTTCTTTTTAATGAATTGATTGGCTAGAGAGGATCTATATGCATCAATCATTCATATGGGACATCTCACCTGCAGGATTCCTAGGATGTTACACAATCACTGCAGTATACTGACACCTTAGGCTGAATTCACACATCTGTGCAATACGGTCCATGTATGGATGAAGATGTAAGGACAGACCCAAGGATCTCCCAATCTCTACTCAACAGCTTCAAATTTTTATTATTATTAAATAATATTATTAAATATGCTCATATATGCGTACAAGGCTGCTGAGTTTGGTTCAAGTGACCCAGAGCCAGTCCAGTAATCATGTTCCGAACATGGACTGTTTTTCGCGGATGTCTGAATTTAGCCTTAAAGAGTTTTCCCACCAAAACAAGTGGTGTCCTAAGATATTTCCTACTTACTGATGGAAATCCAAATGATTATCACTGGTCTCTAAAATAAAAAAGCCATAATGCACGTCACAGGTGCTTTTGGATTTTTTTCAACTGTGAAAGTATGCACAGTATATAGGGTATATATTTGTATACATACTAGTGTAGACATGTTGGGGGCTCCGGCTTGTTCACGCCAAAAAAATCGGCAGATGTTATCTGCGTGACAGTGTGGCAAATCAGGGATGTTCGTGGGCGGAGCCGATTTTTTGGCGCGAAGAAGCCGGAATCCCGAAAACCCGAATTTGAAATGCCGAACAAATTCACTCAACAGTAATCATAACCAATGAGTTTGTCAATCATTTCCCAAACTACTGTGGAAAAAATAAGTCTGGTTGTATTAAAAGCGTTATAACAAGGACATGTGAAGGAATAATAAGCTTCATAAACAGCCCCCATACAGTGTGTGCTCCACTGATATACACAGGCATTTGTCACCACACTGATCCTGATCGCAACGTGCACACAAGCTTCTCGTGACCTTAACAAAGCATCTGATTCTGTACTGCAAATCCTATGTTATGTACACATGACACCAAACGTCAGTGATGGGATTCAGCCCTGCAGATGCTACCAAGGTTTACTCAATAATATTGTCCTCTACTTAAACAGATCCGGCCTGTATCCGATAAAGTCAAAGGAAAGGCTTAATATAATAAAATGGTTTTCTATCAAAATAATACAAAAAATGGTATTCACCAGGAACGCAATTTTTACTATGTTTTCTCACAATTTGCAGGTGGCTGATTTATGAACATGTAAATTACATGTATGACAAGTTTTGTAATTATACAGTATAAACAGTAATGTGCTTTATGTTTAGTGCCGTGCGCTGTATTCTACAAAAGTCAAGCGCACTAGGCAATTTCTGTAGGTTAATACATACCTGATATATCGTCACTATACTTGGCGCCCTCCTTGTTTTCTCCGCTGATGTAGTTGGCACGTTGTAGGGTGCCTTTCTAATTGTCCAAAATGGTCATTACTGTGGGAGCATTGTTGAGTGTCTCACTTTCCTCTACTATGCCATGGTATAGACCGATGAGGTCAGCACTGTCATCACAGCATTGACATCATCAGAGTTGGCATAGCTTACAGAGGTGGAGGGGAGGGGAAAATAGAGCGGAAAAGCACCCAGCTCCAATGTTATCAGTGTTGGTCTTTCCTATAAAGTTGGAGTGGTGGGGGGAAGAATGGTTCAGACTTTCCAAAATGCACCCAAAGCATCTTTTGGACACTCAAAAAAGGGTCTCTGTAACTTGCTAAATGCAGCAGCTGAGAAAGCAAGGAGGCCACCATAAATGGTGACTACACACTAGGGAATTTTGCCAAGATTGCCAACAATGCATAAATTCTAAGACAGTATGAGAACTTTTTTCATTGTCTGATTTTTAAGAAGCTTATAGGGGTCGTCCTGCCTTAAAATACTAATGGCCTATCCTTGGGAATGATATCAAATCGGTGGGTGTCCGACTCCTAGCACACCCAACAATCAGCTATTTTTTGCTCCAGCAATGACACAGCACAGATCCCTCTGTAGTGGTCATTCCCAAGAACCACAGCTCAGCTCCTCAGCTGTACCAGCTCCATTCACTGTCTATATGCGGCAAATACAAGCTGAAAACAGCTGCTCGATAGGGGTACCAAGTGTTGGACGCTCATCGATCTGATATTGATGACCTACAGTGGGTACGGAAAGTATTCAGACCTCGTTAAATTTTTCACTCTTTGTTTCATTGCAGCCATTTGGTAAATTCTAAAAAGTAATTTTTTTCCTCATTAAAGTACACTCTACACCCCATCTTGACTGAAAAAACAGAAATGTAGAAATTTTTGCAAATTTATTAAAAAAGAAAAACTGAAATATCACATGGTCATAAGTATTCAGACCCTTTGCTCAGTATTGAGTAGAAACACCCTTTTGAGCTAGTACAGCCATGAGTCTTCTTGGAAATGATGCAACAAGTTTTTCACATCTGGATTTGGGGATCCTCTGTCATTTTCCTTGCAGATCCTCTCCAGTTCCGTCAGGTCGGATGGTGAACGTTGGTGGACAGCCATTTTCAGGTCTCTCCAGAGATGCCCAATTGGGTTAGGTCAGGGCTCTGGCTGGCCAGTCAAGAATGGTCACAGATTTGTTCTGAAGCCACTCCTTTGTTATTTTAGCTGTGTGCTTAGAGTCATTGTCTTGTTGGAAGGTGAACCTTCGGCCAAGTCTGTGGTCCAGAGCACTCTGGAAGAGGTTTTCATCCAGGATATCTCTGTACTTGTCCGCATTCATGTTTCCTTCAATTGCAACCAGTTGTCCTGTCCCTGCAGCTGAAAAACACCCCCATAGCAAGATGCTGCCACCACCATGTTTCACTGTTGGGATTGTATTGGACAGGTGATTAGCAGTGCCTGGCTTTCTTTACACACCAAAAAGTTCTATTTTCGTCTCATCAGACCAGAGAATTTTATTTCTCATAGTCTGGGAGTCCTTCATGTGTTTTTGAGCAAACTCTATGCGGGCTTTCATATGTCTTGCACTGAGGAGAGGCTTCCGTCGGGCCACTCTACCATAAAGGTCCGACTGGTGGAGGGCTGCAGTGATAGTTGACCTTGTGGAACTTTCTCCCATCTCCCTACTGCATCTCTGGAGCTCAGCCACAGTGATCTTGGGGTTCTTCTTTACGTCTCTCACCAAGGCTACCATCCCATCTCCCACGATTGCTCAGTTTGGCTGGATGGCCAGGTCTAGGAAGACTTCTGGTGGTCCCAAACGTCTTCCATTCAAGGATTATGGAGGCCACTGTGCTCTTAGGAACCTTGATTAATGCAGAAATTCTTTTGTAACCTTGGCCAGATCTGTGCCTTGCCATAATTCTGTCTCTGAGCTCCTTGGGCAGTTTCTTTGAGCTCATGATTCTCATTTAGTCTGACATGCACTGTGAGCTGTGATGTCTTATATAGACAGGTGTGTGCCTTTCCAAATCAAGTCCTATCAGTTTAATTAAACCCAGCTGAACTCCAATGAAGGAGCAGAACCATCTCAAGGAGGATCACAAGGAAAAGGACAGCATGTGACTTAAATATGAGTGTCTGAGCAAAGGGTCTGAATACTTATGACCATGTAATGTTTCAGTTTTTCTTTTTTAATAAATTTGCAAAAAATTCTACATTTCTGTTTTTTTCAGTCAAGATGGGGGGGTGCAGTGTACTTTAATGAGAAAAAAAATGAACTTTTTAGAATTTACCAAATGGCTGCAATGAAACAAAGAGTGAAAAATTTAAAGGTGTCTGAATACTTTCCGTACCCACTGTATACTAAGGATAGGTTATCTATATTATTTATAAGGCTGGATTTACAAGGTTGTCATTATAGTTATCACAATTTTACAGCAAACAGTGCTAACGTATTCATTATATAACTAATGATTTTTTAAATTAATTATGTTCTCTAATTTGACTGCAAAAAAATGTAATTTGCTTGTGATCACTGTCCACAATAAAAATAATAAATCAGGTTGGCAACTCAGCTGAAAATTTCACTTTTTTAACTAACTTGTTTCTTTCCTTGGTTTCTCTCTCTAAGGCTGAGTTCACACAATCGTATTTCCAAGTCCATATACAGATCACAATGAATGGATAGACTGAAGGTCTCCTGACCCAACTTAAACTTTCATAGACACATGAGGCTGTAGGTTTGTTTTGGGAGATCCACCTTCAGCCCGGGCATTATAGTCTGTATTTGGACCATGAAATACACTCATGTGAACCTGGCCTTACTCCTCTGCCTGTGTTACATTCATCCTGGCAGGTCTGTACTTCTGATTTTGATTTGTGCCTTAGATTTTTCACTACGATATGATACTGACTATGGCAATATGGAAAAAGAAGAAAAATAAAAACCATGGGCTTCATTTGATTCATAAGACAGCCAGCCTTTTATTATTTTCTAGCATGTTTAACCCCTTTCTGACGTGTGACCTAATAGTACGTCATGGTGACCTGGGCCGATTGGACCAATGACGTACTATTAGGTCATATGGCGATTGCTCCCTCACACAAGCGGTGCGGGACGATCTCTGCCAAGTGTCAGCTGATTGTCACAGCTGACACCCGCGGTCCTGCACTGCTCCCTGCACATTAACCCCCTCAATGCTGCGATCGAAGTCGACAACATCCGGGTCACCAGACATCAGGAAGATACTTTGGTCATGCGCAGCGCATGACCAAAGTATCTTCTCCTTCCGCAGCAGTGACCGCCTGTATAGCACAGGGAGCTGCTGCTGCTGCTCTCTATGCTATACAGGCGATCTGAAAATAAAATGTGAACGTCCCATAGTGGGACAAGGTGTAAAAGTAAAAAAAGAATCAGAATGTGAAAAAAAAAAAAATTGTAAAAATATAAAAAAAAAATGAAAAAAAATAATCCAAAAAATAAAAATATATTGTACCCATAAATAAATATTATTGTGGAAAAAAAAACAACAAAACAATAAAAGTACCCATATATGGTATCGCCGCATCCGGAAAGACCTGTCCTATAAAATTGTTTCCCTAGTTAACCCCTTTAGTGAACACAGTAAAAAAAAAAAAAAAAAAAAGCAAAACACCATGCTTCATCATCATACCGCCAAACAAAAAATGCAATAAAACGCGATCAAAAAGATGAATGCAAATAAAAATGGTACCGCTGAAAACGTCATCTCGTCCCGGAAAAAACAAGCGGCCATACAGCTCCATTGGCGGAAAAATAAAAAAGTTATATCTCTCAGAATAAAGCGATACAAAACATATTTTTTCTATAAAATAGTTTTTATTGTGTAAAAGCGCCAAAACATAAAAAAAATATATAAATGTGGTACTGCTGTAATCATACTGACCCGAAGAATAACGCTGCCTTATCAATTTTACCACAAGCGGAACGGTATAAAAAAATAAAATAAAAAAAAAACAATTCCGGAATTGTTTTTTGTTTATTCTCCCTCTCAAAAATCGGAATAGAAAGCGATCAAAAAATGTCACGTGCCCAAAAATGGTACCAATAAAAACGCTACTTGTCCCGCAAAAAACAAGCAGTCACATGACTCTGTCAGCCGAATTACGGAAAAATTATAGCTCTCAAAATATGGCAATGCAAAAACTAGTCTTTGCAAAAAAAAAGCGTATTTTAGTGTGTGACAGCTGTTAATCATAAAAAACCCGATATGAATCTGGTATCGCTGTAATCGCACCAACCCGAAGAATAAAGTGGTTTAATCACTTATACCGTACGAGGAACGGCGTAAAATAAACTCTAGAGTTAGGGTTAGATTAGGATTGGGATTTTTTCAGAAGTAAAGAAATTCAATATGATGACCTAATGTTATCAAATTCTGTGTCGTACCTCTGGGTTCAAAATGTTCACTATACCACTTGATAAAATCCTTGAGGAGGCTAATTTCCAAAAATAGGGTCACATGTGGGGGGTTTCCACTGTTTAGGCACATCAGGGCACATCCGCTTATTATTCAAGCAAATTTTACATTAAAAAAGTCAAATGGCGCTCCTTCCCTTCCGAGCCCTGTCGTGCGCCCAAACAGTGGTTTTCCCCCACATATGGGGTATCGGCGTACTCAGGAGAAATTGCACAACAAATTAAATGGTGCAATTTCTCCTGTTACCTTTATGAAAATGCAAAATTGGAGGCTGAAAAACATTTTTGTTGCGAAAATGTGAAAATTTTATTTTTACGGCTCAATGTTATAAACTTCTGTGAAGAACCTGGGGGTTCAAGGTGCTCACCACACATCTAGATAAGTTCCCTGAGGGGTCTAGTTTCCAAAATGGTGTCACTTGTGTGGGGGGTTCCACTGTTTAGGCACATCAGGGGCTCTCCATACGCAACATGGCGTCCGCTAATTATTCAAGCAAATTATACATTCAGAAAGTCAAATGGCGCTCCTTCCCTTCCAAGCCCTGCCGTGCGCCCAAACAGTGGTTTGCTCCCACATATGGGGTATTGGCGTGCTCAGGAGAAATTGGACAACAAATTTTGGGGTCCATTTTTTCCTGTTACCCCTGCAAAAATAAAAAAATTGGGGTCTAAATTAACATTTTTGTGAAAAAAGTTAAATGTTCATTTTTTTCTTCCACATTCCTAAAATTCCTGTGAAGCACCTGAAGGGTTAATAAAGTTCTTGAATGTGGTTTTGAGCACCCTGAGGGGTGCAGTTTTTAGAATGGTGTCACTTTTGGGTATTTTCTGTCATAAAGGCCCCTCAAAGTCACTTCAAATATGATGTGGTCCCTAAAAAAATGGTTTTGTAAATTTTGGAAAAATGAGAAATTGCGGGACAACTTTTAACCCTTATAGCTCCCTATCAAAAAAAAAAATTTGGTTCCAAAATTGTGCTGATGTAAAGTAGACATGTGGGAAATGTTATTTATTAACTATTTTGTGTGACATATCTCTCTGATTTAAGGGCATAAAAATTCAAATTTTTAAAATTGCAACATTTTCAAAATTTTTGCCAAATTTCCGTTTTTTTCACAAATAAACGCAAGTGATATTGAAGAAATTTTACCACAATCATGAAGTACAATATGTCACGAAAAAACAATCTCAGAATCAGGGAGATCTGTTGAAGCGTTCCAGAGTAATTACCTCATAAAGTGACAGTGGTGAGAATTGTAAAAATTGGCCCGGTCATTAACGTACAAACTACCCTTGGGGGTAAAGGGGTTAAAGAGAATAAAAACTGTTAAAGGGAATCTGTCACCAGGTTTTTGATACATCATCTGAGAGCAGTATGTTGTAGGAGCCGAGACCCTGATTCTAGTGATGTGTCACTTACTGGGCTGCTTGCTGTAATTTTAATAAAATCCCTGTTTTATCACTGAAGAGCTAGCAGTTCTCTGAATGCTGAGTTCTGTATAACCCGCCCACACACCTGATTGGCAGCTTTCTCCACAATGTACACAGAAAGTTGCCAATCAGTGGTGAGGTTATATAGAGCTCATCAATATGCTTGACTACCTAGCAGCAGGTCTGCTAGTCCTCTAATAATAATCTCCTGCTGATAAAACAGTGATTTTATCAAATTTACACTCAGCAGTCCAGTAAGTGACACATCGTTGGAATCAGGGTCTATGCTATTACATTATGCTGCCCATCCCAGATTAGATGGCAAAAACCTGATGACAGATTCCCTTTAATTAAGAATGGTAAAAAAAAAAACTGGAACAAAAACAGCCCATGTGCTATCGTGAATTTACCAGACAGTCAACAACTAAATTTCTTTGCAGCGTATAGTTTGTAATTTTGTATACTGCATTGATCAAAGAGGGAAAAGAAAGGGATTCTGCAGGAACTTCTAAACTGACTGACATCTCTTCATCTGTTTGCAGATTAGCGGTAACTCCTTTTCGTTTTAGTGCTTTTGTTTTTTCCTACCCTTCTTCCAAGACCCATAACATTTTTATTTTTCTACTAACATAGCTGTGTGAGAACTCGTTTTAGATGGACGATTTGTAGTTTTGAATTACACCCTCCATTTTACCATAAAATGTATTGAAAAATGGATAAAAAAAAATTCCAAGTGCTGCAAATAGGTGAAAGAACAGCATTTACCCAATTGTTTTTTTTTTTTTGGCGTTCATAAAAATGGCGTGCAGTAAACTATCAACTATCTAACCCAAAGGATGGCAGAAATATCCAAATGGCCCTGGGCCTAAAAAAGGATACCCACCCCTGATTTAAGGTGTATGGAGCCTCCTGACTATCCCAGACACATTGTGTCACTGGACATTAGGATAGGATGAACAGAGTTGCCAATTTGATTTTTTATGGACAATTTTATTTTTTATTTACGGACACATTAGATGACCATAATAAATCATTAGGATTGTAAGTGATATATGTCTACAGACCATAATCCTATATGAAGAGATCTGTCGCATTCACTGTGAACTGTAAAAGGGTGATAAATACAGTCATAAAAATCTGTATAAGTACAGTATTAGCGTAAAAAAAAATTACAGACGCATATATTTTTTTACGGACAGAGGAAAAAGTGTTTTTATGGACGGTCCAGGAATTTCTGGACATTATGCAGTCCTGAGGGTGAGCCGAGTGTTCCAGTGTACAGGGCAGTCAGGAGAGATAGTAGTTAGCCGAATAAACGTTCAGCCGACAGCTATCTAATGTGTATGGCCGTCTTTAGCTTGTGAGCCCCAAAGATGACAGCGGCTGATGGGAGTGATGGTAATCTGCACAGCACTGCAGAATATGTTGGTGCTTTATAAACAACAGGAAATAACTTTTCTTAAAAGTCTACTAGGCATCTCAGGGGACAGCATAAACTTACATGATCGACTTTCAAAAATTTCTTGTGAAGAGACCTAAATTCTGCCTTATTGCAAGACTGCATTATGTGAGTCAGTAGGATACAGGCATGGCAGATACTCCTGTGACTAAACTGATAATCCTATTCTCCTATTTTTCTACAGAAGCTTAAAAAGTTTCAAATACAGCCCCATTGCGGGAGTCACCAGCCTGCGCCGCTCCTGCTGGCCAACAACCATTTGTAGAGCTGAGTATTACTGCTCCGTCACAATGTTTTGTCCTGTTGGATTAGCAAACAATGTGGAAGCCACACTGCATTGGCTGTAACCTTTGGAGGATTAAAATTTCTCTGCATAAATCACAAATCCATTACTTTGCATTAACCATTGACCCGGAATGTTGTTTTAATAGGAAACTTGTTACGCTGATGACATTATGTTTCCGTATGATTGACGGGGAAGAGAGGCCCTCATAAATGTAATGTAGCAGCTTGTGTCAAATCAATGCAGGCAGAATTTAATAGTACATGAAGGATGCAAAGACCAGACAGGGTAATAAATGATTTTAATGTTACCAGGTTACAAATAATACTAGGTTATGGATGGTTCTGATAGTGGTATAGGATGCATGCAACAACGATGTGAAGAAATACCTATTGTCAACTACAGGGACCATAATGATCACTTTGTAAAGAATACCATGGTTTCAAGAAATCATAGTTGATAGCAACCACCCTAATACATAATTAAAATTTAATGGGAAATATTTTTTCTAAGGTTATCCCTGGTTCCAACACAGCACTAAATTGTGAGTGATTTTCTCCCTATTTCATATTTTCAGCCGAAAACTCATCTACCTATGGAAATTCAGTAGACGATACAGCCTTTAGTCAGTCCTAGACATACATTGTCTCGCTGTCTGACTGTACATCAACCTAGTCCTGAATATGAACATCGCCATTCTTAAATAGAAGCATTGATCGTACATGATGTTGCTGCCACATTGGTAATCCGCCAGAACCATTCAAATAAAATCACTACTCACAAAACCTGTAATCATCAGAGTAAATATTCACTTGCAATTATAAAGCCAGGCCCACTGAAGAAATCCACGAGACTCTCCCATTACTGCATCTTGTCAAGAAATGTTTCAGGTAGCTAACTTCCTCAACTGGAACCTGATCGATTGAAAACACTTCATGCTAATTATTGTTTTAAAATGCTATCCAGCGAATAGGTAGGGGGTGTACCAAGACATCAAGCTGTCACCTATCCATAGCTGATAACTTGCTGATCCCTAGGGTTCCCACCAGTAGGACCCCCTCCGACCAAGAGAACGAAGCTCGGCAGTACCAGACCAAAATTAACTGGCAGTCGATCATGCCCACCACAGCTCTATTTATTGCCTATGGCACTGCAGAAGATAGCTGAAAGCAGTAGATGATAAGGGTGCTACATCTGTTTGACCGTTTAGATGCCACAGCTGCTAACTTTTGACTGTGGTGTCTTAACGGATAACACTGCTGTATAACAAAGCCAGCCCCCTCCATAGTCCTCCTGCACAGATGTGATATACATCATAAGTCACCAATGGAGTAACCGTGTTATACATCAACACTTTCAAACAACACAAAGACACTTCGAACTTCCATAGAAGTCCTAGTTTTTCATGAGACGATGTAAAAGGGAAGCTGTTGGCTGTTCTATTTTTGACAAAATACTCTCAGTGTTCCACCTTCCTATTTAAGACCAAATTTAGAAAAGAGGCAGCACTCCAAAAACTTCAGTGCAAAAGTAGGACATTATTTGTCCATGCTAACGGCTATTTATATAGGCAAATAAAGTCTGGTTTTAGCACTGATCGTTTTCTGGAGTGCTGTTTCCCTTCCTTTCTCTGATGGCTTGTCACAGTATCTTAAAAAAGGAACTTTCACCAATTTTTGCCTTATAAATTTCCTGCACAACATAGCAGGAAAGTTCAGAAAAAGTTTTGTGTCTTTTTCTACACTCCGTTGTAGAGATACAAGGCATAGAAACTTCTGGTGTAAAATGTTTTTTTTTTTTTTTATTTTTCAACTGGAAGTTTCATTTTCGGTCAGCTCTGTGGGCTTGTATTTCATCCCACTAAGACGCTATTCAATCATAAAAAGGTAGTGTCCATAAATAAGAAATCCAAGGGGTAATGTTTCTCCTTGCAGAGAGTGACATGTTAAGCATATCAAGGTGAGGAGACTTTTAAGCCTCACTATTTATCATTATGTGATAAGACTCCTTGAAGAGTCAATATTGATCTTTAGGATTGCTACTTCCTATAGTTGGCACAAGAGTTCTAGTTCTCTTCCTCTCTGAAGAGACAATTTGCATATTTCCCAGAGGAGCATTGTGGCTTAAAAGTCTCCTCACCTTGACATGCTTGACATGTCACTCTCCGAAAGGAGAAACGTTACCCCTTGGATACCGGTCAGATGCCTCTCACTCAGCCAAACCATATCTCACATTTTGCACTGGGCAGTACCCCAAAACACAGTGTCTGCAAATTGAGATTTTGGTTTTGGCTATTATCCTAAGTCATGAGATAAGGCTCCTTGAAGAGTCAATATTTAATTTTAGGATTTCTACTTCCTATAGGTGGCACTAGAGTTCTAGTTTTCTTCCTCTCTGAAGAGACAATTTGCATAGATAGGAAAAAAACACCCATGGTAAGCCCACTGAGGTCAGAAACTGTAACCACACTGAAGACGCCTTCCTAATAGTAATACTTACCCCTGGTCTTCGGCCACATTCCTCACTCTGATGCTGCTGTCCGCCTCCTCTCACAGCGCTTTACTAACAGGAAGTGCCAGGAAGGAGGTGTGGTCACATGAGATAGGTAAAGTCTCTGACGAGACATAGAATCATAGAATCATAGAATGGTAGAGTTGGAAGGGACCTCCTGGGTCATCTGGTCCAACCCCCTGCTCAAAGCAGGATTCACTAGATCATCTCAGACAGATGTCTGTCCAGCCTCTGTTTGAAGACGTCCATTGAAGGGGAACTCACCACCTCTCGTGGCAGCCTGTTCCACTCATTAATCACCCTAACTGTCAAAAAGTTTTTTCTAATATCTAATCTGTGTCTCCTCCCATTTAGTTTCATCCCATTGCTTCTAGTCTTTCCTTGTGCAAATGAGAATAAAGATGATCCTTCTACAATGTGACAGCCCTTGACATATTTGTAGACAGCTATTAAGTCTCCTCTCAGTCTTCTTTTTTGCAAGCTAAACATTCCCAAATCCTGCAACCGTTCCTCATAGGACATGGTTTGCAGACCAGTCACCATTCTGGTCGCTCTTCTCTGAACTTGCTCCAGTTTGTCTATGTCTTTTTTAAAATGTGGTGCCCAAAACTGTACACAGTATTCCAGATGAGGTCTGACCAAAGAGGAGTAAAGACCGATAATGACTTCACGTGATCTAGACTGTATGCTTCTGTTAATACATCCCAGAATTGTATTTGCCTTTTTTGCTGCTGCATCACACTGTTGACTCATGTTCAGTCTATGATCTATTAGTATACCGAAGTCTTTTTCACATGTACTGTTGCTTAGCTCTATTCCTCCCATTCTGTATATGCTTTTTTCATTTTTATTGCCCAGATGTAGTACTTTGCATTTTTCCCTGTTAAAAACCATTCTGTTGGTTGCTGCCCACTGCTCCAGTTTATTTAGGTCTTTTTGAATCCTCTCTCTCTCTTCTCTAGTATTAGCTATCCCTCCTAGCTTTGTGTCATCAGCAAATTTAATCAGTTTACCCTCAATTCCTTCATCTAAATCATTGATAAAGATGTTGAACAATACAGGTCCCAGGACGGAGCCCTGTGGTACCCCACTTGAGACATTCATCCAGCTGGATGTGAAGCCATTTACAACCACCCTTTGAGTCCGATCACTAAGCCAGTTATGAATCCACCTAACAGTTGCCTGGTCCATTGCATACTTGGTCATTTTTTCAATAAGGATGGTGTGAGATACTTTGTCAAATGCTTTGCTGAAGTCAAGATATACTATATCTACAGCATTTCCCTGATCCACCCAGTCAGTGATTCTGTCATAGAAGGAAATTAAGTTAGTCTGACATGACTTGTTAGTTACAAACCCATGCTGACTCTGGTTAATCACTTCATTCTTATCCATGTACTTACATACATGTTGTTTAATAATTTGTTCAAATATCTTTCCTGGTATAGAAGTCAGACTCACCGGCCTATAGTTCCCTGGGTCCACCTTCTTCCCCTTTTTGAAGATAGGAACAACATTTGCTCTTCTCCAGTCTTCTGGGACTTCTCCTGTTCTCCAAGAATTTTCAAAGATTATGGAGTGTGGTTCTAAAATTTCTTCTACGATCTCCTTCAGTACTCTGGGGTGTAATTCATCTGGACCTGGAGACTTGAACTCATTTATGTTAGCTAAATATTCCCTCACAATCTTTCTGTTTACAGATAACTTGGATTCCTCTATTCCTTTAAAAGGACAGTGAAGATCAGTTGATGTTACATTTTCTTTCTGAGAGAAAACAGATGCAAAATAGGAATTAAAAAGTTCGGCCTTCTCAACATCCTCTCTTACCATTTCTCCATTTTCATCCTGTAAAAATCCTATAGCATCTTTGACTTTTCTTTTACTTTTGACATACCCCCAAAATCCTTTTTTATTGCTTTTGACATCTCTTGCAAGCCTTAATTCATTGTCAGCTTTAGCTAACCTGATACGTGCCCTGCAGGATCTGCAGACTGCATTATAATCTTCTTTAGATATGCCTCCCTCTTTCCATTTAATAAACATTTCTTTCTTTCTTTTTAGCATGTGTTTAAGTTCTGTGTTCATCCATCCTGGTTTCCTTAAATGCTTCCCATTCTTCCTACTTTTCGGGAATGTTAACGATTGTGCTTTGAGAATCTCATTTTTAAAAATTTCCCATCCTTCCTGGACATTTTTGTCCTTAAGGACATCCAGCCATTGGATCCCTCCTATTCTCTTTCTGAGTCTCTTAAAATCTGCCTTTCTAAAATCTAACCTTGAAGTCTGAGTCTTCACATGTCTTCCTCCTCTAGTTATCCAAAATTCTATAATAGCATGATCGCTGCCTCCTAGGGTCCCAGCCACCTTTACCTCCTCAACCATTTCCTCCCTGTTTATAAGGATTAGATCCAAAGTAGCAGATCCCCTTGTTTTCTCCCCTACCTTTTGGAAGATAAAGTTGTCAGCAAGAGAGGATAAGAATTTGCTTGACCTGTTAGTTTTACTTGAGAGAGATTCCCAACAAATGTCTGGATAGTTGAAATCTCCCATGACCACTACGTCATATTTTTTGGAGAACTTGGTCATTTGATACATAAAGAGTTCATCCATATCTTCAGCTTGCCCAGGTGGCCTGTAGTAAATGCCTACAATGGTGTCCTTTCCGTTGTTCTCTCCTTGTATTCTTACCCAAACAGTTTCCACAGAACTCCCAGTCTCTGAAGCTTCAATCTCTGTGCAGATATACGCTTTTCTAACATACAATGCAACACCTCCTCCTCGTTTATCAAGTCTGTTTCTTGCAAATAAGTTGTATCCTTTTAGTTTCAGTGATTCCAATGACATCATATTCCTTTTCCTGCATTAGTAGTTCCAATTCTCCTTGTTTGTTGCCCATGCTTTGTGCATTTGTATAAAAACATTTTAGTTTGTGATTGGTTTCTCTTCCTCCCATATTTTTATTATTTAAATTGTTTTGTCTTTGTTCTTCCTTTCCACTTCCAGTAGCAGAGATCTCAATAGTATTTGTCAGCTGTATGGCTTTTTCTGGCCTTTTGCTTCCCTTCCCACATTGTTCTAGTTTAAAGCTCTTCTGATGAGTGTAGCAAGGCGACTTCCAAATACATGTTTTCCAGTCTTCGTAAGGTGCACCCCATCTCTAGCAAGTAGTCCATCGTATAGGTAATTCATTCCGTGATCCAGAAATCCAAATCCTTGTTGACGGCACCATCGACGTAGCCAGTTGTTCACCTGTAGAATCTTATTCCACCTCATTGTTCCATGGCCATCCACTGGGAGGATGGATGAGAAGACCACCTGCGCTCCCAATTCTTTCACTTTCTTGCCTAAGTCTTCAAAGTCACTGCAGATGGTTTCCAGGTCCTTTCTTGCGGTGTCATTTGTCCCCACATGTATTAGCAGGAATGGGTAGTGATCTGTAGGTCTGAAGAGTCTTGATATCCTGTCAGACACATCTTTAATTTTTGCTCCTGGAAGACAGCACATTTCTCTTGAGGTTATGTCTGGTCTGCAGATAGCGGCCTCTGTTCCTCTTAACAGGGAATCCCCCATGACCACCACTCTCTGTTTTTTCTTCACAACATTCTTCTTTCTCCATCCAGGAGGATTCTGAGGGCTTACAAGGTTATTCATTGCTGGCAAAGTCTTATTTTGCTGTATTTCTTCATGGTTCTCCTGCGTGAGAGCCTGGTACTGGTTCCTGAGCAGTATGGGTGCTGAATGCCTCTCGATCCTCCTGCTTCTGTGGGTCACATGCTTCCATTCCTCTGTTTCGTCAGGTGCAGTTCGAATTTCTTCTCTTTCTGAATCATGAAGAGATAATTCTGCTCTGTCTAAGAACTCTTCACCTTCCTTAATGATTTTCAAGGTAGTTAACCTCTCTTCTAGATTTCGCAACTTTTCCTCCAACAGGGACACAAGCTTGCATTTCTGGCATGTGAAGTTTGGCTTTTCCACTGGCAAGTCTGTGAACATGTAGCAGGATATGCAGCTCACCAAATGGCTCCTGGACTCTTCCATGTTCTTATTGTTAATGTTCTGAAAACAGTGAAAAAAGCTTAAGAAAAAAGCTTCGGCGCGCGGTTTACCGATGTCCTCTTTTCAGCTCCAACAGCCAAACTCCAGTGTTCTTTGAGCTCGCGGAGACTCTTCACTTACCCCAAAATGCAGTGGGAATATGCAAATTATCTCCTCAGGACTCCTCCCCTGGTTTACCGATGTCCTCTTTTCAGCTCCAACAGCCAAAATCCAGTGTTCTTTGAGCTCGTGGAGACTCTTCACTTACCCCAAAATGCAGTGGGAATATGCAAATTATCTCCTCAGGACTCCTCCCCTGGTTTACCGATGTCCTCTTTTCAGCTCCAACAGCCAAACTCCAGTGTTCTTTGAGCTCGCGGAGACTCTTCACTTACCCCAAAATGCAGTGGGAATATGCAAATTATCTCCTCAGGACTCCTCCCCTGGTTTACCGATGTCCTCTTTTCAGCTCCAACAGCCAAAATCCAGTGTTCTTTGAGCTCGGTGAGACTCTTCACTTACCCCAAAATGCAGTGGGAATATGCAAATTATCTCCTCAGGACTCCTCCCCTGGTTTACCGATGTCCTCTTTTCAGCTCCAACAGCCAAAATCCAGTGTTCTTTGAGCTCGCGGAGACTCTTCACTTACCCCAAAATGCAGTGGGAATATGCAAATTATCTCCTCAGGACTCCTCCCCTGGTTTACCGATGTCCTCTTTTCAGCTCCAACAGCCAAAATCCAGTGTTCTTTGAGCTCGCGGAGACTCTTCACTTACCCCAAAATGCAGTGGGAATATGCAAATTATCTCCTCAGGACTCCTCCCTCCCAGCACTTCCTGCTAGAAAAAATCCCAGAGAAGAGAAAAACATAATTCAGACTGAGGAGCATTGCGGGAGCAGCCGAGAGTAAGTATTACTGTTAGGGACCAGTCAGACAGCCGTATAAATCGTAGTGTGACCACAATGCAGTGCATGGACTGGCCAGTGGCTCTTCCGACGTGAACGTGACATGTATTTCTATGCAGCTGTAACGCTGGGGTCGGGAAAGCCGCCGGCCAGTCCGTGCACTGCGTTCCGATCTCAGTCTGTAAATCCGTCTGACTGCGCTCTTAGGGAAGGAGAAAGGAATTGTCAGTGTTGTCACAGTTCCTGACACTGGCACAGTTCCTCACGTCAATGGGCTTTTTATATAGGACAGAATTGTGGATGTCTACTTTTTCCTACCTATGGACACTGCTTTTTTATGATTGGACAGCGTAACAGTGAACCGAAAGTACACCCCACAGAGCTGGCCGAAAGGAAAGGCCCAGATGAATAACAAAAAAATATGAACACATTAGGCATCAGTAATTTTGGTGCCCTGTATCTACACAACAAAGGAGAGAAATTGTTATTAAAAAAAAGTTTTACACACAGTCCTGCTACTATGTGTAGTAATACACAGTTTATAAGGTAAAAATAGGTGAAAGGTCTCCTTTAAATATATAAACCATTGCAAGATTGTCTGAACAGGTATGCCCAAACTTATAACCGGTACTATGTGCATATATATGATCCTGTGATTTCCATAATTCCATGACTTTTCCTTCTTGGTGATGCAATTTCAGAGTTCAGGAGTGTATCTACTGTATCTATGTATATACAGTATATATAGATATCTATATCTATATATATAAATTGTAGGGATTCACTCACTCTGGTAGGCTTTAGGTAGCGTTTACATAGGCAATGCAGTTTTGGTCCAAACGTGCAGTTTTTATTGCTTTCCACAGGTTGCACAGCACCAAAACAACAAATTCATAAACAAAAATCCCTAGCCTTATCCAGGTGCTAACTAAACAGTATAGACCCAGGCTACCGTATTTTTCAGACTATAAGACGCACCGGACCATGAGATGCACCCCAAATTTTGGGGTGGAAAATAGAGAAAAAATATTTTTTATAAGATGGGGGTCCATCTTATAGTCTGAATAGGTACAATATCTTACCTGGGGGGGCAGTGCAGCGAGGGTCACAACAGGCAGGGTCTCTCAGGAAGTCGGCGGCTGCAGCAGAAGAGGTCAGATGCTGTGGAGCCTGTGCCGGGCAGGGGCCTGTGTCTGGCTGAGGCCCTTAGCCTGGCCGGTTCCTGTGCGGAGGCCTCTGGCTGGGGCTGAGGAATCTGGCTGGGGCCTCTGGCTGGGGCTAAGGCCGAGGCCTCTGGCTGGAGTTGAGGCCAGGGACTCTGGTTGGGGCCAAGGCCGGGGCCTCTGGCTGGGGCCGAGGCCTCTGGCTGGGACTGGTGCCAAGGCCTCTGGCTTGGGCCAGGCCTCTTGCAGGGGCTGGGGCCGAGGCCACTTGCTGGGGCTGGGGCCGAGGCCTCTGGCTGGGGCCGAGGCCGGGGCCTCTAGTTGGGGCCGGGGTCTTGGGTTGGGGCCGGGGGATATACCGGGCTGCGGTCAGTGCCGGGCTGTGAGCGGCGAAGCAGTGCAGCCTGCGCAGGTTTCCAGTGTGCGCAGCCATCTTCCTAGAGCTGTGATCTACAGGAAAATGGCCGCCGGAGCTACCGGTCCGCGCATTCGCTGGCTCGGGCGGCCATTTTCCTTTAGATCACAGCTCTAGGAAGATGGCCGCGCAGAACGGAAACCTGCGCAGGCCGCACACCGCTCACAGTCCGACACTGGCCCCAGCCCCAGTACCGGCCAGGGACAGGTGTTGGTTCCAGCCGCTCACCTCTGCTGCCGCTGACGCTGCTACCACCACCGCGTTCCTGGAGGGCCCTGCAATCCCACTTTACCACCACCGCAGGTAACGTTCGGACCATAAGACGCACCCCCCATTTTCCTCCCAAATATTGGGGAAAAAAAGTGCATCTTTTGGTCCGAAAAATACGGTACTTCAGACACCGCTGAGCTAGCCCCAGTTCAGTCAAACAAAACTCCTACTGTCCATAGCAACCAGTAATACTTGCAGTTTTGTGCACACAGCCTGTGTAGACTCTTCTCAAAGAGTTTTTCTCTTCAAGACACATCCAGTCTGCTCAGCCTCCCCAGCAGAATGACTTAGATGAACACCTAGCCTGTTTAAATGCAGAGCTAGCCAGGTGTACTAATCAAAGCCTGCAGAGCTAGGATTTAAATAAGCCTAACTGGCATTGCTACAAGATATATATATGTACATTACATATACAGTACAGACCAAAAGTTTGGACACACCTTCTCATTTAAAGATTTTTCTGTATTTTCATGACTATGAAAATTGTACATTCACACTGAAGGCATCAAAACTATGAATTAACACATGTGGAATTATATACTTAACAAAAAAGTGTGAAACAACTGAAAATATGTCTTATATTCTAGGTTCTTCAAAGTAGCCACCTTTTGCTTTGATGACTGCTTTGCACACTCTTGGCATTCTCTTGATGAGCTTCAAGAGGAAGTCACCGGAAATGGTCTTCCAACAATCTTGAACGAGTTCCCAGAGATGCTTAGCACTTGTTGGCCCTTTTGCCTTCACTCTGCGGTCCAGCTCACCCCAAACCATCTCGAATGGGTTCAGGTCTGGTGACTGTGGAGGCCAGGTCATCTGGCGTAGCACCCCATCACTCTCCTTCTTGGTCAAATAGCCCTTACACAGCCTGGAGGTGTGTTTCGGGTCATTGTCCTGTTGAAAAATAAATGATGGTCCAACTAAACGCAAACCGGATGTAATAGCATGCCGCTGCAAGATGCTGTGGTAGCCATGCTGGTTCAGTATGCCTTCAATTTTGAATAAATCCCCAACAGTGTCACCAGCAAAGCACCCCCACACCATCACACCTCCTCCTCCATGCTTCACGGTGGGAACCAGGCATGTAGAGACCATCCGTTCACCTTTTCTGCGTCGCACAAAGACACGGTGGTTGGAACCAAAGATCTCAAATTTGGACTCATCAGACCAAAGCACAGATTTCCACTGGTCTAATGTCCATTCCTTGTGTTCTTTAGCCCAAACAAGTCTCTTCTGCTTGTTGCCTGTCCTTAGCAGTGGTTTCCTAGCAGCTATTTTACCATGAAGGCCTGCTGCACAAAGTCTCCTCTTAACAGTTGTTGTAGAGATGTGTGTGCTGCTAGAAGTCTGTGTGGCATTGACCTGGTCTCTAATCTGAGCTGCTGTTAACCTGCGATTTCTGAGGCTGGTGACTCGGATAAACTTATCCTCAGAAGCAGAGGTGACTCTTGGTCTTCCTTTCCTGGGGCGGTCCTCATGTGAGCCAGTTTCTTTGTAGCGCTTGATGGTTTTTGCAACTGCACTTGGGGACACTTTCGAAGTTTGCCCAATTTTTTGGACTGACTGACCTTCATTTCTTAAAGTAATGATGGCCACTCGTTTTTCTTTACTTAGCTGCTTTTTTCTTGCCATAATACAAATTCTAACAGTCTATTCAGTAGGACTATCTGCTGTGTATCCACCAGACTTCTGCACAACACAACTGATGGTCCCAACCCCATTTATAAGGCAAGAAATCCCACTTATTAAACCTGACAGGGCACACCTGTGAAGTGAAAACCATTTCCGGTGACTACCTCTTGAAGCTCATCAAGAGAATGCCAAGAGTGTGCAAAGCAGTCATCAAAGCAAAAGGTGGCTACTTTGAAGAACCTAGAATATAAGACATATTTTCAGTTGTTTCACACTTTTTTGTTAAGTATATAATTCCACATGTGTTAATTCATAGTTTTGATGCCTTCAGTGTGAATGTACAATTTTCATAGTCATGAAAATACAGGAAAATCTTTAAATGAGAAGGTGTGTCCAAACTTTTGGTCTGTACTGTATATATATATATATATATATATATATATATATATATATATATACACATACAGCTCTGGCAAAAATTAAGAGACCACTGCAAAATTTTCATTTTCTCTGATTTTTCTCTTTATAGGTATATTTGAGTAAAATGTACATTGTTGTTTTATTCTATAAACTACTGACAACATGTCTCCTAAATTCAAAGCTAAAAATTTTGTATTTATTTGCAGCAAATGAGAAATCGTCAAAATAATAAAAAAAGAAACAGTTCTTTCAGACCTCAAATAATGCAAAGAAAACAAGTTCTTATTCATTTAGAAACAACAATACCTATATTTTAACTCAGGAAGAGTTCAGAAATCAATATTTGGTGGAATAACCATGATTTTTACTCACAGCTTTCATGCGTCTTGGCATGCTTTCCACCAGTCTTTCACACTGCTTTTGGGTGACCTTATGCCACTCCTGGCACAAAAATTTAAGCAGTTCTTTGTTTGATGGCTTGTGACTATCCATCTTCCTCCTGATTACATTCCAGAGGTTTTCAATGGGGTTCAGGTCTGGAGATTGGGCTGGCCATGACAGGGTCTTAATGTGGTGTCCTTCATCCACACATTGACTGACCTAGTTGTGTGGCATGGGGCATTGTCCTGCTGGAAAAAACAGTCCTCAGAGTTGGGGAACATTGCCTGAGCAGAAGGAAGCAAGTGTTTTTCAAGGATAACCTTGTATGCGGCTTGATTCATACGTCCTTCGCAAAGATTAACCTGCCCAATTCCAACCTTGCTGAAGCATCCCCAGATCATCACCGATCCTCCACCAAATTTCACAGTGGGAGCAAGACACTGTGGCTTGTATGCCTCTCCAGGTCTCCGTCTAACCATTAGACGACCAGGTGTTGGGCAAAGCTGAAAATTAGACTCATCAGAGAAGATTACCTTACTCCAGTGCTCTGTGGTCCAATACTTATGGTCTTTGGCAAACTTCAGCTTGGCTCTCCTTTGCTTCTCATGGATGAAAGGCTTTTTTTTAGCTTTACATGACTTGAGGCCTCTAGGAGCCTGTTACGAGCTGTTCTTGCCGTGCACTTCACCCCAGCTGCCATTTGCCATTCCTTTTGTAGGTCACTTGATGTCATCCTGCGGTTGCTGAGTGACATTCGAATAAGATGACGGTCATCCCGGTCAGTGGAGAGTCGCTTTCGCCCTCTGCCGGTCTGTAGCTTTGTTGTCCCCAAGGTCAAGCAGCAATGTCTGCTGCTTGACCTTGTTGTAATTGACTGCCGTCTTCGAAATTTTAAGGATGGAGGCAACATGACGCTCACTGTATCCCTCTGCTAGTAAAGCCAGAATTGAGCCCTTCTTTTCCTCACTCAAGACTTTTCTTTTCAACTCCTTTGGCATGGTTAAAAGTTAACTTTTCATTCAAATTACTTTTGGGCTATTCCTAGCACTTGTTTTGCCATCCAGCTTGTCCTATTGCAAGAGGATTGTGAAGACCACAGCAGTGTTTTTTATATTTTTCCTCGTTACATAAGATTTGGTTTAGGTGATCAACTAATCAGAAGCACATTAAGTAGAATGGGATGTACTTTGGTTGGAGTTCAACTGACACTGGAATGGAATGGCTGTCAGACATGTAGAGATGGTGATTTTTAGAAAACTGTGCAGTGGTCTCTTAATTTTTGCCAGAGCAGTGTATATATATATATATATATATATATATATATATATATATATATATATATATATATCACTATATTATAAAACACATATCACTAAACCTGTAATAGTATGCAGTTTTTGCTCCCTGCACCACAATACCATAACATCTGGCCAAACCCAAACAAGTTCTTGGAAATAATTACATTGTTGAGAACTTTTGCTTGTTAGGTATACATTTTTAGACAATCTGCTGACTTCTTCCGACAACACAGGAGCATTTATAGGTCAAACGTAGGCAAAAAAAAAACAGAACTGTGCTCTATACTTTATTTCCATGTAGTGCTTAACATAGAACAGAATTTATGCTCACTCAGATATCAAGCTCCGTTCACATTACCATGTATGTAAGCACCTTTTTCCTATAGTGCACATTCATGTATGCTTTCCAAAACATGCAATCTGTAAATAAGACATATACTTTGTGGTATATGTTTGCTGACAATGAGAGTACACAAAAAGTTGCCTACAACCAGGCTAGGCATCTGGCATGTATATTTGGAGATTTTCCCTGTATATACACACTGTGATCAAAGCCTCAAAGGGGTATTGCCACTTGGGATAATTATGGAATATCTACAGGCATAACTGTTCGATAGTCATATAGCATGTTCTTTATAAGTCTGGTTTTAGATGACTTCGCTGTCAATCATATTGCAAGTAAAATGAACATAAAATAGAATTCTGGAGCAGTGATTTTTTTGCGCTCATAATAATGGGGTACTTCATATATAATGGGGTTACCAAAGAAATCTGCAACTTTAAGGCAAGGAGTGTGCTGTATGTTTCCATAAAACAACTAAAGCCATCACTATAAATGATCCTATAAATGATTTTATAGGTCTTTACTGAGCTCTATAAACAAGCATTTTATGCGGTGTCTAGTTTTCGGCCGATGACATGAAAGTAATTCCTTTTTTTTTAAATTGAATTGAAGTTGCTGTATAAGCTCTGCAGATAAATAACCTAAATAAGGAAATAAACACTAAACAGATATTATAAAATGTAACACTGAGCACTATTTTTAGCTTGGTTTCCGAGTAAAGATTATGCTTTAAACAAATGGCTTTGGTTCTCGCATTAGATTGGAATTTGTTACCAAACATACAGTATAGTTAGGAAACTTTTACATATAAATTTGAATATGAAGTTCCTAAAAAAATTAGATGACTCTTAGCTAAGGGTCAGCAATGTTTGCTTTCTTTATAAAACCTATTTTGTAATGTGTACATATAGCTCCATTAGCCATAATTGTTATACTAATAATACACTTTATTTTTATATCACCAACATAGGAAAAAAACAAAACAAAAAAAAGAGACAAAAGAGCAAAGGCCTAGTTCCGCTGGACAAGTAAATTTGTAGATGATTGATCCCAAATTCGACAACGAGAAGTGAATATGGTACCTTGTTACATCTCCATTCATCCATATGTTTTAATCTTTCCTAATGGTACAATCTTATTAATCTAAGGTAAACACAAAAGTATACAAAGGAGGTTTTCAGAAGCTCAAAGGATACATTTTTTAATGTGTTCCTGTCAAATGCTCATGATTCAGTTTTCAAAGACGCAAGATGTCCAACCAAAAAGAAGGATAAAACCACGTATTTTTATTTTTATTTTCAACAGCTTAAAATCCACATAGGGTGATCACTGTACATACAGAAAGCACATCAATACTCACACCTTTTGAACAAGCATAACATTTTTAACCCTTGTCACATAAATACATAAAGCTACACAAAAGTCCTTAGAGGTGAACTGAATGGGGTATTTTTATTGGGCTAAGGGTAAGGTCTCTGGTTAATATTATGACTTGAGTTTTTACAGTAGATCTACTGGCAGAAGCTACCTAGCCACACTTTACTCTCTTCCCTGCATTGGAGATTCCCAATCCCCTCTACTAACCAAAGATTACATGATTATTCCCAATCCATGGAATAATGGATAACTTTCTGGCCACTGGGGGTCCCAGCGATTCTGAGATCAGGGCTTTAGAATGCGTTCTGCACCGTGAGCTGAATGTAGAATGGTCTCCACTAGTGATGAGCGAGCATGCTCGTTACTCGAGATTTACGAGCATGCTCGGGTGTTTTCTGAGTATCTTCTGCATGCGGGTGTTATGTTTTAGTCACTCCGTGCTCATGATTTGCGACTGTTTGACAGCTTTAATACATGTGAGGAATGCCTGTTTCTTAGGCATTCATCACATGTATTAAACCTGTCAAACAGTCACAAATCATGCGCAGAGTGACTGAAACATAACACCTGAGCAATCTGAAGACAATCAAATAAGGGTTAACAGAACATACTCACTCATCACTAGTCTCCACTCCATTTATTGTCTATAGGACTGCCAAGTGCAAGGCTCAGCTAGTCTCTTAATAGACAGTGAATGGAGTGGAGACCATGTATGCACGCCTCAGCTCCATTCAGGATATTATTCAAGAGCCCCATTCTTGAGGCTCTAAGACTCCAATCTCAGGATCGTTGGGAATCCCAGTGGTCAGACCCTCAGCGATCAGTAATAAACACGTGGTCAAAATTGTTGGTACCCCTCGTTTAATGAAAGGAAAACCCACAATGGTCACAGAAATAACTTGAATCTGACAAAAGTAATAATAAATTAAAAATATATGAAAATGAACAAATGAAAGTCAGTCATTGCTTTTCAACCCTGCTTCCACAGAATTTAAAAAAAAAATGAAACTCATGAAATAGGCCTGGACAGAAATGATGGTACTCTTAACTTAATATTTTGTTGAACAACCTTTTGAGGCAATCACTGCAATCAAACGATTCCTGTAACTGTCAATGAGACTTCTGCACCTCTCGACAGGTATTTTGGCCCACTCCTCATGAGCAAACTGCTCCAGTTGTCTCGTGTTTGAAGGTTGCCTTTTCCAGACATCATGTTTCAGCTCTTTCCAAAGATGCTCAATAGGATTTAGGTCAGGGCTCATAGAAGGCCACTTCAGAAGAGTCCAATGTTTCCTCTTAGCCATTCTTGGGTGTTTTTAGCTGTGTGTTTTGGGTCATTATCCTGTTGCAAGATCCATGAACTGTGACTGAGACCAAGCTTTCTGACACTGGGCAGCACATTTCTCTCTAGAATCCCTTGATAGTCTTGAGATTTCATTGTACCCTGCACAGATTCAAGACACCCTGTGCCAGGTGCAGCAAAGCAGCCCCAGAACATAACAGAGCCTCCACCATGTTTCACAGTAGAGACAGTGTTCTTTTCTTGATATGCTTCATTTTTCCATCTGTGAACATAGAGCTGATGTGCCTTGCCAAAAACTTCCATTTTAGTCTCATCTGTCCATAGGACATTCTCCCAGAAGCTTTGTGGCTTGTCAACATGTAGTTTGGCAAATTCCAGTCTGGCTTTTTTATGATTTTTTTTCAACAATGGTGTTCTCCTTGGTCATCTCCCATGAAGTCCACTTTGGATCAAACAACGACAGATGGTCCGATATGACACTGATGTTCCTTGAGTTTGAAGTTCACCTTTAATCTCTTTAGAAGTTATCCTGGGCTCTTTTGTTACCATTTGTATTATCCGTCTCTTTGATTTGTCATCAATTTTCCTCCTGCGGCCACTTCCAGGGAGGTTGGCTACAGTCCCATGGTTCTTAAATTTCTGAATAATATGTGCAACTGTAGTCACAGGAACATCAAGCTGCTTGGAGATGGTCTTATAACCTTTACCTTTAACATGCTTGTGTATAATTTTCTTTCTAATCTCCTCAGACAACTCTTTCCTTTGCTTCCTCTGGTCCACGTTGAGTGTGGTACACACCATGTCACCAAACAGCACAGTGAGCATCTGTAGCCCTATATACAGGCCCACAGACTGATTACAAGATTGTAGACACCTGTGATGCTAATTAGTGGACACAACTTGATTTAACATGTCCCTTTTGTCACATTATTTTCAGGGGTACCATCATTTCTGTCCAGGCCTATTTCATGAGTTTAATTTTTTTTAAAAATCTGTGGACGCAGGGTTGAAAAGCAATGTCTGACTTTCATTTGTTAATTTTCATAGATTTTTAATTTATTATTACTTTTGTCAGATTCAAGTTATTTCTGTGACGTTTGTGGGATTTTCTTTCATTAAACGAGGGGTACCAACAATTTTGACCACGTGTGTATATTCCCTAATCCAATGGATAGGTGAGAACTTGTTTT
Organism: Phyllobates terribilis; assembly: GCF_046119375.1. Lineage (NCBI taxonomy): Eukaryota > Metazoa > Chordata > Amphibia > Anura > Dendrobatidae > Phyllobates > Phyllobates terribilis. The sequence goes on from NW_027362762.1 coordinate 796,983,493, forward strand.
TTGGGGGGCAAATAATCCCTTAACGCAAAGATTAAACATGTTTACACCATAGAGCACCTTAAAGTACAGCTGAGGGACAGAATTATATTGTTTGATAATACCTAGTCTTTGAGTAAGCTTGGCAGATGCTCATTGCTGGTGCATTATAACCTGCCAATATACACTGTGTTATCTGACTGTCAAAAATGCATTTTCTGCACCAAGTCCCTTAATCACTACCACCTTTTTTCTTAATAACTATGGTCGGTGAGTGTTAGACCATTTGGTGAGACGTGGTTAGACTGTTCAACTTTCATCTTTGAGTTTATTGTCTTTATTTTACATGTCTTTATGTTGAAAATTGCTGTATTTTTACTAATGATTCAAGATGGCAATACATTATATTAATATCAGCAGAAAACACCGATTTCAGCAAGACTGGCTGATTTTAAATTTTGGATGGAAACCTCCCAATCTTCCCAGCGTGATGGAGAAGAGAAGGATCAGGCAGCTGGATTTCAACATGCCTGATCCTTTGTTTGCCAGTAGAGATACTCTGCCACCAGAGATCTTTGGCAGCAGCTCTTTCTCTTCTCCTCATTCAGTACACGTGCACAGAATTGCCGGAAGGAGCAGTCCATCATCTTTTTGAGCCAGCAGAGATCAGTGCCGGCAACTATCTGCCTGATATTTTTTAGGCCATAAAAAAAAATTAAATAGTCACAGATAAGCTCTTTAAAGTGCTTGGCTACTTAGTCAACTATCATTTGACCAATTCTGCAATCGCACATACCCTTGAGGTCACAGCCTATTATTGTTACTGCACTTGATTAACAATATCAACATCAAACATTGTGAAATCATGGAAAGGCATGCTAAGAATTATAAATATCCATGTAAAATCTCAATAGGTATCAGCTTGCCATACAGCACCGTAATGTCTGAAATCATATACATATGGTTTATTAGCCTTTAAATAAAACATTTGCCTTCTGGGATCGTCTTCATTTGCATTCACCATGAGACTAACCTGTAAACTTTAATTAAGAAGACTTCAATTTGTTTCATTTCCACACTATATTATGTGCTTATGTTCTACGTTATCACTTCACTTAAGAGGCAGGAGTGGAAATATAACGAGCGGCAGACCTTCAAATATGACTCTTAAATGGAAGCAAAATATATCTGCCAGCTAGAAGATCAATTCTCTTTTAGGAGCCAAATAGCAGAACATTATGGATTGTAATGCTGTGCTGCTATGAAAAAGTAGAAATGTTACAATAATGTATATTGTATTTTAATCTTGTACTTCTGTAGATACTTTATAGCACAAAGATTAAATGTTCCAGGATAGATAAAATTCATGCTGTAAAACTCTTGCCATTGAACTTTAAGGGATTTTCCACTTTTAGGAAAGTGGACCCTAAATGCTCTAAAATAAACCCAGCGGGTACTAACCCTTCCCATATCTGGAGAAACTTCCCTGCTGCTGCTCGGGTCTCGCTGTTGTGACTGCAGCCATGGCATCATGTGAAGAGCGCGCATCACCTTTGTAGCTAATCACTGCGATCAGTGGTTGTACTGATGTAGACGGCACAAGCCATCGAGCTCAGTGATTGGCTACAACGGTAATGTGCACAGCAGAGGTGATGTCACTGCTGCAGCCAAAATCCCAAGACCTGAGCAGCAATGGTGACCTGGGGAGGGAGAGTACCTGCTGTGTTTGTCACTCTAGTATTCTAGCACATTTGGGGTCCACTTTCCTGAAAGTGGAAAACTCCTTTAAATGAAAAGACTGAAAGCCTGCAGCATCTCTACCCTGGCAGCCGAGTTGTACAGAATGTTTGACAAAGCCTTAGCCTAAGGCTGAATCCATTGGCTGCAGTTTACGTTTATGTTTCGTTTTTTGGTTTGTAGTTTTGTGCAGCCCCAGGGAATGAAAAAAGATAATGTCTTAGTTAAAGTACCACTCCGGCGGTAAAATAAATAAAAATCACTAATATCTTGGACTTAACAAAATTTAACTCATTAGGTGCTAAATACTTTGATTGCAAATATCTCTGCAAGAGAGGCAAAAAAAAAAATGTTTTACTTTGCTCAGCAGCCGCTATTACTTTGCGTGTCCAGTTTAACATGAAAAGTTTGGTGAGAGGTCAGGTTTAACAATCTTCAAGAGTATCTTATGTCTTAGATTTACAACCAGACCGATGTTAAACACTTTTTACAAGGGGCAATTTTCATGTAAATATTGCACCATTTCAGTTATTGTACAGTTTATACATGCTTTGGTTATTCCAGTTTCCTCCCACACTCCAAAGACATACTGATAGGGAATCTAGATTGTGAGCCCCATTGGGGACAGTGATGATAATGTATGTAAAGCGCTGTGGAATTAATGGTGCTATATACAGTACAGACCAAAAGTTTGGACACACCTTCTCATTTAAAGATTTTTCTATATTTTCATATCTATGAAAATTGTACATTCACACTGAAGGCATCAAAACTATGAATTAACACATGTGGAATTATATACTTAACAAAAAAGTGTGAAACAACTGAAAATATGTCTTATATTCTAGGTTCTTCAAAGTAGCCACCTTTTGCTTTGATGACTGATTTGCACTCTTGGCATTCTCTTGATGAGCTTCAAGAGGTAGTCACCGGAAATGGTCTTCCAACAATCTTGAAGGAGTTCCCAGAGATGCTTAGCACTTGTTTACCCTTTTGCCTTCACTCTGCGGTCCAGCTCACCCCAAACTATCTCAATTGGGTTCAGGTCTGGTGACTGTGGAGGCCAGGTCATCTGGCGTAGCACCCCATCACTCTCCTCCTTGGTCAAATAGCCCTTACACAGCCTGGAGGTGTGTTTGGGGTCATTGTCCTGTTGAAAAATAAATGATGGTCCAACTAAACGCAAACCGGATGGAATAGCATGCCGCTGCAAGATGCTGTGGTAGCCATGCTGGTTCAGTATGCCTTCAATTTTGAATAAATCCCCAACAGTGTCACCAGCAAAGCACCCCCACATCATCACACCTCCTCCTCCATGCTTCACGGTGGGAACTAGGCATGTAGAGTCCATCCGTTCACCTTTTCTGCATCTCACAAAGACAAGGTGGTTGGAACCAAAGATCTCAAATTTGGACTCATCAGACCAAAGCACAGATTTCCACTGGTCTAATGTCCATTCCTTGTGTTCTTTAGCCCAAACAAGTCTCTTATGCTTGTTGCCTGTCCTTAGCAGTGGTTTCCTAGCAGTTATTTTACCATGAAGGCCTGCTGCACAAAGTCTCCTCTTAACAGTTGTTGAAGAGATGTGTCTGCTGCTAGAACTCTGTGTGGCATTGACCTGGTCTCTAATCTGAGCTGCTGTTAACCTGCGATTTCTGAGGCTGGTGACTCGGATAAACTTATCCTCAGAAGCAGAGGTGACTCTTGGTCTTCCTTTTTCCTTTCCTGGGGCTTCAAAAGTTTGGAAATTTCAAGACTGCTGCATCCCTCTGCAAGACATCTCACAATTTTGGACTTTTCAGAGCCCGTCAAATCTCTCTTCTGACCCATTTTGACAAAGGAAAGGAAGTTGCCTAATAATTAAGCACACCTTATATAGGGTGTTGATGTCATTAGTCAACACCCCTCCTCATTACAGAGATGCACATCACCAGATTTACTTAATTGGTAGTTGGCTCTCAAGTCTATGCAGCTTGGAGTAGGACAACATGTATAAAAAGTATCGAAGTGATCAAAATACGCATTTGCCTAATAATTCTGCACACAGTGTAATGTTATTGTTACATGTAAATGCATGTCTTTCCAATTATTATCATTGATCAGCCCTCATTTTTGCAAATCTATTTTTATGCATCAAGGACCATTTATTAAATCCTACTGGTCTTCACACTGCTTGATGCGTATGTAATGTTTTTTTTCTAACCACCAATGAACAATCACAGGCTTGAATAAAAATTGTTGCCAAGTATGTCATTACAATCACTCACTGCCCGCTGCTCCAAGTGGTAGTCACACTTCCCAATCATGCCTTAATAATAATGGTTTTCATGGCAGCGCTATTGATCAAAATTGATGTTGATCATAAAGTGCAGATTTTCTCGTGATGCGTCATTAACCACTTTTATCAGAGTTCTATTTTTATGTTAATATATTTATAAATGATTATAAATAAACTATTTGTTGTTGTTTTTTTGTTTTCTATAGGGTTTATATAGATTTTTCTGAATATTGCTACTATGGTTGACTGTCCACACTCTATCCCTGAAATCTGTTATTGTTTCCTGTATATGTGGTTGGAATTTTAATATAATAGGTAAGTACATTTTCGCAGGTTTTCAGTAACCTGTAAGAGTAAGGGCTCATTCACACATCAGTTTTTTACAACCGCGTGCCTTCCATGTTTTTGACGGATAGCACTCATACCTGTTATAGTATTTGGAGCCAGTCACAATTTAGTGATTTTTTTGTGGACCGAGTTTTTGTTCAAAATCGCGGGGACATGTCCAATATTGATCTGAGTGTTTGATCAAACTTGGCAATGAAAGTCTGTGGGTCCGTGAAAAGAAATCGGACAGCAGTCTGGTGTCATATTTGTGAAGTCCATGAAAAAAACTGATGAAAATCTGATGAAACGCGGTCCGTTTTTCTCGGATGTTAAAGGAAGGGACGTTTCAATAAGGCCTGAGGGCTCATTCAGACTTCAGTTGTACATTTGCTATCTCTGTTTTTCACAGTCTTTGGGGTAGTTCACATGTCTGACGTTTTCCCCGGAATGAGTGGTCCACACGAAAGCATGTAGACTTGGCCGATATTGTTGAGAGTGTTGGATCAAACTTGTCAATGTAAGTCTATGGAACCATGAAAAAATTGTACCGTACTCCGATGCCATCCATGTACTGTCCATTTTTCACTGACTGGTAGCAGAAGCTCGAGAAACCCATACCAAATCTGCTCCACTGACCAAACTCTGATAACACTCTGTTCAAAAATGCTGATGAAACTGGACTGTTTATTTTTGCAAAAATCAGCAATGTCTGAATGAGCCCTAAGACAACAATTACAATAGCAATCTGACATTCCATTTTTAGGAACAGACAAATGGAATTAATGGAAAAAACCTCTGTAGCATAGCTTATACAAATAGAAGCAGGGGGTCTTATTGTATATTACGTGGTCGGTGCGAGTTCTGTTTCAGTTTTTAGAACAGAAAAAAAGTTCTGAATGATGCGCTTTTTATTCCATTTTTAAAATTGGCACATATCGGAACCAGCACAGACCCCAAAATAACCAATGGGGTCCCTCTGTCTCCATTTACATCAGTTATGAGACTGAGCAGTTTTTACATTAAATACAGAGCAGACAAACAGAATGTCAAAATACAAGTGTGAACGTAGCCTTAAGAGATCATGTTGTGAATCTGTGATAAATGTACAACCTGCTTTAGGAAGAGTAGAATCAGTAGCCGTTTTATTTCAAAAGGAATGTAGAATGAGTAAATGATTTGATCATGGCAAAAAATGAATGTTTTCTCTTATAGCTGCTCAGTTTTTATTTCTATTAGTTGCTGTGTATGATAGATGACTATGGATGTGGATTACTGACAGCAAACTGATTAGAACACAAAGAAAACGGATTTCAGCAATCACAGAAAATGTTCCTAAGATATAGAATATGAAGCATTTTCATTCTCAGTTTTATGTAGAAAGACAATGAAGGACACATTTCAATAGTGTGATCATGGCTTTCTTTCAAACTCGCCAGGTAAATCTAGCCTCATTTATTTGAGTTGTGCAAGAAAATGTAAAAGTTGTGCTATTGGTGACCATCATGTTTACCATACATGACTTGTGGGAGGCGCATGACGTTTTTAATTTGCAGCCTTGTGACGAGGACTGAGCAGGCAGCGAGGTGTCCGATCACCCACTGCCATGTCGATTACATGCTACAAGATATACAAGATTTTTCAGTACTATTGTATATCTAATACAGGACAAATACGTATTTTTTGTTATATGATAGAAGATATTGTTTCCTCCATTTCTGGTCTAGCTGGTAGTTGTAGTTGTGAATGGCTCCCCTAATTCTAGTATTACACGGTAGTTGTTACTGTAAAGAATATGGCAACATTTTGTAAGGTTTACATATACATTTTTTAGGTATCTTTGTGAAAAGTAGCTTTTTTCCCACAATTTTTTTCTAAACACCAGAAAAAAATGTCCGTTATGGGACCAAAAACATATAAAAAAAAAAACATAAAAATAAACTAAGTACATTTTTGTAGCATTTTTTTTTTATTTTTTTTAAAGTGGACTATGGCTACGTTCTCACAATAAGTTTTTGTGGGCATTTGTTAAATGTGTTTTTTTTCTTTTATACTGCAGTTTTATTTCTTTTTTGGTATGTCATGTTTTAACTAAAGCATGAACGTGGAGGTAACACACTTTAGGATATGTCTTTACTACGTATTCAGTGGGATTGCAAACCTTAGGCGGGCAGGACAGTTTTACAACACTACTGGTAATATAAATTTTTGGCATAAATAGTCAAATATTAACATACAATCAAATAACTGATCGGTGCCACCATTATGAGATGGGCTGAGATAGAGAAATAGACATATCTACATTCCTTCTATTTCTTTTTCATAAAGACCCAATAGATCAGATCTGCATCTATGTCAAAAACTGGGCAAGCGCAGTTGGGCCGTGTTCACATTGCGTTTCTGAAGGGTTTTTGAAAGTTCCACCTGAATTTTCCAAAAAATTGGATTCAGACAAACCCCAGAAGGGGCTATAGGCTGCAATGACTCAAAAGTAGCAGACAATCACACCGTTGGGGGTTAATTCTAATCCCATTTTTAAATCTGTGCATTGGCTAATGAAATGTGCATACATCAGCTTAAAGGGGTTGTCCACGACACGGATAACCCCTTCTCAATTACTATACTCCCCCATGTAAAATAAAAATAGCCTGTACTTACCTTCAGGGCCAGCGCCCTTCCAGCGATGTCGGTTCTGGATCTTCTGGGGCTTGCATGATTTTATTATGTTACATGAACCCTGCAGCCAATCATTGGCCGCTAGTGGACAACCACTTTAAGTTAACTGATCTAATAAAGAAGAATTAAAGAAAAAGACAACTCCCCAGTGATTATATCCATAAAAATACAACTTTAGAAAAATAAATATAATGGTAAAGAGAAATCCACAATTCAGAACAGAGGACCAGCTGTTATCCTTTCATATTTGGAAACTGGGACTTAAAGATATATATATATATATATATATATATATATATATATATATATATATATTTGTTTTTAAGTTCGAAGGTGCTTTTTCATATTTGCAATTTTGTGCCTATTTTTTTTTTTAAGTCAAAATGAGGAGAGGATTAAAAAAAGAGAAGTAGAATATTTCCCATTTACCTCCTTTCCCTTTACAACCCAATGCTGACAATTGCTTCAAACAGTATATCAAGCAGCAATGAGAAAAAGCCCCAAAGAGCCTATTGGAAAATGGAAGACTGCAATGAAAGCTCTCTTTTCCCACAGTTTCACACTAGTAGAGGGCCCCACAGCAGCAAATGTTATGGATATTATGGTAAAATCATTACGACTCACGTGAGAGCTCAGTGTTTTCCTATATGAAGAAAAGTTGGATGACACTTGAAAAAAATCCTCATAGGGAAATGCTAGCTAGAGTCTCAGACTTAATCACCTAAACAGATCCCAATAAAAAAAGCAAGAGATAAAAAAACATGATTTGAAAACATACAAGAATTTTAAAGTCGTTTTCTTTAACATGACTGATGAAGTGAATGGGAGCTGAGCTACAGTACCTGGGAACGGGCACTACACACGGTATGGGGGCATGCTGATCCAGCTCCGTACAACTGTGCACATCCGGCACCGAGTGGCTGCAGACAGCTGATCGGTGGGGGTATTGTGTGTTGAATCCCCATTGATCTGCTACTGATTACAAGTCCTAAAGCCAGCCCTACACATTAGATGGCTGTCGGCCGAATGATGTTTTGGCCGACTGTTTGGCTGACAGCATCTCAGCCCACTCTCTCATACACAGGAGTGCGTGTTCAGTCGAGGGTTCCTGTGTTCTCTATGAGAAAGCTGTTGTCTGACATGTCCGCAAGCGGATTGTCTCCGAGAAAATAATATGATTGGCTATCTGAAATCAGACATGCGCGATTGTCATTTCCTCCAACAATCAGGCGGCCGGCACCCCCACACACATTAGACTGTTGGCCAAACCCATGGATATCGGCGCATTCGGCAGACATTAGTCTAATGTATATGGAGGTCTTAAAGATAGGCCATTGATATCTTATGCTGGGTTTTGACATTATGATTGGGATTCAGCTACATACAAGCTGATCCGCGGTAATTTAACAGCCTGTTTAGATAGGCATACCATAATTCCATGTGCATCATTTAAGGGGTCGTTCGGTCATAAATTACAAGTCTGCAGTCACTCTATGTGACTGAAGACTTGTGAATCCTCACATCACTATGTAAGGAGATGGACATACTGCTTGCGTTCCTCCTTGAAGAAACAAGTTTAGTGTTGTAATATGTTATGTAAAGTGTGACTTGTGATACAGAGTGACTGCAGACTTGTAGATTTAGACCGGAAAACACCTTTAATATGACTGTTCTGTGAGCATAAAATATCATGTTATTGGCAACACATATCCCGTTTACATGGGCCGATGTACTGCTTAAAAATCATTGCAAATGATGAATGAGTGATTTGCTCGTTCGTTGAGTGTTAGGTGTTTTTCCTCTGAAAGCATGTTCCTGATTATTAACCCATCTGAATGGGCCTTGAGTCCTGGAAAAACCCCTTTAAATCACTCTCCTGGGAGATCAGTGCTAGGATTTAGTTTATAATGATGTTTGGCCTTTTAATTCTGCTTTTTTGCTATTGGATTATTGGTTCTCATCATCACAATATTCCTTTACTATTAGCAAATAATCAGTTTCTACCTCTGGAGGATTTCTCACTACAAAAAAAAACAGGGATTGCTTTTAATTGGTTGCATTGGCCCATTATAGATAAGAGCGGTCTGTTCTAAATAATAACAGAGGTACCGCCATATACGTAGTATTAAAGGATATTCACATGACGCAGATCTGTTGCAGAATTTTCTGTGACAGATAATCAGTTGTATTTATCTGAATGTGTTCATTCCAGCAGCAAGTACATAGATTCCTACACACGTCTGCAAAAGGAGAGGAACTGAAACCTGGCCTTCTGTCTATTTTATAGACTGTATATCAGACATTGAAACTTGATTTTCACCTAATGGAGACTTGTTCCTTTTTCATAATGACTAAGCTACAGCTAGCAACGTAAGGCCTCGTGCAGACATCCGTGCCAATCGGTCCGAGCATGGACCGCCACTGCACGGACTGGCCGCGGATCTCCCGACCTGATCATGAGAGCTTCATATATCTCTATGAGGTGGTCAGGAGACCTGCAGCCAGGCCGTGCATTGCAGTCTGACATCGGACCAAATCCACGGAGGTCTGAATGATCCTTAAGGAAGCACTCCAAAAGTTTTTTATTGCACATATAATCCTTGCTCAGCATCAATATTCCCAATGTTTATTTCTTCCATTACACCTCAGTTACATTCATATATTTCCTGCTTCATTATAGGAAGGTGGGTTATGTCTGACAACCAGTCCAGTACCTGCACTAATGTGTAGACAGGGTGTCAGCATCTTAATTCCTGTGAACTACAGGGTGACATCATCATTGATCAAATCCCTCCTGGCAACTGTCAGCCTCCTCGCTTCCCCAGCCAGCTCCACCCTCCTTGTCCCTCACTATGTCTTTATTACCAGCTAAAGATATGGCTGAAAACTTATGTTAAGGCCTATAAAAGACAACGGCTTTTTTTTGCCCATAATGACCAATCATAAAGCAGCTTTCATTTTGTATTCTGCTCTGGTAAAATGAAATCTGTGCTGTGATTGGTTACTTTGTGTCAGACAGTTTTATATAGCTGGCTCAATATTTCTGCTTTATATAAGAGAGCAGTGATATAGCCATAGCTTCCAACTATGACAGATAGGAACCAGGGACATATAATGTAGCATGCTGCAGCAGTGTTTATTTCACACTAAGCCATTTCCCTAATCTCGCCCAATCCTTTAAATGCGTCCATATTGAAAAAGTGCTTTCACGTCCCCTACAGATAGTATGATGGCCACAGTGTCCGCCACATTCAGTATGAAGGGCGTGGCCTCGCTATATACATTAGTAATGGCGAGGTCGCGCCCTCTAGTCGGCCACACCCACTGGACGGCCACGTACAAGTGTATAGTGTGAGGCCACACCCACTGAATGGGCTCTGGCCGGGAGTATGTATAACGCATACATACCCTCCAGTCCCAGCTCAGAAACCGGAGTGCGTGCGCTGGGGGGATTCATAGGTCTGCAGTCACACAGAGTGACTGCAGATTTATTGATTTGGACTGGACAAACCCTTTAAGCATTCAAGACACATCCACAGATCATTGGAGAGGAACAATCCAGGAATACACTACGTGACAATCAAAACCTCCTTAGCCCTGTGTATTCTGCCTCCTGGCTGATTCCTATGGATTATGTGTTTATAGCCCCTTCCTGCAATGGACTGGTGTTTGCATGGGAGCTGTAGTCCTGTAGTGTTAATCTCCTGCCAATAAAACACTTATTGTACTGAAACAACAGCACACAGCCTAATAAGTGACACATCGCTGAAATCAGTGTTTCAGCCCCTATCATGCTGCCCTTATATTACATAGCAAAAAAAAAAACGCTGACGGATTCTCTTTAAATAGAGACTGTGTTGGATCCTGACCTGTATAAAGGGAAGTTAGGAGCAGCTGTCGTCTCAAAGCTTCTCCATTCCTTCATATAACATAGTGAACGCTGGGTGATTCCTACTGCTCATCACAATGGAAAAAGGTTATCACGATGTGTCCCTCCCCCTTGTCTGATTTCTTTCCTTTCTATGCATTTTGCTAGAACTGTTTATTCCCTACTCTTCATCTGTCTCTACACCCTCCATGCACAAGATAACTGAACTCGAGTATTGCACTTAAACATACTGGCTGATGACCGGATCATGCAGCTTTATATGAAAATCCCTATTTATTATAATTGTCAGACCTGAAATAACAAGCACTTTTCACCTATTGTGTCCCCCCATTTCCTTGTAGAATGTAAGCTTGCAAGCAGGGACCTCACTCCTAATGTAACTGTTTAAGCTGTCCTTAAATTGTATTGAATTTATTGTCTGTACATGTCCGCGCTTAATTGTAAAGTGCTGCAGATTTTGTTGGCGCTATAGAAATAAAATGATTATTATTATTATTCCATTTTCTGGTTTCTAGGACTAGATACACCATACAATGTAGGAGTGTTCTACAATTTACTTACACAATGACCCGTCATGAACACGTAGAGGTTAGCAAAGAATAATGACCCATTTAGCCAAGCCTGCAGTTGTTGAGCATGCATTCGTAGGCCAGCTTGTTCCCAATTATTGATCCATCTGAACAGGGCAGCAATTACCCATCGAACAAGCAATATGCTCGTTTATGGGGTGCGTTGATTTTCATGCATGCATCGTTCTATCCCTATCATGCTCATCGATCTGTACAATATGGCCAGGAAAAGACCTCCGCCTGTATATAGCCGATTGGCGGACGTTTATAGGCCTGGACTGGCCTCTCTGACTGAACCATAAGTAAAGTGAGTGGCGGACATACCTGAGCTATACAGACTTTTAGGTTGGTCACTATCGGCTCATAGTACAATTACAGTGTTAGGCTTTGCTCACATTGCATTAATGGCCCCGTTTAAAGTATACGAGTATATACACTCTCGATTTATACATTAAATGGAGGCGGTGAAGGGACAGCCTTATGTTTCACCTATTGGCTAAAATGAAATCTGTTAATTGGATACATCATAGGATAAATCTGAAATGAAGGGTCTATAAATGACGACTATCACAGTATGGTGTTTGTCACAGGCATCTATCACACAGGGAATAATTTGCCAAGCGTTTATCAGGTGCATAAGGAAAAGCAATGGAGAAGCTCATACCATGGTGTGACACCCAAACACCACTTTGACGGATACGTTATATTAGAGGGTCCTGTGTATGAAACATTGTACTATACACGTACCAATCCAATGAACCCTCTTCTGGCCTTGGTTGGGCAATGTACCCCTACAGACATACTGTAACGGGTCTGGGAGGCGGAACCTCTGAGCAACTATACAAGGGGGCGGCCCTTGTAAGGAAGCGGGTGGCGCCCAGGGAAGACGGGCAGGTAGTCACGGCAAGTGACAGGGACAGTCTCTGGGTAAACGGGCAGGTGGTCACGGCAAGTGACCGGGACAGTCTCTGGGTAAACGGGTAGGTGGTCACGGCAAGTGACCGGGACAGTCTCTGGGTAAACGGGCAGGTGGTCACGGCAAATGACCGGGACAGTCTCTTGACAGGCGGGTGATCACGGCAAGTGACGGCAGAGCCTCCAGGTAGGCAAGCAGGCTGGTAGCAGGTGGACGCTCCCAGGTGAGCGGGCAAGAGTCTCTGGACAGGCAGGTGGTCACAGCACGTGACGGCAGGGCCTCCAGGTAGGCTAACAGGCAGGTAGCAGATGAGCGCTCACAGGTGAGCGGGCAAGAGTCACTGGACAGGCAGGTGGTCACAGCCCGTGACGGCGGAGCCTCCAGGTAGGCTAGCAGACAGGTAGCAGGTGAGCGCTCCCAGGTGAGCGGGCAAGAGTCTCTGGACAGGCTGGTGGTCACAGCACGTGACGGCGGAGCCTCCAGGTAGGCTAGCAGACAGGTAGCAGGTGAGCGCTCCCAGGTGAGCGGGCAAGAGTCTCTGGACAGGCTGGTGGTCACAGCACGTGACGGCGGAGCCTCCAGGTAGGCTAGCAGGCAGGCAGCAGATGTGCGCTCCCAGGTGAGCGGGCAGACGGATCCATAGACAGACTGGCAGGGCTGGTAGGCAGACTGTCGGACCGCAGGAATAGAAGCAGGTTGACACGAGACAGGCAGGTATCAGACAGGAAACTGGCAGGTAACTGGCAGGTAACTGGAAACGGGACCTGAGGGCTGAAGCAGAGTGATGAACTGTGCTACAACATTGCTCGGGCACCTCCATCTTGGAGGAGGTGCCTTATATATGGTGAAGTCCTCCGGCCATTGGCCGGGGACTCCTTAGGACGGCGCGCGCGGCCCCTTTAAGAGAGGGGGAGCGCGCGCGCGCCCTAAGCACTGTGGCCAGGAAGGAGCGCGCGCTGCTAGCAGAGCGGGAGGAAGATGCCGGGCACGGAGCGGAGAGGTGAGGGGAACAGCGTCCCTGCCTAACAGGAGGCAGGGACGCCGACGCTACACATATCTAGCGGGAGCTGTCATGGAGTGATTCTAGTGCACATGGAAAAAGAGTGTACAAAGTTGTGTATGGAGCCAGTCACTTCTGTGATATGCAGACATGATTGTACCCATTATTACAATGGCTATCTGATCACAGCCTAACTCCTATAGAAGTGAATGAGAGCTATGGAGAATAGCGTGGTTTCCCAAAGCTCCGACCACTTGTACCCGAAGCACAGAGACAGATATTCCTGCCTCTCGGATGGAATAGAACACGTTTGGTGAATGTATCCACTATGTTGAATTCCAAAAAATGTAAAAAAAAAACTGTATTTATTAATTTTACTCACTTATATAGCGCCATTAATTCCCCAGCGCTTTACAGACATCATCAGCACTGTCAGGATGGGGGCTCACAATCCAAATTCCCTGTATGTCTTTGGAGTGTGAGAGGAAACTGGAGAACCCGGAGGAAACCCACGGAAAGACAGGGAGAACATACAAACTCCTTGCAGATGTTGTAATTCGAACCCAAAACCCCAGCGTTGCAAACCAACAGTGCTAACCACTAGGGATGAGAGGACCTGTGGAAGTTCTGGTTCTGGTACCCAACCAAACTTTATGTCCAAAGTTCGGTTCAGGTACGAGAACTTTACCCGAACTAGAACATGAACCCCAACCCATTGAAATGTACAGGGACTCGAACTTCAGAGCTGGAAAATTCTCCGTGTAGGATAACGTTCAATAACCAAAATGCACCACAGTGTAATATGACACACAGACATCTGTTTAAAGGGTTATTCCAATCTTCATAGGTGTTCAGATAAAAACAAGCATTTTTGCAATTTATTGCTTATTAAAATTTGCCTAGGAGCCCGACCACTGCTGCTGTCTAGGCGCTAAACCTGGTTGGTTTTAGGAGGTAACAGCGAGCTCCAGGGATGCTGGCCAGCTTCAGAATAGTGCTAACATGCTCAATAGAAAAGGTGGGCACTTCATAGTCAGACTCCAAAGCAACAAGCTGGAAACAAAAGAAAGGTGTTAAAGCACCACTCCAGAGGGGTTTTTTTTATTTCAGCGGGGTGGTGCTAGTAATGTAAGTTCCCTGCCCGTAATATTATACCTAGCAGCTTCCGTCTTAATCTGTTATCGGCGCCGCTCCAGTCCATCTCCAGAAGTTTGTGACCCACTGAATCACTCCAGTATTTAAGTTACAACTCAATGTAAGTCTATGAGAGCCAGAACGAGGCCAGAACAAGGCTAATATAGACTTACATTGAGAGCTTGTGACCGCTACCTCTCACTTCTTGTCAGTCAGAAGTTGCAGCCACAAGGTGGTGGATCGGGACTGTAGCGGCGCAGGAAAAAGCTAAAGACAGCGACTAGTAAGTATAATACTGAGGTCAGTGAACTTAGCTTAGTAGCACCACTCCTGCGCTGGAATAAGAAAAAAATGCTGGAGTGGTGCTCTAAAGGGTTATTTCCATCTCCGATATCCCAATATGTAGTAGGTGTAATAATTATAATAATATTAGTAAATGCCTTCAATTAGAAATAAGTACAGTTCTTCTGATTCGCTATTTAGCTTACTCCATGTGTAGGGCATTGCAGGACCTTAGGTATCTATGGTTATGACCCCTAACAATTAACCGTCACTATATGAGTGGTCAAATACATGGGTACTTAAGATATTGCAATGCCCTGCACATGTGGTAAGCGACATAGCTTATCAGTAGAACTATAATTCATTTCTAATTGGAGGTATTTGCTAATATTAATATTATTATTATTACACTTACTACATATTGGGATAGGATCTTGAAATACCCCTTTAAATTCTTGAAAATTTAATTCAGCAGTAAATTGCAAAATTGCTTGTATTAAGAAGCACTAACCAACAATAGCCATTTATGAAGGTGGGAATAACCCTTTGCCTGTATAGCTGCACTCATGATAAAAGGGCATTGGCAGGACAGGGCTTTGCTGGATTTGGCAGGGGGTAACCTAATCCGTTATTATATATTTCCCTCTGCAGTTGTTTTTCCTTTTCCAGTCAGATCCCCTGTAATAACCAATAGTGTTATAATGAGGCTGTAATTCCAGGACAATGCACACCATAACCCTGATACTATCAGTAAATTACAGATACTGTAGATAGATAGTGGATGCAGAGAATTTATGACGCGACCCTATTTTCTGGTGACAGTGTATTTTAGCATACTCCTATTACCTGTATATACCAATGTGATCACAGCTCTATTGTGCCCTATCCAGTATGAGATAAGCAATGTGGTCGTCACTGAGGACCACCTGGGTGTCAAAGTCTTCAAGCAACCTATACAATCATTTAAAACCAAACATAGTATAAAGGGAAAGCACAACATATTGTATTTAGTATAAGACCCTGAAACACATTTACCCCAATTCAGGATGATTTCCTTAGTGATGCATCTTCATATTAGAGATGACGATCATTATTACACAATAAGCAAGAGCTCCTCCAGTGAGAGGCCCAGTGCCCACACTGCCAGGACACTGCATCATCACTACAGCCACTGTATGACAATAAGTGCAGGGGAAGGGTTAACCCTGCGCTGACTGCATCCTCTCACCCAATGTATTATTCACATGCAAGGTAACAGCAGTAAAAGATGCAATGGTGTGTGCACAATAGCAAGTGGTATGTGCCATAGACGGGTGGTGGGTGACACAGGGAGCTTGCAAAAAAATAGTAGGATTATTATTAATGATAATATATATATATACATACACACAATACAATTATTAGTAATAATCTATCTGCCAGTGAACGCATTTCTTTACTGGAGTCCCACTATACTGATACACGTGTATGATGGTGTATCTGATACATTTGGTGGATACATATAAGGTAGACATGTTTGATGTACATATTGTATGTTATCAATGCACATTGTACAGTGCAGTATGCAAGGTGTTTATGTGCTATTACAGTATGAACATATGGTATAATATACTGTATATCAAGAGTGTATATATTTCTGCAATTATGTGTATACAACATACAGTATGTTTCTAGGGTGAAGCACTGTACTTGGTGTAGAAATACTCTAGAAGTGTGTATATTATTATCAAATAGTGCATAACTAGAATGATATGTGTACTATGTATATAATATAATGCATAAAGTATATATATATTTACCTCCTTTTGGCTCTGTTAGCATACTGACTGTATATATGTCATGGTATAAATGGTGTTTTTTGAGTATTATGTATATATATATATATATATATATATATATATATATACAGTACAGACCAAAAGTTTGGACACACCTTCTCATTTAAAGATTTTTCTGTATTTTCATGACTATGAAAATTGTATATTCACACTGAAGGCATCAAAACTATGAATTAACACATGTGGAATTATATACTTAACAAAAAAGTGTGAAACAACTGAAAATATGTCTTATATTCTAGGTTCTTCAAAGTAGCCACCTTTTGCTTTGATGACTGCTTTGCACACTCTTGGCATTCTCTTGATGAGCTTCAAGAGGTAGTCACCGGAAATGGTCTTCCAACAATCTTGAAGGAGTTCCCAGAGATGCTTAGCACTTGTTGGCCCTTTTGCCTTCACTCTGCGATCCAGCTCACCCCAAACCATCTCAATTGGGTTCAGGTCTGATGACTGTGGAGGTCAGGTCATCTGGCGTAGCACCTCATCACTCTCCTTCTTGGTCAAATAGCCCTTACACAGCCTGGAGGTGTGTTTGGGGTAATTGTCCTGTTGAAAAAGAAATGATGGTCCAACTAAACGCAAACCGCATGGAATAGCATGCCGCTGCAAGATGCTGTGGTAGCCATGCTGGTTCAGTATGCCATCAATTTTGAATAAATCCCCAACAGTGTCACCAGCAAAGCACCCCCCACACCATCACACCTCCTCCTCCATGCTTCACGGTGGGAACCAGGCATGTAGAGTCCATCCGTTCACCTTTTCTGCGTCGCACAAAGACACGGTGGTTGGAACCAAAGATCTCAAATTTGGACTCATCAGACCAAAGCACAGATTTCCACTCGTCTAATGTCCATTCCTTGTGTTCTTTAGCCCAAACAAGTCTCTTCTGCTTGTTGCCTGTCCTTAGCAGTGGTTTCCTAGCAGCTATTTTACCATGAAGGCCTGCTGCACAAAGTCTCCTCTTAACAGTTGTTGTAGAGATGTGTCTGCTGCTAGAACTCTGTGTGGCATTGACCTGGTCTCTAATCTGAGCTGCTGTTAACCTGCGATTTCTGAGGCTGGTGACTCGGATAAATTTATCCTCAGAAGCAGAGGTGACTCTTGGTCTTCCTTTCCTGGGGCGGTCCTCATGTGAGCCAGTTTCTTTGTAGCGCTTGATGGTTTTTGCAACTGCACTTGGGGACACTTTCAAAATTTTCCCAATTTTTCGCACTGACTGACCTTCATTTCCTAAAGTAATGATGGCCACTCGTTTTTCTTTACTTAGAATTTGTATTATGACAAGAAAAAGGCAGCTAACAGTCTATTCATTAGGACTATCAGCTGTGTATCCACCAGACTTCTGCACAACACAACTGATGGTCCCAACCCCATTTATAAGGCAAGAAATCCCACTTATTAAACCTGACAGGGCACACCTGTGAAGTGAAAGCCATTTCCGGTGACTACCTCTTGAAGCTCATCAAGAGAATGCCAAGAGTGTGCAAAGCAGTCATCAAAGCAAAAGGTGGCTACTTTGAAGAACCTAGAATATAAGACATATTTTCAGTTATTTCACACTTTTTTGTTAACTATATAATTCCACATGTGATAATTCATAGTTTTGATGCCTTCAGTGTGAATGTACAATTTTCATCGTTATGAAAATAAAGAAAAATCTTTAAATGAGAAGGTGTGTCTAAACTTTTGGTCTGTACTGTATATATATACAGTATATATGGTGTGGTGTACACAAAGAGACATGTATACAGTGTTTTATTTTCAGTGAATGTATACAAGGTGAATTTCTAACATGTTATGTTTATATTGTTTACAGAGAGGCACCGCTGTACAATGTGGGTGTGTGACATGCACAGGCTATAAGTGGTGTATTATATATATATACGTATATATATGATGAGGTGTGCATGGTGAGACAAGCTTGATGTGTCTATAGTGTGTATATTGAGTATATTGTCTATATATGATGAGACGTAAGTTGTGTATGCACAATGAGGTGAGTATATATATGGTATATGTTATGTACATATGATGCAGTGTATACTGTGTGCATATATATATATATATATTCTGCACATGTGGTGAGACATGCTTGTTGTGTATAGGAGTTTGTCTATATAGTGTGCCATGCCTGAGGTATATTCAGTATATGTGGCACACCTGGTGTATATATAGTGCAATGCCCAGTGTATATATAGTGCCATGCCTGGTGTATATATATATATATCTATATCTATATATGTGGCACACCTGGTGTATATATAGTGCCATGCCCAGTGTATATATAGTGCCATGCCTGGTGTGTGTGTATATGTATATATATATATGGCACAACTGGTGTATATATAGTGCCATGCCTGGTGTATATATAGTGCCATGCCTGGTGTATGTATATATGTGGCACACCTGGTGTATATATAGTGCCATGCCTGGTGTATATATATGTGGCAAACCTGGTATATATATAGTGCCATGCCTGGTGCATATATAGTGCCATGCCTGGTGCATATATAGTGCCATGCCTGGTGTATATATATATGTGGCACACCTGGTGTATATATATGTGGCAAACCTGGTGTATATATAGTGCCATGCCTGGTGTATATATATGTGGCACACCTGGTGTATATAGTGCCATGCCTGGTGTATATATATGTGGTACACCAGGTGTATATAGTGCCATGCCCGGTGTATATATATGTGGCACACCTGGTGTATATAGTGCCATGCCTGGTGTATATATATGTGGCACACCTGGTGTATATAGTGCCATGCCTGGTGTATATATATGTGGCACACCTGGTGTATATAGTGCCATGCCTGGTGTATATATATGTGGCACACCTGGTGTATATAGTGCCATGCCTGGTGTATATATATGTGGCACACCTGGTGTATATATATATGTGGCACACCTGGTGTATATAGTGCCATGTGTGGTGTATATATATGTGGCACACCTGGTGTATATATAGTGCGATGCCTGGTGTTTATATATGTGGCACACCTGGTGTATATAGTGCCATGCCTGGTGTATATATATGTGGCACACCTGGTGTATATATAGTGCCATGCCTGGTGTATATATATGTGGCCCACCTGGTGTATATAGTGCCATGCCTGGTGTATATATATGTGGCACACCTGGTGTATATAGTGCCATGCCTGGTGTATATATGTGGCACACCTGGTGTATATATAGTGCCATGCCTGGTGTATATATATGTGGCACACCTGGTGTATATAGTGCCATGCCTGGTGTATATATATGTGGCACACCTGGTGTATATAGTGCCATGCCTGGTGTATATATATGTGGCACACCTGGTGTATATATAGTGCGATGCCTGGTGTATATATATGTGGCACACCTGGTGTATATAGTGTGATGCCTGGTGTATATATATGTGGCACACCTGGTGTATATAGTGCCATGCCTGGTGTATATATATGTGGCACACCTGGTGTATATAGTGCCATGCCTGGTGTATATATATGTGGCACACCTGGTGTATATATATATGTGGCACACCTGGTGTATATAGTGCCATGTGTGGTGTATATATATATGTGGCACACCTGGTGTATATATATATGTGGCACACCTGGTGTATATATATGTGGCACACCTGGTGTATATAGTGCCATGCCTGGTGTATATATATGTGGCACACCTGGTGTATATAGTGCCATGCCTGGTGTATATATATGTGGCACACCTGGTGTATATAGTGCCATGCCTGGTGTATATATATGTGGCACACCTGGTGTATATATATGTGGCACACCTGGTGTATATAGTGCCATGCCTGGTGTATATATATGTGGCACACCTGGTGTATATATATATGTGGCACACCTGGTGTATATATATGTGGCACACCTGGTGTATATATATATGTGGCACACCTGGTGTATATAGTGCCATGTGTGGTGTATATATATATGTGGCACACCTGGTGTATATATATATGTGGCACACCTGGTGTATATATATGTGGCACACCTGGTGTATATAGTGCCATGCCTGGTGTATATATATGTGGCACACCTGGTGTATATATATGTGGCACACCTGGTGCACTGTCAGTACACCGGATCATTGGGGTGACGGGCAGCAGACAGGTCCACTCTGTAGCCCACACATATAACGTCACTCACCCATTTATGTGGGCTCGGGGTCTCCGGTAAAGTTCCCTGCAGGCTGCCCAGAATGCGCGCTGTGCGGAGGGCTCAGCAGTGAGGAGAATAGGGGGCCCCCTGCGGACTGAGCGCCAGCCTCATAGAGAGGAGCCGGGCTGCTGATGCCAGTGTGCTCCAGGGGGCACCTTGCTATTGTCTGCGGTGGCGGGGGCTGTCAGCACCCGAGGATGAGCCGCTGTGTGGAGCCGTGTGGCAGTGATGAGCGCAGCATTTCCCCTTCCTTCCTCCCCGGCACCTCCTCCTCCCGCAGCCGCTCCTGCAGTGTGTGCCGCCTCACTGATGCTCAGTCTCCGCCGCCAGTGTCACCCAGCGCCGGGTACCAAGCATCGCGAGAACCGCCCGCTCCTCCTCCGCCTGCTGTGTGGCGGCTCCGCACCTGCCGGGAGCTGCCGGTGACCCAGTGACCGATCAGGCGGAGATCGCTCTGTGTCAGTGACCCTGATGATCACAGATGACGGAGATGAGCATCCCTGCCTGCAGGGTGTACCAGCCTTCTGTGGGCATAGGTGTACAATGGGCAGCAGGGTAACCAGCCTTCTGTGGGCATAGGTGTACAATGGGCAGCAGGGTTTACCAGCCTTCTGTGGGCATAGGTGTACAATGGGCAGCAGGGTGTACCAGCCTTCTGTGGGCATAGGTGTCCAATGGGCGGCAGGGTGTACCAGCCTTCTATGGGCATAGGTGTCCAATGGGCAGCAGGGTGTACCAGCCTTCTGTGGGCATAGGTGTACAATGGGCAGCAGGGTGAACCAGCCTTCTGTGGGCGTAGGTGTACAATGGGCGGCAGGGTGTACTAGCCTTCTGTAGGCATAGGTGTCCAATGGGCGGCAGGGTGTACCAGCCTTCTGTGGGCATAGGTGTACAATGGGCAGCAGGGTTTACCAGCCTTCTGTGGGCATAGGTGTACAATGGGTAGCAGGGTGTACCAGCCTTCTGTGGGCATAGGTGTACAATGGGCGGCAGGGTGTACCAGCCTTCTGTGGGCATAGGTGTACAATGGGCGGCAGGGTGTACCAGCCTTCTGTGGGCATAGGTGTACAATGGGCAGCAGGGTGTACCAGCCTTCTGTGGGCATAGGTGTACAATGGGCGGCAGGGTGTACCAGCCTTCTGTGGGCATAGGTGTACAATGGGCGGCAGGGTGTACCAGCCTTCTGTGGGCATAGGTGTACAATGGGCGGCAGGGTGTACCAGCCTTCTGTGGGCATAGGTGTACAATGGGCGGCAGGGTGTACCAGCCTTCTGTGGGCATAGGTGTACAATGGGTAGCAGGGTGTACCAGCCTTCTGTGGGCATAGGTGTACAATGGGCGGCAGGGTGTACCAGCCTTCTGTGGGCATAGGTGTACAATGGGTGGCAGGGTGTACCAGCCTTCTGTGGGCATAGGTGTACAATGGGCGGCAGGGTGTACCAGCCTTCTGTGGGCATAGGTGTACAATGGGCAGCAGGGTGTACCAGCCTTCTGTGGGCATAGGTGTACAATGGGCAGCAGGGTGTCCCAGCCTTCAGTGGGCATAGGTGTACAATGGGCAGCCGGGTGTCCCAGCCTTCTGTGGCCATAGGTGTACAATGGGCAGCAGGGTGTCCCAGCCTTCTGTAGGCATAGGTGTACAATGGGCAGCAGGGTGTACCAGCTTCAGTGTGACAAATGTATGCCAGTCAGGCATTGTCAGAGCTGGGCGAGATTGTTTTACACCGGAAAACTGATATAAACTGCTTGATCTATCGGCCCTTATATTTTTTCCTATGTGTAAATGACCAAGCCTTCTGTGGGCATAGGTGTACAATGGGCGGCAGGGTGTACCAGCCTTCTGTGGGCATAGGTGTACAATGGGCGGCAGGGTGTACCAGCCTTCTGTGGGCATAGGTGTACAATGGGCGGCAGGGTGTACCAGCCTTCTGTGGGCATAGGTGTACAATGGGCAGCAGGGTGTCCCAGCCTTCAGTGGGCATAGGTGTACAATGGGCAGCCGGGTGTCCCAGCCTTCTGTGGCCATAGGTGTACAATGGGCAGCAGGGTGTACCAGCTTCAGTGTGACAAATGTATGCCAGTCAGGCATTGTCAGAGCTGGGCGAGATTGTTTTACACCGGAAAACTGATATAAACTGCTTGATCTATCGGCCCTTATATTTTTTCCTATGTGTAAATGACCAATTAGACCAGTATCCTGATAACCAGTGTCCTGTTAGGGTCCTTGGGCCAACAAAGATAAGGGCATGTTCATATGAAGTTTTTTGATGTGTATTTTCCCAACTGGTAAATCAAAGTCCAAAAAACGTGGCATTTTTTTGGTGTGTTTTTGTTATGCTGTTTTACGCTGGTTTTGGGTATGGGGCACTTTTTTCTGTAATTGATTCAGCGGTCAAATACGAATCACTTTCTCTATGTATTAGCGTTTCTACTTGGGAAAAATTCTTCAAATTTGAATCGAGGCAGAAAAAACACCATACAGAAATACTGTCACAACACACCCAAAAACTTGGGCACCGATTCATGGAGAGTGGCGTTTTGTAGGTCAGTCCTGATGAACGGCGCTGGAATAACATGCGCCACATTCATTAAGAGTCCTCTTAAAAGAACTTGGCGGATCTTTTTGCTGCCGTGCGCCACTACACATGTCCAGGAGCACACTTTCATGGTTTCTGCCACTTCTGTGGCGAAATCATGATAAATTTGTCAGGCGCACTCCGTAACAGCCACTCCAGCCGAGCTTAACCCACTTTTCTAAAAAATAGCGGAGCTGTCCGTGACTGGAATAAGAATGCCAAAAGTCGCAATATTTTTGCTCAATGAGTTGTGTGTACATTTTGCAACATTTCAAACAGTTTTGCAACAGAAAACTGACATAAATAGCTTGATTAATCAATCTTTAAGAGTTTTTTTTAAGTGATTTTTTTTTCACCTGTTTTTTCCCTGCAATAAAAACCCACTTCAAAAAACTCCTTGTGAATATGCTCTAAGGCAGGGAGGTCATGCCATCGGTGCAACCCGTGCAGCCACATAAGAGGCATGGGGGGCCACTTCTACTTCCAAAGCAGCTTCTGACACATTCACATACCAAAACCAAAACCAGGAGTGATTTTCTCGTACGTGGAGAAATTAATAAAAAAAAAATTCCTCCACCTCTCCATTCTGACAGTATGTGAAAATCGGACCGCACTTGAGTGTCATCCAAGTGCGGTCTGATTTTTTTCATGAACCCATAGACTTGCATTGCCGATTTTGATCCGACCCTTAGATCAAAATCAGATATGTCTCCGCCATTTTCCGCAGACCTCTCGATCCGAGGAAAAAATCGGATTTGTGAATGACCCCATAGACTATCACAGGTACAAGTGCTATCCGTGAAAATCGCAGGAAGCACTCTCGTACACAAAGACCAGACGTCTGAATGAGCCCTTAGAAGGACTGTCCTGTCCAAAGCTTAAAAAATATATGTAATTCACTACCTATAGTAGGTGACTACTTTCTCTCTATGTTCCTCAGATCTTGCTCCTTGGGTGCTTTTTAGCTCATATCTATTAGGGCAGAGCTGTGAATGGTTCCTAAAGCTTATTATTGTACCTAGAGGGAGTCTGAGGTAGTCTGAGACACGCCTCCTGTCTCCTCATTGGTTCAGGCTCCTGCTCTTTCCCTCCCCCTGCAGGTCTGCCTACTCCGATTGGTTGCTTTTTGAGAAACACAGAGTTTAAGCATAGTTGCGTCATCTGTAAATTCTTGCACAGTCTGGAAAAAAGAGAAAAATTTCCAGTGTCTGGAGAAAAATTGACGTGTCCATGATTTATTTGACCGTAGAGTGTGCATCTTATTATCATCCTTGTCAGCATTTTACAGAACATAGTGAGTGCTGCTAATATGTTTTTTTTAGGATTTTCATCTCTTGACATACTTTATCAGTAATGTTTATGATTTATTATGATTTTCTAGTTCATTGCTGGCGGATTATTAGATTAGTTGGGTCAGAAAAAGAATCTTACAACTAGTAACCTGAGCTGATACAGTCTTACAACTCAGGAAATGAATGGGAGCTGAGATCCAGTAGAGAGGGAGGAATAATTATACAGAACCAAGTGCCAGTGAGAAAACATTATTATCTGGTAACAGGTACACATAAACCAGCTTTGGTAAGAGGACCCTGGAGAGTCACTTTAAGATATGAACCAAACATACAGAATTTTGCAACCTAACTTAAGAAACGTTCCTTCCTTTTTGACTTCTAACCATTTCCTTAATACTATATTGTACATGTAAATAAGATGCATAGTGCAGAATTCAGCAATACAGTCGCCCTACCACCTTATTTTCAATGAGGCACGTAACTGGGTCAAAAGTATCCAGGTTCTGCTCTTATTTTAATCTCGCCGCTCCCATGGGTTTTCCTTTGTTTTTATTTTTTTAAATCTGGAGTATGGTTCCAGAGATATGGGCCTTTTAAATCAGTACTAATTTTTATGGTCTATACCAAGGGGATGTGGCTTACAGGATTCTCTGGAGAGTGCCTTTAAATTATTCTTCATTATCACCCTGTGAGCTCCACCCCCATATCAAGACCATAAAAAGTAGCACTTAATAAAAAGGCCAAGTCTCTGGAACTGCATGGCGGATTTAAAAAAAGAAAAACTGTATACTCGAGAGCAGCGGGAATAAAAATGAGAGCAATAAAACGGTCACTTTGGGAGAAAGGTCTTCATTAATATACCAGAAATCATCACAAAGAGACAAGTAAAACTACAATGGGAAAATTAGAGGTGTTCAGGCTTAAAGGGGTTGTCTCAAGTTAGGAGTTATCCCCTATCCCAGGGGTGGGCAATTAATTTTCCAGAGGGGCCATATGAGAGACCGTCACTGTTGTGGATGGCCAAACCAATAGGCTAAAATTAACTCTGCTCAATATTAATATTAACATATTAATTATAATTACTTTATATTAATATGAATTGTATCACTTAATATTGAGCAGAATTGAGTATGCTGACATCCCCCTATATACCGTTTGTGTTATGATAGGCTACAAGCACTAAGGAAAGACAGGAGATCTGTCCCTACAATAGAACTAAGCTAGATCCCTACGATGTAACGGGGAACCTGATCCTGCGATCAGACCCGCTAAAGTCCTCAGCTAGTCTGAACGAAGACCTATAAATGTGAGGGAGGGATCCCTACAAGAACTAGGGACTGGGAGAAAGATGGACACCTCCTAGCAGAAATTGTAGCAGTAAAAGACAAACACACAACATAGAACATAAAGGTCAAAAAGACCTAGCTAAACTGACTGAGAAACGTTACAAAGCACCTGGCTAGCTTAAGAGTAGTAACTACAATGAAGTCCAGCATGGCGAGAAGGGCGGAGCAGGATTAAATAGGCAAAAAAGGTCATGTTACCAGCAAGATAGAAAAAACCTAACAGGAGAGTTCTAACAGTACCCCTCTTCTATGAGGATACTCCAGATCCCCTAGGACCAGGCTTATCCAGAAACCTCTTGTGAAACGCTCTGACAAGTCTGGAAGCAGAAACATCATCCGCCCTCACCCATGAGTTATCCTCGGGACCGAAACCCTTCCAAGGGACGAGATACTGCAAACTCCCCCTATACCGTCTAGAATTAAGGATGCGGGAGATTTCATATTCCCCGTCCTCCACCACCGGAGGAACAGTGGCAGTGGCGTCTCTATCTGATACATCAGCTTTTTTCAATAGAGAAACATGAAACACCAGATTAATCTTCCAGGAGGTAGGAACCTCCAACCTAACAGCAGATTGGTTAACTACCTGAAGCACCTTAAAGGGCCCTACAAACTTGGGACCCAATTTTTTAGAAGGAATCCTCAACCGCAGATTCTTAGAGGACAACCAAACCATGTCACCAGCCGTAAACAAAACCTCTTGATGTTTCCTGTCAAAGTACCTCTTAGATTTTTTGTTAGCCTCCTGAAGATTACCACGCACATCCGTCCAAACTCTCTCCAAATCACCGGAAAAACTCTTCTCCTCAGGCACAGCCGATACCAATTTGGAGAATGACCCAAAAGACGGATGTCTCCCAGAACAACAAAAAAAAGGCGAACACCCAGCAGAAGAGGATGTATGGTTGCTAAGAGCAAATTCAGCAAGCGGCAGAAACTCGGACCACCCCTCTTGATTGTCTGCCACAAAACAACGCAAGAACTGCTCAACATCCTGATTCTTCCTTTCTGTCTGGCCATTAGTCTCAGGATGATATCCAGATGAAAACGACAAATGAACTCCCAACCTGTCACAAAAGGCACGCCAAAAACGAGCCACGAACTGAGGTCCCCTATCAGAAACAATGTCAGTAGGGACACCATGGAGTCTGACAATTTCCTTGACAAAGGCCTTAGCGAGTGTCTTAGCGCAGGGCAGTTTGATGAAGGGAACCAAGTGACACATCTTGCTAAAACGGTCCGCGACCACGTAGATGACCGTGAAACCCTCAGAGGAGGGAAGGTCAGTAATAAAGTCCATAGCCAGATGTGTCCAAGGTGCACTAGGAACCTCCAGAGGGCAAAGCAACCCCGCAGCAGGAGTATGAGAAGACTTAGATCTAGCACACACAGTACATTGACGCACCCACTTAATGACTTCCTTCTGCCATCCAGGCCACCAAAAACTGCGACCCACAAGTCTCTTGGTCTCAGAAATTCCTGGATGACCTGCCAACCGAGACTCATGACACTCAACAAACAAATCTCTCCTAAAGGTCCTAGGCACAAACAACCTCCCATGGGGAGTGTTAGATGGGGCATTCTCCTGTGCTTTAAGAATCTCATCTTCCAAAACGGAGTCCAATGCAGCAATCACAACACCTTCTTGTAAAATGCTCTCCTCCTCCTCCTCAGCACTGACCATGGGAGAAAAGCTGCGAGACAAAGCATCCGCTTTAACATTCTTGGTACCCGGGATGTAAGTAACGGAAAAATTAAACCACGAAAAAAAAAGTGCCCACCTAGCTTGACGGGCATTCAAGCGCTTGGCAGCATCAAGATAGATCAGATTTTTATGATCAGTGAAAACCTGAATGGGAAATTCAGCACCTTCCAAGAGATGACGCCAGTGTTCAAATGCGAGTTTAATAGCCAGCAATTCCCGATTACCAATATCGTAATTAAGTTCAGTCTCAGAAAATTTTTTCGAAAAAAAGGCACAGGGATGTAGTCCATCCTTGTTTTCCTGAGACAACACCGCACCGACCCCCACAGAAGAAGCATCAACCTCAACCAAAAACGGCTTAGTCACATCAGGCTGCATAAGGATGGGGGCAGAGCTGAACCTCTCCTTTAGAAACACAAAAGCTTCAATGGCCTCAGTAGTCCACTGAACCGTATTAGCACCTTTCCTGGTGAGATCGGTCAGTGGTTTAACAATAATAGAACATTTTTTAATGAATTTTCTGTAATAATTGGCGAAACCCAAAAACCTCTGTATCGATTTCAAACCAATAGGCCTAGGCCATTCCTGCACAGCTTGAACTTTCACCGGGTCCATCTCAAAGCCTTCACTGGAGATAATGTAGCCCAAAAAACTAATTCTCTGTACAGCGAACTCACATTTCTCTAGCTTAGCAAAAAGCAAATTGTCAATTAATAACTGTAATACCTCACGTACGCTCCGCCAATGAGACTCCAGATCAGGCGAATAAATCAAAATGTCATCCAAATACACAACCACATTTTTGACGATCAAAGGTCTAAGGATGTCATTAATAAGATTCTGAAAAAATGCTGGTGCATTGGTAAGACCAAAAGGCATAACCAGATTCTCAAAATGACCCACAGGAGTGTTAAAAACAGTCTTCCATTCATCACCCTCCTTCATGCGCAACAAATTGTATGCCCCCCGGAGATCAATTTTAGAGAACCACTTGGCCCCCACTAACTGGTTAAACAAATCAGGGATCAATGGTAGTGGGTAGGGATTATGTACAGTAATTTTATTAATCTCGCGAAAGTCCAGACAAGGACGTAAACCGCCGTCCTTTTTTTTAACAAACAAAAATCCAACAGCCTCAGGTGACTTAGAGGGTCTGATATGACCGGCGGCCAAGCTCGTCTGTATGTATTCCTCCAAAGCCTTTCTCTCAAGAATAGTAAGATTAAATAAACGACTTTTAGGAAGAGTCGCTTCAGGGACAAATTCAATGGTACAATCATAGTCTCTATGGGGAGGCAAAATTTGCGACTCCTCCTCAGAAAAAAACTTTCCAAAAATCCTGAATAGGTACAGGCAATTCCCCTTTATCCACAGCAGCAATGCGCCCGTTACAACACTTGTCATAACACTTAGGGCTCCAGGACTTAATTTCATTAGTAGACCAATCCAGTACAGGATTGTGCAATTTTAACCAGGGTAACCCCAAAATTACTGGAGAAGGCAAATTATTTAATATTACCAAATCCAAATTTTCTTGGTGAATACCATTAATAGTG
This sequence comes from Phyllobates terribilis, assembly GCF_046119375.1. Taxonomy (NCBI): domain Eukaryota; kingdom Metazoa; phylum Chordata; class Amphibia; order Anura; family Dendrobatidae; genus Phyllobates; species Phyllobates terribilis. The sequence continues at coordinate 797,012,760 of NW_027362762.1, forward strand.
AGGGGAAATTCATAAACCTTGTGAATAACGCATTTCAAGGGAGAGCCATCGACAGAAACCACGGCAATAGGGGATGACAAAGGTTTGGGTTTTAATTTAAGTTTTTCCAAGAATCCCCCATCAATCACATTTAGAGTAGAACCACAATCCACAAATACCCGAAATTCAGTTAATTCTTCCTGAGCTGCAGTAGTAGCAGAAAGAAATACCCCCTTAGTGTTTAAACAGGCTATACGGGCGTAACTGACCTTTTTTTTTTTTCTTTGTTCATACGAAGTACACAGTTCTTAATGAAATGGTCAGATTTTCCGCAATAAAAGCACAAACCTTCAGAAAACCTGCGGTCTTTTTCCTGAGAGCGGGGTGACATCGCCCCAAGCTCCATCGGCTCTCCAATGTCAGTACAGACCCTCTCAAGACTAGGAGCTGACATGGCAAAGGATTTACTCTCATTAACCCTTGCACGCAGTCTCCTGTCCACCCGTATAGCTAATTGCATTGCCTCCTGCAAGTTTCCAGGTGTAGGATAAGCAATAAGCAGATCCTTAACCCTTTCACCTAGCCCAGCAAGAAACAAACTTTTCAGAGCTGAATCGTTCCACCCCACCTGAGCAGACCACCGACGGAAGTGAGTACAATAATTTTCCACATTACCTGATCCCTGTCTCAAAAGTCTCAATTCCGTCTCAGCTGATGAGACACGATCAGGATCATCATACAACAACCCCAAAGCAGAAAAAAAACTATCCACTGATCTAAAGCACGGATCACTAGGTTGGAGAGAAAAGGCCCATCCCTGAGATTCCTCGCGCAAAAGTGACATTATGAACCCTATGCGCTGTGATTCATCACCAGAGGATCTGGGTCTCAAACGAAAATACAATAAACAAGCATTTTTAAAGGAAAAAAAATCTTGTTGTTCACCAAAAAATAAATCAGGCAATCGTACCTTTGGCTCCACAAAATGCGCTCCCGAACAGCTACTCACGTGTTGTTGTAGCTCGGCCACCTCCAGAGAGAGTCCCTGCAGGCGTTGAGCCAAATCCTGAACCGACACCATGATGGAAACTAGAGGTCTTTCCTTAGAGATATTTTTAGGCTGGACTTACTGTTATGATAGGCTACAAGCACTAAGGAAAGACAGGAGATCTGTCCCTACAATAGAACTAAGCTAGATCCCTACGATGTAATGGGAAACCTGATCCTGCGATCAGACCCGCTAAAGTCCTCAGCTAGTCTGAACGAAGACGTATAGATGTGAGGGAGGGATCCCTACAAGAACTAGGGACTGGGAGAAAGATGGACACCTCCTAGCAGAAATTGTAGCAGTAAAAGACAAACACACAACATAGAACATAAAGGTCAAAAAGACCTAGCTAAACTGACTGAGAAAGGTTACAAAGCACCTGGCTATCTTAAGAGTAGAAATTACAATGAAGTCCAGCATGGCCAGAAGGGCGGAGCAGGATTAAATAGGCAAAAAGGTCATGTGACCAGCAAAATAGAAAAAAACCTAACAGGAGAGTTCTAATAGTTTGAGCAAACACACAGCCCCCTATATACCTTAAGAGCCTCCCCATGTCCAGCAGGAGACCCCCATAGGCTCCCCATGCCCAGCAACTGACCCCTATAGTCTTCCCATGTCCAGCAACTGACCCCTATAGCCTCCCCATGTCCTGCAACTGACCCCAAAAGCCATGAAAAAAAAACAACCACACGTCGCTGCCGATGCTGTTGCCCCGGCGCTGTGCCTTTGCTCCTGTCTCCAGTGTGCAGCACAGCTGAGCTGACGCGATGACTTGACGTCATCGCCTCAGCTGTCTCACTCGCTGATTGGTGGAAGAAAGGGCCAGCGGCGCCATCTTCCACCAGTGCAATCACCGCTGTCTGCATCCTGAGGATGCAGATAGCTGTGACAGTGGGCGGCGACGACGACGGACAGGTGGGGGAGGGTGCGGTGAGGCCAGTGGGCCACTGTTTTCAGCCCACGGCTTGCCCAGGCCTGCCCTATCCCCATTCAATCACTGGGAGGCTGACTGCTGGGACCCCTACTGATCCTGAGAACTAGGGCTCTGAAGAGTGCGGTGTCTACTACCGTTCCATTCATTCTTAAATGAGACTGCCAGAGATAGCTGATGACTGGCGTTCGGCACGCTCATAAGAAGGAATGGAACGACAGTGCACAGGATCAACTACCTCTCCACAGCCTTGGCATCGGTGGTCCCATAAATAGGGAATAACCTCCAAACTTGAAAATACCCCCTTTAAGATATTTATGGCCTGTCCTGAGGATAGGTCATCAATATTTGATCGTGGGGAAAATGGAATAAGGGGGTCCGACACCCAGTACCTCACCGATCTGTTGTTTAGGCTTTGGCGCAGACAGCATTTGAATAGTAAAAAGAACTGGAACACCCATTCACACTCACACTTTATTAGTTGGGATAATAAAGGAGATACATACAAATTTAGTAAGGTGGTTGCCTCTGTTTTGGTGTATTTTATTCCAAAATTCTGGTGTTATACAAAGTTATTACATTTTTGCATCACAATGTCATGGGTGTGTTAGAAGTGACAGACAGTCACCCTGCAGTTGGTTGCAGGAGATCTCTTTGTTTGGCATTACAGAAAACTTTTTAGAAGCTGTATCTCTAGGACCCAGCGGCTACCTTCCTCTGGCTAATTAACACCCTGGCCTGGGTGTATAACACCTGCTGTGTGCAAGAGGGAGGTGTCGGCAATATTCATTACTCCTTGTGAAGACTTGAGCAAGAGCAGTACTTCTTCCTCCCTGGTGCTAGAGGATGTGTGCGCATTTGTCTGGAGTCAACTAAAGCTAAGCGATTTTCCCTTGTTTGTCCCCCCTTGTTGTCTTTAGTGTTCAGTGGGGATCAACTAGCGCTCATCCCCTCTCTTCCCTAGCCTAAGCCTAACGCCAGGGAAAGACAGGGCGAGGTACGCGTCGGCGAATGGTGAAGAACCAATATAGGGACGTTAGTGGAGACAGGGTGTTATTAGATCAGCCTAGGAGGTCTCCACTCCCCCCTTTCCCTAGAGTCTGGGCTCCCTTTCCATCTTCCCTTTGTGTTGCACTTAGTCTTTCCCACACCTTGCGTGACCACAATGAATGACCTGTGCACCAGACTTTATACTTTTTGGGCTTAAATGTGAGAGTGGCTAAACAAAGTTGTAATTTAAACTACATTTATTATTGATCTGCCCAATTTTTTAAGCACACTAAATGGCTTAAAATAAGTTAAAAAGATTTGGCGTAAGCAAGAGAAAGCGTCTAACCTTTGCCAAGATGCACCAAATCTATCATGTGTGCACTAAGGTGAAAAATTAGACACTTTTTGTTTTGGCCTCAACTAAGGTTTGGCTGTATAAGTATTAGTATTAGTAAATGTGGCCTATTGTTCCACATTCTGTCTAATAGTTTATTGTAGAAATCTTTGAGAAATATCATGTAAAGATGCAAAATAAAAGGCTCCACTCCTGTTGTGGAAGGCTTTGTTCACACTAATATCATGGTTCTCTGCATAACGGAAGACATGAGGGGTCCCAATCAGAGTTCTGGTATTTTTTAAGTCAGGAATAATAGTAGAAACATTGCTTTCTGGCCATCAAAAATATCCGGATGGCAGCTGGAACCCACAATGAGTCTGTGAATGTCACTGTGAGCAAAGCCTAGTGCAACTACATGATAATACCAGTTAGCAAGAGGCAGGACACCTTAGATGAGTAGGTAAAACCTAAAAAAACATGCACCTATACCAAGTACACAATGACGCCTGAACTTCTTGAACTGACTAGCACTGCTGTATAATGCAGTGAGCTATATTTGTGGCAGACATGACAGGATGTGGTTACAGAGCAGATGTTTTCTGCTTGACATGCTACCAAGGATGTTTCTTCATGGCTCTCTCTCTATATTAGAGATTCTCGCTTTCTATTTTCTAAAAGGAAGAAAGAACTCTGTTAACCACGTTTCTTGTTGTAGGGAGCCGATCACCCCCAAAACTCAAATTAGACTATACATTCATATAGGGGACTTAGCTCTTATAAAACTCTTACTTGTAGTTTAGATTTTAATTACCTAGTTTTACATAAAAAAAAGTTTTATTGGATTTGTAAATGAGGGCTCAGTGCACCCTTCCACCCCATCAATTACAATCCTCTTATATTGATTTGGAGCTCTCATCCTCGATCTATCACAAATTTCCACAACCTTTACAACCTTATACCCATCTGCCCAGTGCCCACTTCCTGAGTCTCTCTAACAGGAGCTCTATGGAACGCTCGCTCTGTCTGCAACAAACTTTCCTACATCCATGATCTTTTCATTACTAAGAAGCCATCCTCGCCATCACCGAAATCTGGCTCACGCACTCCGACACAGCCTCTCCAGCTGCACTTTCCAGCTTCGCACACACACACCCCCAGCAGCAAGCATGGCGGAGGAGATAGTTTTCTCCTGTCAGAAAACTGATCCTTCCCCCCAATTCCACTGCCACCCTCGTTTACCCTCCCTTCTTTTGCACTGTGTACACATCTACACCCCCTCCAACTTCCAACTGGCTGTCATTTACCGCCCTCCCAGGGCCAGCCACCACCTTCTTCGACCACTTCACGATCTGGCTGCTTCATTTCCTTTCTGCTGACATCCCCACTATCATCATGGGTGATTTCAACATCCCCATCTACACTTCCCTCTCAGCTGTCTCTAAGCTTCTATCTTTCACTTCCTCTTTCTGTCTCGCTCAATGGTCTTACAAAGATGGCCACACTCTGGACCTCATCTTCACCCGCCTCTATTCCCTATCTAACCTCTCTGACTCACCTCTCCCTCTTTCTGATCACAACCTACTTGCATTTTCTTCCCTCTCCTCTCCAGGTCCACAATCCCCACTCCACAAACATGCACACCCTCGCATAAATCTTTAACACCTTGATCTATACTCACTCTCTGAATCCCTTCTCCCTCTTACAGACATAAGTTCCTTGCATGATGCAGATGCTGCTGCTGATGCTTCATATAACACCACAATAGCTGCAGCTCTCAAATCGGTCACCCCTCTCACACATACCAAAGCTCACAAAATCAGCAGGCAACCCTGGCACACCAGTCTGACTAAAGAACTGAGGCAGGCTTCCAGGGTAGCTGAGCGGAGATGGAAAAAATCCCACTTCAACGAGCACTTCATCGCATTCAAACAGTCTCATGACTTTCAAGTCCACACTCACTGCATCAAAATAAACATACTTCTCATTTCTCATGTCCTCCCTGTCTCACAACCCTAAACAGCTATTCATCCCCCATCTCCCCCTCCCTCTCCACTCATTTCAGCTGAAGACTTTGCCTCATTTTTCAAGCAGAAGATTGATAACATCAGAGAAAGCTTTGGCCTACAACCCCTACAGGCCCTCCTCATAACTACTCAGCCCTCCTCCTCCAAAATCAGCTTCTCCACCACTACAGAAGATCAACTTCCCACTCTATTCTCAAGATCACATCTCACCACCTGTGCACTCGACCCGATCCTGTCCCACTTCATCCCAAAACTCACCACAGTCTTCACCCCAACCTTAACTCATCTCTTCAACCTATTACTAACAACTGGTGTTTTCCCCTCATGCTTTAAACATGCCTCAATCACACCCATCCACAAAAAGCCCTCCCTTGACCCATCCTCTCTGTCTAGCTATCTCCACATATCACCTATGCCTGAAAACTACCGGAACAACATGTTCATCTTGGATTGTCCTCCTACCTCACCTCCTGCTCCCTCTTTGACCACTTACAATATGGCTTCCAACTGCATCACTCCACTGAAACTGCCCTGACTAAAGTCACCAATGACCTAGTAACCACCAAATCCAGGCGACACTACTCTGCCCTCCTCCTCCTGGGCCTGTCCTCTGCTTTTGACACAGTGGACCATTCCCTATTACTACAGATTCTCTCATCTCTTGGCATCACAGACTCAACCCTATCCCGGATCTCGTCATACCTAACAGACCAGACATTCAGCGTTTCCCATTCACACACCACCTCCTCACCTAGCCCACTATCTGTCGGTGTCCCGCAAGATTCAGTCCTAGGGCGCCTGCTCTTCTCCATTTACACTGACGGCCTGGCGCAGCTCATAGAGGCCCACAGCTTCCAGTATCACCGCTATGCTGACGACACACAGATCTACCTACCTCTCTGAACCTGATATCAGCACCCTACTAACCAGAATCTCACAATGTCTGTCCGCTATTTCATCGGTCCTCTCTGCTAGATTTCTAAAACTTAACATGGACTAAACAAAATTCATCATATTTCCCCCATCTCACTCAACCCTCCAACAGACCTATCAATAAAAATAAATGGCTGCTCACTCTCCCCAGTCCCACAAGCTCGCTGCCTCAGGGTAACCCTGGACTCTAATCTCTCCTTCAAACCACACATCCAAGCCCTTTCCACTTCCTGCCGACTCCAACTCAAAAATATTTCCTGGATCCGCACATTCCTCAATGAAGAATCTCCAAAAAAAACTAGTGCACGCTCTCATCATCTCCCGCCTCGACTACTGCAACCTCCTTCTCTGTGGCCTCCCTTCTAACACTCTCAAACCCCTCCAATCTATCCTAAACTCTGCTGCCTGACTTATCCACCTGTCCCCTCACTATTCCCCGGCCGTTCCTGTTAGAACCCTCCTGTTGGTTTTTTTCTGTTTTGTGGTCACGTGGCCTGCTGCCTATTTGTTCCAGCTCCGCCCTTCTGGCTTTGCTGGACTTCAGTGTTACTTTGACTCTTAATCTAGCCAGGTGCTTTGTACATATCTCTATAGTTTGCTTGGTCCTTGGACCTCTAAGTATTTTTGTCTGTTTGTCTTTTTGCTCCGCTACAACTTCTGCTAGGAGGTGTCCAATTTTGTCCCAGTCCTTAGTACTTTTAGGGACCCCTCCCTTATATCTATAGGTCTGCGTTCAGACTAGCTGAAGACGAAGGCGGGTCTGTTCACAAGGAACAGGTTGCCCGCTGCATCGTAGGGAATCAGCTTAGTCCTATTGTAGGGACAGTTTTCCTATCTTTCCTTAGTTCTTGTAGCAGATCATAACAGTAAGTCCAGCCCAAAACAAACAAAAAAAAATCCTAAGGAACGAGATCCGGAGATCAGCATGGTGTCTGTTCAGGAATTGGCTCAACTCCTACAGGGATTGTCTCTTGAGGTGGCCGAGCTCCAGCAACACGTGAGTAGCTGTCCTGGAGCGCATTTTGTTGAACCGAAGGTAGGACTGCCTGATTTTTTTTTATGGTAAACAACAAGATTTTTTTTCCTTTAAAAATGCTTGTTTATTATATTTTCGTTTGAGACCCAGGTCCTCTGGGAATGAATCACAGCGCATTGGGTTTATCATGTCACTTTTGCGCAAGGAACCACAGGGATGGGCCTTTTCTCTCCAACCTAATGATCCGTGTTTTAGATCAGTGGAAGATTTTTTTTCTGCTATGGGGTTGTTGTATGACGATCCTGATCGAGTCTCTTCTGCTGAGACACAACTGAGACGTTTAAAGCAGGGGTTAGGTGATGTTGAAAATTATTGTACACACTTCAGAAGGTGGTCTTCTGAAGTGAGATGGAATGATTCGGCATTAAAATGTTTGTTTCTTGCTGGTCTAAGTGAAAGGGTTAAGGATCTGCTGATTGCTTTCCCTGCACCTGGAAACTTGCAAGAAGCCATGCAATTAGCTATACGGGTGGACAGGAGACTGCGTGCCAGGGTTAATGAGGAGAAAACTCCTGCTATGGCAGCTCCTAGTCATCAGAGGGTCTGCTCGGATGACGGAGAACCGCTGGAGATTGGGGCGATGTCACTCCACTCTCAGGAAAAAGACCGCAGGTTTTCCAAGGGATTGTGTTTTTATTGTGGTAAATCTGACCATTTTGTTAAGAACTGTGAGCTTCTGTTAAACAAAGAAAAAAAAAAGGTCAGATACGCCCGTATTGCTTGTTTAAACACTAAGGGGGTATTTCTTTCAGGGAGTACCTCATTGCAGGAGGAGTTGATTGAATTTCAGGTATTTATGGATTGTGGTTCTACACTGAATGTGATTGATAATGGATTTTTGGAAAAACTTAAATTGGAATCTAAACCCTTGTCATCTCCTATTTCTGTGGTTGCTGTTGATAACACTCCTTTGAAATGTGTTACTCACAAGGTTTTTGAATTTCCCCTCACTATTAATGGTATTCACCAAGAGAATTTGGATTTAGTGGTATTAAATAATTTACCTTCTCCAGTAGTGTTAGGTTTGCCTTGGTTAAAACTGCACAATCCTTTACTGGACTGGTCTACTAATGAGATTAAATCTTGGAGTCCTAAGTGTTATGATAAATTTTGTAACAGTCGCATTGCTGCTGTGGAAAGAGGGGAATTACCTGTACCTATTCAGGATTTTTGGAAGGTTTTTTCAGAGGAGGAGTCGCAAATTCTACCTCCTCATAGGGGCTATGATTGCACCATTGAGTTTGTTCCTGGAGCTACTCTTCCCAACAGTCGCTTATTTAATCTTACTATCCCTGAAAGAAAAGCCATGGAGGAATACATACAGACGAGCTTGGCTGCTGGTCACATTAGACCTTCTCAGACACCTGTGGCTGTTGGATTTTTTTTTGTAAAAAAAAAAGACGGCGGTTTACGTCCATGTCTGGACTTTTGCAAAATTAATAAAATTACCGTACGCAATTCCTACCTACTGCCGTTAATTCCTGACTTGTTTAACCAGTTAGTGGGGGCCAAGTGGTTCTCTAAAATTGATCTCCGGAGGGCACACAATTTGTTGCGAATGAAGGAGGGTGATGAATGGAAGACTGCTTTTAACACTCCGGTGGGTCATTTTGAGAATCTGGTTATGCCTTTTGGTCTTACCAATGCACAAGCGTTTTTTCAGAACCTTATTAATGACATCCTGAGACCTTTGATTGGTAAGAATGTGGTGGTGTATTTGGATGACATTTTGAGTTATTCGCCAGATCTGGAGTCTCATTGGCAGAGCGTACGTGAGGTATTGCAGTTATTAAGTGACAATTCACTTTTTGCTAAGCTGGAGAAATGTGAGTTCGCTGTGCAGAGAATTAGTTTTTTGGGCTACATTATCTCCAGCGAGGGCTTTGAGATGGACCCGGTGAAGGTTCAGGCTGTGCAGGAATGGCCTAGGCCTATTGGTTTAAAATCTATACAGAGATTTTTGGGTTTCGCCAAGTATTACAGAAAATTCATCAAGAATTTTTCTATAATTGTTAAGCCGCTGACCGATCTCACCAGGAAAGGTGCGAATACGGTCCAGTGGACTACTGAGGCCATTGAAGCTTTTGTGTATCTCAAGGAGAGGTTCAGTTCTGCCCCCATCCTTATGCAGCCTGATGAGACCAAGCCTTTTTTGGTCGAGGTTGATGCTTCTTCGGTGGGGGTCGGTGCGGTTTTGTCTCAGGAGAACAAGGATGGGGTTCATCCCTTTGCTTTGTTTTCGAAAAAAAATTCTGAAACCGAACTTAATTACGATGTGGGTAATCGGGAATTGCTGGCTATCAAACTCGCATTTGAACATTGGCGTCATTTCTTGGAAGGTGTAAATTTCCAATTCAGGTTTTCACTGATCATAAGAATCTGATCTATCTAGATGCTGCCAAGTGCTTGAATGCCCGTCAGGCTAGGTGGGCACTTTTTTTTTTGCGGTTTAATTTTTCTGTTACTTACATCCCGGGTACTAAGAATGTTAAAGCTGATGCTTTATCTCGCAGCTTTTCTCCCATGGTTGGTACCGAGGAGGAGGAGAGCATTTTACAGGAAGGAGTTGTGATAGCAGCATTGGACTCCGTTTTGGAAGATGGGATTCTGAAAGCCCAGGAGGATGCCCCATCTAACACTCCCCATGGGAGGTTGTTTGTGCCTAGAGCCTTTAGGAGAGATTTGTTTGTGGAGTGTCATGTGTCTCGGTTGGCAGGTCATCCCGGAATTTCTGAGACTAAGAGACTGGTAGGTTGCAGTTTTTGGTGGCCTGGGTGGCAGAAGGAAATCATTAAATGGGTGCGTCAATGTATGGTGTGTGCTGGATCAAAGGCTTCACATGCTCCTGCTGCGGGGTTGCTTTGCCCTCTGGAGGTTCCTAGTGCACCTTGGACGCATCTTGCAATGGATTTTATTACTGACCTTCCTGTGTCCGAGGGTTTCACTGTCATCTGGCTGGTCGTGTACCGTTTTAGCAAGATGTGTCACTTGGTTCCTTTCATTAAACTACCCTGCGCTAAGACACTCGCTAAGGCTTTTGTCAAGGAAATTGTCAGACTCCATGGCATTCCCACCGACATTGTTTCTGATAGGGGACCTCAGTTTGTGGCTCGTTTTTGGCGTGCCTTTTGTGACAGGTTGGGAGTCCATTTGTCATTTTCATCTGGGTATCATCCTGAGTCTAATGGACAGACAGAAAGAAAGAACCAGGATGTTGAGCAGTTTTTGCGTTGTTTTGTGGCAGACAATCAAGAGGGGTGGTCTGAGTTTCTGCCACTTGCTGAATTTGCTCATAACAACCATACATCCTCTTCTGCTGGGTGTTCTCCTTTTTTTTGTTGTACTGGGAGACATCTGTCGTTTGTTTCGTTCTCCAAATTGGTGTCAGCTGTGCCGGAGGAGGAGAATTTTTCCGGTGATTTGGAGAGAGTTTGGACTGATGTACGTTGTAACCTTCAAGAGGCTAACAAAAAGTCTAAGAAGTATTTAAACAGGAAACGTCAAGAGGTTTTGTTTACGGTTGGTGACATGGTTTGGTTGTCCTCAAAGAATCTGCGGTTGAGGATTCCTTCTAAGAAATTGGGTCCGAAGTTTGTGGGACCATTTAAGGTGCTTCAGGTGGTTAACCAGTCTGCTGTTAGGTTGGAGGTTCCCTCCTCCTGGAAGATTAATCCGGTGTTTCATGTTTCCTTGTTGAAAAAAGCTGATGTATCGGATAGGGATGCCACTGTCACAGTTCCTCCGGTGGTGGAAGACGGTGAATATGAAATTTCTCGTATCCTGAATTCCAGAAGGCATATAGGGAGATTGCAGTATCTCGTCGCTTGGAAAGGTTTCGGTCCTGTGGATAACTCCTGGGTAAGGGCAGATGATGTCTCTGCTCCTAGACTTATCAGAGCGTTTCACAGGAGGTTTCCTGATAGGCCTGAGCCTGGAGGATCCAGAGGATCCTCATAGAAGAGGGGGTACTGTTAGAACCCTCCTGTTGTTTTTTTTCTGTTTTGTGCTCACGTGACCTGCTGCCTATTTATTCCAGTTCCGCCCTTCTGGCTTTGCTGGACTTCAGTGTTACTTTGACTCTTAATCTAGCCAGGTGCTTTGTACCTATCTCTATAGTTTGCTTGGTCCTTGGACCTCTAAGTATTTTTGTCTGTTTGTCTTTTTGCTCCGCTACAACTTCTGCTAGGAGGTGTCCAATTTTGTCCCAGTCCTTAGTACTTTTAGGGACCCCTCCCTTATATCTATAGGTCTGCGTTCAGACTAGCTGAGGACGAAGGCAGGTCTGTTCACAAGGAACAGGTTGCCCGCTGCATCGTAGGGAATCAGCTTAGTCCTATTGTAGGGACAGTTTTCCTATCTTTCCTTAGTTCTTGTAGCAGATCATAACAGTTCCCCTCTGTCAATCCCTTCACTGGCTCCCCATTACCCAGAGACTCCAGTTCAAAACCGTTACCATGGCATACAAACAAAGCCATCCACAACCTGTCTCCTCTATACATCTGTGACCCGGTATTTACCTACATGCAACCTCCGATCATCACAAGATCTCCTTCTCTACTCCCCTCTTATCTCCTCTTCCCACAATCGCATACAAGATGTTTCCCGTGCATCCCCCCTACTCTGGAACTCTCTACCCCAACATATCAGACTCTCACCTATCGTGGAAACCTTCAAAAGGAACCTGAAGACCTACCTGTTCCGACAAGCCTACAACCTGCAGCAACCCTCGTTCCACCATACCACTGCACGAACAGCTCTACCCCCACCTACTGTATCCTCATCCATCCCTTGTAGATTGTGAGCCCTCGCGGGCAGGGTCCTCTCTCCTCATGTAACAGTCGGTGTCATGTACTGTTCAAGACTACTGTACTTGTTTTTTATTATGTATACCCTTTTTCACATGTAAAGAGCCATGGAATAAATGGCGCTATAATAATAAATAATAATAATAGAAGACACTGAGACTGCTATTTATATCACGTAGGGGACACCATGACTGCTGTATATAAATCACATAGGAGACACCAAGACTGCTGTATACATAACATAGGTGATAACAAGACTGCTGTTTACATCACATAGGAGACCCCAAGACTGCTATATACATCACATAAGAGACACCTAGATTGCTGTATATACATCAAAAGGAGATACTGACACTGCTCTATAAATCACATAGGAGACATTGGGACTGCTATATATACAATACATAGGATTCACTGTGGCTGGTGCATATACATCACATAGGAGACACAGACTGGAGCACAAACATCACATAGGAGACATTGGGTCTGGAGCATTTAGATCACATAGGAGAGACTGAGGCTGTAGCACATTCATTACATAGGAGACACTGGGACTGGTGCATATACATCATATAGGAGACACTGGAGCTGGAGCATATACATCACATAGGAGACGCTGGAGCATAATCATCACATAGGAGACACTGGAGCTGAAGCATAAATATCAAATAGGAAACATTGCAACTGCTGCCTTCTTAATAAGAAAGGAACAGGAGCGCATATCACACTAACTCAGTCGGCAAAGAACGTCATGACATCACATAGGAGACATTGAGGCTGGAGTATAAACATCACATTGGAGACACTGGGACTGAAGCATACACCATACATAGGAGAAACTCGACATGGGGCATAGATATCACATAGGAGGAAATGGGGCCGTAGCATAAACATTACATAGTAGACACCAGGGCCGGACTGGCCATCTGGCAAATGCCAGATGGGCTGGTGCCAACTGTGGGCCTCTCCTTCGGGCACGACTGCATGGCTGAAACCGGTAGTTTCTTGGAGAAATACAATTTATTTTGTCCTGGGTGCCACACTTTCAGTACAGCGGCTGGGCACCTTCATAATACTATTAACCTGCAGATTAACCCTATATCTGCAGGTAAATAGTTATCTGACCTGACAAGTTCCCTTTAAATTTCACATAGTGTTATTCTGGCTTCATCTGCAAATGTGATATATATCTTGAGCGATCCACAAAAATCGAAGAACATATATCACATTCACTTCATAGCAAGTGGGCCTGTGTGCTCGCAAATGCCAGAGCTGAATTTAAGTCCCAGTCCGACCCTGGGAGACACTGGGGTTGGAGTATAAACATCACATAAGAGACACTGAGGCTGGAGCATATACATCTCATAGGATGCATTGGGGCTGGGGCATATACATCAGAATGTCGTGATGGTGGCACTTGTTATTCAGAATGTAATCTTTCATTGTATGTGCCAAAGCATTCAGTAGTGAACATTGCATGCGCGTACTCACATTGTAAGGAGGAATTAAAGAGCCGGCGACTGGGTAAACGGGGCCGCCAGCCCAAGCACTGCGGTCCCCGGTGGCTGAAGGTTCCCCACCCCTGGATTACAGGAAGTGGACAAGTGGGTAAAGGCCACTGCCCCACCATCAGTATTTGGTCAGTATTCGGTCAGTATTTTCTGAGGAGTGGGAGCTAAAACCAGGAGTGGGTGATAAATGCAGAATTGGTGACTTGTTTCTATTATACCTTTTCTCTGATTGTTCCTCACCTGGTTTTGGCTCCACTCCTGAGAAAAAATAATGACCGAATACTGACCACATACTGATAGTGGGGCCATTTCCTTCAGAATTGAGAATTTTGATAACGAATAATCAATTTTGGCAGAGAAAGAAGCAGATCTCTCTGATAAGATTTTGGGGTCAATTTTTTCCTGTTACTCTTGCAAATATAAAAAAAAATTGGGTCTAAAGTAAAATTTTGGTGAAAAAAAAAGTTAAATGTTCATTTTTTTTCCACATTCCAAAAATTCCTGTGAAGCACCTGAAGGGTTAATAAACTTATTAAATGTGGTTTTGAGCACCTTGAGGGGTGTAGATTTTAGAATGGTGTCACTTTTGGGTATTTTCTGTCATAAAGACCTCTCAAAGTCACTTCAATTGTGATGTGGCCCTAAAAAAATGGTTTTGTAAATTTTGTTGGAGAAATTAGAAATTGCTTGTCAAATTTTAACCCTTCTTACTTCCTAACAAAGAAAAATTCTGTTTTAAAACTTGTGCTGAAGTAAAGTAGACATGTGGGAAATGTTATATATGAACTATTTTGTGCGACATATCTCTCTGATTTAAGGGCATAAAAATTAAAGTTTGAAAATTGCTAAATTTTCCTCATTTTTGCCAAATTTTCAGTTTTTTTCACAAATAAATGCAAGTCATATTGAAGAAATTTTATCACTATCATGAAATACAATATGTCCCGAAAAAATAATCTCAGAATCAGTGGGATCCAGTGAAGCGTTCCAGAGTTATTACCTCATAAAGTGACAGTGGTCAGAATTGTGAAATTTGGCCTGGTCATGATGGTGCAAACAGGCTTGTGGGGGTAAAGGGGTTAAAATGCTGTGGCGCCCCTGAGGGTTTGACCGCCACAGGGATGCTGCACTTCTTTAATGGAGTGTGGTGTTCCTCCTCTGAGGTAAGCCCGGTGTGATAGTCGTGACCTAACCTTTTGCATCCAACACCACACTTCTCCACCAGAGGGAGCTAGTATGCACTAGGTGCTGCTCCCCTGGTTACAGGGAGACTGGGGAACACAAAGTGGTAGGAACCAGTTAGTGGGTGAGGGTGGAGGACTTACAAGTTAGTTACGCTAAAAATCTAATATTTAGTTTAAGGCCATCTTGGTTCTTGGTTCTCTGACTGTTCTGGACTGATGCCTGACAGTACTCGACTGTACTATGGCTGTACCCTGACTGGTGTCAGAACATGATCTCCTACCCTGAAAGTGGATCCTGTGTGGGCCTGCAGGGGAGGGAGACAAGGCCCTAGTCCCTAGGCCTTGGGATGATGGGCAGGCGGGAGATAAGGACTATCTCAGCCCGGTTGAGGACCATGAGCAAGAAGGCCCGGGAGCTCTAGAGTGTGGCTCCACAGCAAATGGGTCCTGGGGAGGATGCAGACGGAGCGGAGTACGCCACCTGTCCTCGCCTAGCTGATCTATTCAGAGGGATTCCGGCTGCAGAGGGGTACCGACACCCGACCTCGTCACTCCAAGTCCTGGTTGGGAAAGCCCGGTAGGCCCAGAGGCTCCCACCGGGCATCGGATGGAGAGGAATTGCCACCCGTGCCCTAGTTCTGAGAGGAGCTCAGAGGGAGACCCGGCCTATCTACACACGCACAGACGGGAAAGGGAGAGGTCTGTAGTGCAGGAACACTCTGGTGTAGGGTCCCGACTGAATGCAGGACTTACTCGGAGGTAGTCGGACCCCCGTCCCTGGTAGCCGCAGGACTCCGCGGGGAGCAGGGAGTTGCCTTCCCGCTGTCGTCTCTAAGTGAGTAAAGCCTTGGAAGTTCACCCCTATGGCCTCCGGACTGTTCATTCTGCGCCATGCCATGCGACGCGGTGCCCGTACTCCCCACACTACTACTCCCCCTCCTTCCATCCTGCCTGCCTGCCCCGAGGCCTTGCTCCGCCTGTGGGGAGCAGTGAGAACTTTGGCCACCGTGACACCGGGCCTCGGTGGACTGCAGCGGCGCTGGTGACCCTTCACCAGGCACCACAGGTGGCGTAGTCGTTAAATAAGCCACTCAACCCGGACGAGCCCGCAACATCTTCCTTTTCATGTGACGGCCCTGAGCACAGGTCGGGTCCGGGCCACGGCTGCACTCCATCTCTTCGTCTCAGGACCTGACGCCGAGTCCCCCCATCACCCAGGGTAAGCTCAAAACTAAAAGGGCTCTTTCGAGAATGAGGCGTCACAATGCCATAAGTTTTTTTTTAATCGATAACTCTGTTTGAGGGCTTGTTTTTTGACAGGACGAGTTGTACTTTTCAGTAGTTTCATAGAAAAATACAACTTAGGTTTATTGATTAACTTTTAGTACATTTTTGTTTTACAGAATGCTAAAAAAAAACAACCCAGCAATTCCTTTACTGTAATTGAATTTTTTTCACACACTATTTACTATGTGATTAGTAGAAGTTAAAGGGAACCTGTCAGGTCCAATAATGCTATTAACCAGCAGATATAGCTTTAATCTGTAGGTTAATAGAATAATGATTGTGCCAGGCCGCAGTACTGCCCGGTACCTGGGAGAAAATTAACTTTATTTGTCCTGGAAGCCACCAGCTTTCAGTCATGTTGACATGCCCGAATCAATTACAGTCACTGTTCACGGGGCTTCGATCGGCGGCTGTAAGCATATCCTGGCACTGACTGACAGCCAGCTCTGTACCAATGCACTGCACAGTGAGCTGTGATGGTTCGTGCTTACAGCTGCCGCTCTCAGTGCTGTGGAGTGGTGACTGTAGCTCCTCTGGATGATTGAAAGATGGCGGCTCCCGGGAGGAATAAAATTAATTTTCTCCCAGGTGCTGCACTTTCAGTCCAGCGGCCAGACCCCTTCATAACTCTTTTAACTTACAGATTGACTCCATATCTGCAGGTTAATAGTGTTATCTGACCTGACAAGTTTCCTTTATCTGTTGATATGAATACATCAATGCCAAATATGTTTAGCTGTTTGAACATTTTTTACTTTCACCTGTAATCGGTGATGTCTTCTGTAAAGTTGAGAAGTGTCCTTACAGTTCTATTTTATCATACAATATGTGAATGTATGAATAACATTGTATGTGTTATTTCTACTACAGAGCAGAACAGATTGATGGATAAAATTAAGTATAACCTAGAATACAGAGTATTTAAAGAAGATTCATCACTAGATTTCAAAACACAAACTGCATACATTATTAAATAGATCCCTGGTCAGGCTGGTGTACTTGCCATGAAATGGATATATGATCCTTTTTAAAAGATTTCCTGCCTAATAATAAAATAAACAAAACCTATAAGAAACAAAATGAGTATAAACCCTGCTGCAACTAAATAAGTAAAAAGCTTAAGAGCATTTAAATAGCATAGGGTTCTTATTAGCACTGTTTTTGATCAAAAATAGCATAAAAGCCATCCCACCACGGCAAGGTGACATTATTCAGGACGGTCCGTGAACATGCGTTTATATGCTGCATGTATACCAACTCAAACTCCAGCTCAATGTGTGTGTTTTTTCTATTATTAAAATGATCTACCCTGACTTAAAAAATACTTGTCTTAATATTAGGATTTACTGCCATTCTGGCGTAGATTTTTAAAGTAAGGACACCAGACTCATCAGGTCTAAGATATTTATTTAATAATGTATTTGGTTTGTACTGTGAATTCTATGACAGATGCACTTTAATTCAATGCTCTTATGTATAATTAGTTGTCCCACTCAATGATTGACATCTATTTCTATATATCTGCTTACGCAGGTAATCTATTATTCACTAGGGCCGCGCACTGGACTCCAAAAGGAGCAGAATTTATTATATGTTATATTGAATATTTTCTATCACTAAAACTGCATATCAAAAAGTCCGCTAAATGGCACAATATCGCATTGGAATGCAATTATTAGGCCATGATATAATGGTACAACATCAATATACATAAAAGTAAAAATGTCATTGTCATACAGGGATATGACATATTATATTAAATCAGCTACATTATAACACCCTATGCTGAATCAGAGTTTAGTATCCGGCTCAATCCCCAGTTGTACAGCCTGCCATGTCTAAGCCCCCAGCTTGCCTGTATGCCGCATTCATCCATATACCAGAAGGGAGTGACTACTTTATTTTCTGTAGAAATGCTGCATACTTCACAGTGTTTCCATTTGTATTTTCCTTGCATTTTTCAGAAATCCACACATATAAATCCCCACTTTCATCCAATAAATATTTACATTTGTAGCATTCCAGACTCCCAGTCCCCTGTAGACTAACACACATACAGTAGTACCTTTCATGTGACTTGTAAAGGTTTGTCTGATTTAAAGGTCCCACTGCTACTGAACTGAAAAGGAGACTTGAGGGGATACTGACACCAAATTCTAACTTTATCCTGACAGTGTTGTGAAGATTATCCTCCACAGCGCAATACTTATGCATTCAGCAAGCTCAGCTACAGAAAGCTGCGAGCACAGAACACGTACATGATACTGAGCTACAGTATATGCAATACAGGGTGGACCATTTATATGGATACACCTAAATTAAATGGAAATGGTTGGTGCAGTATCCGTTGTTTCAGATGCTGCACATCTCGTATCTTAACAGCATAGACAATTGCCTTCAGATGACCCCAAAGATAAAAGTCTAAGGGGGTCAGATCGGGAGACCTTGGTGGCCATTCAACTGGCCCACGACGACCAATCCACTTTCCAGGAAACTGTTCATGTAGGAATGCTCGGACCTGACACCCATAATGTGGTGGTGCACCATCTTGTTGGAAAAACTCAGGGAACGTGCCATCTTCAGGGCATAAAGAGGGCAACACATCATCATGTAGCAATGTTCAGATATCCAGTGGCATTGAGGTTTCCATTTATGAAGAATGGCCCCACTATCTTTGTACCCCATATACCACACCATAAAGATACGAGATGTGCAGCATCTGAAACAACGGATATTGGAAGCCTGTGCTAGCATTTCTTCTGCGGTGTTCCTATCAGTGTGTCAAGAGTGGGAGAAGAGGGTTTCATTGACAATCCAACACAATGGACAGCACTTTGAATACGTTTGGTCATAAACTTGTTAAAAACTCATGAAAGAATAAAGTTACATTAAAACCAAGCACACCATTGTTTTTCTTATGAAATTCTTAATAAGTTTGATGTGTCCCACGACCCTCTTCCCATTGGAAAAAAATAAAGTTGGATCCAAAATGGCCAACTTCAAAATGGCTGCCATGGTCACCACCCATCTGGAAAAGTTTTCCCCCTCCCATATAGTAATGTGCCACAAACAGGAAGTTGATATCACCAACCATTCCCATTTAATTTAGGTGTATCCATATACAGTGCATTGTGAAAGTATTTGGCCCCCTTGAACTTTTCTACCTTTTGCCACATTTCTGGTTTCAAACATAAAGATATAAAATTCTAATTTTTTGGGGAAGAATCAACAATAAGTAGGACACAATCGTGAAGTGGAACGAAATTTATTGGATATTTTAAACTTTTTTAACAAGTTAAAAACTGAAAAGTGAGGCGTGCAATATTATTCGGCCCCTTTACTTTCAGTGCAGCAAACTCACTCCAGAAGTTCAGTGAGGATCTCTGAATGATCCAATGTTGTCCTAAATGACTGGTAATGATAAAAAGAATCCACCTGTGTGTAATCAAGTCTCCGTATAAATGCACCTGCTCTGTGATAGTCTCAGGGTTCTGTTTCAAATGCAGAGAGCATCATGAAGACCAAGGAACACACCAGGCAGGTCCGAGATACTGTTGTGGCAAAGTTTAAAGCCGGATTTGGATACAAAAAGATTTCCCAAGTTTTAAACATCTCAAGGAGCACTGTGCAAGCGATCATATTGAAATGGAAGGAGTATCAGACCACTGCAAATCTACCAAGACCCGGCCATCCCTCTAAACTTTCATCTCGAACAAGGAGAAGACTGATCAGAGATGCAGCCAAAAGGTCCATGATCACTCTGGATGAACTGCAGAGATCTACAGCTAAGGTGGGAGAGTCTGTCCATAGGACAACAATCAGTCTTACAGTCATGGCCAAAAGTATTGAGAATGACACCAAAATTATATTTTCACATGATCTGCTGGCCTCTGGTTTTTATTAGTGTTTGTCTGATGTTTATATCACATACAGAAATATAATTGCAATCATATTATGAGTACCAATAGGTTATATTGACAGTTAGAATGAGTTAATGCAGCAAGTCAATATTTGCAGTGTTGCCCCTTCTTCCCCAAGACCTCTGTAATTCTCCCTGGCATGCTCTCAATCAACTTTTGGACCAAATCCTGACTGATAGCAGTCCATTCTTGCATAATCAATGCTTGCATTTTACCAGAATTTGTTGGTTTGTGTTTGTCCACCCGTCTCTTGATGATTGACCACAAGTTCTCAATGGGATTAAGATCTGGGGAGTTTCCAGGCCATAGATCCAAAATCTCTATGTATTGTTCCATGAGCCATTTAGTTATCACCTTTGCTTTATGGCAAGGTGCTCCATCATGCTGGAAAAGGCATTGTTGGGCGCCAAACTGCTCTTGGACGGTTGGGAGAAGTTGCTCTTGGAGGACTTTCTGGTACATTCTTTATTCATGGCTGTGTTTTTAGGCAAGACTGTGAGTGAGCCGATTCCCTTGGCTGAGAAGCAACCCCACACATGAATGGTTTCAGGATGCTTTACAGTTGGCATGAGACAAGACTGGTGGTAGCGCTCACCTCTTCTTCTCCGAATAAGCTGTTTTCCAGATGTCCCAAACAATCGAAAAGGGGATTCATCAGAGAAAATGACTTTGCCCCAGTCCTCAGCAATCCACTCCCTGTACCTTTTGCAGAATATCAGTCGGTCCCTGATGTTTTTTCTGGAGAGAAGTGGCTTCTTTGGTGCCCTCCTTGAAACCAGCCCTTGCTCAAAGAGTCTCCACCTCACAGTGCGTGCAGAAGCACTCACACCAGCCTGCAGCCATTCCAGAGCAAGCTCAACACTGCTGGTAGTCCCATCCCACAGCTGAAACAGTTTTAAGATACGGTCCTGGTGCTTGCTGATCTTTCTTGGGTGCCCTGGAGCCTTTTTGACAACAATGGAAGCTCTCTCCTTGAAGTTCTTGATGATGCGATAGATTGTTGACTGAGGTGCAATCTTTGTAGCTGCGATACTCTTCCCTGTTAGGCCATTTTTGTGCAGTGCAATGATGGCTGCACGTGTTTCTTTAGAGATAACCATGGTTAACTGAAGAGAAACAATGATACCAAGAACCAGCCTCCTTTTAAAGTGTCCAGTGATGTCATTCTTACTTAATCATGACTGATTAATCGCCAGCCCTGTCCTCATCAACACCCACACCTGTATTAATGGATCAATCACTAAAACGATGTTAGCTGCTCCTTTTAAGGCAGGACTGCAATGATGTTGAAATGTGTTTTGGGAGTTAAAGTTCATTTTCTGGGCAAATATTGACTTTGCAAGTAGAGTAATTGCTGTTAAGCTGATCACTCTTTGACATTCAGGAGTATATGCAAATTGCCATTACAAAAAATGAAGCAGTAAACTTTGGAAAAATTATTATTTGTCTCATTCTCAATACTTTTGGCCATGACTGTACACTGCACAAATCTGGCCTTTATGGAAGAGTGGCAAGAAGAAAGCCATTTCTCAAAGATATCCTTAAAAAGTCTCGTTTGAAGTTTGCCACAAGCCACCTGGAAGACACACCAAACATGTGGAATAAGGTGCTCTGGTCAGATGAAACCAAAATCAAACTTTTTGGCCACAATACAAAATGATATGTTTGGCGTAAAAGCAACACAGCTCATCACCCTCAAAACACCATTCCAACTGTCAAACATGGTGATGGCAGCATCATGGTTTGGGCCTGCTTTTCTTCAGCAGGGACAGGGAAGATGGTTAAATTGATGGGAAGATGGACGGAGCCAAATACAGGACCATTTGGGAAGAAAACCTGTTGGAGTCTGCAAAAGACCTGAGACTGGGACGGAGATTTATCTTCCAACAAGACAATGATCCCAAACATAAAGCAAAATCTACAATGGAATGGTTCAAAAATAAATGTATCCAGGTGTTAGAATGGCCAAGTCAAAGTCCAGACCTGAATCCAATCGAGAATCTGTGAAAAGAGCTGAAAACTGCAGTTCACAAACGCCCTCCATCCAACCTCAATGAGTTCGAGCTGTTTTGCAAGGAAGAATGGGCAAGAATTTCAGCCTCTCGATGTGCAAAACTGATAGAGACATACCCCAAGCGACTTGCAGCTGTAATCGCAGCAAAAGGTGGTGCTACAAAGTATTAACTCAAGGGGCCGAATAATATTGCACGCCCCACTTTTCAGTTTTTAATTTGTTAAAAAAGTTTGAAATATCCAATAAATTTCGTTTCATTTCACGATTGTGTCCCACTTGTTGTTGATTCTTCCAAAACAAATTAGAATTTTATATCTTTATGTTTGAAGCCACAAATGTGGCAAAAGGTAGAAAAGTTCAAGGGGGCCAAATACTTTCACAATGCACTGTAAATGGCCCACCCTGTACTTGAGTAGCCTTACATTTGTAAACCTGATATTTGATGGAATGTGCTTATTTTATTTTCTTACAGATTCTGTATAAAATTTGAATTTTAGATTCTATTGTTTACTGTACGTATCTGTACAACATGAATTACAGAAGATGAGTGTAACAATGGCTAACAGTATGTACAGACCCACTAGGTCATCAACAGCTTTGGGGTACGTCTAATCCAGGTAATGGAGTCTAAATGATCTTCACCCTTAAAAGGGTTGTCCTGTCTTAAACTACAAGTCTGCAGTCACTACATGTGACTGCAGACTTGTGAATCCTCACATCGGGTGCACTTTGAGGATTCTGCAGTGTTGACGGCAGGAACGTTGGTCATGTGACTGCAAGTGTGCGATATGCATACTCCCGGCCACATTTTGACTAGACTGTTTCTGGACTCGCTCAACACACTTGCATTGAGCGAGGTCGCACCCATCTAGTCGGAATGTGGCCAAGAGTATGCATATCGTATACTTGCAGTCACATGACCACCGTTCCTGCCGCTAACACCGGAGAATTCTCACAACGCGCAGCGCGTGCGATGTGAGGATTCACAAGTCTGCAGTCACATAGAGTGACTGGAGACTTGTAGTTTAAGACCGGACCACCCTTTTAACCTCCATAAGTTAGCAACAATTTCTTGCAGTATACAACAACTGCAGGCTTATGCTGTGAAGGGACTATCTTTATAAGATATTACTGTGTTCTACACTATACACTATGACTTGTTTTGTATTTTTCTTCCTGTGATCCTTCAAGGTATGATGATGCAGCTATTATTTGCATGTGTATCCCAACTAAAACAGTTAATTCTCATGTGATGCTTGATTCTGCTGAAATTTCTGCAACTTAAATGCCACTTACTAGTGCAAGAAACACTAAGGCTCCGATTCATCATTGCTGTTTCTCAAGTTTTCTGGAGTAAATTGTTCCTTTTTAGTGGCTTTAGTATTAGCTCCTTATTCGCTATGTGTTGTGCACCACTTTTTTTTTTGTCTTTTTATTTTTTTTCCTCAAAAACTTTGACAACCAGATGTTTTAGACAGATTCATGCACTGCAACGTTTACCAAATGTCACATTTTTTTTGGCACATCTAACTCCAGTCCTCGTCTGGAGTAAGATTTCTGGAGGAGTTTTCAGTTTGGCGCAGTTTTGTGCCTTTATAAAGGATTTGCAACTTTTGGTGCTGAAGAGTCACAAAAACCAAGTGGCTCCAAGTTCATGACCCGCATGCTCCATTTTGAATAATTTGGCACAAAGAATGTCAGTGACTACCACAAGACAAAAAAAAATGACTCCAGTAAATCGCAAATGATTAATTAAGCCCCAAGTCATGATACATGGGCAGCAGACTGGTAATGTAGTTGGACAGAGCAAGAGGTGAAGGTTGGCAGTGTTCGTTCATGAACACAGAACAGGCAGCGGTCAAGAGGAGAATGTGGTCAAAAACACAAGTGGAGCCATAACCAAGAACAGCATCAACAACCACATCACAAAGCAGGCGTGAATCAAAAAGGAACCCCCATTGCTCAGGCACTGGGCACCATGGGAAGTATTCCAATAAAGCCTGGGACATATTGGCATTGGTTGTGGTCTGAGGCATTTACCTCTGTTTTCTTAAGAGGCCAGGAGCAAGCACATGTGTGTGACCCATGAGCAAAGCGGCACAATGTAGGTGGGAGAATGGTACCCAGGAGCAGAATGCCAGGTACCTCTGTAGGTTATCCAGCACATTGTTGGGGCTCATTCAGACGTCAGTTTTTCATGCATGAGTTCTATCCGTTTTTTTATGGATAGTACTCGTACCTATGACAGTATGGGCTGTTCACATCTCCGTGATTTTTTTGTGAAGGATCAGTCTGTGCAAAATCACAGAGACATGTCAGATATTGATCCGAGTGTCGAATCAAAATTGGTAATGAAAAATTTGGACAGCACTGGGATGTCATCTGTGTAATGTCTGTTTTTCACTGAGAGATAGGAGAAGGTGGAGACATTTTTTTTCTCATCAGTGAAAAAACTGTTGAAACTTGCTGCCACCTCAACAACACCGGAGCTACATCAACCCCCCAACCTACTGTCTCCTTCCCCACCATCCTGTTGAATGTAAGCCTGCAACGGCAGGGTCCTCTTCCCTCTGTACCAGTCTATCATTGTTAGTTTGTTTACTGTAAGTGATATCTGTATTCGGTATATAACCCCTCCTCATGTACAGTACCATGGAATCAATGGCGCTATATATATATATAAATAATAATAAACTCGGTCTGTTTTTCTTATACGTGAAAATAACTGACGTCAGAATAAGGCCTTATATTGAAGCTGAGAACAGAGTTAGCTAAATAAGGCTATGTTCACTAGCAGTGTTTTTGGCTGCATTTTTGTTGGTGCGGATTAGATGTGCGATTTGTCTACAGTACGTGTTCATTAAAGTTAATTTTATTCACCAAAAATGCTGCAAAACCTGGTTTCTTGGTTTTTTTTTCCTGCATTTTAGAACTTTCTCATTGTGTTTTTTGGGTGCAAAAATGCTGAAAGAGTTGACACGCTGCAGATTTTTTAAAAACGCAGTTCTCACATTCAGTCCGGAAAAAAATACAAGCGTGTGCATGAGATTTCTGAAAACTCATAGCTTTTGCTGGCGCTGTAGCTTCTTATTTGCATAAAAAATAATGCAAAAATGCTACGTGTGAACAAAGCCTTACCAAGTCATGATAGATACAGATCAGATCTAAAAAGAAGAATGGGAGCATGCAATACAAAGACAAAGAAGCGGCCAATACCCTACAATAGCGAAAAAATTCTATATACTGATCATAAACCCAGGAGAATAATATAAATTATACTGTAATTAATAATATTATGATGTCATTGCTATTATTATATTGACTAGAAATGTGTATTCTGTCTACATTGTGTTAGTGCTGGTAAAAATAAGAAGTAGTTCACTGAAATAACAAGTGTTTTCAGGTTTTCAATAAAACTGGAAGTCGCTTCTTGTCAGTCAGCAATCTGGCATTTGCAACTTTTAGTTTTGTTAAAGTTAAAGGGACAGTAATATTTTAAAACAATCCAGCACATATCTACAGTATATTAAAGTGACATTTATTTACTATGTGACATCTGTAATGTGGCACCCCAGGGGTCTGGTTTCCACAGTAATAGCAATATTACGTCTGTGAGCAGGTGGGAGGTCTCCTGGGCAGGAATCCTAAGCATGCCACACCTCCTGCCCAGTCCTGGGAGGGGAAGAACTTCCCCTACATAAACTGGGGCTGAGGCAGGGTTAGAAGAGAGGAGTTCCAGACAGAGACGGAGTCTGGTCTGGACACGCAGAAACATGGACAGATAGACCTCAGGAGCTCTGTAGGAGCCAAGGAGAAGCGCCAGGGGCTGGAGCTGTGCAGAGCTCGCCCTGGGAGAAGGTACTAAAACCGGACACAGGAGTCCGAGGCTGTGGGGACTAAGATATACCCAGCAGCAGAATCCATCCGGCAGGGGATTCCAGGTCCTCTGGCCATAAAAGCCCGGAGGCTCAGTCACAACGAAGGGACCAGCACCGCCATCCCGGAGCGGAGGCTAACAGGAGGCCCCAGGTCACCAGCCATACGGGTGAGCACCACACGGTATACCCAGGGACGTGGGCTACTTGTAACCGCCGAAAGCAGGGTAGCCAGGAAGGGTACAGACTAATGGGAAGGCCTACAACTCCACCTGGCCAGGGGAACTCCGGCTTACTCGCAGACTAACCAGGCCCCAACTACTAGCCAGTACTCCCGGGGGAATTTGCCTTGTACCATCAGTAAAGACCCTGAACTGTACCCTCGCGTCTCCGTGCTTCCTTGTCGCACCATTAGTGCTGGGACATCCACACCATCACTCCCAACATCAACCTCATCCTCTGCCCTGAGGCCATACCCCTCCCGTTGGGGGTTATACCATCCACGCTGCACATCCGTACCACCGGCCTCAGCGGACTGCCCTGCAGCGGCGGCTTCATAGCCGCATTCAACGGGTGGCGTAGTCGGACACTAATACCATCATACCAATAACTGCCACCTAGTTTGACCACCCTGGGCACGGACCGGGTCACCGCCACACGAAGACTACTACCCCCATCGGATCCGGCTCCGGGTATTCCCCGCGCGCACGCGCGCCGCACTACAGCACTGGCCCAGGGGGCGCGTCAACTTTGGCGTAGTCGGCAGGATTACGTGCCCGCAACCACCGGGTACTGCGTGCCTGAAAAAAGAGACTTTTATACTTACCTGTGGTGAAGTTTCCCGCCGTCCGGAGTCGTTTCCCGCCATTGGACGCCATCTTCGGGACGCCGCACGGGAAGAAGAGGGGCGTGGACTCCGAAAGCCCGCGAGAACTGAAGCCCCGCCTCACGTCCGGACGTTGCGTAAGGTCCTGGAAGGAGCCCAGCAGACGCTGACGTCACAGGAGCGCGACGGAAGGTCCTCAACCCTGACGATCCACTGCGGAGCCGCGACCTACGGAAGAGGATCATCGCAAGGTAGGCCACGGTCCACTAGGGGGGAGGAGGATGTCGGATACGGAGGAGAGCTTCACCGCCACAACCGCCGCCAGCGCCACCGCTGCTGCGGTCATGCCTTTCACCATGCCCTATATCCCGGGGGCAGCCTGGCTACCCCAGTACTCAGGGGAGTCACATACCCTAAATGACTTCAGAGAAAGGCTGGATAGCCTCTTCCAGGTGTATCCCCTCACGGAGGCGCAAAAAGTGAGCATCCTGGTGGCCCAATTAATCGGGGCAGCCCAAAGGGAGGTAAAGTCCTGGCCACCTGGGAGGAAGAGGACTGTCAGAGACATACTAACCCGGCTGAAAGACACATTTGACACCCGCACCTCAGCCGAAATAAAACTAAGATTTTATGGGTGCAAACAACGGGCACATGAGAGTATAAGAGACTATGCTCTAAACCTACAAGAGGCCCTGAGAGCCATTAAGCAGGCAGACCCTGACAGCGTGGGAAATGAAGATAAGCTGTTGACTGAACAATTCATTGAGGGTCTACTGTGCAATGCCCACCGAACCCAGTTGCGGGCAATGGCCTTACAGGACCCTGACCTGGACTTTGCACAGTTCAAGGACAGAGCCATCCGGGTGCTCCGAGAACCGGCACCAGGTGGGGCTGTGACCCACAGGCGCCCTGCTATCACTTATCACCAGGAGACGGCGCCCTTGTCTGCAGGGCCTGTGGGAGCTGATGCGCAGGCTTTAAACAATGACCCAGCTACAGACCTGCACCATCAGGTCCAAGAGCTAACTAAAAGCGTTGCCGCGCTAACCCGAACTGTGCAGTCTTTACAGGTTTCTACTGCAGGGAAGATCCAGCTGGCATCCGGACCGGAGGACATCCCATGGCGCCGACCAAGGAGGACCCCACCAGCCAGAGGAAGACCCAGCGATCGATACAACGAGGACGGACGACCTATTTGCCGCCGCTGCAATCAACCCGGACATGTGGCAAGGTACTGTCATTTAAACGGGCACAACCTGGGGTAGAGGGCCAACCCCCAGGCATAAGACCATCAGGCCCATCAAACTGGCGTGATAAATACGTAGGGGGACGTCCAATCTTGCCTGTGGTACTGGATGGCATTCCTATGAGTGCCCTACTAGACACTGGGTCACAGGTCACCACCATCCCGTACGTGCTCTTCAAGCAGTACTGGAATGATTCGGACATAACCCGCTACCCAGATGACGACCTGAGTATCATCGCCAGCAATGGTCAGCCCGTGCCGCAGGTGGGATTCAAAAAGGTGACCATTAAAATCGGTAAAGTCGAACTAGCGGCACAAGGACTGATTATAGTGGACATCGACCGTCATGAGAGTCACCCTAGAATCACCCTGGGAACCAATGTAATTGAAAATTGTCTTGCAGAGGTGATTCTCATTTTACAGCAGGTTGCCAAGAATGCCAGTTCCGGCCAGCAGCGTGTGCTCCAAAAAGAGATCCGGGCACTGATGAAGCGGCAACAGGTGGAACTATCTGGTGGTGAAATAGGTAGCGTGAGAATGTGTGACCCGTTCCCTATTGCCATGCCCCCAAAAAGTGAGATGATGATTTGGTGCCGGGCAGCTATTGGTCTAAGAGGTAGAGACTACCAAGCAATGGTAGAACCCGTCTACTCAGACAGTAGGCCCACCATTTTGACAGCACGGGGGGTGGTCGATGTACGCCATGGGAGGGTGCCCGTTCGCATCATAAATATCGGTGAGAGAGAAGTACACCTGCCCCGGTATGCCACGCTAGCTAAATTGTTCACCATAAACCAGAATTCTGTACAGGCCGTGGAACCCTTGCCTCCATCTCAACCAGAGAAAGGTAACGGCTCTAAGAAACCAGTGGGGGACTGGTGTCAGCAACTACATCTGGGTACCGACTCCACTCCCTCACACCAGAAACAAGGAGTCTATCGGGTGGTTCAAGAGTACGAGAGAGTGTTTAGTAAACACCCGTTAGACTTCGGGCGAGTAAAGGGGGTAGAACACCACATCCCCACGGGAGACCATCCTCCCATAAAGGAGAGATACCGACCCGTACCCCCTGCACACTACCAACACGCCAAGGGGATGCTTAGAGACATGAAGGAGGCTGGGGTAATCAGAGACAGCTGTAGCCCCTGGGCAGCTCCACTAGTCTTAGTGAAAAAGAAGGACAACACTATGAGAATGTGTGTAGACTACAGGAAGGTCAACCGTATCACACACAAAGATGCGTACCCGTTACCAAGGATAGAAGAGTCCTTAGCTGCATTAAAATCTGCTAACTTCTTCTCTACTTTGGATCTCACTAGCGGGTACTGGCAGGTTCCTGTAGCAGAGGCAGACCGGGAGAAGACCGCATTCACCACCCCGATGGGTCTCAGCGAATTTAACTGTATGCCGTTCGGGCTCTGCAACGCACCAGGAACCTTCCAACGGTTGATGGAATGCTGTCTGGGACACCGGAACTTCGAGACGGTCCTGTTATATCTGGACGATGTCATCGTCTATTCCAAGACCTACGAGGACCACCTGAAACACCTGGCAGAAGTGTTCGAAGCTCTGGCAAACTACGGCCTAAAGGTGAAACCCTCCAAGTGTCACCTCCTGAAACCAAAGGTGCAATACCTGGGACACGTGGTGAGTGCTGACGGAGTGGCTCCCGACCCTGATAAGATCACCGTAATTAAGGACTGGCCAAGACCCTCCAGCATAAAGGAAGTGCGGCAGTTCCTCGGGTTGGTAGGCTACTACCGAAGATTCATTCCCGGTTTCACCAAAATGGCAGCCCCTATGCAGGACCTCCTGATAGGCCAGTCCAGGAAGGCCAAGAACCAGAAGCCGCCCTTCAGGTGGGAAAAGCTGGAAGAGGAGTCCTTTTGCCAGCTGAAGATGGCCCTCACGGGGGATGAAATCCTGGCATATCCAGACTACAGCCAGCCCTTTATCCTCCACACGGACGCAAGCAACATCGGGCTAGGAGCCGTGCTGTCCCAGATCCAGCAAGGAAAAGAACGGGTAATCGCTTACGCTAGCCGAAAGCTACGACCCACCGAGAGGAACCCTGAGAATTATAGCTCATTTAAGCTGGAGTTCCTGGCAGTAGTGTGGGCAGTGACCGAACGTTTCAAGCATTACCTTGCCTCCTCCAAATTCATCGTGTACACGGATAACAACCCGTTGACACACCTGGACACTGCAAGGCTCGGTGCTCTGGAACAGAGATGGATGGCTCGCCTGTCCAACTTTGAATTCACCATCAAATACCGGGCAGGACGCTCCAATGCCAACGCGGATGCCCTGTCTAGAATGCCGAACTTACCGGACGTAGGGGAAGATCCAGAAGATCTGGAAGAAGTTGAGCTCCCTGCGTTCCACCGTCATGGGATTACCCTGTATTCCCACCGTGTGAAGGACAGGCGCTCCGCGACGTTCAATCCCTTGCCCCACTACAACTGGGCGGAGACGCAAGACAGTGATCCCGCTGTCCGTCTGGTGAAGGAAATGCTGACCCAAGCCGATGCCAGTCTGGACCCAGACGCCCCAGAGGAGACTAAGCAACTGTGGAAGGAGAAAAGTAGGCTGTTCCTCTACAGGGAGAAGTTGTGCCGGAGAATGGTTAACTCTCGAACACATGAGTTGACCTGGCAGGTAGTGGTCCCCAGACGAGACGCGGCTATGATTCTGGAGGCGTACCACAACGGAGCAGGACATTTCGGGTGGAAGAAGCTGGAGTTCTTGTTGCGTGAACGGTTCTACTGGGTAGGCATGAGAGGAGCCATCGAGAGGTGGTGCAGAGACTGTGGACCGTGCCACCTAAGAAGGAAGGACCGTGCCAGCCAGAAGACCCCCTTGCAGCCCATCATCACCCGACAGCCACTGGAACTGGTAGCCCTGGACCATGTGAAACTGGCTCCAAGCAGATCTGGGTATGTCTACGCCCTCACAATCGTAGATCATTACTCCCGGTTCCTGGTGGTGGTCCCGGTCAAGGACTTAACGGCTCAAACAGCAGCTAGAGCCTTCCAGCAGCACTTCTGCCGTCCACACGGGTACCCGGACCAAGTGCTGACAGACCAAGGGCCAGCCTTCGAAGCGGAAGTCTTCCAGGAGTTCTGCAACCTGTATGGCTGCACGAAGATAAGAACAACGCCCTATCACCCTCAAACCAATGGACTCTGCGAGAAGATGAACCAGGTGGTGATGGACCTCCTGAAAACATTGCCCCTGGAAGAACGCAGTATGTGGCCTGAGAAGCTGCCTGATCTGGTGGACCTATATAACCACATCCCTGTAGGTTCTACCAACTGTACCCCGGCTTACCTAATGAGAGCGAGACCTGGTAAGCTGCCTATCGACCTGGATATGGGAGTCCTGACGCCCGAGGACACCTCGCCAGAGGCAGACTGGGATACAGAACGGCAGCAGCAGTATCGGAAAGTACAGGAGAGCGTCGAGCGAAGTCTGTCTCAAGCTAGAGAAAGGCAAGAGAGGGCTTATAATCAGTATGCTCCCGCTGTTCCCCTGGTACCTGGAGAGCAGGTCTTGAAGAGGAAAAGACGGCTCCACAAGTTGGACGACCAGTGGGAGAAGGACCCGTACACCGTACTGCCATCAAGCCATGAGAGCCCAAAGATTTGCGTGATCAGTAAGGATGGAGGAGAAACCACAGCCGTTGTCTCCAGAGACCACCTGAAGAAGTGTCCCGAGCAGCTGCAAAGCCCTGAAGAAGAAGATCAAGAAAACCCTCGACCCGCAGAGGAAAGGGAAGAAATGATCAGGACTGTACTCGGAGACTTCCCCCGGTCTTGGACACAAGTAAACGGTGCTGTCGTGGTACCCGTCCTCACCTTTCTCCAGCCAGCCCCGCAAGTGCCTACAGAGGAACCGGAAGAGCTGGAAGAGCAGCCGGCCCAAGAGGCAGAAGAGTCCACACCAGCAGTACAGGAGGATCAACCCTCTGCTAGTAGTGAGCCTGCCGTGCCCCTAGTGAGCCAAAGAGTGCGCAGAAAGCTGCCCAGCCTGCCCATAACACCTCCTACACCCTGTAGTGCAGGACCAGTTAGTGAGCTCCGTAGGTCCACTAGGGTTACCAGAGGCCAGATGCCCGTACGTTGGAGAATCTAAGTTGGCTAGTTGCTTTAACTATTTTATGTTTACCTGTTTTGTTGTAGCCGTTGCTAATTATGTTTTTCAGTTACAGATTTCTTTATATGGACTGACAGGTTATGGACAGTGAGTAACCGGAACTCTGTTGTAAATATGTTTGGAGCGTAACCCAGGAATGAACTACAGACTGTTAAAGACTCGGGGCAGGACAGACCCCTACCTGGTTACGGCTCCCTGTTCTTTGGTGAAATGGACACCCTTATTGCTTCCCGGTTACGGACACGCCGTGACCATCTCATGTATTTAATTGTTCCTGTTTATACCCTGTTATGTTTTTGAAAAAAAAAAAAATATATATATATATGTTTAGTCCGGGAGTACTAAATTTCACTAGGGGGGAATGTGGCACCCCAGGGGTCTGGTTTCCACAGTAATAGCAATATTACGTCTGTGAGCAGGTGGGAGGTCTCCTGGGCAGGAATCCTAAGCATGCCACACCTCCTGCCCAGTCCTGGGAGGGGAAGAACTTCCCCTACATAAACTGGGGCTGAGGCAGGGTTAGAAGAGAGGAGTTCCAGACAGAGACGGAGTCTGGTCTGGACACGCAGAAACAGGGACAGATAGACCTCAGGAGCTCTGTAGGAGCCAAGGAGAAGCGCCAGGGGCTGGAGCTGTGCAGAGCTCGCCCTGGGAGAAGGTACTAAAACCGGACACAGGAGTCCGAGGCTGTGGGGACTAAGATATACCCAGCAGCAGAATCCATCCGGCAGGGGATTCCAGGTCCTCTGGCCATAAAAGCCCGGAGGCTCAGTCACAACGAAGGGACCAGCACCGCCATCTCGGAGAGGAGGCTAACAGGAGGCCCCAGGTCACCAGCCATACGGGTGAGCACCACACGGTATACCCAGGGACGTGGGCTACTTGTAACCGCCGAAAGCAGGGTAGCCAGGAAGGGTACAGACTAACGGGAAGGCCTACAACTCCACCTGGCCAGGGGAACTCCGGCTTACTCGCAGACTAACCAGGCCCCAACTACTAGCCAGTACTCCCGGGGGAATTTGCCTTGTACCATCAGTAAAGACCCTGAACTGTACCCTCGCGTCTCCGTGCTTCCTTGTCGCACCATTAGTGCTGGGACATCCACACCATCACTCCCAACATCAACCTCATCCTCTGCCCTGAGGCCATACCCCTCCCGTTGGGGGTTATACCATCCACGCTGCACATCCGTACCACCGGCCTCAGCGGACTGCCCTGCAGCGGCGGCTTCATAGCCGCATTCAACGGGTGGCGTAGTCGGACACTAATACCATCATACCAATAACTGCCACCTAGTTTGACCACCCTGGGCACGGACCGGGTCACCGCCACACGAAGACTACTACCCCCATCGGATCCGGCTCCGGGTATTCCCCGCGCGCACGCGCGCCGCACTACAGCACTGGCCCAGGGGGCGCGTCAGTAACACAATACAAATTCTATCTCTACTGGGTACTAGGGTGTTTTTCTTTAGGAATCAGAAAGATTTTATGGACACAAACATCTTCTATGATTTTCCTTACATATCTATGTCAGTAATATATGTCAGTAGATATACTTAAATGTATTTGCCTTTAATTGTATGGACTGTGATGGTGTAGTGACTATATCCTTCCTGGTGGTCTGATTCCTTCAATGTTTAACCATGTTCAAAACATCTGTTCAAATTAGGTCATCTCTTGCCTGGAGATTGGTTCCCCTCTTACCATGCTTCTACTACTACTGCATAAAGGAGCGGATTATTATTTTAAACAAATATCAAAAGTATTTCTACATATATAGATATGTTTATGTCATTATACAGATAACAATAAATTGTGCCTAGGCATTTTTAGCCGCTTATCTGCCCATGAATGAAGGATGTTATCCATCATGTTGCTCCTTCTTTCTCCTTGACATGATTCAGATACCCTCATTCACATTAGAATATTGACCAAGTTCTCCAAAATCTGCAATTTAATTTAACTTTCATCTAATGTTTATGACCTGTGTACGTGTTTTTATAGCATTTTTGTGAATTTCACACCAGATTTACATTTTGATATTTTATGGAAGTCACCTTTTGAATGCCAAACTGAAGTTTTGTGCGAACAGCAAGTTTCTACTGTGTTTATTTATTTTAATAAAACGTAGATTTTAAATCACAGAATTCTTATATGTTTTGTCTTTTACTAATGACAGTGCTATATTTGCAGCATGATGAATGTTCCTCAAAGGAAGCGGAAAATTGCTGTTCATTAGGTTATTGAGCCAGATAAAATGTATAGGATATAAAGAGATCATTACATAAGGCCACGCACTGCTAGCAATTGACAAACATTCATACATCAGATACTAGTTATGTGGTATTGGACATAGAAGGACGGATTTTTTTCCCTACAATATCAAACTGAAAATAGAAAACTAGACACAGGAAACAGAATCCTACATTATCCTTAGAAAATTAATCTGAATGTTATAATTAATAATAATAATAATAATAATATGGATAGGATGACAGAGCTGTCCATCACTGAGTCCCAGACACTAAGCAGAGGAATCAAGACACCTGCTCTCACGTTGCTGTTGTCTGACAACCCGGGACCAGGGGCTCCTACCCTGTCCCTAACACTAGGGGCGCCCTATCTATCCCTGAAGGTTACTTCAGATGGCGAAGATGCTGGGGCCATGTACCTTGCTGTTCTCCTGAATCAGCCCTTATCTGTCCCCTCCCTTACCCAGGGAAGCGGGGAGGAATAGTGTATTTATATACACAAACCAGACAAAGAAGGAAGGATGTACAGGGACAAATGAAAATATGATAAATGAAAATATCAAACACACAAAATATGCACTCACAGACAACAGTTGGAAAACACCGAAGGGATTAGGAAGGTAAACAAAAATAGAAGAGGATGGGACTATGCACCTTTTATTACCTGCATATAGGTACACTATGATATTATGGATTCCCATTGACTTCTGTATTTGATCATTCCTTGTGTATGCACTATTCTTTGTTTTAGGCTTAATCAATGAAATGCAATAATAATAATAATAATTATTTATTCATGTAGGATTTTCCACATTTATATTTATTGCGTATCTATTTGCCATTTTGTCTACTTTATCAGTGCAGAGCACTTGAGTAACACATAGACTAAGGGATTTTCCCTGTGTATGTGTGTATAGTTCCCTATTGCTGTATAGACTTGGTATAGGTACTTGATCCAACCAGTGAACTACACCTGTCTGATATTCTCCTTTTATACTGTTATGTCATTATATTTTTAACATTGTATTCAATAAAATTAGAATTGTAATATTATTCTGGCTCTTGCTCCAGTTGTTTATATAGGTTCTTATTGTTATGGGAGTGCCTATAATGCTTTGGTCTGTATAGGTGTATTTATTCAATGCAGGAGTATGTGAACTCGCAGGCTGTGGTCTTCTGACTCCGGTCTGTGACTCGCCCCCTGGGCCGTGGGGCACCCGGATCCGGGTAATAGGGGAACGATGGGGGTAGTAGTGGCAACCCGGTTCCGTGGCTCAGGGTGGTCAGACCAGTGGCAGTCTTTTAGATGTTTTAGATAATGTCCGACTACGCCACCCGTGGATTGCGGTTATTAGGAACCGCCGCTGCAGGGCAGACCGCTGGGGCCGATGATGTATGCAGCCGGGATGGTGTGACTCCCCACGGGAAGAGTGCGGCCCCAGGGCAGTGTAGTGGATGGTGGGAGTGATGGTGGTGGGAGTCCCAGAAACCGTTAGTGCTGGAGGAGCGAAAGAGCACACAGACAACGTACTGCAGTCCAATGTCTTTTACTCACAGTTCAGGTACTCCGGGTCACTTCTGTACAGGTAGTGACCGCCCGAGCCGTGCTGCGTCCACCAGGTGTGGGGCTCGGTCAACTCCCAGGCAGCTCAGGAATATGGCACAGGACCCCCTTCTTTCCTTTCTCTGGCCTGCCTCACCAGTGACCCACTTTTGTCCAGCTGCCACGGACTTGTGCGGGTAAACGTGGGCCCCGTACTCCGCTGTCCTATATGGTGCCTTCCTAGCTGGTTTGATGAGGTGTCGCACCATTAAATGATCACGACGTCCGGTCTTTGGCTGAGGGTAGTTTCTCCTCCACCAACTTGGGATCCGGCACCCTTAATCTGCCTGACCCTTCACCCTGTATTCTCGTGGGTTCTTAGGGTCCCTTCCACCTTCTTGTTCCTGAGCCCTTCTGTTTCTCTGTCTCTTCTTCTCCTTTTCTGTTCCTTCCTGTTCCTTTCTCGTGGAGCTGGGATGAGACTTAATCACAGCTCCCTTTCACCTCCTCTCTCTCTCTCTTCTTGGGCCTCTCTCTAGGCCCACTCTGGAGCAAAGCTCCTACAGAGCCTCTACTCCCGGTCTTCTCCTCAGTCTGCACAGACTGAACTACTCCTTCTCCTAGAGCTAAGATGGTGCCCACCTTTTATACCTCCCTCTGACCATGAGCCCAGGTGACCAGCAACCAATGGGCTCCTTCCTACGCTCAGGAACCAACCCCTCTCTGCCCCTACAGCACTGGGTATTCCACCCCCCTCCCCACTCCAGCCAGGGACATAGTCGGTCGTGCCTGCACTTCTGTCTAGTGGGAGCACCGTTGAGCTGTCCCTCCGAAATGGGGTGTGTGTGCTGTATGCAGCTAACTGAGCCCTGGTCCATACTCCATCCTTACCCGGGAGTGGAATACCACACCTCTGGCAGAGGTGCAATACCCCTGTAGCGACCGAACCCTCGGGGCGCTACATTCCCCCCTGGTAAATCACAGCACGCCCTCGGGCTGGAACAGAGCAAAAACAGTTAAATACAGGACATGCAAAACTTTTTCAATAACCTTTTACATCAGAAACGGACAACATTGTTCAATTCCCTTTATGGGACACACTTTTCTTTTCTTGTCACACTATTATAAAACACATACTAATACTTCTGGAACTCTTTTGACATATAAACATTATAGAAAACATTCACAACACTATTTAGCAGCATATAAAAACTTTTCATATAAAACATTTGCAAGTAAACATTTTCAAAACACATTCTTGGTTCCTGGCTGCGGTGCAACTTGCGACCAGGTGTGCATTCTTCTTGTAAGTGCAGGAACTGTGGCAAACTTGTAAACATGAGGGACTTGCTGTCCCGAGGTAGACGTGGTAGTCTTTTTATAAAACCAGTAGGGGGCGCTTTAGGAAGCGCAACTATTTACAGGGGGGTTGTCCGTTCCCAGTCCTCGGCCGGTTGAAAAGGGGGAATGGCTGCTCACAGTCCTCAGCCTGGTAGGGGATATAGGGGATAATGTTCACACGGGAAACAGTTCCACGAAAGTCCTTTGTACCCCGACAGGTAACTATTTACACACATGCTTTTGCTACTTACTAGTAGCGGTGACCTCCATATGCTCCTTCTTCCTCCTCCTCATACGGTTCTTCAGACCCGTCCGGGCCCTCTTGGCTCTCCTCATAGCCGTAGTGCTGCAGCTCCTCCTCGGTGAGCCGATGGACATGTAGGGCATATGGTCCTTTTGCGCCCTCGTGTCAGGTAAAGGTGACCACATCACCAGGGTAGAGGTCACGGCCACGGTGTCCCTCAGGTAGATGACTCTCAACGTCCCTGCGGGTCACAAAGACGTCGCCTGCCGTTTCCAGGCCCCTGATGAAGCCCCAACCGTTCTCCATATGGAATTTGATTATGGTCCCGGTGATTCGGGGACCGCGGGCGGCCCGGGGGTTTTGACGGGCTCTGCGTTTTTGCTCCGCACTTCGGGCCTGGAGCCGCTCCTCCCTGACGCGCCTCTCCTGCCGTTTCCGTTCGAAGGTCGCCAGTTGCTGCTGACAAGCCTCCAGACGACGGACCGCGTCTGCCCGGGTTTCTTGAGTGAACCCCATCAAGTTCTCCCCGGCGGGGTCCCACTCAAATTGGGCATCCTCCAGTGGGGGTAGGGTGACCTCTACGGGCTCTGGAGGCGGTATCAGAGGCTCGTGCGGGGGCTGGGTTTTCCATGGCTGACTGCTGGTCACTTCAGCCGGCCACTCCAGCGGCAGTCCATCCGGACCGGTATGATGTGCAAATAGGTCCACTCCCAGCGATGGTATAGTGGGGAGACCTGGTCTGGGAGCAGCGCCCGGGGGCACTCGGCCTTGTGACCAGGCCGGGGGTCTTCTGGTCACGTCTGGTGGCGGCCCAGCCCGGGAAGGGTGTGCCGGTGGGGTAGCGGCGCCCGGGTCGACCAGGCCTTGCGACCGGGCCAATGACGCTTCCTTCTTTACGGCGCCCGGGGACAAGGGGCGTGGCGTCGGGCGGGGCGCGGCCGCGGCGCTCGCCGCTTGAGGCCTAGCTGGGAGCAGTGGTGGCGCGGCAACAGGTGCGGTGAGTGGGGCTTCGGGTTCTGCGACGGGAGGCTGGGGCAGGCTTGCAGTTGCTGGGCCTGGGGTGGTGACGTCCCCTTCACTTGCCTCAGTCCTCGTGGCTCCCTCCGCGGCGTCGCCTCCGGTCCTCTCTCCTCCTGCGCCATCCTCAGAGGCAGGCAGACTCCAGGGTGCGGTTGAGGCCTGTCGCTGGTGGATTCCAGCCTGCCGGGCCAGTTCTTCCCTCCACTCGACGAGCGCACCCCGCTGCGCTCGGACCATCCTCCGCTCCAGGTCCTCCAGTGCAGCTTGCGCACGCTCCGGGTCTCTAGGGAGCTGCGCTAGGATCTCTGCCTGGCTGCAGGGTGGTTCAGCCTGCAGCAGGCTCCGGGCCAACAGGTTGGTGCCGTGGAATGCGTCCATTCCCGGGTGCGGTCTGTCTAGACTGATCCAGACCGCGCCCTGCCCCACAGTTTTCTTCTCTTCCCACCCCCATTGGGGGTGGTCCCGGGGCAACTTGGTGACAATCACTTTCAGGGGCAGCCCCCCCACCTTGATGGACATCTCCACAGTCGTGCTCATGGCTGTTGGGGGCGGGCTCCTTCTTTGGCGCCATTCTGGGTCCTGGCCCACGATGGGAGGCGGCCTCCTGTGGTCTTTTGGCGCGCACATTATGGCGCTCGTTCTTCTGGGGCAGGCGCCATTTTCCAACACAGTCAATCTCAATAAAACAGTCTCTTTCTCTTCAGGCGCGCAGTACCCGTTGTTAGCGGGCACGTAATCCTGCCGACTACGCCAAAGCTGACTCGCCCCCTGGGCCGTGGGGCACCCGGATCCGGGCAATAGGGGAACGATGGGGGTAGTAGTGGCAACCCGGTTCCGTGGCTCAGGGTGGTCAGACCAGTGGCAGTCTTTTAGATGTTTTAGATAATGTCCGACTACGCCACCCGTGGATTGCGGTTATTAGGAACCGCCGCTGCAGGGCAGACCGCTGGGGCCGATGATCTATGCAGCTGGGATGGTGTGACTCCCCACGGGAAGAGTGCGGCCCCAGGGCAGTCTAGTGGATGGTGGGAGTGATGGTGGTGGGAGTCCCAGTACCGTTAGTGCTGGAGGAGCGAAAGAGCACACAGACAACGTACTGCAGTCCAATGTCTTTTACTCACAGTTCAGGTACTCCGGGTCACTTCTGTACACGTAGTGACCGCCCGAGCAGCGCTGCGTCCACCAGGTGAGGGGCTCGGTCAACTCCCAGGCAGCTCAGGAATATGGCACAGGACCCCCTTCTTTCCTTTCTCTGGCCTGCCTCACCAGTGACCCACTTTTGTCCAGCTGCCGCGGACTTGTGCGGGTAAACGTGGGCCCTGTTCTCCGCTGTCCTATATGGTGCCTTCCTAGCAGGTTTGATGAGGTGTCGCACCATTAAATGATCACGACGTCCGGTCTTTGGCTGAGGGTAGTTTCTCCTCCACCAACTTGGGATCCGGCACCCTTAATCTGCCTGACCCTTCACCCTGTATTCTCGTGGGTTCTTAGGGTCCCTTCCACCTTCTTGTTCCTGAGCCCTTCTGTTTCTCTGTCTCTTCTTCTCCTTTTCTGTTCCTTCCTGTTCCTTTCTCGTGGAGCTGGGATGAGACTTAATCACAGCTCCCTTTCACCTCCTCTCTCTCTCTCTCTTCCTCGGCCTCTCTCTAGGCCCACTCTGGAGCAGAGCTCCTACAGAGCCTCTACTCCCGGTCTTCTCCTCAGTCTGCACAGACTGAACTACTCCTTCTCCTAGAGCTAAGATGGTGCCTGACCATGAGCCCAGGTGACCAGCAACCAATGGGCTCCTTCCTACGCTCAGGAACCAACCCCTCTCTGCCCCTACAGCACTGGGTATTCCACCCCCCTCCCCACTCCAGCCAGGGACATAGTTGGTCGTGCCTGCACTTCTGTCTAGTGGGAGCACCGTTGAGCTGTCCCTCGGAAATGGGGTGTGTGTGATGCATGCAGCTAACTGAGCCCTAGTCCATACTCCATCCTTACCCGGGAGTGGAATACCACACCTCTGGCAGAGGTGCAATACCCCTGTAGCGGCCGAACCCTCGGGGCGCTACATCTGCTGCGGTAAACCCGTGACACCTACCTTATCTTAAGACAGAATGAACGTTTGTCTGCCGTTTTTTAATTAGCATCTTATGGAAAGATGGGCAGCATGCTTCAATCTATTTCCTCAATCTTCTTTGTAATAATGTAGGGCTTATTTGAAGGAGAACCTATGGACATTTACAAAGACTGCAGAGAAGACAGTAGGGTAAAGCTATTTGGGCTACCTCTACAGTACAAACACCCCTTGTGTCCTTATAAAGACCTTATAAAAAGAACATAGCAAGTTTTTCCTACAAGGGGCAATAAAAAGGTACAAGGGGTTAATTTTACTTTATTTTAGTTCATCCTCTCCAAGTAAAATTTGGCTTTAATTCAAGTAAATGCCTTGAGGATTAATTATGAGAAAGTGATTGCATTCCTGTCTGATTGGGAATTAATGTGTAGGGCTGAGATTTCGGTATGAACATGGATTTCACTAATAGATATAAACATTAATTATCCCTACTGTGTTTGCCTTTCATTATTTTATCAGCTATCCATTTCCTTGACTGCTACTTCCTGATTTTTCTCTTTGTTTTCTCGCTCATTTTTCATTATTTTCACAAACATCGCTCATTCATTGTTGCAGTGGCGTCACGGGGGTATACATGTACAACACAGCTATATGCAAATGCTCTGTTACATGTGATAACTGCTAGGCGGCATGCACACAGCAGGATGGTGTGCATGGAGCCTATGTAATAGTAATGGCAGACATAATAATAAGAACTCTTGTGCCACTTTATGGCGCCTTTTGTTGAAAATTTCAGCTTTCAGCAGAATCATTCAGCTCTCCTTCATTGTGGGAGAATGAACTGTTTTACTTGGGACATATAGCAACCATTATATTCATGATCACAACATGGGAGTTAACAGGAAAGAACTGGCACAAACAAACCAAAGAGGTCACACAGTCTGGGGCGTAATCTGCAACTGCGACTGATCCCGTATGGGAGGGGTGCCCACCGACGCCAACAGCTGAAATACATTGCAGTGGGTCTCTGCACCGCAATACAAACTGCTATCCAATCAGAGGTCAGCAGCTTACGTCGGCATGCAAGTCACATGACAGTGGCATCATGCACTGCCCATTGCTTGCACGATGAAGTCAGCTGTCGGCTTATGCAGTGGCTACAGAAGAGGACGCCGTGCGGCGTGGGAGCGGAGGAAGGTGAGTAGAATGGCATAAATTTTTCTATGTGTTAAGGATCAGCGTCAGAACAAGGGACATATATACCAGGATGGGGAAGGGGGATATAACTAACAAATAAAGTTGCACTCTGTAATGCTATAGCATGCAAAGATGAAATATATGAAATTGCATTACTGCTCTAGAAAATAGGAAAATACGAAGATACTTAGCACATAAATTAGCCAATTCAAGTATTCCCAGCAACCATGATAAGGCGATCTTCTTTCCTGGGGACCTAATCTAGTGAGACTCCTCTCATGGGCTGGTAGCCTACAATTATATGGGTAGATAAAATCTTGCTGTGATTAAAACCACCATATGTTGATGGGTGGAGTACTCGGTCAGAGAGCCTGTGTATGCAGATATCAAAGACTGACTGTGACTTCCAAACAGAACAGGTATGAACATGTGCATACTAAGAGCAGCCCTCTCCATATATAGCTAAGAAATAAAGTTGCACTCTGTAGTGCTATAGCATGCAAACATGAAATATATGAAATTGGAATTGCATTACTGCTCCATAAAATAGGAAAACAATCGCCTTGCCGTGGCTGCTGGGTATACGAATATATGAATTGGCCAATTTGTGCGCTAAGTATCAATTCCAATTTCATATATTCCATGTTTGCATGCTATAGCACTACAGAGTGCAACTTTATTTCTTAGTTAAATATGGAGATGGCTACTCTTAGTAAGCATCTGTTCACACCTGTTCTGTTTGATATTTGATGGGGGACATATATACCAGGATGGGCCCAGGAAGGGAGACATACAGGGCCGGCGTCAGCACCCGGCGCACCCGGGCAAATGCTGGGGCCCTGAGCAGGCAGAGGGGCCCACTGGCGGTCGCGCACCCCGCTGGGCTATGGGCGGAGGAGAGC
Organism: Phyllobates terribilis; assembly: GCF_046119375.1. Lineage (NCBI taxonomy): Eukaryota > Metazoa > Chordata > Amphibia > Anura > Dendrobatidae > Phyllobates > Phyllobates terribilis. Next base: position 797,055,421 of record NW_027362762.1, read on the forward strand.
GGTGTCAGCGCCCGCCCTTCTCCGCCGCTTGCTCAGGGCCCCGGCAGCTGGATACTTACCTCTCCCCGTGCCTCCGCAGATCAGCTGTCTTCCTGCTCTGCGCTCCCTTTGACGTCTCAGGTCAGAGGGCGCGGTGACGTCTTTACACCGCGCCCTCCCCTGAGCCGTCACAGGGAGCGCAGAGCGGAAAGACGCCGCCAACGCTGGAGTCCCGACCCGAGCAGCTGCAGCAGGTAGCAGGTGAGGAGGAGGGAGGTGAGTATTTGATTTTTTTTTTTAATGTATGGAGGCATGGGGCAGTATAAAGAGAAAGGGGGGGTATCCTGCATGGGGCATTATAAAGAGAGGGGGGGACATCCTGCATGGGGCATTATAAAGAGAAGGGGGGGTATCCTCCATGGAGCATTATAAAGAGAGGGGGGGTATCCTGCATGGGGCATTATAAAGAGAGGGGGGGACATCCTGCATGGGGCATTATAAAGAGGGGGGGGTGACATCCTGCATGGGGCATTATAAGGTGGGGAACAGCCTGCATGGGGCATTATAAAGGGGGGGGCAGGGGGGGGGCAGCCTGCATGGGGCATTATAAAGAGAAGGGGGGGTATCCTCCATGGAGCATTATAAAGAGAGGGGGGGTATCCTCCATGGAGCATTATAAAGAGAGGGGGGGTATCCTGCATGGGGCATTATAAAGAGAGGGGGGGACATCCTGCATGGGGCATTATAAAGAGGGGGGGGTGACATCCTGCATGGGGCATTATAAGGTGGGGAACAGCCTGCATGGGGCATTATAAAGGGGGGGGCAGGGGGGGGGCAGCCTGTATGTGGCATTATGTGGGGGGTAACAGCCTGCATGGAGCATTAAAAGGGGGGGGCCTGTATGGGGCATTATGTGGGGGGTAACAGCCTGCATGGAGCATTATAAGGGGACCAGTATCCTGTATGGAGCGTTATATGAGGGCCAGTATTCTGTATGGAGCCTTATATGGGGGCCAGTATTCCGTATGGAGCCTTATATGGAGGCCAGTATTCCGTATGGGGCCTTGTATGGGGGCCAGTATTCCGTATGGGGCCTTATATAGGGGCCAATATTCCGTATGGAGCCTTATATGGGGGCCAGTATTCCGTATGGAGCCTTATATGGGGGCCAGTATTCCGTATGGAGCCTTATATGGGGACCAGTATTCCGTATGGAGCCTTATATGGGGGCCAGTATTCCGTATGGAGCCTTATATGGGGGCCAGTATTCCGTATGGAGCCTTATATGGGGGCCAGTATTCCGTATGGAGCCTTATATGGGGGCCAGTATTCCGTATGGGGCCTTATATGGGGGCCAGTATTCCGTATGGGGCCTTATATGGGGGCCAGTATTCCGTATGGAGCCTTATATGGGGGCCAGTATTCCGTATGGAGCCTTATATGGGGGCCAGTATTCCGTATGGAGCCTTATATGGGGGCCAGTATACTGTGTGGAGCGATTCGCCGGTTTCTGAGCTATTGTGGAATTTACAATAGATATCGCTCATGTAATGTAAGAAGTGAAATCTTTGCATTGTACTATATATATATATATTTCTCCGCCGTATCTCTGCATCATGAATCGTGGTATGTGTTAAAGGGGCCCACTGAGACTCTTTCGCCCGGGGCCCAGAAAAACCTGGAGCCGGCCCTGGAGACATACAGTAATATATCCCAGGATGGGCTGGGTTCAGGATTGGGGACATACATACCTCGAAGGGGTCAAGGATGGGTGACATTACTGCATAAAATGGGAGGGGGGCAACACATATGTTCTTATAGGATTTAGAACACTGCAAGGGCCCATATATTTGACCAACATGTGGGGGACCAGGTCCAAATTTTGCATTGGGACCCATCAAACAGTATGAACAAACACGTCCATGATGTTAAGTATTGTCGAATATTCTGATCTAGAAACTGTAGCAAATTAAGTGTATCATAGGCCCTGAGCTATTTACAAAGCTTGGGCCTTCGAGCTGTGTCCATAGTCAGCAACAAGTCCAGATGTGGTGGTTATTGCCGTAAAAGATTTTGCTGTGAACATCCTACAAAATCTCTATGTGTTACTTAGGAAGTGAAAATCCTTAAAGGTGTTGTTCAACCTTAGGCTACAAGTCTTCAGTCACTCTATGTGACTGCTGACTTGTGAATCCTCACAGCGTGTACACAGCACACTGCGAGGATTCACCGGCGATGAGAGCAGGCAGTTATGTGACCACAAGTATGCATTCTGACTAGACGTGTCCGGCCTTGCTCAATACTTTTGCATCTAGTAGGCATATGACCGCATGTATTCAAATCGCATACCTGCTGTCAGGCACCTGCCGATCCCAGCACCTGAGAATCCCCACAGCTTGTACACATACAGTGACTACAGGTTTGTAGACTAAGGTTGAAGAACTCCTTTAAAAATATAATGGGAGTGAATTAGATTACACATGGTACAATGAGTTACAAAAGTTCTGCAGGCCTAATATATCACATAGTGCTGTGTCCATGTATTATATAAGGTAAGCTAACTCACCCCCTGGGCCGCGGGGCACCCGGAACCGGGCTTCAGTGCAATGTTGGGGGTAATAGTGGCAACCCGATCCCGTGGCTCAGGGTGGTCAGACCAAATGCTGTGGCAGTCTATTTGTATAGTTATGAATGTCCGACTACGCCACCCGTGGATTGCGGTCAGAGTGAACCGCCGCTGCAGGGCAGACCGCTGAGGCTGGTGTTGTGGGTGCAGCAGAGAATAGTATAACTCCCCAGCTACTGAGTGTAGCCTCAGGGCAGTGAGTGTAGATGGTGGGGGTTGTGGTGCAGGGCGTCCCAGTATCGTTAGTGCTGGCGCGGTAAGAAACACAGAGTCAACATGTTGCAGTCCAGTGTCTTTTACTCACAGTTGTTATCTGAGTCACTTCTGCCGGCAATGACTGCCCAAGCCGTGCTGCGTCCACCAGGTGCGGGGCTCAGTCAACCCCCAGGCAATTCAGGAGTATAGCCCAGAACTCCCTTCTATCCTTTCTCTGGCCGTGCCCCACCAGTGACCAAACTTCTGTCCAGCTGCCTCGGGCCTTCTCTGGGAGAACTTGGCGCCAGCCTCCCTGACCCTATATGGTGCCTTCCTAGTAGGTTTAGCGGGGGGTCGCACCAATAGATGATCACGACCTTTGGTTCTTGGCTGAGGGATGATTTACCTCCACCAATTTGGGATCCGGTACCCTTCTCTTGCCTGACCCGTCACCCAATATCACGCTGGTCCTTAGGGTCCCTTCTGCCTTCATGTCTCTGAGCCTTTCTACTCCTTGGTTCCTTCTCTTTCTGTTCCGTTCCTTCTCCTCTTTTCCACTCTGGCCCCGGCCTCTTCTCTAGGCCTGCCTCTTGGAGCAGCACTCAGCCTGAGCTGCTGCTCCCAGTCAGCTCTCCTCTCAACTTCTCCTTCTCAACACTGAACTAAGATGGTGCCTGCCTTATATACCTCCTCCTCTGTGTGTGAGCTCAGGTGACCAGCACCCAATGAGCTCCTACCCATGCTCAGAACCCAACCCCTATCTGCTCCTACACCACTGGGTTTTCCTCCCCCCTCCCCACTCCAGCCAGGGACATAGTCAGTTGTGCCTGCATATATATATATATTATATATATAAATGGGAGCACCGTCGAGCTGTCCCCCGGAAATGGGGTGTGTGTGGTGTATGCAGCTAATTGAGCCCTGGTCCACACTCCATCCTTACCCGGGAGTGGAATATCACACCTCTGGTTGAGGTGCAATACCCCTGTAGCGGCCGAACCCTCGGGGCGCTACATATACACAAGAAAATAGCGACCTGGCCGCTCAGTGTAAAGCCCCTAATACACATTAGACTAATGTTGGCCATACCTGCTGACACTGACGGGTTCAGCCGGCACTCTAATGTGTTTAGGGGAGCCGGCCAACTGACTGTTGGGAGAGATGTTGATCGCTCATGTCTGATTTCAGACTACAGATCGCTTTGTTCTCTCGGAGAGAACAAAGGAGAGATGTCTGTCGGCGGCTTTCTCATAGAGGACACGGAGCTCCTAGCCGAGCAAGCGATCCTCTGTATGGGAGAGACGGCTGAGTTGGGTATCGTCTGATTGACTGGCCAAAGTATCCAAGCTATCTAATGTGTATGGGGGACTTAAAGGGGGTTTCACACAAGCAATTGAAATTTAAAGTTGATTTTAATCAATAGATCTTGGAATAATAATAACTTCCACAATTGGATGTGTTTAAAAAAATGTTCCTGTGCTGAGATAATCTTATAAATGTGCCCCTGCTGTGTACTGTGTAATGGCCGTGTCTGACCGTACAGGAACATGGTCTGATCATACCACAGCTCCTGGGCAGGGGGGGGGGACGCAAAAGAGTATACAGACATGACAGCAATGGATCGCAGCTAATTATTTTTCTGAGGTAAATTATTTCACTGCCTGTTTTTAAAAAATGTTTTACCTCAAAGAAAGAATTATTTGCGATCCTGTGCTGTAATGTCTGTATACTCTTTTGCTTCCTCCCCTGGTCAGGAAATGTGGTATGATCAGACCATGTCCTTGCATGGTGCTAGCACCGATCGCGGGCGTTTAACCCATCCAATGCCACTGTCAATAGTCACAACGACATCGCGGGGCATCGCCCAGGGAGTGAACCCCCTCTGTGCTTCCATCAGCACAATGTGATGCGATCGCGTTGTGCTGATGGTCTCCATGATGACCACCAGTCCCAAGATAGCTACGGGGTCCTTCAGGGTCCTGCACGAAGTTGGCTTATCAGCACCTACTCTGAGAGCAGGAGCTGAGACACCTCCTTCCTGCCTGTCAGATGCTGATCTGATGCTTTGCAGTGCAGATCACAGAAGAGAAAGTTGATGTCCCATAATGGGACAATGTAAAAAAGTTAATAAAAAATATTAAAATATTAAAAAAAATCACAAAATAAAGAACAAAAATAAAAGAGAAAATATTAACCCAATAAATACATTTATCTATCTAAAAAAAAAAGTACATATATTTGGTATCGCCGCGTCTGTAACAACTCGAACTATAAAACTGTCCCACTAGTTAACCCCTTCAGTGAACACCGTATAAGAAATAAATGAAAAACAAGGCAAAAAACGATGCTTTATCATCATACTGCCAAAGAAAAAGTGTAATAAAACGCGATCAAAAAGACACATGGAAATAAAAATTGTACCACTGAAAACTTCATCTTGTTCCCCAAAAATCAAACCACCATACAGCTCAGTCAGTGGAAAAATAAAAAGAGTGATAGCTCTCTAAATAAAGCGATGCAAAAATAATAATTTTTTCTATAAAATAGTTTTTATTGTGTAAAAGCACCACAACATAAAAAAAGATAGAAATGTAATATCGCTGTAATCATACTGATCCGAAGAATAAAGCTACCTTGTCAATCTTACCACATGCGGAGTGGCATAAAAAAATCCCTAAAAAACAATTACTGAATTGCTGGTTTTTGATTATTCTCCCTCCCAAAAAATGGAATAGAAAGCGATCAAAAGATGTCATTTACCCAAAAATGGTAACAATAAAAAACGTTAACTCGTCCTGCAAAAGACAAACCATCACATGACTGTCGGCAGAAATATGGAAAAATTCTAGCTATCAAAATATGGCGATGCAAAAACTTGTTTTTACAATAAAAAGTGTCTTTTAGTGTGTGACCACTGCAAATCATAAAGACCTGATATAAATCTGGCTGTAATCGCACCGACCCAAAGAATAAAGTTACCTAATCACTTATACCACACAAGGAACGGTGTAAAAAATACATAAAACTAATTCTTCACCTGCTGTTGATTCGTTCATTCTGCCTCCCAAAGATCCCAGTAAGGCTCAGAGCACATTTATCCTGTGCTCTGTGCTGAGCACTGACATCTGTGTTTCCGTGTAAATCTTTGAAATACGTGATTCAGACAGAACCCCCGGCAGAAGATTCCCTATAGTGAGGCAGATGGAGACACTGTGGATGCTATCTGGCCTATCATCCGGAGGTGTCCGTCTTTTTATTAGGCATGCATAAAAGTGCCATCGGACAGTTTTGCGCACTTCTGAAAAGAAGGACAATGCTGAACAGAGGCCAGACGGAGTCCAGAGTAACTCTGCTGCCTCATTATAGTGAATGGATCCCTGGGGGGTTTCATCTGAATCACGTCACTCAGAGATTTGGAGGAAACCCCGATATAAGTGATCAGCGTAGAATGCTGGATAAATGTCATCTAAAATGTTATATAAAATGTTCCGAATAAAAGCTTCAACCCCGTTCACAAAAAAAGCAAGTCCCCATTCAGGTCCGTCATCTGTTAACGAAAATATAGGGGGCTTCCACGTTACTGGTAGCACAAAGGGTCTGGAAAAATGAAATGGCTCCTCACCCTCCAAAAGAAATACAGCGAATTCTATGCTCCCAAATCCAAATGTCCCCCTCCCTCTGAGCTCCAGTGTGTGCCTATTGGCATGTCTCCAGAAGCACAAGCTGGGCACAAAGTACTGGTGACTACAACGTACTGGTCACTACAACAGCAGTTTGCAATTTTCACTCAGCAACATCCACTGCTGCTTGTTTCTGGAAAACACCCATGGAGTCAAAATCGTCACTACACCTATAGATAAATTCCCAAAGGGGTATAATTTCCAAAATGGGGTCACTTGAGGGGGATTCTGCTCTTCTAGCACGTAGGGGCTCTGAATATGGAGTCCGCAAACTATTCTAGAAAAATCTGCGCTCCAGGAGGCAAAAAGCGCTCCATCCCTCCCGAGTCTCGCAGTATGGCTAAGCAGAAATACACAGCCACATATGGGGTACTTCTACATTCAGCATAAATTGTGGGACAAATTTTGTTGCCATTTTTACCCATTTCCCGGTGTGAAAATGTAAAGTCTGGGGCTAAAACAAAATTTTGGTGGTAAAAATGTAATTATTTTTTCTTCACTGCCCAATGATATAAAATGCTGTGACGCACCTGTGGTGTCAATATAATCACTGAGCACCTAGATTAATTCATTGAGAGTTGTAGTTTGTAAAATGGGGTGACTAATGAGAGGTTCATCTGATCTGGCACCTCAGGGGTTCTACCAATGTGACATGTCACCCTCAAACCAGTCCAGTAAAATCTGAACTCCAATATGGTGCAAGTAGTTTCCAACCACATATGGGGTATGTAAGTACTCAGGAGAAATTGCACAACAAATTGTAGGGTCCATTTTCTCCTGTTACCCTTGTGAAAATGCAAAATTTCGGGCTAAAAAAAATTTTTGCTGGAAAAATGTGATTTATTTTATTTTCACGGCTCAACGTTATAAACTTCTGTGAAGCACCTGGGGGTTCAAAGTGCTCAACACATATCTAGATAAGTTCCTTGAGAGGTCTAGTTTCCAAAATGGTGTCATTTGTTGGGAGTTTCCATTGTTTAGGCACATCAGGGGCTCTCCAAATGCGACATGGGGTCCGCTAATTATTCAGCAAATTTTACATTCAAAAAGTCAAATGGCGCTCCTTTACTTCCAAGCTCTGCCAGGCATCCAAACAGTAGTTTTCCTCCACATATTGGGTACCTGCATACTCAGGAGAAATTGCACAAAAATTTTGGTGTCCATTTTCTCCTGTAACCCTTGTGAAAGTAAAAAAAAATAGGTCTAAAGCAGTGATGGCGAACCTTTTACGGATCGAGTGCCCAAACTGCAATCCAAAACCCACTTATTTATCGCCAAGTGCCAACACGGCAAATTAACCTGAATACTGAGGTTTTAGTTTAGAAAAAACAACTCATACAGAGAGCAGACGAGGGTAGCATAGAGCAGCCACAGAAAGGATCAGTGGTATGAGACTGCAGAAATAAAGAATGTGCTCACTCCCATCTTGTTATATGCCCCAATCCATGTATATATGGCTTCCCCCCCAATCCATGTATTTATGCTGTTTCCCCCCATTCCATGCATATATGCTGTTTCCCCCCATTCCATGTATATATGCTGTTTCCCCCCCATTCCATGTATATATGCTGTTTCCCCCCACATTCCATGTATATATGCTGTTTCCCCCCCATTCCATGTATATATGCTGTTTCCCCCCCATTCCATGTATATATGCTCTTTCCTTCCCTTCTCCCATTCCATGTATATGTAGCGCCCCGAGGGTTCGGTTGCTACAGGGGTATTGCACCTCAACCAGAGGTGTGATATTTCACTCCCAGGTAAGGATGGAGTATGGACCAGGGCTCAGTAGCTGCATACACACATTCACCCCATTTCCGGGGGACAGCTCGATGGTGCTCCCATTAATATGCAGGCACAACTGACCATGTCCCTGGCTGGAGTGGGGAGGGGGGAGAGAACCCAGTGATGTAGGAGCAGAAGGGGACGGTTTCTGGAGCATAGGAAGGAGCTCATTGGGTGCAGGTCACCTGAGTTCAGACACAGAGAAGCAGATAAAAGGTGGGAGCCATCTTAAGTTCAGGGAAGTCAGAGAAGTAGTCAGCCAGAGAGAGCTGACAGGGAGCTGAGGCTCAGCCTGAGCTCAGCTCCACGAGTCAGGCCTAGAGAAGAGGCCGGGGCCAGAAAGGAGAAGGAAGGAAGGAGAAAAGACAGAGGAGTAGAAAGGCTCCAGAAACAAGAAGGCAGAAGGGACCCTAAGAGAGAGCAGAACGGACAGCAACCGTTGCAAACCCGCGTTATATCGGGTGAAGGGTCAGGCTATAGAAGGTTACCGGATTCCCAAGTTGGTGGAGGTAAATCATCCCTCAGCCAAGAACCGGAGATCGTGATCATCTATTGGTGCGACCCCCCGCCAAACCTGCTAGGAAGGCACCATATAGGATAGCGGGAAGCGGAGGCCAACGTTTGCCCGCAAAGGTCCGCGTTAGCTGGACAGAAGTTTGGTCACTGGTGGGGCACGAGAGGCCAGAGAAAGGACAGAAGGGAGTCCTGTGCCATACTCCTGAATTGCCTTGGGGTTGACCGAGCCCCTCACCTGGTGGACGCAGCACGGCTTGGGCAGTCATTGCTGACAGAAGTGACATGGATAATAACTGTGAGTAAAAACCCTGGACTGCATCATTGGACTCTGTGTGATTTCTGCTGCGCCTGCACCATCACCCCCAGCATCCACCTACACTGCCCTGAGGCTACACTCTTCCCGTGGGGAGTCATCCTACCCCTGTGCTGCACACCAACACCAGCCTCAGCGGTCTGACTCGCAGCGGCGGTTATCACTGACCGCAATCCACGGGTGGCATAGTCGGACATTTAAAACACTGATAAATAGACTGCCGCCATTTGGTCTGACCACCCTGAGCCACGGTATCGGGTTGCCACTACTACCCCCAGCATCGTATAGAAGCCCGGTTCCGGGTACCCCACGGCCCAGGGGGCGAGTCATATATATATGCTGCTTCCCCCCCATTCCATGTATATATGCTGTTTCCTTCCCCCCTCCCATTCCATGTATATATGTAGTTTCCCTCCCCATTCCATGTATATATGCTGTTTCCCCCCATTCCATGTATATGACGCGCCCCTGGGCCTGTGTCGCGCTGCGTTGCGCACGCGGGAGCTTACCCGGAGCCGGATCTGTTGAGGGTTGTAGTCTCGTGGCGGTGACCCGGTCCGTGCCCAGGGAGTCAAACTGAGCGGCGATGTTTCAGCGGTAGATGTTGGACGACTACGCCACCCGTTGAATGCAGCTATGGAGCTGCCGCTGCAGGGCAGACCGCTGAGGCCGGTGGTAGGATAGTGCAGCGTAGATGGTATAACCCCCAACGGGAGGGGTATGGCCTCAGGGCAGCCGACGTGGATGATGGGGGTAGCAGGAACCACTCAGAGACGGTACGGTGTAGTTCAGGGTCTTTACTGGTGACAAAGATAGACCCTCCCGGAGTACTGGCTAGCGATTGGGGCCTGGTCAGTCCTTGAGCAGATGGGATCTCCCCTGGCCAGGCGGAGTTGTAGGCCTCCCAAACTAACTGTACTCTTCTGGCTACCTTGCTAGAGGCGGTATAAGTAGCCCACGTCCCTGAGTGTACCGTGTGGTGCTCACCCGTATGGCCGGTGACTCGGGGCCTTCTAGTAGCTTCCGCTCCACGACGGCGGTGCTGGTCCCATGCGTGTGACCGTGCCTTCGGGCTTCTTGGCCAGAGGACCTGAAATCCCCTGCCTGACGGATTCTGCTGCTGGGTAGGAGTTAGTCCCCACAGCCTCGGACTCCGGGTCCGGTAAGAAATCTTCTCAGTCAGGGCGAGCTCTGCAGCTGCCAGCCCCTGACTCCTTGTTACACTGCTCCCACAGAGCTCCTGTTGTTTCTTCCCATAGCTGCTTCAGGCCTGGCCCTGGAGCTGGGCCCAGCCGGAGCCACAGCTCCCTGTCAGCCCTCCTGGCTGCACTCTCCCTCTGAACTCCCTAACCCTGCCTCAGCCCCAGGTTTATATAGGGGAAGTTCTTCCCCTCCCAGGACTGGGCAGGAGGTGTGGCATGCACAGGATCCCTGACCAAGAGACCTCCCACCTGCTCTCAGACATAACATTGCTGTTACTGTGGAAACCAGACCCCTGGGGTGCCACATTCCCCCCTAGTGAAATTTAGTACTCCGGGACTAAACATATTTTAGAAAAACATAACAAGATATAACAATAACAATACAATAAAGAAACACATAAAGGTGGTCACGGCATGTCCGTAACCGGGTGCAGTCTTTGAAGAAACAAAGGTGTCCATTTCACCAAAACAGGGAGACGTAACCAGGTAGGGGTCTGTCCTGCCCCAAGTCCTTAACAGTCTTTTAGTCCATCCTGGGTTACGCTCCACTAACTGTACAAAGGATTCCCGGTAAATCCACCAAGGACTCCTATAAATTACTAGAAACACATAATTATTTACAGGATATGGCCGCTCTCAGTCCTCGGCCAGTGGGGATAAGGATTGGCTGCTCACAGTCCTCAGCCTGGTAAGGGATAGGGGATGGCTGCTCACAGTCCTCAGCCTGGTAAGGGATAGGGACACACGGGGAACAATTCACTAATCCCAACGGGGACCATATTTTAATTAGCAGCAGTCCTTGTACCCTTACGGGTAACTATTTACAGCTCTTTATTCACGCTACTTCCCTTCAGTAGCTATGTCCTCTTTGTGCTCCCTCCTGAGGGTAGTCCTCAGACCCGTCCGGGTCCTCTTGGCTTTCCTCGTATTGGTAGTACTGCAGCTCCTCCTCGGTTAGCTGGGTTAGTATCTCTGCGACAGTCCTCCTCCCAGGTGGCCAGGACTTTACCTCCCTTTGGGCTGCCCCGGTTAATTGGGCCACCAGGATGCTCACTTTTTGCTCTTCTGTAAGGGGGTACACCTGGAAGAGGCTATCCAGCTTTTCTCTAAAGTCATGCAGGGTATGCGATTCCCCTGAGTACTGGGGTAGCCAGGCTGCCCCCGGGATATAGGGCATGGTGAAAGGCATGACCGCAACAGCGGTGGCGCTGGCGAGGGTTGAAGCGGTGAAGCTCTCCTCCGTATCCGACATCCTTCTCCCCCCTAGTGGACCGTGGCCTACCTTGCGATGATCCTCTTCCGTAGGCCGCGGCTCCGCAGTGGATCGTCAGGGTTGAGGACCTTCCGTCGCGCTCCTGTGACGTCGGCGTCTGCTGGGCTCCTTCCAGGACCTTACGCAACGTCCGGACGTGAGGCGGGGCTTCAGTTCTCGCGCGCTTTCGGAGTCCACGCCCCTCTTCTTCCCGCGCGGCGTCTTCAAGATGGCGTCCAACGGCGGGAAAACTCCACGGAAGGCGGGAAGAAGGCTGAAAATGGCGCCGGATGGCGGGAATCTTCACCGATGGCGGGAAGAAGGCTGAAGATGGCGCCGGATGGCGGGAATCTTCACCGATGGTAAGTTTAAAAGTCTCTTTTTTCAGGCACGCAGTACCCGGTAGTTGCGGGCACGATATCCTGCCGACTACGCCAAAAGTTGACGCGCCCCTGGGCCTGTGTCGCGCTGCGTTGCGCACGCGGGAGCTTACCCGGAGCCGGATCTGTTGAGGGTTGTAGTCTCGTGGCGGTGACCCGGTCCGTGCCCAGGGAGTCAAACTGAGCGGCGATGTTTCAGCGGTAGATGTTGGACGACTACGCCACCCGTTGAATGCAGCTATGGAGCTGCCGCTGCAGGGCAGACCGCTGAGGCCGGTGGTAGGATAGTGCAGCGTAGATGGTATAACCCCCAACGGGAGGGGTATGGCCTCAGGGCAGCCGACGTGGATGATGGGGGTAGCAGGAACCACTCAGAGACGGTACGGTGTAGTTCAGGGTCTTTACTGGTGACAAAGATAGACCCTCCCGGAGTACTGGCTAGCGATTGGGGCCTGGTCAGTCCTTGAGCAGATGGGATCTCCCCTGGCCAGGCGGAGTTGTAGGCCTCCCAAACTAACTGTACTCTTCTGGCTACCTTGCTAGAGGCGGTATAAGTAGCCCACGTCCCTGAGTGTACCGTGTGGTGCTCACCCGTATGGCCGGTGACTCGGGGCCTTCTAGTAGCTTCCGCTCCACGACGGCGGTGCTGGTCCCATGCGTGTGACCGTGCCTTCGGGCTTCTTGGCCAGAGGACCTGAAATCCCCTGCCTGACGGATTCTGCTGCTGGGTAGGAGTTAGTCCCCACAGCCTCGGACTCCGGGTCCGGTAAGAAATCTTCTCAGTCAGGGCGAGCTCTGCAGCTGCCAGCCCCTGACTCCTTGTTACACTGCTCCCACAGAGCTCCTGTTGTTTCTTCCCATAGCTGCTTCAGGCCTGGCCCTGGAGCTGGGCCCAGCCGGAACCACAGCTCCCTGTCAGCCCTCCTGGCTGCACTCTCCCTCTGAACTCCCTAACCCTGCCTCAGCCCCAGGTTTATATAGGGGAAGTTCTTCCCCTCCCAGGACTGGGCAGGAGGTGTGGCATGCACAGGATCCCTGACCAAGAGACCTCCCACCTGCTCTCAGACATAACATTGCTGTTACTGTGGAAACCAGACCCCTGGGGTGCCACATTTATATGCTGTTTCCCCCCATTCCATGTATATATGCTGCCCCCCATTCCATGCATATATGCTGTTCCCTCCCCCATTCCATGTATATATGCTGTTTCCACCTCCATTCCATGAATATATGCTGTTTCTCCCCATTCCATGTATATATGCTCTTTCCCCCCCATTCCATGTATATATGCTCTTTCCCCCATTCCATGTATATATGCTCTTTCCCCCCATTCCATGTATATATGCTGCCCCCCATTCCATGTATATATGCTGTTTCCCTCCCCCATTCCATGTATATATGCTGTTCCCCCCTCCATTCCATGTATATATGCTGTTCCCCCCTCCATTCCATGTATATATGCTGTTTCCCCCCCCCCATTCCATGTATATATGCTGTTTCCCCCCCATTCCATGTATATATGCTCTTACCCCCCATTCCATGTATATATTCTCTTCCCCCCCTTGGGGACTGGCGTCGGCGGGCTCCAAGTACTCACCCGCCGGGCCAGTTCCTGATCCAGTAGCGCTAGTGCTGTGGCGATGGCGCGCGTGCCCACTCTGGCACGCGTGCCATAGGTTTGCCAGCACTTGTCTAAAGTAAAAAATTTTCCTTCCACATTCCATTAATTCCTGTGAAGCACTTGAAGGGTTAATAAACTTCTTGAATGTGGTTTTGAGTACATTGAGGGGTGCAGTTTTTAGAATGGTGTCACTTTTGTGTATTTTCTGTCATATAGACCCCTCAAAGTCACTTCAAATGTGATGTGGTCCCTAAAAAAAGTGGCTTTGTAAATTTTATTGGAAAAATGAGAAATTGCTGGTCAATTTTTAACCTTTATAATTTCCTAATAAAAGAAAATTTTGTTTCCAAAATTGTGCTGATGTAAAGAAGACATGTGGGAAGTGTTATGTTATTTATTAACTGTTTTGTGTGATATGACTGATTAAAAGGGAATCTGTCATCCCCCTGGGAGTTATCAGACCGCTACTATGGGCATACAGGTTATAAAAAAGTAAATTTATACATACAGTGGGTACGGAAAGTATTCAGACCCCTTTACATTTTTTCACTCTTTGTTTCATTGCAGCCATTTGGTAAATTCTAAAAAGTTCATCTGTTTTCTTATTAAAGTACACTCTGCACCCCATCTTGACTGAAAAAAAACTGAAATATAGAAATTTTTGCAAATTTATTAAAAAAGAAAAACTGAAATATCACATGGTCATAAGTATTCAGACCCTTTGCTCAGTATTGAGTAGAAGCACCCTTTTGAGCTAGTACAGCCATGAGTCTTCTTGGGAATGATGCAACAAGTTTTTCACACCTGGATTTGGGGATCCTCTGCCATTCTTCCTTGCAGATGCTCTCTAGTTCCGTCAGATTGGATGGTGAACGTTGGTGGACAGCTATTTTCAGGTCTCTCCAGAGATGCTCAATTGGGTTTAGGTCAGTGCTCTGGCTGGGCCAGTCAAGAATGGTCACAGAGTTGTTCTGAAGCCACTCCTTTGTTATTTTAGCTGTGTGCTTAGGGTCATTGTCTTGTTGGAAGTGAAACTTCAGCCAAGTCTGAGGTACAGAGCACTCTGGAAGAGGTCTTCATCCAGGATATCTCCGTACTTGTCTGCATTCATGTTTCCTTCAATTGCAATCAGTCATCCTGTCCCTGCAGCTGAAAAACACCCCCATAACATGATGCTGCCACCACCATGATTCATTGTTGGGATTGTATTGGGCAGGTGATGAGCAGTGCCTGGTTTCTCCACGTATACCGCTTAGAATTATCACCAAAAAGTTCTGTCTTCGTCTCGTCATACCAGAGAATCTTATTTCTCATAGTCTGGGAGTCCTTCATGTTTTTGAGCAAACTCTATGAGGGCTTTCATATGTCTTGCACTGAGGAGAGGCTTCCGTCAGGCCACTCTGCCATAAACGCCCAACTGGTGGAGGGCTGCAGTGATAGTTGACTTTGTGGAACTTTCTCCCATCTCCGTACTGCATCTGTGGAGCTCAGCCAAAGTGATCTTGGGGTTGTTCTTTACCTCTCTCACCAAGGCTCTTCTCCCACGATTACTCAGTTCGGCTGGACGGCCAGGTCTAGGAAGACTTCTGGTGGTCCAAACTTGTTCCATTTAAGGATTATGGAGGCCACTGTGCTCTCAGGAACCTTGAGTAATGCTGAAATTATTTTATAACCTTGGCCAGATCTGTGCCTTGCCACAATTCTGTCTCTGAGCTCCTTGGGCAGTTCCTTTGAGCTCATGATTCTCATTTGGTCTGACATGCACTGTGAGCTGTGAGGTCTTATATAGACAGGTGTGTGCCTTTCCAAATCAATTCCTATCAGTTTAATTAAACACAGATGGACTCCAATGGAGTAGAACCATCTCAAGGAGGATCACAAGGAAATGGACAGCATGTGGCTTAAATATGAGTGTCTGAGCAAAGGGTCTGAATACTTATGACCATGTGATATTTTAGTTTTTCTTTTTTCATAAATTTGCAAAAATTTCTACATTTCTGTTTTTTTTTCAGTCAAGATGGGTGCAGAGTGTACTTTAATGAGAAAAAAAATGATTTTTTTAGAATTTACCAAATGGCTGCAATGAAACAAAGAGGGAAATATTTAAAGGGGTCTGAACACTTTCCGTACCCACTGTACCTGTATGACCCATGGTAGAGGTCTGATTGCAGAGAAAAGTAGTTTTATCTTTTAGGTTTTCAACAGGCTTGGCGTCCGGGGGATGCCAAGCAATGCCAGACTATCTGATTATTATTCCCCTAAATCGCCGCCTATCAGCCTAGTTACCATTTTCCCTCCCCAGCACGGCACAGGTCCCTGTGACATGCGCTTTCCTTCCTCACCTCTCGGCGCATGCTCAAAGCGCGGCTCTTATAGACCGCGCTTTGTTTCCTCCCGGCTGGGTTTGTATGAGCACGGTGCCGCAGTGCTATATTGCGCAGGCGCCGGGAAGTCACTGTGACTTCTGCTCCAGTGACTCCCGGCGCATAACGAGAAGGTTTTCTGCGGCACCGTGCTCATACAAACCCGGTCCGGGACCTGTGACATGCGGAAGAGAGAGGGAAAATGGTAACTAGGCTGATAGGCGGCGATTTAGGGGAATAATAATCAGATAGGCGGGCCAAGCCTGTTGAAGACCAAAAAGATAAAACTACTTTTCTCTGCAATCAGACCTCTACCATGGGCCATACAGGTATGTATAGATTTACTTTCCTATATCCTGTATGGCTATAGTAGAGGTCTGATATCTCCAAAGTGGTGACAGATTCCCTTTTAGGGCATAAAAATTAAAAGTTTGATAATTGCTACATTTTTGCCATATTTCTGTTTTTTACAAATAAACACGAGTCATGTCAAAGAAATTTTACCACTAACATGAAGTACAATATGTCACGATAAAACATTTTCAGAATCACCAGGATCCGTTGAAGCGTTTCAGAGTTATTACCTCATAAAGTGACAGTGGTCAGAATTCAAAAAATTGGCCTGGTCAGGAAGGTGAAAACAGGCTTCGGGGTGAAGGGGTTAAAGCTCACCTGTATTTGCTGCATAGTCATTCCTGACTTGCACATTAAAGTTAGGTATAGGACCCTTACATAACAAAAGTACAAGGAAACAAAAGCCCCAGACACCACAAGGTTTTCCTCCGAGTCACATACAGGTACATGAAGGGTTACAGCCGCTCTACACTGTGAGACCTTTGCAAACAGTTCCGAATCCTCATATCTCAGCTTGTGAGGAGACATAGAGGATGTGGGATACTGAGGTTAAATGTTCAGGCCTGGAGTGGCGTTAGGTTGGGTTTTAATTACTGTTATAAGCAAACTCAGTCCTACCTCCTTCTAACCAGTATAATTATAATTTAGTGCGATGACAATGAAAACAATTTTCCACTGATTTCGCAAACAAATTGCAAAAAATACTCAGCACCAGATTTATATGGAAGCAGTATATAATCACAGACGGCAGCACCTCTTGTTTCTTATCTAAAGTTCTACAAGGAGTCACAGAGCTGGGGTTTGTAGATGGAATCTTTTCATGAACAATTACTAGAACTTTTTTGGAACAAAAAAAGGAGACCAATATAAGGGCTCTTTCAGACGTCAGTGTCTCGAGTACGTGTGGTGACCATTTCCACACATACTGGAGACTGGGAATCAGCATACAGTTAGCGCTGTTCCCAAGCGCCGGGTGCTGAATGCTACCCTCATTATTGTCCCCTGTTGGCGCTGCGATCAGCACCAGCAGGGGACCATGATGAGAGTAGTAGTCTGTTCCCGCTATCTCCAACTGTAAAAATAAGAATAAAATAAAAAATCCATATGCTCACCTGTCCGAAGTGTCCCCCGCTCTAATCCATGCGACCGTTCACACCAAGGAGCCGGGAAGAATGACTCGCTGCAGCGAGCGGGCCCCGGGCCTCCACTGCGCTCAGCGAGCGGTGTCCTGTCACTCACTGAGCGCAGCTCCGGGGCCCGCTCGCTGGAGTGAGTCATTCTCCCTGGCTACTTGGTGTGAATGGTCGCATGGATTACAGCGGGGGACACTTAGGACAAGTGAGTATATGGATTTTTATTTTATTCTTATTTTTACAGTTGGAGAATAAAGTTTAAAAAGGGTCCAAGAGAAACTGATTGGACCATCAATTAATGACATAAAAATAAGACACTTAACCCCTTATATTAAGATTAAAAACAGATAAAAGACTTCAACATTTGAACAACATAATCAAATAACCCTAAATAATAACCACAAATTTATAACCACAAATTTATAATTAAACAAAACAAATATCCCCAAAAAATATATAAACAAAATACTAAATAATAAAATTATTATCATAACCGGGGATTCTCAGCCAGTCTCCCATGCCAGTACTTGCCCAGCCACAAGCTGTATAGCAGCTGCAATCTGACAAGGGCATGCACATTGAGCTTAGAATGGCTGTTGACAATGAATACCCTAAAAAACTATAACATTATAAAATTTATCAAAATTTATTTTGCCACATGCTCAATAGTGAGATTGTGGCCTTCGGGTGCTAATGTCCCCAATTTGAAAATCCAAAAACGTTCTTTTTTGAATGTACAGCATTAAAATGTTTAGAAAGACTATGCATTAGATACCCGTTCCGAATATTTTGCCTATGCTAATTCAAACGGACATGCATAGTTTCCAGAGTGCGGCCCACATACTGTAGGCCACATGTGCATTCTAAAAGATAAACCACATAAGTGGATTCACATGTTAATCTATGTTTAATCAAAAAACTTTCCCCAGTTGTACTAGATGTAAAATTTAGTGCTCCATCAACGATACTGTGACAACATAAACATCTGAGGCTGTGACATTGGTACAGTAACAGCCCATATTACCAATATTAGATTCATGTGCCGTCACTGTCTTAATAGTCGTGTTACTAGGTGCCACAAGATTTTGTAGACTCCTATTCTTCCTATAAATGACCATTGGCTTCTCAGGGAGAGTGCTGGACAGTATTGGATCAGCTCTTAAAATATACCAATATTTCTGCAATAGTTTATATATAGTATTGCGGGGTTGGCAAAAAGTTGTTACCAAACTCCACTGCGAAATATCATTAGATGTACCTACAGATGATCTAGAATTCAGCACCTTATCAACACACAATTCTTGTGTGAGGCTTTTTGTTTTATTAAATGCATCTTGTAGAAGCCGCTTAGGGTAACCTTTTTTAAGAAAACGTTTTTTTAAAATGTGAGATTCATTGAAAAAACCTGAATCTCGCGTGCAATTTTTGCGTATTCTCCAATATTGGCCATATGGTACGTTTCAAATCCAATCGAGGAGGTGTCCACTGTCAAACCTCAAATTGCTGTTGACATCAACAGACTTAAAAAAGGTTGACGTGAACAGTCCCCCAGTGTCATCGAACCGCACCAACAGGTCCAAAAATTGGATAGCTGAAAAAGACAGGGTAGCCGTAAACGATAAACCCCAAGGATTCTTATTAAGCTCTTCCACAAAAAGGAGTGCTTCATCCTCAGTGCCATCCCATAAAAAGATTAAGTCGTCTATATAACGCCTATATAAAATGATACGGGATCCACCCAAGAGGGACTGTGCAATGAAGACAGATTCAAATGCACCCATAAAGAGATTAGCATAACTGGGTGCAAATCTAGTCCCCATTGCGCAGCCCCTCAATTGGCGGTACAAGGATCCCTCAAAAGTAAAGACATTATTCTCTAAAATAAAAACTATAGCAGCCAATAAAAAATTCTTCTGTTGTAGGGGCAAGGTGTCATCAGATGATAAAAATGACTCTACTGCTCTCAGGCCCAAATCATGGGGAATATTACTATATAGGGCTGACACGTCGAGTGTTAGAAGAAGTCTACCTGGCTTGGGGGGTATAGTTTTAAATTCATTAATAAGTTGGGTTGAATCCTTAAGATACGACGGTAAGCATATTACATACTTCTGTAAAAATAGATCCACAAAATGAGACAAATTGCAAGTAATAGAACCCACCCCAGAAATAATGGGACGACCGGGGGGATTTAATGGGTCCTTATGAAGTTTGGGGAGAAAATAAAAATATGGTACTCTATATTGGGGTATATCTAAATATTTTTTTTTCTTTTTTATTTAAAAGACCTACAGTGTGAGCTTCCTTAATAAATTTATTATATTCTAAAAATATGGCAATTGATGGATCATGTGTAAGTGACTCATTTTAACCATGGTCACCCAAGATCCTCTTACCCTCCCCCACATACCAATCCCTATTCATAAGAACAATACCTCCCCCTTTATCGGCTTTCTTTATAATCAGATTCTCGTTCCTCTTAAGGGAGGTAATCGCCCTCCTCTCACCTTGTGTGAGATTATCATTTGACTTAGAAGCCGTAAGGGACCGAACTTCTTTAAGTATCAGTTGTTGAAAAGTTTCAACATGTGATCCCTTGTGGTGAAAGGGTAAAATTTACTGGGATGACCCTTAAACTCTGGATGAATGAAAGTTGCCTCAGGGGGAGGGGAATCAGATGGATCTACAAATAAACATGCATCCATAGGGGGTTTGCTTCTTTTTTCCAAAATGAAATGTCGCTGTACTGTAATTTTTCTAAACATCTCATTGAGGTCCAAATAAAGTGAAAAGACATCTAGAAGGGCAGTGGGACAAAATGATAGCCCACGTTCCAAGAGTGATATTTCATCCACACTAAGCACATGACTCGATAAATTAAAAATACCAGATTTTTTATTATTATTATAAGAACCTAACTCAATATCTAAAGTACTGGATTCCTGTCCTAAATGCCTTTTGGTCTCTTCTGAGGAAGTTTTGGCAATGGAATAGGGTGATCTCCTAAGTTTTTTACCCCCTCTAGAGCCTCGCTTCCTCTTTTTCGCTTTGGCTGGCGACCTGGGACAACTTGAAAAAACTGAGTTATCTTGGTATTACCAGATACTAAGTTGTTACTAGAAACAGAAACCGTAGGGTCGGGAGCCAAATTAGTATTAGGAGCCAAGATTACTGAACAATTGTCCGATAATGGATCCGAACCTCAAACAATTGAAGAGGGGATAATCCCCAACCTAGATGATTCTCTCAATACAGGTAAAATTGGAGCAGTGTTAATGTTCTGAACTGGAATAGTATTGTCAGAAGCAACCTCAATTGTCAAAGGATTCTCAACTATATTAGGGTCATCTACACCGCCAAATAAGATCAAGATTCAAAGGCCCCATAGAGAGAGGGAGATCCATAGAATCCTCTTGTTGTGTTGGAATTTGAAATACTGTTACATCCTCTTGTTGTGTTGAAGTTTGCTGCATTGTTACATCATGAATAGTGAGATTAGAAATATTTGAAAAAATCAAACTATATCCATTTTGTGTTGGTGTAATCTTAGGTGAACCTCCAGCACACCCAAGGGAAGGGGGGCAATATTCAGCCATATTTGCCCTACAATTCTGGTTATCCAAAAGGGGGGCTAAAGGTACATCACAATTATCAGGGAATCGCAATCTATCATGATTAGGCACATCATCAAAGGAGGGTGCAATATCTATAACATATGGCACCGAGCTATTAGCAACCGGCTCTATGAAAAATCTTTCTTTGTTTTTATTATCAACATTAACACACCCTTTAATTTTGAGCTTATCTTTATGTTGATCATAAAAAAACTTTTGAATTTTGAATTTTATTGCCAAAATTACTAGATTTTTTGTGTGATCATTAGTATTAGGAGCCCTGATAAAGGATCCTCAATCTCCATATCAATATCCTCTATCGTGGGATCTGCAACCTTCCTATCCCGAAACAACTTAACTACTTTCTTTTTTATTAGATCCTCCTCATATTTAACTAATCTCAATCTAAGGTTATAATCAGATTCCCTAAAATCTAATGAATATGAGTATATATCTAAATTTTTTCTAATAATCTTTAAATCATCCAAAGCCTTCTCAGCCAAGGTATTCCTCTTATCTACTATATAATTGGCTTATCCCGTCTGTCTGTCTGTCCGTCCAGGAAATCCCGCGTCGCTGATTGGTCCGGCCGCGGCCAATCAGCGACGTGGGATTTCAGAACAAGATGGCGGCCGTTAACGGCTCATCTGCCGCACGGAGGTCAGCGGTGATAGAGCCGGGAGACGACCGGGGGCCTAGGCGGCGCCGCTCCCCGGTCCTCCCTTCACACTTGTCGTCGGGAGATCAGCGGCCCTAGCCGCTGATCTCCCGACAGTAGCCGCATGGAGGTCAGCGGCGATGCAGCTAGCCGGTCATCTGCCGGCTGCTCGTGGCGGAAGTACCCACACAGGCAGCGCCGCTCCCCGGTCCTCACTAACACGGTTCGCTGATTGGTCGTGGCCGCTGGCCGCGACCAATCAGCGATATTGGCGCGAAATTTAAAACACCGCTGTCCTGATTGGTCGCGGCCGGCGGCCACCACCAATCAGCAACGAGCGCAGTCCGGCCGCGAATTGGAGCTGGATTTGAAACACGCTTCGCTGATTGGTTGCACCCGCCCGGCCGCAAACAATCAGCGATATTGGCGCGAAATTTAAAACACCGCTTCTCTGATTGGTCGCGGCCAGCCAGCCGCGACCAATCAGCGACTGGCGCAGCCCGGCCGCGAATTGGCGTCGGATTTGAAACACGCAGGCCACCGTCGGGAGACCAGCGGCGACACAGCCGGTCATCTCCCGGCTGCTCGCAGCAGAAGTACCCCGACCGGTGGCCTCGCTCCACGGTCCTCCCTTCACACTTGCCTCGTGGTCAGCGATGTTGTCACAAGCAGTATTGACAACATGACGAATATAACAAAAATCATTAGGGGCCCCGGGGGATACATTGGGGGGTCAATTTAAAGTAGTGCACAACCCATTTAAACACTGCTTCGCTGATTAGTCGCGCCCGGTCGGCCGCATACATATTCTAGAATACCCGATGCGTTAGAATCGGGCCACCAACTAGTCTATTAATAATCTCATAAAACCAAATGAACATTGTAGGGAGAAACCATCCCATTTCAAAGTAAAATCTAGATTATGTGGAAAGGAAGATTTTTGAGATAACCTTAGCCCTCTAGGGACTAAATTTTCATCTATATATCTATTTAAAAACATAGTGTCAATATGATTTAGAATTTCTGTTTTGCTCTTATTTTCATATGATATAAACAAATCAGCCATAAGTCGCTTATCGTCGTTATTAAGCCGGGGCAGGTAAACAGGGGAACAATTCTCCTTAATAGATGTTTTCCCCAAAGCATTAACAATTAAGGATTCTCTAAGGGGTCCCCGATTGGCTTGGAAAAAATCCATTATTATAATAGGGGTACAAAAACACATAAAATATACAAAATATAAATAACAAATATTGAAATCATACAATAACATAAATAAAAACAAATAAAATAGTCCACCAAAGATAATTAGAAGTTTGCTGGAATAAATTTTATATAAAACCTTGGAAGAACAATGTCCAAAAAATTGGATAATGCTGGTGCTCTTCACAATGCAGCTCACAGGGGAAATGATCCCACGCAGTAGCGTTAACATAGAAAGACAAAAAGAGACAGGAGCGCAATGTGAGGACACCTGAGACTAAATGACAAGTGTATGACGGGCCCTGGCTGGGAGTATGTAAAAGGCCATGTTCACATGTTCAGTATTTTCCATCAGTATTTGTAAGCCAAAATCAGGAGTGGGACAGTCAGAGACAAAGTATAATAGAAACTCGACACCACTTCTGTATTTATCACCCTCTCCTCGTTTTGGCTACAAATACTGAGGTAAAATACTGACCAAATACTGAACATGTGAACATGGCCTAACTCATACACACCCTATGGTCCCGACTCAGAAACCGGTGAATCCCGCAGCGCACAGTGCATACACTGGGGGATTCATAAGTCTATAGTCACACAGAGTGACTGCAGACTTATCGATTTGGACCAGACACCCCCTTTAAACCCTTTCCGACTTCGTCAGTAATAGTACATAGATGCGCCCTGGGCCTTATGGACCAGGTACGTAGTATTACGTGTGCGGGGCGATCGCCGCTAGGTGTCAGCTGATTGTCACAACTGACACCTGGTGCTATGTGCAGGGAGTGGTCCCGCACCACTCCCTGCACATTAACCCCCGCAATGCTGCGATTGAAGTTTATCGCAGCATTGCGGTGGCAAGGTGGGAGGTGATCGCTATACTCACCTCTCCTGCCGGCGTCCAGCGATGTCTGCGGCTTCTGGATTTGTCATGACGACCCAATGTCGTCATGGCAACATCTGGGTCACCAGGAAACAGGATGTTACTTTGGTCATGCGCAGTGCATGACCAAAGTAATGTCTCCCCTGTGTGCGGCGCTGACAGGCTGCAAGGCATAGTGAGCTGCTGCTCTCTATGCCATGCAGCCGATCAGGCTGCAAAAAGTGAAAGTCCCATAGTGGGACAATGTGTAAGAGTATAAAAAAAAAAAGTAGAAAAGTGAAAAAAAAAAAAAAATGTAAAGATATGTAAAAAAAAAATAAAAAATAATAATCCCCAAAAAATAAAAATATATTGAACCCATAATATTTATTTATTATGAAAAAAAGCAAATGCTTTATCATCATACTGCCAAAGAAAAAATGGAATAACACGCGATCAAAAAGACGAATGTAAATAAAAATGGTACCGCTGAAAATGTCATCTTGTCCCGCAAAAAACAAGCTGACATACAGCTCCATCATCTAAAAAATAAAAAAGTTATAGCTCTCAGAATAAAGCGATACAAAAAATTATTTTTTCTAGAAAATAGTTTTTATTGTGTAAAAGAGCCAAAACATAAAAAAAACGATATAAATGCATTACCACTGTAAACGTGTACTACTACTGACCTGAAGAATAAAGCTGCCTTATCAATTTTACCACACGGGGAACGGCATAAAAAAAAAAACATAAAAACAATTCCGGAATTGCTGTTTTTTGTTTATTCTGCCTCCCAAAAATCGGAATAGAAAGCGTTCAAAAAATGTCACATGCCCGAAAATGGTACCAACAAAAACGTCAACTTGTCCCGCAGAAAATAAGCCATCACATGACTCTGTCGGCCAAAATATGGAAAAATTATAGCTCTCAAAATATGGCGATGCAAAAACTAGTCTTTGCAAAAAAAGCGTCTTTTAGTGTGTGACAGCTGTCAATCATAACAACCCGATATGAATCTGGAATCGCTGTAATCACACCGACCCGAAGAATAAAGTCGTCTAATCGCTTATACCACACAAGGAACGGTGTAAAAAAATAAACTCTAGGGTTAGGGTTGTGCTAGGCTTAGGGTTATATTAGGGTTGGGGTTAGGGTTGCGCTATGGTTAGGGCTGGGCTAGGGTTAGGGTTGGGCTAGGGTTAGGGTTGGGGTTGGGCAAGGGTTAGGGTTGGGCTAGGGTTAGGGTTGGGGTTGGGGTTAGGGATGGGGTTAGGGTTGGGGTTAGGGTTGGGGTTAGTTTTGGGGTAGGGTTGAGGTAGGGTTGCTCTAGGGTTGGGGTTAGGGTTGGGGTTAGGGTTGGGGCTAGGGTTAGGGTTAGAGTTGGGGTTAGGGTTGGGCTAGGGTTAGGGTTAGGGTTGAGCTAGGGTTAGGGTTGAAGTTGGGGTTAGGGTTGGGATTTTTTCAAAAGTAAAGAAAAAAAAATGATGACGATATGGCGACTAGTGTTGAGCGCAAGTGCTCACTACTTGAGTTTGCATCGGGTGCTCAGGTGTGCACTGAGTATTGTGGATGTTCGAGTGACATGCTCGAGTCTTTGCCCCATATGCTTTGCTGCCAAAAAAAACATTGCTGGGATCACCTGCCATGCACGAGCAATCCCCGCATGTTTTTTTTGGGGTGTCTAACAACCGTGAAATGTGCGGGGCAGGGACTCGAGCATGTCACTCGAGCACCCGTGATACATGATGCATACCCGAGTACCCGATGCAAACTCAAGTAGCAAGCACTTGCTCTCAAGACTAATGACAACTTATTCAATATGATGACCTAATGTTATCAAATTCTGTCGTACCTATGGGTTCAAAATGTACACTATACCCCTTGATAAAATCCTTGAGGGGTCTAGTTTCCAAAATGGTGTCACTTGTGGGGATTTTCCACTGTTTAGGCACATCAGGAGCACATCTGCTAATTATTTAAGCAAATTTTACATTCAAAAAGTCAAATGGCGCTCCTTCCTTTCCGAACCCTGCCGTACACCCAAGCAGTGGTTTTCCCCTACATATGGGGTATCGGCTTACTCAGGAGAGATTGCACAACAAGTTGCATGGTGCAATTTCTCCTGTTACCCTTATGAAAATGCAAAACATTTTTGTGGGAAAAATGCGAAAATTTTATTTTCCCGGCTCCATGTTATAAACTTCTGTGAAGCACCTGGGGGTTCAAGGTGCTCACCACACATCTAGATAAGTTCCCTGAGGGGTCTAGTTTCCAAAATGGTATCACTTATGGGGGGTTTCTACTGTTTAGGCACATCAGGGGCTCTCCAAACACAACATGGCGTCCGCTAATTATTCAAGCAAATTTTACATTCAAAAAATCAAATGGCGCTCCTTCTCTTCTGAGCCCTGCCGTGCACCCAAACAGTGTTTTTTTCCCCACGTATGGGGTATCTGCGTGCTCAGGGGAAATTGCACAACAAATTTTGGGGGCCATTTTTTCCTGTTACCCCTGCAAAAATAAAAAAATTGGGGTCTAAAGTAAAAATTTTTGTGAAAAAAGTTAAATGTTCATTTTTTCTTCCCCATTCCAAAAATTCCTGTGAAGCACGTGAAGGGTTAATAAACTTCTTGAATGTGGTTTTGAGCACCTTGAGGGGTGCAGTTTTTAGAATGGTGTCACTTTTGGGTATTTTCTGTAAAAAAGGCCCCTCAAAGCCACTTCAAATGTGATGTGGTCCCTAAAAAAATGGTTTTGTAAATTTTGTTGGAATAATGAGAAATCGCTGATCAACTTTTAACCCTTATAGCGCATTAATAAAAAAAAAAATTTGGTTCCAAAATTGTGCTGATGTAAAGTAGACATGTGGGAAATGTTATTTATTAATTATTTTGTGTAACATATCTCTCTGATGTAAGGGCATAAAAATTCAAATTTTGAAAATTGTGAAATTTTCAACATTTTCGATTTTTTCACAAATAAACACAAGTGATATGGAAGAAATTTTACCACTATCATGAAGTACAATATGTCACGAAAAAACATTCTCAGAATCAGGGGGATCCGTTGAAGCGTTCCAGAGTAATTACCTCATAAAGTGACAGTGGTCAAAATTGTAAAAATTGGCCCGGTCATTACCGTGCAAACCACCCTGGGGGATAAGGGGGTTAAGTAACACATAAGCACTTCCCCATCCTACCATTCATGGCAGCCACTGCTCTCCTACTGGGCCTTATGTTTATGTACCCCCTGTCCTCCCGGCAATGTGGCCTGCTCTCTGCTGTCTCCTTGCTGCCTGCCCTGACCTCCGCTTGTCTGTCTAGGCATCATGGTTCTGCTTTGGGCTCTCCGCACTGGAATCCACCAACTGCTAACTGTTACTAAAACAGAGGTTGTGATATGGTGGATTCTTAAAGTGAAGTTTAGATCCCTTTTTAGGGGTTAACAGATTAAACATGAGAATTATTTATTTTTTTCAGTGTAGCCCGTAGCCAAAATCTATTACAACCCAAAGGGTCCACAATTAAGTCTAGTGTCAACAGTCTTTCTATTCTAAAATGCATCA
Source organism: Phyllobates terribilis (assembly GCF_046119375.1). Lineage (NCBI taxonomy): Eukaryota > Metazoa > Chordata > Amphibia > Anura > Dendrobatidae > Phyllobates > Phyllobates terribilis. The sequence goes on from NW_027362762.1 coordinate 797,082,722, forward strand.
ATATGACAAAACAGCATTGATTATAAACCTTGAAAGCTACTAATTTTTGCTGTCATAGGAGCCCCAAATTTTCCCTTATTTGAGCTATCACCCTCCGATGCTTTATGGCACTTTTTCATTTTGTTAGGTTGCATTTTGATGTGTGGATAAACAAAAGATTCATTTAATATTACATACTTCTAATATTTGCAAACAGAAATTCCACTATTGTTTTCATCACTATATACAATTGTACATTTTTGCATTATGATTCCACAGGATGATACATTTAGGTCATATTTGCACTTTCAAGATTTTTTTTTCAGATTTAGTCAAGGATTCTTCACTTAATAATATTAGCAAATGCCTCCAATTAGAAATGTAGCATAGTTCTTCTGATTCACTATGTCACTGACCCCCATGTGCAGGGCACTGTAGTAGCTTAGATATCCATGGTTAAGACCACTAACAATTAACTAATCGTCACTATATAAGTGGTGGTAATCATGGATACCTAAGCTACTGCAATGCCCTGCACATGGGGTAAGCGTCATAGTGAATCAGAAGAACTATACAACATTTATAATTGAAGGTATTTGCTAATATTATTATTATTACACTTACTAGATATTGGGATAGATTCTTGAAGATGGGAATACCCCTGTAAATCCTCACATCTGCTGATATTCCACTGACAATGCATATGAAATCAACATAATATTATTAGAAGGGTTCCCTAATAACAGGCAGCAGGAATCAGAGTCAGGCTACGCAATTGCAGCCAGATATATTTTACTCTGAAATGCTGCAGTGTTTCAGACAAAAAATAGTTAGAAAAGCCTGACAAATGCATCAGAGATAAAGATAAAAATAATATGTGTATGATATGCCAGTCAAGCTCGGTTTTAGAAATATACTATAATGTAAGACTAAAGGGAATCTGTCAGTAGGTCTTTGATATGTAATCTGAGAGCAGCATTATGTAGGCGCTGAGAGCCTGATTCCAGCGATGTGTCACTTAATGTGCTGTATGTTGCTGTTTCAACAAAAATGAGAGTTTTATCAGCATGAGACTGTTACTACGGGACTTGGTGTCTTGCGCTCTGTATAACCCCACCTATATAGCAACTTTCTGCCTATGCACAGTATACAGAGAAAGCTTCAATTAGTGGTGAGTGCAGGGTTATCCAGAGCTCAGCATTCAGAGAACTGGTAGATCTGCAGCTGAGAAAACAGCGATTGTATGAAAATGATGACATACAGACCAGCAAGTGACATATCACTGGAATCAGGGTCTCAGCCCCTGCTGCTCTCAGATTTCATAGCAAACACCTGGTGACAGCTGCCCTTTACTACGTGGCTGGTCCAGTAGGGACATGACTAGTTTGGAGAGGCCTGTGGCTAGTTTCTCCCTGCCTCGGTCCACTTGATTAATAGATCTATCTCTACTTATGTACACACATAGGTGATCGCACATTTATGGCAAATTTGCAGTGAAACCAGAACTAAATTAGCATTCTGCTGTGAATTATTTGTGGATTTTCCCCTGGATAATGAGCATGCTGTATATTTGTGTAATCTACAGCTGGATAATGTCTTCACTACATGTGGATACAGCATTCAAAACCATGTACTGTAAATTGCTGCAGATTTGTAGTATGGAGTCACTAACCCGCAGCAATTCCATCATATGGACACTTTACCATTAGAACTACCAGACAATTCAAGAAAGGCTCCTCAGCTGATTCAGCCACAGCACATAAAATCTACTATATATATTATAAAATGCACCCTTTTCAGTGCTTTCCCATAGAACTTAGGAAATCCACATCAGTAAAAAAAGCTTTGGATTTGTTAGCGAATGCACGGAGGATTGCCACACATTTCGCCTTTGTATGAATTGACACGATGTATATTTCAAATCTGCAGTGGCGGATAATTTATATTGAAGATTTTTTTTCTGCAAAGTGTAAATGAAATTTTTCATACACAATGTTACTACTGTAATACACAGCGGACATCCCGCAGGCAAACATGCAGCAAAGAAATTCCTATGGGAAACCATCCTTATTGTATTTCATGCTTGATTCATGCGGTTCCTTTTACACTTTTGGGATTCCATAAAAGCATTAAATGTAATAACTTATTTATACACAATTAAATTGTTCTCTTAAAGTTCTCCAAGTATTAAAGCACACCTCCAGCTTTTGTTTTTTTCAGCACTGGAGTGGCGCTTTAAATGTAAGTCCCCTGCCCCCGGTCATATACACATCTTCCGGTGTCTGCTCCGTTTTTCAGCACCGCTCCGGTCCAGCGGCGCCATGTAGTGAGCGCGGCTTCTGAGTGGCCAGAAGTCAGAACAGAAGCTATGTCACAAGCTCTCCATGCAAGTCTATGAGAGCCAGAGCGAGGACAGAACAAGGCTCTCATAGACTTGTACTGAAAAGTGACCTCCGCGCAGCTCATGAAACACTCGAGCTGCCGGCAGGTCACTTTTTTCAGCAGAGACCAACCGATGCGGCAGGGAAACTGATGAATGCTGTGGCAGTTGAGTATGAGACCGGGAGCAGGGGACTTACATTTAAAGCACCACTCCAGTGGTACAATAAAAAAAACGTTGGAGTGGTGCTTTAAGAAATTCATATGGGATCCAAAATTAGTTCTGGTGTCCAGTTATCAAGAAGTAGAGACACATTCCTCTCTACGTAAACTGGTTCCCCTGATTTAAAGTTGCCATTATTAGCATGCAGTCATGTGAATGGGGGAGGGAAGGTTCCCATGTTCATTGTTCTGCTCAACGGCTTCCTCTTTTGCAGGACTGTATTACACGCATAGAGATGACATGTTTAGAAGTAATACCATGGAACTTGTGTGAATTAATATTTCCTTATTACCTTAAGGCAGTAAAGGGGATTTTCCAAGAAGAGCTATTAACCTTTGCAATTCCACATGATACTACAGGTTATATTCAGAGCAAACCAGGGAATCCAATTCAGAAGCGTAAGATGTTAGAAATATTCATTCTACCATTTTCTCGCCAAATTCTATATTTTATTGTAATTTTAAATAGTGTGACAGTAAATAACATGTGTAAAGAATGTGGGTTACGTGCTGTATCTCTTCTATATGTTATCTGTTGCATTCTATTCAATACTTACTGATATATGTCCGTCCTTCCCTCATTGCAGACATATCTGATGTTGAAAGGTGTTATACTATGTAGACGAAGCCAGGCATAGTGTTAGTTCTGTCTGTGATCAGCTAGGCATCCCCTGGTGTGTTGACCAGATGTTAATTTATCCTAAACTAACTCCCACAATCCCTCTCAACTGATGCTATAGTCTGCCCTGTAAATCTAGAAGCATCATAAGGGGTTCACTTGTGTGGGGTGCATACACATGTCCTCTTATGCAAAGTATCCTAGTTGACAAGTGTTTGGCAGTCATTTCAATGGCTGTCATTTCAATGGCAGTCAGTCGGGGCAGGAGTCAGGTAACCCACACTTTGTACTCTCTTTTAACTATGTGCTTTATTTCTAAGTCCATCTTCCTGTGTGCTTTTGTCATCCAAATTCACTGCCCCATTCTCTCCATCAAGACTCATCCACATCAGCCCCTCTCTTCTTCCCTCTCCCATGTACAGCCCTTATGCTCTTTTCAACCTCCTGAAAAATCTCAGCCTATCTTGTCCAAAGATACTGAACAATAAACCATGTCACAAATCCAAAAACTATTTGCTCTATCTCTTTTTACTGCTACTACTTATTTCAGGGGATGTCTCTCCTAACCCTGGTCCTCCCTCCACCAACTTCAACCCCTCTCCCAGCGAAACCCTGCTAACCTTGTTAACATTAGTTGTACTCCTTCATCTCCCTCTTTTAATTGTGCACTCTGGAATTGACTGTCTGTATGCAGCAAGCTTCCTTTCCTGCACAACTACTTTCTGAATAACTTTCTTAATCTGCTGGCCCTCACTGAAACCTGGATTCAGGATTCTGACACTGTCTCCCCTGCCACTATTTCTCATGGTGGCTTACATTTTTCCCATTCCCCGAGACCTGCGAACAGACTTGGTGGTGGAGTCGGCTTACTCCTGTCCCCACAATGCACTTTCCAGGTCAGACCCCCAGTTCCATCACTCTCATTCTCTTCTTTTGAGGTCCACACCATCAGGCTCTTCCATCCCTTCTCCCTCAGAGTAGCGGTCGTATACCACTCCCCAGGATCACCCACCCAGTTCCTTGACCATTTTTTGGCCTGGCTGCCGCACTTCATGCCCTTAGAACTGCCAACCCTCATCCTGGGAGACTTTAACATCCCCATAAACAGCCCCATCTCCCCATTCGCATCCCAGCTTCTATCTCTAACCACTTTTCTTGGCCTCTCACAGCTTTCAACCTCTGAGACACAAAAAGACAGTAACACCCTTGATCTGGTCTTTGTCCTGCTCTGTTCAATCTCCTATCAAGCCATTAACCCTCAGGCACTTACAGACTCACTACACTCATCACTGCCCCCAATCTCCTCTTTCTCCTGTCCTGATCTGGCTGTATATTACTACAATGACACTCTCAGAAGCACCCTGGACTAAGTAGCGCCCCTCAGAACCTCCAAACATACAATAAAACAGTCCTGGCTCAAACTGAAAACTCGATTTCTCCAGCAAAGCTCTAGGAGTGCTGAACGCCTATGGAGGAAAATTCGCACACCAGAAAACTTTATTGACTATAAATTTATGTTAGGAACCTATAACTTTGCCTTTCACCTCACGAAACAGACCTACTTCACCACCCTGATCTCCTCACTATCCAACGACCCAAAAAACTATTCGACACCTTTCACTCCCTCCTCAGTCCTAATGCGTAGGCCCCTGTCACAGACATTTGTGCTGATGATCTGGCCTCCTACCTAACAGAGAAAATAGAAAATATGTCAGGAAATCAGCTCCCAGCCATTAAGTGCCATGACTCCCATCCCTTCCCACATCTCCTCTGGCTCACTCTCCATATTTGACCCAATCACAGAAGAAGTCTCCAGGCCCCTCTCTTCTTTTCGTCCTACTGCATGCACTACTGACCCCATTCCCTTTCACCTACTCCAGTCTCTCTCTCCAGTCGTCACTACTCACCTAACTAAAATCTTCAATCTTTACCAGTCTTCTGGCATCTTCCCCACCTCCTTCAAACACTCTATCATTACTCCATTATTAAAAAAAACCTCTCTTGACCCATCCTGCACAAATAACTACAGACCAGTCTCCAATCTCCCCTTCATCTCTAAACTCTTGGAGCACCTGGTCTACTCCCGCTTTACTCGTTACCTCTCCACTCACTCTCTTCTAGATCCATCAGAGTCAGGCTTCCAGCCCCTACATTCTACAGAAACTTCACTCATCAAAGTGACCAATGACCTTTTGACAGCAAAACATAACGGTGACTACTCTCCCTACTGCTCATTCTTCTTAACCTCTCTGCAGCTTTTGACACTGTTGACCACCATCTCCTACTCTCTATGCCTTATTCAATCATCATAAAGGACATTGCACTCTCCTGGTTCTCCTTGTATCTCTCTGACCACTCTTTCAGTGTATCGTTCGCTGGCTCCACTCCTTCCCCTTTTCCTCTCACTATTGGGGTCTCTCAGGGTTCAGCCTTTGTCCCTCTTCTCTCCTCTCTCTACAAAGCCGCAATTGGTGTCACGCCAGGTGTGGGAAAGACTTAGCGTAACACAGAGGGAAAGGGAGCCAAGACACTAGGGAAAGGGGGAAGTGGAGACCTCCTAGTCTGGTCTAGTGTCACCCTGTCTCAACTACTGTCCCTATATTGCCTCTTCAGCAATTGCCACACGCGTGCCTCGCCTTGTCTTTCCCTAGCGTATGGCTAAGGCTAGGAATGGGAGGAGATGAGCACTAGTCGATCTCCACTAAACTGTATAGACAACAAGGGTGGACAAACAGGGGGAGAATGCTTAGCTTTAGACGACTCCAGACAAATGCGAACTCGGCATCAAGCACCAGAGAGGACGAAGTACTGCTTTTGCTTAGCCTTCTCAAGTAGAAATTAATATAGCCGGCACCTCCCTCTCAGGCACACCAGGTATACTGTACTGACCAAAAATCTGGACCCCCCCTCCTATTTAAAGATTTTTCTGTATTTTCATGACTATGAAAATTGTACATTCACACTGAAGGCATCAAAACTATGAATTAACACATGTGGAATTATATACTTAACAAAAAAGTGTGAAGCAACTGAAAATATGTCTTATATTCTAGGTTCTTCAAAGTAGCCACCTTTTGCTTTGATGACTGCTTTGCACACTCTTGGCATTCTCTTGATGAGCTTCAAGAGGTAGTTACCAGAAATGGTTTTCACTTCACAGGTGAGCCCTGTCAGGTTTAATAAGTGGGATTTCTTGCCTTATAAATGGGGTTGGGACCATCAGTTGTGTTGTGCAGAAGTCTGGTGGATACACAGCTGATAGTCCTACTGAATAGACTGTTAGAATTTGTATTATGGCAAGAAAAAAGCAGCTAAGTAAAGAAAAACGAGTGGCCATCATTACTTTAAGAAATGAAGGTCAGTCAGTGCGAAAAATTGGGAAAACTTTGAAAGTGTCCCCAAGTGCAGTTGCAAAAACCATCAAGCGCTACAAAGAAACTGGCTCACATGAGGACCGCCCCAGGAAAGGAAGACCAAGAGTCACCTCTGCTTCTGAGGATAAGTTTATCCGAGTCACCAGTAGAGATGAGCGTTGTTCTACTCGAACTGTTCGCCAATCTCAAATTCGAGCTGTTTTGGGCGGTGTTCGAGCCGTTCGGCGAACACGAACAATTTGAGAAAAATTCGGCTGTTCGAGGTTATGTTCGATAACTGTTCGTGCACCAAAATCATAACTGGATTTTTTCTCAGTAATGATGAAAATTAATGTTAATACGCAGTTTGAGTGTACAGCGGGGTGGGGGGAGGGGCAGGGGATGGATCTCTGCAGGAACAATGAAGATCTCCATTTTTTTTTTCTCTTTCCCGCATTTACAGTGGGGAGGTGCAATCTGTCAGCCTATCAGCAGCGCACACACGGAGCGAAGTGCTTTTTTTCACACAAGCAAGGGCATGTGTCATTGGCAGTGTATGTCACATGTCCTTGCCCTATAAGACCCAGCCATTTTCCCCGTCGCCACCATTTTCTCACTGCTGCAGCTGCGTGTTAGACGGCACCGCTGTTGCTGTGTGAGCTATACCTTGTTAATTTCAAGCCAATTTTCGCACAAATCTACAGATAGCTTTGGAGTAGGGAAGAGTTGTGATTGCAGTCCTTTTAAGGACTAGGTTACAGCATTTCCTATGACTTTTATCAGGCACGTCTGTGCTCTTGAATAGATAGGTTGTGGGAGTAAAGACTAATTGTAATTGGATTCCTTTTCAGGACTAGGTTACATCAGTTCCTATCAGTTTTTGCCAGGCAGGTCTGTGCCAGTGCTGTGCAAGTTTTTTTCACAGCATTTGGCTGAATCTAGCAAAGCTAATCATTTTTGGCCTATTGCAGAGTGTGTTAGTCAGTGGAGTAGCCTATCTGTGTTGCAAGATATACCACCTGTGTATAGAATACCAATTTTTTTACTGCACCTAGTGAAGTAAAATCTTTTGGGCATAGCATCATTCTATTAGTCCATCTATACTGACCTCCATCAGGTTGCAAATTGAATATAATTTTTTTCTGCATCTAGCTCTGAAAAAATATTGGGCTTCTAGCTGTGTGTGGGACTTGTTGTATTAGTCCATCTATACTGACCTCCATCAGGTTGCAAACTGAATATATTTTTTTCTGCATCTACCTCTGAAAAAATATTGGGCTTCTAGCTGTGTGTGGGACTTGTTCTATTAATCCATCTATACAGACCTCCATGAGGTTGCAAACTGAATATATTTTTTTCTGCATCTACCTCTGAAAAAATATTGGGCTTCTAGCTGTGTGTGGGACTTGTTGTATTAGTCCATCTATACTGACCTCCATCAGGTTGCAAATTAAAAATAATTTTTATCTGCATCTACAGTACCTCTGAAAAAATATTTGGGCTTCTAGCTGTGTGTGGGACTTGTTCTATTAGTCCATCTATACTGACCTCCATCAGGTTGCAAATTGAATATAATTTTTATCTGCATCTAGCTCTGAAAAAAATATTTGGCCTTCTAGCAGTGTGTGGGACTTTCTCTATTAGTCCATCTATACTGACCTCCATCAGGTTGCAAATTAAAAATAATTTTTATTTGCATCTACCTCTGAAAAAATATTTGGGCTTCTAGCTGTGTGTGGGACTTGTTCTATTAATCCATCTATACAGACCTCCATCAGGTTGCAAACTGAATATATTTTTTTCTGCATCTACCTCTGAAAAAATATTGGGCTTCTAGCTGTGTGTGGGACTTGTTCTATTAGTCCATCTATACTGACCTCCATCAGGTTGCAAACTGAATATATTTTTTTCTGCATCTACCTCTGAAAAAATATGTGGCCTTCTAGCAGTGTGTGGGACTTTCTCTATTAGTCCATCTAAACTGACCTCCATCAGGTTGCAAACTGAATATAATTTTTTTCTGCATATAGCTCTGAAAAAATATTTGGCCTTCTAGCAGTGTGTGGGACTTTCTCTATTAGTCCATCTATACTGACCTCCATCAGGTTGCAAATTCAAAATAATTTTTTGTCTGCATCTAGCTCTGAAAAAATATTGGGCTTCTAGCTGTGTGTGGGACTTGTTGTATTAGTCCATCTATACTGACCTCCATCAGGTTGCAAATTAAAAATAATTTTTATCTGCATCTACAGTACCTCTGAAAAAATATATGGGCTTCTAGCTGTGTGTGGGACTTGTTCTATTAGTCCATCTATACTGACCTCCATCAGGTTGCAAATTGAATATAATTTTTATCTGCATCTAGCTCTGAAAAAAATATTTGGCCTTCTAGCAGTGTGTGGGACTTTCTCTATTAGTCCATCTATACTGACCTCCATCAGGTTGCAAATTAAAAATAATTTTTATCTGCATCTACCTCTGAAAAAATATTTGGGCTTCTAGCTGTGTGTGGGACTTGTTCTATTAGTCCATCTATACTGACCTCCATCAGGTTGCAAATTTAATATAATTTTTATCTGCATCTAGCTCTGAAAAAATATTTGGCCTTCTAGCAGTGTGTGGGACTTTCTCTATTAGTCCATCTATACTGACCTCCATCAGGTTGCAAATTAAAAATAATTTTTATCTGCATCTACCTCTGAAAAAATATTTGGGCTTCTAGCTGTGTGTGGGACTTGTTCTATTAATCCATCTATACAGACCTCCATCAGGTTGCAAACTGAATATATTTTTTTCTGCATCTACCTCTGAAAAAATATTGGGCTTCTAGCTGTGTGTGGGACTTTCTCTATTAGTCCATCTATACTGACCTCCATCAGGTTGCAAATTCAAAATAATTTTTTGTCTGCATCTAGCTCTGAAAAAATATTGGGCTTCTAGCTGTGTGTGGGACTTGTTGTATTAGTCCATCTATACTGACCTCCATCAGGTTGCAAATTAAAAATAATTTTTATCTGCATCTACCTCTGAAAAAATATTTGGGCTTCTAGCTGTGTGTGGGACTTGTTCTATTAGTCCATCTATACTGACCTCCATCAGGTTGCAAATTGAATATAATTTTTATCTGCATCTAGCTCTGAAAAAATATTTAGCCTTCTAGCAGTGTGTGGGACTTGTTCTATTAGTCCATCTATACTGACCTCCATCAGGTTGCAAATTGAATATAATTTTTATCTGCATCTAGCTCTGAAAAAATATTTGGCCTTCTAGCAGTGTGTGGGACTTTCTCTATTAGTCCATCTATACTGACCTCCATCAGGTTGCAAATTAAAAATAATTTTTATCTGCATCTACCTCTGAAAAAATATTTGGGCTTCTAGCTGTGTGTGGGACTTGTTCTATTAATCCATCTATACAGACCTCCATCAGGTTGCAAACTGAATATATTTTTTTCTGCATCTACCTCTGAAAAATATTGGGCTTCTAGCTGTGTGTGGTACTTTCTCTATTAGTCCATCTATACTGACCTCCATCAGGTTGCAAATTCAAAATAATTTTTTGTCTGCATCTAGCTCTGAAAAAATATTGGGCTTCTAGCTGTGTGTGGGACTTGTTGTATTAGTCCATCTATACTGACCTCCATCAGGTTGCAAATTAAAAATAATTTTTATCTGCATCTACCTCTGAAAAAATATTTGGGCTTCTAGCTGTGTGTGGGACTTGTTCTATTAGTCCATCTATACTGACCTCCATCAGGTTGCAAATTGAATATAATTTTTATCTGCATCTAGCTCTGAAAAAATATTTAGCCTTCTAGCAGTGTGTGGGACTTGTTCTATTAGTCCATCTATACTGACCTCCATCAGGTTTCAAATTGAATATAATTTTTATCTGCATCTAGCTCTGAAAAAATATTTGGCCTTCTAGCAGTGTGTGGGACTTTCTCTATTAGTCCATCTATACTGACCTCCATCAGGTTGCAAATTAAAAATAATTTTTATCTGCATCTACCTCTGAAAAAATATTTGGGCTTCTAGCTGTGTGTGGGACTTGTTCTATTAATCCATCTATACAGACCTCCATCAGGTTGCAAACTGAATATATTTTTTTCTGCATCTACCTCTGAAAAATATTGGGCTTCTAGCTGTGTGTGGTACTTTCTCTATTAGTCCATCTATACTGACCTCCATCAGGTTGCAAATTCAAAATAATTTTTTGTCTGCATCTAGCTCTGAAAAAATATTGGGCTTCTAGCTGTGTGTGGGACTTGTTGTATTAGTCCATCTATACTGACTTCCATCAGGTTGCAAATTAAAAATAATTTTTATCTGCATCTACAGTACCTCTGAAAAAATATTGGGCTTCTAGCTGTGTGTGGGACTTGTTCTATTAGTCCATCTATACTGACCTCCATCAGGTTGCAAATTGAATATAATTTTTATCTGCATCTAGCTCTGAAAAAATGTTTGGCCTTCCAGCAGTGTGTGGGACTTTCTCTATTAGTCCATCTATACTGACCTCCATCAGGTTGCAAATTAAAAATAATTTTTATCTGCATCTACCTCTGAAAAAATATTTGGGCTTCTAGCTGTGTGTGGGACTTGTTCTATTAGTCCATCTATACTGACCTCCATCAGGTTGCAAATTGAATATAATTTTTATCTGCATCTAGCTCTGAAAAAATATTTGGCCTTCTAGCAGTGTGTGGGACTTTCTCTATTAGTCCATCTATACTGACCTCCATCAGGTTGCAAATTAAAAATAATTTTTATCTGCATCTACCTCTGAAAAAATATTTGGGCTTCTAGCTGTGTGTGGGACTTGTTCTATTAATCCATCTATACAGACCTCCATCAGGTTGCAAACTGAATATTGAATATATTTTTTTCTGCATCTACCTCTGAAAAAATATTGGGCTTCTAGCTGTGTGTGGGACTTGTTGTATTAGTCCATCTATACTGACCTCCATCAGGTTGCAAACTGAATATATTTTTTTCTGCATCTACCTCTGAAAAAATATTGGGCTTCTAGCTGTGTGTGGGACTTGTTCTATTAATCCATCTATACAGACCTCCATCAGGTTGCAAACTGAATATATTTTTTTCTGCATCTACCTCTGAAAAAATATGTGGCCTTCTAGCAGTGTGTGGGACTTTCTCTATTAGTCCATCTATACTGACCTCCATCAGGTTGCAAATTCAAAATAATTTTTTGTCTGCATCTAGCTCTGAAAAAATATTGGGCTTCTAGCTGTGTGTGGGACTTGTTGTATTAGTCGATCTATACTGACCTCCATCAGGTTGCAAACTGTATATATTTTTTTCTGCATCTACCTCTGAAAAAATATTGGGCTTCTAGCTGTGTGTGGGACTTGTTCTATTAATCCATCTATACAGACCTCCATCAGGTTGCAAACTGAATATATTTTTTTCTGCATCTACCTCTGAAAAAATATTGGGCTTCTAGCTGTGTGTGAGACTTGTTGTATTAGTCCATCTATACTGACCTCCATCAGGTTGCAAACTGAATATATTTTTTTCTGCATCTACCTCTGAAAAAATATTGGGCCTTCTAGCAGTGTGTGGGACTTTCTCTATTAGTCCATCTATACTGACCTCCATCAGGTTGCAAATTCAAAATAATTTTTTGTCTGCATCTAGCTCTGAAAAAATATTGGCCTTCTAGCTGTGTGTGGGACTTGTTGTATTAGTCCATCTATACTGACCTCCATCAGGTTGCAAACTGAATATATTTTTTTCTGCATCTACCTCTGAAAAAATATTGGGCTTCTAGCTGTGTGTGGGACTTGTTCTATTAATCCATCTATACAGACCTCCATCAGGTTGCAAACTGAATATATTTTTTTCTGCATCTACCTCTGAAAAAATATTGGGCTTCTAGCTGTGTGTGGGACTTGTTCTATTAATCCATCTATACAGACCTCCATCAGGTTGCAAACTGAATATATTTTTTTCTACATCTACCTCTGAAAAAATATGTGGCCTTCTAGCAGTGTGTGGGACTTTCTCTATTAGTCCATCTATACTGACCTCCATCAGGTTGCAAATTCAAAATAATTTTTTGTCTGCATCTAGCTCTGAAAAAATATTGGGCTTCTAGCTGTGTGTGGGACTTGTTGTATTAGTCCATCTATACTGACCTCCATCAGGTTGCAAACTGAATATATTTTTTTCTGCATCTACCTCTGAAAAAATATTGGGCTTCTAGCTGTGTGTGGGACTTGTTCTATTAATCCATCTATACAGACCTCCATCAGGTTGCAAACTGAATATATTTTTTTCTGCATCTACCTCTGAAAAAATATTGGGCTTCTAGCTGTGTGTGGGACTTGTTCTATTAATCCATCTATACAGACCTCCATCAGGTTGCAAACTGAATATATTTTTTTCTGCATCTACCTCTGAAAAAATATTGGGCTTCTAGCTGTGTGTGGGACTTGTTGTATTAGTCCATCTATACTGACCTCCATCAGGTTGCAAACTGAATATATTTTTTTCTGCATCTACCTCTGAAAAAATATTGGGCCTTCTAGCAGTGTGTGGGACTTTCTCTATTAGTCCATCTATACTGACCTCCATCAGGTTGCAAATTCAAAATAATTTTTTGTCTGCATCTAGCTCTGAAAAAATATTGGGCTTCTAGCTGTGTGTGGGACTTGTTGTATTAGTCCATCTATACTGACCTCCATCAGGTTGCAAATTAAAAATAATTTTTATCTGCATCTACAGTACCTCTGAAAAAATATTTGGGCTTCTAGCTGTGTGTGGGACTTGTTCTATTAGTCCATCTATACTGACCTCCATCAGGTTGCAAATTGAATATAATTTTTATCTGCATCTAGCTCTGAAAAAATATTTGGCCTTCTAGCAGTGTGTGGGACTTTCTCTATTAGTCCATCTATACTGACCTCCATCAGGTTGCAAATTGAATATAATTTTTATCTGCATCTAGCTCTGAAAAAATATTTGGCCTTCTAGCAGTGTGTGGGACTTTCTCTATTAGTCCATCTATACTGACCTCCATCAGGTTGCAAATTGAATTTAATTTTTATCTGCATCTAGCTCTGAAAAAATATTTGGCCTTCTAGCAGTGTGTGGGACTTTCTCTATTAGTCCATCTATACTGACCTCCATCAGGTTGCAAATTGAATATAATTTTTATCTGCATCTAGCTCTGAAAAAATATTTGGCCTTCTAGCAGTGTGTGGGACTTTCTCTATTAGTCCATCTATACTGACCTCCATCAGGTTGCAAATTAAAAATAATTTTTATCTGCATCTACCTCTGAAAAAATATTTGGGCTTCTAGCAGTGTGTGGGACTCATTGTATTAGGCCATCTATACCAAGCTCCACCAGCTTTGAAATTAATAATAATTTTTAGCTGCATCTAGCCCTGAAAATAATTTTTCCCAATAGTGGTAGCAATAGAAATATGGGGCGCGCGCCTGGCTAACAAAAATATATGCTTCATAACACAAAACACCAGCCTAGCGCACTGCATTAATAAGATGGCATCATCGTCTCTCCCAGTGCTAGGCCTACTACGCAGGCTAGTATTCCTGTGCCTAAACCACAATGTATGGGTCCGCGCTAGCCACTATGCTGAGGGGTATAAAGCTGCTGCTAACGCTTTATAACAATTCAATTGGCAGATTTTCACAGAGCTCTTCCACAACGCCCACCCATCGGGCAACAGTTGCCCACCCTCCCTATGGGATCTAGTGGCGAATAGTTGATGCCATTAATCAGAGCGTCAGTTGCCCCGTCAACGTGGCAAGCATACGGTAAGGCATGGGAAGAGTGGACACGACTAGTAGCAGGCAGACGGGTTGACCAATGTGAACAAGCCAGATCACAAGTCACCATAGAATTTCTCCACCAGCTAATGATGAGGGGCATATCAGGGGCGTCAGCGCAGCGGTGTCTGACCGGAAGCAAAACCTACAAAAGACAAAAGACAAAAATATATATATATATATATATTAGTTCACTAAGTACCCTATATTTATTATGCAACTTTGCTTTACATTTATATATAATGATGGTAGGGTATGAGATATATTTTTGTCTTTTGTCTTTTGTAGGTTTTGCTTCTTTTTGCTAGTGTGAACATGCTCCTATTTCTTGCATGTCTACCATCTTAGACCTCAGTTCACATTGCTTGGTTTTTTGTCTTGTTTGCATTCTGTGCAATTTAAGGGTGTGGCATCCCCTTTGTTGAGCTGACTGGTATATATGTAGCTTACCACAGGCCTGGGTGGTCTGGAGTTGGGACCCGGTCCTATTTGTCTACCCTTTTATATGCATTACTTCAACTTTGATATACAGTAAGGTTTTTAATATAGGCAGTATAGGTACCGTCCCAATTTAGGGTCACCTTGCCGCTGGTGGGACGGCTTGTATACTTTTTTTGATCAAAAATAGTTCACTAAGTACCCTATATTTATTATGCAACTTTGCTTTACACTTATATATAATGATGGTAGGGTATGAGATATATTTTTGTCTTTTGTCTTTTGTAGGTTTTGCTTCTTTTTGCTAGTGTGAACATGCTCCTATTTCTTGCATGTCTACCATCTTAGACCTCAGTTCACATTGCTTGGTTTTTTGTCTTGTTTGCATTCTGTGCAATTTAAGGGTGTGGCATCCCCTTTGTTGAGCTGACTGGTATATATGTAGCTTACCACAGGCCTGGGTGGTCTGGAGTTGGGACCCGGTCCTATTTGTCTACCCTTTTATATGCATTACTTCAACTTTGATATACAGTAAGGTTTTTAATATAGGCAGTATAGGTACCGTCCCAATTTAGGG
Source organism: Phyllobates terribilis (assembly GCF_046119375.1). NCBI lineage: Eukaryota > Metazoa > Chordata > Amphibia > Anura > Dendrobatidae > Phyllobates > Phyllobates terribilis. Next base: position 797,098,106 of record NW_027362762.1, read on the forward strand.
TCACCTTGCCGCTGGTGGGACGGCTTGTATACTTTTTTTGATCAAAAATAGTTCACTAAGTACCCTATATTTATTATGCAACTTTGCTTTACATTTATATATAATGATGGTAGGGTATGAGATATATTTTTGTCTTTTGTCTTTTGTAGGTTTTGCTTCTTTTTGCTAGTGTGAACATGCTCCTATTTCTTGCATGTCTACCATCTTAGACCTCAGTTCACATTGCTTGGTTTTTTGTCTTGTTTGCATTCTGTGCAATTTAAGGGTGTGACATCCCCTTTGTTGAGCTGACTGGTATATATGCAGCTTACCACAGGCCTGGGTGGTCTGGAGTTGGGACCCGGTCCTATTTGTCTACCCTTTTATATGCATTACTTCAACTTTGATATACAGTAAGGTTTTTAATATAGGCAGTATAGGTACCGTCCCAATTTAGGGTCACCTTGCCGCTGGTGGGACGGCTTGTATACTTTTTTTGATCAAAAATAGTTCACTAAGTACCCTATATTTATTATGCAACTTTGCTTTACATTTATATATAATGATGGTAGGGTATGAGATATATTTTTGTCTTTTGTCTTTTGTAGGTTTTGCTTCTTTTTGCTAGTGTGAACATGCTCCTATTTCTTGCATGTCTACCATCTTAGACCTCAGTTCACATTGCTTGGTTTTTTGTCTTGTTTGCATTCTGTGCAATTTAAGGGTGTGGCATCCCCTTTGTTGAGCTGACTGGTATATATGTAGCTTACCACAGGCCTGGGTGGTCTGGAGTTGGGACCCGGTCCTATTTGTCTACCCTTTTATATGCATTACTTCAACTTTGATATACAGTAAGGTTTTTAATATAGGCAGTATAGGTACCGTCCCAATTTAGGGTCACCTTGCCGCTGGTGGGACGGCTTGTATACTTTTTTTGATCAAAAATAGTTCACTAAGTACCCTATATTTATTATGCAACTTTGCTTTACATTTATATATAATGATGGTAGGGTATGAGATATATTTTTGTCTTTTGTCTTTTGTAGGTTTTGCTTCTTTTTGCTAGTGTGAACATGCTCCTATTTCTTGCATGTCTACCATCTTAGACCTCAGTTCACATTGCTTGGTTTTTTGTCTTGTTTGCATTCTGTGCAATTTAAGGGTGTGGCATCCCCTTTGTTGAGCTGACTGGTATATATGTAGCTTACCACAGGCCTGGGTGGTCTGGAGTTGGGACCCGGTCCTATTTGTCTACCCTTTTATATGCATTACTTCAACTTTGATATACAGTAAGGTTTTTAATATAGGCAGTATAGGTACCGTCCCAATTTAGGGTCACCTTGCCGCTGGTGGGACGGCTTGTATACTTTTTTTGATCAAAAATAGTTCACTAAGTACCCTATATTTATTATGCAACTTTACTTTACATTTATATATAATGATGGTAGGGTATGAGATATATTTTTGTCTTTTGTCTTTTGTAGGTTTTGCTTCTTTTTGCTAGTGTGAACATGCTCCTATTTCTTGCATGTCTACCATCTTAGACCTCAGTTCACATTGCTTGGTTTTTTGTCTTGTTTGCATTCTGTGCAATTTAAGGGTGTGGCATCCCCTTTGTTGAGCTGACTGGTATATATGTAGCTTACCACAGGCCTGGGTGGTCTGGAGTTGGGACCCGGTCCTATTTGTCTACCCTTTTATATGCATTACTTCAACTTTGATATACAGTAAGGTTTTTAATATAGGCAGTATAGGTACCGTCCCAATTTAGGGTCACCTTGCCGCTGGTGGGACGGCTTGTATACTTTTTTTGATCAAAAATAGTTCACTAAGTACCCTATATTTATTATGCAACTTTGCTTTACATTTATATATAATGATGGTAGGGTATGAGATATATTTTTGTCTTTTGTCTTTTGTAGGTTTTGCTTCTTTTTGCTAGTGTGAACATGCTCCTATTTCTTGCATGTCTACCATCTTAGACCTCAGTTCACATTGCTTGGTTTTTTGTCTTGTTTGCATTCTGTGCAATTTAAGGGTGTGGCATCCCCTTTGTTGAGCTGACTGGTATATATGTAGCTTACCACAGGCCTGGGTGGTCTGGAGTTGGGACCCGGTCCTATTTGTCTACCCTTTTATATGCATTACTTCAACTTTGATATACAGTAAGGTTTTTAATATAGGCAGTATAGGTACCGTCCCAATTTAGGGTCACCTTGCCGCTGGTGGGACGGCTTGTATACTTTTTTTGATCAAAAATAGTTCACTAAGTACCCTATATTTATTATGCAACTTTGCTTTACATTTATATATAATGATGGTAGGGTATGAGATATATTTTTGTCTTTTGTCTTTTGTAGGTTTTGCTTCTTTTTGCTAGTGTGAACATGCTCCTATTTCTTGCATGTCTACCATCTTAGACCTCAGTTCACATTGCTTGGTTTTTTGGTGTCTGACCGGAGTAGCATTTCACTTCCAACTACTGAATTGGGGAGATGTGACAAAGATTCATCATCAGACAATCCATAAAAGGGTGGAAAAGGGGTCAGCCAAGTCAGGAATGTAGACGTCCCGTCCCGTGTCACTAAAACTGATTTCTCACATCTTATCCCTAACACCATTAACATGACACTCACAATTTGAAGCAACACTAATGTCTACTGCATTTGTGATCGCCTTCTTCGGGGCGCTATGTATAAGCGAATTAGTCCCTCAATCCAAAATTACCACCAGTGGACGCTTATTACACAGGGAAGTAGTCATAGCCAATAATGCAATACGTGTACGCATACACCAATCGAAAACGGTTCCAGTGGGCAGGGGTACTTGGGTACTTCTACAACCCACAAACGGTACACTGAGTCGGGTAACAATAGTAAAAACATATCTAACCATCAGATCACAAAGTAATTTCTTCGTATCACACATTGATGGAACACCATTATCAAGATACCTGTTCCAAGCTATATTTAATAAATGCATAACATCGGCAGGGAACCACCCCAAAGATTACGGGACACACTCATTCCACATAGGTGCGGCCACGGAAGCAGCAAGAGCAGGACTGTCAGAAACGGAAGTTCAGAGGATAGGGAGATGGCGATCCACGTGTTTGGCGAGATACATAAGACCGGACTTGTTATCCTAACGTGGTTTGTTTCTTTTACAGGTGACGCTAAGCCAACAGTGTGAGTGATAGGCCACTCGTATATATATTGGGCACAAAAAAGGGCGAAAGTCCGCCAGGCGGGAGGAAATTAGAGTTTCATAACACATATTTCAACTGGAGAGGTATTAGAGGCCTGCTATGGCCACAGGTACTAATGGAGGTAATCAAGGTAGGGAGAGAGGCAAGAGGTCCGGTCATCTTAGTTATACAGGCCGGGGGAAACAACCTAGGTCATCACAAGAGCGCATAACTAATGGCAATAATGAAACTAGACATTGAGCGCTTCAGAGAATTTTTCACAAAATTAGCTATAGTATGGTCAGAGATTGTGCCGATAGCGGTATGGCAAGGTGCGCGAGACATCACGGCCATCGAATGGACAAGGCGGGTAATAAATATTCGGATGGCAAAATTTAGAAGAGACAGAGGCGGTGTAGTGATACGACACCGACAACTGGAAGGAGATAAAGCAGGCCTCATACGGCCCGACGGTGTTCACTTAATAGATATTGGACTGGACATATTCCTGTCAGGACTCCAGGACGGAGTGGAACAAGCGTTAAGAGTGATGGGTGGGGGTCAGAGTCCTGCATACGAGTACGCTGGATCCTCCGTTGCCTGGAAATAGAAAGGACATGTTGGAGAGTTACACTTGTTGGCCAACTTGCCGGAGTGGGGACCCAGGGCATGCTGCAACAAGCTGAATTATTTTAGAAATAAAATGCCTTTCTAATGGAATGAGTATAAAGAGTTAATAAAGCTGTGACCGATCCTCACCCATCCAGTTGTAAGAGTTACATTATTGGGTTGTCCATGAAAGGGGGGCGGTAGGGGGGCTGAGCATCTGGGTTTGGTTGGGGGTCCCCACAGTCTGCCTAGGCTAGATTAATTTAAAAATTCTTATTAGATACACAGGCGGTGCAGCTTGCTTCGCAGCTGGGCTACTACGCCCAAAGTATTGCCTAGGCTAGATGCAGTTAAAAATTCTACGCTGACTAGCAGACACTGAAGATTTGGAGCAGACCTCTGAGTAAACAGCTCTTCAGACTCAACCATCTGTGTTACCCCAAGCCATAGTGTATGTAGTTTCTTACAGTTAAAAGGGGGGGGTGCGACCCAACCCACCTGGAATTGACGATGCCAACGTCACGTAAGACACAGCAAGGGGACTCCCAAAATTGTGGCACAGACACCACTTAACCCTAGAACGCATACCTGTGGCATTGCAGGCCCGCCCAGTTAATTGTTTTCTATTTTCTGCAAGATTGCTTTAGTTAGAATTTTGAAACTCTAGGTATTCTTCATGTATATAGTTGTTTGTCATTTGAGTTTGAGTTATTCCATGTTATTTGCACACGGGCCTAAAGGGCCCCAGGTATGTGAAAGTGTAGATTTTTATGGTCATGCGTTCTAGGGTTAAGTGGCATCAATTGCCCCACTGTTGCTTAAAACGGTTGGTGAGGTGATTTTACCAAATCCCCAAGCTTTTAGTCTCCCAAGGATGACACAGGGGTAGAAATGTCCTTGCGAATCCATGATTTGATCATCTTTATGAACGTGAGTCTGTCTACATTCTCAGTGGACAGCCGCGTGCGCTTATCTGTCAGCACACCACCAGCAGCGCTGAACACACGTTCAGAGAGAACGCTGGCTGCATGGCATGACAAGATCTCCAAAGCGTGAGTGGCGAGCTCCGGCGATTTTTCAAGATTGGAATACCAAAATGAGCAAGGGTCCAGTGACACAGTCATGGCTTCGATGTTCACTTGGAGATTCTCCTGTACCATCCTCTCTAGGCATTGACTATGTGTCAGACTTCTTGTCTCCTGTGGCCTTGCAAAGGATGGTCTAAAAAAGTGGTGAAACGATTCCACAAAATTGCTGTTACCAGCAGATACTGTGTTACTGTTACTGTTTGAGTGATGAAGACTCGACAGTCCCACCGTTGGCAAGTTAGAACTGTGAGATTCACTACGTGCACCACTGGTGTTTTGTGGAAAAGCACATGTAAGATTCTGCAACAGATACTCCTGCATTCGTCAATACCTTTTTATGGCAGGAATTATTTCGGCAAATATACTTTTGTACCGGGGATCTAAGAGTGTGGCAACCCAGTAGTCGGGATTACTTTGAATTCTGACAATCCGGGGGTCATGTTGCAGGTAGTGCAGCAAGAAGGCACTCATGTGTCTTGCGCATCCAGAAGGACCAAGTCCTTGTTGTGTTGGTAGCGAGGTAAGAATCATGCTTCCTTCCTCTGCCCTCTCCCTCCAACCTCGCACAACAGAAATGTGATCAAGGTCTCCCTCATCTGATGAGTCTTCCATGCCCATTGCCAGTTCGTCCTCCACTTCTTCCTCGGCTCCTGCACCTTCCTCAACAGTTTGGCTGCTACCATGCGCCCTGGTTAATCCCTCTCCCCCACCCTCCCATGCCTGCCGCCTTGGTGCTGCCAACCGTCTGGACCTTGGAGATGTTATCCCTTCCGCATACGACTCCTCCTCTACTTCCTCCACCTCCTCTTGTCCCACCACCTGACTCCGAATTCTGTTTAACATGTGCTCCAGCATGTAAATCACCGTAATAGTCATGCTGATAATGGCATCGTCAGCACTAAACATCTTCGTCGCCATTTCAAGACTGTGCAGAAGGGTGCATAGGTCCCTGATCTGAGACCACTCCTCCAGCGTGATTTGCCCCACCTCTGGATCTCGTTGGCCCAGGCTATACGTCAGAACGTATTGCACCAGGGCTTGTCGGTGCTGCCACAGTCGCTGCAACATGTGCAGAGTTGAATTCCACCGTGTCGGCACATCGCATTTCAGCCGGTGAACTGGCAGGCCCAACGACTTCTGTAGAGATGTAAGTCGTTGAACTGCGGGATGCGAACGGCGGAAGTGAGCACACAGCGACCGTGCACTCTGCAGAAGGCCATCTAGTCCGGGATAGTGGGCTAAAAATTGCTGGACAACCAGGTTCAACACGTGAGCCATACAAGGCACGTGTGTGACATTGCCCCGGCGAAGTGCCGCACCCAGGTTTGCAGCATTGTCGCACATGGCCTTCCCTGGTTGCAGGTCCAGTGGAGACAAACTTTCATGAAACTGGGTCTCCAGAGCTGACCAAAACTCCTCAGCTGTGTGACTCACATTTCCCAGACATTTCAAAGTAAACACTGATGCGTTGAGCCCTGCTGCCAGCATAGTAAGGAGGTGTGCAGGATTCCTTCTGCGCAGTTAGAAAGCAGGTGGCATTACCAGACAGGCTTTGGGTGCAGGTGGAGGACCGAGAGGAGGTTGAGGAGGCAGAAGCAGTGGAGGAAGTTCGAGATAAAGAGGATTAACACACAACTCGTGGGGACGGTAAGACTTGGACAGCAGCCCCTTGTCCTGCTGTCACCATAGTTACCCAGTGCCCAGTCAGCGACATGTAACGCCCCTGTCCATGCCTTCTCGTCCAAGTGTCTGTGGTGAAGTGCACCCTGTCACACACAGAGTTTCTCAAAGAAGCAGTGATGTAGTGTGCGACATGCTAGTGGAGCGCAGGCACACCTTTCTTTGAGAAGTAGTGCCGACTGGGCATCTGGTACTGGGGCACTGTGACGGACATAAGGTCTTGAAAATCCTCTGTGTCCTCCAGGTGGAAAGGCAGCATTTCTGTAGCCAACAGCTTGCAGATGGTGAAATTCAACCTCTTAGCTTTCTCATGGCTAGGAGGAAATGGTCTTTTACTTTTCCACATCTGAGGGACCGAGGGCTGGCTGTTGTGCTTAGACGGTGTTGAGTAGGGTGTCCCCGGCAACTGCCGGTCTGTGAGGAAGATGCAGGCGGACATGTTAGGTTGCCTTGATCCAAAGGTGGTGCTCTCGATGTCGGAGAGCGCTCAACACTAGCAGGTGTTTCCACTTCCCAATGAACTGACGACCTGCCAATCACACTGGCTGTTGCGGGTAAAGAGGTGGCAGGTCTGCGTCCAAAAACATGTGTGACTGCTGTCCCCCCAGTCACAGAGGATGAAGAGGCTGCGGATGCACAAGATGGGGCAGACGGTGGTTGGCCCAGCCGGCTAGGCCGCATTGTAGCACAGTGAGCTTCCCACTGCAACATATGCTTCATATCCATGTGACGGTACATGCATGAAGTACTCAAACTATGTATTTTTTGGCCTCTACTTAGCTATTGCTGACAAATATTACAGATAACACGAGTTGGGTCATCCTTATCGATCTGAATAAATGCCCAGGCTATGCAAGGCTTAGAGCCCATGTGACCTGAAGAGCCACTACGACTTGTGGTCAGAGGCAGAGTTGTGGTTGAGGATGCAGTTGTTGACGTGCTTCCAGTACTCCGTCTCTATTCAGGAAGGCGCAACCTAACCTCGTCGTCAATAGCATCTGTGATGCCCCGCTGCGCTTGGTATCACAGATCCTACAAGAGTGCATTGATGGAATCCTCCACAAGAGGCCCCCATAAACATTCACACATCTCCACCTTCCACCTCAGACCAGCAGAGGGAGCCCGTTAGGGATATAAATAGGGAAGGTGGAGCTAGGCAGTTCAGTTCCTCTGAAGAGTTCCTGCAGTAGAGAAGCCTAAGAGAGGTCAGTCTGCAGTGGAGCTCAGTCTAGTCTAGAGAACGCAGTTAATAGTTCAGCAGTGGAGCACGAGGCTCCTGCTTGCTAGATTCAGGGAGCCCAGATAGAGCTTAAGGTGTGCCGGTGCCGTAAGATCAGTGAAGCGCGGCAAGCTGCCGTTAGTGTGTATAGCCTAGTGAGGGCCCGAGTAGGCCGAAGGCGAGTGGCGAGTTAGTACATAAGGGGCAGAGGAGCTTAACCAGCTCACCCCGAAGCATTTACCGGACACAGGATCCGAGCTTACCGGTATCTCTATGACCCAGTAAGGCATAACCGGAATCCCTGGAGAACTACAAGTCCCAGGATCGCTAAGGTGCTGATATGTAACAGAGCCAGGAGACGCTTAGGCCCCGCATACTGGGAGCGTGAACTCCAAGAGAAGGCCCTACCACAAGGTCAGCCAGCGCAGGACAGAGACAAAGTTAGGCCTAGCTCCAGGCAGGTCAGAAACTTACTACGCAGAGGCAAGAAACAGGAGGCCCTACACCCGCTCATTGGGGAGGATCCTGATATGCACCCTTCACCCTACAGTGCTCCGGGATGTGCCTGAATTTCCACCAGTAAAAGGTACTGAAGTGACTACCGTGTCCGTTCCCGTTCTTGCTCTGACCCAGCTGGGTCTCGCCTGTCCTGCATTCCCCCTGCATACGCTGCCCTGAGACCTAGCTCCACCTGTGGGGAGCTATACCATCGAGCTGCCTTATCACCGGCCTCAGTGGACTGCTGCAGCGCTGGTGCTTGTCACCAGATACCACAGGTGGCGTCATGAACTCTTATAAAATTAACAATTATCCACCCTTTTAAAGAGAGACCCCAGGGTACGGGCCAGGGAGCCGACCACCGCGACATCCCCAAGGCCAGGCAAATGCCCGGGTACCGAGTCATCCCCATCCCCAGGGCTAGTCACATCCTCCTCCACCTCCTCTGCTGACCTCATCGACTGTCTGACTGTGGGTTGACAGTAAGTGGGATCTCCAACCTCGTCATCATCACCCTGTGTGTTATCACACCCGTCGCCCTCAGAGCCAACCTCTTCCTGCCCTGACCGAAAAGTCAAGTTGTCGCTCCAATCAGGTATTTGAGTCTCATCATCGTCTTCATCATTGTCTCCACCAACAGGAGTTACAGTTTGGGAACAAGGGTCTACATTATGCTCAGAACCTTCTTCATCTGGTCCTGGATCCAATTTATAAAGATTCTGGGCATCGGATCAGATCATTTCCTCATCTGGATTAACAGAAGCTCTGGAGCAGACCTCCGTTTCCCAGGCTATAGTATGAGTAAACAGCTGGGCAGACTCAGCCATCTGTGTTACCCCATACTCAGACGGGCAGCTGGAGACTTGGGAGCTGTGAGGAAGCAAGTGCGATTGGGGTGACACCTCTGAGGACTGGAGTATTTGTGATGTTGAAATTGAGGTGATAGAGAGCCCACTTGAAGGAGCACTTGATATCCGTTGAAGCACCTGCTGTTTTTGTGCCTCATCTAGAATTTGTAGCGATGGGCGTGTCCGTAAGAATGGGATCGTATCACATTGTCCACGAAAAGAAGTCGACATCTTAGTTTGGCTGGAAGATGGTCTTTCTTCTGCAGATGTTACTCCCCCCCCCCACCGTGGGGGGCCTCGACCCACCGGCGGACAGGCACCAGTATTGGGATAGGGGGGCTGGCCGTCAGGGTCCACCGCGGCTCTGGCACAAACCCGGCGACACAGAGGTGGCACAGGCAGGAACGGACTGGCCGTGTCAGCTTCTCACTTTTTGGATTTTAGAAGGGCATGACATGCCTATATCTGTGTCTCCCCCTCCTTTTACTCCTCCACCTCTTTTCTTTTCGCATGACTATATGTACTTGTCACTTTTCCATGTGTTAGTTGTGTCTTCTGAGCAGTTTGTCAGCTTTTGGACACCTTTGAATGTGTTTTCTATGTGTTTCTATGTGTTTTTGTTTGCCTGCCATTGGTTTTAACGGTGTTCGAAGGTGTTCGACGAACAGTTCGACGAACAGTTCGGCAAACACACGGGTGTTCGACGAACCGAACCGAACTCGAACACTACGGGGGTGGCTCAACACTAGTCACCAGCCTCAGAAATCGCAGGTTAAGAGCAGCTCAGATTAGAGACCAGGTCAATGCCACACAGAGTTCTAGCAGCAGACACATCTCTTCAACAACTGTTAAGAGGAGACTTTGTGCAGCAGGCCTTCATGGTAAAATAGCTGCTAGGAAACCACTGCTAAGGACAGGCAACAAGCAGAAGAGACTTGTTTGGGCTAAAGAACACAAGGAATGGACATTAGACCAGTGGAAATCTGGAAATCTGTGCTTCGGTCTGATGAATCCAAATTTGAGATCTTTGGTTCCAAACACCGTGTCTTTGTGCGACACAGAAAAGGTGAACGGATGTGACGCGCCCCCTGGGCCATGTTTGGGGAATACCCGGAGCCAGATCTGTTGGGGGTGTTAGTCCTCGTGGCGGTGACCCGGTCCGTGCCCAGGGTGTCAAACTAAGTGGCGATGTTTTTAGTGGCAGATGTGATATTGTTCGACTACGCCACCCGTTGAATGCGGTTACGAAACCGCCGCTGCAGGGCAGACCGCAGAGGCCGGTGGTACAGTTGTGCAGCGTGGGTAGTATAACCCCCAACGGGAGGGGTATGGCCTCAGGGCAGCGGACGTGGATGATGGGGATGGTAGAATTGCACGCAGGCACCAGGAACCACTCAGAGACGGTGCGGTGTAGTTCAGGGTCTTTACTGGTGACAAAGATAGACCCTCCCGGGAGTACTGGCTAGCGGTCGGGGTCTGGTCAGTCCGTGAGCAGACAGGATCTCCCCTGGCCAGGCGGAGTTGTAGGCCTCCCCAACTAACTGTACTCTTCTTGGCTACCTTGCTAGAAGCGGGTAAAAGTAGCCCACGTCCCTGAGTGTACCGTGTGGTGCTCACCCGTATGGCCGGTGACTCGGGGCCTTCTGGTAGCCTCCGCTCCACGGTGCTGGTCCCTTGCGTGTGACCGTGCCTTCGGGTTTCTTGGCCAGAGGACCTGAAATCCCCTGCCGGTCGGTTTCTGCTGCTGGGTATGGAACAGTCCCCACAGCCTCGGACTCCGTGTCCGGTGAGATCTCTTCAGTCCGGACGAGCTCTACAGCTTCCAGTCCCGGACTCCTTTTATCACTGCTCCCACAGAGCTCCTGTTCTTATTTTCCCTGTAACTGATCCACACCAGACCAGACTGTGTCTCTGTCTCTGTCTGTGTTCTTTGTTCTCCTAACCCCACCTCAGCCCCAGTTTATATAGGGGAAGTTCTTCCCCTCCCAGGACTGGGCAGGAGGTGTGGCATGCTTAGGATTCCTGACCAGGAGACTTCCCACCTGCTCACAGACGTAATATTGCTATTACTGTGGTAACCAGAACTCTGGGGTGCCACATTCCCCCCTAGTAAAATTTAGTACTCCGGGACTAAACATATTTTTGAAAAACATAACAGGGTATAAACAGGAACAATACAATAAGGAAAAACATGTTAAAGTGGTCACGGCGTGTCCGCAACCGGGTGCAATTTTTGAAGCAAAAAGGGTGTCCATTTCACCAAAGAACAGGGAGCCGTAACCAGGTAGGGGTCTGTTCTGCCCTGAGTCTTTAACAGTCTTTAGTCCGTTCCTGGGTTACGCTCCAAACATATATACAATAGAGTTCTAGTAAATCCACAAAAGATACCTATAAAATAACTGGAAAAACATAATTATTTACAAGCAACAGTAAACAGGTAAATATTAATAAAACAGTCTAAACTCTTTAGATCCTCCAATGTACGGGCAACTGGCCTCTAGTGGCTCTAGTGGACCTACGGAGCTCACTAACTGGTCCTGCACTACAGGGTGTAGGAGCTGTTAAAGGTAAGCTGGGCAGCTGTCTACGGACTCTTTGGCTCACTAGGGGCACGGCAGGCTCACTATAAGCAGAGGGTCGATTCTCCTGGTCTGCTTGTGTGGGGTCTTCTGCCTCCTGGACCGGCTGCTCTTCCAGCTCTACCTGTTTTTCCGTAGGCACTTGGGATGCTGGCTGGAGGAAGGTGAGGACGGGTACCACAACAGCGCCATTTACTTGTGTCCAAGACCGAGGGAAGTCTCCGAGTACAGTACTGACCATCTCTTCCCTTTTCTCTGCGGGTCGAGGGTTTTCTTGATCTTCTTCAGGGTTTCGTAGCTGCTCGGGACACTTCTTCAGGTGATCTCGGGAGACAATGGCTGTGGTTTCTCCTCCATCCTTACTGATTGTGCAGACTTTCGGGTTTTCATGGCTTGATGGCAGTACGGTGTACGGGTCCTTCTCCCACTGGTCGTCCAACTTGTGGAGCCGTCTTTTCCTCTTCAAGACCTGCTCTCCAGGTACCAGGGGAACAGCGGGAGCATACTGGTTGTAAGTCTTCTCCTGTCTTTCTCTTGCTTGACGGAGACTTCGCTCAACGCTCTCCTGTACTTTCCGGTACTGCTGCTGCCTCTCTGTGTCCCAGTCTGCTTCTGGTGAAGTGTCCTCGGGTGTCAGGACTCCCATATCCAGATCAACAGGCAGCTTACCAGGTCTTGCTCTCATTAGGTAAGCCGGGGTACAGTTGGTAGAACCTACAGGGATGTGGTTGTATAGGTCCACCAGATCAGGCAGTTTCTCAGGCCACAGACTGCGTTCTTCCAGTGGCAATGTTTACAGAAGGTCTATCACCACCTGGTTCATCTTCTCGCAGAGTCCATTGGTTTGCGGATGATAGGGTGTTGTTCTTATCTTCCGGCAGCCATACAGGGTGCAGAACTCCTGGAAGACTTCCGCTTCAAAGGCAGGTCCTTGGTCCGTCAGCACCTGCTCTGGGTATCTGTGCGGACGGCAGAAGTGCTGCTGGAAGGCTCTAGCTGCTGTTTGAGCCGTTAAGTCCTTGACGGGGACTACAACCAAGAACCGGGAATAGTGATCCACGATGGTCAACGCATAGACGTAGCCACTTCTGCTGGGGGTCAGTTTTACATGGTCCAAGGCTACCAGTTCCAACGGCTGCCTGGTGACGATGGACTGCAGGGGAGTCTTCTGGCTGGCACGGTCCTTCCTTCTTAGGTTGCATGGGCCACAGTCTCTGCACCACCTCTCGATGGTTCCTCTCATGCCTACCCAGTGGAACCGCCCGCGCAGCAGGAACTCCAGCTTCTTCCATCCGAAGTGCCCAGCTCCGTCGTGGTATGCCTCCAGTACCATAGCCGCGTCTCTTCTTGGCACCACTACTTGCCAGATCAGTTCATGCGTCCGGGAGTTAACCATTCTGCGGCACAACTTCCCCTTGTAAAGGAACAGTCGACTCTTCTCAGCCCACAGTTGCTTGGTCTCCTCCGGAGCGTCTGGGTCAAGGCGGGCATCTGGCTGAGTCAGCATCTCCTTCACCCGTCGGACGGCGGGGTCACTGTCTTGCGTTTCCGCCCAGTTGTAATGAGGTAAGGGGTTGAACGTAGTGGATTGCTTACCCCTTACACGGTGGGAATACTGGGTAGTCCCATGACGGTGGAACGCGGGGAGTTCAACCTCTTCCAGTTCCTATGGATCTTCCCCTACGTCCGGTAGGTTTGGCATTCTGGACAAGGCATCCGCGTTGGTATTGGAGCGCCCTGCCCGGTATTTAATCGTGAACTCATAGTTGGACAGGCGGGCCATCCATCTCTGCTCCAGGGCACCGAGTCTTGCAGTGTCCAGGTGTGTCAACGGGTTGTTATCCGTGTACACGATGAACCGGGAAGAGGCGAGGTAGTGCTTAAAGCGTTCGGTGACTGCCCACACCACTGCCAGGAACTCTAGCTTGAAAGAGCTGTAATTCTCAGGGTTTCTTTCGGTGGGTCGCAGTTTTCGGCTGGCGTAAGCAATTACCGTTCTCTCCCCTGCTGGATCTGGGACAGTACAGCTCCCAGCCCGATGCTACTTGCGTCGGTGTAGAGGATAAAGGGCTGGCTGTAATCAGGGTACGCCAGGATTTCATCCCCCGTGAGGGCCATCTTCAGCTGGCGGAAGGACTCTTCTTCCAGCTTCTCCCATCTGAAGGGCGGCTTCTGGTTCTTGGCCTTCCTGGACTGGCCTATCAGGAGGTCCTGCATAGGAGCTGCCTTTTTGGTGAAACCGGGAATGAATCTTCGGTAGTAGCCTACCAACCCGAGGAACTGCCGCACTTCCTTTACGCTGGAGGGTCTTGGCCATTCCTTAATCGCGGTGATCTTATCAGGGTCGGGGGCCACTCCGTCAGCACTCACCACGTGTCCCAGGTACTGCACTTTTGGTTTTAGCAGGTGACACTTCGACGGTTTCACCTTCAGACCGTAGTTTGCCAGGGCTTCAAACACCTCCGCCAGGTGTTTCAGGTGGTCCTCGTAGGTTTTGGAATAAACTATAACATCGTCCAGGTACAGCAGGACCGTCTCAAAGTTCCGGTGTCCCAGACAGCATTCCATCAATCGTTGGAAGGTTCCTGGTGCGTTGCAGAGTCCGAACGGCATGCAGGTAAACTCGCTAAGTCCCATCGGGGTGGTGAATGCGTTCTTCTCCCGGTCCGCCTCTGCTACAGGAACCTGCCAGTACCCGCTAGTGAGATCCAAAGTGGAGAAGAAGTTAGCAGATTTTAAAGCAGCCAAAGACTCCTCTATCCTTTGTAAGGGGTACGCATCCTTGTGTGTGATACGGTTGATTTTCCGGTAATCTACACACATTCTCATAGTGTTGTCTTTCTTTTTAACCAAGACTAGTGGAGCTGCCCAGGGGCTACAGCTATCCCTGATTACCCCAGCCTCCTTCATGTCTCTAAGCATCCCCTTGGCGTGTTGGTAGTGTGCAGGGGGTACGGGTCGGTATCTCTCCTTTATGGGAGGATGGTCTCCCGTGGGGATGTGGTGTTCTACCCCCTTTACTCGCCCGAAGTCTAGCGGGTGTTTACTAAACACTCTCTCGTACTCTCGAACCACCCGATAGACTCCCTGTTTCTGGTGTGAGGGAGTGGAGTCAGTACCCAAATGCAGTTGCTGACACCAGTCCTCCATTTGTTGCTTAGAGCCGTTACCTTCCTCTGGATGAGATGGAGGCAAGGGTTCCACGGACTGTACAGAATTTTGGTTGATGGTATACAATTTGGCTAGCGTAGCATACCGGGGCAGGTACACTTCCCTCTTCCCGATATTTATTATGCGAACGGGCACCCTCCCATGGCGTACATCAACCACCCCCCGTGCCGTCAAAATGGTGGGCCTACTATCTGAGTAGACTGGTTCTACCATTGCTTGGTAGTCTCTACCTCTGAGACCAATAGCTGCCCGGCACCAAATCATCATCTCACTTTTTGGGGGCATGGCAATAGGGAACGGGTCACACATTCTCACGCTACCTATCCCACCACCGGAGAGTTCCACTTGTTGCCGTCGCATCAGTGCCCAGATCTCTTTTTGGAGCACTCGCTGCTGACCGGAGCTGGCGTTCTTGGCAACCTGCTGTAAAATGAGAATCACCTCTGCAAGACAATTTTCAATCACATTAGTTCCCAGAGTTATCTTTGGGTGACTCTCGCGCTTGTCAATGTCTACAATGATCAGTCCCTGTGCTGCCAGTTCGACTTTACCGATTTTAATGGTCATCTCTTTAAATCCGATCTGTGGCACGGGCTGACCATTGCTGGCGATGATACTCAAGTCGTCGTCTGGGTAGCGGGTTATATCCGAGTCATTCCAGTACTGCTTGAAGAGCACGTACGGGATGGTGGTGACCTGTGACCCGGTGTCAAGTAGGGCACTCATAGGAATGCCATCCAGTACTACAGGCAAGACTGGACGTCCTCCCACGTATTTGTCACGCCAGTTCGATGGGCCTGGTGATCTTATTCCTAGGGGTTGGCCCTCTACCCCAGGTTGTGCCGGTTTTAAAGGACAGTACCTTGCCATATGTCCGGGTTGATTGCAGCGGCGGCAGATGGGTTGTCCGTCCTCGTTGTATCGGTCGCTGGGTCTTCCTCTGGCCGGTGGGGTCCTCCTTGGTCGGCGCCACGGGATATCCTCCGGTCCGGATGCCAGCTGGATCTTCCCTGGAGTAGAAACCTGTAAAGACTGCACAGTTCGGGTTAGCGCGGCAACGCTTTTAGTTAGCTCTTGGACCTGATGGTGCAGGTCTGTAGCCGGGTCATTGTTTAAAGCCTGCGCATCAGCTCACACAGGCCCTGCCGACAAGGGCGCCGTCTCCTGGTGGTAAGTGATAGCAGGGCGCCTGTGGGTCACAGCGCCACCTGGTGCCGGTTCTCGGAGCACCCGGATGGCTCTGTCCTTGAACTGTGCAAAGTCCAGGTCAGGCTCCTGTAAGGCCATTGCCCGCAACTGGGTTCGGTGGGCATTGCACAGTAGACCCTCAATAAATTGTTCAGTCAACAGCTTATCTTCATTTCCCACGCTGTCAGGGTCTGCCTGCTTAATGGCTCTCAGGGCCTCTTGTAGGTTTAGCGCATAGTCCCTTATATTCTCATGTGCTCGCTGCTTGCACCCGTAGAATCTAAGCTTGATCTCGGCTGAGGTACGGGTATCAAAGGTGTCCTTCAGCCGGGCTAGTATCTCTGCGACAGTCCTCCTCCTCCCAAGTGGCCAGGACTTTACCTCCCTTTGGGCTGCCCCTGTTAATTGAGCCACCAGGATGCTCACTTTTTGCTCTTCTGTGAGGGGGTACACCTGGAAGAGGCTATCCAGCCTTTCTCTGAAGTCATTTAGGGTATGTGACTCCCCTGAGTACTGGGGTAGCCAGGCTGCCCCCGGGATGTAGGGCATGGTGAAAGGCATGACCGCAGCAGCGGTGGTGCTGGCGGTGGCTGTGGCAGTGAAGCTCTCCTCCGTATCCGACATCCTCCTCCCCCCTAGTGGACCGTGGCCTACCTTGCGATGATCCTCTTCCGTAGGCCGCGGCTCCGCAGTGGATCGTCAGGGTTGAGGACCTTCCGTCGCGCTCCTGTGACGTCGGCGTCTGCTGGGCTCCTTCCAGGACCTTACGCAACGTCCGGACGTGAGGCGGGGCTTCAGTTCTCGCGCGCTTTCGGAGTCCACGCCCCTCTTCTTCCCGCGCGGCGTCCTCAAGATGGCGTCCAATGGCGGGAAGACTCCACGGATGGCGGGAAGAAGGCAAAAGATGGCGTCGGATGGCGGGAATCTTCACCACAGGTAAGTTTAACAGTCTTTTTCAGGCACGCAGTACCCGGTGGTTGCGGGCACGAAATCCTGCCGACTACGCCAAAAGTTGACGCGCCCCCCTGGGCCATGTTTGGGGAATACCGGAGCCGGATCTGTTGGGGGTGGTAGTCCTCGTGGCGGTGACCCGGTCCGTGCCCAGGGTGTCAAACTAAGTGGCGATGTTTTTAGTGGCAGATGTGATATTGTTCGACTACGCCACCCGTTGAATGCGGTTACGAAACCGCCGCTGCAGGGCAGACCGCTGAGGCCGGTGGTACAGTTGTGCAGCGTGGGTAGTATAACCCCCAACGGGAGGGGAATGGCCTTAGGGCAGCGGACGTGGATGATGGGGATGGTAGAATTGCACGCAGGCACCAGGAACCACTCAGAGACGGTGCGGTGTAGTTCAGGGTCTTTACTGGTGACAAAGATAAACCCTCCCGGGAGTACTGGCTAGCGGTCGGGGTCTGGTCAGTCCGTGAGCAGACAGGATCTCCTCTGGCCAGGCGGAGTTGTAGGCCTCCCCAACTAACTGTACTCTTCTTGGCTACCTTGCTAGAAGCGGGTAAAAGTAGCCCACGTCCCTGAGTGTACCGTGTGGTGCTCACCCGTATGGCCGGTGACTCGGGGCCTTCTGGTAGCCTCCGCTCCACGACGGCGGTGCTGGTCCCTTGCGTGTGACCGTGCCTTCGGGTTTCTTGGCCAGAGGACCTGAAATCCCCTGCCGGTCGGTTTCTGCTGCTGGGTATGGAACAGTCCCCACAGCCTCGGACTCCGTGTCCGGTGAGATCTCTTCAGTCCGGACGAGCTCTACAGCTTCCAGTCCCGGACTCCTTTTATCACTGCTCCCACAGAGCTCCTGTTCTTATTTTCCCTGTAACTGATCCACACCAGACCAGACTGTGTCTCTGTCTCTGTCTGTGTTCTTTGTTCTCCTAACCCCACCTCAGCCCCAGTTTATATAGGGGAAGTTCTTCCCCTCCCAGGACTGGGCAGGAGGTGTGGCATGCTTAGGATTCCTGACCAGGAGACTTCCCACCTGCTCACAGACGTAATATTGCTATTACTGTGGTAACCAGAACCCTGGGGTGCCACAGATGGACTCTACATGCCTGGTTCCCGCCGTGAAGCATGGAGGAGGAGGTGTGATGGTGTGGGGGTGCTTTTCTGGTGACACTGTTGGGGATTTATTCAAAATTGAAGGCATACTGAACCAGCATGGCTACCACAGCATCTTGCAGCGGCATGCTATTCCATCCGGATTGCGTTTAGTTGGACCATCATTTATTTTTCTACAGGACAATGACCCAAACACACCTCCAGGCTGTGTAAGGGCTATTTGACCAAGAAGGAGAGTGATGGGGTGCTACGCCAGATGACCTGGCCTCCACAGTCACCAGACCTGAACCCAATCGAGATGGTTTGGGGTGAGCTGGACCGCAGAGTGAAGGCAAAAGGGCCAACAAGTGCTAAGCATCTCTGGGAACTCCTTCAAGTTTATTGGAAGACCATTTCCGGTGACTACCTCTTGAAGCTCATCAAGAGAATGCCAAGAGTGTGCAAAGCAGTCATCAAAGCAAAAGGTGGCTACTTTGAAGAACCTAGAATATAAGACATATTTTCAGTTGTTTCACACTTTTTTGTTAAGTATATAATTACACATGTGTTAATTCATAGTTTTGATGCCTTCAGTTTGAATGTACAATTTTCATAGTCATGAAAATACAGAAAAATCTTTAAATGAGAAGGTGTGTCCAAACATTTGGTCTGTACTGTATATACACCCAGGCCAGGGATCTAATTACCAGAGGGAGGTAGCCGCCAGGTCCTAGAGACAGCCTCTCATCAAGAAGATGTCTGTAATGCCAAACATAGAGATTTCCTGCAACCAACTGCAGGGCGACTGTCTGTCACCTCTGATACACCCGTGACAATTGGACAGACTATCAGCAAATTTTGCTTTCAGTACCATCTTTATGCTGATGACACACAACTATACACTTCATCCCCTGCCCTTACTCCCACTGTACTACAGAACCCCAGTGACTGTCTGTCCACAGTTTCCAACACCATGTCTGCTCTCTATCTGAAACTCAACCTTTCCAAAACTGAACTTCTTCTGCTCCCGCCATCTAATTATCTCCCTAAATCTGACATCTCCCTCTCTGTGTGTGGCACCACAATAACACCTAGGCAGCAGGCTCACTGTCTGGGTGGTTTGTTTGACACCAATCTTTCCTTCATCTCCTATATACAATCTCTTGCCCACTCTTGTCGTTTGCACCTGGAGAACATCTATAGAATCCGCCCCTTTCTCATCATGGAATCAACAAAAACCATCACTGTTGCCCTGATCCACTCCCGCCTTGACTACTGTAATTCTCTATTAATTGGCCTCCCCCTCACTCAAATTTCCCCTCTTCAGTTTATCGTTAATGCAGCAGCCAGGGTCATCTATCTGGACAATTGTTACTCGGACGCTTCCGTTCTGTGCCAATCATTGCACTGGCTTCCCATACATTATAGGATCCAATTTAAATTGATCGTTCTCACCCACAAAGCTCTTCACAGTGCGGCACCCCCCTACATCTCCTCCCTCATTTCTGTTTATCGGCCTACCCATTCCCTACGCTACGCAAGTGACTTTCGACTAACATCCACACTAATCCGTACCTCACACTCCCGACTCCAAGACTTCACCCGAGTTACACCTATTCTTTGGAATGCTCTACTCCAAGAAATTAGGACGAACCACAACTTGCACAGTTTTAAGCGCTCCCTAAAAACACAATTGTTTAGGGCAACCTATCACGTTCCCTAATTGAAGTCCTTTTTATATATAGCCCATTCACTAGTTCTCTGAACATAATAACATAATTCTCCACAAAACTCCACCGCACCCAAAAGCACTACAAATATTGGCTGGTGACAAGCTCATACAGCCTTCATCTATGTCCATCCCCTCAAGATGGCTGGACCATCATTGCAAATATATACCTGCACTTTATGTCACCCCCACCTCATTGTAGATTGTAAGATCTTACGAGCAGGGTCGTTATTATTTTTGATTTAATTATTGTATTATCTTTAACTATGTTACCTTTGACTTTTGTATATGAGCCTCTGAATTGTAAAGCGCTGCGGAATATGTTGATTCTTGATTCTTTATGTACGGAGAGTGGCAACATCATTATGTAGAACCATAGGTAAATTTGTCAATGAGAGTAATGTAATATTTGCATGTAACTGAACAGTGAACCTCCAGACAGGGGCATAATGATCGCGGTCGCAGAGGGTGCGACCACGACCGGGCCTATGCAGGAGGGGGGCCCGCCGATGCCAGCTTATATTTCAGCTAGATGTGCATCCAAAAATGCACATTTAGCTGAAATGCATTGCGGCATAGAGACCCGCCGGCTCCCTGCGCTGCAATACGAGCAGCCGGACAATCAGAGGCCAGTGCCGTCATGCGCTGCCCGTCGCTTGCATGCTGAAGTCAGCTGCCGGCTTCTGCGTTGGCTATAGAAGAGGATGCCGCACGGCGTGGGAGGAGGGTGAGTAGAATCTTTTTTTTTATGCTGCAGAATGGGGGACATATATACCAGGATGGGCCCAGGATGGGAGACAAATATACGTGGATGGCCCAGGATGGAGGACATACATACCAGGATGGACCCAGGATGGGGGACATATAGACCAGGATGGACCCAGGACGGGGGACATATATACCAAGATGGGGTCCACGATAAGGGACATATGTACTACCAGCATAGGCTCAGGATGGCGGACATATATACCAGGAAATGGGACATATATACCAGGGTGGCCTAAGATGAGGGACAAAAATACCGGAAGGATCCCAAGATGGGGGACATATATACCATGAAGGGGGACATATATACCAGGAAGGAGCCAAGGATGGGGGACATGTATACCAAGAAGGGACCCAGAATGGGAGACATTAGTACAGGATGGGGGAGGGTGGGCAACACATATGTGCCCATACCTCTGTCCAACATGGGAAGGGAGGTCCAAATTTTGCACCAGGGCCCATTGGACTCTACACCACTGCCCCCAGATTCAGTGTTATTGGTGGGCCCCGGCACCACAGTACGACTCTCTCTATAAACATGAAACCAATGTCCATGTATACATTTCAGGCAGAGTTTTTCCTTAACACTGCAGTGAACCTCGGAGGTCCGAAAATGATATTGACAAGACTAGCTAGTGGAATAGCGGAGAGAAAATGAATATTTTTCTGGTTGAATACTCTATTTCCTGATTTAACATTTGCTTGTGGTGTGCCAAGAACAGATGTGGAGAATACTGCAAGATGTTGTGCATGAGATATGTGAGGGAAATACATGAAGCACACAGCATGTGGCCTAGCTGCTCTGTTTTCACAAACTAGAAATCTTGTGGGGATGTCACCGAGCAAGGAAACCATCTCACAAAGTCATAACTAGAGAAACTACAGAATAAAAGAGGAACAACATACCATGAGAAGCAAAAGTTACATTCTACATTTGGAGATTAGGTCTTTCTTTTTTACATTGTCATGTATATTGTAGCTTTCCTGCTCCGACCCCCAGTTTTTGGAAAATGTAGTCTTGTTTTGTTTGTTTGCTTTTTTTTTTTTACATTTTTCAATTCTGCAGCCAAAACTTGAAACCAAAATATTTAAAAATTAGTTTCATAAGAAATAGGAACCACATGCCACAATCCGTGTTTAAAGAATCAATAACCGGTCAGTTAAACTGGAATAATATATCATGCACAATAATTTTATGGTGCTGAGAGACAATAGCTGGTATATTAAACACAGACCAGATAGATGGGGTGTTGGTTAAATTACACATTTTTCCATTTAAACATTCACATGCACAGAAAAAAATCTCGTCTTGAAAGTCCTTTCTACAAGAAAATTCTCATCAGCTGAAAGGAGACAGAGGTATAATGTTCTGCATTTCTAAAACCCCTATGAACCACATCTTAGTCTGTGTGTCTGTGCTCCCTAATCAGCCTTAAAAGGGTATTCCCATCTCCAAGATCCTATCCCAATATGTAGCAGGTGTAATAATAATAATATTAGCAAATACCTCCAATTAGAAATGTAGTATAGTATTTTTGATTCGCTATGCCACTTACCTCATGTGCAGGCATTGCAGGACCTTTGGTATCCACGGTTACGACCACTAGCAGCTAGCTAACTAACTGTCGCTTTATCAGTGGACGTAACCATGGATACCTGAGGTCCTGCGATTATTAATTCTCATACCTCATTAGAATAAATAAAAAAAATAGTCATTCTTGTGCTATCAAAATTTGAAAGTTTATTACATCAAAAAATATAATTACACAACCAACAGACAAAACCCTTGTATAAAATGGCCCCTAAAAAAAGACCCCGTTTAAAAGACTTGGGCAGTATGGTTCTAGATTAAAGTATTAATTGGTATCATGATTATATCATCAAATTTAAATGGTGAACATGATACAAGAGTTCAGTTCATATATTCCAGAAACAGGGTTACATAGATAACATATATTATGAATTACATATATTTACAGCTTAATGATAAAAAGACTTAGGTATACTAAGAGATCATAGACTGAACATGAGTCAACAGTGTGATGCAGCAGCAAAAAAGGCAAATACAATTCTGGGATGTATTAACAGAAGCATACAGTCTAGATCACGTGAAGTCATTATCGGTCTTTACTCCTCTTTGGTCAGACCTCATCTGGAATACTGTGTACAGTTTTGGGCACCACATTTTAAAAAAGACATAGACAAACTGGAGCAAGTTCAGAGAAGAGCGACCAGAATGGTGACTGGTCTGCAAACCATGTCCTATGAGGAACGGTTGCAGGATTTGGGAATGTTTAGCTTGCAAAAAAGAAGACTGAGAGGAGACTTAATAGCTGTCTACAAATATGTCAAGGGCTGTCACATTGTAGAAGGATCATCTTTATTCTCATTTGCACAAGGAAAGACTAGAAGCAATGGGATGAAACTAAATGGGAGGAGACACAGATTAGATATTAGAAAAAACTTTTTGACAGTTAGGGTGATTAATGAGTGGAACAGGCTGCCACGAGAGGTGGTGAGTTCCCCTTCAATGGACGTCTTCAAACAGAGGCTGGACAGACATCTGTCTGAGATGATTTAGTGAATCCTGCTTTGAGCAGGGGGTTGGACCAGATGACCCAGGAGGTCCCTTCCAACTCTACCATTCTATGATTCTATGATTCTATGATAACAACCATTTATAACAGTGATTATAGTTGTATTACATAATTCTAGAATAAATATTGGAAGCTAGTAAATGTATCACATATAATTTAAATTTTGTATCATGATCATTATCTCAATGGGTCAAAAGTTCATTATAAAAAAAGCCACCCAGAGATAAATCAGGGTAGTAAGAGCAAGGGTAGTTGCTGTGACCCCCATAGCTTGATGAAAATCTATTTAGTCAGCAGTAGATATACAGACCATGTGCCATCTTATTGTAAAGCCACACTGCCTCGTACCCCAACGCGCGTTTTGCGTTCTGCTTCGTCGGGGGGTACTGAGGCAGTGCCAGACCTGAGTTTTTATCTAGTAAGTAGATTCAGGTCACCTGGAACATCCCATGATCACGGGCGCGTGTATTCCCCCCATCGCACGTCTAACTTCCGTGGCTGGCGTCCCGGAAGTCCAGCTGCGCATGTCCGCAAGGCCAGAGTTCCTATTGGACGCCGGGTGATGGAGGCGAGGTCACGATGACGCGGCGCACACGCGCACCACATGAGAAGTTACAAGGTGCCATTTTAGGTTGGGGCAAGGTTACCCCAGTGCCCATTCATGACTGCATACCATACATTAGATACAAGAAAAATAACAAGAGACCCATGTATATATATATCATGTATCGTTTGTTGCTTCAAGGGGTATTTTCTTAATTTATAATGATTCGTCATTAGTGTTGAGCATTCCGATACTGAAATATCGGGTATCGGCCGATATTCGCGGTATCGGAATTCCGATACTTAATTCCGATACTTTTACAATATCGAATACCGGAATCGGAAGTTCCCATAATGCCTGCGCTCTGCAGTGTCTCTGAAGGATGACAAGCTGGGTGGCAGCGCTCAGCTGAGATCCAGCCTGTCATCAGAATGCCATCCCAGCGTGGGAGAATTCTCCTGATTGTTTAAAAGCCGGCGGGCGGTAAAAAGCCGCCGGCTTTTAAACAATCACACAGCCCCATACTGCTTCCCGGCAGCCTCCCACCTCGATCCTCCGCTCCTCTCGCCACCTCCAATCCCAATCGTAAGTTAGGACCGGGCGGGGAGCGCAGCACCAAGGAGCGGGGAGCAAAGGACCCGGGCGGGGAAGCCGGCAGTGAAAAGACTTCACCGCCGGCTTTCCTGTTCTGTGCTGCGCTTTCCCGCCGGTTATTTCAAATGAACAGCTGAGGTATCAGGTGATGCTGATCAGCTGTTCATTTGAAGTCGCCGCGGTGCCCTCAGAGGGTTCACGTGAGTTCATGCTTGACTGCATTGCATGAACTCACATGAACTTTCCCACGGCCACACAGGTCAGCCTCACCTCCCAGACCATCAGCCCGTCATGATTGGTGTGTGTGGGTGTCTGTGCGATGTCTGCGGGTGTGTGGGTGTCTGTGCGATGTCTGCGGGTGTGCGCGGTGTCTGTGCGATGTCTGCGAGTGTGTGCGTGTGAGCGCTGTGTCTGTGCGATGTGTGCGGGTGTGTGCGTGCAGGCAGACATAGGCCGATGTGACACTACTACTCCCATCGGCCTGTGTCTGTCCCCCGTCCACTCGTGCCAGCAGGATCAGCTCGATGGGAGCAGTAGTTCCCATCAGCCTGATCCTGCTATTTAAATTGCCCTACTGTGTCCCCAATAAATTTTAAATACATGTCATTGGTGGCCAGTGGTTACCTACAATAAATTAGTTTATACATTACCTGTCCCCGCCGATCGCCACCTAAAATAAAGTAAAAAATAAAAAACTACACCTATACTCACCTAGACACCTAATTCCCCGAAGCCATCGATCTCCTGTAATAAAATATAAAATAATAAACCACAACCTTATCCTTACCCCTCCGTAGTAGTCCACGAGTGTCCCACGATGATCTCCAGTTTAGAGCAGCCACATAGAATGTGACCACTCTGAACCGCTGCCACCGCTAGAATGATGGGGCCGTAAAGCAGCCCCGTCATTGCATAAGCGGGTTCACTGGAGTTCAGGCAGCGCTGCTCCGGTCAGCTCCTTTACGGCCCTGCTGTATCGTGAGAAATTCCCACGGTACAGCAGTGCCGTAAAGGAGGTCTCCGGAGCTGCGCTGACTGAATGCACTCCGGTGACCTCAGTCAGTGGCTCCCGCTGCCGGGAGCGGACGTGTTCCCGGCAGCGTGAGCTTACAGCAGCCATGCACAGCTGTCACCATCTCCAGATGTGACAGCTGTGCATGGGAGATCAGCGCAGGAACGTGGACAGGTAACTATTTTTTTTTTTTAGTAAACTAAGAATTAAATAAAATGGTGTGTTTTATTTCAAATAAATTATTTTTTTCTGGGTGTAGTGTGTGTTTTTTCTTTTTAACACTTTGTAGGTTAGTAATGGGGGTGTCTTATAGATGCCCATCATTACTAACCTGGACTTCATGGCAGCTGGCGCTGACATGAACCCGAGCCCTATTACCCCCTGCCACCGCACCAGGGCAGCGTGGAAGAGCGAGGCTAAGTGCCAGATTTGGCGCATCCTATGGATGCGCCATTTCTGGGGCGGCTGACGGCTGGTGTTTCTAGCCTGGGAGGGGGCCAATATTCATGGCACCCTTCCTGGGCTATTAATATCAGCCCCCAGCTGTCTGCCTAGCCTTTGCTAGCTATTAAAATAGGGGGGACCCCACATCATTTTTTTGGGGGGGTCCCCCATTTTAATAGCTAGTAAAGGCTAGGTATTCAGCTGGGGGCTGATATTAGTAGTCTGGGAAGCTCCGTGGGTATTACCCCCTTCCCAGGCTTCAAACATCTGCCCCAGCTGTCTGCTTAACCTCCGTTAGAGACTAAAATTATGGGGGATCCCACGCCAATTTTTTTTTTAAATAAATCCTTTATTTTAACACTAAATGACATTTGAGGAGTTAATAAAGATGCAGTCCCTAAATTATTATTTATTTTTTAATTAATTTTTCCCAAAAATTTTGATGTGGGCTTTGCTATATTTTTGTATGCCAGCCAGGTACAGCATCCAGCTTCTATGAACGCGCCATTTTCTGGGGTGGCTGCGGACTGCAATTTGCAGCGGGGGGGGGCCCAGAAAGCTTGGGCCTCCCTGCGCTGCAGATTCCATCCCCCAGCTGCCTAGTTGTACCTGGCTGGACACACAAATAGGGCGAAGCTCCACGTATTTTTTTTTTAAATTATTTCATGAAATTCATGAAATAATTAAGAAAAAAAGGGCTTCCCTATATTGTTGTGTCCGGCCAGGTACAAATAGGCAGCTGGTGGTTGGGGGCAGCCCGTTCCTGCCTGCTGTACCTGGCTGGACCCAAATATAGTGCGAAGCCCCACGTCAATTTTTTTTTTATTATTTCAGGAAATTCATGAAATAATTAAAAAAAAATTGATGTGGGGCTTCGCCCTATATTTGTGTCCAGCCAGGTACAGCAGGCAGGAACGGGCTGCGCCCAACCACCAGCTGCCTATTTGTAC
Source organism: Phyllobates terribilis (assembly GCF_046119375.1). Classification (NCBI taxonomy): domain Eukaryota; kingdom Metazoa; phylum Chordata; class Amphibia; order Anura; family Dendrobatidae; genus Phyllobates; species Phyllobates terribilis. The sequence continues at coordinate 797,124,830 of NW_027362762.1, forward strand.
CTGGCCGGACACAACAATATAGGGAAGCCCTTTTTTAAAAGAATTATTTCATTAAATAATTTAAAAAAAATTGACGTGGAGCTTCGCACTGTATTTGGGTCCAGCCAGGTACAGCAGGCAGGAACGGGCTGCCCCCAACCACCAGCTGCCTATTTGTACCTGGCCGGACACAACAATATAGGGAAGCCCTTTTTTTCTTAATTATTTCATGAATTTCATGAAATAATTTAAAAAAAAAATACGTGGAGCTTCGCCCTATTTTTGTGTCCAGCCAGGTACAACTAGGCAGCTGGGGGCTGGAATCTGCAGCGCAGGGAGACCCAAGCTTTCTGGGCCCCACCCGCTGCAAATTGCAGTCCGCAGCCGCCCCGGAAAATGGCGCGTTCATAGAAGAGCCATCTTCTGGCGCTGTACCCAACTCATCCAGGGCCCTGGTGCGGTGGCTCACTGGGTAATAAAGGGGTTAAGGCCAGCTTGGCATTATCAGCTGGCCCTAAGCCCGAAATTCATGGGGTCACGCCAATATTAGACATGACCACCATGAATTTCTAGTAAAGTATTTAAAAAAAACACAACACCCAGAATAAAGTCCTTTAATTGAAATAAAGGACAATTCTTTATTGTTCTAAATTAAACTATACTTACCATCACGCCCATTCCAGCTGAAGCCAACGATCTCCTGCAATAAAAGAAAAATAATAAACCAACCTCATCCTTACCTTTCCATGGTTCCCACGACAGCTTCAGCTCTGCTACATCGAGATGACAGGCTGGACCACAGCAGAACGCTGCCATCCAGCCTGTCATCCCGCAGACACTGAGAAGCGCAGGCATGCTTGCGCTCCTCAGTGTCTCTCTGTGACGGCATCCAGATGAGCCGAGGTCATGTCCAATGAACTCAGCTCACCTCATGCACGTCACTGACAGCGTGGGAGAATTCTCCTGCACTCAGCGCTTCAGCGTGAGAATTCTCCCACGCTGTCAGTGACGTGCATGAGGTGAGCTGAGTTCATTGGACATGACCTCACCTCATGCACGTCACTGACAGCGTGGGAAAATTCTCACGCTGAAGCGCTGAGTGCAGGAGAATTCTCCCACGCTGTCAGTGACATGTATGAGGTGAGCCGAGTTCATTGTCGGCTCATCTGGATGCCGTCACAGAGAGACACTGAGGAGCGCAAGCATGCCTGCGCTTCTCAGTGTCCGCGGGATGACAGGCTGGATGGCCGCGTTCTGCTGCGGTCCAGCCTGTCATCTCGATGTAGCAGAGCTGGAGCCATGGAAAGGTAAGGATGAGGTTGCTTTATTATTTTTCTTTTATTGCAGGAGATCGTTGGCTTCAGCTGGAATGGGCGTGATGGTAAGTATGGTTTAATTTAGAACAATAAAGAATTGTGTGTTTATTTCAATTAAAGGACTTTATTCTGGGTGTTTGTGTTTTTTTTTTTAACTTTGACTATGGGGTTAGTAATGGGGGTGCCTTATAGACGCCTCTCCATTACTAACCTGGGCTTGATGTCAGCTGGCATTATAAGCTGACATCAACCCCAGCCCTATTACCCCACTGCCACCGCTACAGGGCAGTGGGAAGAGCGAGGCTAAGTGCCAGAATTGGCGCATCCTATGGATGCGCCTTTTCTGAGGCGGCTGACGGCTGGTGTTTCTAGCCGGGGAGGGGGCCAATATTCATGGCTCCCTTCCTGGGCTATTAATATCAGCCCCCAGCTGTCTGCCTAGCCTTTGCTAGCTATTAAATTAGGGGGGACCCCACGTCATTTTTTTGGGGGGGTCCCCCATTTTAATAGCTAGTAAAGGCTATGTATTCAGCTGGGGGCTGATATTAGTAGTCTGGGAAGCTCCGTGGGTATTACCCCCTTCCCAGGCTTCAAACATCTGCCCCAGCTGTCTGCTTAACCTCCGCTAGAGACTAAAATTAAGGGGAACCCCACGCCAATTTTTTTTAAAACAAATCCTTTATTTTAACATTAAATGACAAGTACAGTAATCAACACTGTCACTGTACTTCATATATATGTGACTGACATGTTTCTATCTATCTAATCTATGTGTGATGCTCTATTCTGTCTGTTATAAATTGTCGGGTACCGATGCTGAATTGCCGGCCGGCTTTCTTAAAGAGACTGTGCATGAAAACACTATTATTTTTTTAAATAAATCCTTTACACTAAATGACAAGTACAGTAACCAACACTGTCACTGTACTTCATATATATGTGACTGACATGTTTCTATCTATCTAATCTATGTATGATTCTCTATTCCTTCTATTCTAAATTGTCGGGTACAGATGCTGAATTGCCGGCCGGCTTTTTTAAAGAGACGGTGCATGAAAACACTATTATTTTTTTAAATAAATCCTTTACACTAAATGACAAGTACAGTAAGCAACACTGTCACTGTACTTCATATATATGTGACTGACATGTTTCTATCTATCTAATCTATGTGTGAAGCTCTATTCTTTCTGTTGTAAATTGTCGGGTACCGGTGTATGCGCTGATGAATTGCCGGCTTTTCGCATAATACATTCTACATTATTCTTAGTTGTTTTACTTCATGTAGAATTAACCTACAAGGAAAGAAAGGGTTTATTTTCATTCCGATATTAGTGTCCCATTGACTTGCATTGGTTTCCGGTATCGGAATCGGCGATATCCGATACTTTTTGAGTATCGGTCCGATCCAATCCGATACGATATTTCCTGATATCGGAAGGTATCGCTCAACACTATTCGTCATATAGTCAAGATTCAAGATCTTAAAAATAGAAATAGCAGTATTATTTGCAAATACCCATAAATTCAAATCATACTCAATCATTAATATAGTAAGAGCAATAGAATCATCTATCTCAAATATATATTACTAGTTCATCAATTGTTCCCATATTTTTTATATAGTCCCATAAACAGTCATAGGATAATAATTATTAGTAATTAAAGAATGTACATTTCCCAGGCATAGCAACGTAATATAATGGTAAGGGAGTGGATAGTATAGAGATCCCAGCAATGTCACGATCACGCCAAGAATGGGGCAAAGCTCACTAAATCGTTCAAACCGTTAGGTTTGACAATATCCAGGATAGTAATCCATTTTACTTCCGTTTTATATAAAAGTTTCTTAACATCTACTCCTCTCGCACCTAAATGGATTTAGTCAATCCCTCGAAATCGTAAGAGACGCCAATTACAATTATGGGACTCCCGAAAATGTTTAGGAATGTTTTTTAATTTGGCTATTTCTTCTGGATCAGAGATTTTAGCCGCATTTTTAATGTCCCGTATGTGCTCAAGGGTTCTGACACGAAATTCTCTAGATGTTAATCCTACATAAATTAATTTACAGGGACAGATTGCCCAGTAAATTACATCAGTTGAGCGACAAGTTATACGATGAAGGATTTTAAAATTACGAGTGCTAGAGAAGTCATGAAAGTTAAAGGCTCTGTCTACCTGGGGACATGCCCCACAAGAACCACAAGGGTAGCAACCCCATTTTGGACTACAGGAACCAAAAAATGCCCCTTCTACTGAAGGTGGTATGTAATGGTTTCTTGCCAGTATGTCATTTAGATTCTGAGATCTTTTAGGGGTTACCAGGGGTTTCGGAGATATAATGTTTTTAAGGATGGGATCCGACATTAGTATTAACCAGTATCTTGTAAATATTGCAGACATCTCCCTCCATTGTGCGTGATCATCTTTTTTCTTTTGTTTATTTCTCAGTAGTTGGTCCCTTGGGGTCGCCGCTGCTCTACAATAGCCCTGTTGGATAACATCATTGTTATAGTTATGGGCTTTAAAGCGTTTTTTTCAATTCGCCAGCTTAATTCTCAAACAAGGCACTAGAGGAACATATTCGCCGAGCCCGGAGGAATTGACCAGTAGGAATAGATTTAATTACTTGAGGAGGATGAGAAGATTTTGCACTCAGCAGTGAATTTACTGCTTTTTTTTCTCTATATATGTCAGTTGAAATTTGACCATGCAACTCCTTCCTAATTTTTAAGTCAAGAAATTCAATTTCCACAGGGCTCGATGAATATGTCAGTCGTATGTTCCGTTCATTCCTATTCAGTTCGTCTAGGAAACTCTTCAGTTGGTGCATCTCCCCCTGACATATAAAAAAAAGATCATCAATGAAGCGGACCCACATGTGGACCGCTCCATCCTCTCTATCCGGGTAATTTATACCATGTTCTCAATACCCCAGGAAGAGGCACACATATGAGGGCACACAAGACGCCCCCATAGCTGTGCCTCTCTCCTGGAGGTATATTCTATCCTTGAAAAGGAAAAAATTATGCGTGAGGATGTACCGCAGCAACTGGAGAAGTAATTCAATCAACTGATGATCCATGTTGGTCAGACTCAGGAAAAATTTGACTGCTGTTAGGCCGTCCTCATGATTTATTGATGTATATAAGGACTCAATGTCCACAGTTGCCATGATGATATCATGCTCGAAAGTTATGTCCTGGAGTCTGACCAACAGGTCTGTTGAATCTTTGATGTATAACGGAAGATTTTGTACAAGTGGCTTTAAATAATGATCAAGGAATTTACACACTGGCTCGCATAGCCCGTTCTTGCCTGACACTATTGGCCGCCCCGGAGGTTCAATAATACTTTTATGAACCTTCAGGAGAAGGTATAGCGTAGGTGTAGTGGGATTATTTGTAATCAGTCCCTCAAAGATAGATTTTGGAATAATAATTTTCTCCACTGCAATTATCAGGATATTCATCAGTTCCCTATTAAACTTCAGTGTGGGATTACTATCAAGTCTCCGATAGCAGGATGTGTCTGATAATTGACGAAAGTCTTCTTTTTCATATTTTCATATCACGACGTTACCCCCCCTTGTCCGCCCTTTTTATGATAATATCCTTCATTATTCTAAGTTCTGTTAATGCTATTCTTTGCTTAGGGTTGAGATTATCATGAGATCTATGGCCCGGAAGTGATCTCAAATCCTGTACCACCAGTTTGGTGAATAGTTCTATTGAAGGACAGACAGACAAGGAGGGGGGGAGCCATGGATTTTCTCTTTATATGTAATGGGAAGTCTGATGAATCATCCTGCTCTGCAAGGAGAGATTCAAGCACAGATAGTGCCTCTCTTTCCTCTGGTGTAGCACCTTGGAGGAATTCATCCTGTGATCTTGAAAAGTGTCTTTTCAAGAGCAGTTTACGACTAAATAGTTGAACATCTTTTATAGCCGTAAAGCAATTGAAGTTTGCTACGGGTGAAAATGTCAATCCCCTAGCAAGCACCTCTAGTTGCTCTTTAGTGAGGACTCTATCAGAGAGGTTTATTACCTTTAGTTCGTCTTGCTCTACCATTTTCTCCATGCCGATCCCGGCTTTTTCTTGAGATTGTTGGAGGTGGTGTAACGAGTTTCCATACCTCCTCCCTGTCTTGGGCCTGGATCGTCCTCTGGAGTTTGGCGCTTGTCAAAAAAATGGACCGCGGAGGAGCTGTAACTGGAAGAAATAGAGTCCTGTCTGGACTGTGAGCGAAATCTTTGATTTGGTTGTTGATTATGATGCCATTTATAGACACGCCCATTTTTATAATCGTACACATCCCGATGGTATTTCTTCATTTTGTATTGTTTTATTTCTGATTCCCATTTATCTAGATCTTTCATAAGTTCTCTATCCAGAGTGTCCCAGGCCTCCTTAGATAATGATTTTTTCTGCTCTTTTTGTATTTCATCTATTTCAATTTCTTGATTATCTAGCGTTTTTTTTATCAAGACCGATCAGGAGCTCAAGCATTGTACATGAACAGTTTTTACTAGCTTCCTCCCAACGTAATTTAAAATTAGCGTCCTCTACGGGGAAGGAAGGAAATATCTGTGCACGAAGTCCTCTAGGGATAATCTCCTTGCTCAGATACTGTTCCAGTGAGGCCTTGTTCCACCAACTTCTGGTGCGTTTATATAGAAGTTTTTTAAGATTATTTTGTAATTTGTGACATTGCTGTGAGGGGAGTTCTATTCCACTTGTAGTCCCATTACCAAATATATCCGTAAGCTGTGTAGACCAATTTGCATCACGACTACAAAAGTCCATTGCTGAGCCTGTATCCACCAAAAAGACAAATATAAATACACATAATTGGATAATCAGACTCATTTAGAATATATTATTCAATTTTAGAAGATAATGAGGGTAGCCAATATTACATATATTAATTCTCATACCTCATTAGAATAAAAAAAAAAAATAGTAATTCTTGTGCTATCAAAATTTGAAAGTTTATTGCATCAAAGAATATAATTACACAACCAACAGACAAAACCCTTGTATAAAATAGCCCCTAAAAAAAGACCCCGTTTAAAAGACTTGGGCAGTATGGTTCTAGATTAAAGTATTAATTGGTATCATGATTATATCATCAAATTTAAATGGTGAACATGATACAAGAGTTCAGTTCATATATTCCAGAAACAGGGTTACATAGATTACATATATGAATTACATATATTTACAGCTTAATGATAACAACCATTTATAACAGTGATTATAGTTGTAATACATAATTCTAGAATAAATATTGGAAGCCAGTAAATGTATCACATATAATTTAAATTTTGTATCATGATCATTATCTCAATGGGTCAAAAGTTCCGGGCCGCCGGCCGCGGGAGTGCAACGTGCGATTAATTATCAGTGAAGCTTCCGATGTAGAGACTGGTTGAGGACCTATACTGACATTACCATCATGTGACCAGGCCTTGCAGTCTGAAGAGGTTCAGGACCTTTGGTGAAGGTGTTGCATTGAAAGATGAGCTTGCAGTGAAGGACAGGAGCATCGGCCACTCTATCAGAGTAATAGAAGCACTCACTGGCTGGTGCTCCTGACCTCCTGCACAGAGCCTGAGGGGAGGGAGAGCCAGACACCCAGCACCTACGGAGCTGAGCTGCCAGATAAGTTCTCCTGTGTCCACTTGTGTGCTCTGCTGCTCCTGCCAGTCTCCTCCTGCTCCTGTCAGCCTCCTCCTGCCAGCCTACTCCTGCCAGCCTGCTCCTGCCAGCCTCCTCCTGCAAGCCTCCTCCTGCCAGCCTACTTCTGCTCCTGCCAGCCTCCTCCTGCCAGCCTCCCCTTGCTCCTGCTGGCCTCTTCCTGCTGCTGCCAGCTCCCAGCAGAGGAGAGAGCAGGGCGGTGTCTGCTGGGACTATGCTGCTGTGAGCAGGAGAAGCTGCAACTCATAGTGTGGAACATCTTCATTCCCTTCAGCATAAAGCAGTGTGTGTATGTGAGGTGTGTGCAGTGTGTGTATGTGAGGTGTGTGTAGTGTTTGCTGTCTGTTAGAGATTTGTATGCGTTTATATGATTTTTTGTTGTCCTGCATACATGTGCTGTGTGTAATGTGTGTATCTACTGAGCATTTGTTGTGCAGCATGTGTGGGCCATGTACAAGTGTGTGATGTGTGTTCTGTGTATAAGTGTGTGCCGTATACATGTGTGTACCATTTGTATAAATGTGTGCCTTGTATATGTGTGTATACAGGTGTATATTTTTATATATTTTATTGCATTATTCTAACTTGTATATATGTTAATAGTCTATGTAGATGGTCGGGTACAGACACACAATGCGTGTGCGTGTGACGCGCCCCTGGGCCTGCTGTGTCGCGCAGCGTCTCGCGCACGGGGGCTTACCCGGAACCGGATCAGATGAGGGTTGTAGTCTCCGAGTGGCGGGGACCCGGTCCGTGCCCAGGGAGTCAAACTCAGTGTGTGGCAGTCTTGATAGATGTTATTTGAGTGTCGACTACGCCACCCGTTGATTTGCAGCTATGGAGCTGCCGCTGCAGAGCAGGCCGCTGAGGCCGGTGTAGAATTGTGCAGCGTGATAGTATAACCCCCAACGGGAGGGGTATGGCCTCAGGGCAGCCGACGTGGAAAATGAGGGTAGCAGGAACCACTCAGAGACGGTGCGGTGTAATTCAGGGTCTTTACTGGTAACAACGATAGACCCTCCCGGAGTACTTGCTAGCGAACGGGGCCTGGTCAGTCCTTGAGCAGATGGGATCTTCCCTGGCCAGGCGGAGTTGTAGGCCTCCCAAACTGGCTGTACTCTTCTGGCTACCTTGCTAGAAGCGGATATAAGTAGCCCACGTCCCTGAGTGTACCGTGTGGTGCTCACCCGTATGGCCGGTGACTCGGGGCCTTCTAATGGCTTCCGCTCCACGATGGCGGTGCTGGTCCCACGCGTGTGACCGTGCCTTCGGGTTTCTGGGCCTGAGGACCTGAAATCCCCTGCCGGTCGGCTTCTGCTGCTGGGTAAGAGTTAGTCCCCACAGCCTCGGACGCCGGGTCCGGTAAGAAAGCTTCTCAGTCAGGGCGAGCTCTGCAGCTGCCAGCCCCTGACTTGTAGTAGTATTGCTCCCACTGAGCTTCTGCTGTTTCTTCCTATGACTGTTTCTTGTCTCTACTCTCCTAGACTCCTAACCCTGCTTCAGCCCCGGGTTTATATAGGGGAAGTTCTTCCCCTCCCAAGACTGGGCAGGAGGTGTGGCATGCACAGGATCCCTGACCAAAGGACCTCCCACCTGCTCTCAGACATAACATTACATTACTGTGGAAACCAGACCCCTGGGGTGCCACATTCCCCCCTAGTGAAATTTAGTACTCCGGGACTAAACACATTTTTGTAAACATAACAGAGTACAACCAAAACATTATAATAAAGAGACACATAACAATGGTCACGGCGTGTCCGCAACCGGGTGCAGTCTTTGAGGGGAAGCAAGGTGTCCATTTCACCAAAACAGGGAGACGTAACCAGGTAGGGGTCTGTCCTTAACAGTCTCTAGTCCATCCTGGGTTACGCTCCAACTAATTGTACAAGGATTCCCGGTAGATCCACCAAGGATTCCTAAAAATAACTAGAAACACAAAATTATACACAAGCAACAATACACAGGTAAACATAAATAAAACAATTTATACACTTTAAATCCTCCAGCGTGCGGGTAACTGGCCTCTAGTGGCCCTAGTGGACCTACGGAGCTGACTGCCTAGTCCTGAACTACAGGGTGTAGGAGCTGTCAAGGGTAAACTGGGCAGCTGTCTACCGGCTCTTTGACTCACTAGGGATATGGCAGGCCCACTGCAAGCAGAGGGTTGATCCTCCTGGTCTGCGGGTGTGGGGTCTTCGGCCTCCTGGACCGGCTGTTCTTCCAGCTCTACCTGTTGCTCCGTAGGTGCTTGGGATGCTGGTTGGAGGAAGGTGAGTACGGGTACCACAACTGCACCATTGACTTGAGTCCAAGACCGAGGGAAGTCCCCGAGCACAGTACTAACCATATCTTCCCTTTCCTCTACGGGTCGATGGTCTTCTTGTTCCTCTTCAGGGTTCCTCAGTTGTTCGGGACACTTCTTCAGGTGGTCCCGGGATACAATGGCTGTGGTTTCCCCTCCGTCTTTACTGATGGTGCAAACCTTTGGGTTTTCGTGGCTTGAGGGCAGTACGGTGTACGGGTCCTTCTCCCACTGGTCGTCCAACTTGTGGAGCCGTCTCTTCCTCTTCAAGACCTGCTCTCCGGGTACCAGGGGAACAGCGGGAGCATACTGGTTGTAAATTTTCTCTTGTCTTTCCCTAGCCTGACAGAGACTTCGCTCCACGCTCTCCTGTACTCTCCGGTACTGCTGCTGCCTCTCTGTGTCCCAGTCTGTCTCTGGTGAAGTGTCCTCGGGTGTCAGGACTCCCATTTCCAGGTCAACAGGTAACTTACCAGGTCTTGCCCTCATTAGGTAAGTCGGGGTACAGTTGGTGGAACCTACCGGGATGTGGTTGTATAGGTCCACCAGATCGGGCAACTTCTCAGGCCACAGACTGCGTTCTTCCAGGGGCAACGTTTTTAGAAGATCCATTACCACCTGGTTCATTTTTTCACAAAGTCCATTAGTTTGCGGATGGTAGGGTGTCGTCCTTATCTTCCGGCAGCCATACAGATTGCAAAATTCCTGGAAGACCTCCGCTTCAAAGGCAGGTCCCTGGTCCGTCAGCACTTGGTCCGGGTACCCGTGTGGACGGCAAAAGTGCTGCTGGAAGGCTCTAGCTGCTGTTTGAGCCGTTAAGTCCTTGACGGGGACGACAACCAAAAACCGGGAGTAATGATCCACGATGGTTAACGCGTAGACGTAGCCACTTCTGCTTGGGGTCAGTTTTACATGATCCAAGGCTACCAGTTCCAACGGTTGCCGGGTGACGATGGACTGCAGGGGTGTCTTCTGGCTGGCACGGTCCTTCCTTCTCAGGTTGCACGGGCCACAGTCTCTGCACCACTTCTCAATGGTTCCCCTCATGCCTACCCAGTGGAATCGCTCGCGCAGCAGGAACTCCAGCTTCTTCCACCCGAAGTGTCCAGCTCCGTCGTGGTATGCCTCCATCACCATGGCTGCGTCTCTTCGTGGCACCACTACTTGCCAGAGTAGTTCATGCGTCCAGGAGTTAACCATTCTGCGGCACAACTTCCCCTCGTAAAGGAACAGTCGACTCTTCTCTGCCCATAGTTGTTTGGCTTCCTCCGGAGCGTCTGGTTCAAGGCAAGCCTCCGGGCGAGTCAGCATCTCCTTCACCAGTCGGACGGCAGGGTCGCTGTCTTGCGTTTCCGCCCAGTTGTAGTGAGGTAAGGGGTTCAACGTAACAGCCTGCTTACTCCTTACCCGGTGGGAATACTGGATAGTCCCATGACGGTGGAATGCAGGGAGTTCAACTTCTTCCAGTCCCTCCGGATCTTCTCCTTCGTCCGGCAGGTTGGGCATCCTGGACAGGGCGTCCGCGTTGGTATTGGAGCGTCCGGCCCGGTATTTGATTGTGAACTCGTAGTTGGACAGACGGGCCATCCACCTCTGCTCCAGGGCACCGAGTCTTGCCGTGTCCAGGTGTGTTAACGGGTTGTTATCCGTGTACACGGTGAACCGGGAAGAAGCGAGGTAATGCTTAAAGCGCTCGGTGACCGCCCATACTACGGCCAGGAACTCTAGCTTAAATGAGCTGTAATTCTCGGGGTTCCTTTCGGTGGGTCGCAGTTTTCGGCTGGCGTAGGCGATTACTCGTTCCTTCCCCTGCTGGATCTGGGACAGTACGGCTCCTAGCCCGATGTTACTGGCGTCGGTGTAGAGGATAAAGGGCTGGCTATAATCCGGGTACGCCAGGATTTCGTCCCCCGTGAGGGCCATCTTCAGCTGGCGAAAGGACTCTTCTTCCAGCTCCTCCCATTTGAAGGGCGGCTTCTGGTTCTTGGCCTTCTGGGACTGGCCTATCAGGAGGTCCTGCATAGGTGCTGCCTTTTTGGTGAAACCGGGAATAAACCTTCGGTAGTAGCCTACCAACCCGAGGAACTGCCGCACTTCTTTTACGCTGGAGGGGCTTGGCCATTCCTTAATTGCGGTGATCTTATCAGGGTCGGGAGCCACTCCGTCAGCGCTCACCACGTGTCCCAGGTACTGCACCTTTGGTTTCAGGAGGTGACACTTGGAGGGTTTCACCTTTAGGCCGTAGCTTGCCAGAGCTTCGAACACTTCCGCCAGGTGTTTCAGGTGGTCCTCATACGTCTTGGAATATACGATGACATCGTCCAGGTACAACAGGACCGTCTCGAAGTTTCTGTGGCCCAGACAACACTCCATTAGTCGTTGGAAGGTTCCTGGTGCGTTGCAGAGTCCGAACGGCATGCAGGTGAACTCGCTAAGTCCCATCGGGGTGGTGAATGCGGTCTTTTCCCGGTCCGCCTCTGCTACAGGAACCTGCCAGTACCCGCTAGTGAGATCCAAGGTAGAGAAGAAGTTAGCAGATCTTAAAGCAGCCAATGACTCCTCTATCCTTGGTAAGGGGTACGCATCCTTGTGTGTGATATGGTTGATTTTCCGGTAATCTACACACATTCTCATGGTGTTGTCTTTTTTTCTGACTAAGACTAGTGGAGCTGCCCAGGGGCTACAGCTATCCCTGATCACCCCAGCCTCCTTCATGTCTCTAAGCATCCCCTTGGCGTGTTGGTAGTGGGCAGGGGGTACGGGTCGATACCTCTCTTTTATAGGAGGATGGTCTCCCGTGGGGATGTGGTGTTCTACCCCCTTGACTCGCCCGAAGTCTAACGGGTGTTTACTGAACACTCTCTCGTACTCTTGAACCACCCGATAGACTCCTTGTTTCTGGTGTGCGGGAGTGGAGTCAGTACCCAGATGTAGTTGCTGACACCAGTCCTCCATGTTTTTCTTAGAGCCGTTACCTTCCTCCGGGTGAGATGGAGGCAAGGGTTCCACATATTGTATAGAATTTTGGTTAATGGTATATAATTTGGCTAGCGTGGCATACCGGGGCAGGTACACTTCCCTCTCCCCGATATTTATTATGCGAACGGGCACCCTCCCATGGCGTACATCAACCACCCCCCGTGCTGTCAAAATGGTGGGCCTACTGTCCGAGTAAACTGGTTCTACCATTGCCTGGTAATCCCTACCTCTCAGACCAATAGCTGCCCGGCACCAAATCATCATTTCACTTTTTGGGGGCATGGCAATAGGAAAAGGGTCACACATTCTTACGCTACCAATCTCACCGCCGGAGAGTTCCACCTGTTGCCGTCGCATCAGCGCCCGGATCTCTTTCTGGAGCACCCGCTGCTCGCCGGAGCTGGCGTTCTTGGCAACCTGCTGTAAAAGGAAAATCACCTCTGCAAGACAATTTTCAATTACATTAGTTCCTAGAGTTATTTTTGGGTGACTCTCATGTTTGTCAATATCTACAATGATCAGTCCCTGTGCTGCCAGTTCGACTCTACCGATTTTGATGGTCACCTCTTTAAATCCGATCTGTGGCACGGGCTGGCCATTGCTGGCGATGATACTCAAGTCGTCGTCAGGGTAGCGGGTAATATCCGAGTCATTCCAGTACTGCTTAAAGAGCACGTACGGGATAGTGGTGACCTGTGACCCGGTGTCCAGTAGGGCACTCATGGGAATGCCATCCAGTACCACAGGCAAGACTGGACGTCCTCCCACATATCTGTCGCGCCAGTTCGATGGGCCTGGTGATCTTTTTCCTGGGGGTTGGCCCTCTACCCCAGGTTGTGCCCGTTTAAAGAACAGTACCTTGCCATATGTCCGGGTTGATTGCAGCGGCGGCAGATGGGTCGTCCGTCCTCGCTGTATCGGTCACTGGGTCTTCCTCTGGCCGGTGGGGTCCTCCTTGGTCGACGCCATGGGATGTCCTCCGGTCCGGATGCCAGCTGGATCTTCCCTGGGGTGGAAGCCTGTAAAGACTGCACAGTTCGGGTTAGCGCAGCAACGCTCTTAGCTAGCTCTTGGACCTGATGATGTAGGTCTGGAGCCGGGTCATTGTCCAAAGCCTGCGCATCAGCTCCCACAGGCCCTGCCGACAAAGGCGCCGCCTCCTGGTGGTAAGTGATAGCAGGGCGCCTGTAGGTCACAACGCCACCCGGTGCCGGTTCTCGGAGCACCCGGATGGCTCTGTCCTTGAACTGTGCAAAGCCCAGATGGGGATCCTGTAAGGCCATTGCCCGCAACTGGGTTCGGTGGGTATTACAATATAGTCCCTCTATAAACTGTTCGGTCAACAGCCTGTCCTCGTTTCCCACTCCATCAGGGTCGGTCTGCTTAATGGCCCTCAGGGCCTCTTGTAGGTTTAGTGCATAGTCCCTTATACTCTCATGCGCTCGCTGCTTGCACCCATAGAATCTAAGCTTAATCTCGGCTGAGGTGCGGGTATCAAAGGTGTCCTTCAGCCGGGTTAGTATCCCTGCGACAGTCTTCCTCCCAGGTGGCCAGGATTTTACTTCCCTTTTGGCTGCCCCGGTTAGTTGGGCCACCAGGATGCTCACTTTTTGCTCTTCTGTGAGGGGGTACACCTGGAAGAGGCTATCCAGCTTTTCTCTAAAGTCATGCAGGGTATGTGACTCCCCTGAGTACTGGGGTAGCCAGGCTGCTCCCGGGATATAGGGCATGGTGAAGGGCATAACTGCAGCAGCGGTAGCGCTGGCGGGGGTTGAGGCAGTGAAGCTCTCCTCCGTATCCGACATCTTCCTCCCCCCTAGTGGACCGTGGCCTACCTTGCGATGATCCTCTTCCGTAGGCCGCGGCTCCGCAGTGGATGGTTGAGGACCTTCCGTCGCGCTCCTGTGACGTCGGCGTCTGCTGGGCTCCTTCCAGGACCTTACGCAACGTCCGGACGTGAGGCGGGGCTTCAGTTCTCGCGCGCTTTCGGAGTCCACGCCCCTCTTCTTCCCGCGCGGCGTCCTCAAGATGGCGTCCAATGGCGGGAAAACTCCACGGATGGCGGGAAGAAGGCAGAAGATGGCGCCGGATGGCGGGAAACTTCACCGATGGCGGGAAGAAGGCTGAAGATGGCGCCGGATGGCGGGAATCTTCACCACAGGTAAGTTTGAAAAGTCTCTTTTTCAGGCACGCAGTACCCGGTGGTTGCGGGCACGAAATCCTGCCGACTACGCCAAAGTTGACGCGCCCCTGGGCCTGCTGTGTCGCGCAGCGTCTCGCGCACGGGGGCTTACCCGGAACCGGATCAGATGAGGGTTGTAGTCTCCGAGTGGCGGGGACCCGGTCCGTGCCCAGGGAGTCAAACTCAGTGTGTGGCAGTCTTGATAGATGTTATTTGAGTGTCGACTACGCCACCCGTTGATTTGCAGCTATGGAGCTGCCGCTGCAGAGCAGGCCGCTGAGGCCGGTGTAGAATTGTGCAGCGTGATAGTATAACCCCCAACGGGAGGGGTATGGCCTCAGGGCAGCCGACGTGGAAAATGAGGGTAGCAGGAACCACTCAGAGACGGTGCGGTGTAATTCAGGGTCTTTACTGGTAACAACGATAGACCCTCCCGGAGTACTTGCTAGCGAACGGGGCCTGGTCAGTCCTTGAGCAGATGGGATCTTCCCTGGCCAGGCGGAGTTGTAGGCCTCCCAAACTGGCTGTACTTTTCTGGCTACCTTGCTAGAAGCGGATATAAGTAGCCCACGTCCCTGAGTGTACCGTGTGGTGCTCACCCGTATGGCCGGTGACTCGGGGCCTTCTAATGGCTTCCGCTCCACGATGGCGGTGCTGGTCCCACGCGTGTGACCGTGCCTTCGGGTTTCTGGGCCTGAGGACCTGAAATCCCCTGCCGGTCGGCTTCTGCTGCTGGGTAAGAGTTAGTCCCCACAGCCTCGGACGCCGGGTCCGGTAAGAAAGCTTCTCAGTCAGGGCGAGCTCTGCAGCTGCCAGCCCCTGACTTGTAGTAGTATTGCTCCCACTGAGCTTCTGCTGTTTCTTCCTATGACTGTTTCTTGTCTCTACTCTCCTAGACTCCTAACCCTGCTTCAGCCCCGGGTTTATATAGGGGAAGTTCTTCCCCTCCCAAGACTGGGCAGGAGGTGTGGCATGCACAGTATCCCTGACCAAAGGACCTCCCACCTGCTCTCAGACATAACATTACATTACTGTGGAAACCAGACCCCTGGGGTGCCACACGTGCGTGATCCACATTTAGAAATCCCGACAGTGTGCCCATCATTCTTCCTCAACCGGTGCAAAGAGGCCCGGGAAACAAGCGTCGAACGACTTCAATATTGTCGATCGCACTTGTGACGCTCACAAGCCCTGCCCTGGGAAGATGGGGGATACTCGGAGCCGGGTCAGATGTTGCAGGGGGATGCAGCCATGGCCTAGACCCGTTCCGTGCCCAGGGCCGTCACATTAAAAATGATGTTAGGGCTTTCCGGGTTGAGTGGTAATTGTCGACTACGCCACCTGTGGTGTCTGGTAATGCGCCACCAGCGCCGCTACAGTCCGCTGAGGCCCGGTGTCATGGCGGCTAGAGTTCTCACTGCTCCCCACAGGCGGAGCGTGGCCTCAGGGCAGGCAAGGCAGGATAGAGGAGGGTTAGTAGTGCGGGGAGTAAGGGGACCGCGTCGTGTGGTATGGCGCGTAATGAACAGTCCGGAGGCCATAGGGATGAACTTCCAAGGCTTTACTCACAGTTCTCTCTCAAGCAGCGCAAGGCTTCTCCCTGCTCCTCGTGGAGTCCTGCGGCCACCAGGGACGGGGGTGCGACTACCTCCGAAGAAGTCCAGTGTGAGGTAGCATCCCTACACCAGAGTGTTCCTCCTCTACAGACTTTACCCTTTCCCGTCTGTGCGTGTGTAGATAGGCCGGGTCTCCCTCTGAGCTCCTCTCAGGTGTAGGGCTCGGGTGGCAATTCCTCTCCATCCGAGGCCCGGCGGGATCCTCAGGGCCTAACCGGGCTTTCCCGTCCTGGACATAGAGTGCGAGGTCGGGTGTCGGGGGCCGGTACCCCTCTCGCAGCCGGAATCCCTCTGAATAGATCAGGTAGGCGAGGACAGGTGACGTGCTCCGCTCCGTCTGCATCCTCCCCGGGACCCATTTGCTAGGGAGCCACACTCTAAAGCTCCCGGGCCTTCTTGATCCTGGTCCTTGGGGTCTGCAACCTTCCTCTCGTCCCATAGATCGGGGTACGAGGGCTGTGTCCCATACCGGTGCAGGCCCACACAGGATCTGTGCTCCCGGAGGGAAGTCACATTACACACAGTATTTTGACAGCACAGTAGGACCACTTGACAGACACACTGTCAGAGACCAGAGAACAGACCAAGATCAAAGATGGCATTCTATTAAATATGAAATTTGAAGTGTAACTTACTAGTGTTCCTCCACCCACACCCACTAACTGGTTCCTACCACTTTGTGTTCCCCAGTCTCCCTGTAACCAGGGGAGCAGCACTAGTGCATACTAGCTCCCTCTGGTGGAATGTGGTGTTGGATGCAAAAGGCTAGGTCACTACCATCGCATCGGCCTTACCTCAGAGGAGGAACACCACACTCCATTAAAGAAGTGCAGCATTCCTGTGGCGGTCGAACCCTCAGGGACACCACACACTCATTAAACGGCCTGAACTCAGTGCATGTAAATACAACCAAAATGTTTCTGTGTGATGGTGCAGAATGTCAGCATTTAGGGCCAGACATTAAACTTTTGCCTAGGGTCCCACTTTTCCTAAAACCGGCCATGTCTGGATGTACAGTATATTGGCTTTTATATTGCTTTGTTCTTGGGCCAAGGCAATCCCCTTATAGCAGTAATTCTAGATGTAATTTAGATAGCCTCCTTATTCTTAAAGGGAACCTGTCACCTGAAATACGCTATTAACCTGCAGATATGGTGTTAATAACCTGCCCGGCACCGGCACTTAGACCCACGCTGCCATAAACAAATGAACTTTATTCTCCCCAGCACTGTTCTGGTTTCAGTTACTGAAGTGGCGCCGGCTCGGTTCAGTCACTGCTCTGTGTAAAGAGAGTGGCGGCTGTAACCTAATGCTGAGCTGCTGTCAGTCAGTACCGGGGTCGCAGTTACAGCCGCCACTCTCTATACACAGAGCAGTGACTGAACCCGTGCCACCCCCGTGTCTGAAACTGGAACATCCCTTTAACATTGCTCTTCATCCAAAAACAAATCTGTTCTGTACTAAGCAGGGCAAAAGGTAGGAGATG
This sequence comes from Phyllobates terribilis, assembly GCF_046119375.1. NCBI lineage: Eukaryota > Metazoa > Chordata > Amphibia > Anura > Dendrobatidae > Phyllobates > Phyllobates terribilis. Next base: position 797,142,396 of record NW_027362762.1, read on the forward strand.
TGGGGGGCCATTATTGTGTTCTAGATCAGGACATTTATGGTAGTTATGGGGTCTGATAAGTACTACAAGATGGAGGGGTACTTTCATGAATCCTGCCTTCTAGAGAGCTGATCTCACCCTTTAAATTGAGCAGCCAGCAAAATCTGACTCCGTCTAAAGCACAGCCATGTAAATGATAGAGTACTTACTTATTCAGATCTGCAGAGGAAGAATTGCGTGTAAAACTTAGAAAAAATAACAATAGAGACATAAATTGTGAAATTTAATATGCATTCGGAGTTTCTACTTCTTAATGCATTAGTTGGCACAGAATCCTTACGAGCATGGTTCATGTAAGGTTACTGAAATTTATGGTATTGATTATATGAGCATTACTGCTCTTTAGTAATTATTAGCAATTCTTCAGAATACAGTACATATAAGATAGTGTTAAGGTTCACTTTATGATTAATCCTACAAGCTCTCAGGGCTCTCCAAGCTGACTCATTCAATTGGTCAATGACTCCTGCATGAATTCATTGTAAGGGTCAAGTAAACTATTATTTTGGCCCTTATGTACCTAAATGTTTTTTTGTTGTAAATGAAAACATGCAGTTTTCCACAGCAATGTGAAGACTTGTATATATGTATGATATACAGACAAATTGGGCCCAATTTATCAAGGTGTCTTTGCCTGTTTTCGGTAAAACACTTTGATATTTTGGAATGTTTGTGCCAGTCTCAGCCAGCTCTGCCAAAGTGAGTGGAGTTTATTTGGAACGAGGTGTACGCGAGACCCTGAGTCCCTGCCTGGCATAACATTTTTGGCAGATGCTCACGGCAGTTGTAATAGGCACCTAATTCATTAAAGGGGATCTTTCACCACTGCTAACTCATTCTTTCATTTAAAATAGGCTGTGGAGGCCCTTATGTCCGACCCATAGATCTTAACAGCTCATTTGCATGTAAGAAAACCATTGATTTCTCTGGAGTAAGACATCAGATCACAGCTATCAAGGTATCACTTTAATTCAGCTTCCTATGTCCTGTATGCCCATATAGACGGCTTAGGAGAGATGATCCTACTGACAGATTTCCTTTAAGCATAAGAAACTGGCCAACTCATAGAATATTGGCTGTAGAGCGGAATTAATTTTTTTAATTCATTTTTTAATTTCTCATTTCCAAGATATTAACTTATAAAGTTTAGGTTATAACTTATGTTACTTTCCACTGAGTGTTACCCAAGATGTATCTTCAGAGGCTTCTTCTACTTCTTTTCCTGCACAAATTTTACCAATCATAAGCAAGCAGCAACATACATAAAAAAAAGAACACACCCCAACAATAGCTTAGAACAGGCTTTCTCCTTTGTGAGATTTGTAACGACAGTCTGATCTGCTCATTAATCTCACTACAGTGCTGTGTGTGATTACAAAGTAGAGGTGAAATGAGTATGATTACAAACACCTTTTAGTTTTCATCTCATGGTAGTCAGTGGTGGGGGGAGGGGCAGAGCTGACGGCATTGTAAGGGGAGAGCTGTAGCTGCAGGGTTGTTTGTAATGAGACAAAGCTCTACTCTGCTGTATCCCCCCCCCCCTACACTGACCGTCTTGAGATGAAAGCTGAAGTGTGTATGTAGCCACACTCATCTCTGCTGTACTTCTGGCACTTTGTAATCACATGTAACTCTGCAATTAGATCAGTGACAGTAGACTGTCTGTCATTACATGTCTCACACTCAGAAACCTGTTCTAAGCTATTGTAGAGGTATGCTCTTTTTTTTCTTTTCCCCTGTATGTTGCGTTCAACCTCATGCAGGGGAAGAAGCATACGCCCCCAGAGAAGAATCTCTGGTAACGTCCAGTTGGGTTTATCATGAATTATAACCTAAACTTTACAAGCTAAAATCCCTGCAATGGAGAAGAGAAATTAAAAAATGAAACAGACATTTTATTCAGCTGTACAGCCAATATTGCATGTTGTGGCCAGTTTAACATTCTCAAACTAGTGGATGGTCCTCTTTAAGAGTCGTGCATCTTATTCCAGTGCTACATTCATTACGTCAAAATGCCAGCTTTAATGATTTGGGCCCATTGTGTATAGGAGGCTGCCATTCTGTATGATTTAGACTGTGTTCACACTAGAGTTATAATAAAACCTACAGTACTATGCCTGGTGCAGTATACAATGAACCAACTGGTGCCTGATGGACTACATTGTTGGAAAAATATTTGTGGTCAATTAAAGGAGTGCTATGGCTAGAGAGCACACTGTGATAGATTGGTGGTGAACAAACCTGTTATTAAACCACTACGCGTTTCGGCAGCGGACCGCTACCTTCCTCAGGTAGACTTACAAACAATGGAGGAAGTGACACATTAAATAGCAGTAGTGACCAATAAGATGGAAGCATTCGATAATGTCAATTGTAGATGTTAAGCAGGTTGAGGCTGGGCTAGGACCAGCATGGGAGACTGACTGAATACCCCAGGTTGTGATATAAATAAAGAAAGGATGAAAGGGATTTTTTATATTTTCTTTGTGTCCTCATAGTTGTTTTTTTTTTTAAATAAAAAACAAAATAGTTTTTTTGTTTTTTTTCAGCATTTTTAGATTGTGTATGATAAATATTTAGCAAAAAAACATTTTGTAGGTGATTGAATCAGTTTGAAATATAATTATCTTTAGGACTTATATTTTATTATTATATTGTTAGATTTCATAGTTTTTTATATTTTTTACATTTATACATATACAGTATATGTATATTTTATATTTCATATCACTTTTTGAGTATTTTTTACATTTTTGGCTTTAATTGTTGCATTTCTGATAGCTGGCCGCAGATATACAAAGGGTTAATTGATATTATCGAATGCTTCCATCTTATTGGTCACTACCCTTATTTAATGTGTCACTTCCTCCATTGCTTGTAAATCCACCTGAGGAAGGTAGTGGTTTGCTGCCGAAACGCGTAGTTTAATAAAAGGTTTGTTCACCACCAATCTATCACAGTGTGCTCTCTAGCCATAGCGCTCATTTAATTGACCACAAATATTTTTCCAAAAAACATTGATATTCCCCTTGAGGGATTGCGGCTGGAGCAACTTGGGGCTCTAGAGAGTATCTCCAGGCATCAGGACCTGAAGTGACGTCACATCCTGTGAGGTGACATCACGTGCCCGTATCTTGGGCCCATGTGACCAGACCAAGAAGCATAGCACAGGAGTGGTCCCGGAGCAACACAGCAGGAGTGCACGGACATGTCCGTTACCAAGGTTGTGCAGGGGTGCACAACCGTTTCAGGTGAGAGGCTAATCCCCCCACCTTTATTGGAATATCCTCACTAAACCACTAGGTGCTTTTCATGCTGTGCTCTTCCATGTTCATTGATGGACTACATTGACACAGGGTCCATCAGATTCCATTTAAGTTTCCCTCATTTTGCTAGACATAATAGCATACATGCAGCACTATTCTTAATGTCAAATCTTCCAAGATTTTCAGTGGAGGATCCAAATAGAGCTTGCGATATCACTGTGAACAGAGCCATATTTGTGAATGTGAATTAGATCTCCAGTCTAAAAAAAGTTGAAGTTGTGTATAATTTATATTGGTTTATTTAGTGACATTCCAATATAAGATTACCATAAAGTGATTTATGCAGCAGAATTGTGAATGCAGTTGTTGGATTAAAATAAGCTTTAAAGACCCCCATACATATTAGATGGCTGTCGGCCTAACGATCCCTCAAACTGCCATCTCAGCCAACTCTTCCATACACAGGAGCACTTGTTCGGCTGAAATTTAGATTTTTTTCTATATACGATATAACATATTAAACGTGTTCAAATGTGAATATATCTTTTAATTAAAGAATACAAATCCGCCATTCAGAATACTGTTGAACCAAGACCATTTTTAATGCATCTCTGAACCAATTCTTCCAATAACATCATTACAAGCTTCTAGGGCTTCTGTTTTTGACAAAAATACTAGAAAAAAAAGTCTCATGAGACACGTTAATAAGCTCTAGAAGAAAAGTGGAGCTATGTGTAGGATACTATCATACTTACAGTACAATAGAAAACTACAGCTTAAATGTCATCATCATTGAAACCAGGATTGCCCCTGTGTGTTTACTATAAAAGGGCATATGGCCATCATAGAAGGTGGTCCTATATTCAAGACCCTCTTCTATTACATCACTGAGGTAGAGTTGAGCAATTTATGAATTACATGGAAGGATATTCATCTGAATGGTCACTTAATAATACTAGCTTAAAAATAAAACTCGTGCTGGAAGAATAAGGCTAGAAAGTGTGAGATAAAATAATGGGAATAATATAATAAATGGTACTGACCAGGAAGATTAAAAGAAGCAAATAATTTTATTAGGGGAAGTTTTATAATTATTCACTTGTTTTAATCTTCCTGGTCAGTACCATTTATTATATTATTCCCATCTCGGTCCACAGATTGCTGCAGCAGGTGAGGGGCTGTTCCCGAAGAGATGTACCTTCGTCCGGTAGTCTATGACCTCGTCGTGGACGTCATTGTAGGAACCTGAGGTGGTTTCCACTGTCTTCTCTTGTAGAGTTGAACGCCGTTGACCCAAGGGATTTCTCTCTGCCACTCACTGTTACTCAGCTTCTCTTTCACCCAGTAATGATGCGGGCATTGCAGAAAGTGGGTGCTGCAACCATTTGGCGAGACATGAGTCTTAAATGAGAAGATCCTTGTAGGTCTCTTCATCCTTTCCACACAGACATCACCTATGATAACCCAGCCTAGATCAAAGCGTTGAGCAAATGGAGCATCATGTGGCCCATTAATTTGCCGACGTACCTTGTGTAGCCACAGAATGTGTCTGCCAAGCAGAATCAGGATGTTTGCGCTGTTGTCAAGAGCTGGAATCTTGTTGGCTATAGTCTTTAGATGGGGGTGACAAAGAGCAGCCTCTGCAGTTGGGATCTCCTCTCAGTTGGATGGTATTTGGTTGCACTAGACGAAAGTGGGTAGGGGAATCTTTACATTGTTCTCAAGAGAAGATACTATAAGTCCATTGGCTCTTCTACCAGAGACCTCTGTAACACCACTACAGGTGCCCAGAGTGTAGGGGTGAGCATTTCCCTTTAAGTCAAATAGATCAAAGAGTTCTGACCTTGCAAGGGATCGATTGCTCTGATCATCCAGAACGGCATACATCTTTGTGGTTTTCTCTGGCCCTTAGGATGCACGTTCACCAGACATATCTTCGCACAGGACTTGTCATGCAGGTCTTCTGTGCTGACTTCTGTACTTGAAGAAGATATTGCGGTAGGACTTGCTGATTGTTCTCCATTCTCCCCGCCATGCCTTGTGGTGGGGGAAGGCGCAAGCGGTGCAGAGTTAGGTTGAGATGGATGGAGCGCTTGTACGTGGTCCTCGCTGTCACACTCAAAACACTTAATAGAGATTTTACAGTCTTTAGCAAAGTGTTCCGTTGACGCACAACATCTGTAACATACCCCAAACTTCTTTAGAAGCTCCTTGTGTGCCTGGAGGAGTTTCTTTCTGAAGCCAATGCACTTCTTTAGTGGATGTGGCATCTCATGAACGGGACACATACGATTAGGATTTTTGATCTTTTCACATACCTCACTCTTGTCTGAAGCTGGTGAAGGTGTGGGAAGAACATCAGTCTTCTTTGCTGACACTGGACTGCTGCGGTTTCTGTTGCTTGAACGTGGACATTCATACTTGGGAGGGAATGAACCAGGGCAACTAGATTCTTCATGGAAAAAGCTTGGGTCAGTCTTACACTCTGCAATATTTTTGATAAACTTACAGAAGTAAAAAAATGGAGGAAAGGAGACTTGGTTTTCCCTTTTTGTATTTTGATCCAAGCATGGCCCACCTATCTTGCACGTTGAATGGTAGCTTAGAAGCTATTGGGATTACCCCACGAGCAGTGTCCATGTCGCTATGGCCAGGCAGGTGTGGGTCTGCTTGGGTCAGCTGAAGCTCTAACAGGAGGTCACTGAGCTCTTGGAATTTTAGACTATCCTTACTGGATATTTTTGGAAAGTCATTTAGACGCTTTAGCAGGGCATTTTCTATGGCCTCAGGACTACCATAGCTTAGTTCTAGTCTCTCCCATGCAGCAGCGAGACCAGCCATTGGATTACTGATGTGGACAGATTTAAGTCTCTTGACCCGTTCTGTGGATTGTGACCCAAGCCACCTGATCAGCAGGTCTAGCTCTTCAGCAGCGGTGATGCCGAGGTCGCTAATTGTGGTTCTAAAGGTACATTTCCAACCTCTGTAGTTTTCAGGTTGATCATCAAACTTTGTAAGACTGGTTTTAGCTAGATCATGGTGAATCATGTACCTTGCAAAGGCAGACATGTCAGTATTCTCTGATTTTAGAAAGACAGTTGCTGGTTGGGTAGCATTGTTCATGCAGTCTGTGGTGTTTTGACCTGGAAATGCAGGAAAGTATGGTGCAGCATAGGCATTCAGCCCAGTAACTGGCTTAATGTGCTTAGTTTCTGCCACACATGGGACTGGAACTGTGTGGCTGACCAGAATGTGATGAGTTGGCTGCATATTGGCCTGCACATGTGCTTCTGTGTATAGGGTTTGGTGAGGTGCAGGGGTCTGGTACATTCCGGTGCACGGAGGAGGATCAGGATGAAGGGTTGGCAGCGTGTTGTACTGACCTTGACTGCAGGATGCTGATACATGTTCTGCGCCATGATGCTTTTGAGGAATGTCTGTGCTATCAGAAATGATTGTTGCAATCAGGGCTGCACTATTTTGGCTTTGTACATAGTCTCTTGTACGCTTAAGGGGGTCTTCAGTATCAAATTCACTTAAACTGATGCTGTCGCTTTTGCTCCCATTGATAGCTTGTTCCAGGAGCTTTAACCTTGCCATGGCTGTGGCGTGTTCACATTCCCCCTCTAAGGCCTCTATTTCTGCCTTTTTGCGTGCTGCTTCGGCTGCTGCGTTGGCTTCCATTTCTGCCTTTTGGAGTGCTGCGTTGGCTTCTATTTCTGCCTTTTAACATGCTGCGTTGGCTTCTATTTCTGCCTTTTGACATGCTGCGTTGGCTTCTATTTCTGCCTTTTGGCATGCTGCATTGGCTTCTATTTTTGCCTTTTGGCGTGCTGCATTGGCTTCTATTTCTGCCTTTATTTCCGCCTTTCTGCGCACTGCTTCGGCTGCCTCTACTTCCATCTCACTTTTCTTTTGAGCAAAGGTAGCTTGTACCTTAGTGACCTCAGCTTCTGCACATGCTCTTATAAGCTGTTTGCTGAGGGTTGAACATTTTGAAGAGCGTGACTTAGACAATCACTTTGACTGCCTGGCTGAGCCAGAAATGCAAGATGACATCTTGGCCATTAGTGCAATTCTTGCTTCTGTCTTGGCTTTAATATCACACGCTATGCATTCTCTCTCAGAGTTTAGTTGTTGGAAAGCTTGCAGCTCTTTACAGGAAACAGAAGGGTTAAGTTTTTGTAAAACAGTGACATATTCATCTGTTGTTTCTACATAGAGTTGATAATCTGAACACAGTTGTGCAAGGGCCCCCTGTGGTGGTAGTTTGAGAGAAGCAGGCTGAGATAGGCTGTCCATGTGACTCAGCATTTTTTGACATAAGTCTGCTATAACATAGCAAAGTTCATGTTTACTGGTTTCAAGGTTCTCTCTAACCTTCCATGTAGGTTTTGTGGGGCGCTTAGCCTTCTCACTAGATGGTAGATCAAGTTCTATGCATTCTTCATCTGACACTGGGTCTGGCAGAGACTGTGTAGTCATTCCCTCAGCCATCTTAATTCACAGGGAGAAGGAACACTGTATGGTCTCTTATATGCTGAGAGCAGATGCTCTGCTGAATGTTTTGTAGCTTTATAGAAGCTGTGGCTGGCTTTACAGATGAATCTGGGAAGTTTCTTTTCACTATTCTGTCCCCATGGCTGTGCTGTAAATACACTGCTCAAAAAAATAAAGGGAACAATTAAACAACAGAATATAACTCCAAGTAAATCAAACTTCTGTGAAATCAAACTGTCCACTTAGGAAGCAACACTGATTGACAATCAATTTCACATGTTGTTGTGCAAATGGAATAGACAATAGATGGAAATTATTGGCAATTATCAAGACACCCTCAATAAAGGAGTGGTTCTGCAGGTGGGGACCACATCTCAGTACCAATGCGTTCTGGCTGATGTTTTGGTCACTTTTGAATGTTGGTTGTGCATTCACACTCGTGGTAGCATGAGACGGACTCTACAACCCACAGAAGTTGCTCAGGTAGTGCAGCTCATCTAGGATGGCACATCAATGCGAGCTGTGGCAAGAAGGTTTGCTGTGTCTGTCAGCGTAGTGTCCAGAGGCTAGAGGCGCTACCAGGAGACAGGCCAGTACACCAGGAGACGTGGAGGGGGCCGTAGGAGGGCAACAACCCAGCAGCAGGACCGCTACCTCTGCCTTTGTGCAAGGAGGAACAGGAGGAGCACTGCCAGAGCCCTGCAAAATGACCTCCAGCAGGCCACAAATGTGCATGTGTCTGCACAAACGGTTAGAAACCGACTCCATGAGGGTGGTATGAGGGCGACGTCCACAGATGGGGGTTGTGCTCACAGCCCAACACCGTGCAGGACACTTGGCATTTGCCATAGAACACCTGGATTGGCAAAGTCGCCACTGGCGCCCTGTGCTCTTCACAGATGAAAGCAGGTTCACATTGAGCACATGTGACAGACGTGACAGAGTCTGGAGACGCCGTGGAGAGCGATCTGATGCCTGCAACATCCTTCAGCATGACTGGTTTGGCAGTGGGTCAGTAATGGTGTGGGGTGGCATTTCTTTGGAGGGCCACACAGCCCTCCATGTGCTCGCCACAGGTAGCCTGACTGCCATTAGGTACCAAGATGAGATCCTCAGACCCCTTGTGAGACCATATGCTGGTACGTTTGGCCTTGGGTTCCTCCTAATGCAGGCCAATGCCAGACCTCATGTGGCTGGAGTGTGTCAGCAATTCCTGCAAGATGAAGGCATTGAAGCTATGGGCTGGCCCGCCCGTTCCCCAGACCTGAATCCGATTGAACACATCTGGGAAATCATGTCTCGCTCCATCCACCAACGTCACGTTGCACCACAGACTGTCCAGGAGTTGGCGGATGCTTTAGTCCAGGTCTGGGAGGAGATTCCATAGGAGACCATCCGCAACCTCATCAGGAGCATGCCCAGGCATTGTAGGGAGGTGATACAGGCACGTGGAGGCCACACACAATACTGACCCTCATTTTGACTTGTTTTAAGGACATTACATCAAAGTTGGATCAGCCTGTAGTGTGTTTTTCCACTTTAATTTTGGAGGTGACTCCAAATCCAGGCCTCCATTGGTTAATAAATTTTATTTCCATTGATGATTTTTGTGTGATTTTGTTGTCAGCACATTCAACTTTGTACAGAACAAAGTATTCAATGAGAATATTTCATTCATTAAGATCTAGGATGTGTTATTTGAGTGTTCCCTCTATTTTTTTGAGCACTGTATATGGCTCTGTGAGACGCTGTCTCTTCACCTTACTTACAATGGTGATGGTCGCAGATAGCTTTAACTTGGCTGCAAACAGACACATTGTGTATAATTCAGAAGAGGCTTTATTTTCTTACTAAATCCTGTGAGAGTTCAAACATCAAAAGCAGGTAAAAAGAAACTTTTCCTCAGACAGGCTGTGAGCACATGAGCTTCTAATGGTGCCAAGATGGTGAATGAGGAAATACAGGAAAAAGAAGGGAGGGGTTAGCTACAACACAGTCACATGAGAGGGAGACAGGGAGAGAGAAGGGACAAACTTAAGGAAGGAGAACCTTACAGAAATGCAATAACCAGTAATAAATGGAAACTGCAAGAAGTCCAAACATAGTCCATAAATTTCCCATTTATGGGACATAACAGCCTCCACAAGTTATCCCCACAAGTACTGACTTGCAATAAAAAAAATATTACTTACCTAGCCCCATTTCAATCATGCACTGCTCCTGTTTCTGCTGTGTGTATACTGAGGCTCTGCCCAGCAGACACAATCTAGTGATGCCATGATGCCTACTGCTCTGAGACTCAGACGCAAACTCTGAATGATGGCCGACAGCTTCCTACCATTAAAATCTAGTCCACGGGCTGGACGTTGCCCAAGGGCCAAAGTTTGTACAGGTATAATCAATGCAATTGTGGTATGCCATCATCATCACCTACAAAACGTTTCTGCCATTCTAAAAACACAGTATTTTTACTTATGTAAATGGTATGTTAGTAAACCCTTTCTTTGTGAAGTAGAGTAACTTTCAGTTTTAAAAAATTCTAAAAAAAACATATGTATACAGCGAAGACATTAAACCTGACTGCTGCATGTTGGTCTCAGAAAATTCCTTCCTCAGCAGCTTTTGCATATGTGTTCAACAGGAAAGGAATCTAAAGAAAATAAATAGTACCTTAAAAGCAGGATAATCTATGAGCGTGATAATTTACATTCATGTTCAAGGTTACCTTACGACACTATGTAGAAATGAGGAGGGCCGGGACAAGATATTTTGGTGACTTAGGCAGATGAGGACAATGGCACCCCCCACCCCTAAGCAAAGGAATGTGTCAGAGACAGAGGCGTAGCTAGGGGTTCAGCTCGAGGTGGGGAGGGGGGAGGAAACATCTTAGTGAGTCCCCCACCCGGTAATCCCGATAACAAATAGTGGTGCACCCTAACTGTGGGGTAGAAGGGAATTTCAGCAGATGATAATGCTGTTATTGAAAATAACTCACTATAGAAAGACCAACACTGATAATACTGTCATATGGTGACAATCAGAGGTGTAGCTAGGGTTTTGGTTCAGGGGGGGGCTAAACTTCTGAGTGGGCCCCTAACCAGGTAACCCTGATTACAGCTATGGTGGCGCACCCAGATAGTGGATGTAGGAGAACCTCAGCAGATGACCGCGCTGAGACTGAAAATAATTTCTATACAAAAACCAGCACTGCTATTACCGCCATGTGGTGAAATACATTGATAGATACCAGTCCTGCAGAACATACAAGAGATCATAGCACAGTTATTTATAGTAACTTACAGCTGATGTTCTTTCTGATTAAATTGTTCACTTTTCCCGTCTTTTCCATCTGGCCCAGACCGACACAACAACTTCTCCATCCAGGACTCAGAGTCTAAGGTCTGTAGAGATCACAGCAAAGACATATTTGACTCCTTACATTTCAGGCACCGTCCCCATATATTCCCAACCTGCACAAACGCCTCATCCTGCTGATACCCCAATACTGAGCCTTTGTTGCTGTATGTGTTCCTATTTCTGCACCTGCTATTTGTTCTCCAGATGGTAAAACAAACCTCTAGAATATAATAATGCCGTGTGCAAGTGTCCTAGAAAACAGTGCGCACATTTTGCCCCCTAGAAAGTAATAGTGCCCTCTGTGTGCCCCTCTGACAGTCACAATAACCTGAGTTCCCCTATAACGATAAGTGCCCACTTAAGATTTAATAATGTCCTGAGTCTCTCCCCATGTACAGCTCCCCTCTACACAGTATGATGCTCTCTTATACACAGTATAATGCCCCCTCACTATATAGTACCCCCACACAGTATACTCACCCCTTTGTAGCCTCCAAACTGATGGCTCCCACACTGTATGATGTTCCCCACACTGTGAAAAGACCCCACACATTACTTCCCACACGGTATGATGGCCCCCACATTGTGCAAAGACCCCACATTATCTCCCACACTGTATGATGGCCCCCACACTATACAAAGACCCCACATTATTTCCCACATTGTATGATGGCCCCCACACTATACAAAGACCCCACATTACCTCCCACACTGTATGATGGCCCTCACACTGTGCAAAGACCCCACATTATCTCCCACACTGTATGACCCATAATGCCCCCACATAGGCTAAGTCTGTAGTATAATGCTTCCCCCTTTCCATAGGCAGAGTCTGTAGTATAATGTCCCCCATAGGCAGAGTCTGTAGTATAATGTGCCCCCCATAGGCAGAGTCTGTAGTATAATGTTCCCCCCCATAGGCAGAGTCTGTAGTATAATGTCCCCCCCCCCATAGGCAGAGTCTGTAGTATAATGTCCCCCCCATAGGCAGAGTCTGTTGTGTAATTATCCCCCCCATAGGCAGAGTCTGTAGTATAATTTACCCCCTCCCTCATAGGCAGAGTCTGAAGTATAATGTCCCCCCCCATAGGCACAGTCTGTAGTATAATGCTCCCCCCATAGGCAGAGTCTGTAGTATAATGCCTCCCCCATAGGCAGAGTCTGTAGTATAATGCCCCCCCATAGGCAGAGTCTGTAGTATAATGTTGCCCCCCGCATAGGCAGAGTCTTTAGTATAATGTCACCCCCCCATAGGCAGACTCTGTTGTGTAATTATGCCCCCATAGGCAGAGTCTGTAGTATAATTTACCCCCTCCCTCATAGGCAGAGTCTGAAGTATAATATCCCCCCCATAGGCACAGTCTGTAGTATAATGCTCTGCCCATAGGCAGAGTCTGTAGTATAATGCCTCCCCCATAGGCAGAGTCTGTAGTATAATGCCCCCCCATAGGCAGAGTCTGTAGTATAATGTTGCCCCCCGCATAGGCAGAGTCTTTAGTATAATGTCACCCCCCCATAGGCAGACTCTGTTGTGTAATTATCCCCCCATAGGCAGAGTCTGTAGTATAATTTACCCCCTCCCTCATAGGCAGAGTCTGAAGTATAATATCCCCCCCACAGGCACAGTCTGTAGTATAATGCTCTGCCCATAGGCAGAGTCTGTAGTATAATGCCCCCCCATAGGCAGAGTCTGTAGTATAATGTGCCCCCCATAGGCAGAGTCTATTGTGTAATTATCCCCCCCATAGGCAGAGTCTGTAGTATAATTTACCCCCTCCCTCATAGGCAATGTCTGAAGTATAATGTCCCCCCCCATAGGCACAGTCTGTAGTATAATGCTCCCCCCATAGGCAGAGTCTGTAGTATAATGCACCCCCCATAGGCAGAGTCTGTAGTATAATGCCCCCTCCATAGGCAGAGTCTGTAGTATAATGTTGCCCCCCGCATAGGCAGAGTCTGTAATATAATGTCACCCCCCATAGGCAGAGTCTGTTGTGCAATTATCCCCCCCATAGGCAGAGTCTGTAGTATAATTTACCCCCTCCCTCATAGGCAGAGTCTGAAGTATAATGTCCCCCCCCATAGGCACAGTCTGTAGTATAATGCTCCCCCCATAGGCAGAGTCTGTAGTATAATGCCCCCCCCATAGGCACAGTCTGTAGTATAATGCTCCCCCCATAGGCAGAGTCTGTAGTATAATCCCCCCCATAGGCAGAGTCTGTAGTATAATGTCGGCCCTCCATAGGCAGAGTCTGTAGTATAATGTCCCCCCCATAGGCAGAGTCTGTAGTATAATGTCCCCCCCCATAGGCAGAGTCTGTAGTATAATGTCCCCCCCATAGGCAGAGTCTGTAGTATAATGCCCCCCCCATAGGCAGAGCCTGTAGTATAATGCACCCCCGTCCTCCCCCATAAGTATAGTCTGTAGTATAATGTCCCCCCATAGGCAGTCTGTAGTATAATGCCCTCCCTCATAGGCAGAGTCTGTAGTATAATGCCCTCCCTCATAGGCAGAATCTGAAGTATAATGCTCCCCCCCTCATAGGCAGAGTCTGTAGTATAATACTCCCCCCCATAGGCAGAGTCTGTAGTATAATGTCGCCCCCCCCCAATAGGCAGAGTCTGTAGTATCATGTCGCCCCCCCCATAGGCAGAGTCTGTAGTATAATGCTCCCCTCATAGGCAAAGTTTGTAGTATAATGCCCCCCCATAGGCAGAGTCTGTAGTATAATGCTCCCCCCTTCCCATAGGCAGAGTATGTAGTATAATGCTCCCCCCTTCCCATAGTCAGATTCTGTAGTATAATGCTCCCCCCTTCATAGGCAGAGTCTGTAGTATAATGCTCCCCCCCTCATAGGCAGAGTCTGTAGTATAATGCTCTCCCCCTCATAGGCAGAGTCTGTAGTATAATGCTCCCCCCGTCATAGGCAGAGTCTGTAGTATAATGCCCCCCCCTCATAGGCAGAGCCTGTAGTATAATGCTCCCCCCCTCATAGGTAGAGTCTGTAGTATAATGCTCCCCCCCTCATAGGCAGAGTCTGCAATATAATGCTCCCCCCTCATAGGCAGTCTGTAGTATAATGCCCGCCCCCATAGCAGAGTCTGTAGTATAATGTCCCCCCCATAGGCAGAGTCTGTTGTGTAATTATCCCCCCCATAGGCAGAGTCTGTAGTATAATTTACCCCTTCCCTCATAGGCAGCGTCTGAAGTATAATGTCCCCCCCATAGGCACAGTCTGTAGTATAATGCTCCCCCCATAGGCAGAGTCTGTAGTATAATGCCCCCCCCATAGGCAGAGTCTGTAGTATAATGCCCCCCCCATGGGCAGAGTCTGTAGTATAATGTTGCCCCCCGCATAGGCAGAGTCTGTAGTATAATGTCACCCCCCCATAGGCAGTGTAACGGGTCTGGGAGGCGGAACCTCTGAGCAACTTATACAAGGGGGCGGTCCTTGTAAGGAAGCGGGTGGCGACCAGGGAAGACAGGCAGGTAGTCACAGCAGGTGACCGGGACAGTCTCTGGGTAAACGGGCAGGAGGTCGCAGCAAGTGACCGGGCAGTCTGTGGGTGAACGGGCAGGAGGTCACGGCAAGTTACCGGGACAGTCTCTGGGTGAACGGGCAGGAGGTCACGGCAAGTGACCGGGACAGTCTCTGAGTAAAGGGTAGGTACGACCTGTGACGGCTGAGCCTCCAGGTAGGCTAGCAGGCAGATGGCAGATGTGTGCTCCCAGGTGAGCAGGCGAGAGTCTCTGGATAAGCAGGTGGTCACAGCATGTGACGGCGGAGCCTCCAGGTAGGCTAACAGGCAGGTAGCAGATGAGCGCTCCCAGGTGAGCAGGCAAGAGTCTCTGGACTGGCAGGTGGTCACAGCACGTGACGGCGGAGCCTCCAGGTAGGCTAGCAGACAGGTAGCAGATGAGCTCTCCCAGGTGAGCGGGCAAGAGTCTCTGGACTGGCAGGTGGTCACAGCACGTGACGGCGGAGCCTCCAGGTAGGCTAGCAGACAGGTAGCAGATGGGCGCTCCCAGGTGAGCGGGCAACCTGGTCCATAGACAGACTGACAGGTGTCGGAAGGCAGACTGTCGGACCTCAGGCTAGCAAGCAGGTAAGCGGATAACAGGCAGGAATCGGACAGCAATCTGGCAGGAAACTGGCAGGTAACTGGCAGGTAACTGGAAACGGGACCTGAGGGCTGAAGCAGAGCAGTGAACAGTGCAACAACATTGCTCGGGCACCTCCATTTTGGAGGAGGTGCCTTATATATGGTGAAGTCCTCCGGCCATTGGCCGGGGACTCCTTAGGACGGCGCGCGCGGCCCCTTTAAGAGGGGGGGAGCGCGCGCGCGCGTGCCCTAAGCACCGTGGCCGGAAAGGAGCGCGCGCTGCCAGCAGAGCGGGAGGAGGACGTCGGGCTCGGAGCAGAGAGGTGAGGGGAACAGCGTCCCTGCCTAGCAGAGGGCAGGGACGCCGACGCTACAGGCAGACTCTGTTGTGCAATTATCCCCCCATAGGCAGAGTCTGTAGTATAATTTACCCCGTCCCTCATAGACAGAGTCTGAAGTATAATGTCCCCCCCCATAGGCACAGTCTGTAGTATAATGCTCCCCCCATAGGCAGAGTCTGTAGTATAATGCCCCCCCATAGGCAGAGTCTGTAGTATAATGTCCCCCCATAGGCAGAGTCTATTGTGTAATTATCCCCCCCATAGGCAGAGTCTGTAGTATAATTTACCCCCTCCCTCATAGGCAATGTCTGAAGTATAATGTCCCCCCCCCATAGGCACAGTCTATAGTATAATGCTCCCCCCATAGGCAGAGTCTGTAGTATAATGCCCCCCCCATAGGCAGAGTCTGTAGTATAATGCCCCCTCCGTAGGCAGAGTCTGTAGTATAATGTTGCCCCCCGCTTCGGCAGAGTCTGTAGTATAATGTCACCACCCATAGGCAGAGTCTGTTGTGCAATTATCCCCCCCATAGGCGGAGTCTGTAGTATAATTTACCCCCTCCCTCATAGGCAGAGTCTGAAGTATAATGTCCCCACCCCATAGGCACAGTCTGTAGTATAGTGCTCCCCCCATAGGCAGAGTCTGTAGTATAATGCCCCCCCCATAGGCAGAGTCTGTAGTATAATGTCGCCCCCCCATAGGCAGATTCTGTAGTATAATATCAACCCCCCCATAGGCAGAGTCTGTAGTATAATTTTGGCCCTCCATAGGCAGAGTCTGAAGTATAATGTCGCCCCCCCATAGGCAGAATCTGTAGTATAAAGTCCCCCCCATAGGCAGAGTCTGTAGTATAATGTCCCCCCCATAGGCAGAGTCTGTAGTGTAATGCCCCCCCATAGGCAGAGCCTGTAGTATAATGCCCCCCCGTCCTCTCCCATAGGTATAGTCTGTAGTATAATGTCCCCCCATAGGCAGTCTGCAGTATAATGCCCTCCCTCATAGGCAGAGTCTGTAGTATAATGTCCCCCCCCCATAGGCACAGTCTGTAGTATAATGCTCCCCCCATAGGCAGAGTCTGTAGTATAATGCCCCCCCCATAGGCAGAGTCTGTAGTATAATGTCGCCCCCCCATAGGCAGATTCTGTAGTATAATATCAACCCCCCCATAGGCAGAGTCTGTAGTATAATGTTGGCCCTCCATAGGCAGAGTCTGAAGTATAATGTCGCCCCCCCCATAGGCAGAGTCTGTAGTATAAAGTCCCCCCCATAGGCAGAGTCTGTAGTATAATGTCCCCCCCATAGGCAGAGTCTGTAGTATAATGCCCCCCCATAGGCAGAGCCTGTAGTATAATGCCCCCCCGTCCTCTCCCATAGGTATAGTCTGTAGTATAATGTCCCCCCATAGGCAGTCTGCAGTATAATGCCCTCCCTCATAGGCAGAGTCTGTAGTATAATGTCCCCCCCCATAGGCACAGTCTGTAGTATAATGCTCCCCCCATAGGCAGAGTCTGTAGTATAATGCCCCCCCCATAGGCAGAGTCTGTAGTATAATGTCGCCCCCCCATAGGCACATTCTGTAGTATAATGTCGCCCCCCCATAGGCAGAGTCTGTAGTATAATGTCGGCCCTCCATAGGCAGAGTCTGAAGTATAATGTCGTCCCCCCATAGGCAGAGTCTGTAGTATAATGTCCCCCCCATAGGCAGAGTCTGTAGTATAATGTCCCCCCCATAGGCAGAGTCTGTAGCATAATGTCCCACCCCCATAGGCAGAGTTTGTAGTATAATGCCCCCCCATAGGCAGAGTCTGTAGTATAATGTCCCCCCCATAGGCAGAGTCTATTGTGTAATTATCCCCCCCATAGGCAGAGTCTGTAGTATAATTTACCCCCTCCCTCATAGGCAATGTCTGAAGTATAATGTCCCCCCCCCATAGGCACAGTCTGTAGTATAATGCTCCCCCCATAGGCAGAGTCTGTAATATAATGCCCCCCCATAGGCAGAGTCTGTAGTATAATTCGCCCCCTCATAGGCAGAGTCTGTAGTATAATGCTCCCCCCCTCATAGGCCGAGTCTGTAGTATAATGCTCTCCCCCTCATAGGCAGAGTCTGTAGTATAATGCCCCCCCCTCATAGGCAGAGTCTGTAGTATAATGCCCCCCCTCATAGGCAGAGCCTGTAGTATAATGCTCCCCCCTCTCATAGGCAGAGTCTGTAGTATAATGCCCTCCCCCCATAGGCAGAGTCTGTAGTATAATGCCCCCCCCTCATAGACAGAGCCTGTAGTATAATGCTCCCCCCCTCATAGGCAGAGTCTGTAGTATAATGCCCTCCCTCATAGGCAGAATCTGTAGTATAATGCCCTCCCTCATAGGCAGAATCTGAAGTATAATGCTCCCCCCCTCATAGGCAGAGTCTGTAGTATAATACTCCCCCCCATAGGCAGAGTCTGTAGTATAATGTCGCCCCCCCAATAGGCAGAGTCTGTAGTATCATGTCGCCCCCCCATAGGCAGAGTTTGTAGTATAATGCTCCCCCCATAGGCAAAGTTTGTAGTATAATGCCCCCCCATAGGCAGAGTCTGTAGTATAATGCTCCCCCCTTCCCATAGGCAGAGTATGTAGTATAATGCTCCCCCCTTCCCATAGGCAGATTCTGTAGTATAATGCTCCCCCCCTCACAGGCAGAGTCTGTAGTATAATGCTCCCCCCCTCATAGGCAGAGTCTGTAGTATAATGCTCTCCCCCTCATAGGCAGAGTCTGTAGTATAATGCTCCCCCCGTCATAGGCAGAGTCTGTAGTATAATGCCCCCCCCCTCATACGCAGAGCCTGTAGTATAATGCTCCCCCCCTCATAGGCAGAGTCTGTAGTATAATGCTCCCCCCCTCATAGGCAGAGTCTGTAATATAATGCTCCCCCCTCATAGGCAGTCTGTAGTATAATGCCCCCCCCCATAGGCAGAGTCTGTAGTATAATGTCCCCCCCCATAGGCAGAGTCTGTTGTGTAATTATCCCCCCCATAGGCAGAGTCTGTAGTATAATTTACCCCTTCCCTCATAGGCAGAGTCTGAAGTATAATGTCCCCCCCGATAGGCACAGTCTGTAGTATAATGCTCCCCCCATAGGCAGAGTCTGTAGTATAATGCCCCCCCCATAGGCAGAGTCTGTAGTATAATGCCCCCCCCATAGGCAGAGTCTGTAGTATAATGTTGTCCCCCGCATAGGCAGAGTCTGTAGTATAATGTCACCCCCCCATAGGCAGACTCTGTTGTGCAATTATCCCCCCATAGGCAGAGTCTGTAGTATAATTTACCCCCTCCCTCATAGGCAGAGTCTGAAGTATAATGTCCCCCCCCATAGGCACAGTCTGTAGTATAATGCTCCCCCCATAGGCATAGTCTGTAGTATAATGCCCCCCCATAGGCAGAGTCTGTAGTATAATGTCCCCCCCATAGGCAGAGTCTATTGTGTAATTATCCCCCCCATAGGCAGAGTCTGAAGTATAATTCCCCCCCCCATAGGCACAGTCTGTAGTATAGTGCTCCCCCCATAGGCAGAGTCTGTAGTATAATGCCCCCCCCCCATAGGCAGAGTCTGTAGTATAATGTCGCCCCCCCATAGGCAGATTCTGTAGTATAATATCAACCCCCCATAGGCAGAGTCTGTAGTATAATGTTGGCCCTCCATAGGCAGAGTCTGAAGTATAATGTCGCCCCCCCATAGGCAGAGTCTGTAGTATAATGTCCCCCCCATAGGCAGAGTCTGTAGTATAATGCCCCCCCGTCCTCTCCCATAGGTATAGTCTGTAGTATAATGTCCCCCCATAGGCAGTCTGCAGTATAATGCCCTCCCTCATAGGCAGAGTCTGTAGTATAATGTCCCCCCCATAGGCACAGTCTGTAGTATAATGCTCCACCCATAGGCAGAGTCTGTAGTATAATGCCCCCCCCCATAGGCAGAGTCTGTAGTATAATGTCGCCCCCCCATAGGCAGATTCTGTAGTATAATATCAACCCCCCCATAGGCAGAGTCTGTAGTATAATGTTGGCCCTCCATAGGCAGAGTCTGAAGTATAATTTCGTCCCCCCATAGGCAGAGTCTGTAGTATAATGCCCCCCCCCCTCATAGGCAGAGCCTGTAGTATAATGCTCCCCCCCTCATAGGCAGAGTCTGTAGTATAATGCCCTCCCTCATAGGCAGAGTCTGTAGTATAATGCCCTCCCTCATAGGCAGAATCTGAAGTATAATGCTCCCCCCCTCATAGGCAGAGTCTGTAGTATAATACTCCCCCCCATAGGCAGAGTCTGTAGTATAATGTCGCCCCCCCCAATAGGCAGAGTCTGTAGTATCATGTCGCCCCCCCCATAGGCAGAGTCTGTAGTATAATGCTCCCCCCATAGGCAAAGTTTGTAGTATAATGCCCCCCCATAGGCAGAGTCTGTAGTATAATGCTCCCCCCTTCCCATAGGCAGAGTATGTAGTATAATGCTCCCCCCTTCCCATAGGCAGATTCTGTAGTATAATGCTCCCCCCCTCATAGGCAGAGTCTGTAGCATAATGCTCCCCCCCCTCATAGGCAGAGTCTGTAGTATAATGCTCTCCCCCTCATAGGCAGAGTCTGTAGTATAATACTCCCCCCGTCATAGGCAGAGTCTGTAGTATAATGCCCCCCCCCCTCATAGGCAGAGCCTGTAGTATAATGCTCCCCCCCTCATAGGCAGAGTCTGTAGTATAATGCTCCCCCCCTCATAGGCAGAGTCTGTAATATAATGCTCCCCCCTCATAGGCAGTCTGTAGTATAATGCCCCCCCATAGGCAGAGTCTGTAGTATAATGTCCCCCCCATAGGCAGAGTCTGTTGTGTAATTATCCCCCCCATAGGCAGAGTCTGTAGTATAATTTACCCCTTCCCTCATAGGCAGAGTCTGAAGTATAATGTCCCCCCCATAGGCACAGTCTGTAGTATAATGCTCCCCCCATAGGCAGAGTCTGTAGTATAATGCCCACCCCATAGGCAGAGTCTGTAGTATAATGCCCCCCCCATAGGCAGAGTCTGTAGTATAATGTTGCCCCCCGCATAGGCAGAGTCTGTAGTATAATGTCACCCCCCCCATAGGCAGACTCTGTTGTGCAATTATCCCCCAATAGGCAGAGTCTGTAGTATAATTTACCCCCTCCCTCATAGGCAGAGTCTGAAGTATAATGCCCCCCCCCATAGGCAAAGTCTGTAGTATAATGCTCCCCCCATAGGCATAGTCTGTAGTATAATGCCCCCCCATAGGCAGAGTCTGTAGTATAATGTCCCCTCCATAGGCAGAGTCTATTGTGTAATTATCCCCCCCATAGGCAGAGTCTGTAGTATAATTTACCCCCTCCCTCATAGGCAGTGTCTGAAGTATAATGTCCCCACCCCCATAGGCACAGTCTGTAGTATAATGCTCCCCCCATAGGCAGAGTCTGTAGTATAATGCCCCCCCCATAGTCAGAGTCTGTAGTATAATGCCCCCTCCATAGGCAGAGTCTGTAGTATAATGTTGCCCCCCGCATAGGCAGAGTCTGTAGTATAATGTCACCACCCATAGGCAGAGTCTGTTGTGCAATTATCCCCCCCACAGGCAGAGTCTGTAGTATAATTTACCCCCTCCCTCAGAGGCAGAGTCTGAAGTATAATGTCCCCCCCCCATAGGCACAGTCTGTAGTATAGTGCTCCCCCCATAGGCAGAGTCTGTAGTATAATGCCCCCCCATAGGCAGAGTCTGTAGTATAATGTCGCCCCCCCATAGGCAGATTCTGTAGTATAATATCAACCCCCCCAAGAGTCTGTTGTATAATGTTGGCCCTCCATAGGCAGAGTCTGAAGTATAATGTCGCCCCCCCATAGGCAGAGTCTGTAGTATAAAGTCCCCCCCATAGGCAGAGTCTGTAGTATAATATCCCCCCCATAGGCAGAGTCTGTAGTGTAATGCCCCCCCATAGGCAGAGCCTGTAGTATAATGCCCCCCCGTCCTCTCCCATAGGTATAGTCTGTAGTATAATGTCCCCCCATAGGCAGTCTGCAGTATAATGCCCTCCCTCATAGGCAGAGTCCGTAGTATAATGTCCCCCCCCATAGGCACAGTCTGTAGTATAATGCTCCCCCCATAGGCAGAGTCTGTAGTATAATGCCCCCCCCATAGGCAGAGTCTGTAGTATAATGTCGCCCCCCCATAGGCAGATTCTGTAGTATAATGTCGCCCCCCCATAGGCAGAGTCTGTAGTATAATGTCGGCCCTCCATAGGCAGAGTCTGAAGTATAATGTCATCCCCCCATAGGCAGAGTCTGTAGTATAATGTCCCCCCCATAGGCAGAGTCTGTAGTATAATGTCCCCCCCATAGGCAGAGTCTGTAGTATAATGCTCCCCCCATAGGCAAAGTTTGTAGTATAATGCCCCCCCATAGGCAGAGTCTGTAGTATAATGCTCCCCCCTTCCCATAGGCAGAGTATGTAGTATAATGCTCCCCCCTTCCCATAGGCAGATTCTGTAGTATAATGCTCCCCCCCTCATAGGCAGAGTCTGTTGTATAATGCTCCCCCCCTCATAGGCAGAGTCTGTAGTATAATGCTCCCCCCGTCATAGGCAGAGTCTGTAGTATAATGCCCCCCCCTTCATAGGCAGAGCCTGTAGTATAATGCTCCCCCCCTCATAGGCAGAGTCTGTAGTATAATGCTCCCCCCTCATAGGCAGAGTCTGTAATATAATGCTCCCCCCTCATAGGCAGTCTGTAGTATAATGCCCCCCCCCATAGGCAGAGTCTGTAGTATAATGTCCCCCCCATAGGCAGAGTCTGTTGTGTAATTATCCCCCCCATAGGCAGAGTCTGTAGTATAATTTACCCCTTCCCTCATAGGCAGAGTCTGAAGTATAATGTCCCCCCCATAGGCACAGTCTGTAGTATAATGCTCCCCCCATAGGCAGAGTCTGTAGTATAATGCCCCCCCCCATAGGCAGAGTCTGTAGTATAATGCCCCCCCCCATAGGCAGAGTCTGTAGTATAATGTTGCCCCCCGCATAGGCAGAGTCTGTAGTATAATGTCACCCCCCCATAGGCAGACTCTGTTGTGCAATTATCCCCCCATAGGCAGAGTCTGTAGTATAATTTACCCCCTCCCTCATAGGCAGAGTCTGAAGTATAATGTCCCCCCCCATAGGCACAGTCTGTAGTATAATGCTCCCCCCATAGGCATAGTCTGTAGTATAATGCCCCCCCCATAGGCAGAGTCTGTAGTATAATGTCCCCCCCATAGGCAGAGTCTATTGTGTAATTATCCCCCCCATAGGCAGAGTCTGTAGTATAATTTACCCCCTCCCTCATAGGCAATGTCTGAAGTATAATGTCCCCCCCCATAGGCACAGTCTGTAGTATAATGCTCCCCCCATAGGCAGAGTCTGTAGTATAATGCCCCCCCCATAGGCAGAGTCTGTAGTATAATGCCCCCTCCATAGGCAGAGTCTGTAGTATAATGTTGCCCCCCGCATAGGCAGAGTCTGTAGTATAATGTCACCCCCCCATAGGCAGACTCTGTTGTGCAATTATCCCCCCATAGGCAGAGTCTGTAGTATAATTTACCCCCTCCCTCATAGGCAGAGTCTGAAGTATAATGTCCCCCCCCATAGGCACAGTCTGTAGTATAATGCTCCCCCCATAGGCATAGTCTGTAGTATAATGCCCCCCCATAGGCAGAGTCTGTAGTATAATGTCCCCCCCATAGGCAGAGCCTATTGTGTATTTATCCCCCCCATAGGCAGAGTCTGTAGTATAATTTACCCCCTCCCTCATAGGCAATGTCTGAAGTATAATGTCCCCCCCCCATAGGCACAGTCTGTAGTATAATGCTCCCCCCATAGGCAGAGTCTGTAGTATAATGCCCCCCCAATAGGCAGAGTCTGTAGTATAATGCCCCCTCCATAGGCAGAGTCTGTAGTATAATGTTGCCCCCCGCATAGACAGAGTCTGAAGTATAATGTCACCACCCATAGGCAGAGTCTGTTGTGCAATTATCCCCCCCACAGGCAGAGTCTGTAGTATAATTTACCCCCTCCCTCATAGGCAGAGTCTGAAGTATAATGTCCCCCCCCCATAGGCACAGTCTGTAGTATAGTGCTCCCCCCATAGGCAGAGTCTGTAGTATAATGCCCCCCCCATAGGCAGAGTCTGTAGTATAATGTCGCCCCCCCATAGGCAGATTCTGTAGTATAATATCAACCCCCCATAGGCAGAGTCTGTAGTATAATGTTGGCCCTCCATAGGCAGAGTCTGAAGTATAATGTCGCCCCCCCATAGGCAGAGTCTGTAGTATAATGCCCCCCCATAGGCAGAGCCTGTAGTATAATGCCCCCGCGTCCTCTCCCATAGGTATAGTCTGTAGTATAATGTCCCCCCATAGGCAGTCTGCAGTATAATGCCCTCCCTCATAGGCAGAGTCTGTAGTATAATGTCCCCCCCCCCATAGGCACAGTCTGTAGTATAATGCTCCCCCCATAGGCAGAGTCTGTAGTATAATGCCCCCCCCATAGGCAGAGTCTGTAGTATAATGTCGCCCCCCCATAGGCAGATTCTGTAGTATAATGTCGCCCCCCCCATAGGCAGAGTCTGTAGTATAATGTCGGCCCTCCATAGGCAGAGTCTGAAGTATAATGTCGTCCCCCCATAGGCAGAGTCTGTAGTATAATGTCCCCCCCATAGGCAGAGTCTGTAGTATAATGTCCCCCCCATAGGCAGAGTCTGTAGCATAATGTCCCACCCCCATAGGCAGAGTCTGTAGTATAATGCCCCCCCATAGGCAGAGTCTGTAGTATAATTTACCCCCTCCCTCATAGGCAATGTCTGAAGTATAATGTCCCCCCCCCATAGGCACAGTCTGTAGTATAATGCTCCCCCCATAGTTAGAGCCTGTAATATAATGCCCCCCCATAGGCAGAGTCTGTAGTATAATTCCCCCCCTCATAGGCAGAGTCTGTAGTATAATGCTCCCCCCCTCATAGGCCGAGTCTGTAGTATAATGCTCTCCCCCTCATAGGCAGAGTCTGTAGTATAATGCTCCCCCCCTCATAGGCAGAGTCTGTAGTATAATGCTCCCCCCCCCCTCATAGGCAGAGTCTGTAGTATAATGCTCCCCCCCCCCTCATAGGCAGAGTCTGTAGTATAATGCCCCCCCCCTCATAGGCAGAGTCTGTAGTATAATGCCCCCCCCCTCATAGGCAGAGCCTGTAGTATAATGCTCCCCCCCTCATAGGCAGAGTCTGTAGTATAATGCCCTCCCCCCATAGGCAGAGTCTGTAGTATAATGCCCCCCCCTCATAGGCAGAGCCTGTAGTATAATGCTCCCCCCCTCATAGGCAGAGTCTGTAGTATAATGCTCCCCCCCTCATAGGCAGAGTCTGTAATATAATGCTCCCCCCTCATAGGCAGAGTCTGTAGTATAATGCTCCCCCCCTGATAGGCAGAGTCCGTAGTATAATGCTCCCCCCCTCATAGTCAGAGACTGTAGTATAATGCTCCCCCCTTCCCATAGGCAGAGTCTGTAGTATTATGTTGCCCCATCATAGGCAGAGTCTTTAGTATAATGTCCCCCCCTCATAGGCAGAGTCTGTAATATAATGCCTCCCTACTGGTGACAATATAGTGGTAGAACATATAAGAGATCGCAGTACAGTTATAGGACACAGATGACGTTCTTTCTGATAAAGTCGTTCACATTTCCATCTGGCCCAGTCCGACATGACAACGTCTCCAGCCACGACTCGTCTAAAGAGGTTACAACAAAGACGCATTTGACTTCTTACATTTCCAGCACCGTCCCCATCTATTACCAACCTGCACAAACTCCTCATCCTGCTGTCATCCTACTTCTTAGCCGCTGCTGCCGTATGAGTCCCTTGCACTTGTGGTTTAGCACAATAACAATGCTCCTTTTACTGCCCCACATAATAAAGCCCACCACTGTGCCCTCCCATAATAATTATATCACCATAATCTGGGAAAGAAAATCAAGTTCCCAAAAGAAAAGAAGTGAATCAGGAAATCCAAAATAATATAGTTATTAATGTACGCTAAATACAAAGAAGCTAAACTCTATTGAGTGATGGGTGTCTCAATATGGAAACCGCTGGTGGTACCAGCCTCTTGCGTGATACCACCAGTGGAATACCGTCGCAAACATGCCGTACACGCTGCCACCGGGATCAGCCGAATGATTCACTGACCGCCGCCATCTTTGTACAGGAGGAGCGCATGCGCAGTTTTAATGTGACCGCCGCTATC
Source organism: Phyllobates terribilis (assembly GCF_046119375.1). NCBI lineage: Eukaryota > Metazoa > Chordata > Amphibia > Anura > Dendrobatidae > Phyllobates > Phyllobates terribilis. The sequence goes on from NW_027362762.1 coordinate 797,168,304, forward strand.
TGCCTGCACAAAGATGATTTACTGTGCCTGTGCGAATTCCGCGCTTAACACAGGGAGAGGGGTGAGTGCACATAGGAAAGAGAGGACACACAGGGGGGAGACTGCTCAAACGAGAGAACACATGAAGGAAGAAGACAGCACATTGGTGGAGAGAGTAGACAAGGGGAAGAGCACATGGGGTACACAGGTCAAAGAAGAGATCCCATGAGAGGAGAAGACAGCAGATGGGGGAGAGAGAGCACAGGGGGAGACAGCTCAAACGGGACAGCACATGAGGGGAGAACACAGCACAGGAAGGAGAGAGACAGCAGACAAGGGGGATAGCACATGGGGTAGACAGGTCAAAGAAGAGAGCACAGACGGGAGAAGTCAGCACATGGGGGAAAGAGAGAGTGGATAGGTGGGTGAGCACATAGGGGGAGAGATTCTCAATGCTGCAAAGTCTTCCCCCATCGTGAGATTACCGCCCTCCCGATGCGATAGCATCGGACCTCTATCTAGTATAATATATGAGTTTCACTTTTTGCATTGAAGAACTGAAATATATTAACTTTTTGATGATATTGTAATTTAATGAGATGCATCTGTATGTCAGGTAACAAGCTTTGATGACCACTTCCTTTTTCACCAAATGATATCAGCAAAAGCATAAATAGTTGTGTACTTTAGAGGTGAGGCTTATCAAGAAGAGCAATTTCACAGTTTGATATAGGAATTACTTATTTTTGGTGGACTATTTGTGCAGCCCCTTACACAGTATGATGTCTACATCAGTCCCCCATATGCAGTACAATGGCACCACGTATATGATGTCCCCACATCCCCCAGCATATTGTCCAACACAGCCCCCTATATAATATGATGTCTCCACAGCCCATGTATAATGTCCCCACATTCTCCATTAAAATATGATGTTCCCACAGGCCCCAGTAAAATATCCCCCACAAACCTCCCATATAACATGATTAACCCACATGTATAATGTCCCCCACAGCCCCCCAAATAATGGCCAAATAATGTAAGGAAAAAAAAATTATACTCACCTAATCCAGGCTCCCTGTCCACCGTAGCCTCTGTCTCCTCTTGTATCTTGATTAGCCGTGAGCACTGGGTGACTCAATGCAGTAATATCATCTCACCGCTGCCATTGTTGAACAGGGCGCAGGTTGGAAGAAACCTTCATATTGCTGGAGTTACTGGTGGAGTAGAGAGCTGATTAGTGTTCTCCTGCTCCTGTTCCAGCGCTCACATCAATTGTACAGTATTTGCGTTTTAAAGACGTGAATACACTTGAGTGCAGGGAGGGAACAATGGCCGGGGTGCGGTGACTTCTTTACACTGCTCACTTGTACTTACGCCACAGCAGTCAGTGTGCTGAATGCTGGCAGCCAGAGGATGGTCACAGCACTACCAGTGATTTTTTTTTTTAAAACTGCGCTGCCCACTCACCCTCACCCAGGGAGACAAGAGATAGCTCCCTACCCCTCGTCCCAGCCCAGACTCTGAATGCACTTGGCACGCATATCATCAAGAACTGCTGCAGGCTGCTCCCTTTGCAATTGCAATCAATGGCTTCCCAAATGTGCTCAATGTGAAACAAGTCTGAAAATGCTGCAGTCCATGGTAGCACACTTAAGCAATGCAGGTTGGTTACAGTAGTATAAGCAACATGGGGCCCGACATAATCGTGTTAAAAAATGTCTCCTGGGACACTTTGGAAAAATAGCCATACCACTGGTTCCACAATCAAATCAATGTAACACTGCGCTGTTAGTGTAACTGAAATAAAGACTAGAGGAGTCCAGCTGCGGTACATTATGCCACCCCACATCATAATCCCAGTAGGCCGGTGTGATGTTTCGTCATGAAGCCATGTTGATGACAAAGCTCACGTCATAAGTGGAATTCATCACTGAAGAGGATAGACCATTCCACCCTCTATTGGAGTCTTACTCTGCACCATGATAGCCTTTGAAATCAGTGGTGTGAGGTCAATGGGCACCTAGGCAATGCCATGATGAGGCCTTTATGAGAAAACGTCACACCAGTCTTGATCAGAACATAAGTGGCCACAGATTGGTTACAGGGCTCAAGTGGCTAACAATGTCACGAAAGCTCTGGGAGACCCAGTATCAACATCACTGGAATAGCGCCGATATGGGAAGTGAGTAAAAGAGGTTTTTATTTTCCATTGAGAAAATCTTAGTCCACTGTGTAACATACCTGGTGGCGGGCTTACATAGTGCACCATCTCTCACTATGCAAGATCGCAAACTTGATCTTCAGTCCAGTCTGCTAGCCTGGCTTCTAATTCATGCTGTCTGTTTGTCTCAGTTCTGACTGCTTAGGGCGGCGGCCCGGTTACTTCCTGGTTCTTGTAGCTGCTGTGGGCACACCCTTAATGCGTCCTCAGCCTATTGCTGTCTGTCACTGGATATTTAAACCAGCTTCACCTGGAAGCTGATGCCTGAGCAACTCTATCATTCAGTGTGCTCCTTGATGCGCAATGTGCCAGGTCCTGTTCTGTTCTTGTCTGTTTCTGCCACTCTGGGGGCTATATTCCCAGACTGGCTCCTGTATCTCTTTCAGTAGCAGTTCCTGTCTGAACTGTACCCTAGCCTGTTCGTCCTGCCTTCTAGGGGCCGCATACCTAGATCTATTATCTGTGTTTTCTTGCCTGTCTGTCTGCCTTCCTGGAGGCTGTATTTCCAGACCAGTCTGAACACGCTCCTAGCCTGTTCGTCCCGCCTTCTAGGGGCCGCATACCTGATCTGTTATCTGTGTTTTCTTGCCTGTCTGTCCGCCTTCCTGGAGGCTGTATTTCTAGGCCAGTCTGAACACGCTCCTAGCCTGTTCGTTCCACCTTTTCTGGGGGCCGCATACCCAGACTCGCTCCTGTATCTCGCTGCAGTGTCAGTTCCTGTCTGAACACTCAGTTCCTGTCTGAACACTCTCCTAGCCTGTTACCTGTCTTTCTCTATGTCCGTACCTTCCCTTTTTCTGCAGAGTCTGAACCTGCACCTAACTCCTACTCGTTGTCGCTGTACTTCCGTTTGTGGGTTTAGAGTCCACTCGCTACTTCATTGCAAGTATCTTGTGTGTATTGGTTCTGCCTTTCCCTTCCTGTCTGTTCAGTGTGAACAGAGCCCTGTCCCCTCTGTTCTGCCTTTGCTCACCGCTCTGGCAGTTCCTGCCCGCTCTGCATTGCTCACCTCTCCGGCGGTTTCTGCCCGCTCTGCCTTGCTCACCGCTCCGGCGGTTCTTGCCTGCTCTGCCTTGCACACCGCTCCGGCGGTTCTTGCCTGCTCTGCCTTGCTCACCGCTCCGGCGGTTCTGGCCTGCTCTGCCTTGCTCACCGCTCCGGCGGTTCTTGCCTGCTCTGCCTTGCTCACCGCTCCGGCGGTTCTGGCCTGCTCTGCCTTGCTCACCGCTCTGGCGGTTCTTGCCTGCTCTGCCTTGCTCACCGCTCCGGCGGTTCTTGCCTGCTCTGCCTTGCTCACCGCTCCGGCGGTTCTTGCCTGCTCTGCCTTGCTCACCGCTCCGGCGGTTCTTGCCTGCTCTGCCTTGCTCACCGCTCCGGCGGTTCTGGCCTGCTCTGCCTTGCTCACCGCTCTGGCGGTTCTTGCCTGCTCTACCTTGCTCACCGCTCCGGCGGTTCTTGCCTGCTCTGCCTTGCTCACCGCTCCAGCGGTTCTTGCCTGCTCTGCCTTGCTCACTGCTCCGGCGGTTCTGGCCTGCTCTGCCTTGCTCACCGCTCCGGCGGTTCTAGCCTGCTCTGCCTAGCTCACCGCTCCGGCGGTTCTGGCCTGCTCTGCCTTGCTCACCGGTCCGGCGGTTCCTGCCTGCTCTGTCTTGCTCACCGCTCCGGCGGTTCCTCTCTGCTCCGCCTTTCCCAACGCTCCGGCGCTTCCTCTCTGCTCTGCTTGTCTACCGCATCTGCAGTTCTGTTCCTGAATCCCAATCTGTACTGGACCCTATCCAGCCTGTGCTCCAACCTGCTAGTACCTCCCCGTCTGCACGCCAGCCGTACTTGTCAGTACCCCCCTGTCTGCATACCAGCCGTGCATGCCAGCATCCTCCTGTCTGCACTCTAGCCGTGCCTACCAGTGCCCACCAGTCTGCATGCCAGCCGTGCCTGCCAATACCCACCTGTCTGTGTGCCAGCCTAACCTGCCTGTTCCTGTATTCCCCGGTGTGGGTCAACTGCCATGTCCGGGGTCTGGCCTGGAGTAGCACCTGGTCCCTCTGCTCGGTTCCTCCCTGGTGCACGGCGTCATAGCCGTCGTGCGACCTTGGTCGGATCGGGTTGATACTTAGTTACGCCCCTCCAGGCACTCTCTGGTTTATGGCACAGTGGAATCACTAAATCACGCACACGCCAGTCAGCCCGGGCGTGTGCATAACACACTGATTGTCAAGTGGAGATAAGCTTATTGAAACTACAGTGACCATTTAATATGAGCCATGGGGAAGGGAAACACATTGATAAGATGCTTCCTCTGGACTTTCCTGGGACTTTTCTGTCATGTGGAGGTAGTCGCAGGTGAAAAAAAAATTTAAAGTATTGAATCAATGTCTGGAATAATAAAGGCTTATCAGAAAGTAATATGAGGTCAGTGCAGTGTCATTGGAGCTTTTGGAGTCTCTAGTGGGGGGAAATGTCTGGAGAGCGTTGAGGGAGTCTATATTCTCCACTCACCTGTCTAAGACAGCTTTCAAATATCTGCCCTGGATGCTGACACCAAGTAACACTGCACCCCTAAAGACTCCGTCAGTCTATTGTGATATTACAGGATGAACTCATGATGGTATATAGGAGAAGAGCCAATTATGAAAGATATGAAGAGCTGATATAGTGATTACACATGCAGGAAATCTAGAATACCTGGTAATCCAGCAATGAGTAAAAGTAGCTCCAGGGTCTGATCTTTTCAGGCTCCATTTACAACCAGGAGCGATTTATTTTATTAATGACAGCGAATACAGCACTTGTGTTTTGTCAAAGGAGAAAGAAGAGGAGCTTAATTCGGGAGTGTGGCAACTGGCAGGGAAGAAGTAGCACCTGAGAACTCAATTGGCCTCTTAAAAATCGATTTCTGAAAGTTCCTTGAAAATGTAAAAAATGTATGATAAATGTACAATACAGACCAAAAGTTTGGACACACCTTCTCATTTAAAGATTTTTCTGTATTTTCATGACTATGAAAATTGTACATTCACACTGAAGGCATCAAAACTATGAATTAACACCTCTTGAATCTCATCAAGAGAATGCCAAGAGTGTGCAAAGCAGTCATCAAAGCAAAAGGCGGCTACTTTGAAGAACCTAGAATATGACATATTTTCAGTTGTTTCACACTTTTTTGTTAAGTATATAATTCCACATGTGTTAATTCATAGTTTTGATGCCTTCAGTGTGAATGTACAATTTTCATAGTCATGAAAATACAGAAAAATCTTTAAATGAGAAGGTGTGTCCAAACTTTTGGTCTGTACTGTATAACCCATCTAAAATTCCACCCCAGAAATGGACTTTTAACCAACTGCAACTTAAAGTAGACACAGGAATTGTCAATTATTAACTACCGTATGTTGTGTGGTATAACTAACTATTTTGAGGGCATACACGTTAATCCAAAAAGTCACATTTTTTGTAAATTTCACTTTTTTGCTTGATTAATAAAAAAATATATTGATCTAAATATACTACTAATATAAAGTACAATGTGTCGTGAAAAAACAGTCTCAGAACCATGGGTTTACATAAAGGCATTTACATGGAATGACACATGCCAGGTTATTGGTCTCTACAGTTATGATGGTTTTATAAAGATATACAAAATGTACACATATGCCTAGATGGTATGTGTGGACTCTGCACATATTATACTTTTATTTTATGGAGGTGTGGTGTATCTACTGTTTCTGTTCGGGTTACACTTTTAGCCACTAATATTAATTTTAACGTTTTTTTTATAAATCACTTTGAGGAAAAATTACATGAAGGTACCTGCATGTATAAAGTGCCAGGTGGCGTGTTGATAATGTGCTGGGTGTCTAATTTCAGAAAATATATACTGTAGGTTTGGGGGTTTCATATACATTTTTTATTTTGTAATTTAGATTTTATTTGTTAACGTCAAAAGTGCGAAAATTATTTTGGATACAAGATGCGCAAAATGTAGTGAAATGCCAGGCGGTGAAAGGGTTAAATGAAGCATTCCTAGAACTTTTTTTCTACTGAAAATATCTGCTTTGGCACAAGGGACCTATGAAAAGACTGGCAGATTAAATCAGCAGAAATATACTGCAGGTGTTCACAAGTTTATCAGTAACTTTGTGATTTGGAGAGGCAGGGGAGTAACATTTGCGGTAATAGAGGGTGTGATCGGGCCTGTGCAGGAGGAGGGCCCACCAACGCCAGCAGCCATTTCAGGATGCGCAATCAACTGAAATGTACAGTACAGACCAAAAGTTTGGACACACCTTCTCATTTAAAGATTTTTCTGCATTTTCATGACTTTGAAAATTGTACATTCACACTGAAGGCATCAAAACTATGAATTAACACATGTGGAATTATATACTTAACAAAAAAGTATTAAACAACTGAAAATATGTCTTCAATTCTTGGTTCTTCAAAGTAGCCACCTTTTCCTTTGATGACTGCTTTGCACACTCTTGACATTCTCTTGATGAGCTTCAAGAGGTAGTCACCGGAAATGGTTTTCACTTCACAGGTGTGCCCTGTCAGGTTTAATAAGTGGGATTTCTTGCCTTATAAATGGGGTTGGGACCATCAGTTGTGTTGTGCAGAAGTCAGATGGATACACAGCTGATAGTCCTACTGAATTGATTGTTAGAATTTGTATTATGGCAAAAAAAAAGCAGCTAAGTAAAGAAAAACGAGTGGCCATCATTACTTTAAGAACTGAAGATCAGTCAGTCCGAAAAATTGGGCAAACTTTGAAAGTGTCCCCAAGTGCAGTTGCAAAAACCATCAAGCGCTACAAAGAAACTGGCTCACATGAGGACAGCCCCAGGAAAGGAAGGCCAAGAGTCACCTCTGCTTCTGAGGATAAATTTATCAGAGTCACCAGCCTCAGAAATCGCAGGTTAACAGCAGCTCAGATTAGAGACCAGGTCAATGCCACACAGAGTTCTAGCAGCAGACACATCTCCACAACAACTGTTAAGAGGAGACTTTGTGCAGCAGGCCTTCATGGTAAAATAGCTGCTAGGAAACCACTGCTAAGGACAGGCAACAAGCAGAAGAGACTTGTTTGGGCTAAAGAACACAAGGAATGGACATTAGACCAGTGGAAATCTGTGCTTTGGTCTGATGAGTCCAAATTTGAGATCTTTGGTTCCAACCACCGTGTCTTTGTGCGACACAGAAAAGGTGAACGGATGGACTCTACATGCCTGGTTCCCACCGTGAAGCATGGAGGAGGAGGTGTGATGGTGTGGGGGTGCTTTGCTGGTGACACTGTTGGGGATTTATTCAAAATTGAAGGCATACTGAACCAGCATGGCTACCACAGCATCTTGCAGCGGCATGCTATTCCATCTGGTTTGCGTTTAGTTGGACCATCATTTATTTTTCAACAGGACAATGACCCCAAACACACCTCCAGGTTGTGTAAGGGCTATTTGACCAAGAAGGAGAGTGATGGGGTGCTACGCCAGATGACCTGGTCTCCACAGTCACCAGACCTGAACCCAATCAAGATGGTTTGGGATGAGCTGAACCGCAGAGTGAAGGCAAAAGGGCCAACAAGTGCTAAGCATCTCTGGGAACTCCTTCAAGATTGTTGGAAGATCATTTCCGGTGACTACCTCTTGAAGCTCATCAAGAGAATGCCAAGAGTGTGCAAAGCAGTCATCAAAGCAAAAGGTGGCTACTTTGAAGAACCTAGAATATAAGACATATTTTCAGTTGTTTCACACTTTTTTGTTAAGTATATAATTCCACATGTGTTAATTCATAGTTTTGATGCCTTCAGTGTGAATGTACAATTTTCATAGTCATGAAAATACAGAAAAATCTTTAAATGAGAAGGTGTGTCCAAACTTTTGGTCTGTACTGTATTTTGGCGCAAAGACCGCCTGGGTCCCTGCACTGCCGTACACGCTGCCAGCCAATCACAGGCTGGCAACTGACGTTGGCGTGCAAGTCACTGGCGGAGCATGGCAGTGACGTTATGCGCTTCAGAAGTCAGCTGCCGGCTTCTGCACAGTCTATTGAAGAGGATGCCGGGATTCATAAGAGCTGGGGAAGGAGAATAGAATTGTGTACTTTTTTATCTTTGTTGGAGAAGAGGGGCATTATTAATAGATGAAGCTCATGATGGGGCACAATATACCAGGAAGAGGGACATATGTTACTAGAAAGGGCCCAGGATGGGTGGCATTATACCAGGATGGGGGGCATATATTACTGGAAGGGGCCCAGGATGGGTGGCATTATATCAGGATGAGGGACATACTATATATTACTGGAAGGGTGCCAGGATGAGGGACATTATACCTGGAAAGGGAGACATTACACCAGGAAAGGGAGACATTATTCCAAAAGGGGCTCAGGATGCAGATATTATACCAGGATGGGGGACATTATTACTGGAAAGGGCCCAGGATGGGGGACATTATACCTGGAAGATGCTCAGGATGCGGGACATTATTACAGGTAAGGAGCACAGGATGGGGGGACATTATTGCATTAAGGGGCCAGGATCGAGGACATGATTACAGGATGGGGATCATTGTTACATGAGAGTTCGAACACGAATGTCTTCACAGGATCTAAAACACTGCTAGGGCCCGTAGATCTGATGTACATGCAGGTGGGGACCCAGGTCCAAATTTTCCATTGGGGCCCATCAGACTCTAGCTATGCCACTGTGGATATTGGTGAAAGTAGGCACGAAGGAAATACTGTAATGGGGCTGTGTTTTGGGACATAATTTCAAAATGATGCCAAGGAGGAGGCTGCAGGACAAAAGACTGTCATCTTCAGTACTTTAGATATCTGTCCACAGCTATTTCTCGTGACCCTACAATCTAAACACATGCACTATTGGAACAGTGCTAGACATCATTGGTGGTGGTTTATCTACATTTACAACAAAATTATTGGGCATGTTGAAATTAACCATGCTCCACCCTTCATACCCAAAAAAATGGGGATAGTTGAGACACCTGTGCACACATCAAGCCAAAATCTGCAGGTTCAGTTGACATTCATCCAATGTGTCTGGCCATCTTATGAGTTGCTGAGAACCTGAGAGATGAAGCAGAGGACCAGGTCAATGATTACTTTTAAGCAGCTAACGTTACTGTACAGAATTGAATTGTGGTCAGTACACTGTATGTATGCAGCCACTGCCAGAACTGATAACAGCTGATCGGTGGGGTGTCCCAGGTGTCAGACCTCCACCAATCTGTTATTGATAAGCAATACTATGTCATCAATATCAAAGTAGTAGACAAATCTTTTAATGCAAAAACATATTTCTCTAATTGATGTAAGAGGTACATTGAAATGTTAGCACTCACCTGGAAACTTAAGAAACACAGTTAAAATTGGGTATATATTGAGCCTAAAGGACATCTAGTGAGCAAGACAGGAATTGCAACCTACTAACTAGAAATGTATTCAAAGGTTTATAAAAGAAAATTGATCACAAGTTTCTCACTGTTGTTGTGGAACAATAAAAACAAATCTATACATGAATACCTACATACAAGTAAAGAAGGTAAGAAACCTACAAAGTAATGTATCGGAATAGAGGTAATTAATTAGAGATAAGCAGATCCGCAGAGGACTGAGTACGAGTCGAATTTCCTCAAATTCCTGGTTTCATGCAAATTCAAACTTTTTCAGATTCAATTCACAGTTCACAAAAATTTTTTGGCAAGCACCATTTCCCACACTGCTGAAGCACCAGAGAGCAAGATAATGTCATTTTCTTTCACATAGACTTCCCATAATGCCCTGCAGATATCTCATTTTATGGATTCTCATACCTTGTAGCGTGCTGGTCACTCCTTGGACCATCATAGACCAGCAGTTTCCAGTGGAGAAAAGTTTTTTTTCCATCTCCAGAGTCACTGGGTAAGTATCTTCTTCTGTAGAGTGTAAGCTCTTATGGTAAGCAGGGTCCTCTCTCTCTTGTAGAGATAAACTCTTATAGTCAGCAAGATCTTCTTACTCTCTCTCTCGTAATGTGTAAACTATTATGGTAAGGAGGCTTCTCTCTGCTTCTCTCCTCTACCCCATGTATATTTTCTGAGCAATTACAAGCTTTCCAGTATTGAGATTTGCATTAATTTCTTCTCCGGAAATCAAATTTTTGCACTCATGCAGCGATCGTTCATAATGAACACCGCTACAGTGCTCACAAGGATGGATTAACCCCTTCACAATCTTAGACGTATCCATACATCCTGGCTGGGAAGGGGTTCCTTACCATGAACGTATGGATATGTCCTGGCGATAGCGCGAGCACAGGGGCTGTGCATGTGCGATCACCGCAGTTTGTTCAGCTAACATGAAAGCTGAAACTCAGCTCACATTATGCCTCCGGTTGTTGAACCCCTTAAATGCTGTGATCGATATTGATAGCAGCATTTAGAAGGCAGAGAGAGGGAGGGGGTTCCCTCTCCCCCACTATCAGTGCCCCCACAACATCATTGCGAGGGCCCGATCATTGCCATGATGTCGTCATAATGACACAGGGTCACCAGGCTTTGGAAAGCCTGTTAGACCATGCTCATAAAGTATAAAGTATTGCAATGCTTTATACTAGCGACCAGACTGCTAAAAACTGACTGTTTAAAATAACTGTAAAAAATATATATACAGTACAGACCAAAAGTTTGGACACACCTTCTCATGTAAAGATTTTTTTTCTGTATTTTCATGACTATGAAAATTGTACATTCACACTGAAGGCATCAAAACTTTGAATTAACACATGTGGAATTATATAGTTAACAAAAAAGTGTGAAACAACTGAAAATATGTCTTATATTCTAGGTTCTTTAAAGTAGCCACCTTTTGCTTTGATGACTGCTTTGCACACTCTTGGCATTCTCTTGATGAGCTTCAAGAGGTAGTCACTGAAAATGGTCTTCCAAGAATCTTGAAGGAGTTCCCAGAGATGCTTAGCACTTGTTGGCCCTTTTGCCTTCACTCTGCGGTCCAGCTCACCCCAAACCATCTCGATATGGTTCAGGTCTGGTGACTGTGGAGGCCAGGTCATCTGGCGTAGCACCCCATCACTCTCCTTCTTGGTCAATAGGTAGTCTCCCAAAAATCGCAGTAAGGCTCAACTTTCATTTATCCTGCTCTCTACTCTGAGTGCTTACACCGGGGCTTCTGTATAAACTTCTGAAATACGTGGTTCAGACGGAACACCCGGCAGGAGATCTATAACTGGCCAAGCGTCCCTCTGTCTGAAGCCTCTATAGACTGCGTCTGCGCGACGTGCAGTCTGGCTCCAGACAGAAGAACGCTTGGAGCCGTTACAGGTAAGAGGAGTGTATGGCACCGGAGATTGCGGTATGCGTAGACACTGAACGCATACCGCGATCTCCAGCGCCATACTTACATACTTACCTGACCAAGAGGAATGTTGCCGCGGCGCCTCTCTTCTGGCCGAAGACTGGGGGCGGAGTGAAGACGTTGGAATCGGCGCATGCGCATAGCGCTATCTGGCACCATTTTACGGAAGACACATTTGCAGGATTGGGGGATGAGGGGTACCATACATACCAGGATTGGGGGATGAGGGGTACCATACATACCAGGATTGGGGGATGAGGGGTACCATACATACCAGGATTGGGGGATGAGGGGTACCATGCATACCAAGATTGGAGGATGAGGGGTACAATGCATACCAGGATTGGGGGATGAGGGGTACCATGCATACCAGGATTGGGGGATGAGGGGTGCCATGCATACCAGGATTGGAGGTGAGGGGGGGTACCATGCATACCAGAATTGGAGGTGAGGGGGGGGTGCCATGCATTCCAGGATTGGAGGTGAGGGGTACCATGCATACCAGGATAGGGATCTGGGGGGGCATGCATAGCAGGATTCGGGTGAGGGGCCATGCATACCAGGATGAGGGGCGCCATGCATGCCAGTATTGGGGATGAGGGGCGTCATGCATGCCAGTATTGGGGATGAGGGGTGCCATGCATGCCAGGATTGGAAATGAGGGGTGCCATGCATGCCAGGATTGTGAGTGAGGGGTGCCATGCATACCAGGATTGGAGGTGAGGGGTGCCATGCATACCAGGATTGGAGGTGAGGGGTGCCATGCATACCAGGATTGGAGGTGAGGGGTGCCATGCATACCAGGATTGGAGGTGAGGGGTGCCATGCATAACAGGATTGGAGGTGAGGGGTGCCATGCATACCAGGATTGGAGGTGAGGGGTGCCATGCATACCAGGATTGGAGGTGAGGGGGGGTGCCATGCATACCAGGATAGGGATGAGGGGTGCCATGCATACCAGGATTGGGGGTGAGGGGTGCCATGCATACCAGGATAAGGATGAGGGGTGCCATGCATACCAGAATAGGGGGTGAGGGGTGCCCTGTGTACCAGGATTGGGGGTGAGGGGTGCCCTGTGTACCAGGATTGAGGGTGAGGGTTGCCATGCGTACCAAGATAGGGATGAGATCAGCACATAACAGGATGGGGGAGCAGGATGGGGGCAGCACAAATACCAGGATGGGGGCAGCACATACCAGCATGGGAGACCATATACCAATAAAAATGTTCGCCACCTGGGCGTAGAACGGGCTCAATAGCTAATTCCCTATAATGAGGCAGATGGAGACACTGTGGACGCTGTCTAGCCAATGATCCAGCAGTATGTCTTTTTAAGCGTGCATAAAAGTGCCGTCGGCCACAGATTTGTGCACTTCTGAAAAGGACAACGCTGAACAGAGGCCAGACAGAGTCCAGAGTAACTCTTCTGCCTCATTACAGTGAATGGATCCATCGTGGGTTTCCTCTGAATCACGCCACTCAGAGATTTAGATGGAAACCCCGATGTAAGTGCTCAAAATAGAGCACAGGATAAACATGATTCTAAATGTTATGTAAAATGTTCCCAACAAAAGCTTCAAATCAATCCACAAAAAAAGCAAGTCCCCACTCAGGTCCATCATGTGTCGATGGAAATATAGGGGGCTTCCATGTTGCTGGTAGCACAAAGGCTCTGGAAAGCACTATGGCCCCTGACCCCTCAAAAGAAATTCAGGAAATTCTGTGCTCTCAAATCCAAATGCTCCCTTCTGAGCCCCAGTGTGCCGAAAACACATTTAGCGTCCACATGATTGGCATTTCTGTAGCGATGAGAGCCAGCCTAATTTATGGGTGCATGTCTCCAGAAGCATGACCTGGGCATAATGTACTGGGCACTACAATGTATGGACACTACAATAGCAGATTTGCAATTTTCACTCAGCAACATCCACTGCTGCTTGTTTCTGGAAAACATACATAGCGTCAAATCATTACTACACCTGAAGATAAATTCCCAAAGAGGTATAATTTCTAAAATGGGGTCACTTGAGGGGGGTATTCTGCTCTTATGGCACTCAGGGGCTCTGTATATGGAGTCCACAAACTATTCAACGAAAATCTGTGCTCTAGGAGGCAAATAGGAGCCAAATAGCGCTCCGTCCCTCCCGAGTCTCGCTCTGTGGCTAAGCAGTACTGTAAAGCCACATATGGGGTAAATCTACGTTCAGCAGCAATTGTGTGACAAATTTTGGTGCCATTTTTACCAATTTCTCTGTGTAAAAATGTACAATCTGGGGCTAAAACAAAATATTTGTGGTAAAAATGTAATTATTTTTTTCTTCATTGCCCAATGGTATAAAATTCTGCAACATACCCGTGGTGTCAATATGATCACTGCTCCCTTGAATTAATTCATTGAGAGGTGTAAAATGGCGTCATTTCTGTTCTGGCACTTCTGAGACTCTTCCAGTGGGTCATGGGCACGCGCAAGCCAGAACAATAAAATCTGCACTATAATATGGCGCTTCTTCCCTTCTGTAGGGTATTGGTGTACTCAGAAGAAATTGCACAACAAACTGAGAGGTCCATATTTTCCTATTTGCGCTTATAAATATTAAAAACTTGGAGCTAAAGCAACATTTTAGTGGTAAAAATTTAATTATTCTTTCTTCACCATCCACTGGTATAAAATTCTGTGAGGCACATGTGGGGTCAACATGCTCACTGCACCCCTAGATGAATTCATTGGTTGGTGTAGTTTGTAAAATGAGGTCACTTATGGTGGGTTCTGCTGTTATGGCACCTCACAGGCTCTGCCAATGTGACATTGCACACTCAAACCGTTCTAAAATCTAAACTCCATTAGGACGCTTCTTCCCCTCTGAGCTTTGCACTGTGCCTCAAAAGTAGTTTTGACCACATATACATATACACATATATATCGGTGTACTCAGGAGAAATTGCACAAACAATTTTGGGGGCCATTTTCTCCTGCTATCATTGTGAAAATTAAATAATTTGGGGCTAATCAACATTTTTATCGGAAAAATATATATATTTTATCATTTTCACAGTTCAACGTGGTAAAATTCTGTGTAGTACCTGGGGGTTCAAGTCTAGTTTTCTAAATGGAGTCACTTGTGGGTGGTTTCCACAGTTTAGGCATATCAGGGGCTCTCCAAACGCGACATGTGTCCACTCTCAATTCCAGCCAATTTTTGTATTCAAACAGTTAAATGGTACTCCCCCCAAAGTCACTTCAAATGTGATGTGGTCCCTGAAAAAATGGTTTTGTAAATTTTGTTGGAAAAATTAGAAATTGCTGATCAACTTTTAAGCCTTCTAAATTCCTAAAAATAAAAAGTTATGTTTCAAAAATGATTCCGATGTAAAGTAGACACATGAGAAATGTCATTTATTAACTATTTAGTTTGACATAACTCTTTAGTTTAACCTCTAAACCCCCCAGGGGTGGTTTGCACATTAACCCCTTTACCCCTGAGGGTGGTTTGCACGTTAATAACCGGGCCAATTTTTACAAATCTGACCGCTGTCACTTTATGAGGTAATCACTCTGGGACCCTTCAATGGATCCCGCTGATTCTGAGTTTGTTTTTTCGTGAAATACTTCATGATAGTGGTAAAGTTTCTTCAATATCACTTGCGTTTATTTGTGAAAAAATCAGAAATTTGGCAAAAATTTTGAAAACTTTGCAATTTTCAAAATTTGAAATTTTATGCCCTTAAATTAGAGAGATATATCACACAAAATAGTTAATAAATAACATTTCCCACATGTCTACTTTACATCAGCACAAATTTGGAACCAAAATTTTTTTTTATTAGGGAGCTATAAGAGTTAAAATTTGACCAGCGATTTCTCATTTTTACAACAAAATTTGCCATTTCTCCTGTTACCCTTATAAAAATGCAAAACTGGGGGCTGAAAAGCATTTTTGTGGTAAAAATGCGAAAATTTTATTTCACGGCTCCATGTTATAAACTTCTGTGAAGCACCTGGGGGTTCAAGGTGCTTACCACACATCTAGATAAGTTTCCTGAGGGGTCTAGTTTTCAAAATGGCATCACTTATGGGGGGTTTCCACTGTTTATACACATCAGGGGCTCTCTAAACGCAACATGGCGTCCGCTAATTATTCAAGCAAATTTTACATTCAAAAAGTCAAATGGCGCTCCTTCCCTTCTGAGCCCTGCCGTGCGTCCAAACAGTGTTTTTTCCCCACGTATGGGGTATCTGCGGGCACAGGGGAAATTGCACTCAAATTTTGGGGTCCATTTTTCCTGTTACCCCTGCAAAAATAAAAAAAATTGGGTCTAGAGTAACATTTTTGTGAAAAAAGTTAAATGTTCATTATTTCTTCCCCATTCCAAAAAATCCTGTGAAGCACCTGAAGGGTCAATAATCTTCTTGAATGTGGTATTGAGCACCTTGAGGGGTGCAATTTTTAGAATGGTGTCACTTCTGGGTATTTTCTGTCATAAAGACCCCTCAAAGTGACTTCAAATATGATGTGGTCCCTAAAAAAATTTTTTTTTCAGCCCCTAGTTTTGCATTTTCATAAGTGTAACAGGAGAAATTGCACAACAAGTTGCATTGTGCAATCTCTCCTGAGTAAGCCCCATATGTAAGGGAAAACCACTGCTTGGGCGCACTGCAGGGTTTGGAAGGGAAGGAGCACCATTTGACTTGTTGAATGTAAAATTTGCTTGAATAATTAACAGATGTGCCCCTGATGTGCCTAAACAGTGGAAAACCCCCACAAGTGACACCATTTTGGAAACTAGACCCCTCAGGTAACTTATCTAGATGTGTGGCGAGCACCCTTAATCCCCAGGTGCTTCACAGAAGCTTAGAACATGGAGCCGTGAAAATAAAAAAATCAAACTTTTTCCACAAAAATGATCTTTTAGCCCCAAATTTTTTATTTCCACAAGGGTAAGAGGAGAAAATGGAACCTAAAAAATGTTGCGCAATCTCTTCTGCGTACGCCAATACCCCATATGTGGGAAAATACACTGTTTGGGCGCACGTCAGGGTTCAGAAGAGAAGGAGCACTGTGTGACTTTTTGAACGCAAAATTGGCTGGAATCAAGAGCGAACGCCATGTCACATTTCGGGAGCCCCTGACGTGCCTAAATAGTAGAAACCCCCCACAATTGACTCCTTTTGGAAACTAGACCCCCTCAAGGATTTTATCAAGGGGTCTAGTGTGCATTTTGAACCAAGAGATACAACAGAATTTGTTAACATTAGGTCATCATATTGAATAAGTTGTCATTAGTCTTGAGCGCAAGTGCTCGCTACTTGGGTTTGCATTGGGTACTCGGGTATGCACCATGTATCACGGGTGCTCGAGTGACATGTTCGAGTCCCCGCACCGCATGTTTCACAGTTGTTAGACACCCAAAAAAAACATGCGAGGATCGCTCGTGCATGGCAAGTGATCCCAGCAACATTTTTTTTTGGCCGCGAAGCATATTGGGCAGAGACTCGAGCATGTCACTCAATCCCCCGCGATACTCAGTGCATACCCAAGCACCTGATGCAAACTCAAGAAGCGAGCACTTGCGCTCAACACTGGTCGCCATATCGTCATCATTTTTTTTTTCTTTACTTCTGAAAAAATCCTAACCCTAGCGTTTATTTTTTTACACCGTTCCTCGTGTGGTATAAGTGATTAGACGACTTTATTCTTCGGGTCTGTGTGATTACAGGGATACCAGATTCATATGGGGTTTTTATGATTTACAGCTGTCACACACTAAAAGACGCTTTTTTTTTTTTTGCAAAGACTAGTTTTTTCCATCGCCATATTTTGAGAACTATAATTTTTCCATATTTTGGCCGACAGTCATATGATGGCTTGATTTTTGCGGGACAATTTGACGTTTTTATTGGTACCATTTTTAGGTATGTGACATTTTTTGATCGCATTCTATTCCGATTTTTGGGAGGCAGAATAAACAAAAAACAGCAATTCCGGAATTGTTTTTTTTTTTTTTTTTTTTTATGCCGCTCCGCGAGTGGTAAAATTGATAAGGCAGCTTTATTCTTCGGGTCAGTATGTTTACAGCGGTATCACATTTATATTGTTTTTTTTTATGTTTTGGCGCTTTTACACAATAAAAACTATTTTCTAGAAAAAATAATTTTTTGTATCGCTTTATTCTGAGACCTATAACTTTTTTATTTTTCGGATGATGGAGCTGTATGGTGGCTTGTTTTTTGCAGGACAAGATGATGTTTTCAGTGGTACCATTTTTATTTACATTTGTCTTTTTAATCTCGTGTTATTCCATTTTTTGTTTGGCTGTATGATGATAAAGCATTGTTTTTTTGCTTAGTTTTTTATTTTTATTTTTTACCATGTTCACTAAAGGGGTTAACTAGTGGGACAGTTTTATAGGTCAGGTCGTTCCGGACGCGGCGATAGCAAATATGTGTACTTTTATTGTTTTTTTGTTTTTTTTCATAATAAATAAATATTATGAGTACAATAGATTTTTATTTTTTGGGGATTGTTTTTTTCTTAAATATATATATATATATATATATATATTTTTTTCACTTTACTACACTTTTTTTTACTTTTACACATTGTCCCCCTATGGGACTTTCACTTTTTGCAGCAGCTCCCCATGCTATGCAGCCTGTCAGCGCTGCACATAGGGAGACATTACTTTGGTCATGCACTGTGCATGACCAATGTAACATCGTGCCTCCCGGTGACCTGGATGTTGTCATGATGACATCGGGTCATCATGGCAACATCCGGGAGCCGCCTCAGACATCGCTGAAGGCCGAAGAGGAGGTTAGTATCGCACTTACCTCGCCCCTTGCCCCCGCATTGTTGAGATAGACTTCAATCGCAGCATTGCGGGGGTTAATGTGCAGTGAGCGGTGCTATCGCCCCGCACTGCTTGTTTGGGCGCAATCGCATTATGCATAATAGTACGTAGCTGGTCTATTAGTCCCAGGGCACAGATACGTACTATTACAGACGTCGTTGGAAAGAGCTTAATGACTAGACCAATTTTTACAATTCTGACCAATGTCACTTTATGAGGTAATAACTCTGGAACGCTTCAACGGCTCCCACTGATTCTGACATTGATTTTTTTTGTGACATATTGCACTTCATGATAGTGATAAAATAGTGATAAAATTTCTTTGATACGACTTGCGTTACTTTGTGAAAAAATCGGAAATTTGTGGCACATTTAGCAATGTTCAAACTTTGAATTTTTATGCCCTTAAATCAGAGAGATATGTCACACAAAATAGTTAATAAATAACATTTCCCACATGTCTACTTTACATCAGCACAATTTTGGAACCAAAATGTTTTTTTGTTAGGAAGTTATAAGGGTTAAAAGTTGACCAGCGATTTCTCATTTTTCCAACAAAATTTACAAAACCATTTTTTTACGGTCCACATCACATTTGAAGAGACTTTGAGGAGCCTTTATGACAGAAAATACCCCAAAGTAACACCATTCTAAAAACTGCACCCCTTAAGGTGCTCAAAACCACATTCCAGAAGGTTATTAATCCTTCAGGTGCTTCACAGAAATTTTTGGAATGTAGAAGAAAACAATGAACCTTTAACTTTTTTTTCATAGAAAGCCGGATTTTGGTAAGAACTTACCTGTAAAATCCTTTTCAGCGAAGGAAGGAAGGGAGACACAGATTCTCTACTTCGTGGGTAGGCGGAGCCCCATAGGATAGTCACCTCAGATTGGAAAAAGACGACCGGCCCCTCCAGTATATAGGCTCCTCCTACTCCCATGTTCATCAGTCCGTACACAAGCTAAGGAAGAGCAGACCAACACAAGCTAAGGAAGAGCAGACCAACCAGCAGAACAACATATCCCCTTCTGAAATTTCAGAAATGAGAGAAAACAGGCTATGTAATAGAAACACACAGTGTTAGGCATACCCCATTGGACCTGACAACTGTGTAGAGCTGGCGAAACTGGAAGGAGAGCCGTAGAGCGCTAAACCCAGTCCAGAAGATCGACATCAGGAAGGAGACGCGCTGCATCTAGAAACACAAAAAAACACTTCTGCCCTGGGAGGGTGCTGTGTCTCCCTTCCTTCCTTCGCTGAAAAGGATTTTACAGGTAAGTTCTTACCAAAATCCATCTTTCAGCAGCAGAAGGGAAGGAAGGGAGACACAGATTCTCTACTTCGTGGGACGTCCTAAAGCAGTACCTACTTAGGCTTCCATACCCCAAAACTTAGGCAAGAGCGCAAACCGCGCTAAAATAACGGAAAACTAAGTAAAGGGATAACTTAAATTACCGCCACCTGCAGGACCCTGCGTCCCAGGGCCGCATCGGCTGAAGCACTTACGTCCACCTTATAAAACTTAGTAAAGGTGTGAACGGAGCGCCAGGTGGCCGCCCGGCAGAGCTGCGCTGCCGAGGCCCCCTGACGAAAAGCCCACGATGAGCCAATGGCTCTCGTGGAATGAGCTTTAACTGTAACCGGACAAGGCTCGCCCTTGAGCCGGTACGCTTCCAGGATAGCTGAACGGATCCACCGAGCTATCGTGTCTTTGGAAGCACGTTGACCACGCCGACGACCTGCCGGAATTATAAAAAGAGAGTCCGACTTCCGAAAACCTTGGGTGATCGTAAGATAGAACTTCAATGCCCGCACTAAGTCCAACGAGTGCAAGGCCCGCTCCCTTGGATTCTTAGGTCCTGGACAAAGAGAAGGCAACACAATGTCCTGATTAATGTGGAATTGTGACACTACCTTAGGCAAAAAATCTTCACGAGTACGAAGCACCACGCGATCCGGAAAAAATTCCAGAAAAGGAGGTGAGCAAGAAAGTGCTGCCAATTCCGATACCCTTCTCAAAGAGGTGACTGCCACCAAGAAGGCCACCTTCCAAGAAAGTAGTGAAATTTTAGCAGAATCCATAGGCTCAAAAGGCCTATGCTGAAGGGCTTCCAGGACTAGATTAAGCCGCCATGGAGCCACAACTGCCCTCCGTGGCGGAAACTGACGTGCGACTCCGCGAAAAAAAGAGCGCACATCCCTACGAGAGGCAATAGCCTTCCTAAAAAGTGCGGAAAGAGCAGATACCTGTCCCCGCACCGTACTAACTGCCAAACCCCTGGCCAGACTAGATTGCAGAAAGGCCAAGAAGTTGGGGATGGAAAAACCCTCAGGTTTCTTGAGGATCCAGAACACCATGAATAGAAAGACTCCCAAGTTCTGTGATAAATCCTGGACGTAGCTGGACTCCGGGCCGCCCGCAAGGTAGCAATGACCTCGGGTGAAAAACCGCGACGGGTCAAGATCTCGGTCTCAAGAGCCACACCGTCAAACGAAGGGACCTCAGGTCCGGATGACGAATGGGCCCCTGAGTGAGCAAGTCCGGGTGAAGGGGCAGCGGAAACGGAGGTGCCGCCTGAAGAGACACCAGCGTCGAATACCATGTCCTCCGCGGCCAGTCTGGTGCTATCAGAATTATTGATACCCTTTCGAGCTTGATCCGTCGGATCACCAGAGGTAGTAAGGATATCGGCGGAAACGCATAGATCAGCTTGAACTGACCCCACGGGGCCACTAGAGCATCCACCGCCACCGCCTCCGGGTCCCTGTACCTGGACATGAACGTCGGAATCCTGGCGTTCAGCCTGGATGCCATCAAGTCCACCTGAGGAGTCCCCCAACAGGAACACAGCAGAGAAAACACTTCTGGATGGAGACTCCATTCCCCAGGGTCCACTTGCTCGCGATTGAGGAAGTCCGCCGAGATATTCAACACCCCTGGAATGTGAATTGCAGAGATTGCTGGTACTTTGGACTCGGCCCAGACCAGGATCCGAGAGACCTCCGACATGAGACTGGAACTCCTCGTCCCGCCTTGGTGGTTGATGTACGCGACAGCCGTAGCGTTGTCCGACTGGATCCGGACCGGTAGACCGCTCAATAAGACCGCCCAATGTTGGAGGCAGAGAAATATTGCTCTCAACTCCAAAATGTTGATCGGGAGAGACGACTCCTTTGGCGACCAGACTCCCTGAATCCAGAGGTTGTTCCAAACTCCCCCCCAGCCTGTCCGGCTGGCATCGGTTGTCACCACCGACCATCTCGGAGGAAGGAAGGATTTCCCCACGGATAGAGTCTCCGGACGTAACCACCATCCAAGAGATTCTCGCACCCTGCGGGAGATAATGACCGAGCGATCTAGAGAAGTTAGCGATCGATCCCAATGGGTCAGAATAAGGCTCTGGAGATCCAGGTAATGAAATTGTGCAAATGGTACTGCTTCCATAGTTGCCACCATTTGACCCAGAAGGCGCATGCATTCCCGAAGGGACATTGACAGCGCCGACCTCATAGCCTGGACCAGAAGACGAAGGTTCGTCTGTTTGACAGGAGGCAGGGACACAACTGCCCGAACAGTATCGAACTGCATCCCCAGGAAAAGAATGGACTGTGCTGGCTCCAATGACGATTTCTTCCAATTGATCAGCCACCCGAAGTCCATCAGGTACTGAAGGGAGAGATCGAAAGCCGCTATTGCCTCCTCCGCTGTGGGTGACACTATGAACAGGTTGTCCAGGTAGGGGAGGATTGTAACCCCCTGTCTTCGAAGAAGCGCCATGAGAGGAGCCAGAATTTTTGTAAAAACCCTGGGAGCTGAGGCCAACCCGAAAGGCAGGGCCACAAACTGGTAATGGGTTTGACCTATAGCGAAACGCAAGAAAAGCTGGTGAGCCCTGCCGATAGGGATATGCAAATAGGCGTCGCGGATGTCTATGGACACCAAGAAATCGTACTGCGACAGGGTCGCTATCACCGATCGGAGAGACTCCATGCGGAACTTCCGTGTCTGGACGTAAATATTCAAATCCCTGAGATCCAGCACCGGACGAAACTTGTCCTCCTTTTTGGGGACCACAAAAAGGTTGGAATAAAAACCCTTTCCCTGGTCTTCCGGAGGAACCTGAACCACCACACCCTGCTGTAGGAGAGAGTCTACCTCCTGAAACAGTGCGGCAGCCAGTCTTGGCACGGACGGAATGCCCGTCAGACGAAACCTGTCTGGAGGCAGCGAATGAAACTCTATGAAATAGCCTGCCGACATAACCCGTGTCACCCAGGCGTCTGCTATGTGGGATGCCCAGATCGACCCAAATTGTAGCAGACGACCTCCCACCCGAGAGCCCTCGGGGGGATCCCTGGCGTCAGTCAGCCTTAGCGGACTTATCAACCTCCCGTCTGTCCTGACGGGACCGTTGCTTCCAAGGAGTACAAGATTTCTGGGCGGATCTGCCGGAGGATGAGGGACGACCCAATCTCCAAGAAGGCTGACTGAATCGTCCCCTGGCCCGAAAGGACCGAAGACCTCTGCCGGGCCCTGTCCTGCTGGCTGTGGATGTCACTGCCTTTTTCCCAGGCAGAGTAACATCCTTAGCTTTAGCTTTGGCAATTAGTTCCGAAAGATCTGAACCAAAGAGCTGACCGCCCTTATATGCCAGACTAAGCAATCCCTGTTTGGATACTGCATCCCCGGTCCACTGTTTAAGCCACAGAGCTCTTCTAATCGTGACTGCCGAAGCCTGAGCCCTGGACAGAATTGAAGCAGTGTCCAGTACTGCATCTCTGCCATAACACATAGCTTCTTCCATTCGCTGAAAAAGCTTTTCCACTTCTGAACGCGAAGTCCCATCCTGCCACGCCGCACGCAGCTGATCCAACCACCGCAGAGAAGCCTCACCGGCCCACATGGCCCCCAAGGCCGCTCGGAAACCATGACCCGCGGCTTCATAGATGGATTTCGCCGCTGACTCCGATCTTCTGTCCAAAGGATCCTGAAGATTGGCTCTCCCTTTAACAGGAAGCAGGGAAGACTTGGTCAGCTGAGACAGAGATATATCCACCTCAGGAGAGGGAACCCAATTAGTAACCATCTCCTTGGCACAGGGATATAGGGCATCAAAATAACGCGTTCCTCGGAAGCGTTTATCCGGACACTGACGCTCCTTCTCCACCACTTCGTTAAGTTCCTCATGCGCAGGTAATGTAGAACGAACACGGCGCATCTTCTGATACAGACGGCCCGACCTAGACGGTCTTGTCGGCTCTTCAGACAGCTCTAATACTTCCCGTATGTCCTTAATAAGCCCATCTACGCGACCAGAAAGAGAAACAGAGCGATCCTGTTGATCCTCCTCTTCGGACTCAGAAATTTCATCAACCGAATCTGTTGGTGAATCCGAAGCCTCTGATGCGCTCTGCTAGAGAGACAACGCCACCATAGTCTTGCGGCGCTTTTTACCTCGTGGCATTCGGTGTGATCTAGCTGACACCCACTGTCCCAGGAGACTAGAGAGACTATCAATGGAGCGAGTGAGCGCCTCCACCTTAACATCACTGAGCGTTGAACTTGATGTAGTAGAAGGCCTGAGTGTATCAGAGGCGTGCGACTGAACCTGAAACGGATCAGGAGACCGATCCGCACTCCCAGGCCCCTGATCCGACATGCCACCCACACCAGATGCCAGGATGTACAACTAGGATGGCAAAAAAGTGTGAAAGCTGCACAGCCTGTTTTCAAAACTCACTTTTTTTTTTATTATTTATTTATTTTTTTATATATGCGACAGGCTCTGAAGGGTTAAAGCTCACCCTTAGAAAAGAGCTACCCCAGAAATGCCGAGCAAAAAATCAATAGGGGGAAACTCCCTTAAACACCATGTGTTTCCCCTAAAGTTCCACTTTTTCAGAAGTGGTTAACATCACAGCAACTATAATACTACACAGCCTAAAAGGTCAGTGAAGTAAATAGCTTTAGGAGAGAAAGCGGCAGTGCTCCTGAGGACTCCTAATAGGTAGCCTGGAGAGACAGCACTGACAAAGAACCCCTGCCGGAGGCAGAGGGGACTCACCGGTACTGCGGCGACCGCTCCTCCTAAGTGTGTGGACGGACGGGGAGCAGAGAGCAGGAGGCGCCGCTGGACGCCGGAGGGAGAAGCAGGGACCGCCAGCGCACGCTCAACCAAGCGCTTCCTGCCTAAGTAATGACGGCAGGAAGCCAGGAGATGCTAAGCCACGCCCCCGCTAGGCCACGCCCCCCGCCTTATTCAAACAGCAAAAATGAGGGCAGAAAACTTCCTACCTCTATGAAGGCAGGAAGCAAGTCAATAAAAGCAAGAAAACGCGCGCCAATATAGGGAGCTTCCTGCCTCAATGAAGGCAGGAAGCAAAAACAAAAAAGCATGCGCAAATAAAAAATAAAAATTACTGGCCTCCGTCTCTGCTCCCAAGTCAAGGCAGCGTCTGAAATAGACAAGAAACACACAGGCAGTACACTTGCCGTAGCCGTCAAAGATACTCTTTAGACCAAAGAGCACTTACCCGGCTGAACGCCACAGGGATCCTCAGGGATGTGTGGCGCCATGGCCCTTTGCTCCCCCCTATGGCGGAGCACGCAGGGACCCTCTCAGATGTGTGGTGTGCACCTCCGCCAGGGAGTGCCCTGTATCCCCCGGGGCCGGCAGGCATAAGTGGGAACCTCCTCAAGGGGTACACAGAGCTGCCAGGGGAGGGTCAGAGGTCTCAGCAGTGCCGAGACCCCTAGAGACCTCTAGACCACGGGGGGTCCAGGACTCGCTGGATATAAAATAACAACTCTTCTGAGGAGCTGCCGAAGCAGCGACTATCCTCTGAGACCTCAGATAAAAAGACTGATGAACATGGGAGTAGGAGGAGCCTATATACTGGAGGGGCCGGTCGTCTTTTTCCAATCTGAGGTGACTATCCTATGGGGCTCCGCCTACCCACGAAGTCGAGAATCTGTGTCTCCCTTCCTTCCCTTCTGCTGCTGAAATGTTACTTTAGACCCAATTTTTTTTATTTTCGCAAGTGTAACAGGAAAAAATGGACCACAAAATTTGTTGTGCAATTTCTCTGATTTCGCCGATACCTCATACGTGGGGAAAAACCACTGTTTGGGCGCACGGCAGGGTTCGGAAGGGAAGGAGCGCCATTTGACTTTTTGAATGTAAAATTAGCTTGAATAATTGACGGATGCCATGTTGCATTTGGAGAGCCCCTGATGTGCCTAAACAGTAGAAATCCCCCACAGGTGACACAATTTTGAAATCTAGACCCCTCAGGGAACTTATCTAGATGTGTGGTGAGCACCTTGTACCCCCAGGTGCTTCACAGAAGTTTATAACAATGAGCCGTAAAAATAAAATGTTCACATTTTTTCCACAAAAAAGTTTTTCAGCCCCCAATTTTGCATTTTCAGAAGGGTAACAGGAGAAATTGCACCATGCAGTTTGTTGTGCTGTTTCTTATGAGTAAGCCGACACCCCATATGTGGGGAAAAATCACTGTTTGGGCGCATGGCAGAGTTCGGAAGGGAAAGAGTGCCATTTGACTTTTTGAATGTAAAATTTGCTTGAATAATTAGCGGACGCCATGTCGTGTTTGGAGAGCCCCTGATGTGCCTAAACAGTGGAAACCGTCCACAAATGACCCCATTTTGGAAACTAGACCCCTCAAGGAACTTCTCTAGATGTATGCTGAGCGCCATGAATGCCCAGGTGCTTCCACAAAAATGATCTTTTAGCCCCAATTTTTTATTTTCACAAGGGTAAGAGGAGAAAATGGACCCCAAAAACTGTTGTGCAATTTTTCCTGAGTACGCCGATACCCCATATGTGGGGAAAATCCACTATTTGGGTGCATGGCAGGGTTCAGAAGGGAATGAGCACTGTGTGACTTTTTGAACGCAAAATTGGCTGTAATTGAGAGCGGATGCCAGGTCGCGTTTGGAGAGACCATGATGCGCCTAAACAGTGGAAACTGTTTTTTGCGGGACAAGATGACATTTTCAGCGGTATCCTTTTTATTTACATTTGTCTTTTTGATCGTGTTTAATTCCATTTTTTGTTTGGCGATATGATGATAAAGCATCATTTTTTTTTTTTACCGTGTTCGCTAAAGGGGTTAACTAGTCTGACAGTTTTATAGGTCAGGTCGTTCCGGACTCAGTGATACCACATGTGTACTTTTATTGTTTTGTTTTTTTCATAATAAAAATATACTGTACCCATAAATAAATATTATTTTATTTTTTTAACTTTTTTTTTCTGACACTTTCTTTCACTTTTATACTTTGTCCCACTATGGGATTTTCATTTTTTGCAGGCTGATCGCTTGTATAGCATAGAGATGTAGCAGCATCCTTATGCTATGCAGGCTGTCAGCTCTGCACTGGCACAAGTTAGATAGATTGTGCCCAGCGCACGATCTATCTAACTTCCTGACGCCTGGTGACCCGGATATCGCCATGACAACATCGGGTCGCCATGGCAACGATCAGGACCCCACGCACACATCGCGGGGTTTCCGATCCAACCAAGGGGTTCTCTTATCTCTGCCTGCTCCTGCAATTTTGTCATTGACTTTGATCGCAGCATTTCGGGGATTAATGTTCCGGGAGCGGTGCGGAACTGCTATCAGGAGGTATCCGCATCAGGTGGTTCTTTGTGGGCATAGTTAGTACACTCTGCACTCCTGTCCCTCTACCATCAACATAGCTCTAGCAATCCTATCCATTATGCTGTAACATCTGGACGCAGAGGGTTTGACGCTGCATAAACACAGTGTCAAACCCGCAGCAGCTCCTGATCGTGGGCACATACTCTTAATGGTCCTTAATGGTCCAAAAGGGGATGTTCTCCAGTACCAAAGGAAAGTAGTTAAAACTTAGCCTTTAATCATTTGGGATACAACAATTGGCAGATTGTGCACAAACTGGTAATGCTTATGCATTTTGGGTAAAAAAACAAACAAACCTTAATCATTTTTTTAATCTGTGCATATTCTTCCAATTGTTTTTATCCTATTTGATTAAAGATTAAGTTTTAACTACTTTCCTTGTAATTAATTGGAAATGGAAAAAGAGAGATGTTGCAATATGTCACCAACTTGTTCATTGAAAATTGTTCTTGTATTCAGTGAGATATTGATTAAAATATTAATTTTCAGAGGGAGTGTACTCATTGATGCTGAGCACTGTATTGCATAAATTAGTAATTCAAAACATTTTCACCATGAATGAACCTCTTAAAAAGGTTTTCCCTCTTTTTGTAAACTTCAATTTAGAATCCTACTTCAAAGCAGCTTGGTATTGGGTCAAATAGATGGTGATTACATTTACCAGTAATCGGATTTTCCAGAACCCCTGACAACACTAGAGATAATCAAACTCTTTACTAAAAAGAAAAATAAACTAATGTTGAATTGCAAGGTGGTGGCCAATGCTCTCCCATTTATGCTTTTGAACTTGGAGGTGTAACAGGATCCCATGTGGATATACCCAAGGGGGTTGAAGTGAGCGGAGAACAGCAATTGTAGTACGAAGTAATGAAAATTTGTATCAAAGTTGTGTTTTCTTGCTCGAAATGTGAGTTGGTGGAAGTCGGCAGCTCTGTAATAAGCTCTTAGGGCCTGATTCATGAAAGTATTTTCTCCAGTTTTCTGTCCTATAACAAACTCCTATTTCGCAAACATTTTTGAGCTATGTGCACACGTTGAATATTTGGTGAGGTTTTTACCTCAGTATTCGTAAGCCAAAACCAGGAGTGGGTGATAAATACGGAAGTGGTGACGTGTTTCTATTATACTTTTCCTCTGATTGTTCCTCTCCTGGTTTTGGCTTACCAATACTGAGGTAAAAAAAAAAACCTCACCCAATACTCAACATGTGCACATAGCCCAAGTGTTTTTAGGCCAGGAACATGGCGAAAACAAGGCGTGTGTAAGCCTGCCCGTCTAATTCATCAATATTTCACCCCACTAGTGGTGTAAATTTCACCAGAAAGGTTACTCTAGTCAGGTGGCACATACCAGTTGTAAGATGCACCCAACCTACTGTCTCCTTCCCCATTCCTGTAGAATGTAAGCCTGCAAGGGCAGGGTCATCCTCCCTTTGTACCAGCCTACCATTGTTACTGTAAGAGATATCTGTATTTGGTATGTAACTCCTTATGTACAGCACCATGGAATCAATGACGCCATATAAATAAATAATTTATTAAGTGACATACACCTCTTAGTGAATTCAGCACATCCTACTCTAACAGCCCCGTTCATTAATAGACCCTTATTTGTTTTGTATTTTAGGGTATAGAACCAGAGAAAGAGGATTTGCCCCCAATGACAGCAAATGTATGAATAAAAAGGTGGAGCTTCTCCAACACATTGGTGGATTTCAGAACATGAGGACACCTTAAGGATATGTGCACACTTGAGTTTTTCTATTGAGCTTTTGGAGCATGACGTTTCCAAAAACCATGAAGAGATTAAAAATCTCCTCCCCGATTTATCATTTTTAAAGTCATTTTCCCTTTTTATCTTGTGGTATTAGTTACCATTTTTAGCGCGAAATTCCTCAAAATTGTGCACTTGATTAATGAATTTGGCACAAAGTTCTAAAAAGTTTTTTTCCTGTCTTGAACTGCTTTCGCGACTTTTAGACTTAATAAATATTTGAAAGACTGGGCACTCCGAGGTATGCAGTGATATGAAGGATTATTTATTCATAGAATCCAAAATTATGTAGAACAATTAACGTTTCAGCTAGCGATGGTGCAGTCACCACTCTGCTCTGTCGACGGGACGTGACTTCTGATTGACAATCAGCTCCCCCAGTTAGGCAGCGGGGATCCAGCTGTGAATAAGTATGAAGTCGGAAGTCCTGCCCTGTCAACAGAACAGAGCGGAAAAGAATTCACTGCTCTGTCGACATGACGTTACCAGTGGCAGCTGAATTTCCGGCAGCAGTCTGTGACCGCTCTGTACCAGGGAAGAACAGCGCCGGTCACTACGGGCAGGCAGGTAGTAAGTACCTGCCTATTAGTGCTTAGGCACATTTTTTGTTTTTTTACAAAGTCCCCGATATCCCCTTTAAGGACTATTGTCTTTCTTCTGAGCACGAACTTATGCAGTAGAGTGTACCTATCCACTATTATCAATTTAGATAACACAAAAAGAACCACTTTAATTTCTGGAAGTCAACAAACTGTAAACCAAATCTTTTTTTTCTTTTTGGGACACCACATGAGGAAACATAAGAGAAGAAAAAAACACCATCAAAAAGGGAAGGAATATAAAATCTCGAGTTTTGAAAAATTTAATTACCTGTAAGTCTAATTATTATTGTCATAATTATCATGCTTTTTCTTCACCGATGACAGCAACAAATCGAGAATAATAGATTTTTTTCTATCCCTAGGGGATTGACCGCTGCTTATCAAACTCCAGGAGGAAAGGTCAGAACAAGAACCCAAGTCGAACTAGTAATGCTTATAAGCTACATGGTGAGGACTAGGTTGGATCTTTACTCATCTGTTCAATAGAAACACTTGTTTGTTCAGCCCATGAAGTAACAATTGGTCTAGTAGAATGAGACTTTCAGCCTACTGGGATAGACTGACCAGTCTAAAGCAATGGATAATCTTATAAACCTATCTAGAGTAGCACTGGAAGTCTTGCAATCCTTCTTAGGTCACTGAATAGATTTGATATATACAGTGGTGTGAAAAAGTATTTGCCCCCTTCCTGATTTCTTATTCTTCTGGATGTTTGTCACACTTAGGCTATGTGCCCACGATGCAGAAATGCTCCGGATTTTTCCTGACCGTTTCTGCATCTCCCTGGCAGAAAAAACGCATGCGGATTGTACATGCGTTTTTCCTGCCAGGGATATGCGGATGTGAAGCGTTCTTCACATGCATTTCCGAATGCGGGTTGTCAAGCGCTTTTAGCATCACTTGGAAAGTGCTTGTCAACTTGGTCACACTATATAAATCCATGCAACCGGCATGGATTTATATAGTGTGACCGAAAGAATGTTAAAAAATAAAAATATACTTACCTTCTGATGGCCCCCGGAGTCTTTATTCGATGCGTCTCGGCTTGCCGGCAGCTCGCGGTACACTGAAGGACCTGCCGACGTCAGCGTCGCGTGACCCGTCACATGACTAAATGACGTCAGCGCAGGTCCTTGAGTCCACCGCGATCTGCCGGCAAGCCAAGATAAGCACACCGCAGGCCATCAGAAGGTAAGTATAATATTTATTTTTTATTTTATTCTTTTTTTTACAAGTTCTATGGTACCCGGGTCCAGAGGAGAGTCTCCTGTCCTATAGACCTGGGTACCATCCGCACATTGAAACGCATGGAATCCGCATGTACAGATCCAGTGATGCGGATTCCATGCGTTCCAATGCAAGTCAATGGTGGCGAAAACGCAGCGCTTCCGCAAAATAATTGGTAGTGCTGCGTTTTTTTTCCGCAATGATAATCCGCAGCGGAAATTTCCACAGCATGTGCACAGCACATGCGGATTATCATTGGGGAACATTGCAGACCTTCTACCAACGTTTCTGCAGCGGAATTGCCGCTGCGGAAACGCTTAAAAAACGCATCGTGGGCACACAGCCTTACCATACTTACCCCACAGCATTGATGTCAAACTTAAATACACAGATGGCCAAAATTAAAAACTTGGACCTTGGTAGTTATTAAAAAAGGTCTATAATTGAGCAAGTTTTTCCTTATCATATATTATGATTAACCTTTTCATATGGAAACAAACTTAAAAGGGTTGTCCCAGGAACAACGTACATTTTAATATATCTTAGAATAAAATAAACGCAAACACAAATGGGGCATACTGGAATAATATATGTTATGTAAGAGCAGTAAAAAGCATATGGCTCAATGACCTAATTTAAATATGTAATATCTAAGAATAAAAATCCTTGAATTAATAAATACAGATAATAAAATAAGATGCCAACAAAAGTGAATTCCTCCACACGCACAGTATGATGACCCTACTGAAGCCCCCCTCAACTCTCCCCCAGCAAAGTATGGTGATCCCAACACAGTATGATGCCCCAACTGTGACCCCCATACAGTATAATGGGCCCCACATATTTCTCCATACAGTATAATGGACCCCACATAGTTCTTCATACAGTATAAGGGACCCCACATAGTTCTTCATACAGTATAAGGGACCCCACACTGCCTTCCATATAGTATAATGGGCCCCAAACAGTACTCTATACCGTATAATGAGCTCTGCATTGACTTCCATTCAGTATAATGGGCCCACATAGTCCTCCATACAGTATAATGGACCCTACATAGTTCTTAATACAGTATAAGGGACCCCACACTGCCTTCCATACAGTACGAGCCCCACATTGCCTTCCATATAGTATAATAGGCCCACACAGTACTCTATGCAGTATAATGGGCTCTGCATTGACTTCCATTCAGTATAATGGACCCACATATTCCTCTATACAGTGTAATGGCCTCACATAGTCCTCCATACAGAATATTGGCCTCACATAGTCCTACATACAGTATAATGACCTAACAGTCCTCCATATAGTAGTATAATGGGCCCCAAATATCTCTGGTAACCCCCATAACATTTGATAGAGCACTAGCTGATTCAGTGTATATTCCCTTGCTTCAGTTAGAAATAACTTTGAACATCCACTTTCTCATTCTCTGTTTCCTTTATATGAAGTGCAGTAAGAGATTTTCTTCTGCAAAGAATTTTTTTTTCTCTATCTCTGCCAGAAGTTTTGACTTTGTTCCCTCTTGGTGATTTGTGTGAAAGACCATGGTCCTGTTGTCCTACAGAATTTTTCCTTGAAATCTTTTGATGACGGGAAGTATTTCTGATTGCATATCTTACTACTCAAGATTTGAGGAACCCGATAACATTGACACATGCCAGGTCCCCTGAACTAATAGGTCCACTAATATGTGCACATAAGCCTTGGAGATTTTCAGCTGTTATTTCCAATGGATAGGGATTTTTCCAGGGAATCCCCCTTGGACAGGCTCTCCTCTTCTAACCACCAATAGAGAGCCTGAAGAGTCTTGAAATATATATTTTTTAGACTTTAGATACATAGTCCAGTTGGAAATCCTTGCAACTGAGAAAAAACTGAAGAGGTCAGGAATTGAATACATGGAACAACTGGAATGCAAGACATCAAGGTACCTAGAATAGACATGGCATCCTTAAAGAAATTTGTGGATTAGAAATAAAGTCAAAATACTTTTTCCATTTTTCTATTTGGAAAAAGATATTTTAGAACTCAAGAGTACAATATAATGCCCCCAAAGGTCTGAAACTTTTCCAGGATTTTTGACTTTATTAAGGTGATAATTCAACCGGAGAACGAATGGACATGACCAAATCTATTTTGTCTACCAAGTCTAGACTTGACTTTTCTACCACCAGAAGATAAGAAGTAAAAACAATGGCCCTAATTAATCAAGACCAGCGATTTTCTCGCCAGACTTCATGAGGTGGCGTGGTGGAGTCAAACACTCTTGATTAATGAAGAGATACATGCCTCTTCATGAATCTAGAGCGCCTGACGAATGGCATGTGCCTCAGTCCATCACACCAGAAATCTTACTCCAGTCAGGGACTGGAGTGAGATGTCTGGCATAGGGAACGTCACAGTTCGTCATGAATTAGATGAGCAATTGCCTCATGCCCCAGTTACATCCATTTTGGCAGAGCTGGGAGAAACTGGCCTGAAAATGGCAAAAGTTACAAAATTGTGTCGCATCTCCAATTTATGTCAAAATTATGCATTACGAAAAAAGCTTTTATGACACTTTTTGGATGTAAAAGCTTTGATGAATCGGGGCACATGTTCTTTTTTTTCCCTGACGTGAACACACAATTTGGCTAGAAGTTTAGTAAGTACCGAGGAGCCATGGAAATCCCAAAGGGAAGTGCCTAAAATTGGAAACATTTGACACCTCCTTCCATTCTACACTGTGTGCAGAATTATTAGGCAAGTTGTATTTTAGAGGATTATTTTTATTCTTGATCAACAACTATGTTCTCAATCAACCCAAAAGACTCATAAATATCCAAGCTTAATATTTTTGGAAGTTGGAGTGTTTTTTTTTTAGATTTGGCTATCTTAGGAGGATATCTGTTTGTGCAGGTAACTATTACTGAGCCAAATTATTAGGCAACTTAATAAAAAACAAATATAATCCCATCACACTTGTTTATTTTCACCAGGTAAACCAATATCAGTGCACAAAATTTAGAAACAAACATTTCTGACATGCAAAAACCAAAACCAAAAAAATAGTGATCAATATAGCCACCTTTCTTTATGATGAAACTCAACAGCCTTAATCCATAGATTCTGTCAGTTGCTTGATCTGTTTCGATCAACATTGCGTGCAGCAGCCACCACAGTCTCCCAGACACTGTTCCGAGAGGTGTACTGTTTTCTCTCCCTGTAGATCTCACATTTTATGATGGACCACAGGTTCTCTATGGGGTTCAGATCAGGTGAACAAGGGGGCCATGTCATTATTTTTTCTTCTTTTAGACCTTTACTGGCCAGCCACGCTGTGGAGTAGTTGGATGCATATGATGGAACATTGTCCTGCATGAAAATCATGTTTTTCTTGAACGATACCGACTTCTTCCTGTACAACTGCTTGAAGAAGTTGTCTTCCAGAAAATGGCAGTAGGTCTGGGAGTTGAGCTTCACTCCATCCTCAACCCGAAAAGGTCCCACAAGTTCATCTTTGATGATACCAGCCCATACCAGTACCCCACCTCCACCTTGCTGGCATCTGAGTCGGAGTGGAGCTCTCTGCCCTTTACTGATCCAGCCTCTGGCCCATCCATCTGGCCCATCAAGAGTCACTCTCATTTCATCAGTCCATAAAACCTTTGAAAAATCAGTCTTAAGATATTTCTTGGCCCATTCTTGATGTTTAATCTTATGTTTCTTGTTCAAAGGTGGTCGTTTTTCAGCCTTCCTTACCTTGGCCATGTCCCCGATACTGATACTCCAGTAACGTTGCAGCTCTGAAATATGGCAAAACTGGTGGCGAATGGCATCTTGGCAGCTTCACGCTTGATTTTCCTCAATTCATGGGCAGTTATTTTGCGCCTTTTTTGGCCAACATGCTTCTTGCGACCCTGTTGGCTATTTGCCATGAAACGCTTGATTGTTTGGTGATCACGCTTCAAAAGTTTGGAAATTTCAAGACTGCAGCATCCCTCTGCAAGACATCTCACAATTTTGGACTTTTCAGATCCTGTCAAATCTCTCTTCTGACCCATTTTGCCAAAGGAAAGGAAGTTGCCTAATAATTAAGCCCACCTTATATAGGGTGTTGATGTCATTAGTCAACACCCCTCCTCATTACAGAATGCACATCACCAGATTTACTTAATTGGTAGTTGGTTCTCAAGCCTATGCAGCTTGGAGTAGGACAACATGTATAAAAAGTATCATGTGATCAAAATACTCATTTGCCTAATAATTTGGCACACAGTGTAATTGCCACCCTCAGGATTTTTTTATGAATTTTAAATATGGTGATTTGCTAATAAGTGACTTTTAGATCTTTGACTGCTATGAAGAAACATAGATACGGAAGGTTTATCTTTGATTAATGGATCCCATTCAGGAGCTTTCTGTAGAAAAAATTACAATTCGTCTTTCAAAAATCTGGTCAGAGAGTCAAGTCTTGTGCAAGAAGCAGTGAGCCCTGCTGTAAGCTAAAATGTATTTTTTTATTATTTTAATGTAAAATGTTGACAATAACAGTGATTTATAGTTATTGCGTTTTTAGGTAGTTTTTGTAATTTGCCAAATCTTATTTGATTTGGGTTCCGCCAAGGTAATTATTTTGTTGCCAGTTGTGCCCCAAGGTAAAAACAATGGGGGAATACTGAATTACTTTATAAATAATATAAAACCAGAAGAGACATAAAACAATTCAGGCACTTTATTACATTAATACACAAATGTCTTAACATAAAACTAAAAGAAAAAAAAAACTGAACAGAAACCAAAACTAAAAGAAAACATGCTCTTGCTAAGGAAAATGTGTAATAAATATGACACCCCCCTTCTATGGGAGATTTTGCTTTTATTTTTTTCAGCCTTGCATTGTATCCTTGCAAAAATGGTAATGAGAAATTAGCAATTTTTCATTTGAACATGGGCAATAAAAAACTGTGAAAAGATTACAAAAGTTGTGCAGCAATCCACTATTGAGAAAATAGTATCTTTTTTTTTTAACAAGACTATTTCTTCTCTTTTATTTTTATTTATTCATTTTTTTTTTTTAGTGCCGATGCTTTTAATGAAGCCCTGGAAAGTCAAGTATCTACTAGTAGAAGATCTAGGTGAGCGTCTTCCTGAAGCTCACTGAAGAAGGTTACATCCTTGAGGTTGGGTTCTTCCATCCCTGTAGAGAAAATAGAGAAATATCAGAATATAAGGTTAAAAAACCCTCAGTACAGTTCAATTATTAAAATCAATCATATAACTTTACATTTTTGATTATTGGTAGGTATACATATGAATGCCCAGTGGGGAAAATTTTACAGAAAATTCCATATATTATATGGTACCTTGATAACTAATTGGGAATTATTTACAATGATCCCCTAACTTAAAGATGACATGTTACCACATCAAAAGTGGCATGTTTTTGTTCTTATTGTTTTCCTGCAGCTCCCCTAAATATTTAGTCTTTTTTCTCTTTTCAAAAGGAGTCTGTCTCCCCAAATTTACACTTCAAACTACAGACAGTCTCGTAGGAGATGAAGCAACAATAAAAATCATTATTTTTGTGTTTTTAAATCTTTTCCTTCCTTGTCACAAAATCTATGCAAATCAAGTTGCCCAGTGCACCCATGGCGTGGTCAAATGCCTAGATGCACCGTTTTACCCACTTACCTAGATTATAGCCACTGTTTATATGTTGATTGACAGTGCTGTCGAAAGGTAAACCTACAATTTGTGATCACTGTCCCTGTGCAGAAGAGAGGAGGAGTGAGAACACAAATCACTCTCTCCTCGCAGCTAACACTGTTTGTCTCCTTTGCTATCACTTCAGTGCAAAAGAGCACAAAAATCACTCTCTCCTCGCAGCGGACACTGCTTTATAATTATGCACCTGAGCGATGTCAGAAGTGAGGAGAGTGTGATTTGTGTGCTCTGTTCTTTACAGGGACAGTGCACATATTGTCTTCATGCAGCGCTGACAATCTGCATAGAAGGAGTGGCAGTACTGTAATAAGTGGGTGGAATGGTGCACAGAGGAATTTAGCTACACCAAGGGTGCACAGAGTTCCTTTATTTGTATATTACTATAAAGTTCTTTTGTGTGGTAACAGAGGAACAGATTTAAAAACTAAAAGAATGATTATTTTTGTTGCTCCATCTCCTACAAGGCTATGTGGTTAGCTTTAAAAGGGGTTGTCCAACGAACAAAGTACATTTTAATCAATAGATTTTGGAATAATGAGTTCCACAACAGGATGTTAAAAAAAAATGTTCCTGCGCGG
This sequence comes from Phyllobates terribilis, assembly GCF_046119375.1. NCBI lineage: Eukaryota > Metazoa > Chordata > Amphibia > Anura > Dendrobatidae > Phyllobates > Phyllobates terribilis. The sequence goes on from NW_027362762.1 coordinate 797,205,303, forward strand.
ATATAATCTTATAAATGTGTAATGTCTGTGTCTGACTATGCAGGAACATGGTCTGATCATACCACATCTCCTGGGCACGGGAGGAAACAAAAGAGAGGATACAGACGATACTGCGGGAACTCAGGGCTGATTCTTTCTCTGAGGTAAAACATTGTTTAAAAACAAGCAGGGAAATGTTTTACCTCACAGAAGGAATCAGCTGTGATCCTGTGCTGTCCTGTGTGTATACTCTTTCTTCCTCACCTAGCCATTACACGTTCTCAAAGTGTAAATTTGGGGCAACAGACTTGCTTTAAATCTGCCATATGGTTCCAGCGTTATGGGTCTTTAGTGTGCGCAATATGTTAATTTTTATAGGCGTTTACCAAGGGCGTGTTGCTTAAAGGTCCATTATGCAGAGCGGCTTAAAGACATGCCCCTAGAAAATCCAGTAAGCACCGCCCCCTTAGTAAAGGTAATAAAAATTTGCATATAGGGTGCACTAAGAATTTATCTGGCATCCTGTTGCATACTTAAACCCCCCCCTCCCCCCACAAATATTCAAGGAAGCAGTGGGAATAAAATAGGAGTAAAAATTGCCCTTTTTAACCCAGTAACAGGTCCTCTTTAAAAATGACCTCAGGTTATACATATACAACATGCATTGCTATTTCCTGGTCATTTAAAGCAACATTCATCAAACAATGCCATATACAATGTCTATATACAAGTGGGATTGACTAAGACCCATCAGAACAAAATGGATATTTCACACATAAAACAGCAGCATTACAGAACTGATTGGCTGTCTATCTGCGCCTGTCTACAGTACAAGATAGAATGAAGTGTACGCTGCGTTATCTAGCTGCACCAGGAGGAGCTGGTACACGGTGTACTCAACAGGACCCTGAAGAAGCTTCTGTCCTCTACACAGAATGTGATCACAGCTTCCAGCAGCCATGTCTGACCATTATAACAACTTGCTTTATCTTCATTACTTATCTGCTAGTACTTGATTTATTCTTCATTTTACAATGACAATTCATTTTGGACCTTTCCACCACAGTATAATATTGGGCAGAACGCCATCTACTGTCAAGACTGGGTACTTTTTGTACTATAAATTTGGCATTATAAATAAAAGCACAGCAGGACTGAGTTACACAGGAAAAATTTGCATTATATGGTGTTGCTGAAACTCCCCCAGTATAGGCCATGGTTACTCTAATGTACAGGGTTTTTTCACAATATACTTTTTTAAACCAATTAGAAGAACTCTAGTGATGAGCGAGCACTAAAATGCTCGGGTGCTCGTTGCTCGGGTCAAGCAAATTGGAATACTCGGGTGCTCGACCCGAGCAACGAGCCCAAAGTAAGTCTATGGGAAACTCAACCATTTTTCAGGCGGCTCCCCCCGGCAGTCTGCAGAGGGCCTAAGAATAGCCCAAATCAATGGGAACAGTTCTCAATGACATGGGAGCAGCATGGAGAAGACCCCTGGAAGCATCTCTGACTCCCAGATCACTGCTGTCAGCAACGTGGTCAGAGTATTACACCACTTTTACGGACTCACAATAAAACATACAAAAACTAAACCAAAATGGATTTTCCTGGGCAATATGTTAAGGAACATCCTTTCCAGGTAATGACTTGTATATAAGGCAAAATAAATAACCAAAAACAAAAATACTCCTCCACAACTTGGGCTATGTTCACACGTAGCGTTTTTGCACTTTTAAATTGCTTTCAACCAAGACAAATGCACTCACCAGGAAATGTCATTTTAACATTTTACAACCTTATGTGGCCATGTGGTGTGTGACACATCATTAGACACATGCATACAGTGCTGAAAAGACATGGGAATAGCATGGGGAAGACCTCTGGAAGCATCTCTGACTCCCGGCTCACTGCCTAAAAGTGTGCCCATCATAAGTGATCCTTGGCGCATGCGAAGATGCCTCCCGCCATGCACCTGTCGTTGCAGACTTGCAACAATCACCGTCCACGTCCTTGTCCCACTGCAGCGTTCAGTTGTCCCTACCCCATTCCTTGGAATGCAAGCGCAAGTATGCAGGCAGCCACCCACCCACCCACAGGCTGCAATACTATACTGCCAAATTTTTGACAGCTGCTTGCACTTGAAATGTGGCCTTTTAGGCTCGTGGAGGCGGAAGCTTTTCACAACCTCATGCCGGCGGCCGGGTGTCCATACTCTGTCCCCAGCCGCCACTATATTTCCCGGTATCGCCTCCGCCTTCCACAAGCACGGGTCCCACAACATTACCCGTTGCCCTCCCCAGTGCACTTACTGGGAAGGACCGCCTAACCACAAACACGTGGACAGATGAATGTGGCCAGGGACGGTACGGAGCCAGTCCACAACTTTTTTTACTGACAGTTGTATTTAGCTCGGTGAAAGGACTGGCATAGAGGGAAACCCCATCTACCCTGCATGTCATTTCTCCCAGGAAGTCCTGGAATTGAGCTTGTTGCAGAAGCAATGGCAGCCCGTCCAACATCAACTCGCCCTTGTTGGTGGTGCTTTGACACACACACATCTTTCTTTGCGCATTTAATTTCTAGAATACAGAGTTGGACAATGGCCTGATCTGTAATGCGTTTTGAGAAATAACATGCATAAGCATGGCCGATCCACATTAAAAAAGCAGCCATAGAGTGTCCGGGAACCTTCCCCCATACTTTTCTTAGCCAGGGCTGCTTTTCAGCAGGGTTGGACGGGCTCAAAAGAGAACCGGAGACTACTCCGGCGGGCCCTGGCTTCTCCTTCAGGAGAGTTCATAGTGCCGAGGTGAGGCCATGATGATGATAGAGGCCACCATCTGCTTAGTTTTCTGTTACTTGGAATGCAAGTGCAAGTATGCAGCCAGCCCTTTGAAGAGACATAGAGGAGGGTCTCAGTAAAAAAAAATGTTCCCATTATAAAGGAGCGGGTCTCCTATAGTGGTAATGCCCATGCTGTGACTGCAAGGGCTGCCAAAATTTGGGAAAAACCCCACTAAGAATTTAAAGACACACATAGCAGGGCCACAGTAACAACAAATTCCCATTAGAAAGGAGAGAGTCTCCCATAGTGTTGGCCTATGCAGTGAATGCAAGGGCTGCCAAAAATTTGGAGGCACTTCAATGCCCCTTGGAAGAGACGTGGAGGAGGGCCTCATAAAAAAATGTTCCCATTAGAAAGGAGCGGGCCTCCTATACTTGTAATGCCCATGCACTAAGTGTATTGGCTGACAAACATTTACCCCTGGGGGGTATACATGAACATACTGTATCAAAAAATTTTTTTTACGGGCATCATAAACACCCTTTAAAAAAATTATGTGGGTGTTGCATCACAGACCACGGTCACCCTGGTGATATGGTGGTGGAGGATGAGGAGAAGGAGGAGGACAAGAGCAAATAGACAAAATCAGGAAGTGTATACCCATGTGTGGATGTGAAAAGGTGCATGGGAATACACCTCCCAAGAAAAGACACTGGATTTGAGTTTATGTTACGCTGCTATCATTCAGTGGTGTTGAGAAGTCTGGCCCAATCCAGCCCTTGTTCATTTTTATAAGAGTCAGCCTGTCAGCATTTTCAGTTGACAGGCGGATGCGCTTATCAGTTATAATTCCACCAGCGGCACTAAAAACCCGCTCTGATAAAACGCTGGCGGCAGGGCACGCCAGAACCTCCAAGGCATAAAAAGCCAGTTCATTCCACGTATCCAGCTTGGATACCCAATAATTATAAGGCACAGAGGAATCACGGAGGACGTTGGTATGGTCAGCAAGGTACTCCCTCAGCATCTTCCCAAACTTTGCACTCCTTGTGAGAGTACCCCGCGCCTCAAGGCCTGTGCGATGGGAGGGTCTGAGAAAACTCTCCCAGAACTTTGACAGTGTTCCCCTGCCTCTGCTGCATTGAAGTTGTGTCTCTCTCGCCTGTACTCCTTGGTTGTCCAACGAAGTGTGCCCTCTGCCGCCAGTGTTTTCAGATGGGAATTTTTTTTAATAGTTCCGCAACAAGGGCCTTCTGGTACTGCCCCATTTTTGCAGACCTGTCCGCCTCAGGAATAAGAGATATAAAGTTCTCCTTGTAGCGTGGGTCTAGAAGTGTCACCAACCAGTAATGACTGTCACCCAAAATTTTGAGAACGCGAGGGTCATGGGAAAGGCAGCGTAACATAAACCTAGCCATGCGTGCCAGACTACTAACAGGCAAGACTTCCGTGTCCTCACCAAGAGGATGACTGACCATGCTCTCCTCCTCTCTGTCCTCTGGCCATCCACGATGAACAGACGGTATGACAGCTGTGCAGGTAGTACCGTCTATAGTGCATGAAACTAGCTCCGATCCTTCCTCCTCCTCCTCCTCCTCCTCTTCCTCATTGTCACCCAATCCACATTGGGATGAGATGAGGCTTGGCTGTGTGTAATCACCCTGTATGGTTCCTTGTTCCATCTCATCGTGCTCCGCCTGCAATGCATCCTCTTTGATTGTGAGCAGAGAGCGTTTCAGAAGGCCGAGAAGCAGGATGGTGACACTAATTATGGCATCATCGCCGCTCACCATCTTGGTGGAGTCCTCAAAGTTTTGGAGGATGGTACATATGTCTGACATCCATGTCCACTCCTGAGGTCTTATATGTGGAGTCTGAACTGAATACAGACGGCCTTGTTGATGCTAGTACTCAACAACTGCCTTCTTCTGCTCACAAATCCTTCCCAACATCTGCAGTGTAGAGTTCCAAAGCGTGGGGACATCACACACCAGTCTGTGAGCCGGAAGCTGCAAACGCTGCTGAAAAACTGTAAGGGCGGCGGAAGCTCTAGCTGACTTTCTAAAATGGGCACACAAGCGGCGTACTTTAACAAGCAGATCCGGCAGCTCCGGGTAGGATTTGAGAAACCGCTGAACCACGAAGTTAAGCACATGGGCCAGGCCTGGTAGTTGTGTGAGCTTGCCTCGCCTCAGAGCCGCCACCAGGTTCCAGCCATTGTCACACACGACCATGGCTGGCTGTAGGTAAAGCGGTGTGAGCCACAGATCTGCCTGCTCTTTCAGAGCTGTGCACAACTCTTCAGTATTGTGCGTTTTTTTTACCTAAGCATATTAACTTCAGCACAGCCTGTTGCCGCTTGGCCGAGGCAGTGCTGCAGTGATTCCAGCTTGTGACTGATGTGGTCATTTCGGAGATGGAGGCTGAAGAGGAGGAGGAGGCTGAGGAGGATGAGGTGCAGGAGCTGTAGACGGTGGGGGCAACCCAGATTGACCTAGGGCCCGCAATCCTTGGAGTCGTGAGGACATGTTCGGTCCCAAGGTCCGACTGGGCCTTGGCTTCCATTATGTTAACCCAGTGTGCGATCAGCGAGATGTACCGTCCCTGCCCAAAGCACTTGTCCACGTGTCCGTGGTTAGGTGGACTTTAAAGGTAACTGCGTTGTTGAGAGCACGGCTAATGTTTTGGGACACGTGCTTGTGTAATGCGGGGACGGCACACCGGGATAAATAGTGGCGGCTGGGGACAGAGTACCGAGGGATGGCCGCCGCCATCAGGTTGCGGAATGCTTCGGTCTCCACGAGCCTAAAAGGCAACATTTCGAGCGCAAGCAGTCGTGAAATGTGAGAATTTAGTAGTGTGGCCTGTGGGGCGTTGGCTGCATATTTGCGCTTGCGTTCCAAGGACTGGGGGGTATGGACAACTGAACGCTACGCTGGGACAAGGACATGGACGTGCTTCCTGATGCTGCTCCTTGAGAGTGTGCAACGACAGGTGCAGGGCAGGAGGCGTCTTCGCATGCACCATGGACAGGGGATTGGCTTGCATGCACAACAGCGGATGAAGCAATGGTGCCACCCGCAGACACTGTTCCTGGACCCTGGGGTTCGGCCCACAAAGTCGGGTGCTTTGCTGCCATGTGCCTGATCATGCTGGTGGTGGTCAGGCTGGTTGTTTTGCCACCTCTGCTGATGCTGGCCTGGCAGGTGGTGCAAATGGCCTTTTTGGGGTTGTCGGCAGAGTCTTTAAAAAACAACCAGACTCGGGAAGACCTAACAGTTGTACTGGCAACTTCCTTCGTGTTGGTGTTACGGGGAACGGTTGCCTGCCTTCTATCAGCGGCCACCACACTGCTTCTTCCTGCCTGTTGGGGTGCTCTGCTTCCCTCCCATTGTGTGCTGCTGTCCTCGCTCTGCATGTCCTCCTGCCAGGTTGGGTCAGTTACTATATCATCCACCACCTCGTCTTCCACTTCCGCACCCTGGTCCTCCTCCTGACTTTCTGGCAATTGTGTCTCATCATCGACCACCTCTTGTGACACTTTCCAACCGTCGCATTCGTGTGACCGTGGCTGCTTAAATATTTGGGCATCGCTACACGCAATCTCCTCTTGCCCGGCTTCAAGTGGACCGGGCGAGAGGCCCGAATTTATAAATGGAAAAGTGAACAGCTCTTCAGAGTGTCCAAGTGTGGGATCAGTTGTCTCTGGGTACTCGGCATGGTGGAAGGAAGGAGGATCAGGGTGAGGAATACGCGGTCCAGACTCACGGCTACTGAGATTTGACCGTGTGGAAGACAGGGTGATGGTGGTGGCTAAGTGACTGGAAGCATTATCCGCTATCCAACCAACAACCTTTTGACACTGCTCTGGGTTCTATAGTGGTGTGCTGTGGTTCCCTAGAAATTGGGACAGGAAGGTCAGGCGAGAAGATGTGGGTGTTTGTTGTGGCACAATTTCGGCTTGCCTACGGCCTTGTCCTCGGCCTCTGCATGCACCATTACCATCACGTCCAGTTCCCTGCCCCATGCCACGTGCCTTGCCCATTTTAAATGGAGGACAGTATCTTCCACGCTCACTACAAATGACTGAGTTTGGAGCGAACTTATATGTGATCCGTGTGATAGAGAAAACAGAGTTTGAAATACCTGGCCTGTAGGTAGGTAGTTTGAACAGCAAACTGCGGTGAATTGCTTCAATGACACACTAAAAGGAAATTTTTAATGGAGGCCAGAAATGGCAGTATTTTCTGACAACGAATATGTGATCCGTTTGACGGAGAAAACACAGTTTTAAATAGCTGGATTTCTAGCACTCTAATATGGAAAGGACCTGGCTGTATTCTGCAGTGCCAACAAGCAAATGGTGCAGAAAAAAATGGTGTTCTCTGGATTGCTTTTTAAGCAAATAATGAGGATTAAGATCCAAAGTATTCCTGGCCCCTGAGACCTGGGCCTTTGTATAGAAATATCTAACAGCAGCAGATGGCAGAATTGGAATGGAGTCTCTTGTGCTATATGCACTGCAGTCTGCTATATACACTGCCTGCCTATACACCCTGCCTGCCTGATATCTCTGCAGATGGATTAGTCCTCAGAAGGACTGTTTGTTAAGATGGATGTGTGTAATGTACGGTTTTTCTCCCTACACTACCTAATACACGATCAAATCTCTCCCTGACACAGTAGCAGCTCTCCCTACACTGTCTGATCCGAAGTGACTGTGACGAGCATGGCGGCGCCAGGTCTGATATAGACCTGATGACGCTGTGCGGCCAGCCAATCACTGTAATTCCCACAACCAACATGGCTACGGCATTACAGTGCATGGCAGGCAATCCCTGCATGTTCATTGGCTCTCTAAAGAGCGCCAAACATACAGGGAGGGGACCCGAGTTTCTGCCCGAGCAACCCAGAAATACTCGGCGAGTGCTGAGCATCTCGAGCAGTGAGATGCTCGGGCGAGTTCCTAGCAGTAGCGAGCATGCTCGCTCATCACTAAAGAACTCCAGTTTTTCATCAACTCTCCCACCCCCCATAAGAAGTAGTGATGAAACTGCAACATTAACAGAAAAGGAATGGAATGGACCAGTCTGCGGGTCCGGACACCCTTTTCTTACAGGAATGAGATGGTGGTAAGTTGCCACAGACAGGCTGCAGTGGTGTGGGTGATAGATGTTGAGTTTTGCTATAGCGGACTTCTATTCTTGGTGTACCTACATAAGTGACTGCTACTGGAAAATAATTTGGCAGTGTTACTGTGATTTAGGGAAGGATAAAACTGGTCTTAAATATGACAAATTTCTGCAAAGATCAGACAAAAAAATGATGTGTATGAATGAAGACCACCTCTTTACACCCCATCTAGAGTTTGGTTTACTTATACAGAAATAGTTATTTTAACCCCTTAAGCCCCGCGGGTGGTTTGCACGTTAATGACCGGGCCAATTTTTACAATTCTGACCACTGTCACTTTATGAGGTAATTACTCTCGAACGCTTCAACGGATCCCCCTTATTCTGAGATTGTTTTTTCGTGACATATTGTACTTCATGATTGTGGAAAAATTTCTTCGATATCACTTGCGTTTATTTGTGAAAAAAACGGAAATTTGGCGAAAATTTTGAAAATTTTGCAATTTTCAAAATTTGAATTTTTAAGCCCTGAAATCAGAGCGATATGTCACACAAAAGAGTTAATAAATAACATTTCCCACATGTCTACTTTACATCAGCACAATTTTGGAACCAACATTTTTTTTTGTTAGGGAGCTATAAGGGTTAAAAGTTGACCAGCGATTTCTCATTTTTCCAACAAAATTTACAAAACCATTTTTTTAGGGACCACATCACATTTGAAGTCACTTTGAGAGGTCTTTATGACAGAAAATACCCAAAAGTGACACCATTCTAAAAACTGCACCCCTCAAGGTGCTCAAAACCACATTCAAGAACTTTATTAACCCTTCAGGTGCTTCACAGGAATTTTTTGAATGTGGAAGAAAAAAATGAACATTTAACTTTTTTCACAAAAATGTTAATTTAGACCCAATTTTTTTTATTTTCACAGGGGTAACAAGAAAAAATGGACCCCAAAATTTGTTGTGCAATTTCCCCTGGGCACGCAGATACCCAATATTTGGGGAAAAAATACTGTTTGGGCGCACGGCAGGGCTCGGAAGGGAAGGAGCGCTATTTGACTTTTTGATTGTAAAATTTGCTTGAATAATTAGCGGACGCCATGTTGTGTTTGGAGAGCCCATGTGTGCCCAAACTTTGGAGCTCCCCCACAAGTGACCCCATTTTGGAAACTAGACCCCCCAAGGCACCTTTCTAGATGCATAGTGAGCACTTGGAACCCCCAGGTGCTTCACAAATTGATTCGTAACAATGAAAAAGTGAAAAAAAAAAACACTTTTTCATTTTTATGAATCAATTTGTGAAGCACCTGAGTGTTCCAAGTGCTCACAATGCATCTAGATAGGTGCCTTGGGGGGTCTAGTTTCCAAAATGGGGTCACTTGTGGGGGAGCTCCAATGTTTGGGCACACAGCGGCTCTCCAAACGCAACATGGTGTCGCTAACAATTTGAGCCGATTTTCCGTTAAATTTGTTAGAGGACACCATGTTGCATTTAGAGAGTCCCTGTGTGCCCAAACATTGGAGCTCCCCCACAAGTGACCCCATTTTGGAAACTAGACCCCCCAAGGCACCTATCTAGATGCATAGTGAGCACTTGGAACCCCCAGGTGCTTCACAAATTGATTCGTAACAATGAAAAAGTGGAAAAAAAAACACTTTTTCATTTGTATGAATCAATTTGTGAAGCACCTGAGGGTTCCAAGTGCTCACTATGCATCTAGATAGGTGCCTTGGGTGGTCTAGTTTCCAAAATGGGGTCACTTGTGGGGGAGCTCCAATATTTGGGCACACAGCGGCTCTCTAAATGCAACATGGTGTCCGCTAACAAATTTAACGCAAAATTGGCTCAAATTGTTAGCGACACCATGTTGCGTTTGGAGAGCTGCTGTGTGCCCAAACATTGGAGCTCCCCCACAAGTGACCCCATTTTGGAAACTAGACCCCCCAAGACACCTTTCTAGATGCATAGTGAGCACTTGGAACCCCCAGGTGCTTCACAAATTGATTCGTAATAATGAAAAAGTGAAAAAAAAAACACTTTTTCATTTTTACGAATCAATTTGTGAAGCACCTAGGGGTTCCAAGTGCTCACTATGCATCTAGATAGGTGCCTTGGGGGGTCTAGTTTCCAAAATGGGGTCACTTGTGGGGGAGCTCCAATGTTTGGGCACACAGGGACTCTCTAAATGCAACATGGTATCCGCTAACAAATTGAATGGAAAATCGGCTCAAATTGTTAGCGGACGCCACATTGCGTTTGGAGAGCCCCTCTGTGCCCAAACTTTGGAGCTCCCCCACAAGTGACCCCATTTTGGAAACTAGACCCCCCAAGGCACCTTTCTAGATGCATAGTGAGCACTTGGAACCCCCAGGTGCTTCACAAATTGATTCGTAATAATGAAAAAGTGAAAAAAAAAACACTTTTTCATTTTTACGAATTAATTTGTGAAGCACCTAGGGGTTCCAAGTGCTCACTATGCATCTAGATAGGTGCCTTGGGGGGTCTAGTTTCCAAAATGGGGTCACTTGTGGAGGAGCTCCAATGTTTGGGCACACAGGGACTCTCCAAATGCAACATGATATCCGCTAACAATTTGAGCCGACAATTTGTTAGCGGATATCATGTTGCATTTGGAGAGTCCCTGTGTGCCCAAACATTGGAGCTCCCCCACAAGTGACCCCATTTTGGAAACTAGACCCCCCAAGGCACCTATCTAGATTCATAGTGAGCACTTGGAACCCCAGGTGCTTCACAAATTGATTCATAAAAATGAAAAAGTGTTTTTTTTTTCACTTTTTCATTTTTACGAATCAATTTGTGAAGCACCTGGGGGTTCCAAGTGCTCACTATGCATCTAGAAAGGTGCCTTGGGGGGTCTAGTTTCCAAAATGGGGTCACTTGTGGGGGAGCTCCAAAGTTTGGGCACAGAGGGGCTCTCCAAACGCAATGTGGTGTCCGCTAACAATTTGAGCCGATTTTCCATTTAATTTGTTAGCGGATACCATGTTGCATTTAGAGAGTCCCTGTGTGCCCAAACATTGGAGCTCCCCCACAAGTGACCCCATTTTGGAAACTAGACCCCCCAAGGCACCTATCTAGATTCATAGTGAGCACTTGGAACCCCAGGTGCTTCACAAATTGATTCATAAAAATGAAAAAGTGTTTTTTTTTTCACTTTTTCATTTTTACGAATCAATTTGTGAAGCACCTGCAGGTTCCAAGTGCTCACTATGCATCTAGAAAGGTGCCTTGGGGGGTCTAGTTTCCAAAATGGGGTCACTTGTGGGGGAGCTCCAAAGTTTGGGCACAGAGGGGCTCTCCAAACGCAATGTGGTGTCCGCTAACAATTTGAGCCGATTTTCCATTTAATTTGTTAGCGGATACCATGTTGCATTTAGAGAGTCCCTGTGTGCCCAAACATTGGAGCTCCCCCACAAGTGACCCCATTTTGGAAACTAGACCCCCCAAGGCACCTATCTAGATTCATAGTGAGCACTTGGAACCCCAGGTGCTTCACAAATTGATTCATAAAAATGAAAAAGTGTTTTTTTTTTCACTTTTTCATTTTTACGAATCAATTTGTGAAGCACCTGCAGGTTCCAAGTGCTCACTATGCATCTAGAAAGGTGCCTTGGGGGGTCTAGTTTCCAAAATGGGGTCACTTGTGGGGGAGCTCCAAAGTTTGGGCACAGAGGGGCTCTCCAAACGCAATGTGGTGTCCGCTAACAATTTGAGCCGATTTTCCATTCAATTTGTTAGCGGATACCATGTTGCATTTAGAGAGTCCCTGTGTGCCCAAACATAGGAGCTCCCCCACAAGTGACCCCATTTTGGAAACTAGACCCCCCAAGGCACCTATCTAGATTCATAGTGAGCACTTGGAACCCCAGGTGCTTCACAAATTGATTCATAAAAATGAAAAAGTGTTTTATTTTCACTTTTTCATTTTTACGAATCAATTTGTGAAGCACCTGGGGGTTCTAAGTGCTCACTATGCATCTAGATAGGTGCCTTGGGGGGTCTAGTTTCCAAAATGGGGTCACTTGTGGGGGAGCTCCAATGTTTGGACACACAGGGGCTCTCCAAACGCAACATGGCGTCCGCTAACAATTTGAGCCGATTTTCCATTCAATTTGTTAGCGGACACCATGTCGCGTTTGGAGAGCCCGTGATGTGCCTAAACAGTGGAGCTCCCCCACAAGTGTCCCCATTTTGGAAACTATACCCCTCAAAGATTTTATTAAGGTGTATAGTGAACATTTTGAACCCAGAGGTACGGCACATTATTTGTTTACATTAGGTCATCATATTGAATAAGTTTTCATTATTCTTGAGCGCAAGTGCTCGCTACTTGAGTTTGCATCGGGTACTCAGGTATGCACCATGTACAGCGTGTGCTCGAGTGACATGCTCGAGTCCCTGCTCCGCATGTTTCACGGTTATTAGACACCCAAAAAAAAACATGCGGGGATCGCTCGTGCATGGCAGGCAATCCCCGTAAAGTTTTTTGGCCGCGAAGCATATGGGGCAGAGACTCGAGCATGTCACTCAAATACCCACGATACTAAATGCATACCAGAGCACCCGATGCAAACTCAAGTAGCGAGCACTTGCTCTCAACACTAGTCGCCATATCGTCATCTTTTTTTCTTACTTTTGAAAAAAATCCCAACCCCAGCCCTAACCCTAGCACAACCCTAGCCCCAGCACAACCCTAGCCCCAGCACAACCCTAGCCCCAGCACAACCCTAGCCCCAGCACAACCCTAGCCCCAAACCCAGCCCTAACCCTAGCCCAATCCTAACTCAAGAGTTTATTTTTGACGCCGTTCCTTGTGCGGTATAAGTGATTAGACGACTTTATTCTTCGGGTCGGTGTGATTACAGCAATGCCAGAATCATATGGGGTTTTTATGACTGACAGCTGTCACACACTAAAAGACGCATTTTTTGTAAAATCTAGTTTTTGCATCGCCATATTTTGAGAGCTATAATTTTTCCAAATTTTGGCAGACAGTCATGTGACGGCTCGTTTTTTGCGGGATGACTTGACGTTGTTATTGGTGCCATTTTCAGGCACGTGACATTTTTTGATCGCTTTCTATTCCGATTTTTGGGAGGCAGAATAAACAAAAACCAACAATTCAGGAATTGTTTTTTTTTTTTTTTTTTTTTATTCTGTTCCGCGTGTGGTAAAATTGATGAGGCAGCTTTACTCTTCGGGTCAGTACGTTTACAGCGGTACCACATTTGTATAATTTTTCTATGTTTTGGCGCTTATACACAATAAAAGCTATTTTATAGAAAAAAATATTTTTTAGTATCGCTTTATTCTGAGAGCTATAACTTTTTTATTTTTCGGCTGATGGAGCTATATGGCGGCTTGTTTTTTGCGGGACGAGATGACGTTTTCAGCGGTATCATTTTTATTTATATGCGTCTTTTTGATCGCGTGTTATTCCACTTTTTGTTTGGCGGTATGGTGATAAAGCATTGTTTTTTGCTTGGTTTTTTTTTTTTTTTTTTACCGTGTTCACTGAAGGGGTTAACTAGTGGGACAGTTTTATAGGTCAGGTTGTTCCGGACGCGGCGATACCAAATATGTGTACTTTTATTGTTTTTTTTTTATTTTTTTTATAATAATATTTATTGATGGGTACATTATATTTTTATTTTTGGTGTATTATTTTTTTTATTTTTTTATAATATTTTTGCACATTTTTTTTTTTTTTTTTTTCCACTTTCACACAGTTTATACACTTTATTACTTTGTCCCACTCTGGGACTTTCACTTTTTTTTTTCTGATCGCCTGCATGGCACAGGAATGGAGCACCATCCCTATGCCATGAAGGCTGTCAGAAGTGCACAGTGTGAAGATTGCTTGGAGATGCACTGCGCATGTCCAAGCAATCTTCCTGCTCTCTGGTGACCCGGATGTTGTCATGACGACATCGGGTCGTCATGGCAACACCCGGGAAGCCTTTGCAGACTGCGCTGGAAGCCGGAAGAGGAGGTGAGTATCGGCGATCACCTCCCCTTGCCCCCGCAATGCCGCGATCGACTTCGATCGACTTCGATCGCAGCATCGCGGGGGTTAATGTGCTGGGAGCGGTGCGTGACCGCTCCCTGCACATAGTACCGGGTGTCAGCTGTGACAATCAGCTGACACCCGGCGGCGATCGCGCCCGCACAGCCTGTGTGCGCGCGCGATCGCCATGACGTACTAATACGGGTCTGGCTCTTAAGTCCCAGGGCACAGACGCGTATTAGTACGTCAGATGTTATTAAGGGGTTAATACTTAAGCTAGTGTCTTGGGTACATTGCTTTTAAAAGGATCTGTCAGCAAGGTCAAATCCCCCAAATCACATATACAGTGGGTACGGAAAGTATTCAGACCCCTTTAAATTTTTCACTCTTTGTATCATTGCAGCCATTTGGTAAATTCTAAAAAGTTCATTTTTTTTCTCATTAAAGTACACTCTGCCCCCCATCTTGACTGAGAAAAAAGAGATGCAGAAATGTTAGCCAATTTATTAAAAAAGAAAAACTGAACTATCACATGGTCATAAGTATTTGCTCAGACACTCATATTTAAGTCACATGCTGTCTATTTCCTTGTGATCCTCCTTGAGATGGTTCGACTCCTTCATTGGAGTCCAGCTGTGTTTAATTATACTGATAGGACTTGATTTAGAAAGGCACCTTTCAGCGCAGACCAAATGAGAATCATGAGCTCAAAGTAACTGCCCAAGGAGCTCAGAGACAGAATTGTGGCAAGGCACAGATCTGGCCAAGGTTATAAAAGAATTTCTGCATTACTCAAGGTTCCTAAGAGCACAGTGGCCTTCATAATCCTTAAATGGAATAAGTATGGGACCACCAGAAGTCTTCCTAGACCTGGCCGTCCAGCCATAGTGAGTAATCGTGGGAGAAGAGCCTTGGTGAGAGAGGTAAAAAAGAACCCCAAGATCACTGTGGCTGAGCTCCAGAGATGCAGTAGGGAGATGGGAGAAAGTTCCACAAAGTCAACTATCACTGCAGCCCTCCACCAGCCGGGCCTTTATGGCAGAGTGGCCTGACGGAAGCCTCTCCTCAGCGCAAGACATATGAAAGCCCACATAGAGTTTGCTCAAAACACATGAAGGACTCCCAGACTATGAGAAATAAGATTCTCTGGTCTGATGAGACGAAGATAGAACTTTTTGGTGATAACTCTTAGCCGTATATGTGGAGAAAACCAGTCCCTGCTCATCACCTGCCCAATACAATCCCAACAGTGAAACATGGTGGCGGCAGCATCATGCTATGGGGGTGTTTTTCAGCTGCAGGGACTGGGCGACTGGTTGCAATTGAAGGAAACATGAATGCGGCCAAGTACAGAGATATCCTGGATGAAAACCTCTTCCAGAGTGCTCTGGACCTCAGACTTGGCCGAAGGTTCACCTTCCAACAAGACAATGACCCCAAGCACACAGGTAAAACATTACCCAGCCTGTTTTTAAACAATGTTTCACTTCAAAAAAAGAATAATTTGCGATCCCATGCTGTAAAGTCTGTATACTTTTTTTTCTCCCCCTCTGCCCAGGAGCTGTGGTATGATCAGACCATGTTCCTGTATGGTCAGACACAGTCATTACACAGTACACAGCAGGGGCACATTTATAAGATTATCTCAGCACAGGAACATTTTATTAAAAACACATCCAATTGTTGAACTTATTATTATTCCAAGATCTATTGATTAAAATTAACTTTTTGTTAAGGGAAAAACTTCATCCCCAGTTTGTTTCCCTGCAAAGAGCCAGCCTCTTTAGCTTGATTGACAGCAGTTCTCCTAAAGGGCTTCTCTGCTACTCGGACAACCCCTTCTCAATCCGTATGTGTCTCTCCAGTAAAATAACATTTAAGCCACATTCACACGTTCAGTATTTAGTCAGTATTTGTAAGCCAAAACCAGGAGTGGGTGATAAATACAGACGTGGTGGCGTGTTTCTATCATACTTTTCCTCTGATTGTTCTACTCCTGATTTTAGATTACAAATACCAACCAAATACTGAACATGACCTCAAACTCATTTCGGTTCCAGCGCCATTCCAGTGGTGTTGGCACTGGCTCTCCCGAAGATTATGTGACATGGTTATGTCACGCAAGCACTGTGGCCTATCAAAGTTGGCTTCACTCTCCCCGACTTTGCACAAATCACATACATTCGTAGGAATTGAAAGCTGCTGCCCTCTCACTTCCTCAGGATGTATGTGATACGTCCGAAGGTGGTGGGAGTAAAGCGGCCACTGATTGGCCGCATTTATCTTGTGAAATAACAATGTTACGTGATCCCCAGGAGAGTAAGTGCTAACACCACTGAAAATGTGCCAGCAACGGAGGGGAGTATAAGTGCTATTATTTTATAATGGGGAAACATGGATTTGAGAATGGGTTGTCCGAGTAGTGGACAACCCCTTTAAGTACTCTGTCATGCCCAGAGCCCTTAAGAACTAATTTTCATTCAAATTAAAATTGTAATTACTGTGGAATTCAGCAACAGATTGAAAGGCAAATCCATTGACACATTAACATAGTCTAAGACCTGCATGCCCATATATGCAATTTGGAGGTTGGGTGGGGGGGTGGGTTTGATCTTGCTGACAGATTCCCTTTAATGAATTACTTCATCTTTTGCCAAGTATTACAGCTTTGTATCCACTTTCTCTTCAAAGTTACATGTGGCTTTGCTCAATCTTTCTAGCTATTTGGGGGCTATTCTTGCTGTCAAAAATACCAAAACCTCAACATATTTTAACTCTGATCAGACGATATCTAATTATTATCAGTCAAACTTATTATGATTGAGAAGTTGTATTATTTTCTAGTCATTATTTTTATGTTTATTACAGTCCACCAACGAATTTCTCAAAATCAACCAACCAATCTGGTGTTTGTTTTTTTTTCCAGGTAGGAAGATCGTGGCCTGTTACGGACATCTTTGCCCCTGTACCGTCTCCAAGGGAGTATTGGAACTATTCTTCATGTTATCGTTGGTCCTACTGGTCAGGAAGTAGATCTGCCCTCTGGGGCTTCTGTTTATGTTTAATAAAGGGGCCAAAGGACTCTCCTATAAAGCAATTTGTCTACTCTGACTCGGGAGTTTACTTGTGCCTGATCTCATTTTGTATGTCTATTAGATATATTTTTGTCTTGCTTCTTTTTTGCTAGTGTGAACATGCCTCTGTTTCTTGTATGTCTGCCATCTTAGACCTCAGTTCACATTGTCTGGTTTTTTGACTTGTTTGCATTCTGTGCAATTTAAGGGTGTGGCATGCCCTTTGTTGAGCTGATTGGTATATATGTAGCTTACCACGGGCCTGGGTGGTCTGGAGTTGGGACCCGGTCCTATTTGTCTACCCTTTTATATGCATTACTTCAACTTTGATATACAGTAAGGTTTTTAATATAGGCAGTATAGGTACCGTCCCAATTTAGGGTCACCTTGCCGCTGGTGGGACGGCTTGTATACTTTTTTTGATCAAAAATAGTTCACTAAGTACCCTATATTTATTATGCAATTTTGCTTTACATTTATATATAATTATGGTAGGGTATGAGATATATTTTTGTCTTGCTTCTTTTTTGCTAGTGTGAACATGCCTCTGTTTCTTGTATGTCTGCCATCTTAGACCTCAGTTCACATTGTCTGGTTTTTTGACTTGTTTGCATTCTGTGCAATTTAAGGGTGTGGCATGCCCTTTGTTGAGCTGATTGGTATATATGTAGCTTACCACGGGCCTGGGTGGTCTGGAGTTGGGACCCGGTCCTATTTGTCTACCCTTTTATATGCATTACTTCAACTTTGATATACAGTAAGGTTTTTAATATAGGCAGTATAGGTACCGTCCCAATTTAGGGTCACCTTGCCGCTGGTGGGACGGCTTGTATACTTTTTTTGATCAAAAATAGTTCACTAAGTACCCTATATTTATTATGCAATTTTGCTTTACATTTATATATAATTATGGTAGGGTATGAGATATATTTTTGTCTTGCTTCTTTTTTGCTAGTGTGAACATGCCTCTGTTTCTTGTATGTCTGCCATCTTAGACCTCAGTTCACATTGTCTGGTTTTTTGACTTGTTTGCATTCTGTGCAATTTAAGGGTGTGGCATGCCCTTTGTTGAGCTGATTGGTATATATGTAGCTTACCACGGGCCTGGGTGGTCTGGAGTTGGGACCCGGTCCTATTTGTCTACCCTTTTATATGCATTACTTCAACTTTGATATACAGTAAGGTTTTTAATATAGGCAGTATAGGTACCGTCCCAATTTAGGGTCACCTTGCCGCTGGTGGGACGGCTTGTATACTTTTTTTGATCAAAAATAGTTCACTAAGTACCCTATATTTATTATGCAATTTTGCTTTACATTTATATATAATTATGGTAGGGTATGAGATATATTTTTGTCTTGCTTCTTTTTTGCTATGTTGAATATATGCAGATTTGTTACCATAAGCAGACAGTAGTGGCATGCATGAACTCTGAACATCAAAAACTTTCATTACTTAGGATGTACACTTTTATTTTTTAAATCAACTTATAGTTGCGCTTGTCAAGTGTGAAAATGGGTATATGTCCTTCTTTGTAAAGTGAAGGCATTGGCGTGATGTTGAGGGGTAATTCACATTATAATTCTACATGATTTATTATGGATCTCATGAGAAGTTACCCTTGTACATATTAATTGAAAAGAGTAAAGCTAAAGAGCAAGACATTTTTCTGCAAAAGGTTTATAGAAGAAGACATAGAAAAGCAATACAGATTTTTTCCCAAATTAGCTTTTATGTAATGTAACCAAAATGTCATCAAAATCCGAAAAATACATAACTGGGACAGGAAAATCCGTAAAGTATGAATAGAACGTTGAGATGGGTAGTTTTCAGTCTGTCTATGTTTATCTATGCTTCTTTTATATATCCATTACTTGGGATTAGAAGTCATTTATGAGTTTAATGTTAACTCATTATAAATGTTAAGAGACTAACACGGGCTTTTCCTTCTCTTCCTGGCTAAGGTTATGACAGCAATAACAGCCCGTGGCCTTGAGAGAGGTCCATGAATCACCCCCTACATGTAATGCCAGACTTATTGTGGACAGCTAACAGCTAATAAAAAAAAATAAGAAGTAGATGGTTGTATCCTTACCACATTAAAGTGAGGTTAAAGTAAGCTTGAAAGCAGTCTAAAGCAGGTGAACGTAATGTCTGTGTGGTTACCACTGGGTGTGGAGAGTATTCCCAACGAAAACCCAAAAAACCAAATGTGCTAATGGAATGCCAAGACGTGTAAAATAAAAGAGAAGAATATTTCTCACCTCCCTGTAAGATGTGTTTGGTGGTCTCTGGTCTAGAATAGAGATCTGTTAAGAGATCTACTAGATAGATCTCTAAATAGATGTACTAGCTAGATCGCTAGATAGAGATCTACTAGCGGCTTTTCTCCTGGCAAACTCAGACCATCCTTATATTACACAGATATCAAATGAATGGCAGCCATTTAATACTATTTCTTTATCGCTTCATTGGGGGACACAGGACCATGACCATGGGTGTATGCTGCTGTCGCTAGGAGGTTGACACTATGCAAAAAAAGGAAAATAGCTCCTCCTCCGCAGTATGCACCCGCCTACAGGCACCAAGCTCACCAGTTTAAGCTTAGTGCCTGTAGGAGGTAGACCTGGATCCTACTGATCCAACCTTGTTGTGTTTATTAATCCATGTTTTTTCTCTTTCAGAGACAGCTCTTCAGGCTAACAGGGCACACTGCGTCCCCTGTTAACCCACTAGCGACCGAGAGAGCAATGTGGCTACCCCCACATCGCCCACTCTCGGACCCGCTGGGCAGGACCTATCCCCTGTCACCTTAGGGTGTCTCAGGGTGATTTCGGTGGCCAGTCCTAGCCTGTTCCCCAACCCAGCCCCCTCCTCGGAGCGGCCTGGGAGGGAGACCGTGGTCCCTGCGGGTGACCTTCCCCCAGTTTTCTGGGGTTGACACAGTCTCCTGCACTGTACAGGACCGGACAGTACGGGGAGGAGGAAAAGCCAGGATCCCCCCCCTATCCAGGAAGGCATCCTGAGACCATCCTCAGAAGGAGAGAGGAAGGGACGATTCCCGGACCCGCTAAGACAGGTACTCCCTGCCTTTCAGCTGCAGGTCCCAGCCCCCTGGCGTTACCCGCCTCCCCCTCTCACCAAACATGGCGCTTAACAGCGCTTCCCTGGGCCATTTCCTCCTTCTTCATAATGCGCGGCAAATCTGCAGCGCTTTTCTCCGTCGGGGGGGGGGGGGCGTGTCCGGTGGGCGGTCCCGCTCAGACAACTATACGCCCCCTCCTATTTGTCCAACCAGGGCCGAGGAGCATAGTGACGCTTCCGTCACGCCCTTGTGCCTTCCGCGGACCTATCATCGGGGGGCCTCTCAAGCCCGCCCCCCTTTCCATCTGCCTATTGGAGCCTCGAGCGCTCCATCATCAACACTGCGTCCTCTGCTCCGACGCCATCACCCCGCCGCACACAGCTCACTACTCCGTCAGCACCTATTGTGACCCGCTCCAGCCTCACCTTCGGAGCCTTCAGGGGGACACGGGACCGCTTCTCTGCAGGATCGGGTAGGCTCTGTCCTACACACGACCCCCACCCCTCCCTGCTCACAGCGCTCCCCTCTGCAGTATCCCTGGTCAGGCACATATGCCCAAACCCAGGGAGCCCTCAGTCCGTCCCTCTCACATTGTCACATACTACACCTGTGCTCTTTGCGGTACTAAGTGGCCCGCGGGTCTCACTACGGCCTTCTGCTCAACCTGCAAACCTCCCGCCATGCTGGCACCCTAAGATCCCCCCGCCGCTCAGGACGTGGTAACCTCCTCCCCTCCGGAGTGGGCTGTTGCTATGTCACAGTCTGTCTCTGACCTCACCAAGGTTTCTCAATCTCTGGTGCAGGTCTTAGAACGCTTGCCACAACGTTTGCCTATGTTATCCACAGCCACCAGCGCTCCGAACGTCCCCACAGACGATTCGCAGGCACCCCTGCCCCCTCCTCATAGGGGCAGACTGACGGCACATTCTCCGAAACGGACTCACGCAAGCTCATCCTCCAGCTCTCCAGACTCCAAGATGCTCCCTGCGTCTCACACCTCTTCCCCGGAGGTCGCCCCGGGATCTAACTCTGCTTCAGATTCAGACTCTGGTTCTGACTCAGACCAGTATTCCAAGGTCCAGGACATGATTGACAGCCGTTATAAGGCTGTCTATCAGACTCTGCATGTTACAGAAGACGAGAGCCCTTCCCGGGACTACTCCGTTTCCTTCAAAAAGATTAAGCGTCCTGCACGCACTTTTTCTAACCATGCAGAATTTGACAGCGTTTTTCAAAAGCAGTTGGAGCATCCAGAAAAGCGCTTTACAGGGAAGAAACAGTTAAACGTCCTATACCCCTTTAACCATGACCTTGTCAGCAAATGGACGGAGTCCCCATCTGTGGATCCTCCCGTCTCTCCGCCAAGACGGTACTGTCTCTTCCGGATGGTTCCTCCCTTAAGGATACCACGGAGAGACAGGTTGAGGCCCTCTCTAAGTCAGCCTTTGAGGCTGCGGGCACCTCTCTTTGCCCTTCCTTCGCCTCAATTTGGGTATCAAAGATCAAAGGCGGTGTCCGCATGGGCCAAACAGCTCAGACAGGACATCCTAGCAGGGGCCTCCCCGGACGATCTGGCCGACTTAGCTGATCAAATCGGCCATGCCGGAAAATATCTACTTACGGCGTCCCTCGGCTCCGCTGCATGCTCAGCCCGGGTTTCCAGTAATCTCGTTGCCTTACGTAGAATTCTTTGGCTTAAAGCCTGGAACGCCGACCCGGCTTCCAAAAGATCTCTAACTAATCTTCCTTTTCAGGGTTCCAGGCTGTTTGGATCCAAGCTAGATCAGATCATCTCTGATGCTACTGGGGGTAAGAGCACCTCTCTCTCCCAGCCCAGTCCCAAACGCCCTTTTCCTAGGAGACGCCCCCTTCAGTTCTGGTCCTTTCGTCAGTTCGCTCAACCGAACCCCTCCTCTCAACAGGACCGTACTCCAGCACATCGGGACAGTCATAAACCCTCCTTTAGGCCCACGCCTAACTGGCGCCCAAAGAGTCGCTCCTCCAAGTCCTCTGGATCACGATCACGATCCAACAGGTTTTCCTCAACATGATGGGTCACTCCCACCTGGGACTTCTCCCAGGGTGGTCGGACGCCTCCTTCTGTTCACAGATTCTTGGCTCCCGGCAATAGAGGATGCCTGGGTCAAAGAAATTGTGACTTCCGGCTACAAAATCGAGTTCGATTCCAGCCCACGATCACGTTTTCTCAGGTCCCGCCCCCCACAACCATCTCTGCTTCCCGGTTTCCTCACTTCTCTTCTGCGCTCAGGAGTCATAGTCCCGGTTCCCATTCAGGAAAGGTTTTCCGGTTTTTACTCAAATCTCTTCGTCGTTCCAAAAAAGGACAGCTCACTGCGTCCGATTCTGGACCTCAAACAGCTAAACCGACATGTACGCATCCGACAGTTCAGGATGGAGTCCCTCAGGTCGGTAATCGCCTCGATGGAGGCCGGGGAATATCTATATTCAGTGGACATTCAGGATGCATACCTTCACATCCCAATCTGCGAGTCACATCAGAAGTTCCTACGCTTTTCCTTCAAGAACGCGCATTACCAGTTCACTGCCCTCCCCTTCGGCCTCGCCACAGCCCCGAGGGTTTTCACGAAGGTGATGGCGACAGTTATGGCCATTCTTCGAACAAGGGGAACTGTAATCATCCCCTACCTCGACGACCTGTTAATCAAAGGCCCCATGTTCAGGGACTGTCTCCACAGTCTCCAGATCACCTTGAACACGCTCTCCCGGTTAGGCTGGCTGATCAACACGGACAAATCCTCCCTGGTCTCATCCCAACGCTTAACCTTCCTAGGGATGCAGTTCGACACGACCCGTGCCCAGGTCCTCCTTCCAAGGGAAAAGATAAACTCCCTACGACAAGGAATCCACATCCTCTCCAACCCAAGTCCACACTCTCTTCGCCTATGCATGATTGTCCTAGGAAAGATGGTAGCAGCCATGGAGGCAGTTCCGTTTGCCCAGTTCCATACCCGGTCTCTTCAACTAGCCCTTCTCTCAGCTTGGGACAAGAGTCCGTCATCTCTAGATCGACGCATCAAGTTACCTCGTCAAGTAAGACGGTCGCTAACCTGGTGGTCCCGCCCATCTTCCTTCAGACCCGGGAGATCATTCCTTCCGCTTCACTGGCAGGTGGTCACGACCGATGCCAGTCTCATCGGTTGGGGGGCAGTTTTTCTACATCACACGGTCCAGGGCCGGTGGAGTCCCCACGAAGCCTCCCTCCCCATCAACATTCTGGAGATAAGGGCAATTTACCTGGCATTGCGTCACTGGCAGAAGATCCTGGCAGGGTTCCCAGTCCGTGTACAATCGGACAATGCCGTGGCATACATAAACCATCAGGGAGAAACGCGCAGCAAGCCCGCCTTAAAAGAGGTGGCAAAAGTGCTACTTTGGGCCGAGAAGACGGTCCTGGCAATCTCAGCAGTCCACATTCCAGGGGTCGACAACTGGGCGGTCGACTTTCTCAGTCGGCAGGGCCTCGCCTCAGGAGAATGGTCTCTCCATCCCGAGGTGTTTCACCAAATCTGCTTACGGTGGGGCACGCCGGACGTCTACCTCATGGCGTCCCGGTTAAACCACAAGGTTCCGTCCTTTGTAGCTCGGTCCCACGATCCGCTAGCAATCGCGCAGGACGCGCTAGTCATATCATGGTCTCAGTTCCAACTGCCCTATCTCTTTCCACCTCTACCCTTGATCCCTCGAGTCATCAAAAAGGTCAAGACAGAGGGAGTATCTGTTCTCCTAGTAGCCTCAGATTGGCCCAGACGCGTCTGGTACGCAGATCTGGTAAATCTGCTTGTCGACTCCCCCTGGAGACTACCAGACCGTCCGGACCTCCTCTCTCAGGGTCCTATTCTTCATCAGAGTTCTCGTTCTCTGAATTCAATGGTATGGCCGTTGAGGCCGTGGTGTTGAAGACGGCGGGCTTTACTGACAATGTCATTCAGACCCTAATTAACGCCAGAAAACGCGCTACCTCGCGCATATACCACAGAACTTGGAGAGCCTTTTTTTGTCACTGTGAACAGGATCAGCTGACTCCTATGTCCTTTTCTTTGCCAGTCATTTTGGCTTTTCTTCAGTCTGGCCTAGAGGCGGGACTATCTCTCAGCACTCTCAAGGGCCAAGTTTCGGCCTTGTCCATTCTATTCCAACGTAACTTAGCTAGCCGTCCTCAGGTCAGGACGTTTCTTCAAGGGGTGGCCCACCCGGCGCCCCCCGATCGCCCTCCAGTGGAACCATGGGACCTTATTATGGTCCTAAGCGTCCTACAACAGCCTCCATTTGAACCCATTCAGGACATTCCAGCCTCTCTCCTTTCCTGGAAGGTGGCTTTTCTGGTGGCTGTTACCTCTATTAGAAGGGTCGCAGAACTCGCAGCCCTCTCTTGTATTCCATCAAGACAAAGTAGTGCTCAGGCCAGTGCCTTCCTTTTTGCCAAAGGTGGTTTCCGCTTTTCACATTAATGAGGACATGGTTTTGCCTTCCTTTTGCCCTGCTCCAGTGCATCCACGGGAGAAGTCCCTGCACAAACAGGACCTGGTCAGAGCTCTACATGTGTACCTTTCCAGAACGGCCTCCCTTCGGCGCTTGGATGCCCTTTTCGTCATCCCTGAGGGGCATCGCAAGGGTCTCCCTGCTTTCAAGTCAACCATCGCCCGATGGATACGTTCGACCATCTTGGAGGCACATCGCATCTCGGGCAAACTTCCCCCTCCCGGAGTAAGGGCTCACTCCACCAGGGCGGTGGGGGCCTCTTGGGCGGTTCGCCATCAGGCTTCGGCCTCTCAAATCTGCAAGGCCGCAACGTGGTCTTCTCTTCACACCTTTTCAAGGTCCACACTTATTCTTCGGCTGATGCAAGTCTTGGAAGGAAGGTCCTGCAGGCGGCAGTTGCCGAAGTCTGACCTAGTCTGTGACTATTTTCTTTTCTCCCACCCAAGGGACTGCTTTGGGACGTCCCATGGTCCTGTGTCCCCCAAAGAAGCGATAAAGAAAGAGGGATTTTTGGTACTCACCGTAAAATCTCTTTCTTGGAGCCTTCATTGGGGGACACAGCACCCTCCCTGTTTTTGGACATATGTCCTGTTGGCCCTGTTGGGCATCTCATTTAGTTTTTCACGGTAATGCCCCGTTGGGCATTACATAGTTGGTTATTTTGTGCTTCTCCTACTGCTCTAGCCACTAACTGGTGAGCTTGGTGCCTGTAGGCGGGTGCATACTGCGGAGGAGGAGCTATTTTCCTTTTTTTGCACAGTGTCAACCTCCTTGCGACAGCAGCATACACCCATGGTCATGGTCCTGTGTCCCCCAATGAAGGCTCCAAGAAAGAGATTTTAAGGTGAGTACCAAAAATCCCTCTATTTGTTAGCAGCAGCTGGCTGTGCTCCTTCCAGATCAGCTGTTTTATTAGTGTAATGCGAATAGGACCAGATTATTTAGATGCAGCCGTCATTTAAAGGGATTGTCCACTACTTAGAAATCCCATTGAAAATAATAACCGTGACAGCTCCCCACCCGGTATGAAAATTCTGGCTGCATCTACAAACCTAATCCCCATTGGAAAGACATCATGGAATAAGAATCTCTTCATTGCTTTTTCATCCGAAATTATAATGAGGTTTGAGAAACAAAATCAGGCTGAGAGGACTAATTACACATTGCCAAGGATAGACTAGGCCATATATCTGCGATTAATATTAGCGTCAAGCGCCTTAAAAAATATAGATTGTACCTTGTAAGGGTTTCTGACCTCATCTGAATGTTCAAAATGGCTCCTTGAAGAGAAGAACTGGTTTGAGCTTCCTCTGTAGCTTGAACCCTGCAATAATCCAAGGACATAGATGTATGCATAGGTTAACGCACAGGATAACATTACTGATC
This sequence comes from Phyllobates terribilis, assembly GCF_046119375.1. Taxonomy (NCBI): domain Eukaryota; kingdom Metazoa; phylum Chordata; class Amphibia; order Anura; family Dendrobatidae; genus Phyllobates; species Phyllobates terribilis. Next base: position 797,231,302 of record NW_027362762.1, read on the forward strand.
CACAACCATAATGAAGATATTCTCCAGTCATTCTGCAAGTCCATTTTAAGCATATATATATATATATTGGTTATGTTTATTTATGGGAACTATGGTCAAAAAAGGAAATTTGTAATTTGCTGTGGCTGTATTTATCCAGAAATACACCCGAAATGAGAAATTTCACCAACTCTGACAGAAAGAATAGCTCTTCATGCAGAGCTACAATAACGTAAACTGCCAGCAAGTGTATATTGCACCATCTATAATATAACCGGGAATGCGTGTCTCAGTCTGAAGCCTCGATAGACTGCGCATGCGTGACGCGCAGTCTGGCTCCAGACAGAATCATGCATCCAGCCGTTACAGGTAAGAGGAGTGTACGGCGCCGGAGACTGCGGTATGCGTAGTCACTGAACACATACCGCGATCTCCGGCGACATGCTTATATACTTACCTGACCGTGAGGAGAGTTGCCGCGGCGCCTCTCTTCGCCGGAGACCGGGGCAAGAGTGAGGCGTCGGATCGGCGCGTGCGCATAGCGCTATCCGGTGCCATTTTACTGAAGACACATTTACAGTGTGTCTTCAGCAAAATGGCGCCGGACAGCACGGTGCTCCGGCGCCGCACTCCTCCCCAGGCCTCTGGCAGAACAGGACGCACCAGCGCTAGAGCACAGAGAAGAAAGGTGAGTATAAATGTTTATTTTTTTTGTATGTGTGTACAGTGTGAAAGGGATGAGGAGGCCACACATACCAGGATTGTGGGGTAAGGGGGCCACACCTATACCAGGATTGTGGGGTGAGGGGACCATGCATATACCAGGATTGTGGGGTGAGGAGATCATGCATACCAGGATGAGGGGTACCACACATACCAGGATTGGGGGGTGAGGGGTACCACACATACCAGGATTTGGGGGTGAGGGGACCACACATACCAGGATTAGGGGGTGAGGGGACCACGCATACCAGGACTGTGGGGGGTGAGGGGTACCACGCATACCAGGACGGACTGGGGGGGCGTGAGGGGTACGACACATACTAGGACTGGGGGGGGGGGTGAGGGGTACGACGCATACCAGGACTGGGGGGGGGTGAGGGGTACCACGCATACCAGGATGGGGGGGTGAGGGGACCATGCATATACCAGGATGGTGGGGTGAGGGAACCACGCATATACCAGGATTGTGGGGTGAGGGGATCATGCATACCAGGATGAGGGGTACCACACATACCAGGATTGGGGTGTGAGGGGTACCACGCACACCAGGACGGACTGGGGGGGTGAGGGGTACCACGCATACCAGGACAGACTGGGGGGGGGTGAGGGGTACCACGCATACCAGGACGTACTGGGGGGGGGGGGGGGTGTGTGAGGGGTACCACGCATACCGGGACTGGGGGGGCTGAGGGGTACCACATATACCAGGATTGGGGGGTGAGGGGTACCACACATACCAGGATTGGGGGGTGAGGGGTACCACACATACCAGGATTGGGGGGTGAGGGGTACCACACATACCAGGATTGGGGGGTGAGGGGTACCACACATACCAGGATTGGGGGGTGAGGGGTACCACACATACCAGGATTGGGGGGTGAGGGGACCACGCATACCAGGATTGGGGGGGTGAGGGGACCACGCATACCAGGATTGGGGGGTGAGGGGACCACGCATACCAGGATTGGGGGGTGAGGGGGACCACGCATATACCAGGATGGGGGGGTGAGGGGACCATGCATATACCAGGATGGTGGGGTGAGGGAACCACGCATGTACCAGGATTGTGTGGTGAGGGGATCATGCATACCAGGATGAGGGGTACCACACATACCAGGATTGGGGTGTGAGGGGTACCACGCATACCAGGATGGACTGGGGGGGTGAGGGGTATAACGCATACCAGGACGGACTGGGGGGGGGGTGAGGGGTACCACGCATACCGGGACTGGGGGGGCTGAGGGCTACCACACATACCATGATTGGGGGTGAGGGGTACCACACATACCAGGATTGGGGGGTGAGGGGACCATGCATACCAGGATTGGGGAGTCAGGGAACCATGCATACCGGGATTGGGTATGAGGGGTGCCATGCATACCGGGATTGGGCATGAGAGGTGCCATGCATACCGGGATTGGGCATGAGGGGTGCCATGCATACCGGGATTGGGCATGAGGGGTGCCATGCATACCGGGATTGGGCGTGAGGGGTGCCATGCATACCGGGATTGGGCGTGAGGGGTGCCATGCATACCGGGATTGGGCGTGAGGGGTGCCATGCATACCAGGATAGGGATGAGGGGTGTCATGCACACCAGGATAGGGATGAGGGGTGCCATGCATACCAGGATAGGGATGAGGGGTGCCATGCATACCAGGATGGGGATGAGGGGTGCCATGCATACCAGGCTAGGGATGAGGGGTGCCATGCATACCAGGATAGGGATAAGGGGTGCCATGCATACCAGGATAGGGATAAGGGGTGCCATGCATACCAGGAAAGGGATGAGGGGTGCCATGCATACCAGGATAGGATGGTGGGGACAAGATGGGGGCAGCACAAATACCAGGAGGGGGGCAGCACATACCAGCATGGGAGACCATATACCAATAAAAATGCTCGCCACCCGGGCGTATAACGGATTCAATAGCTAGTTTTCCTATATTCTAAGAAGCCCCTGATTGTGGCTTAGTGATTGCTAAATAAATGTGTAATTCAATTTAAACTCTGCGCTTGCGTTGTGTAAGTCAGTGGGTGACTAGTCAGAGGTGTGTTGATTTCTGCAGAAAAAAAAAGCCACCATCAGCTCACCACAATGCCATAGCAAATATATATGAATTCCGATAATGGATCGATGCTCGGATCTTCGAGGCCGGTATCTAAGAGTGAACAATGAAAAAGTTGCAATCTGGCACCAAAAACTATTAAAATATTCAAACTTTTATTTTAGTTTCATTAAAGATACAAGGCGTAAAAACAGGAGTTCCAGAACATGCGACACCTTACATGTTTCCGACAGTTATGTCTTCACTCATAGAATTTTAATTATTTGAACTTGTTGATTATATTTTGGTGCCGGATTGCAACCTTTCACTTTTTCTCTGATTTCTGCAGACTAATTCTTCCTCTCACTGTGTAAGCACGCACCTATGGCCATGAGTGACATGATTTGCAAGAGCGACAACATACTAAAAAAACCATAAACTATATATATACACTACCAATCAAAAGTTTGGGGTCATTTGGAAATTTCATTATTTTTGAAAGAAAAGCACATGTTTTTTCAATGAAGCTAACATTAAATGAATCAGAAATACACTCTATACATTGTTGATGTGGTAAATGACTATTCTAGATGCAAACATCTTGTTTTTATTGCAATATCTACATAGGTGTATAGAGGCCCATTTCCAACAACCACCACTGAAGTGTTTTAATGGTACATTGTGTTTGCTAATTGTGTAAGGCTAATGGATGTTTAGAAAACCCTAGAAAACTGTTGCACAAGTAGGTTGTCCCAGCTGAAAACGGTTTGGCTGATTTGAGAAGCTATAAAATTGACCTTCCTTTAAGCTAGTTGAGAATCTGGGGCATTACATTTGTTTGTTCTATGAAACTCTCAAAATGGCCAGAAAAAGAGAACTTTCATGTGAAAGTCAACAGTCTATTCTTGTTCTTAGAAATGAAGGCTATTCCATGTGAGAAATTGCCAAGAAACTGAAGATTTCCTACAACGGTGTGTACTACTCCCTTCAGAGGAGAGCACAAACAGGCTCTAACCAGAGTAGAAAGAGAAGTGGGAGGCCCCGCTGCACAACTGAGCAACAAGATAAGTACATTAGAGTCTCTAGTTTGAGAAATCGACACCTCACAGCTCCTCAACTGGCAGCTTCATTAAATAGTACACGCAAAACTCCAGTGTCAATGTCTACAGTGAAGAGGTGACTCCGGGATGCTGGCCTTCAGGGCAAAGTGACAAAGAAAAAGCCATATCTGAGACTGGCTAATAAAAGGAAAAGACGGATTTTGGTAAGACCTTACCTGTAAAATCCTTTTCAGCGAGGAAAGGAAGGGAGACACAGTCATTACTAGTGGGTAGGCGGAGTCCACTTAGGATAGAACACCTCAGATTAAAAAAGAGTGTTGTCCGGCCCCTCCAGCTTGGGCTCCTCCTACTCCAGCTCTCCAGTCCGTACACAAGCTAAGGAAGAGCAAATATCACCAGCGGAGCAACATAACCCCTTCTGAAGAACTTCAGAGAAAAAACAAGAGACAGGTTATGCATATAACAGAAAAACCACACAGTCCCAGGTACTACTCACTGGACCTGACCACTGCGATGAGCTGGCAATGCTGGAACAGAGCCTTAGCGCGCCGACCTCAGCCCAGATAATCGCTATCAGAGAAGGGTCACGCTGCATCTGAAAACACAACAACACACTTCTGCCATGGGAGGGAGCTGTGTCTCCCTTCCTTCCCTCGCTGAAAAGGATTTTACAGGTAAGGTCTTACCAAAATCCGTCTTTCAGCAGCAGATGGAAGGAAGGGAGACACAGTCATTACTAGTGGGACGTCCCAAAGCAGTCCAAAAATTAAGGGTGGGAAAAAACCAACAGAGGCAGAATCCCAACAACCTAGAAAAATGCGCAACTAGCGCTAAATACAAGTTAACGATAACTTAAACTACAGCCGCCTGCAGGACCCTACGTCCTAAGGCTGCATCAGCGGAAGCACTGACGTCCACCTTATAAAACTTTGTAAAAGTGTGGACGGAGCGCCAGGTAGCCGCCCGGCAGAGTTGAGCTGCCGAGGCCCCTTGATGAAAAGCCCACGATGAACCCACAGCTCTCGTGGAGTGAGCTCGAATCTTAATTGGACAAGATTCGCCCTTGAGTCGGTAAGCCTCTAAAATGGCCGACCGAATCCAATCGAGCTATAGTGTCCTTGGAAGCTCGTTGACCACGCCGACGACCTGCTGGAATCACAAACAGAGAGTCCGATTTCCGAAAACCTTGAGTAATAGACAAATAGAACTTCAAAGCCCGCACTAAATCCAATGAGTGCAAGGCCCGTTCCTTCGCATTCCTCGGTTCCGGACAGAGCGAGGGCAACACAATATCCTGGTTAACATGAAATTGTGACACCACCTTAGGTAGAAAGTCGCCCCGTGTGCGAAGCACCACGCGATCCGGGAGAAACTCCAGAAAAGGAGGCGAGCAACAAAGAGCCGCCAGTTCAGAAACCCTTCTCAAAGAGGTGACTGCCACTAAAAAGGCAACCTTCCAAGAAAGCAAAGAAAGGCTAACGGAGTCCATAGGCTCAAAAGGCCCATGTTGAAGAGCCTCCAAGACCAGATTGAGCCGCCAAGGGGACACAAGCGCCTTCCGCGGCGGAAACTGACGGGTTACCCCGCGAAAAAAGGAACGAACGTCCCTACGCGAGGCGATAGCCTTCCGAAACAGCAAGGACAAAGCAGAAACCTGACCCCTCAGAGTGCTAACTGCCAAACCCTTGTCCAGGCCATACTGCAAAAAGGCCAACAAATTGGGAATGGAAAAAATCCTCGGGTTCCTTGAAGAACCCGAACACCATGAAAAGAAGGCCTCCCAAGTCTTGTGATAGATCCTAGTAGTGGCAGGACCCCTGGCAGCTCGCAGAGTGGCAATGACTTCGGCTGAAAAACCTTGACGAGTCAAGATTTCGGTCTCAAGAGCCACGCCGTCAAACGCAGAGACTTCAGGTCCGGATGACGAACGGGCCCTTGGGTTAACAGGTCCGGGCGAAGAGGGAGAGGAAGTGGAGGCGCAGCCAGAAGCGACACCAGCATCGAGAACCACGTCCTCCTTGGCCAGTCTGGGGCTACTAACATAGCCGGGACTCTTTCCAGTCTGATCCGACGCAACACCAGAGGAAGTAAGGATATCGGCGGGAACACATAGATTAGCTCGAATTGGTCCCCCGGAGCCACCAGAGCATCCACCGCCACAGCCTTCGGGTCCTTGTACCTGGACATGAACGTTGGTAACTTGGTGTTGAACCTTGATGCCATCAAATCCACTTGAGGAGTTCCCCAACGGGAGCACAGTTGTGCAAAAATTTCTGGGTGAAGACTCCATTCTCCGGGATCCACCTTCTCGCGACTGAGGAAGTCCGCCGTGATATTCTGAACTCCCGGAATGTAAATCGCAGAGATGGCTGGCACCTTGGCCTCGGCCCATACCAGGATCCGAGACACTTCCATCATGAGCCTGGAGCTCCTCGTTCCACCTTGATGGTTGATATACGCGACCGCCGTCGCGTTGTCTGTCTGCACTCGGACTGGCAGACCGTTTAAAGGGACCGTCCAGTGTTGGAGGCAAAGGAAAATCGCCCTCAATTCCAGGATGTTGATCGGCAGGACAGACTCTTCCGACGACCATACTCCCTGAATCCAGAGATCGTTTCAGACACCCCCCAGCCTGACAGGCTGGCATCGGTGGTTATGACCGACCACCTCGGAAGGAGGAAGGACTTCCCCAGGGATAACGCTTCCGGACGTAACCACCATTCTAGAGACTCTCGCACCCTGTGGGAGATGATGACACTGTGATCCAGCGAAGCCTGTGATCGATCCCAACGGTTCAGAATGAGCATTTGGAGAGTCCTGGAATGAAATTGGGCAAACGGAAGTGCCTCCATTGACGCCACCATCAAACCCAAAAGGCGCATACACCTTCGAAGGGACATTGCTGTCGAAGACTTCATAACCTGTACATGTCGAAGAAGACTTGCTTGCTTGTCTGGAGGCAGGGACACCACTGCTCGTACCGTGTCGAAATGCATCCCCAAAAACAGGATTGACTGCGACGGTTCCAGAGACGACTTCTTCCAATTGACCAGCCACCCGAAGTCCTCCAGGAGCTGAAGGGATAGATTGCGAGCCGTCACCGCCTCCTCCTTTGAGGACGCCACAATCAAAAGGTCGTCCAGGTAGGGAAGAACCGTAACCCCCTGTCTTCGAAGGATCGCCATGAGAGGTGCCAGAATTTTTGTAAAAACTCTGGGCGCCGAGGCCAACCCGAATGGTAGGGCCACAAACTGGAAATGGTCCTGACCTATGGCAAAACGAAGGAAGCGTTGGTGGGCCCTTCCGACGGGAACATGCAAATAAGCGTCGCGAATGTCGATTGACACCAAAAAGTCGTTCTGCGACAGGGCCGCCACAACCGAGCGAAGCGACTCCATGCGGAATTTCCGGGTGCGGACATGCCGATTCAATCTTTTGAGATCCAGAATGGGGCGAAATTTGTCCTCCTTTTTGGGGACCACAAAGAGGTTTGAATAAAACCCTCTTCCCCGGTCCTCCGGCGGAACCGGTACCACCACACCCTTCTGCAGAAGGGAATCGACCTCCTGCCGTAGAGCGGCAACTAGCTCGGGCTCTGACGGAATGCGAGATCGGCAAAACCTGTCCGGGGGTCGAGAAAGAAACTCTATGAAGTAGCCTGCTGACACAACCCGCGTCACCCAGGCGTCCGAAACGCGGGACGCCCAAGTCGATTCGAATTGGAGCAGGCGACCCCCCACTCGAGAGAAAACCTGGCGTCAGTCCGCCTTAGCGGGCTTTTTGTCAGCTTCCCGCTTGTCTTGACGGAAGCTCTGTTTCCAGGGAGTGCGGGATTTCTGAGAAGCCTTTTTTCCTGAAAAAGAGGGACGACCCGATCCCCAAGAGGGCTGACCGGACCGTCCCCTGGACCGAAAGGGCCGCCGACTACTACCGGCACTAGGCCTGCCCGACGCAGAAGCCACAGTTCTTCGCTGTGGTAAGGCCGCTTCTTTTGCCTTTGCCTTGACAATCAGCTCCGTGAGGTCAGATCCAAATAACTGACCACCCTTGTAAGCTAAAGATAGCAAACCTTGCTTGGAAACCGCGTCCCCGGTCCACTGTCTGAGCCACAGTGCTCTTCTGACTGTGACCGCCGAGGATTGCGCCCTGGACAGCAGTGACGCGGTATCCAAACCTGCATCACTGCCATATCGGGCCGCATCCTCCAACAACTTGAAAAGCCCATCTACCTCGGATAGCGGGGATCCATCCTGCCACGCCGTCCGTAGACGGTCCAAACAGCTTAGGGAAGTTTTACAAGCACACATGGATCCTAGCACCGCTCTGAATCCATGACCCGCGGCCTCGTAGATGGATTTCGCCGCCATCTCCATTTTTCTGTCCAGCGGATCCTGCAGACTCGCCTTCCCTTTAACAGGCAGTAATGAGGATTTGCTAAGCTGGGATAAAGGGACATCCACTTCAGGAGAAGGAATCCAATTATCAATCAACTCCGTGGAACACGGATACAGTGCCTCAAAAAACCGTGTCCCCTGAAAACGTTTATCTGGACACAGGCGTTCCTTCTCCACTGCCCCATTAAGCTCATCCAGAGATGGTAATGCCAAGCGCGACCTATGCGACTCCTGAAACATCCGGGCCGACTTACCAGGACGTCTAGTTACCTCCTCCGGAAACTGTAACGCCTCCCTCATGGCTCCAATAAAAGCCTCTGCACGGCCCAAAAAAGAGGCAGAGTGCCCCTGCCGATCCTCCTTATCCGAATCGGACATCTCCCCATCTGAGCTTGAAGGGGAACCCTCCATAACAGAGATCTCCGAGTCGCTGCGCGGGGAGGGCAGTACCGGCCTGTGGCGCTTCCTGCCATGAGAGGATCTAGCTGACACCCAATAACCTAGAAGGTCAGACAGGCCATCAATAGAACGAGTGAGGGCCTCCATTTTGACCACTGCCCCATCACCGAAACCCCCGACCGCTGCGCTTGACGCCGTCGAGGACTCCTGCGTGTCAGACACGCGAGACTGATCCTGTAGCGGACCTGGGAGACGGTCCGCACCTCCTGGACCCTGATCTGACATGCCCTCACACAGTATATGGCAGGTTAAACCTGTCAGTAAGTAGGACAGTGTGGTTTCTTAAAAGAAAGCTGAAGGGTTAAAGCTCTTAAAGAGAGAGCTACCCCAGCTGACCCCCAATTAAGGGATAACCGCTTAATAAGGGGTTAATGTCGCAGACTCCCCACAACCTCTGTGAAATGAAAAGGATGTGCGAGCCCCAGACAAAAAAAGGAACCTCTATATGAGGTAATAGCTGCAGGACAGCACAGTCTGCCACCTTATTGTGCCTCAGAAAGGTGCCCTGCGCTGAGGGGGTGAGGGGTTAAGCTTCTGCCCTGACAGGCAGAAGCGACTCACCCAGCTGGCCGCGGTGCAGTGTTCCTTCGGTCTGTCGGGAGGAGAGGAGAGTGAGGAGCCCGATGGAAGCCGTTCAGTAATGGCCGCCGCGCTGTGAGGAGAGAGAAGCCGGAAGAGGAGTAGGAGAAAGCGCGCGCTCAGAGCGCTTCCTGCCCGCGAAAGACCGGGAAGGCGCGAAGCCACGCCCCCCGCCGGCTTAAAAAAAAAAAAAACGCGCGCGACTCCTCCGCTCTCCGCTCCTGCCCCGCTTCCATGTCCTGCAGGCATCCACCTGCGGACAAAAAAACACAAGTCACCACATGAATACATGTAGCAGCGGCTGCCGCAGCAGCCGCTGAAGCACTCAAAACACATTAACATGCTGAGTACTCACCCAGCTGAGCGCCACAGGGACCCCCAGGGATTTGTGGCGCTGTGCCCAAGCTTCCTCCCAGGGCGGAGAACGCAGTGACCCCAGATGCGCGGTTTGCGTCCCCGCCAGGGAAGCATCCCTCATCCCCCGGGGCCGGCAGGGTTCTGCAGGGACCTCTCTCAAAGGGTAATGCAGATCCGCCAAGGGAGGGGTGGGGGTCCAGCAGCGCTGAGACCCCTGAGACCTCAAGACCACGGGGGTCCAAGTCTCTGTCCGATAAAAATAAAAAAAATTTTCTGAGGAGCTGCTTCCAGCAGCGACCATCCTCTGTGACCTCAAATTTTAGACTGGAGAGCTGGAGTAGGAGGAGCCCAAGCTGGAGGGGCCGGACAACACTTTTTTTTAATCTGAGGTGTTCTATCCTATGTGGGCTCCGCCTACCCACTAGTAATGACTGTGTCTCCCTTCCTTCCATCTGCTGCTGAAAGATTAATATGGGCAAAAGAACACAGACATTGGACAGAGGAAGCTTGGAAAAAAGTTTTATGGACAGACGAAGTTTGAGGTGTTTGGATCACACAGAAGAACATTTGTGAGATGCAGAACAACTGAAAAGATGCTGGAAGAGTGCCTGACGCCATCTGTCAAGCATGGTGGAAGTAATGTGATGATCTGGGGTTGCTTTGGTGCTGGCAAAGTGGGAGATTTGTACAAGGTAAATGTGATTTTGAATAAGGAAGGCTATCACTCCACTTTGCAACGCCATGCCATACCCTGTGGACAGCGCTTGATTGGAACCAATTTCATCCTACAACAGGACAATGACCCAAAGCACACCTCCAAATTAAGCATGAACTATTTAGGGAAGAAGCAGACAGCTGGTATTCTATCTGTAATGGAGTGGCCAGAGCAGTCACCAGATCTCAACCCCATTCAGCTGTTGTGGGAGCAGCTTGACTGTATGGTACGCAAAAAGTGCCCATCAAGCCAATCCAACTTGTGGGAGGGGCTTCAGGAAGCATGGGGGGGAAATTTCTCAAGATTACCTCAGCAAATTAACAGCTAGAATGCCAAAGGTCGGCAATGCTGTAATTGCTGCAAAGGGAGCATTCTTTGACGAAAGAAAAGTTTGAAGGAGAAAATGATTTTTATTAGAAAGAATAATTATTTCTAACCTTGTCAATGTCTGGACTATATTTTCTAATCATTTCGCAACTCATTTGATAAATAAAAGTATGAGTTTTCATGGAAACAATTGTCTGGGTGATCCCAAACTTTTGAATGGTAGTGTATGTGTTTATATATATATATATATATATATATATATATATATATATATATATATATATATATATATATATATATATATATATATATATATATATATATATATATATATATATATATATATATAATGTGTGAAAAACCTAAATTCAGTGATTAAAAGGTGTCTCCCATTCCAAACATTTGTGAAAGAATGGCTCATTGTAAAGTGCTCCCTGAATGAGAGCATGGCCCTGTGACAGGACATCACTGGTGTGACAAGACAAATCATAACATTTCTTCTCTCCTAAATATCCCACAATCAACTGAGTGGTATTGTCGGAAAGTGGAGGAACCACAACTTATCCACAAACTGGAGACCACGTGAAATTATATAGAGGGTCGCCAAACGCTAAGAACATAGTGGAAAGAGAGGACACCAACGTTCTGTAACCACTCAATAACTGCAGAGTCCAATCCTCCTATGGTATTTTTAGCATAAACTGTGCACCAGAAGCACGGGTATTAATGACTAAGCAGCTGCATGTAAACCTTACATCACCAAGGACAATGCCAAGCATCGGATGAAATGGTGTAAATCTGCCACCACTGGAGCAGTGAAAGGAAGATGAACCATAATACTCCGCAGCAGCCACCAAGCAGTGTATGAAGCTGCGGTGTTCTGCTCCGTATATTGCTTACATCTTGTTGCAGCAGGAGCAGTCATCACTTGAGTGATTGGGGTGTTGGACCCCTCACTGATGTGATTTTTATTACCTATACCATACATGTCAAACTCTGGCTCACAAGGTACTTTTATTTGGCCTGCGACACCAGAACGACCACCCCTATGTGGGGCCCATTACTCTGTATGGAGGACTCTGTGGGGCCCATTACTCTGTATGGAGGACTCTGTGGGGCCCATTACTCTGTATGGAGGACTCTGTGGGGCCCATTACTCTGCATGGAGGACTCTGTGGGGCCCATTACTCTGCATGGAGGACTCTGTGGGGCCCATTACTCTGCATGGAGGACTCTGTGGGGCCCATTACTCTGCATGGAGGACTATGTGGGGCCCATTACTCTGCATGGAGGACTATGTGGGGCCCATTACTCTGCATGGAGGACTATGTGGGGCCCATTACTCTGCATGGAGGACTATGTGGGGCCCATTACTCTGCATGGAGGACTATGTGGGGCCCATTACTCTGCATGGAGGACTATGTGGGGCCCATTACTCTGCATGGAGGACTCTGTGGGGCCCATTACTCTGTATGGAGGACTCTGTGGGGCCCATTACTCTGTATGGAGGACTCTGTGGGGCCCATTACTCTGTATGGAGGACTCTGTGGGGCCCATTACTCTGTATGGAGGACTCTGTGGGGCCCATTACTCTGTATGGAGGACTCTGTGGGGCCCATTACTCTGTATGGAGGACTCTGTGGGGCCCATTACTCTGTATGGAGGACTCTGTGGGGCCCATTACTCTGTATGGAGGACTTTGTGGGGCCCATTACTCTGTATGGAGGACTTTGTGGGGCCCATTACTCTGTATGGAGGACTCTGTGGGGCCCATTACTCTGTATGGAGGACTTTGTGGGGCCCGTTATACTGTATACTGGTTGGCCCGAGACTTTATCCTAGTTTTTCATTTTTGCCCTCTGTGTGTTTGAGTTAACACCCCTGACCTATACTAAGTGTAGGTTATCAATATTCAAGTCCCAGACAACCCCTTGAAGTGTTAAAAATAAAGACAAAAAAACCTGCTGTGACTCATGAAGGCGGGTGGCAGTTAATTTTATTTCTCCTGCAGACTAAAACCAGTGATTAATTTCTCCATCGTAAAAAAATCGACACAATATAGGAAAGTGTGAGTTGGTTTGGTGTCAGTGAGGGCTTCTTAAGTCATTTATGCTGAATGCTGAATGCAAAATGTATCTGGGTGTAGTTATTAAACAATCAGATCTAGTTAAGATCACATCCAAAGTCAACGTGCTGAGACCTGAAGAGTGAAATGAAAATTTCCGGCATTAATTAGCAATCCTTCATTAACCCGATTTATAAACAATGAACTCACTTGTTTTAGGCTATAAACATTACATAAAGTGTAAAAGAACATAGGTGATCTAATGCAGTCCTCCGTGGGCAGACAAAGATGACATAAACGCAGAGGAAAACAAGGTTTACTGGCAAATAAGCTGACACTGGAGGCCAGCTCAGAGAACACAGCTTTCTACCGCTATGCCACAAGGGCGGGTTAGGTCTGATGCAACCATGGTGTCCAGAGACCAGGCACGTTATTAGTGGGGTACATGGCAGTGCCTATCACATTAGGGTGGAAACCTTAAGGAGCAGTAAAGGGTGAGGGGGGACTTGCATGTACATTGCTCGCCATAGATGTCCCATGTGGACAACCCCTCTGGTGATTAGGTGATCTCTATTCGCCCAACGGTCTAATGTGTATGGTGGCGCCTGCCGACTGATGGTCGGGAGAGATGTCGATCACGCATATTTAAATTCAGACTCTCGATTGCATGGTTTCCCCAAAGATAGCCCACCGGCCAACATCTGAGTCGGCGACTTTCTCAGAGAACACAGGAGCCCTCGGCTGAACGCTAGAGAACGATCTGAGCAAGGGAGTCGGCTTAGATGGCTGCCGGCCGAACGATTGGCTGAACGAGCGCTCCTGTGTATGGGGGTTGGATGCGATGGCTGCCGGCCGAATGATCGGCTGCAGCATCGTTCGTGCAGACAATGGGTCAGCAAATGCAGGGCGATTCCAGCTCTGAATGTGGTAGAGTTGTGAGTGCTGCTCTGAACCATAATACAGGCTGTAATTTAGGATCAATAAGAGGTAGATCATGCAATAAATTTACAAACTGACTCAACTTCTCAAGGATGTTAATTCTATTTGTACAGAAGGAAAAATATTATGATCCAGACAAAAATTCAAAGTAGAATAGTTACAGAGAAAACAGAAAATCACACTCACCGGAGGCCGGCCGTTTGACCTTCGGAAAGATGCTCTGCCCCCTCTTGACATCTTTTCATATTCTCCCGTTTCATTATTATGCGGCTTGTAATAGCTGTTTGGAACTTCACTTTAAAATAGTAAAAAAATATATTATTATTCAGTACATTTCACTATACAAAAATGATCTCTGTGGTGGGGAACCCAAAGGTTGGACCCCCCCAGTGATCATTAAAGGGTTTCCACAGGCTGAAGAAAAGAGGAGAAGAGCAGTTTGCCAGATACGGCTTTCCTTGCCGGTCGTCATGTGACAGCAAGTACGCGATCTGCACACTGGTTTCTACTGAGAGAAGCAGATAAGAAGCTACTCTGCATGTGATCGTGAGTATGCAAATGGCATACTAGAGGCAAGTGATGACCGCTCAAACGGGCTAGCAGAGCTTTCCCCGCATTGGAAATACCCTGTAATGATCACTGGGGGTTCGACTCTGGGACCACAGAAATCAGTCATATATAACCTATTCTAGAATTGTACCCTTATTATATGACTCAAATGGGAATGCCCTTTTAAATATAAATTACACATAAGAACTAAAAATATGATACAATTTACTACTAGAAAAATTATTTATGTGGTTATTCAAGTCACAACAGTCCCAAAATCTAGTCCTGATCTATATATCAGGGTACATTACATCATAAGCTCTGTATAACCCCGCCCCCACCACTGATTGGCAGGTTTCTGTGTGCACTGTGCATAGGCAGAAAGCTGCCAATCGGTGGTGTGGGTGGGGTTACCCAGAGCTCAGCATTCAGAGAACTGCTAGATCTGCAGCAGAGAAAACAGGGATTTTATTAAAACGGCAGAAAGCAGCCCAGTAAGTGACAAATCGCTGGAATCAGTGACTGTCTCCACATTTTGCTGCTCTCAGACGGGGTAGCAAAAACCTGGTGACAGATTCCCTTTAACAAAAATGTGAGTGTGGCCAAAAGTGATACAATATAATGTGGTTTGGGCACTGCTAATGATTCTTGGCCAGCCACCGCAAGTAAAACACCTTGGTAAATGCCAACCCATGCCACCCACACACATTACAGGTAAGATTAGTAACCTGATTGTTTTGTAATTTTCAATGGCTTCAAAAACATAAGATTCAACATCTCTCAGTCACGGTATGTGTAAGTACAAAAGGAGAAAAGGGTAACCTGTCACACAAGCCAACACTGGCATTGCTGTCCTCCTCACTGTGCAGTCTCTGCCTTCTTCTCCGCTCTATATCGTGACGCAAATCATTAGGATCTTCAATTACTCTGTGGCTTGCCTGGAAAACAAAGAACTTAAGGTCATTAACTATTCGTGCATTAAAATTCTACATAAACCTGTCTTTATTCCTGCATGAATGTGACAAGACTTTTTTTTATTGAATGTCAAGTTATTTCACATTTAAGGGAATCTGTCAGTAGGATCAACCCTACTAAGCCATCTATATGGGCATATAGGTCATAGAAAGATGAATAAAATGGTAAGCTGTGGAGACAGAGTATCAAGGAGACCTGTTTTCGGCCCATAGATCTTAATAGCTCTTTTACATATTAAGAAAAACATGGATTTCTCTGGACTAAGTCATCAGAATGCAGCTATCAAGGTGTCATTGTATTCAGCTTCCTATGACCTACATGCCCATATAGATGGCTTAGGAGGGTTGATCCCACTGACAGATTTCCTTTACAGTCTAGAGAGAATCCTATTCACTTCATCACAAGTATTTCTTGTGTTGTGTTTTTTCCCTTTTAACCACAGGGGTTCTGTACAAGTCTAATTGTCTTTCCCATTACGCCAAGTGATTTAACCAACTCTTTGACACATGAGATCCCATCACAAGTACGGGAGAACCATATTCATGAGACTTATGAATAGGCTATTTCTATTGGAGCAGTGGTCGAGGATGCACACCACCACTACTCTCAGGTAACTTCGGTACCCTTATTCTTGTGATTGGTAGGAGACTCAGCGGTCAGACCCCAAGCAATCATACATTTATCACATAATCTGTGGATATATACAATAAATTTTTTTATACCATATATCATCAACGTATTCCACAGGAGTTTACAGTAGGTGATAAATGTATTTAGTGGGTAAATCCCTTTTAATTGGCGTGCAAAGTCTAAGGAGAATGTGAGAATCCTGTATCCTTTAAAGGGGTCATCTCAAGATGAATCTTCCAAAGTGCACCGCTCCCGGCTTCCTACTTTGCCAGGGGTGATGCGCTCCTAAAGATTGACAGTTTATTCCAGGGGAATGGTCGCACCGCTGTGTATGTATGTACATATCAAAAATTATTTCCCCATAAGGGACTGTGCACTCGTTGCAGTTTGTTGCTTTTTGAGCAGATTTGTCATAAAACCTCAAGGATTTCCTAGCTCCGGTAAAGTGAATGAGATTCCTGAAGTCTCATGCACAGGTTACATATTTTTTGCCTGCAGATTTGCAGCAGATTGTCAATTCTTTCAGCGTTTTTGCTGCAGATGTGACCCATACTAATGAGAGGGGAGAAATCTGCAACAAAAACACATATCAAAAACCCATGTATTTTCTGCAGAGTTTTTCCTGCCAAAAGATGCAGAAATGGTACAGAAATTCCTGCTGAAATACTTAAAGTGCGCACATACCCCAAGAGTCTTATGACACATCAATGTGAAAACGATTGGTGGGGGGGAAGGGGGTTGGTGCGTCTCAAGTCAGATCACCACTAATCTAGAGAACAGATCGGTTTTAGTCTTGGTTACTGGCGGAGAACAGGAGAAACATGTATATTACTGAAATTAGAAGAACAATGTGGGGATAGGCTGTTACACGGACAACTGTAGGTATAATATAAAAACCGATCCCCTAGGATAAGAAATGACATAGCTAAGTACTAACACCGCTTTGCCAACAAGTACAAGATGAAGTTAGGTACATGTTCCAGTTGAGTGAATTTTAAGGCTCTTTTTTCCTCTTTCTCAGCAGATCATCATGTACATACACACAAGTACACACAAGTCTATACAAGGAGCGGACTAATATTTACCAGTGTAACTTCTGTTTTGTGGAGAGCCTTGTTCTGGAGATCTTCCAGAGAGATGTCAATTCTCCTGCCAAGTCAAAGGATTACAAGAAAGAAAAAAAAACGAGCTTTAAACATATAATCTGTAAATTTTCTCCAGTTAAACTATACTTAATCTTTAAGAGATTGCATACTGTGCCTGCATCCAACTAAAAAGGACATGTGGGAGGAGCTGCTGAATAAGCCAGCCAATCAGCTTCACGATTAGAACGGTCAGTAATGATGATTGACTGGAAGTAGTTTATTCCCAAAATGCTTCTTCCATGAGTCCTTTTCAGTTGAATGCTGACACGAAATAAAGCATTTGAACTTCATTATCTTGAGGACCTCTATCCCCTAATCTCTAAGCGATGATGATATACAGTGGGGGAAATAAATATCAGATACATTGCCGATTTTGCAAGTTTTCCCACCTACAAAGAATGGAGAGGTCTGCAATTTTTATTGCACTTACACTTCAATTGTGAGAGACAGAAACTAAAAATAAAAACCAGAAAATCACATTGTATGATTTTTACATAATTCATTTGCATTTTATTGCATGAAATAAGTATTTGATACAATAGAAAAACAGAACTTAATATTTGGTCCAGAAACCTTTGTTTGCAATTACAGAGGTCAGATGTTTCCTGTAGTTCTTGACCAAGTTTGCACACGCTGCAGCAGGGATTTTGGCCCACTCCTCCATACAGATCTTCTCCAGATCTTTCAGGTTTCTGGGCTGTCGCTGGGCAACAATGAGTTTCAGCTCCCTCCAAAGATTTTCTATTGGGTTCAGATCTGGAGACTGGCTAGGCCACACAAGGACCTTGAATTGCTTCTTACAGAGCCACTCCTTAGTTGCCCTGGCTGTGTGCTTTGGGAAATTTTCATGCTGGAAGACCAAGCCCTGACCCATCTTCAATGCCCTTACTGAGGGAAAGAGGTTGTTGGCCAAAATCTCACGATACATGACCCCACAGCCATCCTCCCTTCAATACGGTGCAGTCGTCCTGTCCCCTTTACAGAAAAGCACCCCCAAAGTAAGATGTTTCCCCCACTATGCTTCACAGTTCCTCCAAACACGGCATGTGGAGTTGATAAATAAATTATTTTTTGGTCTCATCTGACCACATAACCTTCTCCCATGCCTCTTCTGGATCATCCAGATGGTCATTGGCGAACTTGAAACGGGCACGGACAATGGCTTGCGTGAGCAGTTGGACCTTGAGTGTCCTGCAGGATTTTAATCCATGACGGCGTTGTGTGTTACTAACGGAAATGTTTGAGACTTTGGTCCCAACTCTCTTCAGGTCATTGACCAGGTCCTCCTGTGTAGTTCTGGGCTGATTCCTGACCTTTCTCAGAATCATCCTTACCCCATGAGGCCAGATCTAGCATGGTGCCCCAGATCGAGGAAGATTGACAGTCATCCTGTGTTTCTTCCATTTTCACCAAGCTGCTTGCCTATTGTCCTGTAGCCCATCCCAGCCTTGTGCAGGTCTACAATTTTGTCCCTAGTGTCCTTAGACAGCTGTTTGGTCTTGGCCATGGTGGAGAGGCTAGAGTGTGATTGAGTGTGTGCACCGGTGTCTTTTATACAGGTAATGAGTCAAACAAGTGCAATTAATACAGGTAATGAGTGCAGAGTAGGAAGGCTTCTTAAAGAAAAACTAACAGGTCTGTGAGAGACAGCATTCTTGCTGGTTGGTAGATGATCAAATACTTATTTCATACAATAAAATACAATTTAATTATGTAAAAATCATACGATGTGATTTTTTTTTTTTAAGATTCTGTCTCTCACAGGTGATGTGTACCTACGATAAAAATTACAGACCTCTCCATTCTTTGTAGGTGGGAAAGCTTGCAAACTCAGCACCGTATTAAACGATAATTTTCCCCACTGTGCATGAAAGGTTAAAACATCCTCTCTCCACCCCCCTTACACTGAATGTCATTTCTACAGTACGCACAAAGCAACTTGAATAAAAACCTTGTTCAAGGCTAATACACAGTCCACAGTCCTAAGTAGCTAAAAAAAAAATCACTAATGTCTGATCCAATTTTTACAGCAAAACAAATGTTAAGTTCAGCCAAAACTGTATATATAGATAATGAAGGCAGACCGAGGCTGTGAAGTCATGAAATATCTCAGCCTCGCATTAACATGCTGCTGCCTGACATCAGGACAAAAGTGCAGTCACATCAGTTTACCTGTGAATCTCTGGATTGGGCTGTGCTGTAGGTTTCTTAAGGTTCATCTCTTCCTTATTGCTTTCTGCTTTCAGCTTGGAGAAACGTTCATGGAGCGACATTTCAGGAGACTTGAAATGGTTCGCTGCAAATAAAGTACAAGACATCCAAATCAATTTGTATAACAGACAGTAAAAACAGACGACAGGGTATAGGCAGCCATCTAACTACAGCATGGACTCCAATAAAGGTTTATTTTATGGAATTGTCCTGCAGGACTGAATACCAATAATACTGAAAGAAATTTCCTTTTCCTTCCATAAATGATACGGGATCAGGTTGATAAAGTAAAAGACACATAAATAATAAATAATGTCAATGTATGCAAACAAGTGCAAGCAAAATACTGAACTAATACTGACTGACAAGGTGTTAAAGTGGTTGTCTCATTTTAAAGGGAATCACTCAGCAGCCTTTTGCTATGTAATGGGAGGGCAGCATACGATTTGGACTGATTTCAGGGATGTGTCACTTATTAGGCTGTGTACTGTTGTTTCAAAACAATGAGTGTTTTATCAGCAGGACATTATGACGGCCGGACTAGGTGCTTGTGTGCATCCTGTTCCAACCACACCCCCAGCACTGATTAGCAGCTTAATGTCAATAGACAATGTACAAATAGAGCTGTGGTGTGGGTGGGGTTAGCTTTCTGAGCTCTGCTACATTACAACTGCGGCACCCAGTAAACTAAGTGACACATCGCTGGAGTGAGGGTTTCTTTCTCTACATTATGCTGCTCTCAGGTGAGGTAGTAAAAACCTGGTGACAGATTACCTTTAATAAATGGGTAAAATTGGAAAGTGCTTGTAAAAACAAACACTGCAATTTACCTCATATTAAATATGTCCTCCATTATCAAGAACACAGCGCACAGAGATGGCCAGCAGCACCAGAGAGCACAGAGATGGCCAGCAGCACCAGAGCGCACAGAGCGGGCCAGCAGCACCAGAGCGCACAGAGCGGGCCAGCAGCACCAGAGCGCACAGAGCGGGCCAGCAGCAGCAGAGCGCACAGAGCGGGCCAGCAGCACCAGAGCGCACAGAGAAGGCCAGCAGCACCAGAGCGCACAGAGCGGGCCAGCAGCACCAGAGCGCACAGAGCGGGCCAGCAGCACCAGAGCGCACAGAGCGGGCCAGCAGCACCAGAGAGCACAGAGCGGGCCAGCAGCACCAGAGAGCACAGAGCGGGCCAGCAGCACCAGAGCGGGCCAGCAGCACCAGAGCGCACAGAGCGGGCCAGCAGCACCAGAGCGCACAGAGCGGGCCAGCAGCACCAGAGCGCACAGAGCGGGCCAGCAGCACCAGAGCGCACAGAGCGGGCCAGCAGCACCAGAGCGCACAGAGCGGGCCAGCAGCACCAGAGCGCACAGAGCGGGCCAGCAGCACCAGAGCGCACAGAGCGGGCCAGCAGCACCAGAGCGCACAGAGAAGGCCAGCAGCACCAGAGCGCACAGAGCGGGCCAGCAGCACCAGAGCGCACAGAGCGGGCCAGCAGCACCAGAGCGCACAGAGCGGGTCAGCAGCACCAGAGCGGGCCAGCAGCACCAGAGAGCACAGAGCGGGCCAGCAGCACCAGAGCGCACAGAGCGGGCCAGCAGCACCAGAGAACACAGAGCGGGCCAGCAGCACCAGAGAGCACAGAGCGGGCCAGCAGCACCAGAGAGCACAGAGCGGGCCAGCAGCACCAGAGCGCACAGAGCGGGCCAGCAGCACCAGAGCGCACAGAGCGGGCCAGCAGCACCAGAGCGCACAGAGAAGGCCAGCAGCACCAGAGCGCACAGAGCGGGCCAGCAGCACCAGAGCGCACAGAGCGGGCCAGCAGCACCAGAGCGCACAGAGCGGGTCAGCAGCACCAGAGCGGGCCAGCAGCACCAGAGAGCACAGAGCGGGCCAGCAGCACCAGAGCGCACAGAGCGGGCCAGCAGCACCAGAGAACACAGAGCGGGCCAGCAGCACCAGAGAGCACAGAGCGGGCCAGCAGCACCAGAGAGCACAGAGCGGGCCAGCAGCACCAGAGCGCACAGAGCGGGCCAGCAGCACCAGAGCGCACAGAGCGGGCCAGCAGCACCAGAGCGGGCCAGCAGCAGCAGAGCGCAGAGCGGGCCAGCAGCACCAGAGCGCACAGAGCGGGCCAGCAGCACCAGAGCACACAGAGATGGCCAGCAGCACCAGAGAGCACAGAGATGGCCAGCAGCACCAGAGAGCACAGAGATGGCCAGCAGCACCAGAGAGCACAGAGATGGCCAGCAGCACCAGAGAGCACAGAGATGGCCAGCAGCACCAGAGCGCACAGAGCGGGCCAGCAGCACCAGAGCGCACAGAGCGGGCCAGCAGCACCAGAGCGCACAGAGCGGGCCAGCAGCACCAGAGCGCACAGAGCGGGCCAGCAGCACCAGAGCGCACAGAGCGGGCCAGCAGCACCAGAGCGCACAGAGCGGGCCAGCAGCACCAGAGCGCACAGAGAGGGTCAGCAGCACCAGAGCGGGCCAGCAGCACCAGAGAGCACAGAGCGGGCCAGCAGCACCAGAGAGCACAGAGCGGGCCAGCAGCACCAGAGAGCACAGAGCGGGCCAGCAGCACCAGAGAGCACAGAGCGGGCCAGCAGCACCAGAGAGCACAGAGCGGGCCAGCAGCACCAGAGAGCACAGAGCGGGCCAGCAGCACCAGAGAACACAGAGCGGGCCAGCAGCACCAGAGAGCACAGAGCGGGCCAGCAGCACCAGAGAGCACAGAGCGGGCCAGCAGCACCAGAGCGCACAGAGCGGTCCAGCAGCACCAGAGAGCACAGAGCGGGCCAGCAGCAGCAGAGCGGGCCAGCAGCAGCAGAGCGCACAGAGCGGGCCAGCAGCAGCAGAGCGCACAGAGCGGGCCAGCAGCAGCAGAGCGCACAGAGCGGGCCAGCAGCAGCAGAGCGCACAGAGCGGGCCAGCAGCAGCAGAGCGCACAGAGCGGGCCAGCAGCAGCAGAGCGCACAGAGCGGGCCAGCAGCACCAGAGCGCACAGAGCGGGCCAGCAGCACCAGAGCGCACAGAGCGGGTCAGCAGCACCAGAGCGCACAGAGCGGGTCAGCAGCACCAGAGCGGGCCAGCAGCACCAGAGAGCACAGAGCGGGCCAGCAGCACCAGAGAGCACAGAGCGGGCCAGCAGCACCAGAGAACACAGAGTGGGCCAGCAGCACCAGAGAGCACAGAGCGGGCCAGCAGCACCAGAGCGCACAGAGCGGGCCAGCAGCACCAGAGAGCACAGAGCGGGCCAGCATCACCAGAGAGCACAGAGCGGGCCAGCAGCAGCAGAGCGCACAGAGCGGGCCAGCAGCACCAGAGCGGGCCAGCAGCACCAGAGCGGGCCAGCAGCACCAGAGCGGGCCAGCAGCACCAGAGCGCACAGAGCGGGCCAGCAGCACCAGAGCGCACAGAGCGGGCCAGCAGCACCAGAGCGCACAGAGCGGGCCAGCAGCACCAGAGCGCACAGAGCGGGCCAGCAGCACCAGAGCGCACAGAGCGGGCCAGCAGCACCAGAGCGCACAGAGTGGGCCAGCAGCACCAGAGCGGGCCAGCAGCACCAGAGCGGGCCAGCAGCACCAGAGCGCACAGAGCGGGCCAGCAGCACCAGAGCGCACAGAGCGGGCCAGCAGCACCAGAGCGCACAGAGCGGGCCAGCAGCACCAGAGCGCACAGAGCGGGCCAGCAGCACCAGAGCGGGCCAGCAGCACCAGAGCGCACCAGAGCGGGCCAGCAGCACCAGAGCGGGCCAGCAGCACCAGAGCGCACCAGAGCAGGCCAGCAGCACCAGAGCGCACCAGAGCGGGCCAGCAGCACCAGAGCGCACCAGAGCGGGCCATCAACACCAGAGCGCACCAGAGCGGGCCATCAGCACCAGAGCGGGCCAGCAGCACCAGAGCGGGCCAGCAGCACCAGAGCGCACAGAGCGGGCCAGCAGCACCAGAGCGGGCCAGCAGCACCAGAGCGCACAGAGCGGGCCAGCAGCACCAGAGCGCACAGAGCGGGCCAGCAGCACCAGAGCGGGCCAGCAGCACCAGAGCGGGCCAGCAGCACCAGAGCGCACCAGAGCGGGCCAGCAGCACCAGAGCGCACAGAGCGGGCCAGCAGCACCAGAGCGCACAGAGCGGGCCAGCAGCACCAGAGCGCACAGAGCGGGCCAGCAGCACCAGAGCGCACAGAGCGGGCCAGCAGCACCAGAGCGCACAGAGCGGGCCAGCAGCACCAGAGCGCACAGAGCGGGCCAGCAGCACCAGAGCGGGCCAGCAGCACCAGAGCGCACAGAGCGAGCCAGCAGCACCAGAGCGCACAGAGCGGGCCAGCAGCACCAGAGCGCACAGAGCGGGCCAGCAGCACCAGAGCGCACAGAGCGGGCCAGCAGCACCAGAGCGCACAGAGAAGGCCAGCAGCACCAGAGCGCACAGAGCGGGCCAGCAGCACCAGAGCGCACAGAGCGGGCCAGCAGCACCAGAGCGCACAGAGCGGGTCAGCAGCACCAGAGCGGGCCAGCAGCACCAGAGAGCACAGAGCGGGCCAGCAGCACCAGAGAGCACAGAGCGGGCCAGCAGCACCAGAGCGGGCCAGCAGCACCAGAGCGGGCCAGCAGCACCAGAGCGCACAGAGCGGGCCAGCAGCACCAGAGCGCACAGAGCGGGCCAGCAGCACCAGAGCGCACAGAGCGGGCCAGCAGCACCAGAGCGCACAGAGCGGGCCAGCAGCACCAGAGCGCACAGAGCGGGCCAGCAGCACCAGAGCGCACAGAGCGGGCCAGCAGCACCAGAGCGCACAGAGAAGGCCAGCAGCACCAGAGCGCACAGAGCGGGCCAGCAGCACCAGAGCGCACAGAGCGGGCCAGCAGCACCAGAGCGCACAGAGCGGGTCAGCAGCACCAGAGCGGGCCAGCAGCACCAGAGCGCACAGAGCGGGCCAGCAGCACCAGAGCGCACAGAGCGGGCCAGCAGCACCAGAGCGCACAGAGCGGGCCAGCAGCACCAGAGCGCACAGAGCGGGCCAGCAGCACCAGAGCGCACAGAGCGGGTCAGCAGCACCAGAGCGCACAGAGCGGGTCAGCAGCACCAGAGCGGGCCAGCAGCACCAGAGAGCACAGAGCGGGCCAGCAGCACCAGAGAGCACAGAGCGGGCCAGCAGCACCAGAGAGCACAGAGCGGGCCAGCAGCACCAGAGAGCACAGAGCGGGCCAGCAGCACCAGAGAGCACAGAGCGGGCCAGCAGCACCAGAGCGCACAGAGTGGGCCAGCAGCACCAGAGCGGGCCAGCAGCACAGAGCGGGCCAGCAGCACCAGAGCGCACAGAGCGGGCCAGCAGCACCAGAGCGGGCCAGCAGCACCAGAGCGGGCCAGCAGCACCAGAGCGCACCAGAGCAGGCCAGCAGCACCAGAGCGGGCCAGCAGCACCAGAGCGGGCCAGCAGCACCAGAGCGCACCAGAGCGGGCCAGCAGCACCAGAGCGCACCAGAGCGGGCCATCAACACCAGAGCGCACCAGAGCGGGCCATCAGCACCAGAGCGGGCCAGCAGCACCAGAGCGCACAGAGCGGGCCAGCAGCACCAGAGCGGGCCAGCAGCACCAGAGCGCACAGAGCGGGCCAGCAGCACCAGAGCGCACAGAGCGGGCCAGCAGCACCAGTGCGGGCCAGCAGCACCAGAGCGGGCCAGCAGCACCAGAGCGGGCCAGCAGCACCAGAGCGCGCCAGAGCGGGCCAGCAGCACCAGAGCGCGCCAGAGCGGGCCAGCAGCACCAGAGCGGGCCAGCAGCACCAGAGCACACAGTGCGGGCCAGCAGCGCAGCCATGCCGCTGACACAAGCTGTCAATCTTCAGCAAAGTGACCTCTGCCGAGAAGGAAGCCTGTATTCAGGTCGGCTCCTGAATACAGGAACATAAGAAAATCTCTTGTATGTGGTTGTACAAATTAATTAAAAGCCACAACAGGAAGCAATATATTAAAATAGGTAAATTATATATACTCATCCATTTCAACCCCCACTGATCGGGTGCTGCGTCATGGCCTGTAAAACCTGCATGTCACCTATCAATGGCCTTAGCAGTCTCATGACTAGTGTTGAGCGAATTTCTTTGGCATTTCAAATTAGGGTTCGTATCCGGGGTTCCGGCTTGGTGGCGCTAAAAAAAATCGGCTCCGCCCATGAACATCCCTGATTTGCCACGCTGTCAAGCAGATGTTATCTGCATGAGAAGGGGTTGTCCTAATATTGGACAACCCCTTTAAGAATAATTTCCCATTTCGGATTAATACGCATTAGGGCCACACTAAAGGCAACACTGCCCAGACCACTCCATTTCAATAGGCAAAGAATAATATTACCTTATATACCAATATTTTACTATTTTATCTCACCTTTCACTTCATGGATGATGGTTATGATTTCCTGAGTAAATTCAGACTTTGGAGCATCATTTCCTCCATGCTTTGAAGAACTTAAATGGTCAAACACAGGGTGAAAAGTGTCCTTTCCCCGTACAGCTACCAGGTCTTCAGACATCTGTCTCTCATTGGAAGTGGTATTGTTCCTGCAATGGTTAAAGCAGTGTTACTTTGTATATCTACCAAAGATTAAAAAAATACCCCAAAAAATCCATGAAGTTGTTGTCATTTTTGCTGAATGGTTTTCAATGACCAGATCTTTTCAACTGCATGCACAGGGTCTGTTCCTTTTTCTCTGGCCTTAATCCTTTATGTCTGGGGCTACCTTCACAGAACGCAGACTCTGCATACAGAGAGAGGTGTAACTAAAGCAAACAATTGGAATAGCCCCTAACAGGGTCAGCGTCAGCACCAGGCGCACCAGGGCAAGTGCCGGGCCCTGGACCATCAGGGGGGACAAACTCACTGTCGGGGCCCGGGCCGCTCCCGCAGCAGCTGTGCAAGACCGCTGGCGCTGCTTGGTTGCTGTCACTTTACCAGACATGGCCGTGCGCAGTGCGGCTGTGTCTGGTAGTAATGACACGGCAGAGTAGGCATTGCACCTTTAATTGTGCTTGTGTGTCGCCCCTGCCGTGACATTACTGGCAGACACAGACGCACGCATGGCTGCGTACTGTATGTGCATGCATGTCTGATTACTGTATATGTGTGCATATGTGAAGGATGAGGGGACAGCCTGGGCAGTGTGTTGTATACCTATATTTCTCCGCTGTATCTGTGCATCATGAATCGTGGTATGTGTTAAAGGGGCCCACTGAGATTCTTTTGCCAGGGGCACACAAAACCCTGGAGCCGGCCCTGGCCCCTAAAATGAAAACCCAAAAGACTTAGCATTGCTCTTTAAAAAGACCATTGCAAATCAGGTCTTGTATTTTTTCTTCCTTTTTCTCTCACCTGTATCCTGTTATTTTGTTTTGCTGCTTGGTGACTTTCTATGCTTTAACTCAGTCAAAAAGAGGTGTGTAGGAGGTACGGATATTAAGTAAGTGATTTTTGGGTTGCGGAGTTCACCCGTTGTTAAAAATTAATTACGGATATTCATTTTATTCTTAATTCTGAATTCTGTACCATACATTGCATAAGATTGTAAGATTGCATCGTGCTAGGGTTTCTAGATGACATGCGCTATTTGTGTATTTTTAGTTCAGTGCTATATGCAGAAGAACAGGTGCTATATGATCGGCCTATATAAGCCCATGTTAGAGACAGGGGTTCGCTCTTGCCATTTCACAGGACACTGAACAAGGATCTGTGTGTGAAACAGCTGCTGAT
Organism: Phyllobates terribilis; assembly: GCF_046119375.1. Classification (NCBI taxonomy): domain Eukaryota; kingdom Metazoa; phylum Chordata; class Amphibia; order Anura; family Dendrobatidae; genus Phyllobates; species Phyllobates terribilis. The sequence continues at coordinate 797,258,191 of NW_027362762.1, forward strand.
GTAGGCCCAAGGAGACACGTCCTTTACCAGGACACATGGTGTCATCCTGACACACGTGCTGGACACAGACAGATGCAACCTGCCATCCAGGATCCCAGGAAAAGATGGGTGAATCTCAACTATTAAGCTAATTATGGACAAATGGACAATCATTCTAACTATTTAATTTAACTTCTGCAATCATTCTTTTTAATGGACAATTCAAGAATAAATCAATACTTTTTTTTATAAGAATATCGTGATATTGATACTTTGATCAATCGCATCTGATAAGAAGTCCTTGCTAGAAAAATTCTACGGTAATAATTATTTTTTTTACATTGGCGAGCCTCAGTCAGTCCTGATTTTTCGTGTTTTTTACAGGAAAGGGTTTTTACAGTTAGAGAAGTCAGCCTGTGGAATGCCGATCACAAGAGGTAGCACGGATGACATTATAACAGCGTTCAAAAGAGGGCTGCATGATTTCTTCAGTACAAATAAAATTATGGGTTATAGTTTATAATTTAGTGACAAAATGTATAATTGGTGGAGAAAGGTTGAACTTGATGGAGCTAGGTCTTTTTTCAACCTATGTAACTACAGAACTATGTAACAATGTAGGCTATATTCACACCTGTGCTTATATGTATCACACAACAGCCACCAACAGTGCCAAACCAAACGCATTAACCCACTGAGTTTGCCAGGTATCTGCCATTGGTCTCAGTTATGTAACCTCCATGTGCCCTTTCCCACAAATAAAAAATAAAAAAAATATACATTTTACGGGCTCCAACACAATTTTAAAGTTTAAAAGAGCACCTTTTTTGAACATCATTTTCTGATCTCTTTTGTTCGTAATTCTTCCCTTTGGGTATGTGAGACTTTGGTTGAATATCCTTGGAGATATTCCAGTGTTCATTGGGTTGTCTAGATAAGAACAATTTATGGAGTTACCTCATTCATACTCATATATGCAGAAATAAATCACTTAGCTTACATAAAGCTTACATAAAGCATAGCATGTTTTAAGCATGGACTGGGTAAGTTGTGGTGAGTAGGGGTGAGAGTTGTGAAGGTCTTATGTATCTTTACAATACTTAAAAGAAATCTGTCACCAGGCTTTTTCTACCCCATTAAGAGCAGCATAATGTAGTGGCAAAAATGCGGATTCCAGCTATGTGTCACTAACTGGGCTGTTTGCAGTTTTGATAAAATCACTGCAGATCTACCAGTGCCCTGAATGCTGAGCTCTATATAACCCCACCCACACCACTGATTGGAAGCTTTCTGTGTACACTGTGCATAGGCAGCAAGCTGCCCATCAGTGGTGGGGGAGAAGTTATACAGAGCTCATGAATATGTAGGACTACCTGGCAGCAGGTTTACTAGTCATCTAGTGATAATCTCCAGCTGATAAAACTAAAGCAGCCCAGTAAGTGACACATAGCTGTCATCAGGGTCTCGATGTCTACATTATGCTGCTCTCAGAGTAGGTGGCAAGAACTTTGCGACTGAATAGTTAGTAATTAAGTCATTACAAGAAAATGCTATAAAATTTACAATAAAAATATAGATTATGTAAAATAATTAAAAATAACAGGGGTATTTCCAGAATTGAAAGTTAGGATAAGGGTTAACTTACTGATTGCTGGGGGTCTGACTAATTAGACTCCCAGTGATCATAAGAAAAGGGATTTGGAGAGTCAGAGACAGAATTTTCCATATCAATAGTTTGGGTCCCCAATGTTTTCAAAGGGGCTTGGGTTCTGGTTGAAGTCTGGGTACAGTTCTGGTCCCCGAAAGAAACTTTGGAATAAAGTAAGTGTCTGGTACCAGAATCAGAACTTCCAAGGGTCAAACTCATCCCTACTGGGAGTAAGTAATCCCTCATACAATGATTAAAGGATAGCTTTTACTTCTGCCAACACCCCCTTGCTATGATAATATAACCTTAATTTCAAGAACACAATAAATATTTTGATGCAAGACAGAACTATCCCCTTACCTGTTCAATAATTCTTGCTCTTTCAGGTCATAAACAGGATCCACATTTGTTGTTGTAAATCTACATAGCAATATATGATGCCACCCAATCATCAAACACTATATAAACTCTGATTTCCTTGAATTACACATTTCGCCAGTGGAGTCATTTGCATATTATATTATCCTGTGCTATCATAGATTTGTGAGGCGAGAAAAATTTCATGCGACTTTACATATTAATGTGTTTTTAGTAGTAGCTGACTTCAATGACAAGAATATTATGGCGAGGTGGACCTCAGGTTTGAGAATTCTTGGTATTTTCATTGCAAATTTCTTTCATATTTCACGTTTTTCGAGACGACACTAACACGATTAAAAGATATGCCGGAGAACAAAGTCCACATGGTTAGGATTTGCTCCAGATTCGGTATGAAAATGGATCATTAAAATGTAGGACAATCGTTTCATCTCATTTTGCCAATTAACTGTATGGGAAAAAAAATGGATAAGCAAGTATTCTGTCCATACACATTCAACATATACGTTTCCACATATTTGATGGCTCTTTTTCAGCTGTGTTCTGTGATGGTCATCACTCTTCATATTCAAGACCTAAATCCTGTATATAAGGATGATCAAAGCATAAAACATGAATTTCCTCATAACGTAGTTAGCACCCATTACGCAGAATGTCAGTCGATGGACACCGCCAAGAAAAAAAAAAAAAATCACTTAATTAGGTTAGATTTGACTATTTTGGAGTCTGCAGCTTGTTTGTTGTTTTAATAATGTCTCCCGAAGTTTCACATAACATACAGATTATTGTGATTGACAGAGGCTACAATTTTCTTTCCAGTAAAGTTGGTCCCATGGAAACTTTCGTAAATTTGTCCCCCCCGCTTTCTTTAGGGAATTAAATCAACATTTATTCAATCATCAAATGTTCCAACTCGTTTCCAAAGATTAATTGGTGAGTGAAGTCACAGAGCAAAAGCCACGCTGCGAAAAATATTAGACTTGGAAGGATAGTGTTGATATGATCCGCATGAATGTCATGTATGAAGGGAGCGTGACCTTTTAAGAAAATATTTTGCTGTTCCTGTTTTCTAGATCTTTTGCTCTTTATTTTTTTTTTCATTTGTTGTAGTCTTCTAGTCTTATGAGCTTTCTTCTATAATTGAAGAGTGCTTACTAGTTGATTAAGTTTCTTCTGCAATTCCACCCCAGATATTTTTTTCCATTCACGCATGAAAATTTCAGGATCTTTCAAGCGAACTTCTAGATGTGTCATCCTCTTGTTTCCACAGATGAAAGAAGCATGAACTTTTACCTCGCCCTCACAGAAAACCCAGGAAAAAAAAAAATTAATTAGCAGATTAATTAAAAATAATACCTATACTTATCCACCGATTTCTTCAAATCGAAATTAACCATGATGGATTCCTTTTCAGAACTTATCTTCGGTATTATGGTTGGCTCAGAAGATTTTGGATTATGGTTATCCAAGTGGCGTTTAGTACTTGATTCCGTCCTGTAGTCGGCTTTCCTTCCAGTTTCCTTGTGTTTATGATTTGGGTGTTTGTTATCTGTTTTGAACATGTCCCTATCGGGAGCCTTTCTTTCACTGTATTTAGTAGACGGTTCTGGTGGTCTTTCAGAGAATTTCTCCCTTTCCAGGTTACTCGTATTTGATCTGTTGTGTTGAGAAGTTCTGGTGGGAGAGTTCTTCTTGTCTTCATAACGGTTGCGTCTCTCAGCACGGTCATTTGAAAACTGTAACTCAGCGTGTACATATGATGGAGACCTGTGACTATAGTCATATTCTATCTTGGTAAGTTCTCCCGAATTTGTCTGGTATACAACAGGGCTGGGATCTCGGAGATCTAGGTCTTTTGACCAATTCTTTTGATGATATGGCCGTGACGCATGATCATCATTCCAGTGAGAATGTCGAGGTGGCGGCCGATAATCATGCCTATCTGGATCTCTAGTTCTCTTGGAAAATGGCTCATGTTCTATGTAATCATGATTCTCAGGATGCCTGTTGACATAAATAATTATTATCTTAACGAGTGGAAATTAAAGCAGATCAGAAATCCAACATATGAGCAGATTCCTTAAAGCAAATCTGTCATCAGATATCAGGATACAAACTATATAATTAAATATATCTCAGAACTGATGAGACTGATGTACTTACTTTGAAAAGCTATGTCTGACTCTGTATAATCCTTTTTGAAGGTTCCCTTGCCTAAAAAGACTCTAGCTGGACTCATAAAATGCTCATTTTAAATTTCAGAATTATACAGTTTGACAAAGATTTTAAAAAAAAGTACACCAGTCTCATCAGGTCTAGCAAATCCATTTAATAATGTGTGCAGTTTATATTAAGAAATGTTGCATCAAATTCAATTTAAAGGGAACTTGACACAATGAACATATTTGTCTAATATGCGAGCAGCATGCTTTAGAGCAGAAGGCTCTAGTTTTGGGAAGAAGATTCAGTATGCCTCTACTTTTATTAAGAGGCCATTAGACAGTCCTAATCAGAGATTTTACATGGGCCCTATGACTATACAGTTGCATATGATGGGAAATCAATGAGGGTAGACCTAAATAGTCCCTACCTCTTGTGAAACGAATTTCGACCCATAAATTCTTCAGATCTCCTGCTGGGTGGTGGTAAATAAGAATCTGAATGATCTTGATTCCATTGATCGTTATGGCCATGCCAATCCCACTCAGGTTGTCTGTGGTGAGACCTGTGAGAAGTGTCTTCTCGTCTTGAAGGTTTAAACCCGTTTGTTTCAGGATGTGCATTCAGTTCTTGGTTTCTCTGGTGATAATCTCGGTGTTCTCGGGGGACATGCCTATTATGATCCTCAGGATATTTTGCTGGAAATCTCCTATTGCCATCTCCTCGTCTATCTGGAGAATGTACTCTTTTAAGACGATTGGATGATTCAAAGGGAGATTTCCTTAAGTCTGTAGAGAACGAATCTGGCTCATAGTTTTTATCATTAAAGCGTTTATACGGAGTCATCCTAGAATGGCTTTGTCCATGCCTTTCTTCTTCCCAGTGTATGGGTCTTCTGGAGTCTCTATGGAACCCTTCACCATCTTGGTAATGCTCTTGAACGTGTCTGTGTCTATTGTGCTCTGGACTTCTGTATGGGTGAGGTCTACATAAACACAATAAAGTACCATAAGATATGTGGTTTGATATCATGCACAAGGTACCTTAATCTTAAACTGATTTTTTTTTTCCTCAAAACCATTCAGAATACTGTAAAATAATAAAACAAAAAAATATATACTCACATAACCAATCCCCTTCTTCAAATCCTGTCTGTGTCCGCCATCGGTCTCTACACTTCCAGTTCGGTCCAGATGGGTAATTGACTGCTGAAGGCAATCGCTGCCCACAATGGTGAGCAAATCATCACTAAGTGATTGCCTGCAGTGGCCACATGTCTATCTGAACTGAGCAAAAGTATGGAGACCAGTGGCTTTTACAAAACCCCATCTACACTGCTGGAAAAAAAATCTGTACAGATTTTAGGGTACACTGCATAATTTTCAAATTCCCAAATTGCTAGTGCCAGATTATTATTATGGATTTTGGAATGAAATCCACAGCAGAATCTGATTAGAAAGCAGTTTTTCAGAGGAGTCTTTGATGATTTTCAGCTATCCACTGCCTACAACATTTACCATGTACAGTGGGGGAAATAAGTATTTGATCCCTTGCTGTTTTTGTAAGTTTGCCCACTGACAAAGACATGAACAGTCTATAATTTTAAGGGTAGGTTAATTTTAACATTGATAGATAGAATATCCCCCAAGAAAATCACATTGTATAAATTAGATAATTTTTTCTTGCATTTTGCAGTGAGAAATAAGTATTTGATGCCCTACAAACCATTATCAGTTCTGGCTCCTACACACCAGTTAGACGCTCCTAATCAACTCATTACCTGCATTAAAGACAGCTGTCTTACATAGTCACCTGTATAAAAGACTCCTGTCCACAGACTCAATTAATCAGTCATACTCTAACCTCTACAACATGGGCAAGACCAAAGAGCTTTCTAAGAATGTCAGGGACAAGATCATAGACCTGCACAAAGCTGGAATGGGCTACAAACCCATAAGTAAGATGCTGGGTGAGAAGGAGACAACTGTTGGTGCAATAGTAAGAAAATGGAATACTATATGACTGTCAATCGACATTGATCTGGGGCACCATGCAAAATCTCAACTTGTGGGGTATCCTTGATCATGAGGAAGGTGAGAGATCAGCCTAAAACTACACAGGGGGACCTTGTTAATGATCTCAAGGCAGCTGGGATCACAGTCACCAAGAAAACCATTGGTAACACATTACGCCTTAAAGGTTTAAAATCCTGCAGTGCCCGCGAGGTCCTCCTGCTCAAGAAAGCACATGTGCAGGCCCGTCTGAAGTTTGCCAATGAACACCTTGATGATTCTGTGAGTTATTTGGAGAAGGTGCTGTGAGATGAGACAAAAATTGAGCTCTTTGGCATTAACTCAACTCTCCGTGTTTGGAGGAAGAAGAAGGATGAATACAACCCTTAGAACACTGTCCCAACTGTGAAACATGGTGGGGGAAACATTATACTTTAGGGGTGCTTTTCTGCAAAGGGGACATGACGAATGCACCGTACGGAAGGGAACATGGATGGGGTCATGTATCGCGAGATTTTGGCCAACAACCTCCTTCCCTCAATAAGAGCACTGAAGATGGGTAATGGCTGGGTCTTCCAGCAAGACAATGACCCAAAACATACAGCCAAGGCAACAAAGGAGTGGCTTAAAAAGAAGCACAGTAAGGTCATGGAGTGGCCTAGCCAGTCTCCAGACCTTAATCCCATAGAAAACTTATGGAGGGAGTTGAAGCTTCGAGTTGCTAAGCAACAGCCTCAAAATCTTAATGATTTAGAGATTATCTGCAAAGAGGAGTGGACCAAAATTCCTCCTGACATGTGTGCAAACCTCATCATCAACTACAAAAAACGTCTGACTGCTGTGCTTTCCAACAAGGGTTTTGCCGCCAAGTATTAAGTGTTGATTGCCAAAGGGATCAAATACTTATTTCTCACAGCAAAATGCAAAAAAAAAAAATATATATCTAATTTATACAATGTGATTTTCTTTTTTTTTTTTTTTTTTTTGGGGATATTCTATCTCTCAATGTTAAAATAAACCTACACTTAAAATTATAGACTGTTCATGTCTTTGTCAGTGGGCAAACTTACAAAAACAGCAAGGGATCAAATAATTATTTCCCCCACTGTATAAAGCTCACCGCCTAAAGGTCAAATTTCTGGTGTTCCACGAGTGATTAATCTTAATAAAAATCCACAAATTCATACTGGCCCATGGTAAATTTTCACAAGGCACGTTAGGACTAGAAGTTAAATTATATACTAACCTTGATTTCCACCTGGGTGACCGTGAGCGTGACTTTGGCATACTTTATATGGTGGCCTTAAAAGTAAGAAAGTAAGAAATTATTATAATCCATATTTGCATCCAGAGGAAGCGTTAAAGAAATCTGTCAAGTTCCTGAAGCCTCAGAAACCACCTTCAGTACAATTTATAATGTGAAGCCAGCGTCCCAATAATGTCTTCGATGCCTGAGACAATTGCTGTTATTGTCGGAAAGTGCACTCTTAATGCCATGTAAGGTGTATGCAAAAAAGACCTGACAAGTCCAGGGAGCGGTGCTTCTTCACAGAGACCAGTCCGGCTTTGCGCGTAGTAATCATACCACACTACACATGTTGACATCATATTGATTTGCTGCTTCTACCATTTAGTGGTTGAAGTCCATGATGCCTTTGCTTTTTTGCCACAGAAGAAACGACACAACGTATCAGGAGGATGGCAATCACGTCCAGGTGGACATAATTACCGTGGGTAAAGCCCGCAGTGAAGAAAAGTACCCCCTTGCTCCTCCCTGACTAGTCAGAAATATTATTGCATGCCAAGGACGGTATTAAACGATTATTTTTCAAAAATAACATCAATTGTCTCAGGTATCAGAGACATTATTGAGAAGCTGGATTCAGGTTCACAATCGTACTGTTTGTTGTATTGAGGTTTTCGAGACTTCTAGGACCTGACAGGTTCCATTTGAGATCATTTTAAGATAGAGCTTTTCCTAAACAGTTTTTGCACATAATTCAGATTTAAAGTGTAGTAAAAGCAAATAAAAAGTGAACAAAATTATACACCACTATAAGTGAAATGATCATGGAGCGGTGCCATTGCTGGCATCCCTGACAATCAGTAGTTATTAGTGGGAAAACTGCCACGTTTGTTTCCCCTCAAATGGAATAATACTAGATGTGCACTGAAATAAAAAGCATATCTAGGGTATAAATTGGTAATTGATCATTACATATGGCCAGGTTTTACATTGCTTACAGTGAGTTCCTGTTGCGATTGGAGATTTCAACATCGTAGAAGGTCTAATTAACAGGAAATTTCAAAGCTCAGTGAAACAACAGGTACGGGAAATACAAACTCATGGCAACCTTTGACACACTCAGAGCAGGAATGAAAGTGTTATATTTTGAGATGTTACCCCTTAGACTCGTGTCAGAGGCCTCTCATCCAGCCAAATCAAACATCTTGCTTTGCAATGATGAGGAACAAACACCCCAAAACATGTGCCTGCAAATAGTGTCTGGTTTGGCTTTAATTCTAATTCATGTGGCAAGGATCATTTAACATGTCAGTATTGACTTTTAAGATTGCCACATCCAATAGGTGGTACTAGAGTTATAACCCGCTTCCTCTCTGAATACAAAATTATCATATTTCAATTCCCAGAGGAGCACTGCATGGCCTATAAGTCCCCTTATGCCGTTACAGATGGATTTAGGTCATTCTACAATAAGGATTGTGCCGCTTAGAGTTCGAGGGGACATCACAAGTTCTCAATCAGAGGACTATAAAAATGTCACACTACTTATTTATGAACTCACACAATGATTTACAGCACAACACTTTATTCCTGCACTTAGGCTGAGTTCACACGATGCGTATTTCATGCGTTTCCGCGGCGTTTTTGCAGTTGCGTAAACGCCGCGGAAACGCATGAAAAACGCATGGTAGAAGGGAAGCAATGTTCCCCAATGGAAATCCGCATGTGCTGTGCCCATGATGCGGATTTTTCCGCAGCGTTAACGCTGCGGTCAAAAATCCGCAGCATGTCAATTAATTTTGCGGAAACGCGGCGATTTCGCCGCCATTGACTTGCATTAGAACGCGCCAATTCCGCAAGACAGCATTTGTACTTGCGTTATTGGCGCGTTCTAATATGCGGATGGTACCCGGGTGTGGAGGAGAGGAGAGTCTCATCCACACCCAGGTACCATTAAAAAAAAAAGAATAAAATAAAAAATAAATGTATTCTTACCTTCTGTCGGCCCGCGCAGCGCTCCCGCTTGGTTCCCGGCACTTGCAGTGAGTTGTAGGACCTGCGGTGACGTCAGAGTCATGTGACGGGTCACGTGACGCTGACGTCGGCAGGTCTTTCAATTCAAAGTTGCCGGCAGCCGGGAGAACGGAGTGAGCAGGACAGCGCGGGCCATCGGAGGTAAGTATATACACTCTCTCGGGTCACACTATATAAATCCATGCTGTTTGCATGGATTTATATAGTGTGACCTAGTTGTCAAGCACTTTCCAGGTGATGCTAAAATCGCCTGGAAAGCGCTTGTCAATCTGCATGCGGAAACGCATGTGAATCTGCATGTGGATCCGCATGTATTCTGCAGGAAAAACGCATGCACAATCTGCATGCGTTTTTTCTGCCAGGGAGATGCAGAAATGATGCAGAAATTTTCTGCTTCATTTCTGCATCGTGTGCACATACCCTAAGGGTACACTAAGGGTATGTGCACACGATGCAGAAATGAAGCAGAAAATTTCTGCATCATTTCTGCATCTCCCTGGCAGAAAAAACGCATGCAGATTGTGCATGCGTTTTTCCTGCAGAATACATGTGGATCCACATGCAGATTCACATGCGTTTCCGCATGCAGATTGACAAGCGCTTTCCAGGCGATGTTAGCATCACCTGGAAAGTGCTTGATAACTAGGTCACACTATATAAATCCATGCAAACAGCATGGATTTATACAGTGTGAACCGAGAGAGTGTATATACTTACCTCCGATGGCCCGCGCTGTCCTGCTCAATCTGTTCTCCCTCGCCGGCAACTTTGAATTGAAAGACCTGCCGACGTCAGCGTCACGTGACCCGTCACATGACTCTGACGTCACCGCAGGTCCTACAACTCACTGCAAGTGCCGGGAACCAAGCGGGAGCGCTGTGCGGGCCGACAGATGGTAAGAATACATTTATTTTTTTATTTTATTCTTCTTTTACAGCTTTTTTAATGGTACCTGGGTGTGGATGAGACTCTCCTCTCCTCCACACCCGGGTACCATCCGCACATTAGAACGCACCAATTACGCAAGTACAAATGCTGTCTTGCGGAATTGGCGCGTTCTAATGCAAGTCAATGGCGGCGAAATCGCCGCGTTTCCGCAAAATTAATTGACATGCTGCGGATTTTTGACCGCAGCGTTAACGCTGCGGAAAAATCCGCATCATGGGCACAGCACATGCGGATTTCCATTGGGGAACATTGCTTCCCTTCTACCATGCGTTTTTCATGCGTTTCCGCGGCGTTTACGCAACTGCAAAAACGCCGCGGAAACGCATGAAATACGCATCGTGTGAACACAGCCTAATACTCAAGGGTGCTTGTCTTATTCACTGTACTATCCTTAAGATCCACTTGTGTATAAATATATATGACTCCAGATATTGTGTTAAATGAAGCCTGTTGAAAAGAGCCAAGTAATGTTTTCTCTGCAGTCAATATTCGTTTTTGCACTATAGTTTTTTTTGTCTCCCCTTTTCCAAGAGCCATAACTTTTCATTTTTGAATTGACATAGCCGTACAGTGTAAGGGCTTGTTTTTTTCAGACGTTGTAGCTTTGAATGAGACATTCAGTATATGGTAAAAATCTAAGCAAAGGTCATCAATAGGGTGTGACTGAAAAACACTTTTAAAGCTTGCCATTTGTCTTCATCTTTTAAGTTAGCTGTCTAAGTTATCAACTGAGGAGTGAGGACACTATATATTTCAATAGATGCTTCTGGTCCTGTAATGCTAAATGTGGCTTTCAGACTACTGACAAAATATTCTTAATAAAATATTGTCTATATTTTTTGGGAGTAAATGTCCTGGTGAATAGTGAGAATGGCAAAATTCAGCTGTCCAGAACCCAGAGGAGCAGCAGTGTTACCTTCTTAGAAAGATGTAAGTATCTGCTAAAAACAGACCTCTTCTTTGCTATATATTACTTAAATTATTTTGATTCTCTTACCTCTTCTTGCCACTTATGTGCGACTCTCAGGGTGGTCAAAATGTATTTAAATTTTTCAAGGTCTTTGATCCAAAGGTAGTGTGTTCATCCTTCACATTAAAGTAGTCAGTTGTTTAGAAAGACAATTCACATGGGACATATTTTTTTCAATAAGATCTGAAAAGATAAAAATAAAATTATCTTTTTTCAAAAAGTAAATCCTACACTTGCATTAAGCTTGTAGTCAATTTGTGGCAACTATATATTAGAATCGCCATCAATCGGCTAATGTATCGTGGTACCTAGTAGTCAGGCATTTGTCCTACTGACTCTTAGGCCACGTTCACACGTTTAGTATTTTAGATCAGTATTTGTAAGCCAAAACCAGGAGTGGGTGATAAATACAGAAGTGGTGACGTGTTTCTATTATACTTTTCCTCTGATTGTTTTTTTGGCTTACAAATACTGATGAGAAATACGGACCAAACACTGAATGTGTGAACGTGGTCTCAGACACACCAAGATTGTACTGAGAATCTGAAATGGACTAATAAGGTGTGTTCACACAGATTTTTTTTTAATGTAGATTTTTGAGCAAGAAAAACCCACATGTAAAACCTACTTAAAAAAAAGTGCTTCATTTGGTATAGTTTCGTAAAGATACTTTTTTTGGGCAATTTTTTTTTTGAGTCTTTAATTCTAATATGGGGTATAACAATAAAGTGTGGGTTTTTGCTGCAAAAACCTCTCCAAGAACTGAGCAAAAAAACATGCATGTTTTGTATGATTTACAAGCGGAAAATGTGTGACAGTTGACATGTGGCGTTGTTTATTTTAGATGTATTAAAAGCGGCATATAAAAAAAAAACCATTACGTGCACTACAAGTGCATTTTTCATGCACTTGAACAGGAAAGCTTGCTCCAGGCAGATTTAAAGCATTTTTATGTGGATTTAAGTGGAAATCCCCAGTCCAAAAACTACATGTGAAGCTGTTCCTTCATTGTTTTTAGATCTTTTACTCTTTATAAGCATTTTATAATTTTTTTCAACTTTTACATCAAGTTCATATAGACTCAATATTTCCAGCGTTGACCATTATTTTTCAAGACTTCTATAGTTCACCCTGGCATGCTAGATATCAGCTTTTGAGCCAAATGCTGACGTACAACCCATTCATAAATTCTGTGGTTTGGTTTTGTCCACCCGCTTTTTGAGGATTGACCACAAGTTCTCAATGGAATTGAGATAATGGGAGTTTCCTGGCCATGGACGCAAAATTTCAATGCTTTATTAACAATGCCACTTAGTTATCACTTTTGCCTTTTGGCATGGTGCTCCATAATGTTGGAAAAAGTATAGTTCATCACCAAATTGCTCCTGGATCATTGGGAGAAGTTGCTCTTGGAGGACGTTTAGATACTTTATTCATGGTAGTGGTTAGGCAAAATTGTCAGCGAGCCCACTCCCTTGGATGAAGGGCAACCCCACACATGAAGCCACAATTTGGCGACTCTCAGATTTTTTTTTTACAACAGAATTCTGGCGTAAAAGCTTTGATGAATCAGGGCCTTAGTCTTTTCATTCTTCAGATACATAGAAATTACTATAAAAGTAACCCTGATGAGATGGATATGTTGTAATACATCTGAAACTGTACTTGTAATATCTGGAATTACACGGACATCATAATGTCTGCTACATAATAATCTGCTACATACAGCTGTGAAATTGTCGCTTTTAGCTAAAATTAGAGGCAAAGTCTATTACCATTGTGCCCCCTTCCCAATTGTGCATGATCCTGATATTACAACATTTTTGGGGGTCATTTTTACGCAATTTCTCTATTGTCACGTAATCTTTGCTATTATGGAGTCTATGCACTGGCTGGATATAGCTATAGTAGAAATGTGTGAACATGTCGGGCACGCTACTGCCACAAGATCTACAGAAATATACGCCTCTTACTGATCAACACAGAAAAACGATAAAATACCATTGTGAAAATCAAACTTCCAACTACATGACACATATGAATGCTCAGCCACTTACCTCCTCTGCCATGTTATGCCCAAGTGATTACTGAAGCAGCCAATTGACGTTAGGCCGAAGCCACAACTCGATTTTGGTTACCGGACAGCTGCACTTAGCAACTGACAGGCAAAAGATGAAGTCATGAAATGAAAGTCATGAAAGCCATACCTACACACAACCATTATACAGCTTTCATGTACAACTTCCTCCCTCTACCTAAACTAACAACTTGTATCCAGGGAAAAAAATAAATAAGAATATTTCCATACATAGGCCACCATATGCTAGATCGGTTGTATAAAGTCTTTGCCCACAATTCAATAAAACTGGCATTTCATACATCAATATTAATGAGGGTCGTGCAAGAATAAGATGAGACAACTTTATTAAGAGGCGCACGACACTTAAAGGGGTGGACGGAAGTCAAAGTAAATTTAAATCCTAAATCCCTATCTATTTAGTGCTGAAATCTAAGCTATTTTTTAATATACTTGCATTAAAAAATTCCCTAACTACACTATCTGCTACTGTATTTGTTTTTGTTCACTTTGTTTTATAAGCACAGTGCATGCTGGGATAATGAAATAAAGTGTCATCAGGGGGCATAGGCTGTAGTCACTGCTGCAGCTCCTGCCACCTCCCAGAAATGAAGCATCATCGGTGACGCTCCTGTCAGAGGCTGGGCTAGTCCCTGCTGTGCCCCTACGCGCGCTCTGTTGTCGGCTGAACTCAGTAGTAGTAACTAGTCGGCAAGAGCGGTGTCACGATACTCAGCCTGCAGGAGACAAGTGACGTCACTTGCCAAGGCTTATTGCACAGTTCACAGGGACACATAAGGGACTAGCCTCCTACCTAAAACGAGTGTCACTGATGAAGTCACTTAATTTGAGTATCCCAGCAAGCACTGTGACTATCAAACGAAGCATCATTACGCAGAGAGTGAATAAAAGAATAGCAGTTAGATAGTGTGTTTAGGGGAACAATGGGGAATTTTTCATGCACACATATTAGAAATTAGTTTAGATTATGACATTAAATAGATAGGGATTTAAAATGAAATTTACTTTCACTTCGGACCACCCCTTTAAAAGGTAACCTGTCATACCCCAAAATTCTATTAACCTGTACATATGGGGTTAATTTGTAGGTTTACAGTATTCCGTACTGATGTACTGCTGAGCCAGCTGTCAGTCAAAGGCAGGGTGTGCTTACAGCCGCCCATCACTTTGTACTGAGTGATGACTGTAGCCGGGCCAGTCTCACCTCTATGACTGAAAGCCAGTAACTGGGCACTTTTGGAATGCTCTTAACTTCAGATTAATAGCATTTTGGGACATGACAAGATCCCTTTAACCCCTTAATGACAGCCAATATGCCTTTAAACGGAACTAAACCTCAAGAGTCGCTTTTTCACGCCGCTGAGGATTAAGTGTATAGCGCCCCCCCCCAGTGGATGAAAATCCCGTGGTTGACAGCTGTATATGACAGCTGACAACCTGCGGCATCAGCTTCGACTGGTTTTAAACACCCCATAACTGCGTGGGCCGATGATTGCCATGGCATCATAAGGTCATCTGATGACCTCATGGTTTGGTGGCCTGTTAGATCCCCCTATAAGCAGGGTCTAACTGGCACTGTCAGTGAGAAACTGACAGGTCTCCGGCACTTCAGTACTTGAGAAACTGCAATGTATGTGACCAGTGATCTAAAGAAAAAATATTCATGTACCACAGTGGGACTAAATGAAAAAGTAAATAAAAAAGCGAAAAAAATATGTAAAAAAAAACCCAGACAGAAAAATCACAAAATCCCGTTTTGGCACTAAAAAAGCAGTGTTTGCGTTACAACAAAAATAAGTACACATAGTAGGTATCGCTTCGTCTGGAACAACCGATCTATAAAACTGTAATTTATTCCAAAAACTGTTATTTATTCCGTACACCGAACTAAAAAAAAAAAATTAACAAAAAACATACCAAAAATATCGCTTATTAAATCGCTCATTACATAAAAAACGATCCAAAGTCATATGTTTAAAAAAAAAAGTAGAAATGAAAACACTATATCGTCCTGCAAAAAACTAGCTCTAGTATAGCTCATTAGGCAAAAACAAAGTTACAGCTCCCAGAATATGACTGCAAAAACAAATACATTTTTGTAAAATATTGTTTTTAGTGTGCAAAAGTAGCAAAGCATAACAAAACACTATATACGGTAAATCTGGTATTGCTGTAATCATACTGATCCGAAGAATAAAACAGTCTTATCACTTTTATCGCACAATGAACGACGCAAAAAAAAACATGAATACAATAACTGAACTGCTAGTTTTTGTTCATCCTGCGTCTGAAAAAATGTGTACAGTTAGGTTCATATATATATATATATACATACATACATACATATATATACACACACACACACACACATATATATATACACATATATATATACATATATATACACACACATATATATATATATATATATATATATATATATATATATATATATATATATATATATATATATATATATATATATATATATAAAGTATATAACACTTTTTGATTTCTTTTTATACAGTTAGGTCCATATATATTTGGACAGAGACAACATTTTTCTAATTTTGGTTCTAGACATTACCACAAGGAATTTTAAACAAAACAATTCAGATGCAGTTGAAGTAAACATTTTATTTACAATTATTTAATTTGTCCAATTACTTTTGGTCCCTTTAAAAACAGGGTGGCACATGTTAAGGAGCTGAAACTCCTAAACCCTTCATCCAATTTTAATGTGGATACCCTCAAATGAAAGCTGAAAGTCTGAACTTCAACTGCATCTGAATTGTTTTGTTTAAAATTCATTGTGGTAATGTCTAGAACCAAAATTAGAAAAATGTTGTCTCTGTCCAAATATATATGGACCTAACTGTATAAAAAGAAATCAAAAAGTGTTATATACTCAAAGATTACCAAAAAATCTTCAACTCGTTGGCCAAAAAGTAAGCCCTCATGCATCTATGTTCGCCAAATAAAAAAAAGGTTACAGCTCTCTGAATATCGCGATGAAATAACTATTTTTCATAAAAAAAATAAAAATAATAATTTTAGTGTGTGATAGCAACAAAACATAAAATAAAACAAAACAAACTGGCATTGCTGTAATTGCACCAACCCAAAGAATGAAGCCTTCTTATCACTAATACCGCATGAAAAATGGTGTAAAAATAGGAACAATTCTCGTACTGCGTTTATTTGGCCTCCAAAAACAGGTGCAGTTCACATTTATCCTGTGCTCTCCGCTGAACGCTTACATCGGAGTTTCCATGTAAATCCCAAAGAACAGTGATTCAGACAAAACTCCCGACAGAACCCCACACTATATAATGAGGCAGATGTTGTCACTTTGGACTCCGTCTGGTTTTTGCTCCAGTGGCGTCCTATCATTTCAGGAGTTCTGCAAGCTCTGCAAGGCTGCGGTGCTAACCACTGAGCCACTGTGCTGCCCACATTTTCTCCTATTACACCTTGTTTGAATTAAAACTTTGAGGCTAAAGTAAAATTTTAGCGGAAACCCTAAGTTTTTCGATTTCACGACCCAATGTTAGACAATTCTGTGATGTAGTTTGTGAGTTAAAAATGCTCATTTCACCAATAGATGAATTCCCTATGGAGTTTGGCTTGCTAAATGGAGTCACTGGTGGGTGTTTCTGCTTTTTTGGCACCTCTGTATCTCTGCAAATGCAACACAGTGTCCAAATTTAAGCTCCAAAAATTAAATAGCGCTGTTTGCTTTCAGAGTTTTCCCATGTGGCCGAACATTAGTTTTTGACCACATAAAGCATCACTATGTTCACGAGAAATTGCATAACAAACGATAGGTTCCATTATCTACTATTGCTCATGTAAATTATAAATTTGGTGCTAAAACAGTACTTTAGTGCAATTTTCTGATTTCACATCTAAGGTTATGTGCCCACGATGCTAAATTGATGCGGATTTTTCCTGAGCGTTTCTGCCTCTCCCTGGCAGAAAAAACGCATGCGTATTTTAAATGCGTTTTTTCTGGCAGGGAGAAGCGTTTTTTAAACATTTTTGCATGCGTTTTTTCAAGCGCTTTTCCAAGTGATTTTGAGCATCACTTGGAAAAGTGCTTGACAAGTTGGTCACACTATATAAATCCATGCAACTGGCACGGATTTATATGGTGTGACCAACTTAGATGCTTTAGGCTGTGTGCCCACGATGCGTTTTTTAAGCGTTTCCACAGCGGCAAAAACGCTGCAGAAACGCTTAAAAAACACATGGTAGAAGGCCTGCTATGGTCCGCAATGATAATCTGCTTGTGCTGTGCACATGCTGCGGAAATTTCCACTGCGAATTATCATTGCGGAAAAAAACGCAGCACTACCAATTATTTTGCGGAAGCAAAGCGTTTTCGCTGCCATTGACTTGCATTAGAACGCGCCAATTCCGCAAGACTGCATCTGTACTTGCGTAATTGGTGCGTTCTAATGTGCGGATGGTACCCGGGTGTGGAGGACAGGAGACTCTCCTCCACACCCAGGTACCATTAAAAGCTGTAAAAAAAAGAATAAAATAAAAAATAAAGATTATATTCACCTTCCGAAGGCCCCCGGACTCCTTCCCTGTGCTTGCCTGCAGATCGCGCAGGACTGAAGGACCTGCGGTGACGTCACAGTCATGTGACGGCAGGTCCTTCAGTACAGGGCACTGAGATCTGCCGGCAGCCAGCACAGAAGCGCAGCAAGACTGCAGGGGCCATCGGAAGGCAAGTATAGATTTATTTTTTATTTTTTGACATTCTCTCGGGTAACACTATATAAATCCATGCCATTTGCATGGATTTATATAGTTTGACCGAGTTGTCAAGCACTTTCCAAGTGATGCTAAAATTGCTTGAAAAAGTGCTTGATAACCCGCATGCGGAAATGCATGTCCCTGGCAGGAAAACGCATGTACAATCGGCATGCGTTTTTTTTTCTGCCAGGGAGATGCAGAAACGCTCAGGAAAAATCCTGAGCATTTCTGCATCGTGGGCACATAGCCTTAAATGCAGCATCAATAGTATAAAAAAAAAAAAAAAAAAGAATTAAAACGTAAAAAATAAAAAACATTATACTTACCTCTCCGGCGGCATCTTCTGTCCTCGGCGTCCCGCGGTGTTCTGAAAAGGACCTGCAGCGACCGCCGAGGACAGAGGACGCCACCGGAGAGGTAAGTATAATGTTTTTCTTTTATTTTTTAATTCTTTAATTTTACTAATGGTACCCGGGTCGGATGAGAGTCTCCTCTTCTCCAGACCCGGGTACCATCCGCGCATTGAACCGTATAACATCCGCATGTATACATGCGGATGCTATGCGGTTCAATGCAAGTCAATGGCGGCGATTTCGCACAACAAATGGTTGTGCCGCAGATTTTTACACAATGATAATACGCAGTGGAAATTTCCGCAGCATGTGCACAGCAGATGCGGATTATCATTGGGAAACATGGCAGACAACTTAACAAGCGTTTTTAAGGTGTTTTCGCGCCGGAAATGCTGCCGCGGAAACGCATTAAATCTGCATCGTGGGCACACAGCCTAAATGTCATAACATTTTGTGAATCGCCTGTAGGCTAAAAATGCTCACTATACCATTAGATGAATTCCTTGAGGGGTCTAGTTTCCAAAATGGGGTCACTTGGGGGTTTCTGCTGTTTTGGCATGTCAGAGGGTCAGCAATTGTGACATGGCGTTCACAAACTATCCCGGCCAAACTTACGCTCCAAAAATCAAATAGCGCTCTTTCCCTTCCGAGCCCTGCCATGTGCACAAACAGCAGTTTTTGACCACTTATCAAGTATCATCGCGTTTGGGAGAAATTGCGTAACAAACTATGGGGTCCATTTTCACATTCATAGGAATGCTTGTTCCCAACTATCAACTCGCCCAAACAGTCCGGTAATCACCTGACAAACCAGCAAAATGCTCATTTGTCGGGTGCAATGATTTTTAAACTTGCTTTAATATCATAGTTCCCAGCAGCAAATAATTTTGTGTAAACTAGATAAGTGTTGCTGAGAACAATTATATTCTATGTGGAAAGAAAGATCGTATTAACGATCATTCTGTGCACATAGAACTATATTGGGGGTGTCTATACTGGGTATTAAACGGATGCCGATTGGCTTGCATGTTGTACGGCTTAGGACTGGCCCACAGGAGACCAGGAGAATCCTCCGGTGGGCTCCTGTGCAGGAGTGGGACACCACCCTCTCATGTGAACAGTACTTATCACTATACACTTGAATCACTATGTACAGACAAAGGCAGCATCTTATTCATTTAACAATCTACCCAGTTCATTGTTATATAAATTTGTGATAATAGGAAGATAATGTCACATTTTGATGTAGGTAAAAAGTGGGGACCTGGAGTGAATCCGGGGGAGCCCTTTGCACCCCAGTCTGACACGGATGTCGTATAATGCCTGTAATCTGCACATCTAAATGTCCCATTATGTGACCTCACCCATACTTATTAAGAAAGCTCTCCATAGCATCCATAACATTTTGAGGACACCCTTCCCTACAAACCTCTGGGTATCTTCACACATTCTGTATTTCCACATAGATTTGCACACAGGGAACCTGCAGCATAATACAGTATAAGGCTATGTGCCCACGATGCAGAAATGCTCAGGATTTTTTCCTGAGCGTTTCTGCATCTCCCTGGCAGAAAAAAACGCATGTGGATTGTACATGCGGATTGTACATGCTTTTTCCTGCCAGGGACATGCGAAGTGAAGCGTTCTTCACTTGCATTTCCGCATGCGGGTTGACAAGCGCTTTCCAAGCGATTTTAGCATCACTTGGAAAGTGCTTGTCAACTTGGTCACACTATATAAATCCATGAAAACGGCATGGATTTACAGTGCTGGCCAAAAGTATTGGCACACCTGCAATTCTGTCAGATAATACTCAGTTTCTTCCTGAAAACGATAGCAATCACAAATTCTTTGGTATTATTCTCTTCATTTAATTTGTCTTCAATGATAAAAACACAAAAAGAATTGTCCTAAAGCCAAATTGGATATAATTCCACACCAAACCTAAAAGAGGGGGTGGACAAAAGTATTGGCACCCTTTGAAAAATCATGTGATGCTTCTCTAATTCGTGTAATTAACAGCACCTGTAACTTACCTGTGGCACCTAACAGATGTTGGCAATAACTAAATCACACTTGCAGCCAGTTAACATGGATTAAAGTTGACTCAACCTCTGTCCTGTGTCCTTGTGTGTACCACATTGAGTATGGAGAAAAGAAAGAAGACCAAAGAACTGTCTGAGGACTTGAGAAACCAAATTGTGAAGAAGCATGAGCAATCTCAAGGCTACAAGTCCATCTCCAAAGACCTGAATGTTCCTGTGTCTTCCGTGCGCAGTGTCATCAAGAAGTTTAAAGCCCATGGCACTGTGGCTAACCTCCCTAGATGTGGCCGGAAAAGAAAAATTGACGAGAGATTTCAACGCAAGATTGTGCGGATGGTGGATAAAGAACCTTGACTAACATCCAAACAAGTTCAAGCTGCCCTGCAGTCCGAGGGTACAACATTGTCAACCCGTACTATCCGTCGACGTCTGAATGAAAATGGACTGTATGGTAGGATACCCAGGAAGACCCCACTTCTTACCCCGAGACATAAAAAAGCCAGGCTGGAGTTTGCCAAAACTTACCTGAGAAAGCCTAAAACGTTTTGGAAGAATGTTCTCTGGTCAGATGAGACAAAAGTAGAGCTTTTTGGGAAAAAGCATCAACATAGAGTGTACAGGAAAAAAAAAAGAGGCATTCAAAGAAAAGAATACGGTCCCTACAGTCAAACATGGCGGAGGTTCCCTGATGTTTTGGGGTTGCTTTGCTGCCCTTGGCACTGGGCTGCTTGACCGTGTGCATGGCATTATGAAGTCTGAAGACTACCAACAAATTTTTCAGCATAATGTAGGGCCCAGTGTGAGAAAGCTGTGTCTCCCTCAGAGGTCACGGGTCTTCCAGCAGGACAATGACCCAAAACACACTTCCAAAAGCACTATAAAATGGTTTGAGAGAAAGCACTGGAGACTTCTAAGGTGGCCAGCAATGAGTCCAGACCTGAATCCCATAGAACACCTGTGGAGAGATCTCAAAATGGCAGTTTGGAGCAGGCACCCTTCAAATATCAGGGACCTGGAGCAGTTTGCCAAAGAAGAATGGTCTACAATTCCAGCAGAGCATTGTAAGAAACTCATTGATGGTTACTGGAAGCGGTTGTCCGCAGTTATTTTGGCTAAAGGTTGTGCAACCAAGTATTAGGCTGAGGGTGCCAATACTTTTGTCCGGCCCTTATTTAGAGTTTTGTGTGAAATGATCAATGATTTGATTTTTGATTCATTCTCTTTTGTGTTTTTTCCTTGCAAGCAAATTAAATGAAGAGAATAATACCAAAGAATTTGTGATTGCAATCATTTTCAGGAAGAAACTGAGTATTATCTGACAGAATTGCAGGGGTGCCAATACTTTTGGCCAGCACTGTATATAGTGTGACCCTTGAGAATGTCAAAAAATAAAAAAATAAATATATACTTACCCTCCGATGGCCCGCGCTGTCTTGCTTCGCTCGGTCCCGACTGCCGGCAGCGGTAGACTGAAGGACCTGCCGACGTCAGCGTCGCGTGACGCGTCACATGACTCTGACGTCAGCGCAGGTCCTTCATTCCATCGCGAAGTGCCGGGAAGCAAGGAGGAGCGCATCGGGGGCCGCCAGAAGGTAATTATATATTTATTTTTTATTTTATTCTTTTTTTTACAGCTTTTTTAATGGTACCTGGGTGTGGAGGAGAGTCTCCTGTCCTCCACACCCGGGTACCATCCGCACATTAGAACGCGACAATTACGCAAATACAGATGCAGTCTTGCGGAATTAGCACGTTCTAATGCAAGTCAATGGCGGCGAAAACGCAGCGCTTCCGCAAAATTAATGGACATGCTGCGGATTTTTGAGCGCAGCATAAACGCTGTGGAAAAATCCGCAGCATGGGCATTGAAAGTGCGGAATTGCATTGGAGACCATGGGGGAAGGTTTACCAAGCGTTTCCCAAGAGTTTACGCTGTGGAAATTCTGCAGCATAAACGCTTGAAAAATGCATCGTGGGCACACAGCCTTACTGTATCACAGAATATATCTTTGTTGAAAATCCACAGATTTCACCCTTAAGACCACGTTCACCACTACTGTATTTATCACCCACTACTATATTATACAGATTAACTTCATGTGTTGTACAGTCACGTGCCACATCACATACATGCCAGTCACACACTACACAAGTGCCGCATACAAGCCTGTCACACATGACACATACACACCAGTCACACACTATACACGTGCCACATACAGGTGCTTCTCACTAAATTTGAATATCATCAAAAAGTTAATTTATTTCAGTTCTTCAATACAAAAAGTGACACTCATATTATATAGAGTCATTAAAAACAGAGTGATCTATTTCAAAGTGTTTATTTCTGTTAATGTTGATGATTATGGCTTACAGCCAATGAAAACACAAAAGTCATTATCTCAGTAAAGTAGAATACTATATAACACCAGCTTGAAAAATGAGTTTAAAATCCGAAATATTGACCTACTGAAATGTATGTTCAGTAAATGCACACAATACTTGGTCGGGCTCCTTTTGCATCAATTACTGCATCAATGCAGCGTGGCATGGAGGCGATCAGCCTGTGGCACTGCTGAGGTGTTATGGAAGACCAGGTTGTGTCGATAGCAGCCTTCAGCTTGTCTGCATTGTTGGGTCTGGTGTCTCTCATCTTCCTCTTGACAATACCTCTATAATAGATTCTCTATGGGGTTAAGGTCAGGCGAGTTTGCTGCCAATCAAGCACAGTGATACTATTGTTTTTAAACCAGGTATTGGTACTTTTGGCAGTGTGGACAGGTGCCAAGTCCTGCTGGAGAATGACATTTCCATCTCCAAAAAGCAGAGGGAGGCATGAAGTGCTCTAAAATTTCCTGGTAGACGGCTGCGCTGACTTTGGTCTTGATAAAACACAGTGGACCTACACCAGCAGATGACATGGCTCCCCAAACCATCACTGATTGTGGAAACTTCACACTAGACCTCAAGCAGCTTGGATTGTGGCCTCTCCACTCTCCCTCCAGACTCTAGGACCTTGATTTCCAAATGAAATGCAAAATTTACTTTCATCTGAAAACACCTTGGACCACTGAGCAACAGTTCAGGTCTTTTTCTCCTTGGCCCAGGTAAGACGCTTCTGGTGTTGTCTATTGGTCATGAGTGGCTTGATACAAGGAATGCGACACTTGTAGCCCATGTCCTGGATACGTCTGTGTGTGGTGGCTCTTGAAGCAATGACTCCAGCAGCAGTCCACTCCTTGTGAATCTCCCCCAAAATTTTTTAATGGCCTTTTCTTAACAATCCTTTCAAGGCTGCGGTTATTCCGGTTGCTTGTGCACCTTTTTCTACCACACTTTTTCCTTCCACTCAACTTTCCATTAATATGCTTGGATACGGCACTCTGTGAACAGCCAGCTTCTTTAGCAATGACCTTTTGTGGCTTACCCTCCTTGTGGAGTGTGTCAATTACAACCTTCTGGACTTCTGTCAAGTCAGCAGTCTTCCCCATGATTGTGGAGCCTACTGAAACAGACGAAGGGACCTTTTTAAACGCTTAGGAAGCCTTTGCAGGTGTTTTTTGTTAATTATTCTAATTTACTGAGATAATGACTTGTGTTTTCATTGGCTGTAAGCCATAATCATCAACATTAACAGAAATAAACACTTGCAATAGATCACTCTGTTTGTAATGACTCTATATAATATATGAGTTTCACTTTTTGTATTGAAGAACCAAAATCAATTAATTTTTTGATAATATTCTAACTTAGTGAGAAGCACTTGTACATGCCATTCACATACTAGACATGAGCAGCATACACTGCTCAACTAAGCCACGCTCCTTCTATATCAGGCTCCACCCATTCACCAGTTAAGCCCCACCCCCTCATGTAATGACTGCCAACATATTTGCACCGTGCTTTAGCTATATTGCCCTGTACTATGGGCCAACATGAGCCCCCTCTCTTGCTGGGCTCATGAGAAGCTGCCCCTTCCCTTATGTTTGTATTCGGCCATCCTCCCAAAACTATCCACTGCCAGTAAGTGTGTGGGTGATGTGCCCTCATTCCTTTAGTGGTGATATTGGCAGTGTAGGAGAGGTCCTCAGTCTCCCCTAACTGAACATGGTCCCTCTTCAACACCACTCATATAACCCCTAAATGACTTTGCTCCGAACACCTCAACAACGAAGCTGTGGAGTTTAGGGGACCCGGGGAAATACTGGCACCTGAGCTTGCCTAACATTATACTTACCGACAATGCAATGCGGCAGCAGGCGGCTTCTTGTTTCTCCCTAGGTCAGCGGTCCACCAATAACCGCACAGCTCCAGACCTGAGAGGGTGGAGTCAGAGAGGAAATACAACCCTGAGCCTGGTTGGCTGATTTGTAGCCTGTGTCAGGCTGAATGACGGGAGCATAACTCTGCAGGTTTTACAACCTGGGAAAGAGCGGTGACAGCAATCAAGTGACCAGAGCAGGCAGTGATCTGCTCAGTCTGAAGTGAGCTGGAGTGGTTCAGGATGTATAACTGCATCACTGCTGTCCTGGGTTGTCCAGAGAACGGTGAGCAGTTAACAGTAAGTGAACTGCCGGAATGCAGTGGCTGCCAGGGCCCACCGGAGGATTCTCCAGTACCCCCATGGGCCAGTCTGACACTACCTTATAACGCAGTAACGAAATAAAACAATGTTTGAAAAATGATGCTGACATAAAGTAGACATATGGAAAATGTTATTTATTAACCATTTTGTGTGGTATGACTATACTATCTGGTTTAAGGGTAAAAGCATTCAAAGTTTGAAAATGGATAATTTTTCCAAATTTTTATCAAATTTCAGATATTTTCACAAAAAGGTAAAAATGTATGGACTTAAATTTACTGCTAATACAAAGTACAATGTGTAACAAAAAAAACAAACAATCAGAATCACCAGGATATATAGAAGCGTTCCAGAGTTATCATCACATACAGTGATTCTGGTCAGATTTGAAAAATGAGGCGGTCATCAAAGGGGTTGTCCGCTCCAAACAGAGAAGTCTGCAGTCACTCTGTGTGACTGCAGACTTGTGCGCTGCGGGGATTCGCCTGCTTCTGAGCCGTATATATGCTTTATGCAGTCCAGACTTATCATTTTGGACCGGACAACCCCTTTAAGGTTAAAAATTGGCTCTGTCACTGAGGGATTAATTTTGGTTTTGTTTCAAGGGCAGCATTAATGAATTCATGTTTATAGATCCGCTTCTATAGCGTAATGCACCTGGAAAACTGCAGATGATGCAAGTGGATGTGTTCTCCAAGGGAACACAATTTAGGGAAGATTTTAAAAGTCAAACAGTTGAAAACTGAGCAAATTTTGGAATTTTCTATAGATTTAGTCCTGTATACCACATGTAAACAATATGCCTTTGTAGAGATTGGCTTTATATTTTTTTCAAATTAGTAATTTATTAAAAATTAACTATCTAACATACAAAATGTAACATACCTGGCGGCGTCCTTGCATGGTGGTCCATCTCCCACTGTGCAAGAGGGCGCACTTGATCTCCTGTCCAGAATGTCTCTCTGGCTTCCCTCCATGCTGTCTGTTTGTGTCTGTTTCTGCTGCTTAAGGGCGGCGCCCGATCACTTCCTGCCTTTTGTACCTGCTGTGGGTCACACCCCTTGTGCGTCCTCAGCCTATTGCTGTCTGTCACTTGGTATATAGCTCAGCAGCTCCCTTCTATCCCTGCCTGAGCATAGTGTTTCCTTCAGTGTGTGCTTGCACTCTGAAGGTGCCAGGTCCCGTCTCTTGTCTCCTGCTTTTTGTATCAGTTCCCGTGTCTGAACTGAGTCCTGTATGTCTCCTGCTTTGCGGTATCAGCTCCCGTGTCTGAACTGTGTCCTGTATGTCTCCTGCTTTGCGGTATCCGCTCCCGTGTCTGAACTGTGTCCTGTATGTCTCCTGCTTTGCGGTATCAGCTCCCGTGTCTGAACTGAGTCCTGTATGTCTCCTGCTTTGCGGTATCAGCTCCCGTGTCTGAACTGACTCCTTTCTGTGTTCTCTTGTCTGTCCTGTCTGAACACGCTCCTAGCCTGTTCCTCTCGCCTTCTAGTGGCCGATTTGCTAGACCCGCTCCTGCGTCTGGTCTGTCCTGTCTGAACACGCTCCTTGCCTGTTCGTTCCGCCTTCTAGTGGCCGATTTCCTAGACCCGCTCCTGCGTCTGGTCTGTCCTGTCTGAACACGCTCCTTGCCTGTTCGTTCCGCCTTCTAGTGGCCGATTTCCTAGACCCGCTCCTGCATCTGGTCTGTCCTGTCTGAACACGCTCCTTGCCTGTTCGTTCCGCCTCTCTGGGGGCCGTATTCCCAGACCCGCTCCTGTATCCCTCTGCAGTGTCGGTCTCCTCCGTACACTCAGTTCCAGTCTGAACTCTCTCCTGTCCTTTACCTGTTTTGCCTCTATGTCCGTTCCCTTCCTTTTTCTGCAGAGTCTGAACTCGTACCTAACTCCTGCTTGTTGTCTCTGCAAGTACTGTGTGAGTATCTGGCTCTGTCTTTCCCTTCCTGTCTGTTCCGTGTGAACAGAGCCCTGTCCTCCCTGCTCAGCCTTGTCTGCACTCTAGCTGTGCTTGCCTGTAACCCTCTGCCTGTATTGTTCCTGAGTCCCGGTGTGTACTGGGTCCTATCCCGCCTGTGTTCCTACCTGCTAGTGCCTCCCTGTCTGCACTCTAGCTGTGCTTGCCTTTACCCCCCTGCCTGCATACCCGCCTGCCTGCATACCAGTCGTGCCTGCCTATACCCTCCAGTCTGTGTGCCAGCCTACCAGCCTGTTCCTGTATTCCCCTGTGTGGGTCAACAGCCGTGTCCGGGGTCTGTCCTGGAGTAGCACCTGGTCCCTCTGCTCGGTTCCTCCTTGGTGCACTGGCGTCGTGCGACCCTGGTCGGATCGGGTGAATACTTAGTCACGCCCCTCCAGGCATTCACTCTCCGGCACGGTCCAGTGGAATCACTACCAATCACACGCACACGCCGCTTAGCCCGGGCGTGTGCATAACACAAAAAAGGACTATTAAACTCTCATATTCAATCTTTTCTTGCTGCCTCCCTTCCTTCTTCCCCGAGAAAGGCAGGCTAGATATTCTATCACACAGAAAAAAAAAAGTCTTGAAATATCCCTATTAGAAAAGCACAAGAATATTAAATGGGTGATGCAACCTAGCACAGATGGTACCGGGCTGTACTCATGACAGCTTACTATATTCTGTCCCTCCAATTAACAGAGCTAAGCAGAAGATGCCCTTGACGGAGACAAATCAGCATCAATTCAAGGCTTAGCCATGGAAACCTAGCTCAGCTACACCAAAAAGAAATATGCACAAAGTTTTATCACAGCTGGGATCCATCCTCTGGTTAGTGGCGCCTGGACATGGTGGACAGTATATGAAGTGTGAACATATGGCTCGGTCACATGTGCTTAGCAATGAAGGACCAAAAATGATACACAGGAGTCTTTTTTTGTGTAAAGCCCCCGTCACACTAAGCGAGATCGCTAGCGAGATCGTTGCTGAGTCACAAGTTTTGTGACGCAACAGCGACCTCAGTAGCGATCTCGCTACGTTTGACACTTAGCAGCGACCAGGCCCCTTCTGTGAGATCGCTGGTCGCGTCGGAATGGTCTGAACATTTCTTTGATCGTTGCGGTCCCGCTGGGTAGCATGTATCGGTGTGTTTCACACGTTACCAACGACCTTGTTGACGACTCAGACACAGAAACACATAGGCGTGCATCGTTATACAGATCGTTGCGGGTCGCCGCATCGTTGCAGCGTCGTTGGGAAGATCTGACTGTTTGACATCTCACCAGCGACCACATAGTGACGAAGCAACGATCCCTGACAGGTTGTATCGTTGTCGGGATCGCTGTAGCGTCGCTTAGTGTGACGGGGCCTTAAGCCTTCCCAGACAAGAGGGGTCAAACGACAAGAAAAATGCTCACTACTTCTGGAACCCACTTGGTGCTTCACAGAATCAGGGCTCGTTCAGACAAGCGTATTATACGGATGTGTGCTGTCTGAGTTAAAGCACCACTTCAGCGTTTTTCTCTTTATTTCAGTGCTGGAGTGGTGGCACTAATGTAAGTTGTAACATGCTGGAGTGGTGCTTTAAAATAGCACACTGACCAATGTTATTAAATTGGAATTTTCAGATGACAGTTTTTGCACATGGATGGACTGTTCAGAAAAATAAAAATAAATCGCGGTGTGCACTATTCTCTTCCGTATATCAGATGAGACTCGCCCATTCATGTTTATGGGTGCACAAAAAAAAAAAAAAAAAAAAACATATCCTATACAGATCGTCCTTACTGCATCTGATTTTTACACGTACATTGCAATGCTTAGCGAGAAACTATCGGTTTAATTTTCATTACAGAAGTCAGTAATACACATATTGTATATAGATATATTATGTATCATATATATTATCAGGGAAATCTGCTTCTTTCTCAGCCAGGCCTGAGCATTCATTCTCAAAAGTCTCAATTCAAGGGTAAAACCGATTTTCCCATTACTGAGATAGGAGATGACAGCTGCTACTGATAAGATTTGGGACAGGGGAGGAGGGAGAAGCGCTTCCTTTATACGGATGTAAAGAGCAGACAATTGTCCTAGTTTTCTGGATGAAAATCAGACGATTCTCCAGAAGCTCATTGACCTGGCCTAAAGGCTCGTTTAGACGAGTGTATAATGGGTCCATGTGCACCACGGACTGACATTATAGCCAGTGTGCCAGCTCACATTACTGATTTTTCACACGAACCGTCTGTCTGCTTGGGAAAAAAATTGCAGCATGCGTTATTTGGATCCGTTTTACAGAGAAGAATAATTCATGCAATGTAAAGGCAGTGTGTGGCCCGATTTTCAATATGGCCTTCTGAAAAAGGTCTAGGGGAAACAAATACTGGATTAGGTAACTATCAAAAACTATAAGCGGTTTTACCACAACTTGGTGCAATTTTCAGCCACACATTCTTTACTGCTGAAGAATGTAAAATAGAGGAGTTTCACTGGTAAAAACAATGGCCCAAATTCATTAAGACTAGCGCGATAGAAACCAGTGTCTTTAAACGCATAGTGGGCATAAGAATTCACCACTTTGCTTGGACAGTTAAACACAGTTTTTCTACAAAACAAAAAAACTGCAGCAGAAAAAAAAACAGAGTAATTACACTACATGTGAACACAGTCTAAGGGTCTCTGGACCAGAAACGGATCACAGGTGGAAGATGTCTTTCTGCCAGGGGCACTTTACAATTTTAGTAAACCTGGAGAATATTTCCTCAGTGTAGGAAGGACAGGAGAGTTAGGCCACGTTCACACGTTCAGTATTTGGTGAGTTTTTTACCTCAGTATTTGTAAGCCAAAACCAGGAGAGGAACAAGAAGAGAAAATGTATTATAGAAATATGTCACCACTTCTGCATTTATCACCCTCTCCTGCTTTTGGATTACAAGTACTGATCTAAAATACTGATCAAATACTCAACATGGCCTTAGGCTACGGCCCACCATCAGTATTTGGTTAGTATTTTTCCTCAGTATTTGTAAGCCCAAATCAGGTGAGGATTGGAACAATAAGAGAAAATGTATTATAGAAATATGTCACCACTTCTACATTTATCACCCACTCCTGGATTTGGATTACACATACTGAGGTAAAATACTGATCAAATACTGATAGTGGGGCCAAGGCCAGAAGGATATACTGATGTATTACTAGGTACTGCCTATAATCACTTACATTTCCTCTGTAATTTACAAATGGAGAAATTGTAATTTTCAGGGATCACCACTAAGTCACAAGAGCCAAAGTATATTGGGCAATAAAGAAAAAGCAAACTGACGATCCACAAGGTCAAAGATCTGAACAGTTCTGTTTGCGGAAGTCACACACTAATCTTTGCCTCACTACAAGTTGAGTAATGACACTGCCAAGACTGACATATGCTGGCACACCTTAAAAGATTAGTTTCCTAATTCCAGGATTGTTTATTGCTGTCTAGTTTTCGTTTAGTTATACATACCGTAGTTTGTTTAGTTGATGGAAATTTGTGGACTACTTTTCCGTGTAGCTATGGTACTTTTCTACCTAAGCAGAGGCAGTCTCCAAGCTATTAAACCTAAGAACATCTACTCTGCTGTAAGTAAATAAGCAATAATGCATATAAATAACATAGGGTACATATTAAACAAACGTTTACTTTAAAAAAAAGCGTAAAAGACATCCCACCAGCATTAAGGTGTACCCAAATCGAGATCGTCCTAACCTCTGGTATTAAAACTTTACCATGTGTCAAAGTGACGTCAATGTGAATAAGGGCCGAGCAGGTCTGGGTCCCGAATATGGTCCTGCTTGACCCTTATTAACAATTACGTCAGTTTAACACATGGTAAGGTTTTAATAAGAGAGGTTAGGACCATCCTGATTTGGGTACACT
Source organism: Phyllobates terribilis (assembly GCF_046119375.1). NCBI lineage: Eukaryota > Metazoa > Chordata > Amphibia > Anura > Dendrobatidae > Phyllobates > Phyllobates terribilis. The sequence goes on from NW_027362762.1 coordinate 797,289,289, forward strand.
GACGCAGGTGGGAAGGCTTTTACACTTTTTTTTTTATGAAAAACAATGTTTACTAAGTACCCTGTGTTATTTATATGCCCTACTGCTTTTACTTATTTGCTTATAGCAAGGTATATGTTCATTTTGTTTCTATCAGGTTTTGTCTGTTTAATGGCCAATGTGAAGATGCTCGTATATTTTGTATGAATACCAACATATATCCCAGTTCATCTTTTTTGTTTAAATCTCAAAGCTATTAGCCTTGGTCTGACTGTAGTTATGAAATTTAAAAATGTAACATTTTATAGTCAAATGTGTATATGAATTTACTCGTATATATATTTATTTTATTTTTTTTAGAAAAAGCACTAGTTTGACTTTGCTCTGTTGCTCAAAGCCAGACAAGACAAAAGCTTTCGGTCTTGTTGGGTAGGGGTCCATCAACAATTTTTGCCCACTCTTCCTTCGTCCAGATCTGTCATATTGTGAGGGTGTCTCCAATCTTTATTAAAAACAAAATTAGTGATCTTTTCACACTGACGACTGGGACTTTTTAGACTCATCCTGTTAAGGATCCTTATCATCTGAGGCAGGATTACAATGACAGGTACACAGCTGAAAACAAAGGATTCACAATAGGTGATGTCACAGCTGACCCTGCTCCTCCTCCTTTGAAAATGACCTGTGCACTGGCTCATTAGATGCTTCAATACTAAAAATAAGGACTAAAGGCCCAATTTATGATGGTGTTTTCACCAGGATTCTGGCATACCTTCAAATGTCACAACATTTTTGCATAACTCAAAGTTTTACATACGCTAGTTCTGGCCAGCTGCGCTGAAATGGGCAGAGCTGGGGCAGAATGAATTATGGTGAAGCCGGCCTGGCAATTTCTTCAATATTTACATCGCTTTAGTGGCGTAAATTAAAGGGGTTGTCCAGAACTTTAATAATGATGGCCTAACCTTAGGATAGGTCATCAAAGTCTGATGAGTGGGAACCAGGCATGTAGAGTCCATCCGTTCACCTTTTCTGCGTCGCACAAAGACACGGTGGTTGGAACCAAAGATCTCAAATTTGGACTCATCAGACCAAAGCACAGATTTCCACTGGTCTAATGTCCATTCCTTGTATTCTTTAGCCCAAACAAGTCTCTTCTGCTTGTTGCCTGTCCTTAGCAGTGGTTTCATAGCAGCTATTTTACCATGAAGGCCTGCTGCACAGTCTCCTCTTAACAGTTGTTGAAGAGATGTGTCTGCTGCTAGAACTCTGTGTGGCATTGACCTGGTTTCTAATCTGAGCTGCTGTTAACCTGCGATTTCTGAGACTGGTGACTCGGATAAACTTATCCTCAGAAGCAGAGGTGACTCTTGGTCTTCCTTTCCTGGGGCGGTCCTCATGTGAGCCAGTTTCTTTGTAGAGCATGATGGTTTTTGCAACTGCACTTGGGGACACTTTCAAAGTTTGCCCAATTTTTCGGACTGACTGACCTTCATTTCTTAAAGTAATGATGGCCACTCGTTTTTCTTTACTTAGAATTTGTATTATGGCATGAAAAAAGCAGCTAACAGCCTATTCAGTAGGACTATCAGCTGTGTATCCACCAGACTTCTGCACAACACAACTGATGGTCCCAACCCCATTTATAAGGCAACAAATCCCACTTATTAAACCTGACAGGGCACACCTGTGAAGTGAAAACCATTTCCGGTGACTACCTCTTGAAGCTCATCAAGAGAATGCCAAGAGTGTGCAAAGCAGTCATCAAAGCAAAAGGTGGCTACTTTGAAGAACCTAAAATATAAGACATATTTTCAGTTGCTTCACACTTTTTTGTTAAGTATTAGTGATGAGCAAGTATGTTCGGTTAACCCTTTCACCGAGTATTTATAGAATGCTCGGGCTTTAAGTTTCCGTTGCTCCGTGAACATGATTTGCAACTGTTTGACAGATTTAATACATGTGAGGAATGCCTGTTTTTCCAGCATTCCTCACATGTATTAAATCTGTCAAACAGTTGCAAATCATGTTCACGGAGCAACGGAAACTTAAAGCCCGAGCATTCTATAAATACTCGGTGCTCGGCCGAGTATACTCGGCGAAAGGGTTAACCGAACATACTTGCTCATCACTATTACGTATATAATTCCACATGTGTTAATTCATAGTTTTGATGCCTTCAGTGTGAATGTACAATTTTCATAGTCATGAAAATACAGAAAAATCTTTAAATGAGGTGTGTCCAAACTTGTGGTCTGTACTGTACCGGCCGATCAGCTGTTCCTGATGTGGGCCATTTAATATGCAAATTACCTCTTCAGAGAAAAAGAGGACTTGAACTCTATAGCGCCACCTATTGGAAGCAGCAATAATACAAGTCACAATAGGATAAAAGCCAAATCATAATCTCAATTTGCAGACACGCTGTTTCGGGCTATTGGCCCTCGTCAGTGCAAAGTGTGAGAACTGATTTGGCTGCACGAGAGGCTCTGGACTGAGGCCTAAGGGGTAACGTTTCTCCTTATGGAGAGTAACATACCGGCTCTGGCATTTCAAGGAAAGGAGGCTTATTCGCCGTGCAATGCTCCTCTGGGAGAGCCTCATGAAGCCAAATCAGTTCTCATACTTTGCACTGATGAGGGCCAACAGCCCGAAATACCATGTCTGCAAATTGAGATTCTGACTTGGCTTTTATCCTAAGTCATATTGCACGACTCGTAGGATTGCTGCTTCCAATGGCAATGGGTTGCGCTATAGAGTTCAAGTCCTCTTTATCTCTGAAGAGGCAATTTGCATATTAAATTTCCCAGAGGAGCATTGCAAGGCGAATACGCCTCCTTACCTTGACATGCCAGAGCTGGTGTGTCACTCTCCACAAGGAGAAATGTTACCCCTGATGTGGGCCGGAAATGCTCATTTACAGAGCTGCACGGCTCTGATAACTGTATTGTGGCTGCGGCCGTGTTCTGCAAATTCACCACCTACTCAAATCAATATGGGGCATATGTGCAGAACCCGGCCGCGGCCACTATTCCGTCAAAGGAGCCATGCTGTGCAACTCTGTAACTATGCAGTAAAGGCAGACACCGGGAACAGCTGATCGGCGGGGGTGCTGGGTGTCCCATTCCCACTGATAAGACATTGATGACCTACAGTGGTGGCCAAAAGTATTGGCACCCCTGCAATTCTGTCAGATAATACTCAGTTTCTTCCTGAAAATGATTGCAATCACAAATTCTTTGGTATTATTATCTTCATTTCATTTGCAAGGAAAAACCACAAAAGAGAATGAAGCAAAAATCAAATCATTGATCATTTCACACAAAACTCCAAAAATGGGCCAGACAAAAGTATTGGCACCCTCAGCCTAATACTTGATTGCACAACCTTTAGCCAAAATAACTGCGAACAACCGCTTCCGGTAACCATCAATGAGTTTCTTACAATGCTCTGCTGGAATTGTAGACAATTCTTCTTTGGCAAACTGCTCCAGGTCCCTGTTATTTGAAGGGTGCCTTCTCCAAACTGCCATTTTGAGATCTCTCCACAGGTGTTCTATGGGATTCAGGTCTGGACTCATTGCTGGCCACCTTAGAAGTCTCCAGTGCTTTCTCTCAAACCATTTTATAGTGTTTTGGAAGTGTGTTTTGGGTCATTGCCCTGCTGGAAGACCCGTGACCTCTGAGGGAGACACAGCTTTCTCACACTGGGCCCTACATTATGCTGCAAAATTTGTTGGTAGTCTTCAGACTTCATAATGCCATGCACACGGTCAAGCAGTCCAGTGCCAGAGGCAGCAAAGCAACCCCAAAACATCAGGGAACCTCCGCCATGTTTGACTGTAGGGACCGTGTTCTTTTCTTTGAATGCCTTTTTTTTTTTCCTGTACACTCTATGTTGATGCTTTTTCCCAAAAAGCACTACTTTTTTCTCATCTGACCAGAGAACCAGAAACGTTTTAGGCTTTCTCAGGTAAGTTTTGGCAAACTCCAGCCGGGCTTTTTTATGTCTCGGGGTAAGAAGTGGGGTCTTCCTGGGTATCCTACCATACAGTCCCTTTTCATTCAGATGCCGACGGATAGTACGGGTTGACACTGTTGTACCCTCGGACTGCAGGGCAGCTTGAACTTGTTTGGATGTTAGTCGAGGTTCTTTATCCACCATCCGCACAATCTTGCGTTGAAATCTCTCGTCAATTTTTCTTTTCCGTCCTCATCTAGGGAGGTTAGCCACAGTGCCATGGGCTTTAAACTTCTTGATGACACTGCACACAGTGACACAGGAACATTCAGGTCTTTGGAGATGGACTTGTAGCCTTGAGATTGCTCATGCTTCCTCACAATTTGGTTTCTCAAGTCCTCAGACAGTTCTTTGGTCTTCTTTCTTTTCTCCATGCTCAATGTGGTACACACAAGGACACAGGACAGAGGTTGAGTCAACTTTAATCCATGTTAACTGGCAGCAAGTGTGATTTAGTTATTGCCAACACCAGTTAGGTGCCACAGGTAAGTTACAGGTGCTGTTAATTACATGAATTAGAGAAGCATCACATGATTTTTCAAACAGTGCCAATACTTTTGTCCACCCCCTTTTTTAGGTTTGGTGTGGAATTGTATCCAATTTGGCTTTAGGACAATTCTTTTTGTGTTTTTTCATTGAAGACAAATTAAATGAAGATAATAATACCAAAGAATTTGTGATTGCAATCATTTTCAAGAAGAAACTGAGTATTATCTGACAGAATTGCAGGGGTGCCAATACTTTTGGCCACCACTGTATCCTAAGGACAGGCCATCATTGTTAAAGTACCAGACAATCCCGTTAAGCTAGAAATATACTGCAATTTATAACTGGAGTAACTTTTTTTAATTGGAGAGCACGGTACTTGTTTTCAAATAGAAAGACATTTTACGTCTATGGAACTCGATTATCTAAACATGTTTTGCGATAATTTTTGATCTTTTGTTCCATAAGGTAATAAGGGTGACATAGTGACTACCATGATGGACACATCATTTCCATGGATTACATTTGAATGATCATCATAAAACAGAAATATGTATAGCTAGAAGCAGCTTTCCTGGCAATAACAGCGGCAGAGGATTATGTCGCTGTGGACATAGTTTAAAAATCAAAAGAAAAATTTAATACAAATATTTCTGGTAGTTAGCCCATATTTCTTTGCTCTTGCTGTATCAAGTCAAGGGTTAATATTTTGGATGCAATCACCCACATCACTTACATTTCTATACATTTACTATAGGAGATATACAAAATGTGAATGAAAAAGTTGCAATATTTTGAAATGAGACCATAAATTCAGACGTCACTTTAAGTGCTGCACAATTATCTGACACAGAAGGGAGAGGTCACTTCAAAAAAAGTTGGCAAAATTGAGCAATTAAAGTTTTAGGAAAGATGTAAAAACATAAAAAAGGATTATGGTAATGGGACAGTGAAATCACACGCAGCTGCCAGGAGAACTGGCTTTAAATATCACTTCGCATTAGCACTTCAAGGACACTTCAGAAATGTATGTCCGGGAATTTATTCGCAATCAACAAAAAGAGAGACTGGAAAAAAAAGTCGCTGAGTACACACAAGCTCATTGTGTTTCTGCAGAGGTCAAATGTATTATCAAACCAATTCTGGCATCGTAGAAGGTGGGGTCATATAATGTAAGTCTTTAGTCAGCAGAGCATGAAAAAACAATTCTACTCAAATGACGGCACAAAAGGTATTTTGTATGTTACCACTTACCGTATATTCCGGCGTATAAGACGACCTGGTGTATAAGACGACCCCCCTACTTTCCTGTTAAAATATAGAGTTTAGGATATATTCACCGTATAAGACTACCCCTTTTCCAACGCATACCAAACACCGGTAAAAATTAAAAAAAAACAGATTTGAATTTAACATGGTCCTTTTTTAATTTAAATTCTTATGACATGCAGGTATATAGCAGGAAAACTGTCACTCATAAACATATTAAAATAGGGGGGACCCCACGTCATTTTTTGGGGGGGTCCCCCATTCTAATAGCTAGTAAAGGCTAGGTATTCAGCTGGGGGCTGATATTAGTAGCCTGGGAAGCTCCGTGGGTATTACCCCCTTCCCAGACTTCAAACATCTGCCCCAGCCGTCTGCTTAACCTCCGCTAGAGACTATAATGATGGTGGATCCCACGCCAATTTTCTTTTTAAAAAATCCTTTATTTTAACACTAAATGACAATTGAGGGGTTAATAAAGATGCAGTCCCTAAATTATTATTAATTTTGTAATTAATTTTTCCCAAAAATGTTGACGTGGGCTTCGCCATATTTTTGTGTCCAGCCAGGTACAGCAGGCAGGAACGGGCTGCCCCCAACCACCAGCTGCCTATTTGTACCTGGCCGGACACAACAATATAGGGAAGCCCTTTTTTTTTTAAGTATTTCATGAAATAATTTAAAAAAAAAGACGTGGGGCTTCGCCCTATTTTTGTGTCCAGCCAGGTACAACTAGGCAGCTGGGGGCTGGAATCTGCAGCGCAGGGAGACCCAAGCTTTCTGGGCCCCCCCCCGCTGCAAATTGCAGTCCGCAGCCACCCCGGAAAATGGCGCGTTCATAGAAGCGCCATCTTCTGGCGCTGTACCCAACTCATCCAGGGCCCTGGTGCGGTGGCTCACTGGGTAATAAAGGGGTTAGGGCCAGCTTGGCATTATCAGCTGGCCCTAAGCCCGAAATTCATGGGGTCACGCCAATATTAGACATGACCACCATGAATTTCTAGTAAAGTAATTAAAAAAAATACAACACCCAGAATAAAGTCCTTTAATTGAAATAAAGACACAATTTTTTAATGTTCTAAATTAAACCATACTTACCATCACGCCCATTCCAGCTGAAGCCAACGATCTCCTGCAATAAAAGTAAAATAATAAAGCAACCTCATCCTTACCTCTCCATGGTTCCCAGGACCGGTCCAGCTCTGCTACATTCACATGACAGGCTGGACCGCAGCAGAACGCTGCCGTTCAGCTTGCCATGCGGCAGACACTGAGAAGCGCAGGCATGCTTGTGCTCCTCAGCGTCTGACTGTGACGGCATCCAGATGAGCCGAGATCATGTCCAATGAACTCGGCTCACCTCATGCACGTCACTGACAGCGTGGGAAAATTCTCCTGCTCCCCGCATGCGCAGTAGAAGTTTCCCACGCTGTCAGTGACGGACGTCCAGGAGGTGAGCTGAGTTCATTGTCGGCTCATCTGGATGCCGTCACAGCCAGACACTGCAGAGCGCAAGCATGCCTGCGCTTCTCAGTGTCTGCGGGATGACAGGCTGGATGGCAGCGTTCTGCTGCGGTCCAGCCTGTCATCTCGATGTAGCAGAGCTGAAGCTGTCCTGGGAACCATGGAAAGGTAAGGATGAGGTTGGTTTATTATTTTTCTTTTATTGCAGGAGATCGTTGGCTTCAGCTGGAATGGGCGTGATGGTAAGTATGGTTTAATTTAGAACAATAAAGAATTGTGTCTTTATTTCAATTAAAGGACTTTATTCTGGGTGTTTGTGTTTTTTTTAACTTTGACTATGGGGTTAGTAATGGGGGTGTCTTATAGACGCCTCTCCATTACTAACCTGGGCTTGATGTCAGCTGGCATTATAAGCTGACATCAACCCCAACCCTATTACCCCCTGCCACCGCTACAGGGCAGTGGGAAGAGCGAGGCTAAGTGCCAGAATTGGCGCATCCTATGGATGCGCCATTTCTGGGGCGGCTGACGGCTGGTGTTTCTAGCCTGGGAGGGGGCCAATATTCATGGCTCCCTTCCTGGGCTATTAATATCAGCCCCCAGCTGTCTGCCTAGCCTTTGCTAGCTATTAAATTAGGGGGGACCCCACGTCATTTTTTTTTGGGGGGTCCCCCATTTTAATAGCTAGTAAAGGCTAGGTATTCAGCTGGGGGCTGATATTAGTAGCCTGGGAAGCTCCGTGGGTATTACCCCCTTCCCAGGCTTCAAACATCTGCCCCAGCTGTCTGCTTAACCTCCGCTAGAGCCTAAAATTAAGGGGAACCCCACGCCAATTTTTTTTTAAATAAATCCTTTATTTTAACACTAAATGACAAGTACAGTAACCAACACTATCACTGTACTTCATATATATGTGACTGACATGTTTCTATCTATCTAATCTATGTGTGAAGCTCTATTCTGTCTGTTATAAATTGTCGGGTTCAGATGCTGAATTGCCGGCCGGCTTTTTTAAAGAGACAGTGCATGAAAACACTATTATTTGTTTTAATAAATCCTTTACACTAAATGACAAGTACAGTAAGCAATACTGTCACTGTACTTCATATATATGTGACTGACATGTTTCTATCTATCTAATCTATGTGTGAAGCTCTATTCTTTCTATTCTAAATTGTTGGGTGCCGGCTTATGCCGCTGCTGAATTGCCGGCTTTTCATATATTGTCACAGAAGCGATGCGAACTTCCCAGCTCCGGACACAGCGCAGCGCTTCTGTGACAAGTGAAAGCTGTCGGCACAGAAGCCCTGCGCTGTGTCCGGAGCTGGGAATACGCAGCGATGTGTCCGTTTCAGCACAGAAGCGCTGACTGTCTGGACCTACCGCCGCCGTATTTTAACTCCCTCCACCTTATATTAACTCCGACATGGCAGGGATACGGCCACGGCAGCTTATTAACACCCCCAGAGTATCCCCGCATGTCAATTTCTGAAAGTTCAAAAGCATTACCGGCGTATAAGACGACCCCAGACTAGACAGAAGATTTTTCAGTCTTCAAAAGTCGTCTTATACGCCGGAATATACGGTATATGCTAAATCCCCAAGAGAGATTGGAGAGCCAAACTCTACATATAATATGGCCTCTGGGACAAGTCACGTTTAAAAGGTAATAATCTGTCAGTAGGATCCTAAGCCGTCTATAAGGGCATCTAGGTCACAGAAACCTGAATAATATGATACCTTGATATCTGCGATCTGATGTCTTATTCCAGAGAAATCCAAGTTTTTCTTATATGTAAATGAGCTGTTGTAACGGGTCTGGGAGGCGGAACCTCTGGGCTACTATACAAGGGAGCGGTCCTTGTAAGGGAGCGGGTGGCGACCAGGCAGGCAGTCACAGCAGGTGACCGGGACAGTCTCTGGGTGTACGGGCAGGAGGTCACGGCAAGTGATCAGGGCAGTCTCTGGAAGAACGGGCTGGGGGTCACGGCAAGTGACCGGGGCAGTCTCTGGAAGAACGGGCTGGAGGTCACGGCAAGTGACCGGGGCAGTCTCTGGAAGAACGGGCTGGAGGTCACGGCAAGTGACCGGGGCAGTCTCTAGGTAAGGGGTAGGTACGACCTGTGATGGCTGAACCTCCAGGTAGGCTAGCAAGGCAGATGGAGGATGTGTGCTCCCAGGTGAGCAAGCGAGAGTCTCTGGAATAGCAGGTGGTCACAGCACGTGACGGCGGAGCCTTCAGGTAGGCAAGCAGGCAGGTAGCGGAGAAGCGCTCCCAGGTGAGCGGGCAAGAGTCTGGAATAGCTGGTGGTCACAGCACGTGACAGCGGAGCCTCCGGGCAGGCAAGCAGGCAGGTAGCGGAGAAACGCTCCCAGGTGAGCGGGCAAGCTGGTCCATAGACAGACTGACCGGAGTTGTAAGGCAGACCGTCGGACCTCAGGCAAGCAGGCAGGTAGCTGATGTGCGCTCCCAGGTGAGCGGGCAAGTTGGTCCTTAGACAGACTGACCGGAGTTGTAAGGCAGACCGTCGGACCTCAGGCAGGCAGGCAGGTAACAGGAAATCAGGCAGGATTAGGACAGCAAGCTGGCAGGAATCTGGCAGGAATCTGGCAGGTAACTGGCAACGGGACCTGAGGGCTGAAGCAGAGTAGAACGGTGCAACAACATTGCTCGGGCACCTCCATTTTGGAGGAGGTGCCTTATATATGGTAAAGTCCTCCGGCCATTGGCCGGGGACTCCTTAGGACGGCGCGCGCGGCCCCTTTAAGAGGGAGGGAGGGCGCGCGCGCACCCTAAGCACAGTGGCCGGGAAGGAGCGCGCGCTGCCAGCAGAGCGGGATAGGGACGCCGGGCACGGAGCAGAGCGGTGAGGGGAACAGCGTCCCTGCCTAGCAGAGGGCAGGGACGCCGGCACTACAGCTGTTAAGTTCTATAATCCGGACACTGATCTCCCTGAAAATCTGCTTATGTTAAATGAAATGAGGAGTTACAGGGGTGAGACATGTATTGACTGACATTCATCTCTCCTGATCTACATGTCTCACACTGGTAACTCGTGTAAAAGAAGTAGGGTTGACCATACTGACAGATTCCCGTATATATAATATAATAGCACATCTAGTTCATAACAGATCAACTATATAGTGTCAAACAGATATAATAGTCAATCCTCCGGGGCAACACTTGTAGGGGATTTACCGGTGGTTACGGCGGAGCCCGTAGGTAAACAGACACATAGTCTACTGGTCCAATGTATAATAAAAAATCCCTATACAGACATCCAGGATGTGAACTGCATCTAACACATTATTAGTGTAAGGACTGCATCCATAATACAACTAGTGCAGCTCACATATATAAAAATAAGATATTACCTTGAAACATAGTGTGTGTGGTATGCATGCACTGCTGAGAGGGAGACGATAGCGCGCCTCAACGCGCGTTTCGCCTGCGTGGCTTCGTCAGGAGGCGTGGCTAAGAGTGTAAAATATAAAGAACAGAGGTGATGTCAGACCAATCAGCGCGTCACAGGCAATGACGCCGCACCTCTTCTGGCAGCCTTAGTCATCCATCTCGCTGCCCCGATTAAAGAATGACTGGAAAGGCTCGCCATCATTTATCTATCTTTCTAGCACCTTTCAAAGGGTCTGCTTATATAGGAAAATAGACAGGTAAAACGAGAGCTGATAATTGATAAAAACAAGCTACTAAAGTGAATGTGTCATCAGAAAAAAAGGTGAATTCACCAAAAGTAGTTTATGTTGTTGTTTTTTTGTGGCGGGGTTCAATTTCCAAAACAAATTACAGAAAAAAATATAAAACAGAAATCTTGCAATTTTCACAGGCTACTCTGCTATATACTAGACTCAAAGTTCCTGTTCTGCACAGAAGTCTTTTCAGCAGGCATTATCACACAGACAAAATGATAATGAAAGGTAACACACCTATGCACAGCAGATAACACAGGATCCACCATTCACAACAGCACAATTCAGTAGACTCTGAGTCAGTCTATTCTTGCCAACATCCATGTTCCTAATAGGAAGTCGGAGTCCAATAGTAGACTTAGAAAAAAAACAACTAAACTTTCACATTAAGATGTAAAAAAATAAATAAAAACAGATATAAGCAATGGCTCATATTCTGAGGACACATTCCCTTTAAAGTGCAGAATCTATATATATAATCATTTTATCCAGTCTGTCTGTCGGTCTGTGTGTCTGTCTGTCCAGGAAATCCCGCGTCGCTCATTGGTCCGGCAGCAGCCAATCAGCACCGGGGGATTTCTGAAAAAAGATGGCGGCCGTTAGCAGCTCATCTGCCGGACGGAGGTCAGCGGCGATGCAGCTGGGAGATGAGCGCCGCGAGGTGCTCATCTCCCGGCCGGCAACAGCAGAAGGAACCCGACCGCCGGACCCATCTGCAGGACGGAGATGCAGCCGGGAGATGAGCGGCGCAAGGCGCTCATCTCCCAGCCGGTAGCAGCGGAAGGACCGCCGGCGTCGCTGACCTCCATGCGGAAGGGAGGACCGGGGAGCGGCGCTGCAGGTCGGGATACTTCTCCTGCGAGCGCCCGCTCATGTCCCGGGTTCTCGCAGCGGAAGTACCCGCACAGGCAGCACCGCTTCCCGGTCCTCACCAAGACGATTCGATGATTGGGCGGGTCCGAAGACCGCGACCAATCACTGATCTTAGCGCAAAAGTTAAACACCGCTGTGCTGATGGGCAGCGTCGGCGACCAGCGACCAATCACCGATTTGGGCGCCAAATTTAAATATCGGCCGCGACCAATCACCGATCTTGGCTCCACATTTAAACACCGCTGTATTGACTGGTCGCGACCGATATTTAAATTTGGCGCCCAAATCGGTGATTGATCGCGGGCAGCGGCCGCGACCAATCGGCAGAACGGTGTTTAACTTTAGTGCCAAGATCACTGATTGGTCTCGTGCGGAGAGCGCGACCAATCAGCGAATCGTATTGGTGAGGAGCGGGGAGCGGAATCGTATTAGTGAGGACTGGGGAGCGCCGCTGCCTGTGCGGATACTTCCACTGCGAGAAGCCTGGAGATGAGCGACTGCTCGCAGCAGAAGTATCCCGACCCGCAGCGCCGCTCCCCGGTCCTCCCTTCACACCCTAGCCGCTGATGTCCCCACAGTATCCGCATGGTGTTACAAAGGTCCGGACATTTGTGTTAAAAATCGCTGATTGGTCGCTGGCCGCGACCAATCACCGATTTGGGCGCCAAATTTAAATATCGGTGATTGGTCGCGGACGATATTTAAATGTGGCGCCAAAATCGGTTATTGGTCGCGGGCAGCGCCAGCGACCAATCAGCGATTTTTAACACAAATGTCCGGACCTTTGTAACACCATGCGGATACTGTGGGGACATCAGCGGCTAGGGTGTGAAGGGAGGACCGGGGAGTGGCGCTGCGGGTCGGGATACTTCTGCTGCGAGCAGTCACTCATGTCCCGGGTTCTCGCAGCGGAAGTAGCCGCACAGGCAGCGGCGCTCCCCGGTCCTCACTAATACGATTCCGCTCCCCGCTCCTCACCAATACGATTCGCTGATTGGTCGCGCTCTCCGCATGCGACCAATCAGTGATCTTGGCGCTAAAGTTAAACACCGCTCTGCTGATTGATCTCGGCCAGCGACCGCGACCAATCAGCGATTTTGGCGCCAAATTTAAACAGCGCTCTGCTAATTGGTCGCGGTCGCGACTAATCAGCGAGATTGGCGCCAAATTTAAACAACGCTCTGCTGATTGGTCGCGGTCGCTGGCCTCGACCAATCAGCAGAGCGTTGTTTAAATTTGGCGCCAATCTCGCTGATTGGTCGCGGGCAGCGGCCGCGACCAATCAGCGAACCGTGTTAGTGAGGAATGGAGAGCGTGTTTAAATTTGGCACCAAAATCGCTGATTAGTCGCGACAGCGACCAATTAGCAGAGCGATGCAGAGCGCTGTTTAAATTTGGCGCCAAAATCGCTGATTAGTCGCGGCCGTCAGAGGCGACTAATCAGCGACTTTGGGGCCAAATTTAAACCCCGCTCTGCATCGCTCTGCTGATTGGTCGTGGTCGGCGGCCGCGACTAATCAGCGATTTTGGCGCCAAATTTAAACCCCGCTCTGTTGATTGGTCGCGACCGCCAGCCGCGACCAATCAGCGATTTTGGTGGCAAATTTAAACACCGCTCTGCTGATTGGTCGAGGCCGCCATCCGCGACTAATCAGCGATTTTGGTGCCAAATTTAAACACGCTCTCCAGTCCTCACTAACACGGTTCGCAGATTGGTCGCGGCCGCCGCCCGCGACCAATCACCGATATTGCCGCCAAATTTAAACACCGCTTTGCTGATTGGTCGCGGTTGCCGAACACGACCAATCAGCGATTTGGGCGCCAAATTTAAATACCGCTCTGCTAATTACGCCCCGTCGGCCGCATACCTATTCTAGAATACCCGATGCGTTCGAATCGGGCCACCATCTAGTACATTTATATGTCACAACATTTATATTCATTCTTTCTTTGTAACTGGAATCGTGCACCATCGCTTGTCTTTTCACTATTACTCCTGTTTCAAGTAACTACAGATGCTCGTTTAGTACAGCCAACAAACAATTTCTGAGTCATTACAAAAGATGCCAACAACAAATTATATTTTATCAGTGATTGTTTGCTTTAAATTGAATAACTGTGACCCTTAGCTTAATCTAACAATCTTGCGCTCCTTAATCACCTTCAGCAAAAGGCTCTCATAGGGTTGTTCCCTTAATGTCATGGGTGAGTCAGATGTAACAGACAGTCGCCCTGCAGTTGGTTGCAGAAGATCTCTTCGTTTGGCATTACAGACACTTTCTTAGATCTGTCTCAGTCTAGGACCCAGCGTCCACCTTCCTCTTGCTAATTAACACCCTACCCTGGGTGTATAAATACTTTCACTTTGCAATAGGGAGACGCCGGCGATATTCACATGACCCCTTGTGAAGGCTTGGAGCAAGTGCAATTCTTCCGCTCTGGTGCTAAGAGGTCATGTGTGCCATCTCACTGAAGTCGACTCAAGCTAAGCTACTTCCCCCGTGTCTGTCTCCCCTTGCTGTCTTTAGTTGTCAGTGGGGATCAACTAGAGCTCATCCCACCCTCCCTATCTAGGGCTAAGCGCTAAGGCTAATACAGGGATAAGTTCCTGTGCGGCGATTAGTGAGGAACCAATATAGGGACAGTAGGGGTAGACAGGGTGATTGCAGATACAGTCTAGGAGGTCTCTACTTCCCCCTTTACCTAGTGTCTGGGCTCCCTTCCCCTCATTCCTTTGTGTCACACTTTGTCTTTCTTACACTATGCATGACACTTAAAGAGAATGAAGAGCTAATCACTGGGGGTCCAACAGTCGGGGTCCCCAGTGATTCAGAGATTGGGGCATTAATAACAGAAGTCTGCAGCACTGGCCTGAAAGGAGGTGCGCATGAGCGGTTAGTCCCAAAGACAATAAATGGAGCAGAGGCCAAGCATGGTGACCTCCACTCCAATCAAGAGAGGACTGAAGAGCCCCATTGTCTGGGTTCTAAAGCCCTGATCTCGAGCACGCTGGCGGTCCAATTTATGCCCTGTTCCCTGGATAGGGGATAACTTGTTCTTTATTTTTTGGAGGGGGTAGGGAAGGGGTGGGCAATAAGCCTTTAAAGACATTTATAGTTATTCATGGTAGAAGCAGCAGTCATTTTTTAAGGCCTTTTGAAATGTCAGCTTGCATGTCTGTCTGTTTCTAAACATGAACAAACTGACATAGAAGCAACTCTTCACGCAGAGAAAGACCCTGTGCTGCTCTTAAAATACAGAATTGGATAAGTTTTTTTTTTTTTTTACAGTCTAATGAATGGCGGGTGTTAGAGTTATGACCTGATGAAAAAAGAAAGGGGTGCAAGAAAATAATAAAAGATAGGGGCAGGTCTTGCGACCACAGTTTATTCAGGCATGTCGGGATTGGAATAAACTATTAATAGGAGTTTTGTTTTATTTTTTACCAGCTTCACTAATCTTACTACATAAAGAGCTTAATGTTGAGGTGAGTCCAAGAAAAACATCAGCTGACGTTGTAGCGATGACTGCTGTTGTAGAGGACAACGATGAAAGGGAACATTTTCCTATTAAATTTTTACATAGCTTAACCCCATCAGACATGCCAAGTCATTGCCTTACTTTTAAGGTGGGCAGCATTATTATGTTGTTGAGAAATTTGAATACAAAACGAGGACTCTGCAATGGAACACGGTTAGTTGTAACATCATTGAATAGAAATGTTCTTGAGACAGAGATTTTAACAGGATCAGCTAAAGGTGATAAGGCATACAGAGAGATTTCCACGCGATCTGCCCTGGGCAATTCACTTTTTGAATTGGCAAACGTCTCTGTAATCTTCTAAATTTTATTTTTGTTTTCTGTGATGCCATTTACTAATGGATTAATTATGACAACTTTGTTGTTTATCGTGTAAAAAGGCTGAAAGTGAATAGACATGGGTAATTTGAGTTAGTTTTTATTATGTAGAGCACGCTTTTCTACCTTCTGAAACGTATTTGTTTCGGAACTTGGGCTGCTAGTACTAAATAACACAAAATGTTAACTCGTCCTTTGTAGATCCAGTGCTGCCTATCCGTCAGTGCCTCCAGTCTTTGTTGACAGGCTGCAGTGGTGACGTCATGACTACAACAGACATGACTTCTGCAACCAAGAACTGTGTCAAGTCAATGTGGTTGACACAAGACCGCTAAACACCAAATTTTGCAGCAGCTGTGAAGTGCACTGTAGTTATGACGTCACCGCTGCAGCTTGTCAACAAAGATCAGGAACAGCAACAGAGAAGGATTGCTGGACCTAAGAAGGCAGAATTTTTGATATTTTTACAAGTAAAGTAGAGTAACGCCAGAGTGAATGCTCAACACTGGAATTACTCATTTATAACCAATAATCACGTATAAAGTACATTACAGCTTTACAAAGACTGTCCAGATGCACAAGTAAATCTAGAAGACCAATACTCCATGTCTAACAGTGTGTGTTAGCCCAAATAAAAAGTCAGCCCCAACAGACATGAGATTAAGCACCTAAATATCCCACCGATCAAAAAACTGAGGGCATATCGTAGCAAAATGCCTGCACTATATAATAAAGTAAAACTCCCTTTAAAAGTTTTATCCTTTTCTATTAAAATTGCATTTGTTACTCCAGCCTAGCAGTTACTCTGAAATCTGGCAACAAACTGGTGTCAGAAAAAGTATCCAGGAAATCCTAAATCATTCCGCGCTCCCATATAATCAGATATCCTGGAAGCTAGGACACAGAAATTGGCAACTCTGCAATTTGTTGGGAGTTTTTTTTGCAATTCACAATCAGGTTTACTGGATAATTAATAACAATGTTGGAGATGTCTTCTGTCTGAAAAAGGTTTTATGATTTGCTATAATGTTGTGTGTCTGGTGTGTCATAGATATGCATGCCAACTCACTCCTCCTTTTACCACTGGCCTTGGGCAAATCTGTAGCTATGAGACCACGCAACAGGGTCATTGTAGGAAATGCTCGGTGCCATTTAGGTCAACCTTAAACAAAAATTTTACTCAAAAGCTTTATCTGGCATGTAATTATTTTTTTCTTTAAACAAGGGCTCAGAATGAATTTAACAAAACAATAAAAACAATATCTGGCGGATCCTTTGCCACTCTTGCTCCAGTGGTTGGCAGCAGCAGGTACATGTCATTATGTCAGGACATCAAGGATGAGTAGAGAATGGCAGGGAACCCTGAGGCTTTGTAAAGGAGGACTGGTCCCTTATACTGGTTCAAGAAAAGTGTTCTGTTTTTTCTATATATTAGAGCTGACACAAGGTGCATATCAACTCCAAGGTTAGTAGGTGCACATATGTCATGATAGTAACATCTGGATGATGCAACCTACTAATTTTACACCAGAGACAAAACAAATCAAGCTAAGGTGGCCAATGGGTCTTGAAATTTTCCTATGGCACCCAAATATTTTATTTTTTTCATTAATACTACTTTAATTAAATACTGTAATAAGTTTCATTATACTACAAAACTTCAATCTTCCCTTTAGATTTGACTAACATGCTCATAAATTCTTCCCTATTAGGTCCACGCCTGCTATACAAGCTACTCAAGCCATCAATCCTGCTGGATAAGTAGCATTTATTAGGCAGAGTTGCCCAAGTAGCCTCAGCCTAGAGGCTCATTATAAACAGGCGTGATTTGTATCAGTGAGGTTTTAGAAGCTTTTTGATTAGCAGTCATCTACACAAGCAAGTTTTTTTATTGAAATTTACATAAAGAAACTGTCATTTATGACTTTCACCATATTTATGTGCAAATTGCCTCTTCAGAGAAAAAGAGGACTTGAACTCTATAGCGCCACCTATTGGAAGCAGCAATCCTACAAGTCACAATCAACCCTTTAAAGAGTCGTGCAATATGACTTAGGATAATAACCAAATCAGAATCTCAATTTGCAGACACAGTGTTTCGGGCTGTTGGCCCTCGTCAGTGCAAAGTATGAGAACTGATTTGGCTAGATGGGAGGCTCTGGACTGAGGTCTAAGGAGAAACGTTGCCCCTTAGACCATATTTATGATGAGTTTTACAAACTTTCTGTGCCTTGTCTACCAAATTAACTGGCATAGATTTAGATTGTCTAATCTAAGGACCCACTTCATCAAAGCTTTTACAAAAGTATTCTTGTGTAAAGAGCTTTGAAAGTTACCTAATTTTTACACAACTTGAGGCTACACTAACATTTTGAAACTTTTGGCATTCTATGCCATTTTTTCCAAGCTCCAACAAAATAGGCGGTGTTGGGTTGGGGGAGTGGTAACCACTGCCCATCTAATTTATGACAAGCAGCAATGTTTGCTACGGCGCAAATCTAGCTCCAGCAGGAACTGAAGTAGGATTTTTAGTGAGGTGTATGCCACTTGTCAGAAGCTCCAGATAAATAAAAAGGCACATGAATCTTCATGAATCAGAATTGTCTGACTCCAGCACATCTCTTCAAGACTGGTGTGAACAACAACAGACTTGATGAATCAGGCACTACGTTTGTACTGAGAATTAGACAGTATTGATGAAAATGCCCCAAAATTCCAAATGAAAGAAGCACTCCTCCCATCAAAGTTTTTACCCTCTTAATATATTGCAGTCATCACATTATACAGCACGGTGTACTTACAATTGCTCATTTTGCCTTTCTACGCAGCTAATTCTTGTTTTCTCTGCTCTATGTAGAAACAGGAAGTCTCTTGTCCCTGCAGAAATCATTCCGCTCTTCAACTCCTGACCCAGTCGCTGCCTCCCCTCCCCGCCAGGGACTTTTGCAGTGACTTATGAGTCATACAGGGAAAATTGACCTCATGTTTCTATATAGAGCTTAGAAAGATTCAGCTACTCAGTTTTTAATCACATGATGTCATAGACCTAATGGAAAAGAGAAGAATTATCTGGGTAGAAAGGCAAAATGCGCAATTGTAAGTACACTTATATAATATATACTGAGATATAATATGATGATTGCAATATGTTAAGAGGTTAAATATTTTGGTTGGAGGAGTGCTTCTTTAAAGCACTTTATGAAGAAGTTTAATTCTTAAAAAGCCACTTTTTTACTGGACTGCCAAGAGAAAGAACTGGTGAGGGAGAAAAAGTAGACAAACATATAAAGTCATGAATGATGACTTGTTGCTGCAGAAAAATATTTTCGGAATGAACTTTCATTGTGTGGAACGTACAAGTGTGCACCTGTTAGACAAGTAGTAATGACAGGTATGTTATTACAAGAGTACATGTAATTGCCATTTTCTGACATTTATTTCCCACGACTCAACGCCTTAAAAAGAGCAAGAAAGGTTGTGTGATTAAGATGAAAACGCAACTGATTCATAGTAACTTTGTTCATTATCCTTCCTGAGAATGAAATATTTATGCCTCATAACTGACATATCACTAACACATTCCAAAGTGCTGCAAATAGAAGGTGCAACCAGTTGCAAATAAAATGATTCAAACCCCATTGCACTTAAGGTTAATTAGCAAAATGTAAAATTTTTCTCCAGTTTGCAAAAAACCAATGAAACAAGAACAATTTATATAGATCAACCCCACTAACAGAACAAGTTGTTTCTACAAATTCAACACACAATTTCACTTTTAATGATCACTGCAGTCTCAGAATTATTCAACCCCATCTTGTGAAGTTTCTCTAGAACTTAGTAGAACACTTTTGGCGGTATAACCTGCTGTAAGCGTGATGCATAGCCAGACACCATCTTCTGGAAGTGATCCTTAGTAGTGATGAGCAAGTGTGCTCGTTTAACCCTTTCACCGAGCACGCTTGGGTGCTTCCTGAGTATCTTCGGCGTGCTCTATATTATGTTTAAGTCCCTGTGTCTGCATGATTTATGGCTGTTACACATCCTAAACACATTCCGGGATAGCCTGTTTATTAGGGAATCCTCACATGTATTTAGGCTGTGTAACAGCCATAAATCATGCAGACGAAGGGACTCGAACATAATATACGAGCATGCTGAAGATACTCGGGAAGCACCACAGCGTGCTCGGTGAAAGGGTTAAAATGAGCACACTCACTCATCACTAATCCTGAGAAATCTCACCTGCTCATCATGGGCAATGGTCACCAGTCCACTAATATCATTGGGTTGTCAAGGGAGTGGTCCAAAAGGTTAAGAGAAGAAATCATTGCCTTGAACAAACAAGGAAAAGGAGACAAGAAGATAAAGACACTGACTGTTCCTGGAGATACAGTTGGATACATAGTTTGAAAGTTCAAAGCTAAAAGGAGCACTGACTACAGCCAGACATGGAAAAACAGGAATCTACCGCTGCCTGCCACCGGGTCCTCAGGAGACAGGTGGTCAAAAATCCTTTAGTGACTGCAAAAGATGTTCTAGCAGCTGGCACTGAGGTTTCAGTTTGCACAGTAAGGCTACTTTCCCACAATGAGCTTTTGGGGAGTTTTTGATGTTGCAGAATTTCTGCACCAATTATGTAAATTAGGTTACATGTATTTTTTCATTGTGTTTTTTAGTCCATTTTTTTGCAATGCGTTTTTATCATTGCGGGGTATTTTTGTCTGTTTTTGATATGTCATGCTTTAAATAAAGCTGCTATGTTTTGATACTTCCTGGTATTTAGCTTTGACAAAATTTTATTGATTTACGTAGCTGATGATTACATGAGATTTTGATGTGTTTTCGCAGCAGAAACGCACTAAAAATGCATGTGCGTTTTTTACCTGCGGAATTTCCACATCTAATGCAAGTCTATGGGGAAATCTGCACAGAAAACTCAACGAGAGATTGACTTGTTGCGGATATGAAACACGAACCACAGGTCAGTTAACGCTCAGTAAAGCAAGAAGCCCAGTGGGCAGGAGATATCTATAAATCCCATCCACTTTGCTGGAAGTGTAAGACTCTGTGTTTTTGACAAAAACTCATCGTGGGAATGTAGCTTAAAGGGGTATTCCCATTTCCAAAATCCTATTCCAATATGTAGTAAAATATGTAGTAAGTGTAATAATAATAATAAATAATATTAGCAAATACCTCCAAATAGAAATATAGCATAGTTTTTCTGATTTGATATGTCTCTATTTATCTTCAAATAGCTTCAGTGGGATTTGAAGAAGGTAGTTGCAGTACGCAAATCCAAGAATATATTAGTGAACTGAAGGCCATTGATTAAACATAAGAAATGGGTTAAAGGGGTTGTACACTACGAGGACAATCTCTTCTCGATCTGAATATTTGCCGCGATTAAATACACTTACCTCCCGCGCTGGCACCATTCCAGCGATGTCAGCACTAGAGTTCCCAGGGTTCACATGACGCTGTTATGATACGTGAACCCTGCGCCCAATCAGCGCTGGCGTCACTGTCCCCGCCTTTGGACAAATTGAACATCAAGAGGAGGCCAGAGAGCAGCAGCTGCCTATGCTTCCTGTTGATGTTCAATACGTCCGAAGGCGGGGGAGAATGATGCTAGCGCTGATTGGACGAAGGGCTCACGTGCCATAAAACAGCACGAGACCTCCGGGAACACGAGTGCCGACACGGCTGGAACAGAGCCAGCACGTGAGGTGAGTATAAGTGTTTATATTTTAACAAAACATTCAAATTAAGAAGGATTGTCCTTGTAGTGGACAACCCCTTTAAGATTGCCAGATGCTGGTGTCTGGCTATGCATCACGTTTCCAGCAGCTCATAACAGTTAAAGTGACAGTGTGGCAAATCATGGATGTTCATGGGCGGAGCCGATTTATTGGTGCGAACAAGTCGGAACCCCGAACACGAATTTGAAATGAAGAATAAATTCGCTCAACACTAGTCAGAACTACTTTGTGGTCGTATCAATGACTGTTGAAATCATGTACCGGCACACAGTGCATCACAGCGGGGGCCAAACATTTAAGTGCACCTTCCCACTAATTTGTTTTTCATCTAGCTGTGTATACCATACGCTCACTGTTAGTTTTCCGATAACAGGCCTGTTAGTGCGAACAGCCTGTGGCCTCCTCCGTTGATCGTCAGCCAATTGTGTAATTGTCCGGACAATAGGGAGCAGCAGAGAGCTGTTCGCTCCAAAGATCACAACAAGTGGTTCTGAGTAACCTTTCCGGGCTATGATATTGGGATAATCTTGACATGATCCTTTGTGGTTGTTAAAAAGAAAAATAGACAAATATTTCTTTTTTTTCTTTACATAGCCTCCCAATATCAGAATATGCGCATGCAAGATAAAACAAAAAAAATGTGCCTGGCCAGGAAGGGGGAAAAATGGCCCGGTCATGAACCGGTTAACAAATGTTTAATAAGGTTTGGGGTTTTTCCCCCCAATTTTTATGCAAAAAAAAATCAGAAATCAAGCATGTATTTTTAATTAAGGCCACTTGCATTAGCGTTATTGTCCATGTACGACATGTGAAGTCAACGTGTTTCATGACTTCTTACAGTCAGGCCATGTGACATACAGTACATGTTCTAGTTCTATCAAGAAAACATTTAGTAAGTGAAACATATTTTTCCAAAACCGACATTTCATAATAATGTGGAAAAATGTGCAATAATGGGGGTGGGGCGCACATTTTCCAGTATTACTTTATGATGAAATAATTCCTGCTAAATCATCCAACCCCCAAAAAATGCCAAAAAATGTAAGAGTGACTACTGAGCTACATTTACCAGAAGCATCATCCACCTTTAAGATTCATACACTATGGAGGATCTTGGAAGAGTGCCACGTGCACAAGTGAAATAAAGGTGGAGGACAAACAAAGAAGAAAAGAAACTGATCACTGACCGGCATTTTACAGCTAGCAAATAGCAGCTCAGACGTTTTCTAGACACTCAAGCGTCATTAATGTTGTTTGTCACTTTTGTGCACTGAATTGATAGGAATTTAACAATACCTCAATGATGTCACAATAATGTTAGCTATCTTAAAGGGATTATCCAAGTTTGGTACGAAAGTCTGCAGTCACTCTATATGACTGCAAGCTTGTGAATCCTTACAGCGCGTACATTGCGTGGTCAGGATTCTCTGCTGCCAGCGGCAAGACCCGGCTGTGACGTGACTGCAAGTATCAAATATCCATACTTCTGGCCACATTCCAACTAGACATGTGCGACCCTGCTCAATACACTGGTATTGAGCGAGCCCACGAATGTCTAGTTGGAATGTGGCCGGAGAATGCATATCGCATACTTGGGGTTACATGACTGATGCTGGAGAATTCTGACAGCGTGCAATGTGGGTGCTGTAAAGATTCACAAGTCTGCAGTGACGTGGAGTGTCTGCAGACTTTCGTGAAAACCTGCACAACCACTTTAAATAAACCCAGATTGCCATTCCCATCTTGTTGTGTTCTTCCCTTAGACTTCAATGGAGAAAAGTACAAAAGCAATTAATACCACATGTACACGTTTTCTTGTGCATTTCATATTGTAACAAGATGTAGTTTTCTAGAATTTTGTTTTTAAAGGGGTAGTCCACTGGACAAGTGATAACAGATAGATGTGAGTATTGTGTCATCCACATATCACCAGTATGGGGAGATCTACCCTGGCTGTCTACTGTAAGTTGAATGCAGCAGTAGGTAGAGCAGGCACGCTCCAGCACCATTCAGTCTACAACACTGAGAAAGCTAGCGCAGTCCTCAGAAGTAATTCAGAACAAGACATGGACGCCAGCAAAACAAACTAATTAACATTCCCATTAGATTTTATTGTTTACTATGTTAAGAAACAGAGCAGGGCGTCCGTGCATCATAAAGAGTGTGCTGTGCTCCCACCTTCTAAAAACTTACCAAGTGACCTTTGTACTAACTTCACCTAAAATAACTAAAAAAAATCATGTTACATTAAGAAATCAAAGCCGTTCCCACAATTTAGAGATTAAGAAAACTTTTAAGTGAAGAGGCAAAATTAAAGTGACTCTGATGTGAGAAGAAACATTATGCAATGCATAGTATTAGTTACCTCTATGAAAAGAACACCAAAAAAACCCAAACAAAAATAATTTCAAGAAAATAATCCAAATTATATAATCTCTACACCCATGAAGATTATAGATCTCTGTACGCATCTTGGAAACACTTGTGAATTTGGTCACGTGTAAAACCTCAGCATCGGGCATACTGCGTATTCAGGTCAGGACAAACTACTGATCTTTTCCAACACCTGAAGGTCCATTTACAATGGCACCAAATGATCATTGATTGGTAAACATCGGTACAAACATCGGTAACCTGTTTACACAGACAGGCCGACAGGCCGATGTGCACGGAGCGATCTGTAATAGACCGCTCAGTCCACATAGGCTGCCATAGTTCAAGGCAGTGCGAGTCCTGGTTACACAGAAAATGCACCACTGAGAATGAGAGCGATGGACAAAAGATAATTTCAGCAGTCTGTTTACACTGAAAGATTATCTTGAGAAAGCTCCTCTTTCAATGTAAATGCAGCTTGAGTGTCCTACCCTATCGCTTAGTTTAATTTTGTCCCATGTTTCAGAGCTGTGGAGTCGGTAAGCCAAACCTCCGACTCAGACTCCAACTCCTCAATTTTCATGACACCGACTCCAACTCAGACTCCCTCATACATGGCTCATGTTTAAGTGATAAATTTACTGTAGCACAGATTAATCGCAGCTAAAAGTCTAGACCCTTAGATCAGGAATAGGACATTTCATAAATTTCCCAAATTTTTATGAAAAAAGTATTCCCCACAAACTGCACTGAACTACTGTATCCAATTTATTATATATTTTAGGAGTTGGAGTCGGTCCATTTTATACCGACTCCAATTACGACTCCACCAAAATGGACACGGACTCCATAGCCCTGATGTTGATGAAGGCACCAGACCGCAACATCACTATTAGTACGTTATACACAACGGAAGCAACACAGTGCTTCACCGTATACAGTCTGTGCACAATGCCTAAATATAAGGGGATGTTCACATGGCAAGTAAGGGAGCTGCAAATGCAGAGGTGGCTGCGTGTACAGCACAAAACTGCTGAAACTAGACTAGTGTTGGCACAGTTGGCAGAACATTACCGAAAGACAGCTAAAGGCCCCGTCACACTTAGCGACGCTGCAACGATCCCGACAACGATGCGACCTGTCAGGGATCGTTGCTGCGTCGCTATGTGGTCGCTGGTGAGCTGTCAAACAGGCAGGCTCACCAACGATCAGGGGAGCAGCGACATCGTGGAAAGAAGCTTTCCATGATGTCCTGCTCCTGGTTACAAGCCTGCTGAAGCAGGAGCAGGCTGGTAACCATGATAAACAGCGGGTTACTAGGGGCACACGCGCTCCTAGTAACCCGTTGTTTATCATGGTTACCACTCTGCTAGGGAGAGCAACGACCAAAAAATGGTCCAGGACACTTTGCAGCGATCAGCGACCTCACAGCAGGGGCCTGATCGTTGCAAAGTGTCACACATAGCGACATCGCTGGTGAGGTCGCTGTTGCGTCACCAAAACCGTGACTCAGCAGCGATCTCGCTATGTGAGACGGGGGCTTTACAGACTGGTCTGACCACTGAAATGGCGCCACTGATGCCCCAGCCGTCTTACCAGGAGATTATAAGCCATTTTGATAATTTATCACATTTCCTGCTTTGTAACAATTTGAAAATTTGTAACAACTTTAAAGGAGTTTTCCACTACTAGGATATTAAGGAACTATGCTTCATATAAGTCATCAATATTGGATCAGTCAGTGTCCGACACCTGGCACTCCGAATGATCAGCTCTTTATATCTATAGCATAGGTTGGATGTACACTGCTTACAGAAAAAAACACCACCGATCCATCACACTTTTTAGTTCTCGCTACTGCAAATCCTATCCTGAACACGGTGTTAAAGCAGTGGCGTTCAATTCCGTACAAAGTTTAGCGGATGTCAGACCCCCATTGATCCTCAATAGCCTAGTAGAGGAAAACCTCTTCACCAAATAGACACCAAACCTGTCACGGGTAATATTTTAATACACATTTTGGAATAATCAGGATGCAGAATTTCTTTTTACCATTTATATTGGCAAATTATTGTTAATTCGCATTCGTACAAAAACTTGTTTCCAGATAAATCGAGCAGTGTAAAAAGGCTGCCAATAACCTGATGAAGGAGCAAAACGCTCATTGATTGGATGAAATGATTTTTAAAGCTTGCCTAACAAGCATTGCTCTCGTCAGCACATTGTCTTGTATAAACAGGTGATGTGATTCAATGACGGTCAATGTGCACAGTACAATTACCGATCGTTCTGTGCACATTGGAAGTGTAGTCGGTGTGCCTAAACTGGCTAATATATGACTACTACTCAGCGATTCTTTAACAGTCAGCATAGGTTAGTGTAAACCCACCCTGAGGAGGGCAGGAAAATCTGCGCCTCCTCAGTACTACAGGATTTAGGAAATTATTTCTTCATCATGTACCAAAATACTGCACAGTACTGCAACGCCAGCAGTCAGGCAGAAATGCAGCGTTCAAAGGATTTACAAGATTGTTTGGTTTCATCTCTGAGGACCACAAATGTTGCATAGTATGAAACAAGTAAAGAAACCTAACATTATCTATAACTTAATAGGTCCCTAAATTAGTAACGATAGGTGCCCAGTTGCATCATAATTTCCAGTAATAACCAAATCAATGATGTAGGACACATCATGTAACAGATACATACATTGCCAGATGGAGCCCAATGACCCAGTGGGGTCCATCAAAATTTCCACCATTTCAATGGCAAAAAGAGAACGGCATGGTGCGTAGCCATTGAAGGTGACATAATGGAAGTTAGAGCCGTTTCATGGCAGAGTAGCCTAAATCAGAAGTTAAACCTCCAGGCAAACTTCTAGTATAAGTATGCATATTGTGGTTTCTGTAGCATTCCATTGCATATAGATAGGATCTGTTCTCCCTGCCAAACAAAATCAGTTTGTTGTTGAGACTGGTTGGAATAACTGTGATTGTAGCATAATGTTATAAACTCACAATAAGGATATTTACAACCTAGTATAACTTTCATTACACGCTGATTTTTAGGGCATGTGCACACGTTAAGTATTTGGTGCAGGAATTTACGCATCTCTTGGCAGGAAGAATGCAGCGGCGAAAAAGCGCATTTTTGCTGTGTTTTTTAGGCTGCATGCCTACTATGCATTTTTCAAGCATTTCTGCTGCGGAATTTCCGCAGAGAAAACGCTTAAAAAAAGCTTGGTAATACGTGCCCCATGGTCCCCAATGATAATCCTCATGTGCTGTGCACATGCTGCGGAAATTACCGCTGAGGAAAATTCCGCAGCATGTCCATTATTTTTGCGGAAACGCGGCGTAATTGCCGCCATTGAATCGCTTAATATCCGCATGACTACATGTGCACATGCGGATATTCTGCGATTCAATGTGCGGATGGTACCCGGGTCTGGAGAAGAGGAGACTCTCATCCAGAGCCGGGTACCATAGTACCTGTTAAAAAAAAAAAATTTAAATAAAAAATATACATTATACTTACCTTCTGATGGCCCCCAGTCTTCTCTCTGGTGCGTCCTGGCTCCTCGATGGCGTAAAAGGACCTGCAGTGATGTCATTTAGTCATGTGTCAGGTCACGTGCCCGCTGACGTCGGCGGTCGCGTGACCTGTCACATGACTAAATTATTTCATGGAAGGTCCTTTTACACCACCACGAGCCGCCCAAGACACCAGAAGCACCAGAGAGAAGACTGGGGGCCATCAGAAGGTGAGTATAATGTATATTTTTTATTTTAAATTTTACCATTTGCATTCTTTTTTTAACTATTACTTGGTCACACTATATAAATCCATGCCGGTTGCATGGATTTATATAGTGCGACCAAGTTGTCAAGCACTTTTCCAAGTGATGCTAAAATCGCTTGGAAAAGCACTTGATAACCTGCATGCAAAAACGCTTGACAAACGCTTCTACCTGGCGGGAAAAACGCATGTAAAATCCGCATGCATTTTTCATGCCAGGGAGATGCAGAAAAAAATCAGCAACATTTCTGCATCGTGGGCACTTAGCCTTACTTGTGTTTTTTGGTGCAAATTTTTCCCCACTCATTAGTATGGGTGAAATTTGCAGCAAAAACGCTGAAAGAATTGACCTTCTGTAGATTTAAATCTGCAAGTCACAAATAAGCAATGTGGGCATGAGACTTCAGGATTCTCACTCACTTTGCTGCCAATCACAGCTCAGAAGAGTCTGGGACTGATAGATCAGATGCAGAGCTGTGATTGGCTGCGTTTGGGAAAGAGGGGTGAAAGCACAGGAAAAGTTCCACTACTATGCTACTCAATACGTCTTATTTTTTTAGTGGTATGCCAACATAGAGGACATTATTTTGGCCTTTGCGAACCGGTTTAACATTTACTTTGGTAACTTTCACAATGTGCACAATAAATGTACCGTACATCACAAACATGAACATAGGTTTAATATTTACAGTTGCAATTAGAATTATCCAACTCCCTTTACCAATTAGGTTTACTAATAAAATGTATAAACTTTCTTATGTTTGCAATAAAACAATCAAACAAGAACAAATTCTAATGCTCAACCCAACTAATATAACAAGTGGTTTCTCCCAATTCAACACAAAATTGCACTTTAAATAACTACTGTAGTCGCAGAATTATTCAACTCCTTCATGATAAGCGTCTTTAGTACTTAGAAAAACACTATTGGTTGCTATAATCTGCTGTAAACATGATGCATAGCCAGACAGGACGCTTAGCCCGTTCCACATGGTCAATTTCCTCCAACTCACACATTTTCTCTGGACTGCATGCAGCAACTGCCTTCTTAAAATTCACCTTAAAGATTTTCTATAAGGTTCAAGTCAGGCGACTGTGATGGTCCCTACAGAATCTTCCAGAAATTCTTCTGAAACCAAACTTTGTTGGGACTATTAAGTATGCTTGGGATCATTATCCCATTGGAACGTAAATGACACCCAAACTGCAGCTTTCAAACAGAAAAGTTTCTTGATACTTGACTGTAAATACTTTTATGCCCAAAAATGACAAAAGTATTCTCAGAGTGATACTTTTATTGGCTAACCAGAAAAATATATACACTGCTCAAAAAAATAAAGGGAACACTTAAACAACAGAATATAACTCCAAGTAAGGCTATGTGCCCACGATGCAGAAATGAAGCAGAAAATTTCTGCATCTCCCTGGCAGAAAAAACGCATGCAGATTGTACATTTGTTTTTCCTGCGTAATACATGCGCAAACAGCATGGATTTATATAGTGTGACCTTTAAAATGGTTAAAAATAAAAAAATAAACCTTGATACTTACCTTCCGATGGCCCGGCGTGTGTTGCTGCGCTCCTTCCTGGTTGCTAGCTGATCGCGGGACACTGCACTGAAAGACCTGCCGTCACATGACTGTGACGTCAGCGCAGGTCCTTCAGTCTGCTGGCAAGCACAGGGAAGGAGACCAGGGGCCGTTGGAAGGTGAATATAATCTTTATTTTTTATTTTATTCTTTTTTTTTACAGTTTCTATGGTACCTGGGTGTGGAGGAGAGTCTTCTCTTTTCCACACTCGGGTACCATCCGCACATTAGAACGCACCAATTACGCAAGTACAGATGCAGTCTTGCGGAATTGGCGCGTTCTAATGCAAGTCAATGGCGGCAAAAACGCAGCGCTTCCGCAAAATTAATGGACATGCTGCAGATTTTTGAGCGCAGCATAAACGCTGCGGAAAAATCCGCAGCATCGGCATTGAAAGTGCGGAATTGCAAAGGGGACCATGGCAGAAGGCTTACCATGCGTTTCCCAAAAGTTTACGCTGCGGAAATTTCCGCAGCAAAAACGCTTGAAAAAAAGCATCGTGGGCACATACCCTGAATCAAACTTCTGTGAAATCAAACTGTCCACTTAGGAAGCAACACTGATTGACAATCAATTTCACATGCTGCTGTGCAAATGGAATAGACAATAGATGGAAATTATTGGCAATTATCAAGACACACTCAATAAAGGAGGGGACCACAGACCACATCTCAGTACCAATGGTTTCTGGCTGATGTTTTGGTAGTGCTTTCACACTCGTAGTAGCATGAGACGGAC
Source organism: Phyllobates terribilis (assembly GCF_046119375.1). Classification (NCBI taxonomy): domain Eukaryota; kingdom Metazoa; phylum Chordata; class Amphibia; order Anura; family Dendrobatidae; genus Phyllobates; species Phyllobates terribilis. The sequence continues at coordinate 797,319,205 of NW_027362762.1, forward strand.
TCTAGAAACCACAGAAGTTTCTCAGGTAGTGCAGCTCATCCAGGATGGCACATCAATGCGAGCTGTGGCAAGAAGGTTTGCGGTGTCTGTCAGCGTAGTGTCCAGAGGCTGGAGGCGCTACCAGGAGACAGGCCAGTACACCAGGAGACGTGGAGGGTGCTGTAGGAGGGCAACAACCCAGCAGCAGGACCGCTACCTCCGCCTTTGTGCAAGGAGGAAAAGGAGGAGCACTGCCAGAGCCCTGCAGAATGACATCCAGTAGGCCACAAATGAGCATGTGTCTGCACAAACGGTTAGAAACCGACTCCATGAGGGTGGTATGAGGGCCCGACGTCTACAGATGGAGGTTGTGCTCACAGCCCAACACAGTGCAGGACACTTGGCATTTGCCACAGAACACCAGGATTGACAAAGTCGCCACTGGCGCCCTGTGCTCTTCACAGATGAAAGCAGGTTCACACTGAGCACATGTGACAGACGTGACAGAGTCTGGAGACGCCGTGGAGAGCGATCTGCTGCCTGCAACATCCTTCAGCATGACCGGTTTGGCAGAGGGTTAGTAATGGTGTGGGTGGAATATCTTTGGAGGGCCGCACAGCCCTCCATGTGCTCGCCAAAGGTAGCCTGACTGCCATTAGGTACCGAGATGAGATCCTCAGACCCCTTGTGAGACCATATGCTGGTGCAGTTGGCCCTGGGTACCTCCTAATGCAGGACAATGTCAGACCTCATGTGGCTGGAGTGTGTCAGCAGTTCCTGCAAGATGAAGGCATTGAAGCTATGGACTGGTCCGCCCGTTCCCCAGACCTGAATCCGATTGAGCACATCTGGGACATGTCTCGCTCCATCCACCAACGTCACGTTGCACCACAGACTGTCCAGGAGTTGGTGGGTGTTTTAGTCCAGGTCTGGGAGGAGATCCCACAGGAGACCATCCGCAACCTCATCAGGAGCATGCCCAGGCATTGTAGGGAGTTCATACAGGCACGGGGAGGCCACACACAATACTGAGCCTCATTTTGACTTGTTTTAAGGACATTACATCAAAGTTGGATCAGCCTGTAGTGTGTTTTTCCACTTTAATTCAAAAGTTTGGACACACCTTCTCATTTAAAGATTTTTCTGTATTTTCATGACTATGAAAATTGTACATTCACACTGAAGGCATCAAAACTATGAATTAACACATGTGGAACTATATACTTAACAAAAAAGTGTGAAACAACTGAAAATATGTCTTATATTCTAGGTTCTTCAGAGTAGCCACCTTTTGCTTTGATGACTGCTTTGCACACTCTTGGCATTCTCTTGATGAGCTTCAAGAGGAAGTCACCGGAAATGGCCTTCCAACAATCTTGAAGGAGTTCCCAGAGTAGCTTAGCACTTGTTGGCCCTTTTGCCTTCACTCTGCGGTCCAGCTCACCCCAAACCATCTCGATTGGGTTCAGGTCTGGTGACTGTGGAGGCCAGGTCATCTGGCGTAGCACCCCATCACTCTCATTCTTGGTCAAATAGCCCTTACACAGCCTGGAGGTGTGTTTGGGGTCATTGTCCTTTTGAAAACTAAATGATGGTCCAACTAAACGCAAACCGGATGGAATTGCATGCCGCTGCAAGATGCTGTGGTAGCCATGCTGGTTCAGTATGCCTTCAATTTTGAATAAATCCCCAACAGTGTCACCAGCAAAGCACCCCCACACCATCACACCTGCTCCACCATGCTTCACGGTGGGAACCAGGTATGCAGAGTCCATCCGTTCACCTTTTCTGCGTCGCACAAAGACACGGTGGTTGGAACCAAAGATCTCAAATTTGGTCTCATCAGACCAAAGCACAGATTTCCACTGATCTAATGTCCAATGTCCATTCCTTGTGTTCTTCAGCCCAAACAAGTCTCTTCTGCTTGTTGCCTGTCCTTAGCAGCTATTTTACCATGATTTTTCACACTGACTGACCTTCATTTCTTAAAGTAATGATGGCCACTCGTTTTTCTTTACTTAGCTGCTTTTTTCTTGCCATAATACAAATTCTAACAGTCTATTCAGTAGGACTATCAGCTGTGTATCCACCAGACTTCTGCACAACACAACTGATGGTCCCAACCCCATTTATAAGGCAAGAAATCCCACTTATTAAACCTGACAGGGCACACCTGTAAAGTGAAAACCATTTCCGGTGACTACCTCTTGAAGCTCATGAAGAGAATGCCAAGAGTGTGCAAAGCAGTCATCAAAGCAAAAGGTGGCTACTTTGAAGAACCTAGAATAGAAGACATATTTTCAGTTGTTTCACACTTTTTTGTTAAGTATATAATTCCACATTTGGTAATTCATAGTTTTGATGCCTTCAGTGTGAATGTACAATTTTCATAGTCATGAAAATACAGAAAAATCTTTAAATGAGAAGGTGTGTCCAAACTTTTGGTCTGTACTGTATATATAGTAGAAAATTCAAGCTAACATCTGTTTGGCTGTTCAGATTCCAAATGTGTTAAACCAGTGAAATGCCGAATCACTTTATGGCCACAATATTTGCAAAGTAACCGCCCAAAATACTTGTGTCATTGATTATCCAAAACATGCTTCAACTGGGTGAAAGAGTCCACACACCCTTGTAGAGATCTTGTACTGTCACTCACATTCACTGCATGAACTTATGATGCTATTTCCAGTATAAAGGAACTACAGGGTTTCTTTCATCCTTATTGCCAAGTGGTTTATAGGACTTCTTGTAGAAGAGAAAAAAAACAAAAGATGTGCTGCCCATAATCATACCCTGTAACCACCCCTCGAAACTGACCTCACCAGGAGAGGGGCATGTGCGAATGTGAGCATCCCTAAGGCTATGTGCCCACGATGCAGAAATGAAGCGGAAGATTTCCGCTTCATTTCTGCATGTCGTTGCCCGGAAAAACGCGTGCGGAATTTGACATGTGTTTTTCGCGCGTTTTTCACATGCGGAATTGCCTTGCGTTTTTCCAATGCACTGTAGATGGCAATTCCGAATGCGTAAATGCACAAATAATGGACATGCTGCGGAATTTTCCGCACATCAAAAACGCTGCGGAAAATTCCGCAGCATGAGCATTGCAATTGCGGAATTACATAGGGGACCATGGGAGAAGGCTTACCAAGCGTTTACGGTGCAAAAATGCTTGAAAAACGCATCGTGGGCATGGACCCCAAGACGTTTTTGGAAGTGTTCCAGGGTAGAAGAAGATAGGTTTAAGCCACCCACCAGGATTTACATTTTGGAAGGTGTGCATATTAGTTTTTGACCACAGAAGACCATGACGCCACTTTGGATAAACATCATTGTCTCCAGCAGTGCTTAGCGTTGTATGAGGCACAAGACGTCACTGTGGATGACAATTCCTCGCCAAATGATAAGTGTGACCACAGAGGTATGGCAGGCATAGTCCGCTTTATAGCTTTAAATTGCAGCTTTTGTAGATCCTATCCAATGCCACAAGACTACAGCGCCCTGCAGCTTACTCACCGATGCCTCATAATAAGTGCTGCGGACTTAATCTAGCGAGTCATGTGGTTTCAGCTCATGTAACTTACCTTCAAGGGGTTGTCCACTGATAAATGTCAATACTTCTCATGCTTGCTCTCTTAAAAAAGAAGAAATTCAGCCTTACTCTCTTACTGCCGCTCCAGCTCGCTCTTTCTTAACATGACTGACAGGTTTTTGTTGACATCACGACTACAGAACATGACTGCTGCAGCCAATCATTCTGCTCAGCAGTCTGGTGCAGTCTGCCTTGGCATCAGCGCTGAGCCCCAGTGACTGGCTGCAGCAGTCATATGTTGTGCATAGGAAGAGAGGCGGCCCTGGAGCAGTGGTCCGTAAGTAAGGCTGACTGGTAACTTTACACATAAGCCTATGGAGTAATACATTAATTAAAAAGCGGATAAACCCAAACACTTTCTGGCTTTCCACAATGCAAAAAAGTGGATACAAACTTTAAATCTGGACTTAAGGTGATGTAGCAATTATATTTTTTCTAATTAAAAGCATATACTGAAACGTTGCTTTCCTGTAAATTATTTCATTTTCTGGACAGACAGTCACAATCCGTCATGACGGTCATGATGGAATGAGAATCAAGAAACTTGACTAGGATGTAATGAGACTGGTAGCAAGAGATAAATCAACTGAAGTTGGCCGAGGACAAAATGAAGAGACCTGACTAGTCCGATGATGTCCCCGGCGTTTCAAACTATGCTGTGGCGTTTCAGAGTAAAACATACCCGGCTGCAGTCGTGCCTGGCTCGGATTCATGCTGCCCGTAATTAGTCAAATGACAGGTTCCTTTAATGGGATGTCTAATTAGAGACAACCCCTTTTAGAGGGCAACTGCAGATACGATTGGCTAGGTATGGCTCCCAGGAAAGTTGATTTTTGTCAAGGAAATCCCTGTATTTCCATACAATGTATATTACATTTGAAGGGCTGCTATGTAAGGCTACATTCTCACAATGAGCTTTTGATGCGTTTTTTTTGCTGCAGTGTCTTACAGTTCCAGCAAACTGGATGGGATTTAGGCCGGTTTCACACGTCTTGATATTTCCAGTACCGGAAAAAACTATACACCGGAGAAATCCGTGCCCTGTGTGTCCGTTATGTGTGGCATCCGTGTGCTGCATCTGGATCACACGGACGGGCGCCTGGGAATCAGCGCTACAGGTAGCGCTGTTCCCAGGCACCGGTGCTGAACACTGCCCACATCATGGTTCCCTGCCGGCGCTGTGATCAGCACCAGCAGGGACAATGATGAGGGTACTAAAAGTGTACCCTCAGTGTCTCCACCTCTAAAATGAAGAATAAAATAATAAAATCCTTATACTCACCTCTCCTAGGTGTCCCCCGCTGTCATCCATGTGACTGCTGCAGCAGAGAAGCCGGGGAGAATGAGCCGCTCACAGAGTACACTACTACTACCCTTATCATGGTCCCTGCTGGTGCTGATCACAGAGCAGGCAGGGAACCACGATGAGGGCAGTGTTCAGCACCGGCACTTGGGAACAGTGCGATTCCCAGGCGCCGGTACATGTCACACGAATGACACAAGGATGACGTTTTGTGGACCGTGTGTTCGCAAAAAAACTGACTTGTCTCCGTGTGGAGCACACGGGCACGGGGTCGGCAAAAACACATTGAGATATACACAGACCCATTCATTTGAATAGGTCTGCATGTCAGTGTCTCCGGTACATGTGGAAACTGTCACCATTCGTACTGGAGATACTGACTTGTGAAAGAGGCCTTATATATATCTCATATCCACTGTGCTTCTTTCACTCAGCGTAAACTGACCTGCAGTGTTTGTTTGTTTCAAATCTCCAACATGTCAATTTCTCTTGCGGATGAGCTGAGTTTTATGTGCGGAGTTTTCCCATAGACTTGCATTAAATGAGGAAAATCCGCAGGTAAAAAAAAAATGCACGTGCGTTGTTAGTGTATTTCCACGGTGGAAATGCACCAAAAACAAATATAATCTACACCTAAGTATATCAGAGTTTTGTCAAAGCCAAAAACAAAGCAGCTTTATTTAAAGCATTACACACCAAAAAGACAAAACGAAGCATCAAAAATGCAATGAAAAAACGCAAGTAACCTAATTTAAATAATAGGAGCAGAAAACCTGCAGTCAAGAACTCACCCAGAGTTTCAGGTGGGAACGTAGCCTTGTGCTGTATTTCCCCATCAGCAGCAGCTCTCTAATGTGGGTCACAGGTCCGATCCCAATAGGGAATATGCTAAAATATACATTTTTGAAATGTAAATGAGGCTGACGTCTGCCGTGTCCCATTACACAATCTTGTAGAGTTCCTAGATGGATCCTTGTGCCTGGCTGTGGCCATGTGTCCATCCTGCTCCCCAGCTCATTGCTCACTACATACACGCTTGGTGAGCAAGTTATGAGAAAAGCTGTGGAGCATGCAAAGCCCGAACTATGAGGAAGGGGCTCTCTAGAGTTTGCTGCATGTGCTGAACACAGAGACACCACCCACCATTGCCTCCACACCTTTTGTCTTCTCTTGCGCCATATACATCTTTTTATTTGTACGTTCTCTAAAGTCAATTTTCTGTGTGTTCGTCTGTTTTACTTTCTTTTCAGTTCGCCCTGGTGGGCAGGATTTAGGGTTTCCAGATGTTTTCCCATCATTCATCATTTGATCACCTAATTCTTAGGGCTTGTGCAAATGACCGTGAAAATACTCTGAAGAGTGCTATCCCTCGTTTTGTTGGATCAATGTTATGCTATGGGGGGGATTATTTTCTGGGACAGAGCTGGTCCAAGAAAAAAAAAATTGCAGCATGTCTGAGTTTGAGCAGATATTCAGATCGCACTCCGCCATGGAAAACATCAGACTGCACTTGGATGACATCTGAGTGCAGTTCGATTTCTATTGACTGACGCAATGGAAAAATTTCTGTCAACATCTTCTCCTCATTTGAGAGAATGGGATCACGGTCTGATCAGATTGTAATTTGCATAATCGGCCCGATTCTCTCGGATGAGAAACTATACGGTCGTCTGCGCTGGGCACTGATTGGTAGAGGAGAGCCCTTTGATACGACGCAGAGTTCGGATACTGGAGCTCTGACGTTTTGGCCATAGGCGAAGGATGAGCCAAACTAATGGAAACTGGTGCTGAATGACCAGCCATTTATTCTTCGATCCAGGGAATATAAACCAAAGGATTGAGTTCCCCTTTAAACAGAATGACATGAGCTGAAATACGTCAGAAATTTACGTCAAGTCACCGACAGAGAAAATAAACATCAGCCAGATGGAAGGAGAAACCTGATCACATGGAGGAAGCAAGGACACCGCAAAATGTCATTAAATGTCATGACACCAAACATGGACTTTTCCTGCAAAAGCAATGAATCCCATTCACATCTGACACCCAAACACTCTAATCAATACTCAGCACTGCAGTGGTCTTCAATCAGGTCTAAGGGACTACTACTCCCAGCACGCCCCAGACACGCTGAGAGGAGTAGTTGTGTAACCATAGGAGAGCACTGTCCTACAGGCCACTGCATTGTATTATTCCAAACAGAATGGCCTCCCCAGCAATGAGCAGAAAAGCGCCCCCCAGCGGAGGAGGGGATTACAAAGGACGGAATAACAGAGCAGCACGAGGAGAGGATTACAGGGGGAATAACAAGGGGCCTGGAGGCTCCGCACCTCCAGCCGCCACCATTGCCATCTGCTGCAGCGGGACCTGCAGGGAATGTGGCCGCATGTGACATCGCTGCCCGGGGAGGGGGATCCCACAGATAAGTCATCCGCCTGCTATAAAGTACACAGTGATGACACACGTACACCCCCCCGCCCCACGTGTGACAATGAGACTTACCGGAGCGGAGAAGCGGCTGCAGCGCGGCCCGGGCTGTACACACAGGACGCGGTCTCCTTCCCTTCACCCCATGCGATCCGCTGCTGCTGCTGCTACAGTACTACGGCTCCGGCTGTGGTGTCCTCCCCCGGAAGTGGAAGCTGAGCTCAGCCCCGCACTCATCCTCACGCTGCTGCCTGGCCGGCACTCTGCATGCACCGCACCGCTGTGTGCCACCTACTCCATCACCGCACTGGCTGTGTGCTGGCATGTGCTACCTATGCTCTGCACACCATGTCCAGCTCATTATACCGCTACCCGTGCCTGGAGACTTCATCTCAGCTGCACTGTCTCATGGGAGCAGGTGCTAGTCTGCCCCTCATGCTTTAGGCCAGGGGTCTCAAACTCAGCTGGGCATATAGGCCGCACACGGAAAAACATTTAATTTGGGGGGCCACATTATTTGCATGGCAAAGTGACATTTTTAGTGATACCATTTTATTTTCTATACACCTTTTGAACTGGTCCTCATCTTGCAGACATGGTCTCTCATCCAGATTCGCCATATTGCAGACATGGTCTCCCATCCAGGGCCTTCATATTGCAGACATGGTCTCCCATCCAGGGCCTTCATATTGCAGACATGGTCTCCCATCCAGGTCCCCCATATTGCAGACATGGTCTCCCATCCAGATTCGCCATATTGCAGACATGGTCTCCCATCCAGATTCGCCATATTGCAGACATGGTCTCCCATCCAGGTCCCCCATATTGCAGACATGGTATCCAGGTCAGGTCCCCCATATTTCAGACATGGTCTCCCATCCAGGTCCCCCATATTGCAGACATGGTCTCCCATCCAGGTCCCCCCATATTACAGACATGGTCCCCATATTGCAGACATGGTCTCCCATCCAGGTCCCCCATATTGCAGACATGGTCCACCATCCCGGTCCTTATTTTGCTGACATGTCCCCCCCATACTGCGCACAGGGTCCCCACCCCATACTGCGCACAGGGTCCCCGTCCCCCCCATACTGCCCACAGGGTCCCGCATTATTTGCATAACAAAGTGACATTTTTAGTGATACCATTTTATTTTCTATACACCTTTTGAACTAGTCCTCATCTTGCAGACATGGTCTCTCATCCAGATTCGCCATATTGCAGACATGGTCTCCCATCCAGGTCCCCCGTATTGCAGACATGGTCTCCCATCCAGGTCCCCCATATTGCAGACATGGTCCCCCATATTGCAGACATGGTCTCCCATCCAGGTCCCCCATATTTCAGACATAGTCTCCCATCCAGGTCCCCCATATTGCAGACATGGTCTCCCATCCAGGTCCCCCCATATTGCAGACATGGTCCCCCATCCAGGTCCCCCCATATTGCAGACATGGTCCCCCATATTGCAGACATGGTCTCCCATCCAGGTCCCCCATATTGCAGACATGGTCCCCCATCCCGGTCCTTATTTTGCTGACATGTCCCCCCCCATACTGCGCACAGGGTCCCCCCCCCCATACTGCGCACAGGGTCCCCCCCCCATACTGCGCACAGGGTCCCCCCCCATACTGCGCACAGGGTCCGTCCCCCCCCATACTGCGCACAGGATCCCCGCCCCCCCCCCATACTGCGCACAGGGTCCCGGTCCCCCCATACTGCACACAGGGTCCCGGTCCCCCCCCATACTGCACACAGGGTCCCCGTCCCCCCCCATACTGCGCACAGGGTCCCCGTCCCCCCATACTGCGCACAGGGTCCTCGTCCCCCCATACTGCGCACAGGGTCCTCGTCCCCCCATACTGCGCACAGGGTCCTCGTCCCCCCATACTGCGTACAGGGTCCTCGTCCCCCCCCATACTGCGCTCAGGGTCCTCGTCCCCCCATACTGCGCTCAGGGTCCTCGTTCCCCCATACTGCGCTCAGGGTCCTCGTTCCCCCATACTGCGCTCAGGGTCGCTGTCCCCCCATACTGCCCTCAGGGTCCCTGTCCTCCCATACTGCGCACAGTCCCCCTCCACCATATTGAGCACAGATCCCCTGTTCTGTATTTCACATGACAGAGAAAAAAAAAATTCTCACCTGTCCTCCGTTCCCTTGGCGTCCTTTCTGCACCTGTGGCCCGCAGGCACAGACCCCGTAACGATCGCGGCTCTCTCCAGCAGCCGCGATCGTTACGGGGTCTGTGCCTGCGGGCCGCAAGAAGCAGCCGGAGGGGCCGCGTGTTTGAGACCCCTGCTTTAGGCTATATGCCCACATGCAGAAATGAAGCAGAAATTTCCTGAGCATTTCTGCATCTCCTTGGCAGAAAAAAACTTTTTTCCGCGTTTTTCCAAGCGATTTTGAGCATCACTTGGAAAAGGGCTTGACAAGCAACTGGCATGGATTTATATTGTGTGACCAACTTAGAGGAAATTTCTACTATTAAATGCTGTACCTAAAGTAAGGCTGCGTGCCCACGATGCATTTTTCATGCATTTCCTCAGAGGAAACGCATAAAAAACGCTTGGTAATCCGTCCCCCATGGTCCCCAATGGCATTCCGCAATGTCAATGCACATGCTGTGGATTTTTCCGCAGCGTTTCAGCAGCGCTCATAAATCCGCAGCATGTTCATTAATTTTGCGGAAGCGCAGCGGAATTGCCGCCATTGACTTGCATTGAGACGCATAGAATGCGTGTCTGTACATTTGTACACGCGGATTATATGCGTTTCAATGTGCGGATGGTACCCAGTTCTGGAGGAGAGAAGACTCTCATCCAGACCTGGGTACCATTGTACCTGTAAAAAAAAGAATAAAATAATAAATAAAGTTTATATTCACCTGTCCGGCGGCCCCTGCAGCGCTTACCTTCCAGGACCTGAGATGACGTCACGGTCATGTGACCGCAGGCTGTCTCGCGAGAGCCCGGCAACCAGGAAGAAGCCAGGACGAGCGCGACAGCACGCGGCGGGGGATCAGGAGTAAGTATAGCTTTATTTTTTTATTCTTACGGTCACACTATATATGCCGTTTGCATGGATTTATACAGTGTGACCTAGTTGTCATGCACTTTCCAAGTGATGCTATCGCCTGGAAAGTGCTGGTCAGTCCACATGTGTTAACACATGTGAATCCGCATGTATTCTGCAGGAAAAACACATGCACAATCTGCATGCGTTTTTTCTGGCAAGGGAGATGCAGAAACGCTGCAGAAATTTTCTGCTTCATTTCTGCATCGTGGGCACATAGCCTAAAAAAAAATAATTATAAAGTTAAAAATAAAAAAAATATTCAGTCACCTCTCCGGCAGCCCCCCGGTCTCCTGGCCGTGTCCTCTCTCCTCGGTGGCCCGTGGTGTACTGGCAGGACCCGCGGTGACGTCATTTAGTCAGCTAATGTTCATGCGACCGCTGACGTCAGGTGATGGCTGACTAAATTAAGTCACCGCAGGTCCTGCCAGTACACCGTGGGACGCGGCCGGGAGGAGACCGGGGCCACTGGAGAGGGGAGTATGAATAATTTTTCACTTTATAATTCTCTTTTTACTTACAGGTACTATGGTACCTGGGTCAGATGAGCGTCTCCTCTTCTCCAGACCCGGGTACATCCGTGCATTGAATCGCATAACATCCGCATGTGTACATGTACTCATGCGGATATTATGCGATTCAGTGCAAGTCAATGGGCACGATTTCGCCGCAAAATCGCGCCCAAATTGGTTGTGCTGTGGATTTTTCCACAATGATAATCCACAGCTGAAATTTCCGCAGCATGTGCACAGTGCATGAGGATTATCATTGGGATACATCCCAGACCTCTTAAAAAGCGATTTTAATCCGTTTCCGCAGCGGAAATGCATTAAATCCGCATCGTGGGCACACAGCCTTACACTGCTGGTAGGTATGTGCTTCTTAGTCATATGCCCACATGTAACAATTCTTTGTGGACCGTCTAAGCAGAAGATCTGCAATATATTAAGATAAATGCACATCAGGGACATTGCCAGTGATGTAGCTAGGGTCTGATGGGCTCTGCTGCAAAATTTGGACCTGGGCCCCCACCCCTACATATTGGTCAGGTGTATGGGACTTTGTAGCATTCTAAATCCTATAAGGACATACGTGCTGCCCCCACCCCTCCCTATTACATACTAATGTCCCCCATCCTGGGCCCCTGCCTGGTATTATTACAGGGCTGTGGTGTCAGTAAGCCAAACCTCCAACTCCTCAATTTCCATGACACCAACTCCGACTGCATGACTCCGACTCCCTCATACATGGCTCATGTTTAAGTGATAAATTTACTGTACCACAGATTCATCTCAGCTAAAAGTCTAGACCCTTAGATCAGGAATAGGACAGACATTTATGGGATATTTCATAACTTTCCCAAATTCTTCTGAAAAAATATTCCCCACAAACTGCATTGAACTACTGTACCCAATTTATTATATATTTTAGGAGTTGGAGTCGGTCCATTTTATACCGACTCCAACAAAATGGACACCGACTCAGACTCTACAGCCCTGCTGGCAAATATGTCGCCCATAAAGATATAGCTGGGCCTCTTCCTGGTATATATGACCCCCATCCTGATACATCCTGACACTTATCCTGGGCCCCTTCCTGGTATATATGTCTCCCATTTCAACCCATCGTGATATACAGAAAGTGTTGGGGCACCCTTGAAATTGTTCCAGAAAATTATTGCAATTAGGCTGCGTGCCCACTATGCGTTTTTTAAGCGTTTCCGCAGCGGCAATTCCGCTGCAGAAACGCTTAAAAAACGCTTGGTAGAAGGTCTGCCATGTTCCCCAATGATAATCCACATGTGCTGTGCACATGCTGCGGAAATTTCCGCTGCGGATTATCACTGCGGAATAATCCGCAGCACTACGAATTATTTTGCGGAATCGCGGCGTTTTCGCCACCATTGACTTGCATTGGACTGCATGGAATCTGCATCACTGCATCTGCAGATGCGGATACCATGCGTTTCAATTTGCGGATGGTACCCGGGTTTGGAGAAGAGGAGACTCTCCTCCGGACCCGGGTACCATGGTACCTGTAAAAAAAAAAAAAGAATTAAAAAAATATATACATTATACTCACCTTCTTATGGCTCCCGGTGTCCTTAGCGATGCGTCCTGGATTGCCGGCAGCTCGCCATGGTCTAAAAAGAGCCTGCCATGACGTCATTTAGTCATGTGACATCATGGCAGGTCCTTTTAGTCCACCGCGAGCTGCCGGCAAGCCAAGGCGCATCGGATAAGGATACCGGGGGCCATCAAAAGGTAAGTATAATATTTATTTTTTGCCATTCTTTTATGGTCACACTATATAAATCCATGCCGGTTGCATGGATTTATATAGTGTGACCAAGTTATCAAGCACTTTCCAAGTGATGCTAAAATCGCTTGACAACCCGCATGTGGAAATGCGTGCAAAAACGCTTCATTTCCGCTTGTCCCTGGCAGGAAAAACGCATGTACAATCCGCATGTACAATCCGCATGTACAATCCACATGCGTTTTTTCTACCAGGGAGATGCAGAAACGCTCAGGAAAAAATCCGGAGCATTTCTGCATTGTGGGCACATAGCCTTACACTTGTTTTGTGATACATGTTTATTTCCTTTGTGTGTATTGGAACAACACAAAAAAAAGAGAAAAAAAAAGGCAAATTGGATATCATTTCACACAAAACCCCAAAAATGGGCCGAACAAAATTGTTGGCACTCTCAACTTAACATTTGGTTGCACATGCTTTGGAATAAATAACCGCAATCAATCACTTCCTATAACCATCAACAAGCTTCTTACACCTCTCAACTGGAATTTTGGACCACTCTTCTTTAGCAAAGTGCTCTAGGTCTCTCATATTTGAAGCTTGCCTTCTCCGGACTCATTGCTGGCCACTTCAGAACTATGCAAACCTAGCCTTCTGATCTGACACTGAGCACTACTTTGCCACCCAAAATCCTGTGGTAATCTTCAGATTTCATGATGCCTTGCAGACAGTCAAGGCACCCAGTGCCAGAGGCAGCAAAACAACCCAAAAACATCTTTGAACCTCCGCCATATTTGACTGTAGGTACTGTGTTCTTTTCTTTGTTGGTCTTATTTAGTTTTTGGTAAATAGTAAAATGATGTGCTTTACCAAAAAGCTCTACCTTGGTCTCATCTGTCCACAAGACTCTTTACCAGAAGGATTTTGGCTTCCTCAAGTGCATTTTGGCAAACTGCAATCTAGCCTATTTATGTATCTGTGTCAGCAGTGGGGTCCTCCTGGCTCTCCTGCCATAGCATTTAATTCAAATGTCCACAGATTAGCTACAGTGCCATGCAGGGCTGTGGAGTCGTTAAACCAAACCTCCGACTCCTCAATTTCCCTGACTTCCGGACTCCACAACACTCACTATTGAGCATGTATATTTTATCAACAATCTCAAGGTTACAAGTGCATCTCCAGAGATTTTGATGTTTGTTTGTCCACGGTGCACAACATAATCAAGAAGTTTACAACCCATGGCACTGTAGCTAACCGCCCCAGACGTGGACAGCAGAGAAAAATTGCTGAAAGGTTGCAACGCAGGAGAGTCCGGATCAGGGGCATATATAGGAATCATGGGGCCCCATAGCAGAAGTTCTAATTCGCCCCCCCCCCCCCAAAAAAAAAAAAATGTGAATAATTGTCGGGGTCACAGAAGAGCATATCTTACAACTTTCCAGCCTTTACATAGTAATTTTCCTCCTGCTAAGTCCTAGATTCCTTTTTCATTGCCCCCATAAAGTATGATGCCAACAAAAGTGCCCCCCCAAACACAGTATAATATCCCCATGGTGAATTCCTCCACATGCTCAGTATAATGACCGTACTTTACCTCACCTCAACTCCCAAGGCAAAGTATCGTGACCCCAACATAGTATAATCCCCCAACTGTGACCCCCACACAGCCCTCCATACAGTATAATGGCCCTACATACAGTATAAGGGCCCCACACCTTTCCACACTCCACAGAGTATAATGCACTCGCCATGGTCCTCCACACAGTATAAGACACTCGCCACGGTCTTCCACACAGTATAAGACACTCAACATGGTCCTCCACACAGTATAAGACACTCGCCATGGTCCTCCACACAGTATAATGAACACGCCATGGTCCACCACACAGTATAAGACACTCGCCATGGTCCTCCACACAGTATAAGACACTCGCCATGGTCTACCACACAGTATAAGACACTCGCCATGGTCCTCCACACAGTATAAGACACTCGCCATGGTCCTCCACACAGTATAAGACACTCGCCATGGTCCTCCACACAGTATAAGACACTCCCCATGGTCCTCCACACAGTATAATGCACTCCCCATGGTCCTCCATGCAGTATAATGACCTCCCTATGGTCCTCCACACAGTATAATGCACTCCCTATGGTCCTCCACATAGTATACTGCACTCGTCATGGTCCTCCACACAGTATAATGCACCCCCCATAGTCCTCCACACAGTATAATGCACTCCCCATGGTCCTCCACATAGTATAATACACTCCCCATGGTCCTCCACGCAGTTTAATTCACTCCCCATGGTCCTCCACACATCATAATGCACTCCCCATGGTCCGCAACACAGTATAATGCATCCCATGGTCCTGTACGCAGTATAATGCAGCCCCCCATAGGGTAAAATGCGGCCCCCACCATAGGGTAAAATGAAGCCCCAGTCCTCCAGTATTATCAGTACTCACTGATTTAAAAAATAATTAAATACATACTTACCGCTCCTCGTTCCCCGCTGCTTCAGTGTCTGCAGCGTGTCTCTCTCATCACCTCAGCAGCTCCCAGCTCCACTGTCTGACACAGCGTGGTGCATCATCATGCCACTGCATCAGACACAGAGGAGAAATGATGGGAAAGGGAGTGTCACATGATGCTCCCTCCTCCATCATTGATTTCAACCAGGGCTGGCTGCAGGTTTTCGTGGGCCCCGGGCGAAAGTCTCAGTGGGACCCGTTAGCACATACCACCATTCATGATGCACAGATACGGCAGAGAAATATTTGTATAGTACACAGGGCCCAGGCTGTCCCCTCGTCCTTCACATATGCAAACATGCACACACAGTACGCAGACATGCACGCACACACACACAATACGCAGACATGCGCGTGCACACACACAGTACGCAGACATGCACATGCACACACACCGTATGAAGATATGCACGCACACACAAAGTATGCAGACATGCACGCACACACAGTATGCAGACATACGCGCGCACACAGTATGCAGACATGCGCACACACGGTACTCAGATGTGCGATCACACACACACGGTACGCAGACATGCGATCACACACGGTACGCAGACATGCGATCACACACAGCACGCAGACATGCGATCACACAGTACGCAGACATGCGATCACACACAGTACGCAGACAGGCACACACACACGCTATGCAGACATGCGATCACACACACAGTACGGAGACATGCGATCACACAGACAGTATGCAGACATGCGATCACACATGGTACACAGACATGTGATCACACACGGTACGCAGACATGCGATCACACACACACGGTATGCAGACATGCCATCACACACACGCTACGCAGACATGTGATCACACACGGTAGGCAGACGTGATCACACACAAACGGTACGCAGACATGCTATCACACACACGCAATATGCAGACATGCGATCACACACGGTATGCGGACATGCGATCACACACACACGGTACACAGACATGCAATCACATACACAGTACACAGACATGCGATCATACACACAGTATGCAGATATGCACGTGCACACACAGTACGCAGACATGCACACACACAAACACATACACAAATATGTACACATACAGACATACATATTTGAACACATTCTTAAAAACACATAAAACAGACATAAATATATATACACAGTCATGCACACACACAAGACACATTATAAATATATTTAAAATGGGGATTGGGGAATCTGGCGACAAGCCTCACTTACCGGCCCCCGGCTTGTCTCCCGTTCAGCTGTGCAGGGCCGCCGGCATGTCTGATGGCCATCACAGACAAAGGGCCTGGACCATCAGGGGGGCTCGTTCGCTGTCGGGGCTCTGGACCATCAGGGGGGCCTCCTCACCGCCGGGTCCCCTGGACCATGAGGGGGGTCCCCTCACCGTCTGGGTCCGGGCCGTTCCCCCAGCATCTGTACAGCCAGGACCTCACTCCGGCGCTGCAGCTTGTCTGCCGGCACTTCCCCAGACATAGCCGCGCTGTGTGTGGCTGTGTCTGCTAGTAATGACGCGACAGGGGCGACATACAAGCACAATTAAAGGTGCAGTGTCGCCCCTGCGTGTCATTACTACCATACACAGCCGCATAGCGCCCAGCTATGTCTGAGGAAGTCCCGGCAATCTAGTTGCAGCCTGCAGCGTCGGCGGATCAGGGGGGCAGGAGCAGGGGGGCCCGATGCAAGGGTGGCGGGAACCCCGATTCAGGTACACGGTGCAGGCGATTGCTATGGGGCCCCCCGGCTCACGGGCTCCATAGCAGTCGTGTGGCCTGCCGCCATTGGCGGTACGCCACTGGTCCAGATGGTGGATAAGCAGACCCAATCAAGTTCCAAGGAAATTCAAGCTGTCCTGCAGTCAGGGATGTGGGGTCAGAGTCATGGAGTCAGAGCCCATTTTGGTGGAGTCGGAATCGGTATAAAATGGACCAACTCCTAAAGTATATAATAAATTGGGTACAGTAATTCAATGCAGTTTGTGGGGAATGTTTTTTCAAAAGAACTTGGGAAAGTTATGAAATATCCTATAAATGTCTGTCCTATTCCTGATCTAAGGGTCTAGACTTTTAGCTGAGAATAATCTGTGCTACAGTAAATTTATCACTTAAACATGAGCCATGTATGAGGGAGTCTGAGTTGTGGAGTCGGTGTCATGGGAATTGAGGAGTCGGAGATTTGGCTTAGAGACTCCACAGCCCTGCCTGCAGGCTTAGAGTCCATCAGTGTTATCGCAAACTATCCTTGGACATTTGAATTAAATGAAACGCTATAGGAGGAGACCCAGGAGGACCCCACTGCTGACACAGACATAAAAAGCTAGACTGCAGTTTTCCAAAATCCTTCTGGTAAAGCGTCTTGTTGAAAGATGAGACCAAGGTAGAGCTTTTTAGTAAAGCACATCATTCTACTGTTTACCAAAAACCGAATGAGGCCGACAAAGAAAATAACACAATACCTACAGTCAAATATGGTAGAGGTTCAAAGATGTTTTGGGGTTGTTTTGCTGCCTCTAGCACTGGGTGCCTTGACTGTGTGCAAGGCATCATGAAATGTGAATATTCCCTAAGGATTTTGGGTCACAATGTAGTGCCCAGTGTCAGGAATCTGGGTTTGAGTCATGGGTCTTCCAGCAGGACAATGACCCCAAACATACTTCAAGAAGCACCCAGAAATGGTCTGAAAAAGTGCTGGAGAGTTATGAAGTGGCCATCAATGAGTCCGGATATAAATCCCATTGAACACCTGTGGAGAGATCTTAAAATTGCTGCAAAACTTGGAGCAAAAGAAGAGTGGTCCAAAATTCCAGTGGAGAGGTGTAAGAAGCTTGTTGATGGTTATAGGAAGTGATTGACTGCAGTTATTTATTCCAATGGGTGTGCAACCAAATATTAGGTCAAGAGTGCCAACAATTTTGTCCGACCCATTTTGGGGGGTTTGTGCAAGATTATGTCCAATTTGCCTTTTTTTTCAGTTTTTTTTGTGTTGATCCAATACTCACGAACAAAATAAACATGTATATAACAAAACATGTGTAATTGCGATAATTTTCTGGGAGAAATACTTCATTTTCTGGAACAATTTCAAGGGGTCCAACACTTTTGGCTACTGCCTTACAGTGGTTTACGACAGTATTCATCCCCCTTAGCATTTTTTTTATGTGTTTTGCTACTTCACAACCTGGAATTTCACTGGTGTTTTTGAGGGTTTGCATCAGTTCTTGTAAAGAACATGCCTACAACGGTGAACATTTGGTTTTCTTTTTATTGTGAAGCAAACTGCAAATATGACAAAATAACTGAAAACTTCAGTGTGCATAACTGTTCACCCCCATAAAGTCAGTACTTTGTAGAGCCTCCTTTTGTGGCAAATACAGCTGCAAGTCGCTTTGGATAATTCTCTATGAGCTTTCCACATCTTGCCACTGGGATTTTTGCCCATTCCTCAAGGTAAAACTGCCCCAGCTACTTCAAGTTAGAAGGTTTCCTCTAGTGAGCGGCAATCTTCAAGTCTGGCGACAGATTCTCAATTGGATTAAGGTCTGAGCTTTGACTAGGCCACGCCAAAACATTTACACATTTCCTCATAAACCACTCGAGTGTTGCTTTAGCAGTATGGTTTGGATCATTGTCTTGTTGGAAGGTGAACCTCCATCCCCGTCTCAAATCACTGACAAACTGAAACAGGTGTGGCTCAAGAATATTTCTGTATTTCACCCCATGCATCTTCCCCTCAACTCTCACTATTGTCCCTGTTGCTGAAAAACATCCCCACACCATGATACTACCACCACCATGTTTCACTGTGGGGATGGTGTACTTGGAGTGATGAGCTGTGTTGGTTTGGCGCTATACGTATCATTTACTGTGATGGTGAAAAAAGTACCATTTTGGTCTCATCTGACCGCATCACCTTCCTACATACATTTGGGTAGTCCCCCACAGGTCTTTTGGCAAACTCAAAAAGAGCCTTACAATTTGTGTGTAAGTAAAGACTTTTTTTCTGCCCACTCTTCTATTAAGGCCAACTCTATGGAGTTTATGGCTTATTGCGGTTGTAAGGACAGATACTTCAGTCTCTGCTTGGCAATTGTGTAGCTCCTTCAGGGTTACCTTTGGTCTCTGTTCTGCCTCTCTGATTAATGCCCTCCTTGCCCGGACTGAGAGTTTTGGTGTGCGACCCCCTCTTGGCCGGTTTGTTGTGGTACCATGATCTTTCTATTTGATGATAATGGATTTGATTGGGATATATATTTTTTTTTTATAACCAAACCCTGACTTGTACTTCTCAATAACTTTGTCCCTGACTTGTTTGGAGATCTCCTTGGTCTTCATGGTGTTGTTTGGTTAGTGGTGCCTCTTGCTTAATGGTGTTGCAACCTCTGTGGGCTTTCAGAAAAGGTGTGCATATACTGACAGACCATGGGACACTTAGATGGCACACAGGTGGACTTCCTTTCATTAAGCACGTGACTTATGAAGGTAATTGCTTCCAGAAATTTTTAGGGGCTTCATAGCAAAAGTGGTGAATACATATGCACATGCCAATTTTTAGTTATTTGATCACATACATTTAATTTATGCCTATATTTTTCTCACTTGACCAACTTAGACTTCACCAACTTAGAATTTTTAGTGCTGATGCATCACACAGAAATCGGATTACAAAAATATTTAAACACAGGTTGTAATGTAACAAAATGGGTAAAAAGCCAAGGAGGGAGTGAACACTTTCACAAGCCACTGTATGTACCCCATCCTGGTATATATATGCCCCATTCTGGGCACATCCTGGTATACAGTACAGACCAAAAGTTTGGACACACCTTCTCATTTAAAGATTTTTCTGTATTTTCATGACTATGAAAATTGTACATTCACACTGAAGGCATCAAAACTATGAATTAACACATGTGGAATTATATACTTAACAAAAAAGTGTGAAACAACTGAAAATATGTCTTATATTCTAGGTTCTTCAAAGTAGCCACCTTTTACTTTGATGACTGCTTTGCACACTCTTGGCATTCTCTTGATGAGCTTCAAGAGGTAGTCACCGGAAATGGTCTTCCAACAATCTTGAAGGAGTTCCCAGAGATGCTTAGCACTTGTTGGCCCTTTTGCCTTCACTCTGCGGTCCAGGTCACCCCAAACCATCTCGATTGGGTTCAGGTCTGGTGACTGTGGAGGCCAGGTCATCTGGCGTAGCACCCCATCACTTTCCTTCTTGGTCAAATAGCCCTTACACAGCCTGGAGGTGTGTTTGGGGTCATTGCCCTGTTGAAAAATAAATGATGGTCCAACTAAACGCAAACCGGATGGAATAGCATGCCGCTGCAAGATGCTGTGGTAGCCATGCTGGTTCAGTATGCCTTCAATTTTGAATAAATCCCCAACAGTGTCACCAGCAAGGCACCCCCACACCATCACACCTCCTCCTCCATGCTTCACGGTGGGAACCAGGCATGTAGAGTCCATCCGTTCACCTTTTCTGCGTCGCACAAAGACACGGTGGTTGGAACCAAAGATCTCAAATTTGGACTCATCAGACCAAAACACAGATTTTCACTGGTCTAATGTCCATTCCTTGTATTCTTTAGCCCAAACTTGTCTCTTCTGCTTGTTGCCTGTCCTTAGCAGTGGTTTCCTAGCAGCTATTTTACCATGAAGGCCTGCTGCACAAAGTCTCCTCTTAACAGTTGTTGAAGAGATGTGTCTGCTGCTAGAACTCTGTGTGGCATTGACCTGGTCTCTAATCTGAGCTGCTGTTAACCTGCGATTTCTGAGGCTGGTGACTCGGATAAACTTATCCTCAGAAGCAGAGGTGACTCTTGGTTTCCTTTCCTGGGGCGGTCCTCATGTGAGCTAGTTTCTTTGTAGCGCTTGATGGTTTTTGCAACTGCATTTGGGGACACTTTCAAAGTTTGCCCAATTTTTCGGACTGACTGACCTTCATTTTTTAAAGTAATGATGGCCACTCGTTTTTCTTTACTTAGCTGCTTTTTTCTTGCCATAATACAAATTCTAACAGTATATTCAGTAGGACTATCAGCTGTGTATCCATCTGACTTCTGCACAACACAACTGATGGTCCCAACCCCATTTATAAGGCAAGAAATCCCACTTATTAAACCTGACAGGGCACACCTGTGAAGTGAAAACCATTTCCGGTGACTACCTCTTGAAGCTCATCAAGAGAATGCCAAGAGTGTGCAAAGCAGTCATCAAAGCAAAAGGTGGCTACTTTGAAGAACCTAGAATATAAGACATATTTTCAGTTGTTTTACACTTTTTTGTTAAGTATATAATTCCACATGTGTTAATTCATAGTTTTGATGCCTTCAGTGTGAATGTACAATTTTCATAGTCATGAAAATACAGAAAAATCTTTAAATGAGAAGGTGTGTCCAAACTTTTGGTCTGTACTGAATATGTCTCCCATCTGGGCTCATCCTGGTATATCTGTCCCCCGTTCTGCTGCTGTTCTTTAACATACAGTACAGACCAAAAGTTTGGACACACCTTCTCATTTAAAGATTTTTCTGTATTTTCATGACTATGAAAATTGTACATTCACACTGAAGGCATCAAAACTTCAAAACTATGAATTAACACATGTGGAATTATATACTTAACAAAAAAGTGTGAAACAACTGAAAATATGTCTTATATTCTAGGTTCTTCAAAGTAGCCACCTTTTGCTTTGATGACTGCTTCTCACACTCTTGGCATTCTCTTGATGAGCTTCAAGAGGTGGTCTGTACTGTACATATACACATATATATATACACATATATATACATACATATATATATACATACAGTCATATGAAAAAGTTTGGGCACCCCTATTAATCTTAAGCTTAATGTTTTATAAAAATTGGTGTTTTTGCAACAGCTATTTCAGTTTGATATATGTAATAACTGTTGGACACAGTAATGTTTCTGCCTTGAAATGAGGTTTATTGTACTAACAGAAAATGTGCAATCTGCATTCAAACAAAATTTGAAAGGTGCATAAGTATGGGCACCCTTATCATTTTCTTGTTTTAAATACTCCTACCTACTTTTTACTGACTTACTAAAGCACTTTTTTTGGTTTTGTAACCTCATGGAGCTTTGAACTTTATAGCCAGGTGTATGCAATCATGAGAAAAGCTACTTAAAGTGGCCACTTGCAAGTTGTTCTCCTGTTTGAATCTCCTCTGAAGAGTGGCATCATGTGCTCCTCAAAACAACTGTCAAATGATCTGAAAACAAAGATTATTCAACATAGTTGTTCAGGGGAAGCATACAAAAAGCTGTCTCAGAGATTTAACCTGTCAGTTTCCACTGTGAGGAACATAGTAAGGAAATGGAAGAACACAGGGACAGTTCTTGTTAAGGCCAGAAGTGGCAGGCCTAGAAAAACATCAGAAAGGCAGAGAAGAAGAATGGTGAGATCAGTCAAGGACAATCCTCAGACCACCTCCAGAGAGCTGCAGCATCAACTTGCTGCAGATGGTGTCACTGTGCATCGGTCAACTATACAAGGCACTTTGCACAAGGAGAAGCTGTATGGGAGAGTGATGCGAAAGAAGCCGTTTCTGCAAGCACGCCACAAACAGAGTTGGCTGAGGTATGCAAAAGCACATTTGGAGAAGCCAATTTCTTTTTGGAAGAAGGTCCTGTGGACTGATGAAATCAAGATTGAGTTATTTGGTCATACAAAAAGGCGTTATGCATGGTGGCAAAAAAACACAGCATTCCAAGAAAAACACTTGCTACCCACAGTAAAATTTGGTGGATGTTCCATCATGCTTTGGGGCTGTGTGGTCAATGCTGGCACTGGGAATCTTGTTAAAGTTGAGGGACGCATGGATTCCACTCAGTATCAGCAGATTCTTGACAATAGTGTTCAAGAATCAGTGATAAAGTTGAAGTTACAAAGTGGATGGATCTTTCAGCAAGACAATGATCCAAAACACCGCTCCAAATCTACTCAGGCATTCATGCAGAGGAACAACTACAATGTTCTGGAATGGCCATCCCAGTCCCCAGACCTGAATATCATTGAACATCTGTGGGATCATTTGAAGAGGGCTGTCCATGCTCGGCGACCATCAAACTTAACTGAACTGGAATTGTTTTGTAAAGAGGAATGGTCAATAATCCCTTCATCCAGGATCCAGGAACTCATTAAAAGCTACAGGAAGCGACTAGAGGCTGTTATTTTTGCAAAAGGAGGATCTACTGACTATCAATGTCACTTTTCTGGTGAGGTGCCCATACTTATGCACCTGTCAAATTTTGTTTGAATGCAGATTGCACATTTTCTGTTAGTACAATGAACCTCATTTCAAGGCAGAAACATTACTGTATCCAACAGTTATTACATATATCAAACTGAAATAGCTGTTGCAAAAACACCAATTTTTATAGAATATTAAGCTTAAGATTAATAGGGGTGCCCAAACTTTTTCATATGACTGTATATATATACATACATATCCACACAGTGTATATATATATATATATATATATATATATATATATATATATATATATATATATATACACACACACATATATATACATATGTATACACAAACATTCACTGCTCAAAAAAATAAAGGGAACCCTTAAACAACAGAATATAACTCCAAGTAAATCAAACTTCTATGAAATCAAACTGTCCACTTAGGAAGCCACGCTGATTGACAATCAATTTCACATGCTGTTGTGCAAATGGATTAGACAATAGATGGAAATTATTGGCAATTATCAAGACACCCTCAATAAAGGAGGTTCTGCAGGTGGGGACCACAGACCACATCTCAGTACCAATGCTTTCTGGCTGATGTTTTGGTCACTTTTGAATGTTGGTTGTGCTTTCACACTCGTGGTAGCATGAGACGGACTCTACAACCCAAAGAAGTTGCTCGGGTAGTACAGCTCATCCAGGATGGCACATCAATGCGAGCTGTGGCAAGAAGGCTTGCTGTGTCTGTCAGTGTAGTG
This sequence comes from Phyllobates terribilis, assembly GCF_046119375.1. Lineage (NCBI taxonomy): Eukaryota > Metazoa > Chordata > Amphibia > Anura > Dendrobatidae > Phyllobates > Phyllobates terribilis. Next base: position 797,343,368 of record NW_027362762.1, read on the forward strand.
TCCAGAGGCTGGAGGCACTACCAGGAGATAAGGCCAGTACACCAGGAGATGTGGAGGGGGCCGTAGGAGGGCAACAACCGAGCAGCAGGACCGCGACCTCCGCCTTTGTGCAAGGAGGAACAGTAGGAGCACTGCCAGAGCCCTACAAAATGACCTCCAGCAGGCCACAAATGTGCATGTGTCTGCACAAACGGTTAGAAACTGACTCCATGAGGGTGGTATGAGGGCCCCACCTCCACAGTTGCGGGTTGTGCTCACAGCCCAACACTGTGCAGGACGCTTGACATTTGCCACAGAACACCAGGATTGGCAAAGTCGCCACTGGCGCCCTGTGCTCTTGACAGATGAAAGGAGGTTCACACTGAGCACATGTGACAGACGTGACAGAGGCACACCCTCCATGTGCTCGCCAGAGGTAGCCTGACTGCCATTAGGTACCGAGATGAGATCCTCAGACCCCTTGTGAGACCATATGCTGGTGCGGTTGGCCCTGGGTTCCTCCTAATACAGGACAATGCCAGACCTCATGTGGCTGGAGTGTGTCAGCAGTTCCTGCAAGATGTAGGCATTGAAGCTATGGACTGGCCCACCCGTTCCCCAGACCTGAATCCGATTGAGCACATCTGGGACATCAGGTCTCGCTCCATCCACCAACGTTGCACCACAGACTGTCCAGGAGTAGGACGAATGCTTTAATCCAGGTCTGGGAGGAGATCCCACAGGAGACCATCCGCAATCTCATCAGGAGCATGCCCAGGTGTTGTAGGGAGGTCATACAGGCACGTGGAGGCCACACACAATACTGAGCCTCATTTTGACTTGTTTTAAGGACATTACATCAAAGTTGGATCAGCCTGTAGTGTGTTTTCCACTTTAATTTTGGGGGTGACTCCAAATCCAGGCCTCCATTGGTTAATAAATTTTATTTCCATTGATGATTTTTGTGTGATTTTGTTGTCAGCACATTCAACTTTGTACAGAACAAAGTATTCAATGAGAATATTTAATTCATTCAGATATAGGACGTGTTATTTATTTGAGTGTTCCCTTTACTTTTTTGAGCAGTGCATTTATATATATATACACACACACACACATATATTATATATATATTACCCATAAATAAATATTTTTATGAGAAAAATAAAAAAAGTACACATATTTGGTATCGCCGAGTCCCGAACAACCCAACCTATAAAACTGTTCCCCTAGTTAACCCCTTTAGTGGACACCATAAAAAATAAATAAAGCATCGTTTTAGCCACGTTTTTTATAATCAAACCGCCGAACAAAAAGTAGAATAAAAGACAATCAAGATGACTAATGTAAATAAAATTGGTACAGCTGAAAACGCCATCTTGTCCGTCAAAAAACAAGCCGCGATACAGTTCCATCAGCGGAAAAAAAAAAGTTATAGCTCTCAGAATAAAGCGATGCAAAAATAATTATTTTTTCTATTAAAAGCGCCAAAACATAAAAAAAGATATGTGTTGTACATCTGTAATCGTACTGACCCGAAGAATAAAGCTGCTTATCAATTTTACCAAACGCAGACCGACATAAAAACAAAATAAACAATTCCTGAATTGCTTGTTTTTGTTCATTCTGCCTCCCAAAAATCGGAATAGAAAGTGATAAAAAAATATCATGTGCCCAACAGTGGTACCAATAAAATAGTCAACTTGCCCCACAAAAAAACAAGCCCTCACATGACTCTGTCAGCCAAAATTATAACTCTCAAAAAAAAAGCGTCTTTTAGTGTGACAGCAGCCAAACATAAAAACCCGATTTAAATCTGGTACCGCTGTAATGGCACCAACCTGAATAATAAAGTCATCTAATCACTTATACTGCAGGAGGAATGGCGTCAAAAATAAAAAAAAACAATTCTACTACTGCTGTTGATTTGTTCATTCTGCCTCCCAAAGATCGCAGTAAGGCTCGGCTCACATTTATTCTGCGCTGAGCGCTTACACCAAGGTTTATGTGTAAATCTCTGAAATACGTTGGCCACAGTTTTGTGCACCTATGGAAAAAAAAGAACGCCGCTGAACAGAGGCCAGACGGAGTCCAGAGTAACTCTGCTGCCTCATTATAGTGAATGGATCCCTTGGGGATCTCATCTGAATCATGTCACTTGGAGGTTTAGATGGAAACCCCGATATAAGTGCCAAGCGTAGAGAGCAGGATAAATGTACCATATATAGTGAAGGAAATAATTATTTGATCCCTTGCTGTTTTTGTAAGTTTGCCCACTGACAAAAACATGAACAGTCTATAATTTTAAGGGTAGGTTAATTTTAACATTGAGAGATAGAATATCCCCCCCCCCCCCAAAAATCAAGAAATTGTATAAATTCTAAATTTATTTGCATTTTGCAGTGAGAAATAAGTATTTGATCCCCTACAGACCAGTTAGACGCTCCTAATCAACTCATTACCTGTATTAAAGACAGCAGTCTTACATAGTCATCTGTATAACAGACTCCTGTCCACAGACTCAATTAATCAGTCAGACTCTAACCTCTACAACATGGGCAAGACCAAAGAGTACTGCTCAGATGCTGGGGTGAGCTGCTGCTGGCAGAACAGGACGCAGTGCTGTAGCAGTGGGAAGGAAGGGGAGTATAAGTATTTATTTTTTTCATGTGTGCAGTGATGGGGGCCATGCATACCAGGATTGGGGATGAGGGGGCAATGCATACCAGGATTGGGGATGAGGGGGCCATGCATACCAGGATTGGAGATGAGGGGGCATGCATACCAGGATTGGGGATGGGGGGGGTCATGCATACCAGGATTGGGGATGAGGGTGCCATGAATACCAGGATTGGGGATGAAGGGGCCATGCATACCAGGATTGGGGATGAGGCAGCCATGCATACCAGGCTTATACCCGAGTCAATAAGTTTTCCCATTTTTTGTGGTAAAATTAGGTGCCTCGGCTTATATTCGGGTCGGCTTATACTCGAGTATATACGGTAATCCAAAATGTTATGTAAAATGTTCCCAGTAAAAGCTTCAGCTTAATCCACCATAAAAGCCCCCACTCAGGTCCATCATTTGTTATGGGAAATATAGGGCCTTCCACGTTACTGGTAGCACAAAGGCTCTGGAAAAGCTAAATGGCTCCTTCGTCCCTCAAAAGAAATCCAGCAAATTCTGCGCTCCCAAATCCAAATGCCCACCTCCCTTCTGATCCCCAGAGTGTCTAAACCTCAGTTAGCGTCCACATGTTTGGCAGTTCTGTAGCGATGAGAGCCCACCTAATTTACAGGTGCATGTCTCCAGAAGCATGAGCTGGGCACAACGTACTGGTCACTACAACGGCAATTTTCACTCAGCAACATTCGCTGCTGCTTGTTTCTGGAAAACACCCAAGGAGTCAAAATCGTCACTACACCTGTAGATAAATTCCCAAAGGCGTGAAAGTTTCCAAAATGGGGTCACTTGAGGTGGGATTCTGCTCTTCTAACACTTAGGGGCTCTGTTTGTGGAGCCTGCAAACTATTCTAGAAAAATCTGCGCTCCAGAAGGCAAATAGCGTTCTGTCCCTCCCGAGTCTCATCGTGTGGCTAATCAGTACTGTACAGCCACATATAGGGTATTTCTACATTCAGCAGAAATTGTGTAACAAATTTTGGTGCCATTTTTACCAATTTCCCAGTGTGAAAATGTAAAATCTGGGGCCAAAACAAAATTTTGGTGGTAAAAATGTAGTTATTTTTTTCTTCACTGATCAATGGTACAAAATTTTGTGACACAACTGTGGTGTCAATATGACCACTGCACCTCTAGATGAATGCATTGAGAGGTGTAGTTTGTAAAATGTGGTCTCTTATGGGGGATTCTTCTGTTCTAGCACCTTACGGGCTCTGCCAATGTGACATGGCACCCTCAAACCAGTCCAAAATCTGAACTCCAATATGGCCCTTCTTCCCTTCAGAGCTGTGCACTATGCCTCAAAAGTAGTTTTCGAGCACATATGGAGTATCGGTGTAGTCAGGGGAAATTGCCAACAAATTTTGGAGTCCATTTTCTTCTGCTATCCTCATGAAAACATTTGGGAATAAAACAACTTTTTGTTGGAAAAATATTTTTTCATTTTCACAGATCAATATTGTAAAATTCTATGAAGTACCTGTGGGTTCAAGGTGCTCACTACGTATCTAGATAAATTCATTGAGGGGTCTAGTTTCCAAAATGGGGTCCCTTCTGGGGTTTTTCCATTCCATGAGGCACATCAGGGGCTCTCCAAACGCGACATAGAATCATAGAAAGGTAGAGTTGGAAGGGACCTCCAAGGTCACCTGGTCCAACCCCCTGCTCAATGCAGGATTCACTAAATCATCTCAGACAGATGTCTGTCCAGCCTCTGTGTGAACAATTCCATTGAAGGAGAACTCACCACCTCTCGTGGCCGCCTGTTCCACTCATTAATCATCCGCACTGTCAAAAAGTTTTTTCTAATATCTAATCTGTATCTTCTCCCATTCAGTTTCATCCCATTGCTTATAGTCTTTCTTTGTACAAATGAGAATAAAGCTGATCCCTCTCCAGTCTGACAGCCCTTGAGATATTTGTAAACAGCTATTAAGTCTCCTCTGTCTTCTCTTTTGCAAACTAAACATTTCCAAATCTTCTAACTGTTCCTGATAGGACATTGTTGGTAGACTGGTCACCATTGTGGTCACTTTTCCCTGAACTTGCTCCAGTTTCTTCATGTCTTTTTTAAAATGTGGTGCCAAGAACTGTATTCCAGATGAAGCCTGACCAAAGAGGAGTAGAGGGGGATATTTACTTCACAGGATCTAGACTCTATGCTTCTGTTAATTGAACCCAGAATTGTATTGGCTTTTTTTTTTGCTGTCTTTTTCACAGGTGCTGTTGCTTAGCCCTATTCATCCCATTCTGTATATGCTTTTTACATTTTTCTTGCCCAGTTGTAGGACTTTGAATTTCTCCCTGTTAAAAACCATTCTGTTAGTTGCTGGCCACAGTTCCAGCTTGTTTAGATCTTTTTGAATCCTCTCTGTTCTCTTCTTTAGTATTAGCTATCCCTCCTAGCTTTGTGTCATCAGCAAATTTAATTTGTTTACCTTCAACTCGTTCATCTAAATCAGTGATAATGTTGATGATGATGATGTTGAACAACACAGGGCCCAAGACAGAGCCTTGTGGTACCCCACTTGAGACATTCTTCCAACTGGATGTGCAACCATTTATGACCACTCTTTGGGTCCAATCACAAAGCCAGTTATGGATCCACCTAACAGTTGCCTTGTCCATTCCATAGTTGGTCATATTTTCAATAAGGATGGTATGAGATACTTTGTCAAATGTTTTGCTGAAGTCAAGATATTGTCAGGCACAGTGTAGGAAAGAATAAGTGCAACACAAAGGGATGATGGGAAGGGAGCCCAGACACTAGCTAAAGGGGGAGTGGAGACCCCTAGGCTGATCTAATATCACTCTGCCTCACTTACCGTCCCAATATTAGTTCCACACCAATCGCCGAACAGGAAACCTAAGCCCTGTAAATCCTTAGAGCTAGGCCCTGAATAGGGAAAGGGAGGGGATGAGCATTGGTCAGTCCCCACTATAAACTAGACAACAAGGGAGATAAACACTGGAGGAGAAACTTAGCTTGAGCAGATTCCAGAGAGATTACACCAAACGTGCTCCAAAGCACCAGAGAAGAAGTAAGCCGACTGCTATAGCTCCAAGCCTTCACAAGGGAATAAGTGAATATCACCGGTGCCTCCCTGCAGCAAACTGAAAGTATTTAAACACCAAGACCAGGGTGTCAATTAGGGCAGGAGGGAGGTAGTCGCTTGGTCCTAAAGTGAGACGGATTTAAGAAGCCATCTGCAATGCCAAACAAAGTGACGTTCTGCAGCCAGCTGCAGATCGACGGTCTGTCACATCTGACACACCCATGACAGTACCCCTCCCCTTCTACGAGTAGCCTCCAGACACTCAGGACCAGGTTTCTCAGGATAACAGGTGTGGAATGAACGAACCAGCCTTGGAGCATTCACCTCTGATGCTGAAACCCACATCCTCTCCTCTAGACTATAACCCTTCCAGTGCACCAAGTATTGTAGGGAACGACGTAGGAGACGACAATCTATAATCCTCAAAATCTGAAACTCCAGATTTCTATAAACTATTTTTGGGGGCGGCGGTAGGGGTGAGGACTCGAGGCTCCACACATTTCTTGAGTATAGACCTGTGAAAGACATTGTGGATCTTAAGGGCCTGAAGTAGTTCAAGACAAAGCGCTGTTGGGTTTATGATGGCGGTTATTTTATAGGGACCAATAAATGTAGGTCCCAGCTTCCAAGAGGGACTTTCAACTTCATATTCCTGGTAGACAACCACACAAAGTCATTCACATTCAGGTTCAGATCTGGCAAGCATTTTCTGCCAGCAATACGTTTTTACCTGTCTCCCATGATCTTCAAATTACTCAGAACCCCCTGCCACACAGAGGAGAGCGACAAAGCAAAATGTTCCTCCTCAGGAACTCCTGAAGCCCCTCCCCCATTAAAAGTACCAAACTGTGGATGGTAACCGTATGCACCAAAGAACGGTGACCTGCCAGTAGATTCTTCACGATGATTATTAATAGCAAATTCTGCCAGCGGTAGGTAGGATGCCCAATGCTCCTGATTTTCGGAGACAAAACACCTGAGGTAAGTCTCCAAATTCTAATTAACGCGCTCAGTCTGTCCATTTGACTGAGGATGAAAGGCAGAAGAAAAGAACAGCTGCACCCCCAGTCGAGAACAGAATGCTTTCCAGAATTTGGAAACAAACTGGGTCCCCTGATCTGACACCACATTGGAGGGAACCCCGTGAAGCTTCACAACCTCATTTATAAACACCTGGGCAAGAGTCTTGGCATTTGGAAGTGCCGGTAATGCGACGAAGTGAACCATGTTACTGAACAACCACCAAAACCTCAGTTTTGTCTGCAGATACCGGTAGGTCAGTAATAAAATCCATGGACAAGTGTGTCCATGGCTTGCTAGGAATAGGCAGCGGAAGAAGTGTACCAGACGGACGGGTATGCGATACTTTAGAACTTTTGCAAATACTACAAGCAGATACGTGTTCAACCACATCCCCACAAAACCACGTTTTTTTTCTCTAAATATGCACGGCCTGTGATAATGTCATGCACAGTGTAGGAAAGACTAACTGCAACACTAAGGGATGAGGGGCAGGTAGCCCAGACACTAGGGAAAGACCCCTAGGCTGATCTAATATCACCCTGCCTCCCATACCGTCTCTATATTGGTTCCACACCAATCGCTGAACAGGAAACCTAAGCCCTGTAAATCCCTAGAGCTAGGCCCTGGATAGGGAAAGGGAGGGGATGAGCACTGGTCAGTCCCCACTATAAACTAAAGATAAAGATAGAAACACAGGGGGAGAAACCTAGCTTGAGCAGACTCCAGAGAGATTACACCAAACATCCTCCAAAGCACCAGAGAGGAAATAAGCCGACTGCTATAGCTCCAAGCCTTCACAAGGGAATAAGTGAATATCACCAGCGCCTCCCTGCAGCAAACAGTATTTAAACACCTAGACCAGGTTGTCAATCAGAGCAGGAGGGAGGTAGCCGCTGGGTCCTAAAGTGAGGATTTAAGAAGGCATCTGCAATGCCAAACAAAGTGACCTTCTGCAGCCTGCTGCAGAGCGATTGTCTGTCACATCTGACACACCCGTGACAGATTTACTATATCTACTGCGTTTCCCTAATCCACCCAGTCTGTGATTCTGTCATAGAAGGAAATTAAGTTAGTCTGACATGACTTATTTGTTACAAACCCATATTGACTCTGGTTAATCACTTCATTCTCATAAAGGTACTTTCGTACATGTTGGCTCACAGGCCTATAGTTCCCCGGGTCCACCTTCTTCCACTTTTTTGAAGATGGGGACAACATTCGCTCTTCTCCAGTTTTCTGGGACTTCTGTTCTTCAAGAATTTTCAAAGATTATGGAGAGTGGATCAATAATTTCCTCTGCTATCTCCTTCAGTAGCCTAGGATGTAATTCATCTGGACCTGGAGACTTGAATTTATTTATGTTAGCTAAGTATTCCCCCACTATCTTTCTGATTATAGAAAGTGTGGATTATTCTATTCCTTCAGTAGTACAGTAAAGATCAATTGATGTTACATTTACTTTCTGAGAGAAAATAGATGCAAAATAGAAATTTAAAACTTCGGTCTTCGTAGCATCATTTTTTACCATTTTCATCCTGTAAAAATCTTATAGCATCTTTGTTTTTTCTTTTACTTTTGACATACCCCTAAAATCCTTTCTTATTGCTTTTGACATGTCTTGCAAGCCTTAATTCATTATCAGCTTTAGCTAATCTGATATGTGCCCTACAGGTTCTGTAGACAGCATTATGTTCTTCTTTAGATATGCCTCCCTCTTTCCATTTGATAAACATTAATTTCTTCCTTTTTAGTTCAGTGTTCATCCATCCTGGTTTCCTTAAATGCTTCCTATTCTTCCCTCTTTTAGGGATTGTTAACGATTGTGCTTTGAGAATCTAATTTTTCAAAAATTTCCCATCCTTCCTGGACATTTTTGTCCTTAAGGACATCCAGCCATTGGATCCCTCCCATCCTCTTTCTGAGTCCCTTAAAATCTGCCTTTCTATGGTCCAACCTTAAAGTCTGACTCTTCACAGGTCTTCCTCCTCTAGTTATCCAAAATTCAATGATAGCATGATTGCTGCCTCCTAGGGTACCAGCCACCCTTAACCTCAACCATTTCCTCCCTGTTTAGGAGGATTAGATCCAAGGTAGCAGATCCCCTTGTTCTCTCTTCTACCTTTTGGAAGATAAAGTTGTCAGCAAGAGAGGATAAGAATTTGCGGGACCTGTTACTTTCGCCTGAGAGAGATTCTCAACAAATGTCTGGATAGTTGAAATCTCCCATGATCACTACATCATGTTTTTTTGATAACTTGGCCATCTGATGCATAAAGAGTTCATCCATGTCTTCAGCTTACCCAGGTGGCCTATAGTAAATGCCTATAATGGTGTCCTTTCCGTTGTTCTCTCCTTGTATTCTTACCCAAACAGTTTCCACAGAACTCCCAGTCTCTTAAGCTTCATTCTCTGTGGAGATATATGCTTTTCTGACATACAATGTGACACCTCCTCACCCCTTATTAAGTCTGTTTCTTGCAAATAAGTTGTATCCTTCTAGTCTTATATTCCAATCATGTGTATTGTCCCACCAAGTTTCAGTGATGTCAATGACATTATATTTTTTTTCCTGCGTTAGTAGCTCCAATTCTCGTTTGTTGCCCATGCTCTGTGCATTTGTATAGAAACATCCTCATTTGTGATCGGTTTCTCGTTCTTCAATATTTTTATTTTTCAGATTTTTATTGTCTTTTTTTCTTCCTTTCCACTTCTAATAGCTCTCAACATTATTTGTTCACCGTATGGCATTCCCTGGCCGTTTACTTCCCTTCCCATAATGTGCTAGTTTAACCGGTTCAGGACCGCCCACTGTACATAAACGTCGGCGCTGCCTGGGCTCTGTGCAGCGCCGATGTTTAAAAAAGGTGGGTGGTCCCGCAGCGCTCAGCACCCCCAGGGTCCTGCAAGCGCTGCGGTTCCAGTGCAGAGCGATAGCTCTGACAGGGGACATCATCGGGACCTGATTGGATCAGGTCCCAATGATGTTAACCCTTTGCTATCTTCTATATGCCGCGATCTATAGTGATCGCGGCATATAGAAGATAGTGAGAGGAGAGGGGGTCGTCCACTTACCTCTTCGACGGCCCCCTGATATCTTCCAGGACCTGCTGTTGTTATGGCAGCTTGAGGTCACATGACCGCCTCCAGATCTGCCATATATGGTCTCCTGCTGAGTTCTGCCTGCAGCTGAGTCCAACAGGAGACAAGCAAAGATCTCATCCAATGTAATACATGTCTATTACATTGCATGAGATCAGTGATTAGAAAAATAAAAATTAATGTCCCATACAGGGACTAAGTAAAAATGTTAAAAAAAAGTCTAAAAAATGTTTTCAAACTGTTAAAAATAAATCACAAAATAAATAAAAATAAATAAAATATTAAACCAATAAATCCGTATATTTATGCAAAAACAAAAAAAAATACACATATTTGGTATCGCCACGTCCAAAACAATCCGATCTATAAAACTGTCACACTAATTAGCTCCTTCTGTGCACACCGTAATAAAAATAAATAAAAAACGGAGCAAAAACTATGCTTTTTCATCATATCGCCAAACACAAAGTGGAAAAAAATGCGATCAAAAAGCAAAATGGAAAGAAAAATGGTACCACTGAAAACGTCATCTTGTTCTGCAAAAAAAAAGCCGCCATACAGCTCCATCAGCCGAAAAAAAAAAAGTTATAGCTCTCAGAATAAAGCGATGCAAAAAAAATATTTTTTCTATAAAATTGTTTTATTGTGTAAAAGCGCCAAAACATAAAAAAAATATACAATAAGTGTAGTATCGCTGTAAAAGTACTGACCCGAAGAATAATGCTGCCTTATCACTTTAACCACACGCAGAACGGCATATAAAAAAAACTCAAAAAACAATTCCTGAATTGTTGGTTTTTGTTAATTTTACCTCCCAAAAAACAGAATAGAAAGCGATCAAAAAAATGTCACGTACCCAAAAATGGTAGCAATAAAAATGTCAACTCATCCCGCAAAAAACAAGCCGTCACATGACTCTGTCGGCCGAAATCTGGAAAAATTATAGCTCTCAAAATATGGCGATGCAAAAGCTAGATTTTGCAAAAAAAAGCATCTCTTAGTGTGTGACAGCTGTCAGTCATAAAAACCCGATATAAATCTGGTATCACTGTAATCGCACCGACCCGAAGAATAAAGTAATCTCATCACTTATACCGCACGAGGAACGGCGTAAAAAATAAATAAAACCAATTCTTCACCTGCTACTGATTTGTTTATTATGTCTCCCAAAGATCGCAGTAAGGCTCTGCTCACATTTATCCTGCGCTCTGCGCTGAGCACTTACACCAGAGTTTCCGTGTAAATCTCTGAAATACGTGATTCAGACGGAACCCATGACGGAAGATTCCCTGTAATGAGGCAGATATAGGCCACTGTGGATGCCATCTGGACTGTGATCCCACGGTGTCAGTTTTTATAGGCGTGCATAAAAGTGCGGTTGGCCACAGTTTTGTGCACTTCTGAAAAAAAGGACACCGCTAAACAGAGGCTAGACGGAGTACAGAGTAACTCTGCTGCCTCATTACAGTGAATGGATCCCGCAGGGGTTTCATCTGAATTACATCACTTGGAAATTTAGATGGAAACCCCGATGTAAGTGCTCAGCCTAGAGCTCCAGATAAATGTTACGTAAAATGTTCCCAATAAAAGCTTCAACTCAGTCCTCAAAAAAAGCTAGTCCCCACTCAGGTCCCCACTCCGGTCCGTCATCTGTTAAAAATATTCCAAGTTACTGGTAGCATAAAGGCTCTGGAAAAGCGAAATGGCCCTTGCCCCCCAAAAGAAATTCAGAAAATTTTGTGCTCCCAAATCCAAATGCCTATTCTACAATAATTTGTTCTCCAATTGTCAAACAGCGCTCCATCCCTCCCCGAGCTCGCCGTATGGCTAAGCGATACGATACAGCCACATATGGGGTATTGCCACTTTTAGAAGAAATTGTGTGACACATTTCGGCACCATTTTTACCCATTGCCCTGTGTGAAAATGTAAAATCTGAGGGTAAAACATTTTTTTGTGGTAAAAATATAATTATGTTTTTTTCACTGCCCAATGGTATAAATTTAAAAATTAAAAAATACTCACTACTTCCCTAGATGAATTCCTTGAGAGGTTTAGTTTACAAAATGGGGTCACTTGTGGGGGTTTCTGCATGTCAGCGACTCTTCAAATGTGACATGGTGTCTGCAACCTATCCCAGCCAACATAGCGCTCCTTTCTCTTCCGAACCCTGCCGTACACCAAATCAGTAGTTTTCCCCCACATATGGGGTATCGGCGTACTCAGGAGAAATTGCACAACAAATTTCATGGTGCAATTTCTCCTGTTATCCTTATGATAATGCAAAATTAGGGGCTGAAAAAACGTTTTTGTGGGAAAAATGTGAAAATTTTATTTTTACGGCTCAATATTATAAACTTCTGTGAAGCACCTGGGGATACAAGGTGCTCACCACACATCTAGATAAGTTCCCTAAGGGGTCTAGTTTCCAAAATGGTGTCACTTGTGGGGGGTTTCCACTGTTTAGGCACATTAGGGGCTCCCCAAATGCAACATGGCGTCTGCTAATTATTCAAACAAATTTTACATTCAAAAAGTCAAATGGCGCTCCTTCCCTTCCAAACCCTGCAGTGTACCCAAATAGTTGTTTTCCCCCACATATGGGGTATCGGCATACTCAGGAGAAATTGCACAGAAAATTTCATGGTGCAATTTCTCCTGTTACCCTTATGATAATGCAAAATTAGTGGAGGAAAAACATTTTTTGTGGGAAAAATGTGAAAATTTTATTTTTACGGCTCAATATTATAAACTTCTGTGAAGCACCTGGGGGTGCAAGGTGCTCACCACACATCTAGATAAGTTCCCTAAGGGGTCTAGTTTCAAAAATGGTGTCACTTGTGGGGGGTTTCCACTGTTTAGGCACATCAGGGGCTCCCCAAATGCAACATGGCGTCCGCTAATTATTCAAGCAAATTTTACATTCAAAAAGTCAAATGGCGCTCCTTCCCTTCCAAACCCTGCCGTGCGCCCAAACAGTGGTTTGCCTCCACATATGGGGTATCGGCGTGTTCAGGAGAAATTGCACAACAAATTTCATGGTGCAATTTATCCTATTACCCTTATGATAATGCAAAATTAAGGGATGAAAAACGTTTTTGTGAGAAAAATGTGAAAATTTAATTTTTACTGCTCAATATTATAAACTTCTGTGAAGCACCTTGGGGTTCAAGATGCTCACCACACATCTAGATAAGTTCCCTAAGGGGTCTAGTTTCCAAAATGGTGTCACTTGTGGGGGGGTTCCACTGTTTAGGCACATTAGGAGCTCTCCAAACGCAACATGGCGTCTGCTAATTATTCAAACAAATTTTACATTCAAAAAGTCTAATGGCGCTCCTTCCCTTCCGAACCTTGCAGTGCGCCCAAACAGTGGTTTTCCCTCACATATGGGGTATCAGCGCACTCATGAGAAATTGCACTACAAATTGTATATTCCATTTTTTCCTGTTACCCTTGTGAAAATAAAAAAATGGGTCTAAAGTAACATTTTTGTGAAAAAAGTTAAATGTTCATTGTTTTCTTCCACATTCCAAAAATTCCCGTGAAACACCTGAAGGATTAATAAACTTCTTGAATGTGGTTTTGAGCACCTTGAGGGGTGCAGTTTTTAGAATTGTGTCACTTTGGGGTATTTTCTGTCATAAAGGCCACACAAAGTCACTTCAAATAAGATGTGGTCCCTAAAAAAATTTTTTTTGTAAATTTTGTTGGAAAAATGAGAAATCGCTGGTCAACTTTTAACCCTTATAGCTTCCTAACAAAAAAAAATTTTGGTTCCAAAATTGTGCTGATGTAAAGGAGACATGTGGAAAATGTTATTTATTAACTATTTTGTGTGATATATCTCTCTGATTTAAGGGCATGACATTTCAAAGTTTGAAAATTGCAAAATTTTCAAAATTTTCGCCAAATTTCCGATTTTTTCACAAATAAACGCAAGTGATATCGAAGAAATTTTATCACTATCATGAAGTATGATATGTCACGAAAAAACAATCTCAGAAACAGGGAAATCCGTTGAAGCGTTCCAGAGTAATTACTTCATAAAGTGACAGTGGTCAAAATTGAAAAAATTGGCCCTGTCACGAAGGCAAAAACAGGCTCTGGCGCGAAGTGGTTAAAGCTCTCCTGATGAGTGTAGCAAGGTGACCACCTAGGTGACATGGTGCACGCTAATTATTCTAGCAAATTTTACATTCAAAAAGTCAAATGGAGCTCTTTCCCAGAGGTTTTCCCCCACATATTGGGTATTGGCGTGCTCAGGAGAAATTGCATAACAAATTTCGGGGTCCATTTTCTCCTGTTAACCTTGCGAAAGTAAAAAAAAATGGGTCTAAAGTAACATTTTGTAAAAAAAAATTAAATGTTTATTTTTTTCCTTACACATTCCATTAATTCCTGTGATGCACCTGAAGGGTTAATAATCCTCTTGAATCTGGTTTTCAGCACCTTGAGGGGTGCAGTTTTTAGAATGTTGTCACTTCTGGGTATATTCTGCTATATAAACCCCTCAAAGTCACTTGAAATGTGATGTGGGCCCTAAAAAAAATAGATTTGTAAATTTTGTTAGAAAAATGAGAATTTGATGGTCAAATTTTAAGGGTATGTGCACAAGTTCAGGATTTGAAGCAGAAATTTCCTGAGTGTTTTTGCCTCTCCCTGGCAAAAAAAGCAGGCAGATTTACATGCATTTTTTGAAGCGTTTTTGAGCATCAATGAATGCTTTTTGGAGCTAAATAAAGTTATTTGGTGGGACACTGCTTAATGTGCTTAATGAATTACCATAAGAACTGGGGTGAGTATATTGGTTCATTTAAATGATTAAAGAATGGGTCTGTTGTATTTCAAATAAAGTGTTTACACTGTGTCTGTGTTTTTCTTTACTTAGTTTGGTCATGAAAAGGTCTGATTGACACCTTGAAATCACCAAACAAAAGCACATGGTGTCAGCTAGTCCCATTCACCCAATCTTCATTAGCATTTCTATTCATGTAATTTATGCGACTGCTGTGAGCTGTTTTTTTTTTAGCCTGGGAAGGTGCCATTAGGTAAACATGGTCCCTGGTCATTAACCTCTTCACAACCCAAGGTGGTTTGCACGTTAATGACCAGGCCAATTTTTACAATTCTGGCGTGTCACTTTATGAGGTAATTACTCTGGAACGCTTCAACGGATCCCCCTGATTCTGAGACTGTTTTTTTCGTGACATATTGTAATTCATGATTGCGGTAAAATTTCTTCGATATCATTTGCGTTTATTTGTGAACAAAACGGAAATTTGGCAAAAATTTTGAAAATTTAGCAATTGAAAGCAAAATTGGCTGGAATCAAGAGCGGGCGCCATGTCGCGTTTGGAGAGCCCCTGATGTGCCTAAATAGTGTAAACCCCCCACAAGTGACCCCATTTTGGAAATTACACCCCTCAAAGATTTTATCAAGGGGTATAGTGAACATTTTGAACCCGGAGGTACAACACAGAATTTGATAACATTAGGTCATCATATTGAATAAGTTGTGATTAGTCTTGAGCGCAAGTGCTCGCTACTTGAGTTTGCATCGGGTACTCAGGTATGCACCATGTATCGTGGGTGCTCGAGTGACTTGCTCGAGACCCTGCCCGCATGTTTCACGGTTATTAGACACCCAAAAAAAACATGCGGGGATCGCTCGTGCATGGCAGGCAATCCCCGCAAGGTTTTTTTGGCCGTGAAGCATATGGGTCGGAGACTCGAGCATGTCACTCGAGCACCCGCGATACTCAGTGCATACGCGAGCACCCGATGCATACTCAAATAGCGAGCACTTGCGCTCAACACTAGTTGCCATATCGTCATCTTTTTTTTTTTTACTTTTGAAAAAAATCCCAACCCTAACCCTAGCCCTAGCCTAACCCCAGCCCTAACCCTAGCCCAACCCTAACCCCAAACCTATCCCTAGCCCAACCCTAACCCTAATTCCAACCCTAACCCTTGCACAACCCTAACCCGAGAGTTTATTTTTTACGCCGTTCCTCATGTGGTATAAGTGATTAGACAACTTTATTCTTCGGGTCGGTGCAATTACAGCGATACCAGAATCATATCGGGTTTTTATAATTGACAGCTGTCACACACTAAAAGACGCATTTTTTTTTGTAAAATCTAGTTTTTGCATCGCCAGAGCTATCATTTTTCCAGATTTTGGCCAACAGAGTCATGTGACGGCTTGTTTTTTGCGGGATGAATTCACGTTTTTATTGGTGCCATTTTCAGGCACGTGACATTTTTTGATCGCTTTCTATTTCGATTTTTGGGAGGCAGAATAAACAAAAACAAACAATTCCTGAATTCAGGAATTGTTTTTTTTTTTAAAAATTTTATGCTGTTCCACGTGTGGTAAAATTTATAAGGTAGCTTTATTCTTCGGGTCAGTACGTTTACAGCAGTACCACATTTATATTGTTTTTCTATGTTTTGGCGCTTTTACACAATAAAAGCTATTTTATGGAAAAAAATATTTTTTGCATCGCTTTATTCTGAGAGCTATAACTTTTTTATTTTTCGGCTGATGGAGCTGTATGGTGGCTTGTTTTTCGCAGGACAAGATGACGTTTTCAGCGGTAACATTTTTATTTATATTTGTCTTTTTGATCGCGTGTTATTCCATTTTTTGTTTGGCGGTATGATGATAAAGCATTGTTTTGTGCTTTTTTTTTTTTTTTTTTTACCGTGTTCACTAAAGGGGTTAACTAGTGGGACAGTTTTATAGGTCAGGTCGTTCCGGACGTGGCAATACCAAATATGTGTACTTTTGTTTTTTTTTGTTTCTTTTTTCATAATAATATTTGTTGATGGGTAAATTATATTTTTATTTTTGGTGGATAATTTTTTTTAAATATTTTTACAATTTATTTTTTATTTTATTTTTTCACTGTCTGACACTTTTTTTTACTTTTATTCTTTGTCCCACTATGGGACTTTCACTTTATTTTATTCTGATCGCCTGTATAGCACAGGAATGCAGCACCATCCCTGTGCTATACAGGCTGTCAGCACTGCAGATGCAGAAGATATTTTGGTCATGCACTGCGTGTATTTATCTTGCATCCAAAACGCGGTGTTCTAATGCCGCACTTTTGTTGTCGGTACAAGTGAATCCACCGCATATAATGACACTTCAATCGGTCAAAATCTGCAGTGGAGACTGGCGTGTCCGCTACAGAAATTGATACACTGCGGGTGAGTTTGGGTGCGTGGCCACGGTCAGGTGCCGCTGCAGGTTTGACGCTACGTGTTTATACAGCGTCAAAACCACAGCATCCAGATGTTACAGCATAATGGATGGGATCTCTAGAAATACCATGTCCACTATGCGTGCATCAGAGGCTGCGAATCACCTGTGGACACTGACACGTGGCACGTCTTTCAGGACCGCAGCATGTCAATTTCTCTGGTGGAGTCACTAGTCTCAGCAACAGAAATTTGACCACTAGAATGTATTGAATGCGGTAAATACGCATGGTTCAGTGAACACATGTGGATTTCCCTGTGTTCAATAGAACGCAACGTTTTGGAAGCAGCAAAAATTAGCGTCCAAAGCGGTGCTACGTCTGAATTATGGGCACAGAGCCTAAAATTTAAAAAAAAATGGTGTGGGCTCCCACGTCATTTTATAACCAGCAGAGGGAAAGCCGACCGCTGGGGGCTGATATTAGTAGCTGCAGAAGGGGCCATTATCCAACAATGTTCCCTGGCTATTGATATCAGCCCACAGCTGTTTGTTTAGTCTTTACTGGCTAGATTACAGGGGGACCCCAGAAAAAAAAATTGATGTGGGGTCCCCCTATAAAATCTAACCAGCAAAGGCTTAACTAGACAGCTGCGGGCTGATATTAATAGCCAGGGAAGGGGCCATGGATTCTAGCCCCCTCTGCGGCTATTAATATCACTCCTCAGCAGACCCAGAAATGGCGCATCCATAAGATGCGCCAAATCTGGCGCTTAGCCTCTGCTCTTCCCACTGCCCTGTAGCGGTGGCGAGTGGAGTAATGGGGTTGGGGTTCACGTCAACCTTGTATTGGCGGCTGACATGAAGCCCAGGTTAGTAATGGAGGGCGTCTATAAGATGCCCCCATTACTAACCGCGTAGTAAAATGGTCGGCGCTTTTTTAATAAAAACAAGGCCAGAATAAAGTACCTGTAAAGGACCTGTGTATATGTACGTATATACAGGGTGGGCCATTTATATGGATACACGGCCAGAATAAAGTACCTGTAAAGGACCTGTGTATATGTACGTATATACAGGGTGGGCCATTTATATGGATACACCTAAATAAAATGGGAATGGATGTGCAGCATCTGAAACCACAGATACTGGAAGACTGTGCTAGCATTTCTTCTGCAGTGTTGCTATCAGTGTGTCAAGAGTGGGAGAAGAGGGTTGCATTGACAATCCAACACAATGGGCAGCACTTTGAACACATTTTATAAGTGGTTATAAACTTGTAAATAACTCATGAAAGAATAAAGTTACATTAAAACCAAGCACACCATTGTTTTTCTTATGAAATTCTCAATAAGTTTGATGTGTCCCTCTTCCCATTGAAAAAAATTAAGTTGGATCCAAAATGGCCGACTTCAAAATGGCCGCCATGGTCACCACCCATCTGGAAAAGTTTTCCCCCTCCCATATACTAATGTGCCACAAACAGGAAGTTGATATCACCAACCATTCCCATTTTATTTAGGTGCATCCATATAAATGGCCCACCCTGTATTTTAATGAAATAAAAAACACATGTTTTTTAATTTTTGCATTGCATGCCTCCACGAAGCCCTCGATCTCCTGAAAAAATAGTAAAATAACAAACAACCGTATCCCTCGCCTGTCCGCTGTCAACGACGCAGTCCACGTAACGCCACGTGTCCCACAACGATCAGGGTTAATTCTACAGCTGTGACATCAGAAATCACTGATTTCCCCCTGTCAGTATACAGGCTGCAGGAGGTCACTGGGGTCCATCAGCTTAAGATTAGCTGGTGAGATAGACACCATGGGAACATTCTTGAGACCTGACCAGCTGATTACCGCCGTCAGCAATCCGCTGATGGTCACCGATGGCTGACTGCTGACGTCACCGATCACCTGATGGTCACGTGAACATCAGGTGATCAGTGACTTCACCGCAGGTCCTGGCAGTAAACTACGGGGCGCGAGCCCGCACCCTGCAGTGTACCGCTAGCCGCCGACAAGAGAGGATCGCCGCCGGGGACCAGGAGGACACCCTGGGCCACTGGACAGGTGAGTATGAAGGTTTTTTCTTTTTACTTTTTTATTCTTTTTTTTTTACTAAAGCAGGGACGCGGGCTGGGAAGAGCAGACTGCTGCTCCTCCCATCCATGCTGCTCTCGCTGTTATCAGCCAGAGCAGCGGTCGGATGACAGGAGTAGCAGCCTCCTCTCCCAACCCGGGTACCAGCCGCAGTGCGATTCAGGCGCGATTTTGCCTATTGATTTTCATTGAAACACAGCAAATCCGAATGTATAGATATTATACATGTGGGTTTGCTGCGATTCAATGCAAGTCAATGGGCGCAAATTTGCCGCGGAATCGCGTGTGAATTGGTTATGCTGCGGTTTTTGCCGCAATGATAATTAGGAGCGGAAATTTCCGCATCATGTGCACAGCACATGCGGATTGTCATTGCTATACATGGCAGACCTTTTAAGAAGCAGTTTTAATGCGTTTCCGCGGCGGAAAAACCGCCGCAGAAACACATTAGAACCGCGTCATGTGCACTCAGCCTAACTGTTATAACTTCCTAAAAAAAAATGATGTTTCAAAAATTTGCAGTGATGTAAAGTAGTCATGTAGGACATGTTATTTATGAACTTTTTTGTGTGACATAACTCTGATTTAAGGGCATAAAACTTTTCCAAATTTTCTCCAAATTTTCGTGTTTTTTTTCACAAATAAATGCAAGTTATAGCAAAGAAATTTTACCACTATCATGAAGTACAATATGTCACAAAAAAACAATCTCAGAATCAGGGGGATCCGTTGAAATGTTCCAGAGTTATTACCTCATAAAGTGACAGTGGTCAGAATTATAAAATTTGGCCTTGTCATGAAGGTGAAAACAGGCTTGGGGGGTAAAGGGGTTAATGGTTGGCGAGATATTCTTTTCTTGAAATTCTGTGCCTTTTTTTCTCCACACAGACCTTTGATTATTGTGTAATGACTGAAATACATTAAACTTTTAAATAAGGGGAAAAAAAAACGCTATTAAAAAGACTGATATTACCACCATATAGTGGTAGATACCAGTTCTACAGAACACATCAGTGATTACTGTCCATGTATATAAAATGTAGTCACTTACAGCTGTTCTTTCTGATTGAGATCGGTCACTTTTCTTGTTTTTCCCATCTGGTCCAGGCTGAGATGACGACATCTTCCAGTCACGACTTGTATCTGCAGTGTTTATAAGAAAGTCACATCTGATTTCTCACATTTCCAGCATCGGCCCCACCTATTCACAACCTTATTCCTATGATTACAGTCTTCTCCAAAAAATGAAATAATATTGTCCCATAGAAAGTATTAAAGGGAACCTGCCACCTGAAAAACACTATTAACCTGCAGATATGGGATTCATCTGCAGGTAATAGTGTGTGAACCTGCCCGACGCCTGCACTTAAATCCCCACTGCTGGGACGAAATTAACTTTATTCCCCCTCAGCAGTGTTCGAATTCTAGTCATAGGGGTGTACCACTGTGGGTTCAGTCTGTTTGTGTGAAAACACGGACATGTGAAGATCACCATAGGATTCATTAGGTACGTGTGGATACATGTCTCCGGTACATTTGACAGCGGATGCTACACGTACTGGAAACACGTACATGTGAAGGAAGCCTTATAAGTTTTAGAAACTCACTATACAGTGGAGAAAATAAATATTTGTTACACTGCCGATTTTGCAAGTTTTCCCACCTACAAAGAATGGAGAGGTCTGTAATTTTTATCGTAGGTACAGTTCAACTGTGCAAGACAGAATCTTAAAAACAAATCCAGAAAATCACATTGTATGATTTTTACATAATTAATTTGCATTTTATTGCATGAAATAAGTATTTGATACAATAGAAAAACAGAACTTAATATTTTGTACAGAAACCTTTATTTGCAGTTACAGAGGTCAGATGTTTCCTGTAGTTCTTGACCAAGTTTGCACACATTGCAGCAGGGATTTTGGCCCACTCCTCCATACAGATCTCTAGATCTTTCAGGTTTCGGGGCTGTCGCTGGGCAACATTGAGTTTCAGCTCCCTCTGAAGATTTTCTATTGGGTACAGGTCTGGAGACTGGCTAGGCCACTCCAGCACCTTGAAATACTTCTTACAGAGCCACTCCTTAGTTGCCCTGGCTGTGTGTTTTGGTTCATTGTCATGCTGAAAAACCCAGCCACGACCCATTTTCAATGCTCTTACTAATGGAAGGAGGTTGTTGGCCAAAATCTTGCGATACATGACCCCACCCATCCTCCCTCCAATATGGTGAAGTTATTTTGTTCCCTTTGCAGAAAAGCACCCCCCAAGTATGATGTTTCCCCCACCATGCTTCACGGTTGGGAAGGTGTTCCTGGGGATGTAGTCATACTTCTTCTTCCTCCAAACACGGCGAGTTGGATTGATACCAAAAAGTTCTATTTTGGTCTTATCTGACCACATGATCTTCTCCCATGCCTCCTCTGGATCATCCAGATGGTAATTGGTGAACTTCAAACGGGCCTGGGCATGTGCTGGCATGAGCAGAGGGACATTGCGTGCCCTGCAGGATTATAATCCATGACAGCGTAGTGTGTTACTAACGGTAATGTTTGAGACTGTGGTCCCAGCTCTCTTCATGTCATGAACCAGGTCCTCCCGTGTAGTTCTGGGCTCATTCATGACCTTTGTCAGAATCATCCTTACCCCACGAGGCGAGATTTTGCATGGAGCCCCAGACCGAGGAAGATTGACAGTCATCTTGTGTTTCTTCCAATTTCTAAGAATTGCGCCAACGGTTGTTGCCATCTCACCAAGCCGCTTGCCTATTTTCCTGTAGTCCATCCCAGCCTTGTGCAGATCTACAATTTTGTACCTGATGTCCTTAGACAGCTCTTTGGTCTTGGCCATGGTGGGGAGGTTAGCGTGTGATTGATTGAGCGTGTGGACAAGTGTCTTTTATACAGGTAAAAAGTTCAAACAGGTGCAATTAATACAGGTAATGAGTACAGAAAAGGAGGGCTTCTTAAGGAAAAAACTAACAGATCTGTGAGAGCCAGAATTCTTGCTGGTTGTTAGGTGATCAAATACTTATTTCATGCAATAAAATGCAATTTAAATATTTAAAAATCATATAATGTGATTTTCTGGATTTTTTTTTAAGATTTGTGTCTTTCACAGGTGAAGTGTCCCTATGATAAAAATGACAGACCTCTCCATTCTTTGTAGGTAGGAAAACTTGCAAAATCAGCAGTGTATCAAATACTTATTTTCCCCACTGTATGTGCCTCTAATCTTTTGGCTGGACATACCATTTTGGAGACTACACATTTGAATGCTTGTATCAAGTAGTGTAGTGACCATTTAGCATGGCCTTAAACCAAAAAGTGAAAATTCAAATTTTTCTCAAACTAGGGTCAATGCTTTTTTACAGCGTTACTTATGTGGTATAAGCGACATATTAACTTTATTCTGTGGTCAGTCAAATGGCCAATCTATATAGTTTTATTTATGAGTTATTATGTTTGCACAATAAAAACACTTTACAAAGTAGCATATTCATTTTAGGTTAGGGCTACATGGGCGGAATGCTCATAAGAGTTGCCCAACAAAAATATCTGTGCAACTTGTCTGTGATATGCTATTGCGACTATTTTAGAGCTCTGAATTTGCAGTAAATAAAACAGCCAAGTTGCAGACAAGTCACTGACAAGTTGCATGTTGTGTTTGTCTTGTAATAGAAAACTATGGCTAGTGTGTCACGAACGACTTGTGAGCCACCACAGAAAGTCCAACATATTTGAAAACATTTGCAACTCTGTATCGCAGTTCACAACGCAGCAAATCATTAAATCCAGTATTGCAATATGTCACTACGATTTCAGTGTCACTAAGATAAATGACATACTTTTGTAGTTCAGGTTGTTACAAACGGGGCACTACCAAATATGTACTTAGATTTATTTATTTATTTTTTTTACAATAAAGGTCTTTAAAAGGAAAAAGGTGCAAACATTTTTTTTAAGTAGTCCCACTACGTGATTTGCACATTTAGGCTAGGTTCACAAGCCATATACAGTTAGGTCCATATATATTTGGACAGAGACAACATTTTTCTAATTTTGGTTCTAGACATTACCACAATGAATTTTAAACAAAACAATTCAGATGCCTTTGAAGTTCAGACTTTCAGCTTTCATTTGAGGGTAACCACATTAAAATTGGATGAAGGGTTTAGGAGTTTCAGCTCCTTAACATGTGCCACCCTGTTTTTAAAGGGACCAAAAGTAATTGGACAATTGACTCCAAGGCTATTTCATGGACAGGTGTGGGCAATCCCTTCGTTATGTCATTCTCAATTAAGCAGATAAAGGCCTGGAGTTGATTTGAGGCGTGGTGCTTGCATTTGGAAGGTTTTGGTGTGAAGTAAACATGCGGTCAAAGGAGCTCTCCATGCAGGTGAAACAAGCCATCCTTAAGCTGCAAAAATAGAAAAAACCCATCCGAGAAATTGCTACAATATTAGGAGTGGCAAAATCTACAGTTTGGTAAATCCTGAGAAAGAAAGAAAGCACTGGTGAACTCATCAATGCAAAAAGACCTGGGCGCCCACGGAAGACAACAGTGGTGGATGATCGCAGAATAATCTCCATGGTGAAGAGAAACCCCTTCACAACAGCCAACCAAGTGAACAACACTCTCCAGGAGGTAGGTGTATCAATATCCAAATCTACCATAAAGAGAAGACTGCATGAAAGTAAATACAGAGGGTTCACTGCACGGTGCAAGCCACTCATAAGCATCAAGAATAAAAAGGCTAGACTGGACTTTGCTAAAAAAACATCTAAAAAAGCCAGCACAGTTCTGGAAGAACATTCTTTGGACAGATGAAACCAAGATCAACCTCTACCAGAATGATGGAAAGAGAAAAGTATGGCGAAGGCATGGTATAGCTCATGATCCAAAGCATACCACATCATCTGTAACACATGGCGGAGGCAGTGTGATGGCTTGGCCATGCATGGCTGCCAGTGGCACTGGGTCACTAGTGTTTATTGATGATGTGACACAGAAAAGAAGCAGCCGAATGAATTCTGATGTATTCAGAGCCATACTGTGTGCTCAGATCCAGCCAAATGCAGCCAAACTGATTGGTCGTCGTTTCATACTACAGATGGACAATGACCCAAAACATAAGGCCAAAGCAACCCAGGAGTTTATTAAAGCAAAGAAGTGGAATATTCTTGAATGGCCAAGTCAGTCACCTGATCTCAACCCAATTGAGCATGCATTTCACTTGTTAAAGACTAAACTTCAGACAGAAAGGCCCACAAACAAACAGCAACTGAAAATCACCACAGTGAAGGCCTTGCAGAGCATCAAAAAGGAGGAAACACAGCGTCTGGTGATGTCCATGAGTTCAAGACTTCAGGCAGTCATTACCAACAAAGGGTTTTCAACCAAGTACTAGAAATGAACATTTTATTTACAATTATTTCATCTGTCCAATTACTTTTGGTCCCTTTAAAAACAGGGTGGCACATGTTAAGGAGTTGAAACTCCTAAACCCTTCATCCAATTTTAATGTGGATACCCTCAAATGAAAGCTGAAAGTCTGAACTTCAACTGCATCTGAATTGTTTTGTTTAAAATTCATTGTGGTAATGTCTAGAACCAAAATTAGAAAAATGTTGTCTCTGTCCAAATATATATGGACCTAACTGTATTTGGTGGGGTTTTTACACGCAGATTTCTCAACAGGAATCCGCAGTGTTTCTGTTTCTTAAATCACTAATAGGTTCCAACAGGCTTCCGTAGGTGGCAACCATCTGCATCCACGATTGCATTGTAGGTGTGCCGACAAACCAAATAAAAAAAAAAAAAGAGTACCCTGAACAAATAATGACATATTCAAAAGTAAATTACATACATATAATCAGCAAGGTTGCCGAAAGGGTATAGATGGGAGCCCACTCCCTATCAATCACCGAGATGTCAAAATCGCTATTGACTGCAGTATATAGGAATGGGGTTAAATAGTTGGTATTAGTGATCCCAGCCATTGCAACATGTCAGCGGTATGTTACAGCTGACACCTGCTGCCTTTGGCACATCTCTACGGTTTGGACCTGCCCCCAGATTTTGATCTGATTTGTGGATCAAAATCACCCATTTAGGCCAATATGACATGAAAAAAAATGGACAGTAAGCAGGTGTTATCAACATGCTGTTTATTTTTAGTGTTCAGTGGGTAAGAGAAGCTGGATTGTTTTTCTATACAAGGAAGGTCGAGTTTGTTACGAATCGTGGCTCTGTGCTTCCACTTGGGAATGGAGCAGGTCCGGTGTTATGCTACTCTGGTAGCAGGCGCCGCCATTGACCTGACCCAGGAGGCAGAGCTACTACGCGTGCAGGGAAACCGTTCCAATCTTATGAAGCATTGCGTCCTGGTGATGTAGGATGTGTGAGAGAACGGGACGCTGTTGTGCTGCGCGCTCTGTCCTTTGCTGTCTATTGCAGTTTGCAGTTCCCTATGTGCTTGGTGGTGAGTGGTGATAGCATTAGGTTTTGCTATCTTTTCAGGGGTTTTCTAATTTTCTCTTCTGGTTTAACTTCCTGGGGTTCTTGCAGAGGTACTCACCTGATCCTTGACTAGGCACCAGCTGTGTCACCAGACGCCAGCTGTCCGGCAACAGTGGGCCTGGGAAGGGCTCTGCCAAAGTCCCCCTTACATTTACTGGGAGAAGAGAATTCCTGGCCCTCAAGGGCTCGCCTAGCTGGACAGCTTGTGCCAAGAGCGTCTGTGGCTGCGCCTTTGCTGGTTTGGTGCTGGTCTTACAGGCTTCTGCGAAGCGCATAACAGGGTTCACAAAGGTACAGAGGCGTAGGTAGGGTTTTGGTTCAGGGTGGGGGGGCGAAACTTCTGAGTGGGCCCCTAGCCAGGTAACCCTAAGTATAGCTATGGTGGCGCACCCAGATAGTGGATGTAGGAGAACCTCAGCAGATGACAGCGTTGTTACTGAAAATAATCTCTATACAAAGACCAGCACTGATATTACCATCATATGGTGACATATATTGATAGATGCCAGTCCTGCAGAAGATATAAGAGATCACAGCACAGTTATATATAGTACCTTACAACTGATGTTCTTTCTGATTAAATTGTTCACTTTTCCCGTCTTTTCCATCTGGCCCAGACCGACACAACAACGTCTGCAGCCAGGACTCAGTCTCAGGTCTGTAGAGATCACAACAAAGACACATTTGACTCCTTACATTTCAGGCACCGTCCCCATCTATTCCCAACCTGCACAAACTCCTCATCCTGCTGATACCCCAATACTGAGCCTCTGTTGCTGTATGTGTCCCTATTACTGCACTTGCTGTGCGCCCTCTAGATGGTAAAACAAACCTCTAGAACATAGTAATGCCGTGTGCAAGTGTCCTAGAACACAGTGACCACATTTTGCTCCCTAGAAAGTAATAGTGCCCTCTGTGTGCCCCTCTGACAGTCACAATAACCTGAGTTCCCCTATAACGATAAGTGCCCAATTAAGGTTTAATAACATCCTGAGTCTCCCCCCCTCCCTCCCAACATGTACAGCTCACCTATACACAGTATGATGCTCCCTCACTGTATAGTACCCCCCACACAGTATGCTGACCTCTTAGTAGCCTCCAAACTGATGGCTCCAACACTGTATGATGGTCCCCCCACTGTGCAAAGACCCCACATTATCTCCCACATTATATGATGGCCTCCACACTGTGCAAAGATCCCACATTATCTCCCACACTGTATGATGGCCCCCACATTGTGCAAATACCCCACATTATCTCCCACACTGTATGATGGCCCTCACACTTTACAAAGACCCCACATTATCTCCCACACTGTACAGTGTGAGGGCCATCATACAGTGTGGGAGATAATGTGGGGTCTTGGTACAGTGTGGGGGCCATCATACAGTGTGGGAGATAATGCGTGGTCTTTATATAGTGTGGGGGCCATCATACAATGTGGGAGATAATGTGGGGTCTTTGTACAGTGTGAGGGCCATCATACAAAGACCCCACATTATCTCACACACTGTATAACCCTAACTGTAATCCCCACACTGTATAAATAGCCTACATATAGTATAATGTCTCCCCCCATAGGCAGAAACTGTAGTATAATGTCCCCCCCCATGGGCATAGTATGTAGTATAATGCTCCCCTCTTCCCATAGGCAGAGTCTGTAGTATAATGTTCCTCCTTCCCATAGGCAGAGTCTGTAGTATAATGTCCCCCCCCCCTCATAGGCAGAGTCTGTAGTATAATGTACGCCTCCCCTCGTAGGCAGAGTCTGTAGTATAATGTACCCCTCCCCTCATAGGCAGAGTCTGTAGTATAATGTACCCCTCCCCTCATAGGCAGAGTCTGTAGTATAATGTACCCCTCCCCTCATAGGCAGAGTCTGTAGTATAATGTACGCCTCCCCTCGTAGGCAGAGTCTGTAGTATAATGTACCCCTCCCCTCATAGGCAGAGTCTGTAGTATAATGTCCCCCCCCCCTCATAGGCAGAGTCTGTAGTATAATGTACGCCTCCCCTCGTAGGCAGAGTCTGTAGTATAATGTACCCCTCCCCTCATAGGCAGAGTCTGTAGTATAATGTACCCCTCCCCTCATAGGCAGAGTCTGTAGTATAATGTACCCCTCCCCCATAGGCAGAGTCTGTAGTATAATGTCCGCTTCCTCCTCATAGGCAGAGTATGTAGTATAATGTCTCTCCCCCTTCATAGGCAGAGTATGTAGTATAATGTCTCTCCCCCTTCATAGGCAGAGCATGCAGTATAATGTCTCTCCCCCTTCATAGGCAGAGCATGCAGTATAATGTTTCCCCCCCTCATAGGCAGAGTATGGAGTATAATGTCCCCCCCCCCCTCATAGGCAGGGTCCGTAGTATAATGTACCCCTCCCCTCATAGGCAGAGTCTGTAGTATAATGTCTCCCCCCTCATAGGCAGAGTTTGTAGTATAATGTCTCTCCCCCCCACAGGCACAGTCTGTAGTAAAATGCCCCCCCCTCATAGACAGAGTATGTAGTATAATGTCTCCCCCCATAGGCAGAGTCTCTAGTATAATGTCTGCCTCCTCATAGGCAGAGTATGTAGTATAATGTCTCAGCCCCTTCATAGGCAGAGTATGGAGTATAATGTCTCCCCCCCTCATAGGCAGGGTCCGTAGTATAATGCCCTCCCCCCTCATAGGCAGAGTCTGTAGTATAATGTACCCTTCCCCTCATAGGTAGAGTCTGTAGTATAATGTACCCCTCCCCTCATAGGCAGAGTCTGTAGTATAATGTCTCCCCCCCTCATAGGCAGAGTCTGTAGTATAATGCCCCCCCTCATAGGCAGAGTATGTAGTATAATGTCCCCCCCCCATAGGCAGAGTCTGTAGTATAATGTCAGCCCCCTCATAGGCAGAGTATGTAGTATAATGTCTCCCCCCTCATAGACAGAGTATGTAGTATAATGTCTCCCCCCCCCCTTAATAAGCAGGGTCCGTAGTATAATGTCTACCCCCCATAGGCAGAGTCCGCAATATAATGTCTCCCCTCCATAGGCAGAGTATGTAGTACAATGTCTCCCCCCCATAGGCAGGGTCCACAATATAATGTCTCCCCCCCATAGGCAGAGTATGTAGTATAATGTGTCCCCCCTCATAGGCAGAGTCGGTAGTATAATGTCTCCCCCCAATAGGCAGAGTATGTAGTATAATGTCTCCCCCCCCCATAGGCAGAGTCTGCACTATAATGCCCACTCATAGGCAGAGTCTGCAGTATGATGTGCCCCCCCCAATAGGCAGAGAATGTAGTATAATGCTCCCCCCGTCCTCCCTATAGGCAGAGTCTGCAGTATGATGTGTCCCCCCCCCACCCAAAAGGCAGAGTATGTAGTATAATGCCCTCCCCCATCCCCAGCATAGGCAGAGTGTATAGTATAATGCTCCCCCCGTCCTCCACCATAGGCAGAGTCTGTAGTACGTGTCCCCCCCCCCCCCCGAAATAGGCAGAGTATGTAGTATACTGCCCACCCCCTCCCAGCAAAAAAATAAATAAACACAATACTCACCTCTTCTCCTCGTTCCACTGCTGCTCCAAGTGGTCCACGGTGCTACACCAAAGAGTTCAATACTATGCAATAAGAAAATAGAAGAAAGGTGGCACTCCCCATAGGCTTGCAAAAACGACAATCTTTATTTGGATAAAGACATCAGGGAGCGGCGGTGAGCAGAGGAGTGCGGGGAAATATGAAGCTGGACTATGTCCATTCCACATTGGAATGCGCTTCTACGGGTCCACATGTGTAAAAGCGCATTCCAGCGCGAAACGGCTGTAGTGCAGCCTCGTACTACCCCACACTCCTCTGCTCACCGCCGCTCTCCAATGTCTTTATCCAAATAAAGATTGTCATTTTTGCAAGCTTATGGTGAGTGCCACCTTTCTGCTTTCATAGCAGACTCTACTGGATTCAGTGGACTACGCTGGACCTGCGTGGGATTTTTTTTTTTTTTAACAAAGTGGTGAACCAGGGAAAGTGTCGGGGAGTGTTTATTTCAATAAAGTATTTTTTTGTGTTTTTCCTTTCTTTCCTGGGTTAGTAATGGGGGTGTCTGATAGACACCTCTCCATTACTAACACCAGGGCTTGATGTCAGCTGTGTTTCTGGACACTTCACAGCGGACATCAACCCCAAACACCATTACACCGATTGCCAAAGCACCAGGGCAACAGGAAGAGCCAAGACGAAGCGCCAGAATTGGAGCATCTCATGTGAGGTTCCACTTCTTGGCTGGCTGCTGGCTGATATTTTTAGGCTGGGAAGGGCACAAAACTATGGATCTTCCCAACCTAATAATATCTTCGCACAGCTTTCTGCTTTACCTTTGCTGGTTACCAAAAATGGGGAGGATACCAAGTCATTTGATTTATTAATTTACATATTAGGTTAATATAAAGCTGTACAATAAGCTCCACTTGCAAGACAAAAATTATATATCTCCTATATATCTGTCTTGTTATCTATTTATCTATCAATTACTTTGGCACATGTTTAACACATAAAAATCAGTAATTTCTTAAATGCATTTTATTCCAGTACATGTCACATGGACGGCACACGGATAGTACACATGGATAGCACACAGATGATACACACGTACACAAGAATGGCCAACAGAAAACCAAAAGGATAGTAAAAACAGACGGTCTCATGCGTACATATATTTAAGCGGACGTGTGAAGGGGGCCTAACAGAGCATTATAATTCGCTAACTGTCCTTACACAGTGGGACAACCTGGGCAGAACATATTGAGCTCAGAAATAGCATATTTATGGAGAAAATTGCATTTATCACTGAAATATCCAATCCATGTCCAATAATTTGTGGAAAATACCACTATACCATTAGATAAATGTTTTGAGGATTGTATTTTCCAAGAAGAGGTAATTTTGGAGACTTCAGCTGCAATAATACCTCAGAAGCTGCATAAATGCTATATGGTGACTACAAACCAGCCCAGCAAATTCTGCACTTCAAAAGCCAAATAGCGCTCCTTCCCTTCTTAGCCACGCTGTGTGCCCAAACAATAGTCTACAACCACATATGGGGTATTGCCATACTCAGGAAAATAGTACCACATAATTTGTTATGCAATGTCTCCTATTACCCCTTGTGAAAATGAAAATTGTGGCTAAATCAACCATTCTATTAGAACACAATGGATTTTTTTATTTTCAAAGTCTAATGTTAAAAAATACTTTGAAAAATGTTACACGCACGCCGACTAAGTTTAGACAGTGGCGAGACGTGTTTTATGAATTCTTTGGAATCCTGGGTGTACCGTTACTCAGGGCGACCATAGGCTTCAGCTTCTCTCAGGCACATGATAGATTCAATTGCTGACCAGACACATCTGACAAGAGTCTTTTTCAACAGTTTAACAGTGGAATTTAATCTGAAGCACAGCCAGTGTAATTCAAGGATATTACAGTAACAATCTTCATTACAGTACAGTCTATTAAAGCAGGCACAGTAATGTCAGTCTCTTCAGTAGCATAATTCTTCACCGATTAGATCTCTTAGCAGCACACTTCTTTGCTTACACAACCACGGGCTTTTCTTTAACAAGGACTCAATAGTACACAGCATTCTTTATCCTGCATGGAGATGGACGGGGGGAGGGTTTGATGAAGATGATCCCTGTGACACAATTCCTTGCAGTCGTCATCTTCCTGCCCGATAATACTCTGCACTGTTAGTTCAGGGAGTTTATCTGACCTGTGTTTAGTTTCTCTCCTGATTTGAATCCTGTTCAGTTGCCTTCTGTCAGATACAAATAACACACCACCTTTCTCTTCGGCTTCAGCCAGACAGTAAACAACTTTTCCACAATCCCCCTGGTGCTCCCCGTCTCTTGTGACTGTGTTAACCCCTCTAGTTGATGGATGCTTCTGAAGCACACCACTTCCTGTCTCCTGTGCTTATGTTACTTCTAATAGTTGCTGGATGCTTTTGAAGCAACAGTACTACTTCTGCATGTCACACTCTTCCCTCCTTTTTGAATGTCGTCCTCGATATTCGTCTTAATTGGTCAATCTGACCAATTCTGAGACAGTGGTGAAAGTTGAATAACTTTATATACAAATTGGCATTGCCAAATTGGTATAACGTTCATAAACACTGATAAACTATTTTTACGACCTTTTTCTTGTGGGATGCCTGTAAGAAATAAACAGTTAACACAATTAAAACAATCAGCATCTCTCCAGCTGGAGCTTTTCGTAAGTCTTCAACCAGCTCTCTCTCACTAGGCTTTGTTTCTACAAAGTCTTTTAAGGAAGATCAAAGCATGAAAACAAGTCTTTCCACCAGGCAACATCTTCCATACTACCTCTCGGTGGTGAATACCACTCCAGTGGGCTTACCTGGTCCATAGGCTGATACCTGTTTCCAGTCGACAGTCCTTGGCACTTGACTCGGTTCACCAAGTGTCTCATACGTCAGCATCACGGGCCTCCTCACTTCTCAAGTCGACATCCTCCTGGTTGGTTGTTCCTCAGATACCACGGGTTCTTCGATTACAGGAGTTTCTTCCGCCGCACTCATTTCCCGTGCTTCCTCAGATGCTCTTGGAGCTGCCTCTGTAAGTTCCTGTACTTCTCCTGAATCGCCTGTTTCTGCACGGTCTGGTAATTCCGCTCCTCCTGAGTGTCGATCGGTCTCTTCAGGGATCGGTGTTCGATCATCAGATCTGAATTGGACTTCATTTGAACTCCTCGGTACAAACTCTGGAGCCTCGGGACTTAGTTCACTCTCCTGCGGATGGTACATCCCTCTCCTTGCCGGTCCGGGAAATACAACGGTGTGTTCTTCATCGGAACTTTCAAGGTCACTATCCACCTCCGGAGCTTCAGTCTGTGGTGGTCCCTTAGTCGGTCTCGGACGATGTCGGTCTACTTCTGGGAAGTCTTGTTGTGGTGGGAGATAATCACAGGGTAGTAGTAAATTCCGATGGACTATTCTGGTTTTCTTATCTTCCGTTTCCAATCGGATTTCATACACTGGGCTGTTATCGGCTTTCCTCCTTACAACCACATATACCTTGTCTTCCCAGTACGAACAAAGTTTTCCTGGACCGCCTTTCTCATGTACATTCTTGACTAGCACCTGGCTTCCCGGTGCCAATTCTGCTCCATAGCATTTTCGATCATAGTACTCCTTGTCCTTGCCTAACCACTTTGGACGCTATGTTGTATGCCTCTGCCATCCATTCCTTCCATTTTGAACGTACTCCGGATACGTTCTGTAAGTCTCTGGCACTGGAGTATCGAACATGATGTCGACTGGCAGTCTAGGCGATCGTCCATTCAATAGGAAGAAGGGTGAGTAACCCGTTGCATCGTTCTATGTACAGTTATAGGCATGTACCACTTTTAACAGAGAACTCTTCCAGTCTTGCTTCTCATCAGCTGTTAAAGTGCGCAACATCGTCAATAATGCCCGGTTAAAACGTTCCACTTGTCCATTACCCTCTGGGTGATAGGGCGTGGTGTGGGATCTCTGAATTCTACAGTACTTTCCTAGCTTGGCAAAGAGCTGGTTCTCAAATTCTCTTCCTTGGTCATGGTGTAACCTTGTAGGGAACCCAAACCTCAAAGCAAAATCATTGAAAATCTTCTCTGCCACTGTTTGACC
This sequence comes from Phyllobates terribilis, assembly GCF_046119375.1. Classification (NCBI taxonomy): domain Eukaryota; kingdom Metazoa; phylum Chordata; class Amphibia; order Anura; family Dendrobatidae; genus Phyllobates; species Phyllobates terribilis. Next base: position 797,376,704 of record NW_027362762.1, read on the forward strand.
CGCTTTATTGGTGGTGGCATATGCTTGAGCAAATCGAGTAAAATGATCCATCACCACCAAGATGTATTCGTAACCACCCTTGCATGTCTTGAGATGTAGAAGGTCTATTGAGACCATAGGTGCCCGGGTTTATGTGTTGGGACGTTTTTCTTTCAGACACCCACACTCCCTGGTCACGTACCTCTTAATATCTCTCTGCATTTACGGCCAGAAGAAACGTTCACGGATCAAATTTGTTGTCCTTTCCACTCCCAGGTGTCCCATGTTTTCATGGAGTTCTTTGAAGACCAACCTACGGAATACTCTGGGTAGTATCAACTGCCGGTTTTGTCCTCCTTTACGATACAGGATACCATCTTCACCGAGGTAGAGCTTCATCCATTCTTTAACTAAAACAGATACTGCTGGTGACTCATTGTCTCTCTCCCGTTTACTTGGAAACCGATTTTGGTCCACATAAAGTAGTATTCTAACAATTATCTGATCTTCCTGTTGTGCTCTACGGATTTTTCATTTTGGTAGTTGTTAAATGGACCGGGGGTGATCTTGTTCTCTTGCTTTTATGGTGGTTTCTTCTGTCAACGGACACCACAATGATGTGTCTTCCTCTTGATAAGCTTGTACTTCTTGGTTAGTGCTCTCAATTGCTTCCAGACTGACTTCCTCCGAGAATTCTTGCATGAACTCCACAGGCTCTAGTGGCATTCTCGACAATCCATCAGCATCCGCATTGCATTTTCCTGGCCTGTACTTGATGCTGCAATTGAAGTCAGCTAATTCAGCGACCCACCTCTGACCCATTGCATTCAGTTTGGCTGTAGTGAGGACATAGGTCAAAGGGTTGTTGTCAGTGTATACCTCAAACTCTTTGCTGTAGTAGAGATAATCTCTAAATCGTTCACAGATAGCCCATTTCAATGCCAGGAACTCCAATTTTCCAGAATGTAGATGGTAATTCTTCTCGGCGTCTGTCAATGTTCTAGAGCTGTAACCAATGACTCTCAATTTTCCATCTTGATGCTGATACAGGGCAGCTCCCAGTCCAACTTGAGAAGCGTCACAATGAAGAACAAACGGCAAGTTGAAATCAGGATATCCCAAGATGGGTGCTTTTACCAGGTAGTCTACTAGTTCTTCCAATACCTTCTGGTGGTCTGCTGTCCAGAGAATGGGCTGTTGGGACGAAAAGGCGTTGTTTATTTTAAGCCCTGTCCTATCCACGTTCTTCTTTTTCTCCGTGGGTGTTGTTAACTCTGTCGTCCCCCCCAAGAGGAGGTATAGTGGGGGCGGCAATCCTAACGTAAGTACGATAGTAGGAGAGGAATCCTAATATCTGCCTCAACTCCCCGACAGCACAGGACCGCTTGTCTTTTAAGACCAGTACTGGAGCGATTTCTGCTGGGTCCGCAGTATATCCTTCTCCGGACACAATTTTCCCTAGAAATCGGACTTCACGTGTTCAACATGCGCCCGGAAGGTTTTGCTGTGTACCACATTGTCATCCAAGTACGGCAGGCAGATATCTTCCCTCAATCCTTCTAAACATGTCTCCATGCTCCTCTGGAATTCTGCTGGGGCGGAGCTGAGCCCAAACGGTATGCGGATCCACTCATATAACCCCCACGGTGTGACGAATGCTGTCAAAGGTCTACTGGATTCTTCAACAAACCCTTGATGGTATGCTTTACCCTGATCGAGGACAGAGAAACAGGTACTTCCTGATAGGCTATCCAGCATATCTTCAATCTTTGGTATCAGGTGCCGATCAGGTACTGACTTTCGGTTTAGTTCCCGGTAATCACAGCAGAGTCTCAACATACCGTTCTTCTTCCTAACACAAGCAATAGGAGAGGAATAAGACAACTTCGACTTTTGGATCCAACCTCTTAGATCTTGTAAATACTCTTTCACTTCACGGTGTAATGGTTTCAGTACAGACATGTAACTTCTGGTTACTGGGGTTCTGTCTTTCAAATTTATTTTCAACTGCAACGACGGGATACAGCCTATATCAAAGTCATCTTAGGAGAATGCATGACACTCTTCTCTCAGCATCTGTTTTGCTACCGCTCGATCTTCAACACACAAGTGTTCCAGGCGTACTGGGGGATTCCAGGACCCTGAGGTGGGTCGTGCAATTTACTCCCCTGGGTAACTCCTGTTCCTTGGTTGGGAGACTGAATTCACGGTAGACCCTTGGGCGGGTCTCACGCCGGCTGGATATACCGTTTTAACGGTGTCGATGTGACCTAACACAGTCTTTGGATCCAGTCTAATTTCATTTTTCGTAGTATTCATCACCGGTACTGTTACTCGAGCAAACTCACCAGTAGGATTTGCAAGCACAGTCTCACCTTGAACTAGGCCTTCCGAAGTTCTGAGGAGTCTTTTGGTACGAACAGTCTCTTCTGGACTTTTCTTCCCGGTTTTACCCAGACTCCACACCTCACCCCCACCATTTGGCTTGCAGAGATGATTGTTGGGCGCCAGCCTACCTTGACTTCTTTTAGGTCCATCGTATTCTGTGCTTTCTTTACTCTATGAATCACATTTTCCGCCACGGCGTTGGGTATGGCAAGCGATGTGGCAATTGCATCCACCACCAGCGTCCCTGCCTTGTGTTTCGTGATGACCTCACTGATTACATTGTAACCCAGGATAGGATCCTCTGCCACGTTCTGGTCACGAGAGAAGGTACCAAAAGCTCAATGGTGTTGCTGTTCTTCGTAGCCCTCAGTTGGAAAGTCACTTCCACCCAGCCTATGAAAGGGATTTCAGTCTGGTTGACTGCTTTACCATTTAGTTCCACTGGTCCTAAGAGTTCTTTTAGCGACCGAAGGCAGGTATGTGGCAGGTAGCGCCTTCTCCATTCTTCATTTAAAAGGCTCGCTTGGGCTCCTGTGTCCCACAGTGCTTTTACCAGGAGTCCATCATTTTCATCGATTAGGCTGATGAGGCTCTCTTTACTGACCGAGGAATCCTCCTCCCAGGAGTACAGCGTTTGACACCCACACTGGGCATTAAGTAACTAATTCCCTTGTCTCTCTTGCAGCTGTTGTAGACGGAAACACACTTGGGGATAGTACTGACGCACCCGTTTTACCTCATGCGCCGTTCTAGGGTTTGGTGAGATTTGGATTTGCTTCTGGGGCCTCCTCCGTGTCGTGGTTACCAGTTGCCCCGCACTGACAACCTCCTGTTTTTTAAACCAAACAAACGTGACCATTGGCATTCCTTGGCATAATGTCCTTCCTCACCACATCTTAGACAGTGGACACACACCGTACTCTGATTTGATGAACGGCACGCTTCACAAGCCGGGTGTATTCTGTTTTGGAACCCATTCCTAGGTCTGAGGGATACAGGTTCTGGCATGCAACAAATCAACTTTTTCACCTCAATCAACTCGGCTCGCAGTTCTCCTATTACTTCCTTCCAGTCAGACCTGGCAGTCCTCTCCTTTGTAGGTGATTTAAGGTTCCCTATTGGAGGTGGCACTGGAGGGTCTCCATGATGATCTTCAGACTGGCCACTGGGGGTCTCCAACTTCAGCTGACTAATTTTGGTGATTTTAGCAGCAGAGCCTTTCTTTAACTTTTGTTCGCTCTCTGACTCCAAACTAGCTGCCTCATTAATTTTTTCAATTAGGACTTTGTCCAGAATGCCAGGATCTTCTAGGTACTGTTTCAGCTGCAACTTGATGTCTTTGCTGATTAACTCCGTTCCCAATGATCTCAAGAACTTCTTCTTGACTAGTACAGCATCAAACTTCTCCTCCGCTTCTACATCTCTGGATGCAAACAGTCTATCCTTCAGTTCAATTGCTCTGAACAAGAAACTTTGGGGTGATTCATTATTTTTCTGTGAGAGGTTAATGAGTCGGTGGAACAATTCCAAAGTACTCTCTTCTTTATAGTGCCCTTTTAAAATTATCTTCAGCTGTTGCAAGGTCAATTGACTCTTCCTTTCTAGCATACTATGGGGGTTCAGTCTTGGGCTAATCGCTTTCACCACCCCCTCAACGATCTCATCTGGCTGGTAGCCTTTCTGTAAGCCTGCATCGATCTGGTGCAACAAGTTCATATAAGACAGTTTCTCTCTCTGTTCACACTCTCAAATCTGTCCCAGGATCTTGAATTCTTTCCTTATGGTGATTTGTGGTGTTAGAGAGGACTGTCTTCCTGACTTATCTAACCGGAGCAGGTTAAAGGTCCTGTCTGAGTCTGTCACCCGTTCAGAGGTTTTGGTCGATTCCTGCAGGGCTGTTGTTAGGTATTTGAATTGTTCTTTCAATTCCTGTAGTTCTGTCTGCGGACGGAGATTCCCGCTTTTGGTAATTGGTGCCGCCCCTCCATCCTCCAACTTCAACCTGGTTAGAAACTGTGTTGGCTCCTGGAGGAACGTGCCCATGACATCTTCAGCTTCTTTCTTCCCCAGCTCATCCATTTTTGCATTAATGACAGCTAACAGTTGCCTGCGGTTGTGTGCTTTCGAAATATGTTCTTCTGACATCTTTATATGTTTTGCTACAGTTCTCAGTTCTTCATAGGTTAACTGAAGAAACAGCTCACTAATTCTGTCCATTTGTATTTCCACATTCATTGTTGAAAGTGAGTTTTCTTTAGGGCTGGTCCCCTTTAACTGGTGTAGCAGAGTTGAGTTGAGGTGCTATGCTGCTGTGTTTTTCCAGACACTTTTCCTCTTCTCCCTCTACACGCTAATTCCCGCTCAGTACTCCCCGTATGGGCCACCAATGTTACACGCACGCCGACTAAGTTTAGATAGGGGCGAGACGGGTTTCATGAATTCTTTGGAAACCTGGGGGCACCGTTACTCAGGGCGACCATAGGCTGCAGCTTCTCTCAGGCACACAATAGATTCAATTGCTGACCAGACACATCTGACAAGAGTCTTTTTCAACAGTTTAACAGTGGAATTTAATCTGAAGCACAGCCAGTATAATTCAGGAATATTACAGCAACAATCTTCATTACAGTACAGTCTATTAAAGCAGGCACAGTAACGTCACTCTCTTCAGTAGCATAATTCAGCACAGATTAGATCTCTTAGCAGCACACTTCTACGCTTACACAACCACAGGCTTTTCTTTAACAAGGACTCAATAGTACACAGCAATTCTTTATCCTGCATGGAGATGGAGGAGGGGGGGGGGGGGTTGATGAAGATGATCCCTGTGACACAATTCCTTCCAGTCCTCATCTTCCTGCCCGATAATACTCTTCACTGTTAGTTCAGGGAGTTTTTCTGACCTGTGTTTAGTTTCTCTTCTGATCTGAATCCTGTTCAGTTACCTTCTGTCAGATACAAATAACACATCACCTTACTGTTTGGCTGATGCCGAAGAGAAAACAACTTCCCCCACAATCCCCTCGGGGCTCTGCTAAACACTCCCTGTCTCCTGTGACTGTGTTAACCCCTCTAGTTGCTGGATGCTTCTGGAGCACAACACTTCCTGTCTCCTGTGCTTGTGTTACTTCTAATAGTTGCTGGATGCTTTTGAAGCAAAAGTACTACTTCTGCATGTCACAAAAGGCTGTGGGTTCAAAACAGTCAATACATCTGGCAATTCTGGCAAATGCCAGATGGGCCAGTACCTTCAGTGGGCCGCTCAGTCTCCCTAGAGAAGCACTGCACAAGTCCATCCAATGATTTATTATTTAGATCTTTGCGCTGCTGCTGCACAGGGATCAACTCCAACACTGTGTCCTGCCTCCGCCCGATTCCCCATGTAACTTCCTTTTCCTCCTATTCACATTCATGATCTGAAGGAGGAAGGAAACACCAGTGGCCACACTGACACCGTCAGTTAGCATCAAAACAAGCTGCGCACAGCCAGCCCAGCAACAGCCGGCTGAGACTGTCAGCTTCCAAGGACTCAGGACCAGGCAGTAATTCCCACTTTTGTGTTGGTCTGCTAAGAATACAGACTCCCAACCCTCCCACATTCCGGTCGGTGAGTTGAGTTTTTTTTTTCTGTCTTTGGGGATATACAGTACCATACAAATAGGCTTTATTGGCAGGACCAAAATACAATTAGTGTTGCCAAAGCAAGAAAAAATAAGTGTTACAGGGGAGGGGGCTTGTGGGGATGGGATGTTGGGGGGGCTCAATTTGGGCAGTAATAGACCATTCGGGAGTCTTATGTTCCTCTCAGTTTATGACATGTGGTGACATATTGGGTGGCGATCTCCACCGTTGATTCCTCTTTCCCCAGTAGGATGCAGAGTTTCCTTTCCTCATCCATGAATGGGAAGTCCGGGATGTAAGTGGAGAGTCTCTGGAAATGGGAGACCATTACTGCTGAGTATTTGTTGCAGTGCAGCAGGAATTGCCCCTCATCCTCCAGGGCCCCGTGCTGGCAGTCTGTTCTCCCGCGGCTTGTATGTCTGTCGGTGCCGCCCTGCTTCCACCTCTAGGCTGTGGGCACTCAGTCTGTACAGACTCAGGGTCTGCCTGTCTTTGGGGTGGTGTAACCTCTCCAGATATGGGACCAAAGTGTACTCCCTCTGCAGTGCCCGGTAGATGGTGAGTTTCTGGGCTTTCTCTAGTTCACTTTTACATCCCTTTATGTGTAGCTTCTTGCAGCTCTCTGAGGTGCCTTTTATTTGGCCTTTTGTCAGGGTGAGTTGCTGACTTTCGCTGGACTGGCTGCCGGGGTTCCTTGTTTGATCTGGGCTCTGACTCAGCAGGGCTTTATGATGGTAGGAGCTGGGGTTGCTGCTCTGTATCTGGAGTGAGAGCGCCCTCTTGTGTATAGTGAGCCAAATGGGGAATCGGCCCAGCTCAGCCCTACAGGCTATGTTTCGGGTGCTGCAATGGACTTGGAGGATATATTTGCAGAACTCCTGGTGGAAGACTTCAGTTGGGCTGAGATCCCACTTTGTCTGGTCTGGGTAGGTCTCTGGGCCCCATACTTCGCTGCTGTACAGCAGTAGAGAGGTGATGACGCTGTCAAATATTTTGAGCCAGACTCTCACCGGTGGTTTAAGGTGGTATAGTTGTCTTCTGATGGCGTAGAAGGTTCTGCACGCTTTTCTTTTCAGGGCTTCTGCTGCCTGCTTGAGGCTCCCGGTTTGGCTTAGCTCCAGACCGAGGTAGGTATAACTGCTGCTCTTCTCCAGCGTTAAGCCATTTAATGTGAGGGAGGGAGTGGGGGATTTGTTCTGGTTCCTTCTCTGAAACACCATGACTTTGGTCTTCTTTTGTTGATGGGCAGCGCCCATGTGGTGCTGAATGTTTCCAGCACTGCCAGGCTATCTTGGAGGCCTCTCTCGGTTGGGGTAGCAGGAGGTCATCTGCGTACAGCAAGAACTTAACCTTTTGGTCGTGCAGACTGAGGCCTGGCGCAGAGGAGGATTCCAGAGCTGCAGCCAGTCCATTTATGTAGATGTTGAATAGGATTGGGCGCAGACAGCATGGCCCTGTCTGAAGAAAGCTGTCCTTTTCCCATTCACCTTCACGCTGCAATGGCTCTCAGTGTATGAGCTCTTGATGAAGTCATGGGTTCTGCCGCCTATTCCGCTCTCTAGGAGTTGCAGAAACAGGCCAGGATGCCACACTGAGTCAAAGGCATTCTTGAAGTCCACAAAACATGCAAATATTTTACCTTGTTTTTTTTGCTGTGGACATGGGTCTTGATGAGGCTCTGCAGGGTGTAGATGTGATCAGTGGTGCGGTGGTTCGGCATGAACCCAGCTTGGCTTCTGCTGATGATATTGTTAGAACCTTGCTCTTAGGTTTTTTCCTTTGCTGGTCACATGACCTTGTTGGCCTATTTAATCCTGCTCCGCCCTTCTGGCTTTGCTGGACTTCATTGTATAACTACTTTCTAGCTAGCCTGTGCTCTGTATCTAACTCTGTTAGTTTGCTTGGTCTACGGACCTCTATGTTCTATATATTTTGTTTGTTCGTCTGTCTGCTACTATTTCTGTTAGGAGGTGTCCCATTTTCCTCCCAGTCCTTAGTACTTGTAGGGATTCCTTCCCCACATCTATAGGTCTCCGTACAGACTAGCTTAGGACTTTAGCAGGTCTGATCGCAGGATCAGGTTCCCTGTTACATCGTAGGGATTCAGCTGAGTTCTATCGTAGGGACAGATCTCCTCTCTTTCCTTAGCTCTGGTAGCAGAACATAACAGATATCATGTTGGGTGGGGAAGGTCGTGATCCTTTTATTAATGATGCTGTTAAACAATTTTCCCAGAATGCTGTTGACACAGATCCCTCTGTAGTTTCCTGGGTCCTATGGTGTCCTGCACTTTGAAGATGTGCTGCTCTCTTGTCACTAAACAGCCCCTTATCACAGTTCTGGGGTAATAAAATATATTTACTCAAGACAGGGGAGGTTAACCCTTTAATTGATTCCTTATACACATGTGGTCAAAATTGTTGGTACCCCTCGTTTAATGAAAGAAAAACCCACAATGGTCACAGAAAACTTGAATCTGACAAAAGTAATAATAAATTAAAAAAAATATGGAAATGAACAAATGAAAGTCAGTCATTGCTTTTCAACCCTGTTTCCACAGATTTTTTTCTATAAAATTAAACTCATGAAATAGGACTAGACAGAAATGATGGTACCCCTGAAAATAATGTGACAAAAGGAACATGTTAATGACTCGCCCCCTGGGCCGTGGGGCACTCGGATCCGGGCAATAGGGGAACGATGGGGGTAGTAGTGGCTACCCGGTTCCGTGGCTCAGGTTGGTCAGACCAGTGGGAGTCTGCGACGCGCTGTTGGTGTGTCCGACTACGCCACCCGTGGATTGCGGTCAGTGCGGACCGCCGCTGCCAGGTAGACCGCTGGGGCTGATGATGTATGCAGCTGGGATAGTGTGACTCCCCACGGGAAGAGTGCGGCCCCAGGGCAGTATAATGGAAGATGGGGGTGATGGTGTAGGGCGTCCCAGTACCGTTAGTGCTGGAGGAGCAAGGAGCACACAGACAACAGGTTGCAGTCCAGGGTCTTTACTAGAACAGGTGAACTGACCCACAAACGGTCCCGGCTAGGAGGGGACCTGGATGTCTGAGATCAATTGGGAAATTGGCCCTGGTCAGGATGAGGGTGTAGGCCTACCGTGCTCTCTGCGCTCCTTTTGGCTATCTTCTCCTGGTAGGGTAACAGCCCACGGTCCCGAGCTCACCGTGTCCTCTCGCCCGTATGGTTTGCAATGTGGGTTTCTTTCTACTCCCGGCCTGGTACGGCACTGCTGGTCCCTTCTGCTGTGGCGGAGCCTCCGGGCTTCTTAGGCCAAGGAACGTACAGTCCCCTGCGGACTGGTTATCTGCTGTAGGACGTGGAATCCTCACAGCCTCAGACACCAAAGTCTGGTAAATTAGGTTCTTTATCTGCCAGGACAGGCGCTCTTCACCTCTTGTCCCTGGCTTGTGGCTCTCCTACTGCCACACGTCCTCTTAGGGTGCAATACAACTGTCCCTCTCTGTTCTGGGACACCTCTCAATCCTGAGACAGGTCGTCCAGTTCTCCCTAACCCTGCCTCCAGCTCCAGCTTTTATAGGGGCAGCCTGCTCCCCCTACTGGCCTGAGACAGGAGGTATTGCATGCTAATGTTTCCCTGACCAGAGAACCTCCCCCCTGCTCTCAGACACAGCTTTATTATAATTGTGGTATCCAGGCCAGGGTGACACATTAAATCAAGTTGTGTCCACTAATTAGCATCACAGGTGTCTATAATCTTGTAATCAGTCAGTGGGCTTGTATATAGGGCTACAGATACTCACTGTGCCGTTTGGTGACATGGTGTGTACCACACTCAACATGGACCAGAAGAAGCAAAGGAAAGAGTCGTCTCAGGAGATTAGAAAGAAAATTATAGACAAGCATGTTAAAGGTAAAGGTTATAAGACCATCTCCAAGCAGCTTGATATTCCTGTGACTACAGTTGCACATATTATTCAGAAATTTAAGATCCATGGGACTGTAGCCAACCTCCCTGGACATGGCCGCAGGAGGAATATTGATGACAAATCAAAGAGACGGATAATACGAATGGTAACAAAAGAGCCCAGGATAGCTTCTAAAGAGATTAAAGGTGAACTTCAAGCTCAAGGAACATCAGTGTCAGATCGCACCATCCGTCGTTGTTTGATCCAAAGTGGACTTCATGAGAGACGACCAAGGAGAACACCAGTGTTGGAAAAAAAGTCATAAAAAAGCCAGAATGGAATGTGCTAAGCTACATGTTGACAAGCCACAAAGCTTCTGGGACAATGTCCTTTGGACAGATGAGACAAAAATGGAAGTTTTTGGCAAGGCACATCAGCTCTATGTTCACAGACGGGAAAATGAAGCATATCAAGAAAAGAACACTGTCCCTACTGTGATACATGGAGGAGGCTCTGTTATGTTCTGGGGCTGCTTTGCTGCATCTGGCACAGGGTGTCTTGAATCTGTGCAGGGTACAATGAAATCTCAAGAATATCAAGGGATTCTAGAGAGAAATGTGCTGCCCAGTGTCAGAAAGCTTGGTCTCAGTCGCAGGTCCTGGGTCTTACAATAGGATAATGAACCAAAACAGACAGCTAAAAACACCTTTGTGAGAACTTTCCCACACTCGCGCTGATGTCAATGAGGTGCCGTCATCTTAATGCCGTCACAGCGAGTCACTGAGGAGCATAAGCATGATTGCGCTCGTCAGTGTCTCTGCAGGATGACAGGCTGGATGGTTGCATCCAGCTGTTTGCTTAGCCTTTACTGGCTAAATTACAGGGGAACCCCAGAAAAAAATTGACGTAGGGTCCCCCTATGAAATCTAACCAGCAAAAGCTAAATCGACAGCTGTGAGCTGATATTAATAGCCAGGGAAGGGGCCATGGAGCCTGGCCCCTTTCGAGGCTAATAACATCAGCCCTCAGCAGACCCAGAAACGGCGCATTCATAAGATGTGCCAAATCTGGCGCATAGCCTCGGTCTTCCCACCACCGTGTAGTGGTGGCGAGTGGGGTAATAGGGTTGGGGTTCACGTCAACCTTGTATTGGCGGCTGACGTGAAGCCCAGGTTAGTAATGGAGAGGAGTCTAAAAGGCGCCCCCATTACTAACCGCGTAGCAAAGGTTTACGGCTAGTGATGAGCGAGTGCTAAAATGCTTGGGTACTCATTGTTCGAGTTGAGCAAATTGGAATACTCAAGTGCTCGGTCCAAGTAATGAGCCCAATGTAAGTCTATGGGAAACTCGAGCATTTTTATGGCGGCTCCCCCCGGCGGTCAGCAGAGGGCCTAAAAATTGCCCAGATAGATGGGAACAGTGCTCAACTGACATGGGAACAGCATGGGGAAGACCCCTGGAAGCATTTCTGACTCTGACATCAATGCTTTCAGCAATGTTGTCAGAGGTATTACGCCACTTTTACGGACGCACAATAAAACATACGAAAATGAAACCAAAATGGATTTTCCTGGAAAATATGTTAAGGAACATCCTTTCCAGGGTAATGACTTGTATATAAGGCAAAATAAATAACCAAAAACAAAAATGCTCCTCCACACCTTGGGCTATGTTCACACGTAGCGTTTTTGATGCGTTTTTGCACTTTTGCATTGCTTTCAATAACGACATGTTCCCATTAGAAAGGAGAGGGACTGCTATACAGTTATAGGGTATGCAGTGAGTCAAACGGCTGCCAAAATTTAGGAAAAACCCCACTAACAATTTAAAGACACTTAGAGCTGGGCCACAGTAACGAGTATGACATGTTCCCGTTAAAAAGGAGAGGGTCTCCCATACTGTTTGTCTATGCAGTGAAGCAACGGCTGCCAAAAATTTTGAGGAACTCCAATGCCCCTTGCAAGAGACGTAGAGGTCGGAGGACCTCCTAAAAACAATGTTCCCATTATTAGGAAGTGTGTCTCCCATATTGCTTGCCTATGCAGTGAAGCAATGGCGGCCAAAAATTTTGAGGAACTCCAATACTCCCTGCAAGAGACGTAGATATGGTGATATGGTACATATGTTGATGATATGGTAGTGGAGGATGAGGATGCGGAGGAGGGGGACAAGAGCAAATAGACAAAATCAGGAAGCATATACCCATGTCTGGGTGTGAAGACAGAGGTGCATGGGAATAGAGTTAGACCTCCCAAAAAAAAGACACTGTATTTGAGTTTGTTACGCTGCTATCATTCGGTGCCTATCAGCATTTTCAGTTGACAGGCGGATGCGCCTATCGGTTATAATTTCACCAGCGGCACTAAAAATCCGCTCTGACAAAACGCTAGCAGCAGGGCAGGCCAGGACCTCCAAGGCATAGAGAGCCAGTTCATGCTATGTGTCTAACTTTTATACCTAATAATTATAAGGCACAGAGGAATCACGGAGGACATTGGTACGGTCGGCAAGGTACTCCCTCAGCATTTTCTGAAACTTTTCCCTCCTTGGGAGAGTCCCCTATGCCTCAGGGCCTGTGCGATGGGAGGGTCTGAGAAAACTGTCCCAGAACTTTGACAGTGTCCCCCTGCCTCTGTTGGATTGCATTTGTGTCTCTCTCACCTGTAGTCCTTTGTTGTCCAACGAACTGCAACCTCTGCCGTCAGCGTTTTCAGATGGGAATTTTTGCCCCATTTTATTAGGCCTGTATTGCGCAGGAATAAGAGACAGAAAGTTCTCCTTGTAGCGTGGGTCTAGAAGTGTCACCAACCAATGTAGCGTCGGCGTCTCTGCCTTCAGCCGGGCCGAGACGCCGTTCCCATCACTGCCGCGGTCCCGGTTCGGCGTCCTCCGGCTGCTGCTGTGCGCACCTTCCCGGGCATTGTGCTTAGGGCGCGCGCGCACTCCCTCCCTCTTAAAGGGGCCGCGCGCTGTCCTAAAGAGTCCCCGGCCAGTGGCTCGAGGACCACTCCTATTTAAAGCACCTCCTCCAATATGGAGGTGCCTGTGCAAGGTTGTTGTTTGTGTGCTAACACTCTCCTCAGCCCTCAGAATCCAGAGCCCGCCAGTCTATCAGCCATGCCCGCCAGCCTGTCTTCCAGCCGTGCCGGCCAGCCTGTCTACCAGCCGTGCCCGCCAGCCTGTCTACCCGGATCACCTGTCAGGTTACCTGCCGTGCCCGCCTGCTTGCCTACCCGAATCACCCATCAGGCTACTGGCCGTGTTCATCCGCTGTACCTGTCAGCTTCAGCCATCTGACCAGTTGGAGTCGCCTGCTCTTACACAAGGTCGGTCCCAGAGTGGAACCTGGTTCACATGCCCGGTCCCTCCTTGGTTCAAGGAGTCGACTAAGCCGTCGTGTGACCAGGGTCGGTCCAAGTAGGCACTTAGTTACGCCTCTCTGGTCCCTCCTTGCATCCCAGCACAGAGGTTCCACCACCCGGATCCGTAACAGTTTGCACAGGCCATGAAACCCAGTGGCTCCCAGGCTCCTTCGCTCTCAGACCTGTACCAAGAGGTCTCTCGCGAGAGATCCCAACAGGATACTATCCTGTCCTATCTGCGGACAGTCAACTCCCGCTTGGACGCGCTGTCCACCCCGACTGTGTCCGCCTCTAACCAAGCAACCAAGCGGCGGCACCTCAACCCAGTGGCACTGTGGCATCCGGCTTTGGACCCCGGCTTTCTGCGCCTCCACGTTTTGGTGGTGACCCTGTCCTATGTCGGGGCTTCATAAATCAGTGCATGCTGCACTTTGAACTCCTGGCACACCAGTTCACCTCCGACTGGGCCAGGGTGGCGTTCATCTTGTCTCACCTCACCGGAGAGGCATTGACGTGGCTTAACCCTCTGTGGGAGAGAGAGGATCCTCTGATCTCCGATCTTCAGGCTTTCTTCGCGGCCTTCCGGAAGGTGTTCGATGAGTCCGGACGAAAATCTTCTACTGCCTCCTCACTTCTCCGACTCCGCCAAGGGAGTCTCACTGTGGGCCAGTATGCTGTACGTTTCCGAACCCTCGCATCTGAACTTGCCTGGAACAATGAGGCCCTGGTGTCCACCTTTTGGGAGGGCCTTTCCAGATGGATCCAGGATGAGCTAGTCGGTCGTGACATACGTCCCTCCCTGGATGACCTGGTGTCATTAGCTACCCGGATTGACATCCGTTTACTGGAACGCACTAAGGAGATGACCCGTGAGAGGAAACCTCCGCACCTCGCTCCCATCCTCCAAAGTACAGTCTCGCTACCTGCACTCCCCAGGGTGTCTTCTCCAGTGCCGATGCAAATTGACCAAGTCAAGATGGTCACGCTCGCCAGGAGACCCATCACGCCGAGGGGAGTTGCTTTTATTGTGGCAATATAGAGCATCAGATCCGCTCTTGCCTGGTGAGACCAGGAAACTCCAGTGTCTAGGACAGCTTGGAGAGGTCGTCCTAGGCAAGAGTTCTTGCTCTCCTCCCTTGACTCTGTCCGTTTCCGTTACCAGTGGTCAGACCCGCTTCTTCGAGACTGCCCATCTGGATTCCGGAGCCACTGGGAATCTCATCCAACAGGCCGTTGAGGAGCGTTTTCAGATTCCTACCATACGTCTGGCGGATCCTTTAGCGGTTTCCTCTGTGGATGGAAAGCTTCTCCCTGAAACCATCTTGTTGGACACTGAGCCGGTAACCCTTCAGATGGGAATGCTGCATTCGGAGAAAATCTCCTTTTACGTACTGTCCGGTCTCTCTTATCCCATCTTGCTTGGCCTGCCTTGGTTACAGAGACACAAGCCTGTCCTGAATTGGAGCTCGGGAGAGGTGCTCCGTTGGGGTCAGGAATGCCATAAGACCTGTCTGGTTCTGGTTCATCCTGCTCGACCCCCGTCTACTCCGGCTACCCTACCTGGCCTACCGGCACCCTACTGGTCCTATGCGGACGTCTTTGATAAAAAGGAGACAGAAACTCTACCACCTCATAGGCCGTATAATTGCCCCATCGACCTAATACCTGGTGCTTCACCTCCTCGCGGGCGAATCTACCCCTTGTCGCTGGCCGAGACGCGTGCCATGTCTGCATATATTGAAGAAAATCTTGCTAGGGGATTTATCCAGAAATCCACCTCTCCGGCTGGAGCAGGATTCTTTTTTGTCCAAAAGAAAGACGGCTCTCTTCGTCCTTGTATCAACTATAGGGGCCTAAAGCAGATCACCATCAAAAATAAGTACCCCCTGCCTCTCATCTTGGAGCTGTTTGACCGACTAAAAGGCGCTAAGATCTTCACTAAGGTCGATCTTCGTGGGGCGTACAATTTGGTCCAGATTCGCCAGGGAGACGAGTGGAAGATGGCATTCAACACTCGGGATGGTTACTACGAATACCGCGTGATGCCCTTTGGTCTCTGTAATGCTCCGGCCGTCTTCCAGGAATTAGTTTACGACATCTTCCGAGATCTCCTGTATTCCTGCGTGGTGGTATACCTGGACGATATCTTGGTGTTCCGCCCTGATCTGCCCTCTCACCGGATGGATGTTCGTCAGGATCTGCTGAGGCTCCGGAGGAATCGCCTGTACGCCAAGTACGAGAAATGCCTCCTTGAGCAGACCTCCCTACCATTTCTGGGATATATCATCTCGGAGACTGGACTGCGGAAGGATCCCGAGAAGGTGTCTGCCGTCTTAAAGTGGCCCCGACCTGAGGGGTTGAAGGCTATTCAGCGGTTTCTGGGATTCGCTAACTATTAACGCCTCTTCATTCCTCATTTCTCCTCCCGGACAGCTGCTATCTCTGCTCTTACCCGTAAGGGAGAAAATCCCAGGGAGTGGTCTCCCGAGGCAGAGAATGCCTTTATCTCTCTTAAGCAAATCTTCTCCTCCGCTCCTGTGCTACACCATCCGGATGGCAATAAACAGTTCTTCCTGGAGGTTGATGCCTCTTCCTCCGGAGCTGGAGCAGTGATCACCTAGAAATCCTCGTCCGGGCGAATGGTGACCTGCGGCTTCTTCTCTAAACTCTTCTCTCCAGCCGAGCGCAATTACTCCATAGGAGATCGAGAACTGCTGGCCATCAAATTAGCGTTGGCGGAGTGGCGCTACTCGCTTGAGGGGGCTCTGCATAAGGTGGTCATCTACACTGATCATAAAAACCTCGCGTATTTGCAGACCGCTCAAAGACTAAACCCGCGTCAGGCCACATGGTCTTTGTTCATTGCTCGATTCTGCTTCAATCTCCATTGCCACCCGGCAGACAAGAACATTAAAGCCGACGCTCTATCCCGCTCTTTTCTGTATTCCGACCTGGAGGAGGAGCCTCTACACATCACTGACCCCTCCAGAATAATGACTGTTGCTCCGTTTGACCTGTCTCGTCTACCTCCTGGTAAGGCCTTTGTAGCGGCTCAGGATCGGAAGAGGGTCTTACTCTGAGGCCATTGAGGCCAAACTGGCTGGCCATGCCGGCCAGAGGAAGACACTTCTGCTCATTGCCCGGCACTATTGGTGGCCCACCCTGCACAAGGATGTTGCAGATTTTGTCGCGGCTTGTTCCACTTGTGCCCGAAACAAGATACCTAGGCACCTTCCAGCCGGTCGTCTCCTTCCTCTTCCTGAGCCTTCCGCTCCGTGGCAACGTATTGCAATGGATTTCATCACAGATCTTCCTGTATCGGCCGGTTGTACTGTCATTTGGGTGGTCGCTGACCGCTTCTCCAAGATAGCTCACTTCATCCCTCTGCCTGGTCTTCTGTCTGCACCTGTGCTGGCTAAGGACTTCATCCCTCACATCTTCCGTCTCCACGGCTTACCCCTCCACATTGTCTCGGACCAAGGAGTTCAGTTCACTTCTCGCTTTTGAAAAGCCACGTGCAAGCTGCTGGATGTCTCTTTGGATTTCTCTTCTGCCTATCATCCTCTGTCCAATGGTCAAGTGAAACGTATCAATCAGATCCTTACCAGTTTTCTTCGGCACTTTGTCAACGCTCACCATAGCGATTGGGTTGAGCTCCTGCCCTGGGCCGAGTTTTCCTATAACAACCATGTGAGTGAGTCTTCTGCTAAGTCTCAGTTTTTTGTGGTCTACGGTCAATACCCCCGGATTCCGTTTCCCGTCTCTACAGTGGACAATCCTGCTGCGGAGTCTCTCGTCAGTGAATTTTCTGCGATTTGGGAAGACACTAGATCCGCTCGGAGGACTGAAGGAGGGCAGATGAAGAAGCATGCTGATAAGAGACCTCTGGATCCGCCTCAATTCCGTCCGGGAAACAAGGTCTGGCTTTCCTCCAAATATGTCCGTCTCAAGATACCATCATACAAGTTGGGTCCGCGGTTCAATGGTCCGTTCAAGATTTTGAGCCAAATAAATCCTGTGGCTTACAAGCTGAAACTCCCGGCCTCCTTACGTATCCCCTACTCCATTCACGTGTCTCTCCTCAAACCGTTTGTCCTTAATTCTTTCTTTGAAAATCCAGGTACCACTCCAGCCCCAGTCTCCGCTGAGGACGTCTTTGAGGTAGAGAACATTTTGGCCATCAAGAGGGTAAGAGGAAAGACTTTCTTTCTTGTGGAATGGAAGGGGTTTGGTCCTGAGTTGAGATCTTGGGAGCCCAGGGAGAACATTCATGCCCCTCGTCTTCTTGAAAAATTTCTTGCGGGTCTAAAGAAGAGGGGGCGTAAAGGGGGGGGGGGTACTGTAGCGTCGGCGTCTCTGCCTCCTATCGGGCAGAGACGTCGTTTCCCTCACCGCCGCGGTCCCAGTCCGGCGTCCTCAAGCTCCAATGCTGCTGCTGCGCGCAGCTTCCCGGGCACCATGCTTAGGGCGCGCGCCACCACACCCCATGTACCCCCCCATATACAGCCTGCATCTCCATCCATGTACAGCCTGAACTCCATGTACCTCCAATATACAGCTAGCACCATATCTGCCTCCCCTATACAGCCTGCATCCCTATATACAGCCTGAAAACTATGTACCCCCATATACAGCCCGCCCTCCTTCATATACAGCCTGTACCCCAATATACAGCCAGCACTCCATGTATGCTGATATACAGCCTGTACCATCCATATACAGCCTGCACCATCCATATACAGCTTGCACTTCCCTCCATATACAGTCTGCACACCATGTACCTTCATATACAGCCTGCACCCCCCAGATACAGCTAGGACCCCATGTACCTCCAATATACAGGCTGCATCCCCATATACCGCCTTTACCCCTCATATACAACCTGCACCCCCACATATACAGCCTGCACCCCATGTACCCCCATATACAGCCTGCACCCCCCAGATACAGCCAGGACCCCATGTACCTCCAATATGCCGGCTGCACCCCCATATACCGCCTTTACCCTCATATACAGCCTGCACCCCCACATATACAGCCTGCACCCCATGTACCCCTGTACCCTGA
Source organism: Phyllobates terribilis (assembly GCF_046119375.1). Lineage (NCBI taxonomy): Eukaryota > Metazoa > Chordata > Amphibia > Anura > Dendrobatidae > Phyllobates > Phyllobates terribilis. The sequence continues at coordinate 797,395,002 of NW_027362762.1, forward strand.
TTACCTGTCACCAGTGCCCCATCTTCTCTAGCTGCTGCTGCTTCTTGCCCAGGAAAACACTTCACTTCCTGCAAACTTGTGTAGGAGGATGGCTCCTCCCATATGAGTCACATGGGCATGACATCATCACAGGTCCTGTACTGGTCCTCTAGGATTCATTGTCTCCTGCTGGGGCAGGGAGCTACTCAGTGCACCCGCCCTCCAAAGCCTAGTGGCTGCAGATACAGCATTCTACAGCCAATCAGAGCGCTCACTCATCGATATATGCAAATGAGCTGGTGTCAAAAAGAAACAACCAACCAATTACTTTTCAACTAATTTCTCCTAAATATTCAGCAGGGGCGGGTCAATTTGTCAGCAGGGGCGGGTCAATTTGTCAACAGGCTACTTCTGAGTTTTAGTTTTGATTTGTCTCCATAAGGTAAAAAATTATACATTACAGGCCCATAAATAGAGCTGAAGTTTTCCTATATAATTGTGTGCAGATCTGAGATTGAGGTAGTCATCCAGGCATTTGCTTGGAGAGCACGGGAGTGACGCAGGTATCTGTTTGGGGATTACCGTACTTCGTGATCCAGGTACTTGCCATGTGCCCATACGATTACATGATTTACAAGGCAGCGACCTTACCTGAGAGTTCTCATATGTGGTGATACATAACTGGAACTCGTGACACGAAGTGGTCTCTCCGCTGCACACACTTTTTCCTACAGGTTTGGTGGCTCAGAGCTTAGTGACCACTGCTAGGGTTGTGGGCTCAAATCCCCCAATGGCCACATTCACACTGTATTTTTAGGCTTGCTCTTAGTTGGACCTCACTGATACAGTCATGTGCAGGATACATGCGCATTTATTACGTTTTCGCTGCAGAAATGCAATAAAAATACAAAAAAGAGTGTTTGCTATCTGCAGATTTTCCTCATCTCATTCAAGTCTATGGGTAAAAAACACAAATAAAATATTAGCCGTTCAATTATAATATTAACTTAGCCTAATATTTATGGGGGCCCCTAACAGATGATTGCGGAAGCAGATGGGGATCTGCCATGTCCTCTATCAGACTGCTGATCACGGGGGTCACTAGCGTCAAAGATCCGGGCCTCCAGCACGAACGTTTTGCTTAGAATCCTGGATCTCCTGCGACTGCTGCATTGAACTATGTTGGCGTCAACTGACACTAATACAGTTCAATGGGGGCATGTCGTGCAGGAGAAGAACACTGACCAACACTGGCCCCAGACCCCCAGCCATGCACCGGGCCTCAGCCAGGCTCAGGCCCCAGCCATGCACTGGGACTCAGCCAGGCCCCAGGCCCTCAGCCATCTCTTCTGCTGCAGCCGCCAGGTTGCTGAGGGAGGGAAAGGAGGGCCTTGCGATCCTCCGCCACCGCAACTTCCCGCTGCTGGAGCACCGGATTCCTGAAGGATCCTGCCTCCTGTGACCCTCGCTCCACCGCCCACCAGGTAAGATACTGTACCTATTAAGACTATAAGATGGACCCCCATCTTATAAAAAAAAAAATTTTTCTATAAAAAAAAAATTTAGGGTGCGTCTTATAGTCCGAAAAATACGGTACCTCCTCTCCTGAAATTAACCCTGCATATCTACAAAATACCAGTGATTGTCTTTCCGCTGTCTGTAACATTATGCCCTCCCTCTATCTAATATTGAATCAGTCAAAAACCGAACTCCTCCTGTTTCCTCCCTCCACTAACCTATCTAGGCCCGATATTGCCATTTCCATGTGTTCCTCCAACATTAATCCCCAGCAACATGCCTGCTGTCTTGCAGTCATCTTTGATTCAGATCTTTCCTTCACTCCTCACATCCGATCACTCGCTCGCCGCTCATGTCATCTACACCTCAAAAACATCTCTAGAATTAAACCTTTTCTTACTTTTGACTCTGCAAAAACTCTTACTTTAGCGCTTATTCAGTCTTGTCTGGACTATTGCAACTCTTTACTAATCAGTCTCCCTCTTACTAAACTCTCCCCTCTCCAATCCGTTCTGTATGCAGCAGCCAGGATCATATTTCTCGCCAACCGCTACACCAATGCCTCTTCCCTGTGCCAGTCATTGCACTGGTTGCCAAGCCAATACAGAGTTCAATATAAACTTATCACTCTCACTCACAAAAAGCTGCATGGTTCAGCACCGCCCTACATCTCCTCCCTCGTCTCCGTCTACCACCCTACTCGTGCCCTTCGTTCTGCTAATGATTTAAAACTAAAATCCTCCATAATCTGAACCTCCCATTCAAGACTTCTCGCAAGCTGCGCCAATTCTTAGGAATGCACTACCCAGGACAATGATGATTAATTCCCAATACCCACAGTTTTGGCGCAGCCTAAAAATGCATTTTTTTTAGACTGGCCTATTGCCTCAACATACAAATCTAACTGTCTCTGTTTGGCCCATACAACATTTTTTTAAATTATGTTCATACCCTCCATGCACTTAATAGCCTCTGTGTCTGTGGCGACACGTTCATGCAGTGTTATGTACATACCCTATTTTGTATATTATGGCTGTACTGTACAATATAAGCACATTTTACCATTTACCTTTTGCTATTTCCTCATAGATTGTAAGCTTGCGAGCAGGGCCCTCACTCCTTTTGATATCTGAGTTATGCTTATTCTGTAACGTCTTTATTGTCTGTACAAGTGCCCTCTAAAATTGTAAAGTGCTGCAGAATATGTTGGTGCTATAAAATAAAAATTATCATTATTATTAAGTGCAAATGCACAGTAAGATTTACTTAAGCACAAATAACACTTGAAGGGGTTTTCTCACAAACAAAAGTTCATTTTAAAAATTGGCTGTGTACACATGCAAGGGGGGTGGCTGGATACATTCAAGGAGGGGGGAATGGCTGGACACATGCAAGGAGGGGACTGGCTGGACCCATGCAAGGGGGGGGACTGGCTGGACACATGCAAAGGGGGGGTCTGGCTGGACAAATGCAAGGGGGATCTGGCTGGACTCATGCAAGGGGGGGGTCTGGCTGGACACATGCAAGGGGGGGTCTGGCTGGACACATGCAAGGGGGGGTCTGGCTGGACACATGCAAGGGGGGGTCTGGCTGGACACATGCAAGGGGTGGCTGGATGGACACATGCAAGGGGGGACTTGCTGGACACACACAAGGGGGGACTGGCTGGACATATGCAAGGGGGGACTGGCTGGACAAATGCAAGGAGGGGACTGGCTGGACACATGCAAGGGGGGGACTTGCTGGACACATGCAAGGGGGGACTGGATGGACACAGGCAAGGGGGGACTGGATGGACACAGGCAAGGGGGGACTGGATGGACACATGCAAGGGGGGGGACTGGATGGACACATGCAAGGGGGGGACTGGCTGGACACATGCAAGGGGGGAATGGCTGGACACATGCAAGGGGGGGAATGGCTGGACACATGCAAGGGGGGAATGGCTGGACACATGCAAGGGGGGGAATGGCTGGACACATGCAAGGGGGGGAATGGCTGGACACATGGAAGAGGAGGAATGGCTAGACACATGGAAAGGGAGGAATGGCTAGACACATGGAAGAGGGGGAATGGCTGGACACATGGAAGGGGAGAAATGGCTGGACACATGGAAGGGGAGGAATGGCTAGACACATGGAAGAGGGGACACATGCAAGTGGGGGGTGCAGCTGGACACATGCAAGGGGGGTCTGGATGGACACATGCAAGGGGGGGTCTGGATGGATACATGCCAAGGGGGGGATGGCTGGACACATGCAAGTGGGGGGGAATGGCTGGACACATGCAAGGGGGGGTGTAGCTGGACACATGCAAGGGGGGGAATGGCTGGACACATGCAAGGGGGGAATGGCTGGACACATGGAAGTGGGGAGGAATGTCTGGACACATGCAAGTGGGGGGGAATGGCTGGGACACATGCAAGGAAGGGTGTGGCTGAACACATGCAAGGGGTGTGTGGCTGGACACATGCAAGGGGGGAATGGCTGGACACATGCAAGGGGGGGATGGGTGGACACATGCAAGGTGGGGACTGGCTGGCCGGACACATGCAAGGTGGGGACTGGCTGGACCCATGCAAGGGGGGGGGACTGGCTGGACACATGCAAGGGGGGGACTGGCTGGACACATGCAAGGGGGGTCTGGCTGGACACATGCAAGGGGGATCTGGCTGGACACATGCAAGGGGGGGACTTGCTGGACACACGCAAGGGGGGGACTGGCTGGACATATGCTAGGGGGGACTGGCTGGACACATGCAAGGGAGGGGGGACTGGCTGGACACATGCAAGGGAGGGGGGACTGGCTGGACACATGCAAGGGAGGGGGGACTGGCTGGACACATGCAAGGGGGGACTGGCTGGACACATGCAAGGGGGGATTTGCTGGACACAGGCAACGGGGGGACTGGCTGGACACATGCAACGGGGGGAATGGCTGGACACATGCAACGGGGGGAATGGCTGGACACATGCAAGGGGGGAAATAGCTGGACACATGCAAGGGGGGGATGGCTGGACACATGCAAGGGGGGAATGGCTGGTCACATGCAAGGGGGGAATGGCTGGACACATGCAAAGGGGGGAAATGGCTGGACACATGCAAGGGGGGAATGGATGGACACATGCAAGGGGTGGAATGGCTGGATACATGCAAGGGGGGAATGGCTGGACACATGCAAGGGGGGAATGGCTGGATACATGCAAGGGGGAATGGCTGGACACATGCAAGGGGGGGAATGGCTGGACACATGTAAGGGGGGAATGGCTGGACACATGGAAGGGGAGGAATGGCTGGACACATGGAAGGGGAGGAATGGCTGGACACATGGAAGGGGAGGAATGGCTAGACACATGGAAGGGGAGGAATGGCTAGACACATGGAAGAGGGGGAATGGCTGGAAACATGGAAGGGGAGGAATAGCTGGACACATGGAAGGGGAGGAATGGCTAGACACATGGAAGAGGGGACAGAATGGGTATATGGGAGGCCAGGCTGGACACATGGGGACAGTAAGGAAATATGGGGGGGCAGGCTGGACACATGGGGGTCTGGATGGATATATAGGGGGTCAGGCTGGACACATGGGGGCTGTATGGATATATGGGGAGGGCAGGCTGGACACATGGAAGGGGGGACCTGGATGGACACATGGAAGGGGCAGGCTGGACACATGGGGCCAGTAAGGAAATATGGTGGGCAGGCTGGACACATGGGGGCCGGGATGGATATATATGGGGGGGCGGGGACAGGATGGATATATGAAGGAGGGGGTGGGCTGGACACATGGGGCCCAGGATGGATATATGGGGGGGGGCAGGCTGGAATCACGTGGGCCAGGAGAAATATATGGAGGGGCCAGGATGGACATATGGGGGCCAGAAGGGATATATGGGGGGTGGGTGGCAGTATGGATATATGGAGGGCCAGGCTGTACAAGGGACTTAATTACTGTTTGGGGGTCAGATTGAGCAACATTCTTTATTAGTTTATGGTGGCGAATGGGGAACATTATTACTTTAGAGTCCAATTAGGGACATTATAACTTCTGTAATATAATTTACTTTTTAGGAAACGGTTTTCAATGGGAGGAGACAAAAGGGGGGTCCTGTTACTGTGCAGGACAGCACTAGGTCGATTTTTTTTTCAACTAGTGTAGTGTAGAAGTCGGGGAAAAGTGGGGAATGTGCTCTAGAAGAGATCACTTATTGATAACTGTGTGTTATTTTCTGCAGACATGAGTCCTGGCTGGAAGAAGTGATGGCGGTCTGTGCCAGATGAAGAAGAAGAAGAGAGAAGATGAAGGACTTCACCTAGAGACGTCACTGATGAGTTAGTGTATTACATGTACACTTACACTATATAGTATATACACAGCTCCTGTGTATAATGCCACTGGTGATTACTGTATTACCTGTACACAATATACAGAGCTCCTGTGTATAATGTCACTGGTGATCACTGTATTACCTGTACACTGACACTATATACAGAGCTAATGTTTATAATGTCACCGGTAATCACTGTATTACCTGTACACTGACACTATATACAGAGCTCCTGTGTATAATGTCGCTGGTGGTAATAACAGTGTTGTTAGTATTGTGGTTTGCATTCATGATCAGTATTGTAGTATTTGGTCACTATGTGGTGGTAATATGTGGTCTGGTCATAGTGTGGATGTATTTGTTCCTTGTATTTGGTATTATTCGGTCACTATGTGGTGGTAATATGTGATCTGGTCATGGTGTGGTGATAGTTGTCCCTTTTGTATGTGGTATTATTGGGGTTGGTATAGTGGATTGTATTGTATATGGCGGTCATTTGTTCTCGCTGATATTAACTAGGAAAATATTTTTTTCCATTAAGACACAGCCCCACTATCAGTATCTTTTCTCAGGAGTGGGAGCCAAAGCCAGGAGTGGGTGATAAATGCAGAACTGGTGACTTGTTTCTATTACACCATTTTCTCTGATTGTTCCTCACCTGGTTTTGGCTCCCACTCCTGAGAAAAATACTGACTAAATACTGAGAGTGGGGCTCTGGCCTTAGAAATTAAATACTTGGACCAGAGCGGCAGAGATGCACTTACAAGGGTCTCTGGTGAAAACAAAGTAATCACCTCTCCACAGGATCAGTGATAACTTATGGTGGGGGTCTGACTGCTGGGACCCAATCGGCAGAATGTGGAGCTTGTGTCGTCATTAGACTGGAGCTCATGTGTGACTCGACCACTGATCCATTCATTCCCTCAGTGGCTGTGAGCACTGCTCTTTTTGGAAGCCACCAAGAGAATGAATGGAGCTGCGGTCAGACGTCACACCTGCAGCTCCATTTTAAAATGGGGATAAAAGTATCCTGTCAGGGATAAAACTTCCCCATTCTTCCAATCGGTGCGTTTTCCAATGGTCGGACCCAAACGATCAATAAATGATCACCTATCCTGTGGAACCCATTGATCGGTGATAACTTGTTCTTTTTACAATGGTTTTTATTAAAACATTTTCTATAATTATGAGGTGGAGAGGAGGGGTAAATAAGGAAGCAGGGATAAGGTACAATAAATGGGAGGGAATAAGGGAAGAGGGGGGAAGGGAAGGAGAACTCTACGTTGAGTATAGATGTTGCATTGTATGGTAACATTATGAAAGAAATATACAACAAGAAATAATAAAATATAATGAGATACAATAAGGATAAACTGATTCCCATTATTAAATTTACCCATTAAAGATTAGAGTAAAACGTTAAAAAGCATAACCAGTATTGAATAATTAAAGTTCAGGAAATTTAACAGACCAACAGTCCAATTTTTTAGAGAATTTGCTAAAGCAGTCATTGATGATGACTAGCCTTTGTTCATATGCCTTATGAAGGGTAATGCTCTCCAGTATGTCTGAAAATGTAGGTGTATCTGACTTTTTCCAATGAAATGCTATTGCATTTTTTGTGACTAAGAAGATATGAATAACCATTAGTCTCTCTGATGGCCTTAAGTCTTCCATTCCGATTGAAAGTAGGGCCATCTGTGGAGTGATTACAATTGTACTGCTGGTAAGCTTTTTTGTAAGATTAAAAGTTTGGGCCCATAGATGTTGAATTTTCGGGCAGCTCCAGAAAATATGGAGAAGATTTCCATGAAGGTCGCAATTCCTCCAGCACAGTGGGGAGTTATTTGGATTTATGTGGGAGAGTCTTGTAGGTGTGTAGAACCACCTGGACAGTAATTTATAAAATGATTCGTGGAGAGATATGGAAATATTGGATGCGTATGAATATGATAAGGCATTTTCCCAAAGTTCTGGTTGAAAAGAAGTTTTTAAGTCCACTTCCCATCTAGACATGTAAGCATTTTTTGTCATCATACAATCATTGTTAAACCAATTGTATATACTTTTTAAGCACCAGAACACGTTATGATTAATATTGCAAATAAAGTTTGTTGTTGCTTCTGATATTAAAGGTTTACTTGAAAGAAAACTGTGAACATGATCTTTTACAATCATATAATGGAAAAAGTTTATTGTAGTTAAGTTGAATTTATATTTTAAGTCCTTAAATGGAAAGAGATTTGTTCCGTCATGCATGTCCTTAATCCTTAATTGACAATTAATATAAGGAGGCAATGAAGGAGAATGGGAAGTTTTTTATATAACTAAATTTGCTTGTACCTCTTTTATGTTTTGATAGTTTCTTCCAGGCATATATAGAAGCTTGAAAGATTGGGTGCGCTGGATCATTGAAGGATTTCTTAAACAAATGTTTAAAAAGCAAGTCACGCGGAGAGGTATTGTTATTTAAAGTGGTTTCTATGTCAATCCATGCAGGTAAGTCTTCTTGCTTTACCATTAAATGCTCTGTTTGATGAGGTTTTCTAGGTAGTAGGCTGTAGTATTGGGGAGGCCAAGTCCGCCATTTATTTTATTTTTATATAAGATGTCAGTGGCAATCCTAGATTTTTTGTTATTCCATATAAAGTAAATAACTAAGTTTTGGATTCTCAGTAAGGATGAAGGAGGGATAATGAGGGGAAGATTCCTAAATATATATAATATTTTCGGGAGGGTGATGGTCTTAACTATTAACGTTTTACCCAGCCATGAGAGCTCTTGATTTCCATAACTAAGTAAGCCTTTAGATATGGTGCTTATTATAGATTCCATATTAGTGGATATTAGGGAATTGATGTTTTTACTGATAATTATCCCCAAATAGGTAATATCTTTTTCTGCCCAAGCAAAAGATGAGCATTTTTTTATTTTACTTATTAAATAGTTGCTTAAATTAATGTGTAAAATTTTTGATTTATCATTGTTGATTTTCAAACATAGTTCAAGTATAATTGAGATTTCGGTGATAACTTGTTTTAACCAAAGAACCCTTTAATGCAAACTACCGTAATTGTAAGGGGATCTGCTCCCACAAGCTCGGGGGAAGGTGGGGGGGGGGGTGTCACGTTCCGGCATATGGGTAAGGCATTTGTATAAATGGGCACAGTTGGTTGAAACTTCTGCATCATTACTGGATACTTCAACGTGTAATGACTGTTACTTTTTGTGCCTCCTCCCACCTACCCCAGATACTAATATATATATATATTTGTTCATTCCCAGTCGTACGGGCATTTTTCTGTCTATTAGATTCCAATCTGTTTATGATCATGCTCTTTTTAATAGTTATTACTAGTGTTGAGCGAGCACTAAAATGCTCGGGTGCTCGAAGCTCGGGCCGAGCTCACCGTGATACTCGGGTGCTCGACCCGAGCAACGGGCCCAATGTTAGTCTATGGGAGACCCGAGCATTTTTGTGGCGGCACCCCCTGCAGTCTGTAGAAAGCCTAAAATGTGCCCAAAACGATAGAGACAGTGCTCAAATGACATAGGGAAAGCATGGGGATCGCCCCACGAAGCATTTCTGACCCCCAGGTCACTGCTGTCAACAACGTGGTCAGAGGTATTAAGCCACTTTTACGGGCTCACAATAAAACGTTCAAAAACTAAACTGAAACTGTTTTCCTGTTAAATATGTTAAGGAACTTTGTTTCCAGGGTAAAGACTTGTGTATAAGGTAAAATAAATAACTAAAAACAAAAATACTCCTCCACACCTTGGGCTATGTTCACAAGTAGTATTTTTTAGGCGTTTTTGCTCTTTTGTATTGCTTTCAACCGTGACAAATGCATTCACCGGGAAATGTCATTTTAACATTTTACAACCTTATCTGGCCATGTGCTGTGTGACACATGCATACAGAGCTGAAAAGACATGGGAACAGCATGGGGAAGACCCCTGGAAGCATCTCTGACACCCAGTTCACTGCCTAAAAGTGTGCCCATCAGAAGTGATCCTTGCCGCATCAGAATATGAGGACTTGCAACTATCCCCGTACAAGTCCTTGTCTATCTGGGATGGATATTAGTCCTCAGAAGGACTGTTTGTTTGATTTTGCAGGCTTTAGGGACCCTACACTACCTATTTTGCAGTATAAATCTCTCCCTAGCTCAGCAGCACTCTCTGTACACTGTCTGATCCGGAGCGACTGTGTCCAAGATGGCGGAGCCCGGTTTTAAATACTCAAGGTGACGCTGTGCGGCCAGCCAATCACTGTAATGCCCACAACCAACATGGCTGCGTCATTACAGTGACTGGCTGGCAATCCCTGCATTTTCATAGGCTCTGTGAAGAGTGCCAAACGTGCAGGGCGGAGACCCGAGCTCCCGCCCGAGTAACCCGAAAATGCTCGGTGCTCTCCGAACATCCCGAGTAGTGAGATGCTCGAGCGAGTACCGAGCAGTCTCGAGCATGCTCGCTCAACACTAGTTATTAAATAAAGTTTATACCTTTTAGTAAATATTTCTCCTTTAAGTATAGTATGTGCACAGTAGATGTGCGGGAGTCGCCTGTGATTTACAATCGATGCTCCACTATAACAGGCATAACGGCTAACAGATATTTGCATATTGCTGTAGGTGGGCCCCTAGAGTCAATTCCCGCTGTGGGCCCCAGACACCCCAGTCTGACCCTGACGGTAAGTAAATAGAGAAGATAAAGAGTTACTCAAGCAACAGTGAAAAATGAATGTGATGAAATGAATCTGAGAAGGCTATGGTATAAGTCCTCATTAAATAAATAAGGAAAGTTACTAACCCGGGTTCATGCTGGGGATGCTGCTGCCATCGCCCCTCCCTCGCTCAGCTTCCTCAGGGAGTGAACAACCCCCCATATACAGCCTGCACCCTATGTACCCCTCATACAGCCTTGCACCCCCTATATACAGCCTGCACACCATGTACCCCTCATACAAACTGCACCCCCCCATATACAACCTATTAACATTTTATACCTCCATTAAGAAATAAAACTATATAGAACCATATAGTATCATTTGAATTATATTGTAAAATTTTATTATATCAAAAAGGTACACACACAACAAAATCCCCACATAAAAAACACTCCTAAAAATCCCAATTTTTTAATAAGATTAAGGCAGTGTGGCCTCTCTTAGATTATATATGACAACTGAGCATATAGTTATATTAGTTAATAGTCAGTGAATATAATTCAACTATTATCACATGATCAAGAGGAATCACTAAAAATATATCAATCTATCCCAATAATTCATATGTATAAAGATATAAATGATCATATACCTGTACTGTTATAAACATGATTAGAGGTAGAAAACAACAGTCATTATTGTGATTCCAGTCATGTTACATGATTAAAGTTTCACAGCCCAAAAAGTGCCACAGTAAGGTTATAGAGATGCAGAGTCCTTCAGTATACAGGGTGGGCCATTTATATGGATACACCTAAATTAAATGGGAATGGTTGGTGATATCAACTTCCAGTTTGCGACGCATTAGTATATGGGAGGGGGAAAACTTTTCCAGATGGGTGGTGACGATGGCGGCCATTTTGAAGTCGGCCATTTTGGATCCAACTTAATTTTTTTCAATGGGAAGAGGGTCACGTGACACATCAAACTTATTGAGAATTTAATAAGAAAAACAATGGTGTGCTTGGTTTTAATGTAACTTTATTCTTTCATGAGTTATTTACAAGTTTATGACCACTTATAAAATGTGTTCAAAGTGCTGCCCATTGTGTTGGATTGTCAATGCAACCCTCTTCTCCCACTTTTGACACACTGATAGCAACACCGCAGAAGAAATGCTAGCACAGGCTTCCAGTATCCGTTGCAGGAAGTTGATATCACCAACCATTCCCATTTAATTTAGGTGTATCCATATAAATGGCTCAACCTGTAGTGTCAATACTTCCATGTATATGCTGAAATCCAAGTCACCAATAGGTGATAGATACAACCATTACCAACCATGTGCCATCTCCAGAGACCACACTGCCTTGTACCCCTACGCACGTTTCGTGTTCTTGCTTTTTCGGGGGGTACTGAGGCAGTGCTATATCTGGGTATGAATATTGTTAAGTTACCTGTGATGATTCCGTGTAATTGGATGCATGTATTCCACCCATTACGCATCGCTTCCCTCGGCCAGCGTCTTGGAAGTGTGACCGCGCATGTCTGTGCAGCCGGAATCCCGACTGGACGCCGGGAGGAGAGGCCGTGATGACGCGGCACACACGCGCACCACATAGATAATCACAAGGCGCCATGTTTAGCTGCGGAAAATTTGCCCTTTTAGATATATATATATATATATATACACACAGTACAGACCAAAAGTTTGGACACACCTCATTTAAAGATTTTTCTGTATTTTCATGACTATAAAAATTGTACATTCACACTGAAGGTATCAAAACTATGAATTAACCCATGTGGAATTATATACTTAACAAAAAAGTATGAAACAACTGAAAATATGTCTTATATTCTAGGTTCTTCAAAGTAGCCACCTTTTGCTTTGATGACTGCTTTGCACACTCTTGGCATTCTCTTGATGAGCTTCAAGAGGTAGTCACCGGAAATGGTCTTCAAAAATCTTGAAGGAGTTCCCAGAGATGCTTAGCACTTGTTGGCCCTTTTGCCTTCACTCTGTGGTCCAGCTCACCCCAAACCATCTTGATTGGGTTCAGGTCTGGTGACTGTGGAGGCCAGGTCATCTGGCATAGCACACCATCACTCTCCCTCTTGGTCAAATAGCCTTTACACAGCCTGGAGGTGTGTTTGGGGTCATTGTCCTGTTGAAAAATAAATGATGGTCCAACTAAATGCAAACCGGATGGAATAGCATGCCGCTGCAAGATGCCGTGGTAGCCATGCTGGTTCAGTAGGTCTTCAATTTTGAATAAATCCCCAACAGTGTCACCAGCAAAGCACTCCCACACCATCACACCTCCTCCTCCATGCTTCACGGTGGGAACCAGGCATGTAGAGTCCATCCGTTCACCTTTTCTGCATCGCACAAAGACACGGTGGTTGGAACCAAAGATCTCAAATTTAGACTCATCAGACCAAAGCACAGATTTACACTAGTCTAATGTCTATTCCTTGTGTTCTTTATCCCAAACAAGTCTCTTCTGCTTGTTGCCTGTCCTTAGCAGTGGTTTCCTAGCAGCTATTTTACCATGAAGGCCTGCTGCACAAAGTCTCCTCTTAACAGTTGTTGTAGAGAGGTGTCTGCTGCTAGAACTCTGTGTGGCATTGACCTGGTCTCTAATCTGAGCTGCTGTTAACCTGCGATTTCTGAGGCTGGTGACTCGGATAAACTTATCCTCAGAAGCAGAGGTGACTCTTGGTCTTCCTTTCCTGGGGCGGTCCTCATGTGAGCCAGTTTCTTTGTAGTGCTTGATGGTTTTTGCAACTGCACTTGGGGACACATTCAAAGTTTGCCCAATTTTTTGGACTGACTGACCTTCATTTCTTAAAGTAATGATGGCCACTCGTTTTTCTTTACTTAGCTGCTTTTTTCTTGCCATAATACAAATTCTAACAGTCTCTTGAGTAGGACTATCAGCTGTGTATCCACCTGACTTCTGCACAACACAACTCATGGTCTCAACCCCATTTATAAGGCAAGAAATCCCACTTATTAATCCTGACAGGGCACACCTGTGAAGTGAAAACCATTTCCGGTGACTACCTCTTGAAGCTCATCAAGAGAACGCCAATAGTGTGCAAAGCAGTCATCAAAGCAAAAGGTGGCTACTTTGAAGAGCCTAGAATATAAGACATATTTTCAGTTGTTTCACACTTTTTTGTTAAGTATATAATTCCACATGTGTTAATTCATAGTTTTGATGCCTTCAGTGTGAATGTACAATTTTCAAAGTCATGAAAATACAGAAAAATCTTTAAATGAGAAGGTGAGTCCAAACTTTTGGTCTGTACTGTATACGTTTCATTATTCTCACACGGAATTCTCTAGTGGTGAGGCCTATGTAGATTAATTTACATGGGCAAATTGCCCAATAGACCACGTCAGTTGACCGACAGCTTATTCGATGCAGGATTTTAAATGTTCGAGTATTTGAGAAATCAGAAAAATCAAATGCCCTGTCCACCTGAGGACACGTCCCACATGAGCCACACGAATAGCAGGCCCATTTTTGAGCCAAAGAACCCATAAATTTTGCTTGTGAGGTAGGTGGTACATAATGGCTCCTCACAAGCATATCAATCAGAGTTGGGGATTTTTTAGGGGTTATTAGAGGTCTTGGGGGTATCACCTTACTTAAAATGGGATCTGAAAGTAATACTGGCCAGTATCTCTTTACAACATCAGACACTTCATTCCAATATGCATAGTAAGCTGATCAGTAATCAGAAGCTGATCCCTCGTAGTTTCCATCGCTCTATTATAGCCCTGTTGAATGATATTGTTATAATTCCGGGCTTTAAATAGTTTCTTAAGTTCACTTGCTTGGTTCTAAAATATAACATTAGAGGAACATATACGTTGAGCCCTAAGGAACTGACCCATTGGAATTGATCTAAACTTGTGGAGGATGGGCAGATTTTTCACTCAAAGAATTTAATGCTGTCTTTTTTCTAAAGATATCAGTTGAGATTTGACCATCAATCTCTTTGTAATGCACACGTCCGGGCTGAGCGGCGTGTGCGTGTGATTCCACTGGACCGTGCCGGAGAGTGAATGCCTGGAGGGGCGTAACTAGGTATTCACCCGATCCGACCAGGGTCGCACGACGGCATACGACGCCAGTGCACCAAGGAGGAACCGAGCAGAGGGACCAGGTGCTACTCCAGGACAGACCCCGGACACGACTGTTGACCCACACAGGGGAATACAGGAACAGGCTGGTAGGCTGGCGCACAGACTGGTGGGTATAGGCAGGCACGAGTGGTATGCAGGCAGGCGGGTATGCAGGCAGGGGGGTACAGGCAAGCACAGCTAGAGTGCAGACAGGGAGGCACTAGCAGGTAGGAACACAGGCGGGATAGGACCCAGTACACACTGGGACTCAGGAACAATACAGGCAGAGGGGTACAGGCAAGCACAGCTAGAGTGCAGACAGGGAGGCACTAGCAGGTAGGGACACTGGCGGGATAGGACCCAGTACACACTGGGACTCAGGAACAGAACCACAGATGTGGCGGACAAACACAGCAGAGTGAGGCCGCCCAGAGATGTGAGCGAGAACAGGGCAGGACAAGACCGCCTGGAGCGGTGAGCAAGAGTAGAGCAGGACAAGGCCGTCAGGAGCGGTGAGCAAAGGGTCAGAGTTGAGCGAGACTGCCGGAGCAGTGAGCAAGAGTAAAGCAGGACGAGACCGCCTGGAGCGGTGAGCAAGAGTGGAGCAAAACTGCCGGAGCAGTGAGCAAAAGGATAAGAGCGGACCGAGACTGCCGGAGCAGTGAGCAAAAGAGTCAGAGCAGGACGAGACTGCCTGGAACGGTGAGCAAGAGCAGAGCAGGACAAGACCGCCTGGAGCGGTGAGCAAGAGCAGGGCAGGACGAGTCCGCCTGGAGCGGTGAGCAAGAGCAGAGCAGGACGAGACCGCCTGGAGCGGTGAGCAAAGGAGTCAGAGCAGGCTAGAACCGCCGGAGCGGTGAGCAAAGGAGTCAGAGCAGGCAAGGCTGAGCAGGGGGGACAGGGCTCTGTTCACACGGAACAGACAGGAAGGGAAAGGCAGAGCCAGATAGCCACAGGGTGCTTGCAGTGAAGTAGCGAGTGGACCACAAACTCACAAACGGGAGTACAGAGACAACAAGCAGGAGTTAGGTACGAGTTCAGACTCTGCAGAAAAAGGAAGGGAACAGACATAGAGGCAAAACAGGTAAAGGATAGGAGAGAGTTCAGACTGGAACTGAGTGTACGGAGGAGACCGACACTGCAGCGGAATACAGGAGCGGGTCTGGGAATACGGCCCCCAGAGAGGCAGGACGAACAGGCAAGGAGCGTGTTCAGACAGGACAGACAAGATACAGGAGCGGGTCTAGGTAATCGGCCCCTAGAAGGCGGGAGGAACAGGCTAGGAGCGTGTTCAGACAGGACAGACAAGATACAGGAGCGGGTCTAGGTAATCGGCCCCTAGAAGGCAGGAGGAACAGGCTAGGAGCGTGTTCAGACAGGCCTGGAAATACAGCCTCCAGGATAGGTAGACAAGAGAACACAGAACGGGACCTGGCACCTTCAGAGTGCAAGCACACACTGAATGAAACACTATGCTCAGGCAGGGATTGATTGGAGCAGCTGAGCTATATACCAGGTGACAGACAGCAATAGGCTGAGGACGCACAAGGGGTGTGACCCACAGCAGGTACAAAAAGCAGGAAGTGATCGGGCGCCGCCCTTAAGCAGCAGAAACAGACACAAACAGACAGCATGGAGGGAAACCAGAGAGACATTCTGGACAGGAGATCAAGTGCGCGCTCTTGCACAGTGGGAGATGGACCACCATGCAAGGACGCCGCCAGGTATGTTACACTCTTTCTTAATCTTAAGATCTAAAAATTCAATTTCCACAGGGCTCGACGTATCTGTCAGCCGAATGTTCCGCTGATTATCATTCAATTCATCAAAGAAGTCATTCAGTCGGTGTGTTTCCCCCTGCCAAACTACAAAAAGATCATCAATGAAGCGGACCCACATGTGGACTACTCCATTCTCCCCATCTGGAAATTTTATCTCATGTTCCCAATACCCCAGGAAGAGGCACGCATATGAGGGCACACAAGACGCCTGCCGTGCCTCTCTTCTTGAGGTATAGCCTGTCTTTAAATAAGGAAAAATTATGCATAAGTATATCTCGTAATAGATGAAGGAGTAATTTAATTAACTGCCAATCCATGCTAGTCTGACCCAGGAAAAATCTCACTGCTATTATCCTGTCCTCATGATTGATTGACGTATATAAGGACTCAAAGTCCGCAGTAGCCATGATCACGTCATGTTCAAAGGTTATATCCTGGAGTCTCACTAGCAGGTCAGTTGAATCTCTAATGTATGATAGGAAGCCTTGCACTAAAGGTTTTAAATAGTGATCAAGGAATCTACATGTGGGCTCACATAGTCCGTTGATGCCGGACACGATGGGCTGTCCTGGGGGTTCAATTATGTTTTTATGTACTTTAAGTAAAAAGTATAACCTGGGCGTAGTGGGATTGTTCACAATTAGTCCCTCAAAGATATATTTTGGGATAATATTTTTCTCCATTGCTGTTCTCAAAATACTAATCAATTCTTCATTAAATTTTCTATTGCCTAAAAGCTTCTTTTTAGTATTTCACTACGGGCCATACGACGACATTACCGCCTTTGTCCGCCCTTTTAAATACAACATCCCTCATTGATTTGAATTCCTTTAATGCAGTTCTTAATTTAAAATTTCAATTATCATGAGATCTCTGACTAGGGAGTGGTCTTAGATCTTGTATTACCAATTTGTTGAATAATTCAATTGACGGGCAGGCGGACAAAGAAGGGAAGGTTGTCAAACGTTTTTTAAAGTACGAGGGAAAATTTGATTAAGATGGTTCATCCTGTTCCTCTAAAAGTGATTCAAGTATGGATAATGCTTCTCTCTCCTCAGATGTAGCTCCCTGAAGGAACTCATCATCCGATCGAGAGAAATATCACTTTTGGAGTAATTTCAGACTGAATAATTGGACATCTTTGATTGCCGTGAAGCAGTCAAAGTTGGCCACAGGGGAGAATGTCAACCCCCTACCGAGTACCTCCAGTTGTTCTCTAGTTAATTTTTTAAAGAGAAAGATTTGTTACCTTTAATTCATCTTGATCTACCGATCTTTGGAGGTCGAACCGGTCTTTTTTCTGATATTCTTGGAGGTAGTGTGGCGGGTTTCCATTCTTCACGATTGTTTTGGGCCAGGATTGTCCTCTGAAGTTTGGCGCTCGTCTAAAAAACGAACCGCAGAGAGGCTATCGCTTGAAGAAAATGAGTTATTTCTAGACTGTGAATGAGGTCTCTGATGATATTGTTGGTTGTAATACCAATTATAAACTCGACCAATTTGGTAGTCGGAGATATCCATTGATACTTTTTCAGTTTATATTGTTTGATCTCTGATTCCCATTTGTCTAGATTTTTCATGAGCTCCCCGTCTAGATTTTCAAGGGCCTCTTTAGACATAGATTTTTTAAGCTCTTTTTGTATTTCATCAATTTCTGCTTCTTGTGTTTCAAGTTGTTTTTTATCGAGGCCAATCAAGAGTTAAAGCATTACGCGAGAACAGTTTTTGTTTGCCTCCTCCCATCGCTGTTTAAAATTGGCATCTTCTACTGGAAATGATGGGAAGACTTGTACACGAAGTCCCCTTGGGATAATGTCCTTACTCTGATACTGTTCTAGAGAGACCCTGTTCCACAAGGTTCGAGTTCGTCTATGCATAAGTTTTTTAAGATTATTTTTAAGTTAATGACACTGCTTCAGCAGGGATTCAGATCCATCTCTAGTCTCATTGCCAAATAATTCTGTAAGTTGTGTAGTCCAGTTAGCATCTCGACTACGGAAGTCCATGGCTGAGCCTATATCCACCAAAAATATAACAATTAATATACAGAAAGGATATTTAGACTCATTAAAGTCATTTTATATATATTTCATGGGGGTATCCAAGAAGATTCAACCCATTAACATTTTATACCTCCATTAAGAAATAAAACTACCGGATATTTCGGACTATAAGAAGCACTTTTTTCCTCCAAAATTTTTGAGGAAAATGGGGGGGCGTCTTATAGTCCGAATGTTGGGGGGAGGAGGGGTATGTATATATGTATATATATATATATATATATATATATATATATATATATATATATATATATATATATATATATATATATATATATATATATATATATATATATATAATGTGTGGGGTGTGGGGGTAGTGGTGGAGGAGTGGGGCACAGGAGGCAGCAGCCGCTTGCTGCAGCCTACACTGTCCCCGCTGCTAAAGAAAATTAATATTCAATATTCACTACGCCACCCGTGGATTGCGGTCAGTGGGGACCGCCGCTGCAAGGCAGACCGCTGAGGCCGGTGTTGTGTGTGCAGCTAAGAATGGGATGACTCCCCACGGGAGAAGTAAAGCCTCAGGGCAGTTAGTGTGAATGATGGGAGTGATGGTGCACGAACGCAGCAGGAATAACTGATAGTCTGTGCAGTGCAGTTCAGGGTCTTTACTGGTGTTATAAAGCAGACCCTCCCGGGAGTACTGGTTAGCAGTAGAGGCCTGGTCAGTCTGTGAGCAAGCAGGATCTCCCCTGGCCAGGTGGAGTTGTAGGCCTCCCCGTCTATCTGCACTCTTCCTGGCTACCTTGCTGTATGCGGTAGAAGTAGCCCACGTCCCTGAGTGTACCGTGTGGTGCTCACCCGTATGGCCGGTGACTTGGGGCCTTCTGTTAGCCTCCGCTCCACAATGGCGGTGCTGGTCCCTTGCTTGTGACCGTGCCTCCGGGCTTCTATGGCCAGAGGACCTGGAATCCCCTGCCGGTTGGATTCTGCTGCTGGACCTGGATGTCCCCACAGCCTCGGACTCCGTGTCCGGTCTTAGTGACTTCAGCCAGGGCGAGCTATCTGGCTTCCAGCCCCTGGCACTCGCTCCTGCTCCTACAGAGCTCCTGCTGTAACTTTCCCTCTCCAGGCTCTGACTGTCCTAATCTCGCCCCAGACCCAGTTTATAAGGGCAGATTCCTCCCCTCCCAGGTCTGGGCGGGCGGTGTTGCATGCTTAGGGCTCCTGACCAGAGAAACCTCCCACTTGCTCATATTTCTATTACTGTGGTAACCAGACCCCTGGGGTGCCACATTCCCCCCTAGTAAAATTTAGTACTCCGGGACTAAACATATTTTTAAAGAAACATAAATGCAGGGTATAACAATAACAAGACAACATGAAAAAGTACATTTTGTGGTCACTGCGTTTCCGTGACCGGGTGTCCATATCACCCAAGGTGAAGTTTGTGAAACAAGAGGGCGTCCATGTCACCCAAGGTGAAGTCTTAAGCGAGGTAGGGGACCTGTCCAAAGAAAACCCCTTTCATTGGCCTTGGGCGTGGCTGCAAGGCTGAAGCTAGCTACTTTGGGCCGCAAGGAGGCCACGCCAGACAGGTTTTCTCTTCCGCGGCCGTCTTTGCAAGAGGCACAATGTGCAACTATCTACAAAATTGTTCCGGTTATTCAGCGTCCATAACTTGTTAGTCCAAAGAACCCTGCAGGGTAACTGAGAAACATAATTAATAACAGGCAACAACAAAAACCATAAACATTTTCAAGAAACCTGTAAATTTACAGTGCATTACTTTATATTCTCCAGCGAGCGGGCATCTGACCTCTAGTGACTCTAGTGGACCTACGGAGCTCACTAACTGGTCCTGCACTACAGGGTGTAGGAGGTGTTATGGGTAAGCTGGGCAGCTGTCTGCGTACTCTTTGGCTCACTAGGGGCACGGCAGGCTCACTACTAGCAGAGGGTTGATCCTCCTGCGCTGCTGGTGTGGACTCTTCTGCCTCCTGGGCCGGCTGCTCTTCCAGCTCTACCTGGTCTTCTGTAGGCACTTGAGGGGCTGGCTGGAGAAAGGTGAGGACGGGCACCACGATAGCGTTGTTTACTTGTGTCAAGGACCGGGGAAAGTCTCCGAGTACGGTGCTGATCATTTCCTCCTTTTCCTCTACGGGTTGAGGGTTTTCCTGATCTTCATCCGTGCTTTGCAACTTCTCGGGGCACTTTTTCAGGTGGTCTCTGGAGACAGTGGCTGTGGTCTCTCCTCCATCCCTGCTGATGACGTACACCTTTGGATTATTGTGGCTTGAGGGCAGTACGGTGTACGGGTCCTTTTCCCACTGGTCGTCCAACTTATGGAGCAGTCTTTTTCTTTTCAAGACCTGCTCTCCAAGTACCAGGGGAACAGCGGGAGCATGTTGGTTGTAAGTCCTCTCCTGCCTTTCTCTTGATTGACAGAGACTTCACTCGACGCTCTCCTGTACTTTCCGGTACTGCTGCTGCCGTTCTGTATCCCAGTCTGCCTCTGGCGAGGTGTCCTCGGGTGTCAGGACTCCCATATCCAGGTCAACAGGCAGCTTACCAGGTCTTGCTCGCATTAGGTAAGCCGGGGTACAGTTGGTGGAACCTACCGGGATGTGGTTATACAGGTCCACCAGATCAGGCAGTTTCTCAGGCCACAGGCTGCGTTCTTCCAGGGGCAATGTTTTTAGCAGATCTATCACCACCTGGTTCATCTTCTCGCAGAGTCCATTGGTTTGGGGGTGATAGGGCGTTGTTCTTATCTTCCGGCAGCCGTACAGGTTGCAGAACTCCTGGAAGACCTCCGCTTCGAAGGCTGGTCCTTGGTCTGTCAACACCTGTTCCGGATACCCGTGCGGACGGCAGAAGTGCAGCTGGAAGGCTCTGGCTGCTGTCTGAGCTGTTAAGTCTTTGACGGGGACCACCACTAGGAACCGGGAGTAGTGATCCACGATGGTTAGGGCGTAGACATACCCGTTTCTGCTTGGAGCCAGTTTAACATGGTCCAGAGCGACCAGTTCCAGCGGCTGCCTGGTGATGATGGGCTGCAGGGGAGTCCTCTGGCTGGCACGGTCCCTCCTTCTTAGATTGCACAGGCCACAGTCTCTACACCATCTCTCAATGGCTCCTCTCATGCCTATCCAGTAGAACCGTTCACGCAGCAGGAACTCCAGCTTCTTCCATCCGAAGTGCCCTGCCCCATTGTGGTGGGCCTCCAGCACCATAGCTGCGTCCCGTCTCGGTACCACAACCTGCCAGATCAGTTCATGTGTCCGGGAATTAACCATTCTGCGGCACAACTTCTCCTTGTAGAGAAACAGTCTGCTCTTTTCCGTCCACAGTTGCTTGGTCTCTTCTGGAGCGTCTGGGTCCAGGCGGGCGTCAGCCTGGGTCAGCATCTCCTTCACCAGACGGACTGCGGGGTCACTGTCTTGCGTCTCCGCCCAGTTGTAGTGGGGTAAGGGGTTGAACGTAGCGGATCGCTGGCCCCTCACACGGTGGGAATACTGGGTAATCCCATGACGGTGGAAGGCAGGGAGTTCGACCTCTTCCAGTTCTTCTGGATCTTCCCCTCGGTCCGGTAGGTTTGGCATCCTGGACAGGGCGTCTGCGTTGGTATTCGAGCGCCCTGCCCGGTATTTGATAGTGAACTCATAGTTGGACAGGCGGGCCATCCATCTCTGCTCCAGGGCACCAAGTCTTGCAGTGTCCAGGTGTGTCAACGGGTTGTTGTCCGTATACACGGTGAACCTGGAAGAGGCAAGGTAATGCTTAAAACTTTCGGTTACTGCCCACACCACTGCCAGGAACTGTAGCTTGAACGAGCTGTAATTCTCAGGGTTTCTTTCCGTGGGTCGCAGTTTTCGGCTGGCGTAAGCAATTACCCGTTCTCTCCACTGCTGGATCTGGGACAGTATGGCTCCTAGCCCGATGTTGCTTGCGTCCGTGTGGAGGATAAAGGGCTGGCTGTAATCAGGGTATGCCAGGATTTCATCCCCCGTGAGGGCCATCTTCAGCTGGCAGAATGACTCCTCTTCCAGCTTTTCCCATCTGAAGGGTGGCTTCTGGTTTTTGGCATTCCTGGACTGGCCTATCAGGAGGTCCTGCATAGGAGCTGCCTTCTTGGTAAAACCGGGAATGAATCTTCGGTAGTAGCCTACCAACCCGAGGAACTGCCGCACTTCCTTTATGCTGGATGGTCTAGGCCAGTCCTTAATCACGGTGATCTTGTCAGGGTCGGGAGCCACTCCGTCAGCACTCACCACGTGTCCCAGGTACTGTACCTTTGGCTTTAGTAGAGGACACTTTGAGGGTTTTACCTTTAGGCCATAGTTTGCCAGGGCTTCAAACACTTCTGCCAGGTGTTCCAGATGGTCCTCATAGGTCTTGGAACAGACGATGATATCGTCCAGGTATAATAGGACCGTCTCGAAGTTCCGGTGTCCCAGACAGCATTCCATCAACCATTGGAAGGTTCCCGGTGCGTCGCAGAGCCCGAACGGCATACAGTTAAATTCGCTGAGTCCCATCGGGGTGGTGAATGCAGTCTTCTCCCGGTCCGCCTCTACAGGAACCTGCCAGTACCCGCTAGTGAGATCCAAAGTAGAGAAGAAGTTAGCAGATTTTAATGCAGCTAAGGACTCTTCTATCCTTGGTAACGGGTACGCATCTTTCTGTGTGATACGGTTGACCTTCCTGTAGTCTACACACATTCTCATGGTGTTGTCTTTCTTTTTCACTAAGACTAGTGGAGCTGCCCAGGGGTTACAGCTGTTCCTGATTACCCCAGCCTCCTTCATGTCTTTTAGCATCCCCTTGGGGTGCTGATAGTGTGCAGGGGGTACGGGTCGATATCTCTCCTTTATGGGAGGATGGTCTCCCGTGGGGATGTGATGTTCTACCCCCTTTACCCGCCCGAAGTCTAGCGGGTGTTTACTAAACATTCTCTCGTACTCCTGAACCACCCGGTAGACTCCCTGTTTTTGGTGTGAGGGAGTGGAGTCAGTACCCAAATGCAGTTGCTGGCACCAGTCCCCCATTTGTTTCTTAGAGCCGTTACCTTCCTCTGGTTGAGATGGAGGCAAGGGTTCCACGGCCTGTACAGAGTTCTGGTTTATGGTGAACAATTTGGGTAGCATGGCATACCGGGGCAGGTGTACTTCTCTCTCCCCGATGTTTATGATGCGGACTGGTACCCTCCCATGGCGTACATCGACCACCCCCCGTGCTGTCAAAATGGTGGGCCTACTGTCTGAGTAGACGGGTTCTACCATCGCTTGGTAGTCTCTACCTCTCAGACCAATAGCTGCCCGGCACCAAATCATCATCTCACTCTTCGGGGGCATGGCAATAGGGAACGGGTCACACATTCTCACGCTACCTATCTCACCGCCAGATAATTCCACTTGTTGCCGCTTCATCAGCGCCCGGATCTCCTTTTGGAGCACACACTGCTGGCTGGAACTGGCGTTCTTGGCAACCTGTTGCAAAATAAGAATCACCTCTGCAAGACAGTTTTCAATTACGTTAGTACCTAGGGTTATTTTTGGGTGACTCTCGCGACGGTCAATGTCCACAATGATCAGTCCTTGTGCCGGCAGTTCAACTTTACCGACCTTGATGGTCACCTCTTTAAATCCTATCTGTGGCACGGGCTGACCATTGCTGGCGATAATGCTCAGGTCGTCATCTGGGTAGCGGGTTATGTCCGAGTCATTCCAGTACAGCTTGAAGAGCACGTACGGGATGGTAGTCACCTGTGACCCAGTGTCTAGTAGGGCGCTCATAGGAATGCCATCCAGTACCACAGGCAAGACCGGACGTCCCCCTACGTATTTGTCACGCCAGTTCGATGGGCCTGATGATCTTAGGCCTGGGGGTTGGCCCTCTACCCCAGGTTGTGCCCGTTTAAATGACAGTACCTTGCCATGTGTCCGGGTTGATTGCAGCAGCGGCAGATGGGTCGTCCGTCCTCGTTGTATCTGTCGCTGGGTCTTCCTCTGGCCGGTGGGGTCCTCCTCAGTCGGCGCCACGGGACGTCCTCCGGTCCGGATGCCAGCTGGATCTTTCCTGGAGAAGAGACCTGTAAAGACTGCACAGTTCTGGTTAGTGCGGCAACGCTCTTAGTCAGCTCTTGGACCTGGTGGTGCAGGTCTGTAGCCGGGTTATTGTTCAAAGCCTGCACATCAGCTCCCACAGGCCCTGCAGACAAGGGCGCTGCATCCTGGTGATAAGTGATAGCAGGGCGCCTGTGGGTCACAGCGCCACCTGGTGCCGGTTCTCGGAGCACCCGGATGGCTCTATCCTTGAACTGTGCAAAGTCCAGATCAGGGTCCTGTAAGGCCATTGCTCGCAACTGGGTTCGGTGGGCATTGCACAGTAGACCCTCAATAAATTGTTCGGTCAACAGCTTGTCTTCATTCCCCACACTGTCAGGGTCTGCCTGCTTAATGGCTCTCAGGGCCTCTTGTAGGTTTAGAGCATAGTCTCTTATACTTTCATGCGCCCGCTGTTTGCACCCGTAAAATCTGAGTTTTATTTCAGCTGAGGTGCGGGTGTCAAATGCGTCTTTCAGACGGGCTAGTATCTCTCTGACAGTCCTCTTCTTCCCAGATGGCCAGGACTTTACCTCCCTTTGGGCTGCCCCAATTAACTGGGCCACCAAGATGCTTACTTTTTGCTCTTCCGTGAGGGGGTATACCTGGAAGAGGCTGTCCAGTCTTTCCCTAAAGTCACTTAGGGTATGTGACTCCCCTGAGTACTGGGGTAGCCAGGTTGCCCCCGGGATATAGGGCATGGTGAACGGCATGACCGCAGCAGCGGTTGCGCTGGCGGCAGCTGTGGCGGTGGAGCTTCCCTCTGTGTCCGACATCCTCCTTCCCCCCTAGTGGACTGTGGCCTACCTTGCGATGATCTTCCTCCGTAGGCCGCGGCTCCGCAGTCGATCGTCGGGGTTGAGGACCTTGCGTCGCGCTCCTGTGACGTCAGCGTCGCTCCCTCTCCCTTCCAGGATCTTACGCAGCGTCAGTGCGTGGGGCGGAGCTTCGGATCTCGCGCGCTTTTGGCGTCCACGCCCCTCTTCTTCCCGCGCGGCGTCCCGAAGATGGCGTCCTATGGCGGGAAGCGGCTGCGGATGGCGGGAAGCTTCTCTCAGGTAAGTGCAAAAGTCTTTTTCAGGCGCGCAATACCCGTTGGTGGCGGGTTGGTTTGAATCCTGCCGACTATGCCAAAGTTGACGCGCCCCCTGGGCCTGTGGGGAACCGGAAGCGGGCCTTTTAGGATGAATGCTGGGGGTTGTAGTCTCCGTGGCGATGACCCGGTCCGTGCCCAGGGTGGTCAAATCAGTGGCAGCCTTATTAGTTTGATAATAGTCCGACTACGCCACCCGTGGATTGTGGTCAGTGGGGACCGCCGCTGCAAGGCAGACCGCTGAGGCCGGTGTTGTGTGTGCAGCTAAGAATGGGATGACTCCCCACGGGAGAAGTAAAGCCTCAGGGCAGTTAGTGTGGATGATGGGAGTGATGGTGCAGGAACGCAGCAGGAATAACTCATAGTCCGTGCAGTGCAGTTCAGGGTCTTTACTGGTTTTATAAAGCAGACCCTCCCGGGAGTACTGGTTAGCAGTAGAAGCCTGGTCAGTCTGTGAGCAAGCAGGATCTCCCCTGGCCAGGTGGAGTTGTAGGCCTCCCCGTCTATCTGCACTCTTCCTGGCTACCTTGCTGTATGCGGTAGAAGTAGCCC
Organism: Phyllobates terribilis; assembly: GCF_046119375.1. NCBI lineage: Eukaryota > Metazoa > Chordata > Amphibia > Anura > Dendrobatidae > Phyllobates > Phyllobates terribilis. The sequence continues at coordinate 797,421,179 of NW_027362762.1, forward strand.
ACGTCCCTGAGTGTACCGTGTGGAGCTCACCCGTATGGCCGGTGACTTGGGGCCTTCTGTTAGCCTCCACCTCACGATGGCGGTGCTGGTCCCTTGCTTGTGACCGTGCCTCCGGGCTTCTATGGCCAGAGGACCTGGAATCCCCTGCCGGTTGGATTCTGCTGCTGGACCTGGATGTCCCCACAGCCTCGGACTCCGTGTCCGGTCTTAGTGACTTCAGCCAGGGCGAGCTATCTGGCTTCCAGCCCCTGGCACTCGCTCCTGCTCCTACAGAGCTCCTGCTGTAACTTTCCCTCTCCAGGCTCTGACTGTCCTAATCCCGCCCCAGACCCAGTTTATAAGGGCAGATTCCTCCCCTCCCAGGTCTGGGCGGGCGGTGTTGCATGCTTAGGGCTCCTGACCAGAGAAACCTCCCACTTGCTCTCAGACGTAATATTTCTATTACTGTGGTAACCAGACCCCTGGGGTGCCACATAAGAACATTTTACCATTTACCTTTTGTGTCTCCCCTATTTCCTCATAGATTGTAAGCTTGCGAGCAGGGCCCTCACTCCTTTTGATATCTGAGTTATGCTTATTCTGTAACGTCTTTATTGTCTGTACAAGTGCGCCCTAAAATTGTAAAGTGGTACACAATATGTTGGCGCTATAAAAATTATCATTATTATTAAGTGCAAGTGCACAGGAATATTTACTTAAGCACAAATAGCACTTATGTACAAAGAGGCCATAGTATAGACCTATGGTAAGTAACTAGAGAAGATAAAGAGTTACTCAAGCAACAGTGGCAAATGAATCTGAAGAGGCTATGGTATGGCAGGCGCTGCACTGATTAAGGAGGGAGCCTCTGACTGTGGTGGTCCCTCCACGGGCCGTGGCGATTGGTGGTCCCCTCTTCGCTGCCCCTTATTGTTACTGACCAGAAAAAAATAGGAAGTCCCCGAAGGGACCAATAAAGTGAAAGGGACGGCTGCCACAAGCAATCCCACGGATATATAAACAAGAGGATGTCCTACCCTCCCTCCCTTGTGAGAACATGGCAAAAAGGACAATTTGAGACTTTACAAGTCAAAGAGGCCTGGAAATAAAGAAAGGACATGTTGGAGATTTCTGCTTGTTGGCCGACTTGCCTGTGTGGAGACACAGGGCTTGGGGCAACGAGCTGATTGTGGAAAAATGAAATGCCGTTCTAATGAAATGAATGGAAATAGTTAATAAAGCTGTGACCGATCCTTACCCATCCAGTTGTAATTGATACATTATTGGCAAGGGAAGGGGTGCCGTAAGAGGGCTAAGCATGCGTCGGGGTTTGGTTGGGGGGTCCCCGCAGTCTAAGTCCTCATTAAATAAATAGGGAAACTTACTAACCTGGGTTCATGCTGTGGATGCTACTGCCGCCGCCCCTCACTCAGTTACTCAGCTTCCTCAGGGAGTGATCAACCCCCCATATACAGCCTGCACCCCAAGTACCCCTCATACAGCCTGCACACCATGTACCCTCATATACAGTCTAGACCCCCTATATACAGCCTGCACTCCCCATATACAACCAGCACTCCATGTATCCCCATACACAGCCTGAACACCCCCATATACAGCCTGTACACCATGTATCCCCATATACAGCCTGCACCCCCATATACAGCCAGCACTTCGTGTATCCCCATATACAGCCTGTACACCATGTACCACCATATACAGCCTGCACACCAAGTACCCCTCATACAGCCTGCACACCATGTACCCTCATATACAGTCTATACCCCCTATATACAGCCTGCACCCCCCATATACAACCAGCACTCCATGTATCCCCATACACAGCCTGAAGACCCCCATATACAGCCTGTACACCATGCACCCCCACATACAGCCTGCACCCCCATATACAGCCAGCACTCTGTGTATCCCCAAATACAGCCTGCACACCCCCATATACAGCCTGTACACCATGTATCCCCATATACAGCCTGCACCCCCATATACAGCCAGCACTCCGTGTATCCCCATATACAGCCTGTACACCATGTACCACCATATACAGCCTGCACCCCCATATACTGACAGCACTCCATGTATCCCCATACACAGCCTGCACAACCCCCATATACAGCCTGTACACCATGTACACCATATAGAGCCTAACCCCCCCCATATACAGCCTGCACATCATGTACCTCCAATATACAGCTAGAACCATATGTGCCTCCCTTATACAGCCTGCACCCCTATATAATGCCAGCACACTCCGATATGCAGCCTGCAAACCATGTATCCCTCATATACAGCCAGCACTCCATGTACCCCTTATACAGCCTGCACCCCCACATATACAGCCAGGACTCCACGTGTCTCCAATATACAGGACTCCATGTACCTCCAATATACAACCTGCACCACCATGTGTGCCTCCCCTATACAGCCTTCACCCCTATATACAGTCTGCACACCATGTACCCCCATATACAGCCTGCACCCCCCTTGATACAGACAGGACCCCATGTACCTCCAATATACAGGCTGCACCCCATTTACCACCTTTACCCCTCGTATACAGCCTGCACCCCCACATATACAGCCTGCACCCCATGTACCCCTGTACCCTGATTACCTGTCACCAGTGCCCCATCTTCTCTAGCTGCTGCTGCTTCTTGCCCAGGAAAACACTTCACTTCCTGCAAACTTGTGTAGGAGGATGGCTCCTCCCATACGAGTCACATGGGCATGACGTCATCACAGGTCCTGTATCGGTCCTCTAGGATTCATTGTCTCCTGCTGGGGCAGGGAGCTACTCAGTGCACCCGCCCTCCAAAACCTAGTGGCTGCAGATACAGCATTCTACAGCCAATCAGAGCGCTCGCTCATCAATATATGCAAATGAGCTGGTGTCAAAAAGAAACAACCAACCAATTAATTTTCAATTAATTTCTCCTAACTATTCAGCAGGGACAGGTCAATTTGTCAGCAGGGGCGGGTCAATTTGTCAGCAGGGGCGGGTCAATTTGTCAGCAGGGACAGGTCAATTTGTCAGCTGGGGCGGGTCATTTTGTCAGCTGGGGCGGGTCAATTTGTCAGCAGGTTACTTTCGAGTTTTATTTTTTTTGTCTCCATAAGGTAAAAAATTCTCCATTACAGGCCCACAAATAGCGCTGAAGTTTTCCTGTATAATTGTGTGCAGATCTGAGATTGAGGTAGTCATCCAGGCATTTGCTTGGAGAGCACGGGAGTGACGCAGGTATCTGTTTGGGGATTACCGTACTTCATGATCCAGGTACTTGCCATGTGCCCATACGATTACATGATTTACAAGGCAGCGACCTTACCTGAGAGTTCTCATATGTGGTGATACATAACTGGAACTCGTGACACGAAGTGGTCTCTCTGCTGCACACACTTTTTCCTACATCCACACTGTATTTTTAGGCTTGCTCTTACTTGGACCTCACTGATACAGTCAATAAAAATACAAAAAAGAGTGTTTGCTATCTGCAGATTTTCCTCATCTCATTCAAGTCTATGGGTAAAAACACAAATAAAATATTATCTGTACAATTATAATATTAGCTTAGCCTAATATTTATGGGGGCCCCTAACAGATGATTGCGGAGGTAGATGAGGATCTGCCATGTCCCCTATAAGACAGGTCGCTAGCATCTAAGATCCGGGGCTCCAGTACGAACGTTTTGCTTAGAGCCCCGGATCTCCTGCCACTGCTGCATTGAACTATGTCGGCGTCAACTGACACCAATACAGTTCAAAGGGGGCATGTCGTGCAGGAGAAGAACAGTTACCAATGGGCATCAGACTGATAGAAGAGCTGATTGGTCAGTGCTCCTCAGAGAGCCAGCAGCAGTCAAGATGCAAGGTGAGGGCAGCCTACCTAACACACACATACACCTTTGACTCAGCCAAGCATGAATGTGTTCTCAATGGGGAGAGGCAAGTACGCCGCTGCCAGACACGCGGTGAGGAAAAAAAAACATCAGGCATTGTAATTCAAAACGCCCATATACATTAGTTGGTCAGCCAGTTCTGATGGAAGGTCCAATTGTGGTGTCTAATATGTATGGGGACCTTAAGAGGTTTTCTTAACTTAGAAAACCCTTCTCCCCTTCTCACAATGCTGCAGTTTGTTTATAGAAAATAAAAAAAAATCATTTTACTCCCCCTCCCCAGGTCCAGCACTGAGTCTCTACTGGTTTGTTTTTATCTGACATCACATCGACAGCGCTGCTGCCAAGAACTCTGCCCACAATGCCGAGGAGTTCACTGCTTTAGACAATAAGAGATGGCACATTATATTGTGTACAGGACCATGTGGGGTGCATTATATAGTATACAGGATTATTGGGGGCACGTTATATTGTATACAGGATGATGGGGATAGCATTATACTGTATACAGGACCATAGGGGGTGCATTATATTGTATATAGGAACATGGGGGGTGCATTATATTGTATACAGGACCATGGGGTGCATTATATTGTATACAAGACCATGGAGAGCAGATTATATTGTATATGTGGCACCCCAGGGGTCTGGTTTCCACAGTAACGGCAGTGTTATGTCTGAGAGCAGGTGGGAGGTCTCTTGGTCAGGAATCCTATGCATGCCACACCTCCTGCCCAGTCCTGGGAGGGGAAGGACTTCCCCTATATAAACCTGGGGCTGAGGCAGGGTTAGGGAGTTGAGAGGGAGAGTTCAGCCAGGAGGGCTGACAGGGAGCTGTGGCTCCGGCTGGGCCCAGCTCCTGGGCCATGCCAGAAGTAGAGAAGAGAAGCAGCATAGGAAGAAACAACAGGAGCTCTGTGGGAGCAGTGTTACAAAGAGTCAGGGGCTGGCAGCTGCAGAGCTCGCCCTGACTGAGAAGATTTCTTACCGGACCCGGAGTCCGAGGCTGTGGGGACTAACTCCTACCCAGCAGCAGAATCCGTCAGGCAGGGGATTTCAGGTCCTCTGGCCAAGAAACCCGAAGGCACGGTCACACGCATGGGACCAGCACCGCCGTCGTGGAGCGGAAGCTACTAGAAGGCCCCGAGTCACCGGCCATACGAGTGAGCACCACACGGTACACTCAGGGACGTGGGCTACTTATACTTGCTTCTAGCAAGGTAGCCAGAAGAGTATCGTTAGTTTGGGAGGCCTACAACTCCGCCTGGCCAGGGGAGATCCCATCTGCTCAAGGACTGACCAGGCCCCAACCGCTAGCCAGTACTCCGGGAGGGTCTATCTTTGTCACCAGTAAAGACCCTGAACTACACCGCATCGTCTCTGAGTGGTTCCTGCTACCCCCATCATCCACGTCGGCTGCCCTGAGGCCATACCCCTCCCGTTGGGGGTTATACTATCACGCTGCACAATCCTACCACCGGCCTCAGCGGTCTGCCCTGCAGCAGCAGCTCCTTAGCTGTACTCAACGGGTGGCGTAGTCGTCCAACATCACCGCTCAGTTTGACTCCCTGGGCACGGACCGGGTCACCGCCACGAGACTACAACCCTCAACAGATCCGGCTCCGGGTAAGCTCCCGTGCGCGCGATGCCGCGCGACGAAGGCCCAGGGGTGCGTCAACTTTTGGCGTAGTCGGCAGGATTTCGTGCCCGCAACCACCGGGTACTGCGTGCCTGAAAAAGACTGTTCAAACTTACCTGTGGTGAAGATTCCCGCCATCCGGCGCCATCTTCCGCTTCCTTCCCGCCATCGGTGGAGTTTTCCCGCCATCCGGCGCCATCTTCAGCCTTCTTCCCGCCATACGTGGAGTTTTCCCGCCATTGGACGCCATCTTGAGGACGCCGCGCGGGAAGAAGAGGGGCGTGGACTCCGAAAGCGCGCGAGAACTGAAGCCCCGCCTCACGTCCGGACGTTGCGTAAGGTCCTGGAAGGAGCCCAGCAGACGCCGACGTCACAGGAGCGCGACGGAAGGTCCTCAACCCTGACGATCCACTGCGGAGCCGCGGCCTACGGAAGAGGATCATCGCAAGGTAGGCCACGGTCCACTAGGGGGGAGAAGGATGCCGGATACGGAGGAAAGCTTCACCGCTTCAACCCCCGCCAGCGCCACCGCTGTTGCGGTCATGCCTTTCACCATGCCCTATATCCCGGGGGCAGCCTGGCTACCCCAGTACTCAGGGGAGTCACATACCCTGCATGACTTTAGAGAAAAGCTGGATAGCCTCTTCCAGGTGTACCCCCTCACAGAGGAGCAAAAAGTGAGCATCCTGGTGGCCCAATTAACCGGGGCAGCCCAAAGGGAGGTAAAGTCCTGGCCACCTGGGAGGAGGACTGTCGCAGAGATACTAACCCAGCTAACCGAGGAGGAGCTGCAGTACTACCAATACGAGGAAAGCCAAGAGGACCCGGACGGGTCTGAGGACTACCCTCAGGAAGGAGCACAAAGAGGATATAGCTACTGAAGGGAAGTAGCGTGAATAAAGAGCTGTAAATAGTTACCCGTAAGGGTACAAGGACTGCTGCTAATTAAAATATGGTCCCCATTGGGATTAGTGAATTGTTCCCCATGTGCCCCTATCTTAAACCAGGCTGAGGACTGTGAGCAGCCATTCCTTATCCCCACTGGCCGAGGACTGAGAGCGGCCATATCCTGTAAATAATTATGTGTTTCTAGTAATTTATGGGAGTCTTTGGTGGATTTACCGGGAATCCTTTGTACATGGTTGGAGCGTAACCCAGGAATGGACTAAAGACTGTTAAGGACTCGGGGCAGGACAGACCCCTACCTGGTTACGTCTCCCTGTTTTGGTGAAATGGACACCTTACTTTTCTTCAAAGACTGCACCCGGTTGCGGACACGCCGTGACCATCTTTATATGTTTTTCTTATTGTACTATTATTGTTTATACCTTGTTATGTTTAAAAAATATGTTTAGTCCCGGAGTACTAAATTTCACTAGGGGGGAATGTGGCACCCCAGGGGTCTGGTTTCAACAGTAACGGCAGTGTTATGTCTGAGAGCAGGTGGGAGGTCTCTTGGTCAGGAATCCTATGCATGCCACACCTCCTGCCCAGTCCTGGGAGGGGAAGGACTTCCCCTATATAAACCTGGGGCTGAGGCAGGGTTAGGGAGTTGAGAGGGAGAGTTCAGCCAGGAGGGCTGACAGGGAGCTGTGGCTCCGGCTGGGCCCAGCTCCTGGGCCATGCCAGAAGTAGAGAAGAGAAGCAGCATAGGAAGAAACAACAGGAGCTCTGTGGGAGCAGTGTTACAAAGAGTCAGGGGCTGGCAGCTGCAGAGCTCGCCCTGACTGAGAAGATTTCTTACCGGACCCGGAGTCCGAGGCTGTGGGGACTAACTCCTACCCAGCAGCAGAATCCGTCAGGCAGGGGATTTCAGGTCCTCTGGCCAAGAAACCTGAAGGCACGGTCACACGCATGGGACCAGCACCGCCGTCGTGGAGCGGAAGCTACTAGAAGGCCCTGAGTCACCGGCCATACGGGTGAGCACCACACGGTACACTCAGGGACGTGGGCTACTTATACTTGCTTCTAGCAAGGTAGCCAGAAGAGTATCGTTAGTTTGGGAGGCCTACAACTCCGCCTGGCCAGGGGAGATCCCATCTGCTCACTCCGGGAGGGTCTATCTTTGTCACCAGTAAAGACCCTGAACTACACCGCATCGTCTCTGAGTGGTTCCTGCTACCCCCATCATCCACGTCGGCTGCCCTGAGGCCATACCCCTCCCGTTGGGGGTTATACTATCACGCTGCACAATCCTACCACCGGCCTCAGCGGTCTGCCCTGCAGCAGCAGCTCCTTAGCTGTACTCAACGGGTGGCGTAGTCGTCCAACATCTACCGCTAATACATCGCCGCTCAGTTTGACTCCCTGGGCACGGACCGGGTCACCGCCACGAGACTACAACCCTCAACAGATCCGGCTCCGGGTAAGCTCCCGTGCGCGCGATGCCGCGCGACGAAGGCCCAGGGGTGCGTCATATACATGACCATGGGGGCGCATTATATTGTATACAGGACCATGGGGGGCACATTATATTATATACAGGACCATGGGGGTGCATTATATTGTATACAGGCTTATGGAGGTGCATTATATTGTATCGCGGACCATGGGGGATGCATTATATTGTATAGAGGACCGTGGGGGGCACATTATATTGTATGGAGGACCATGGGGGACACATTATATTGTATGGAGGACCATGGGGGGGTGCATTATATTGTATGGAGGACCATGGGGTGCATTATATTGTATGGAGGACCATGGGGAGTGCATTATATTGTATGGAGGACCATGGTGGCACATTATATTGTATGCAAGACCATGGGGGCACATTATATTGTATGGATGATCATGGGGGAGTGCATTATATTGTATGGAGAACCATGGGGGTGCATTGTATTGTATGGAGGACCATGAGGGTGCATTGTATTGTATGGAGGACCATGGGGGTGCATTATATTGTATGGAGGACCATGGGGGTGCATTATATTGTATGGAGGACCATGGGGAGTGCATTATATTGTATGGAGGACCATGGGGGCACATTATATTGTATGGAGAACCATGGGGGAGTGCATTATATTGTATGGAGGACCATGGGGGTACATTGTATTGTGTGGAGGACCATGGGGGTGCATTATATTGTATGGAGGACCATGGGGAGTGCATTATATTGTATGGAGGACCATGGTGGCACATTATATTGTATGCAAGACCATGGGGGCACATTATATTGTATGAAGGATCATGGGGGAGTGCATTATATTGTATGGAGAACCATGGGGGTGCATTGTATTGTATGGAGGACCATGAGGGTGCATTGTATTGTATGGAGGACCATGGGGGTGCATTATATTGTATGGAGGACCATGGGGGGTCATTATATTGTATGGAGGACCATGGGGAGTGCATTATATTGTATGGAGGACCATGGGGGCACATCATATTGTATGGAGAACCATGGGGGAGTGCATTATATTGTATGGAGGACCATGGGGGTACATTGTATTGTGTGGAGGACCATGGGGGTGCATTATATTGTATGGAGGACCATGGGGGGTGCATTATATTGTATGGAGGACCATGGGGGCACATTATATTGTATGGAGGGCCATGGGGAGTGCATTATATTGTATGGAGGACCATGGGAAGTGCATTATATTGTATGGAGGACCATGGTGGCTCATTATATTGTATGCAAGACCATGGGGACACATTATATTGTATGGAGGATCATGGGGGAGTGCATTATATTGTATGGAAGACCATGGGGGTGCATTGTATTGTATGGAGGACCATGGGGTTGCATTGTATTGTATGGAGGACCATGGGGGTGCATTATATTGTATGGAGGACCATGGGGGTGCATTATATTGTATGGAGGACCATGGGGAGTGCATTATATTGTATGGAGGACCATGGGGGCACATTATATTGTATGGAGAACCATGGGGGAGTGCATTATATTGTATGGAGGACCATGGGGGTACATTGTATTGTGTGGAGGACCATGGGGGTGCATTATATTGTATGGAGGACCATGGGGAGTGCATTATATTGTATGGAGGACCATGGTGGCACATTATATTGTATGCAAGACCATGGGGGCACATTATATTGTATGGAGGATCATGGGGGAGTGCATTATATTGTATGGAGAACCATGGGGGTGCATTGTATTGTATGGAGGACCATGAGGGTGCATTGTATTGTATGGAGGACCATGGGGGTGCATTATATTGTATGGAGGACCATGGGGGTGCATTATATTGTATGGAGGACCATGGGGAGTGCATTATATTGTATGGAGGACCATGGGGGCACATCATATTGTATGGAGAACCATGGGGGAGTGCATTATATTGTATGGAGGACCATGGGGGTACATTGTATTGTGTGGAGGACCATGGGGGTGCATTATATTGTATGGAGGACCATGGGGGGTGCATTATATTGTATGGAGGACCATGGGGGCACATTATATTGTATGGAGGGCCATGGGGAGTGCATTATATTGTATGGAGGACCATGGGAAGTGCATTATATTGTATGGAGGACCATGGTGGCTCATTATATTGTATGCAAGACCATGGGGACACATTATATTGTATGGAGGATCATGGGGGAGTGCATTATATTGTATGGAAGACCATGGGGGTGCATTGTATTGTATGGAGGACCATGGGGTTGCATTGTATTGTATGGAGGACCATGGGGGTGCATTATATTGTATGGAGGACCATGGGGGTGCATTATATTGTATGGAGGACCATGGGGAGTGCATTATATTGTATGGAGGACCATGGGGGCACATTATATTGTATGGAGGACCATGGGGGAGTGCATTATATTGTATGGAGGACCATGGGGGTACATTGTATTGTATGGAGGACCATGGGGGTGCATTATATTGTATGGGGGACCATGGGGGTGCATTATATTGTATGGAGGACCATGGGGGCACATTATATTGTATGGAGGACCATGGGGGAGTACATTATATTGTATGGAGGACAATGGTGGTGCATTGTATTGTATGGAGGACCATGGGGGTGCATTATATTGTATGAAGGACCATGGTGGGTGCATTATATTGTATGGAGGACAATGGGGGTGCATTATACTGTATGTAGGCCCATTATACTGCATGGAGGGTTGTGTGGGAGATCATATTGGGATCACCATACTTTTCTCTGGGAGTAGTGGTGGGGTACAGTAGGGTCATTATACTGTGCATGTGGAGGAATTCACCATGGGGGTATCATACTGTGTTTGGGGGCACTTTTGTTGGCATCATACTTTATGGGGGCAATGAAAGAGAAATCTACGACTTCAGCAGGAGGAAAATTACTATGTATGACATGAGAAGGTGTGAGATCTGATCTTCTGTGATCCCCACTATTTTTTATTTTTTTTGGGAGGGGGGGGCATTTGCTTTGGGGCCCCCAGATTCCTATATACGCCCCTGAGAGTAACCATAGGACGGTTTACACTCACTTATAAAAGACTATGGACCGCTGGCCGACAGTAATCCCTGAGGAAGGAGTACACTAATAATGAACCAAATGGGAAAACCCATATAATTATCCCTCTCTAAACAGGCTATAAAATGTAACTTTTAACCTTTATATTAAAATGTGAATGTAGAGGGTATTAAAATATTATCACTAATCATTCAAAATGATAAATAGACTAAAATCACCGGGAGACACGTAGCAAGTGACGTTACTTTGCTGAAAGCGGCAGTCTTTTTTTTGGAGTGTCTCAAATTAGTGTAGTCGGTCAGAGCACTAGAGACACCGAAAGCACCACAGATCGAGGTCTAAGGCTATGTGCCCACGATGCAGAAATGCTCAGGATTTTTTTCCTAAGCGTTTCTGCATCTCCCTGGCAGAAAAAATGCATGCGGATTTTACATGCGTTTTTCCTGCCAGGGACAAGCGGAAGTGAAGCGTTCTTCACTTACATTTCCGCATGCGGGTTGACAAGCGCTTTCTAAGCGATTTTAGCATCACTTGGAAAGTGCTTGACAACTCGGTCACGCTATATAAATCCATGCAAATGGCATGGATTTATATAGTGTGACCTTAAAAATGGTAAAAAATAAATCTATACTTACCTTCTGACAGCCCCCGGAGCCTTGCTTCGCTCCGTCATCCCTTGCCAGCCTGCCGTCACATGACTATGACGTCAGCGCAGGTCCTTCAGTCCACCACGATCTGCCGGCAAGCCAAGACAAAGACACCGGGGGCCATCAGAAGGTAAGTATAATGTATATTTTTTATTTTATTCTTTTTTTTACAGGTTCTATGGTACCCAGGTCAGGAGGAGAGTCTCCTGTCCTCCACACCTGGGTACCATCCGCACATTGAAACGCATGGAATGCGCATCTACATATACAGTGATGCATAATCCATGCGATCTAATGCAAGTCAATGGCGGTAAAAACGCATCACTTCCACAAAATAATTGGTAGTGCTGCGTTTTTTTCCGCAATGATAACCCGCAACACATGTAGGCATAGGAGATTTCTTACATGTAGGATTCTATGCATCTATAATAGAGGATAATTACTTTTATTATATTTTAACTATATTTATTCATTTAGCTTTTGGAGATTCTTTATCGCATTTAACTTATTTGGATTCTGTATAGCATTTTATGCACATAGGCGGCAAGTGCAACGTTTTTGCAGCTTAGTAGTCTCTGTTTGGGAAAAAGATAGTGCTATTGCAATTTTTGAGTTCAATATATAAATAACTTTGAACAAAATTAATCCTTAAACCATGAAAAAGCATAAAAACTATGCTGCATACACTCTTCCCAATACGATGGTCCTACCCTATAGGAAAAACTGCTTGAACCCCAAAGTTATACAGTCATACATGTGAAATATATAAATATAAGCCTATAGTGTCTTGAAAAAGTATTCATACCCCGTAAACGTTTTCACATTTTTTAAATTTGCACCCACAAATCTTTTTTATTGGGATTTTATGTGATTTGCAAACACAAAGTAGCAAGTATTTGTGAAGCGCAAAGGAAATCATACATGTTTTTTTAAATATTTTAAAAATATAAATCTGAAAATTGTGTTGTGCATTTATATTCAGCCCCCCTAGATAAAATGCTGAGGGACCATTTGCCACATAATTAGTAAATTGAGTCCACCTGTGTGTAATGTATTCTCATTGTAACTACAGCTGTTCTGTGAAGACCTCAGAGGTTTGTTTGTGAACATCTCTCTCTCTTTCCTCCCCCCTGAACTGTAACTTTAAAGTTCGGGTTCGCTCATCTCTATTCTTGACTGTTCCATTAATAGCAAACTTCTGATAACATTTTGGTTGGCTGAAGCTGCCAAGGTCTTGGGAGTGAGAGTTGTAACCTCTAGAGCCCCTGCAGACAAGCATATGAGAAATCCTCCGCGTTTCATCTAGAAAACATGGATGTTTTTTTTTTTACAATTTTCATCCATGTGCCTGTTTTTTACATCCATGTAACATCCAAGTGCAATCCATTTTCATACAACTACAACTGAAAAATGTCCATGATCAAATACAGTTTCCTAGGTTTATAATAGAAATGAATCCGTAAAAATTGGATGCCACTCAGATGTTCATTGTGGGATCCCTTTTTATTTTTTACACATCCATAGACTTAAATGGGTGAGTCTCATTCAAGACTCCGAACAAAGTAGTACGTGGTACGATTTTTTTTTTTCACGGACAGCCCGATGTTCTTGGTGATATCATTTCGGGCCTGCTCAGACAGCTCTCTTGTCTTTGTATTGTAAACCGGGAACAGGTAATAAATCTAACTTTTTACCATTCTTAGCTAAAATATGTGAGCGCTGAGAAGGTGGGACCTATTCTAATTTATTACTAATTATGTGATAGTGCTCATTCAGTTGCCTGTGCAAATCTGTCCGAGATGGGACCACAATGCACAGACTGACCATGGGTCTCCCAACCCGAGAGTGACAGCTTCATAGAAATAAGTTATTCATGCATTAGAGGTCCGTGCTTGGACCGATAGCACAGACGTCTGAATGAGCCCTTAGGCCAAACTGTGCCACTGTGATTTTCAAATTGTCTATTAGGCTATGTGCGCACGTTCCGGATTTGCAGCAGAAAATGTTGTCAGGAAAAAAGCTGTTTTTGTCACATTTTTTACATGTGTTATTGTTGCGTATTTTTCCCCATTCATTAGTAAGGGTGAAATCTGCTGCAAAAACACTGCAAGAATCGACATGCTGCAAACTTTAATTTGCTGCAAACCTGCAAGGAAAAAATAAGCAACGTGTGCATGAGAAACTCATTCATATTGCTCTTACTGTAAAACGCTTCATATTTTCCGCACCAAATCCGTGCAGAGAAAAACATAACAAAAATGCAAGGTGTACACATAGCATTAATTAAATATCTGATTTTGCAGGAGGAACAGCTGTTCCACCTGCAAAACCACACAGCCATAAGGCCACATTCACACGTTCAATATTTGATCAGTATTTTACATTAGTATATGTAATCCAAAACCAGGAGTGGGTGATAAATACAGAAGTGGTGACGTGTTTCTATTATACTTTTCCTCTGGTTGTTCCACTCCTTCTTTTGGCTTACAAATACTGATGTAAAATACTGAGCAAATACTGAACTTGTGCACGTGGCCTAAGGCTATGTTCACACGTCATGGTTTTTTTCAGCATTTTTTGCTGCAGATTTTTATGCAAATTTTCAGCTGCCTTTTGTAGTACCAGCAAAGTCTATAAGAAACCAGAATTATCTGTTCACACATCATGGTTTTTTTTGTTCCGTATTTTGTGCCTTGCATGTCTTTTTGGAAAATAGAGCATGTCACTTTTCAGCCCCAAAATTTTCATCAGCGTTTTTTCGACGTTTTTAATGGTAAAACATAATGGTTTTTTTTCACAGAACTTTATGTAATTGCATAAATAGAGACCGAAGGTCAGTGAAAAAAACGCTGAAAAAACGCACCAAAAATGCATCATAAAAGCACCAAAACTGCAAGAAAAATACTGAACAAAATGCCCCTGAAGATAAAGTTTTGCTGCAGATTTGTGATGCAAAAAAAAACATGATGTGTGAACATAGCCTAACAGTCAGCAGTGCAGTTTTGGGGGTTAAACAGCTGTCACCTCTGCAAAAATCAAATAATTGCTCAACTTCTTAATGCCCGTGCAATTTTTTTTTTTATTATTTTTTGCGCTTTCCTTTTTTCCTCCCCTTCTTCTAAGAGGCATAACATTTTCATTATTCTGTCAACATACCCATATGCCGGCTTGTTATTTGCAGACTGAGTTGTAGTTTTGAATTGCACTAATCATTAAATTGTTTTAACATTTAATGTACTGGGAAAAAAAATTGAGGTGTAGTGAAATTGCAACCCCCCCCCCCCCCACAACATAGCGCATTTTACCACACATTGTACTGAAAAATGGTAAAAAAATAAAAAAATACCAAGTGTTATGAAATTGTGAAGAAAATGCAATTCTGTCATAGTTTTTGGATTTTGCTTTTACTGAGTTTATTGTAAATATGTCCTGGAAACATGATTCTCCACATCAGTATGATTACGGCAATACCGAACGTGAATAGATTTTGTTTTATTTGACTAGTGAAATAAAATTCAGACATTTAAAAAAAAAAAAAAAAAAAATTCTGTCGTCATTTTCTGAGACCTGTAAAGTTTTATTTTTCTCTTCATGGAGCTGTGTGAAGTCATATTTTTTGCATGGCATGCTGTTGGTTTTATTGATCTCGCATTGTATTTTGTGGTGCCTGAAATAAAATAAAAGATCACAATTCTGGCATGTTGATTTTTTTCTCTTTATGTTGTGTACTGCTCAGACAATTTATTTTAGACATTGATATTACGTCTGCTTTTCCTATCCTTCCTATTCATCCCCCTGATTTTAATTCTCTAGGATTTCAGTTTATCTCCTTACAGACAAATTAATTACTGGTTTGTCATGTGTCGGGCCCCCTTTTTTCCCGGCAGATGATAGCTGCGTTATTCAGCCATCATCTGTCTCGCTCAAATTGGTAAACGGCGTAACGAGGAAAAAAAATCAAAATGCCAGAATTACGTTTTTTTAGGCCACTGCAACATTGCAAAAAATGCAATAAGAGGTGATTGAAACATCAGATCTACCCTAAAATGGTATAGATGAAAACATTAGATCGCAAAAAGCAAACCCTCACAGAGCTCCATCAACCGAAAAATGAAAGAGTTACAGAAAATGAAAACATGAGCAAATTTTTATCACCACTTACATGAAAAAAGCAAAAAAAGCAAAACCAAAACCATGGATGTTTGGTATTGCCATAATCGTACGGACCTGCAAAATTACATTGCAAAAAAACAAGCCCTCATTCAGCTATATCATCGACAAAATAAAAAAGTTATGGCTCTCGGAAAGAGGGAAGGAAAAAAATGATAGCACAAAAATGGAAAACAGTCATGGCGTGAAGGGGTTATTAGTTTCTTTTATGGTAATAAATGTCTTCCCATGGGCTGCTCCCTGTCTTGTTTTTATTTTACGCCTTTTCCACATTTTTTTTGAATGGATGTTTCCATGTGAGACAGGATAGAGAAGTTATATATTATACAGATGATTTTCCTTCTACTCATCCTGCCGATTCACCTATTTGCCTTGCTTTATTGAAATTTTTTATTGATATTTGTTCTAGTTTTGGTGTCCCTTTGGCAGATGAAAAGACAGTCTATCCATCTTTTTGTTTAGAGTATTAAGGTATTGTTGTAGATTGTGGTATTTCTGGTGAATTTAATCTGCCATTGGTTAAAGTAAAATTTGTTCCTTAAAGGAGCTGTCTGGTCTTAAACTCCAAGTCTGCAGACACTCTATGTGTCTGCAGTCTTGTGAATACTTGCATCACGTGCACTGCACACTGTGAGGATTCTCCGATGCCGGCATCGGGAGTGGCGTTTATGTGACTGCATGTATGTGATGTGCATACTCCTGGCCACAATCTGACTAGACTGTGTCCGACCTCAATCCTTACACTTGCATTGAGCAAGGCCACTCCCATCTTGTCAGAATGTGGTCAGGAGTATCCATATCAAATACCTGTGGTCACATGACTTCCATTCCCAGCGCCAACACCACAGAACCCTTACAGTGTGCAGTGCATGCGACGTGAGTATTCACAACTCTGCAGTATTATAGCGCTAAATGGCATTTTTCTGGAGTTGGAAGTAATGTGACAAGAAATTTAGTATTAGGATATGTGCACACTCCTTTTATCTAGGCGAAGCCGATTCATGAAATACGTGACGGTCTTCTTCCTGAAGCTGCTTCCCTGGCGGCTTTGATTTGTTTTTTGGTGTGGCTCTGCCACCGACATCTTTTCCCTGTGCTCTCCACTATATCTGCTTGAAGGATGAGCATACTCCTTCATGATCTCTGAATCCCGAAGTGAAGCGGTTTACAGAAGTAACTGAAGACTGATTATGTGCACAGCAATGTTGTTCATTTTTGGGCAGTTATTAAAATTCTGGTGGTCAGTCAGCCATTGGCTAGCCTAGTTTATATTTCTCATGGTGGTTATATTGCTTTTAATTTCTACTCACACATACATATATGCAGTGGACATTAAAAGTCTGCACGTGTTTTTGCATGTAAAAAAACCCCCATACCTACAGGAATCATTTCAGAGCTTTTTCCGCCTACAAATGTCGCTCATAGTCTGATTTAATTGAAAAAAACACAACCTAAAATATTTTTAGGCGGAAAAAGAAAAATAAAGAACTAAAATAATGCAGTTGCATAAATATGCACACCCTTAAACAAATTATTTGTTGAAGTACCCTTTGAATTTATGACAGAATTCAGTCTTTGGGTATATCAGCATGGCACTTTTAGAATTGGTAATGTTTGTTCCCCCATACTTCCTTGCAGTAGTGCCCCAAATCTGTCAGATTACGAGGGCATCTCCTGTGTACAGCACCCTCTTCAGGTCAACACACAGATTTTCAATTGGATTCAAGTCTGGGTCATTGGTTTTGCTGCAAAGTTTGATCTTCTTCTGGCAAAGCCATTCTTTTATTGACTTGGAAGTATTCTTAGGGTTGTTGTCGTACGGAAAGGTGAAATTCCTCTTCATCTGTTTAGCAAAGGCCCAAAAGTTTTAATGTAAAATTGACTGATATTTGGAACTGTTCTTAATTCCTTCCACATTGAGTAAAGCCCCAATTCCAGCTACTGAAGAACAGCCCCAAAGCACAATGCTGCCTCTACTATTTTTCACAGTGGGTATGGTGTTCTTTTGATTATGCACAGTGTTGGCTTTGCACCAAACATACCTTTGGACTGTCATTCTCAGCAGCGCCTGGGTCCTGTATTTTCTTCTATATTGTTGTGCATACTGCAGTGCTGTTTCTCCATCATTGCTCGTGAAGTTGCAGCAGCTGACAGACCAGAAGTCTACAAGCCTTTCTGAAGACTATCACCACCCCTGGGTTTATTGAACAAGGAGGCGCCGTGTCTCTCCGTTTTTTTGTTTTTTTTACAGAGACAAAACTACCTTTTGGAATTATGAACAAAAAGTTCAACCTTGCACTCACTTAAGAGCAAAAGGACAAAATGCTCAGTCTGCAAATTGAGGGGGCCAAAGCCCCCTCATTTGCACACAAATTAAATATTTGTTTTCTGGCAACTTAGCCTCTATAAAAAAATACTTACCTGAAGTATAGAGTCTAGTGGTGTAGTTCCCTACATACCTGTATAAATGGTTTAATTAACATTTTTTGGGGGGTCAGACTCCCCATAAGGGAAATCACTGGTGAATACAACTAACTACACCTTCTTTACAGCCTGTGTGCTGTGGAGCCCAATGCCAATCTCACATTTAGTGCATACCTACATTTTCACTCCAACATTAAAGTCCATTTTAATCCCTATAAGTTAAGATTTATTAAAGTAGCCATTGGTGGTGCCAAGAAAACGTAAACATTTTTTCCCCTTGTGTCTATATAAACAGTAGTGGGTAGAAACCAAATATAGACTGGACCAGAGCCTTGTGAGCCGAGGCTGGCTTCAGATGTGATGCTGGGCACTTGGCATGAATGTTGGTTACAAGACATTTGTAGTATGTATATGGTTATCAGCAG
This sequence comes from Phyllobates terribilis, assembly GCF_046119375.1. Classification (NCBI taxonomy): domain Eukaryota; kingdom Metazoa; phylum Chordata; class Amphibia; order Anura; family Dendrobatidae; genus Phyllobates; species Phyllobates terribilis. Next base: position 797,439,803 of record NW_027362762.1, read on the forward strand.
CAACTGTCCACACTGAAGAGGAATATAAAGGACATTGCATGTAATTGCTTACATGTGGCTCCTCAACATTTAGGTTATTTTACCCAACATCAGGGGATGCACGGTCAAATAATAAAATGTGATATCGATGTGATGCGTGCGTCATGCAAACCCATAAAGGAGACAACTGTAGGGAATTTGATTTTCCCATATTTGCTTTCAACTACTACTGCAATCATTTCCACCCCAAAAGGGAGACATTTGTGCAAAACAAAAGTTTTATACAGTTGAAACCAGAAGTTTACATACACTATATAAAAAGACACATATGCATGTTTTTCTCAATATCTGACATGAAATCAGAATAAATCTTTCCCGCTTTAGGTCAATTAGGATTACCATAATTTTTAATATTTGCCAAATGCCAGAATAATGAGGGAGAGAATGTTTTAAGGCATTTTTAATACTTACTGCAAAGTCAAAAGTTTACATACAGTAAGATTACTATGCCTTTAAACAATTCTGGACGGCCCATATGATGATATCATGTGTTTGGAAGCTTCTGATAATTTTTTGGCAACATCTGAGTTAATTAGAGACATACCTGTGGATGTATTTTAATGAACACCTGAAACACACTGCTTCTTTGTGTAGCATCATGGGAAAGTCTCAAGAAATCAGCCAAGATATCAGGAAGAGAATTGTGGACTTGCACAAGTCTGGCTCATCGTTGGGTACAATTTCAAGATACCTGAAGGTGCCTCGTTCCTCTGTACAAACAATTATATGCAAGTTCAAAAAGATGGGAATGTCCAGCCATCATACCGCTCAGCAAGGTGACAGGTTCTGTGTCCCAGAGATGAATGTGCTTTGGTCCAACACGTACATATCAACCCAAGGACAAAAGCAAAAGACCTTGTGAAGATGATGGCGGAAGCTGGTAAGATTGTGTCAATATCCACAGTGAAATGAGTACTGTATCAACATGGGATGAAAGGCCACTCTGCCAGGAAGAAGCAATTACTCCAAAAGAAACATAAAAAAGCCAGATTAATGTTTGCAAATGCACACAGGAACACAGACCTTAATTTTTGGAGACATGTCCTGTGGTCTGATGAAACTAAATGTGAGGTTCTCAGACTCTTTTGCTATATCCGATATCATTTTTTGTTTGAATTTAGTTCTATTTCTTTCTATCATGCTGCATCATCTTGCCCTCTTTCAGTATGGAGTCCTCAGCCTCTTTGTTCCCACCCAGTCCTTTTCCACTTACCTATGTAAGCCGCCTCAGCTGTGTAATCAGTGCTTCTGAATCATGCCTGCAACCTGTCTGTAGTTTTGTCTCCTGAAGCCTTGGACCTTCTATCTCTGCTGTCTTTTTGCAATGAACTTTGGGACACATGCAAGAACCCTGTTGCTCTAATATCTGCTCTGCACTGAAAGTAAGAGAGACTTTTACCGAACTGAGGGTTTATGCCTGCTTGCTGTAATCCCTACATTTGTACCAGCGCCAGTGACTTTTCTGTTGTTAAACTACTTGTATGAAGTAATACAAGACTTTTCCAAGACAAGCCTGTGTTTCCAGAGTTTTCCTTTGCACCCACGCATAAGACTCTATACTTACAGTATTAACACCTGACACTAAAATTGCCTCTGGGAAATTGCTGCGGACAGTGGACTCAATATATCTATTGATATTATAAGTGATGACAGTGGTTGTGACTTCTCACAACCATTCGAGGTGAGCGCATTTTTTTGTTTATTTTCCTTGCAGTCTTACCACAGGTAAACACTATTCTGCACCCCTTTTTTTTTTTTTACAGTGTTTCTGCCTTAAAGGGGCCTGGGAAGATGGATTCTCAGGTGACTGAAGCAATTCCTGCGGATTTGCAAGTTTTAAAGGCCAACTTTGCAAGTATACAGGATCGTAATGATCATAATCTGCAAATTTTTGGACAAAATACTCAGGACTTGCGAACCAGGATAGAGGTTTTGGAGGGACGACTCCAGTCATCACCTTCACTTCCAGGTTCTGGTCTCCCCAAGTTACCATCATTCTGCTTAGGCGGTGAACGGGAGAAATTCAGGGGTTTTATAAATCAATGCAAACTGTTTTTTGCTGCTCATGCACCACAGTTCCTCACTGAACGATCAAAAGTGCTAACTATGATCATGCTACTTTCCAACAGGGCTCTCATATGGGCAAACCCTCTGAGACTGAGAATGATTGTCTAAATAATCTAGATGCTTTTATCTCAGCCATGGGGCAGGTGTTTGACGACCCGAACCGAGGTGCTACTGCCGAAGCAGCCATGTTGTCTTTGCGTCAAGGTAAGCGCTCGGTAGCAGAGTACGCCTTAGATTTCAGGAGATGGGCCCTCGATACTACTTGGGATAGTTCTGCCAAAAGATCAATCTTCCGGAAAGGTTTGTCTCTCGTGATTAAGGATAAACTTGCTCGTGCTGACCCTCCCACCTCTTTAGGGGACTTTATCAATTACTGCATTTGTATTGATGCCCGTCTTACGGAACGCAGACAGGAGAAGTGGTTCGAGGGTAACCGCATTAACAATTTCCTTCCTTCCTCTCCAACTAAGGAGTCCTTGAGTAAAGTCATGCGAGACCCGGAACCTGAACCTATGCAGGTGGACTCGTTACAGAGATGGGTCAGTGATGCACGCAAGGAACATTGACTGAAGGAAAATCTATGTTTCTATTGCGGTAAGTCAGGACACTTCATTATAGACTGTCCCAGCCGTTCTCGTAAGACTACTGCAGCAGTTATACATTGCGAGTGCTGTGAAAGGAGATCTGTCGTGTCCGAACCACAGGTCCCAGAAAGATCCGCAGCTTGTGACATAGATTACTCGGATTTAAACTCTGTTACTTCTGAACCCGATGATTGTATAAATGCAGCAGTTTTTCAAGTTTCCTCAGCAGTCGAGCTGTACAAAGAATAATTCTCATTGTTTCCTTTCCATCAAGCTCTGGATTAACACGCTTTGGGTGTCTAGCTCTGCTATGATCGATTCGGGAGCAAGTGGCAACTTTATGGACATCTCCTTTGTCCAGAAACATAGAATACGTTCAGTGAAGAAGGTTACTCCGGTACAGATGGAGACTGTGGATGGTTCATTGTTAAACTCTGGACCAGTGGACCAGGAGACTGAGCCCCTGACAGTCATCATGGGTAATGATCATCAAGAGAAACTGTCATTTATGCTCATCTCTTCTCCCCATTTCCCCATTATTTTAGGACTGCCATGGCTCCAGACTCAGAACCCTACAATTAACTGGGAGACTAAGGAGCTACACTTTGCGGAGAAACCGATAAGTCCAGGGGTTCCAGTCTGTTCTGTCCCTAAGAGAGACACGTCAGTTCCTGAGCTACCAGCAATGTACCGTGAGTATGCCGAGGTGTGTGACAAGAAGAATGCAGACCAGCTTCCCCCTCACCGGCCTTACGATTGCCCTATAGAACTATTACCGGGAGCAGAAATACCCTTTGGCAAACTTTACCCTTTGGCAGGTCCCGAGCTTAAGGCTTTAAAAGACTATATTGACGAAAATCTAGCCAAGGGTTTCATTAGTCATTCTTCATCTCCTGCAGGGGCACCTATTTTCTTTGTAAAAAAGAAAGACGGATCTCTTAGGCCCTGCATAGATTATCGGGAACTTAATAAAATCACTAATAGAAACCGTTATCCACTGCCATTGATCCCTGAACTTTTGGAGAGAGTTCGGCATGCCAAGGTCTTTTCTAAATTAGATCTCCGTGGGGCTTACAATTTGGTCCGCATTAGATCTGGAGATGAATGGAAGACAGCATTCAGGTCACGATACAGACATTTTGAATACCTGGTCATGCCATTCGGGCTATGTAACGCTCCAGCAACATTCCAGCATCTTGCGAATGACGTTTTTATTGACCTCTAGGATACTTTCGTGGTGATTTATTTAGATGATATTTTAATATTTTCCAACTCCACTAAGCAACATCACAAACATGTGAAAATGGTTTTGGAACGCCTACGGCGGAACAATCTTTATATCAAACTTGAAAAGTGCGAATTTCACCGGAAAAGATTCAATTCTTGGGGTATGTAATTTCTTCACAGGGCATTAGTATGGACAAAAGCAAGACTCAAGCCATTAAGAATTGGCCAGCTCCCAAGAATGTGAAGGAAGTTCAGCGCTTCATAGGGTTTGCCAATTTCTACAGGCGGTTTATCAGGAACTTTTCTGAGGTAGTGTCACCCATCACACAGCTTACTCGTAAGAACTCTACCTTCACCTGGACCCCTCAAGCCCAAGAAGCATTTTCTCGTTTGAAGAGTAAATTTACCACAGCACCTATCCTAGTGCATCCCAACCCTGAACGTGCCTTTGTAATAGAGGTGGATGCCTCAGACTGTGCCATCGGAGCTATACTCTCTCAGAGGGTAGGTGAGTAAGAGGTCTTACATCCCTGTGCTTTCTTTTCCCAGAAATTGTCTGCTGCGGAAAGAAATTATGATGTGGGCAATAGAGAATTGTTGGCCATTATCGCCGCCTTTAAGGAATGGAGACACCATCTTCAAGGAGCTGCACATCAGATAATCGTCTTGACCGACCATCGCAATCTTGAGTTTATCAGGTCGGCCAAGTGCTTGACCCCTCGCCAGGCTCGTTGGAGTCTTTTCTTAAATCAATTTAATTTTGTAATCTTATAGGCCAGGATCACGCAATGGAAAGGCTGATGCACTAGAATCCATTCAATTGAGATTATTCCACTCTTGCCCCCTAAGACTATACTTTCTGATTCCAGATTCCTGGGAGTGATTCATAATCAAGACCTACTTAATGACATCAAGGAGGCATACCATTTGGATTCCTGGTTGGCACAACCTTCTAGTGAAGCAAGTCTTGTACATAAGAATGGTGTGTGGATTCAGGGGCAACGCCTGTATATACCTGAAACGGTCAGCTTGAGAGTACTTCAACTCACCCATGACTCTAAGATAGCTGGACATAGAGGAGTTTTTAAGACTTAAGAATTTCTTTCTCGTTTTTTTTGGTGGCCCACGTACAGAAAAGACGTGGTAAGTTATTTCACTTCATGCGAGGTTTGTGCTAGATGCAAGACTCCACATACTTCGCCTACAGGTCTTTTACAACCCCTACCCATCCCATCCCGTCCTTGGGGATCCATTGCTATGGACTTCATTGTTGAGCTGACAATCTCTCAAGGGAAGAATACCATTCTGGTGGTAGTGGATCGCTTAACAAAGGCAGCTCATTTCATTCCTTGTGTTGGCCTACCCTCTGCTAAACAAACATCGGACCTAATCATTCAAAATGTGTTTCGCTTGCATGGTGTGCCAGATGAAGTAGTTTCTGATCGAGGAGTGCAATTCACTTCAAGGTTTTGGCAAAGTTTCTGTGCAGCTTTGGATATTAAAGTTAATCTTTCTTCTGCCTTTCATCCTCAGTCGAATGGACAAACTGAACGAACAAATCAAACTCTGGAGCAGTATCTCCGTTGTTTTATTTGCCATCTACAGGATGATTGGGTGGATCTACTTCCATTAGCTGAATTTTCTTATAACAACTCTCAGAGCGCTTCCACTAAGCAGTCTCCTTTCTATGCTAATCTGGGTTATCACCCTAACATCCTTCCTCGATTTCCCATAGATACACCTTTACCAGCTGTGACCGACAGAATTGCTTCTCTACAACAGAACATTGATCTTCTAAAGGAGAATCTGGAATTAGCTCAGGAGAGGTATAAGAGAGCGGCAGATAAGTATCGTAAACCTGCACCTAACTTCAAGGTAGGAGATTTGGTCTGGTTATCAACCAGAAATCTAAGATTAAGAATTCCATCATCGAAATTGGGGCATAAGTATGTTGGGCCTTACAAGATCAACAAGATTGTAAGTGCTGTTGCTTGTCGTCTTCAACTGCTCAAATCTATGAGAATTCACACTGTCTTTCACGTTTCCCTTTTAAAGGCCGCAACACCCAATACGTTTCCTGCACGTTCTTCTCTTCGCCCTGATCCTGTGCTCATCGATGGTCAGGAGGAGTTTGTAGTAGAAAGGATTCTGGATTCAAGGTTGCATAGACATCAGTTACAATATTTGATTAAGTGGCAGGGCTACTCATCAGAAGACAACTCGTGGGAACCAGTTGACAACATTAATGCTCCACGCCTACTCCACCAGTTCCATTTGAGATACCCAGACAAGCCTGGTCCGGGGTCATCCGGAGGCTGTCCCTAAGAGGGGAGTGATGTGAGGTTCTCAGACTCTTTTGCTATATCCGATATCATTTTTTGTTTGAATTTAGTTCTATTTCTTTCTATCATGCTGCATCATCTTGCCCTCTTTCAGTATGGAGTCCTCAGCCTCTTTGTTCCCGCCCAGTCCTTTTCCACTTACCTATGTAAGCCGCCTCAGCTGTGTAATCAGTGCTTCTGAATCATGCCTGCAACCTGTCTGTAGTTTTGTCTCCTGAAGCCTTGGACCTTCTATCTCTGCTGTCTTTTTGCAATGAACTTTGGGACACATGCAAGAACCCTGTTGCTCTAATATCTGCTCTGCACTGAAAGTAAGAGACTTTTACCGAACTGAGGGTTTATGCCTGCTTGCTGTAATCCCTACATTTGTACCAGCGCCAGTGACTTTTCTGTTGTTAAACTACTTGTATGAAGTAATACAAGACTTTTCCAAGACAAGCCTGTGTTTCCAGAGTTTTCCTTTGCACCCACGCATAAGACTCTATACTTACAGTATTAACACCTGACACTAAAATTGAACTTTTTGGGCATAATGACCATCTTTACGTTTGGAGGAAAGAGGGACAAGCTTGGAAGCCTAAGAACACCATCCCAACTGTGAAACACGGGGGTGGCAGTATCATGTTGTGGGGTCGTTTTGCTGCAGGAGGGACTGGTGAACTTCACAAAATAGATGGCATCATGAGAAAAGAAGATTATGTGGCAATACTGAAGCAACATCTCAAGACATCAGCCAGGAAGTTAAAGCTTGGGCGGAAATGGCTCTTCCAAATGGACAATGATCCGAAGCATACTGCCAAAATGGTAGCAAAGTGGCTTAAGGATAACAAAGTCAATGTTTTGGAGTGGCCATCACAAAGCCCTGATCTTAATCCTATTGAAAATTTATGGGCAAATCTGAAAAGGTAGGTGCGAGCAAGGCAACCTACAAACCTGGATCAGTTACACCAGTTTTTTCAGGAGGAATGGGCCCAAATTCCGACCAACTATTGTGAGAAGCTTGTGGAAGGATATCCCAAACGTTTGACCGAAGTCATTCAGTTTAAGGGCAATGGAACCAAATACTAAATGAAATGTGTGTAAACTTTTGACTTTGCAGTAAGTAATAAAAATGCCTTAAAACATTCTCTCTCTCTCGTTATTTTGGCATTTGGCAAATATTAAAAATTATGGTAATCCTAATTGACCTTAAACGGGAAAGGTTTATTCTGATTTCATGTCAGATATTGAGAAAAACATGCACATGTGTCTTTTTATATAGTGTATGTAAACTTCTGGTTTCAACTGTATGTAGTATTTTTGTACTTTACTCTCTTTTTTCCATGTTGTTGCCGCCCCAAATACATTATGGAAACATATAAAACAAGTAAAAAACAAAACACAAAGCCAATAAGTCTGTTTCAAAACAAAAATGTATTTCACTTTGATCTATACATGCTATACATGTCATGCCAATTATGAATCTACAATTGGTAATAAAATATTACATCTCAATGGACATTTTTAAAGTACAGTATAACACACATTACCATCGTGTTTATTTCTGATGGCAAGTCACAGAAACATGCTTAAGCTTTATTGCACATTCAGCAAGATCGATACCAACAGCATGGATATAATGGGGCACTGCGTGTTGTTATTTTGACACAGACATAATGTTCTCTGTACTACAGACAGAACAATAAATCGGGGTGTGATCTGCAGCACTTTAGCTTCCATTCTCGCATGTTGATGCCTATTTTAGACTAAAAATCATTAAATCCATCATTGTGCATTAGGTTTTTATCTTTATTGCTTATTTATCCTGGAAAGTAACTTTTCTTTACTGCCTATACACAATAGAGGCTGCCGTTTGTGAGCTCAGCTAACTAAAAGGGAGTTTGCCAGCACAAAATGACTGTTCAAACCAAGCACAGGCACTCTGTGCACCTTTTGCATGGCCAAGCAGTTCAGTGCCCCTTCCTAACTAATCTTTTTGCATGCATTTCCAGGGAGGGTGGAGATTGATGCAATACGAGTAGCTAGGAAGGTGCACTGAACTGTTTGGCCACTGTGCTTTGTTTGAACAGTCATTTTATGGTGGCTGAAAAGATTTATATATGTAATGTATGCATTCCTATAATTTCAAAACACAACCCACTTATCCAGAACACAAGATATTTACCGTCACTTTTTCATCATGTCCTGTGGCTTTTTACAACAAATCATAACATAATATGTACAGCTTAATAACAATGAAGTAGTCCACATACAGAAACAGATTACATTTACAATGTATGGCACTTCATCTTTATACAGATTACATTCTCATTATTAGTTCTATACATAGATTTAGGCAGTAACATTAGTACCTATAATATGCTGCTCAGTAGACCAGTTCTTACATAGTTAATTACAGTAGTGTTTTACCCGTCCAAATAAGCAGCCATTATCTCGAACATATTAGTATTTACAATCAATTAATAGTTATCAGCCTGAAGCATTCACTGACATAATAGGATTCTTCATTTTGGTGACATTTGGTTCAGGGTACAGGGAAAAAAATTTTTTAAAAGGCTTTCTCCAAAAATGTAATAAAATGGCCCCCTTCACATAATTCAAATGACAGTCCCCCCTAGCCACGTGTCCGGACAAGCTGCAGTCTGAAGAAACATAGCTCCTGCAACCTGTGTCTAAACTGACATAAGAGCAGTATCTTAAGCACACATACCTCTGTGAAGAAATAAATGTTTTCCTTGGTTGACAGAGCACAAATCATATTTTCTTCAGTCTCCGTCCTCCGTGCACAGCCTGCCGTGGAGAAGGTTTATTTCATCTCCTGTCACAGCCCTTCTCTGGCAGCTCCGATATGTGTGTTTACAATAGAGCACCTCTGTCAATTGAAACATAGGTCTCAGGAGCTGTCTTTCTTCAGATAGAAACCCTTCCAGACACATGACTAGGACGGGCTGCCGTTTGAATTAAGTGATAGGGGCCATTTTATTACATTCTTGGACAACCCTTTCAAAATTGGAGACTGTTTAACTCAAGTGTCAGCTTGCTGTGTCACTACAGGATCATGTAGCTTCATGTTCATTACCATGTGAATTAGGCAATTTCTAAATTACAGCTATACTCCATAGAATTCATTTTGACGAATTGTCAAACACGAGTGTGACTGATAGAGAGAGAGAAATATATTATATATATATATATATATATATATATATATATATACATATATATACACACACACACATTGGAATTCATCTTAGATCATGGAGTCATACATGACTTGAGTTTTTAATTTAAATCATAAGTCTAGGAAATATTCATGAAATGTCAATAGTACTGGGAGTTTGGTTACTAACGTAGAGTAAAGGCCAACTCTTATTTAGGGAGGTAAAATAGGATTTATTGACAGTTTTTCTTCCTCTGGGCATTTTCTGGTAATGCAGATGGATAAATGCTTCATGTCAAGCTTCATGGACTTAGACCAGTAGTTGTCAAACTTTCTGTAGTTTAAATTTTTGTTACATGTGAGATAGATATAAGATGGAGACTACAAGTTCAGAAGTTTTGTCTTAAGGGCAATAATGACCATATGGTCTATTTCCCAATATTTGGGTACTATTGATTTTTCAAAAACAGATTACAATTTGAAGCAAAAAGACCAAATTGTAACGTACGAACAAAAAAAGGGATCACACAACTATTATTGAAGGCTGACCTTTACATTCTTGGACTGTAATATCATTTACTGCGATATGATGTTAGTGGAGAGGATGGAAAAGATACGGTACACTACATCCTGACAAAATGAATGTTAGTATCTGTTGATATACATCTACAGACTTCTTTTTTATAAAAACCAATAGTTAGAAGTTCAGTGTGTCAAACTGATAGCAAAGACGCTTGAATTTTCTCCAGTGTTAATTTGCTTCTGATTCCGCTTTATAAAACACTAATAAAAACAGAATTTAAAAAAAAAAAAAAAAGTACAGTTCTTGCAGTAAAACTGCAATGTACGGACGGGCCAAAAAAAACAAAGTCAGTATTACAGCAAGTGACCCATTCTAATATCAAAGGATGCATTTTATTATCTGTGTGCCCCAGAGAGGTTTCTGAACACAAACGATGCAGCTGCTGTAGCTTGTTTTGCTAACACAACTGTTTTTGGAACAGTATAGATGAAGAATTGCAGAATAATTCAGCTTGGATAATAAAATCCAGAATTTGGCTCTTGATGTTGAACTGCCAGCAGTGTTCATTGGCCCAAAGCGCATATCTTATTGAGATACTCTGCAGCATCTGTAGGGGAAAAAAAGCACAATAAAACTGAAGTTTGGTGTCAGCATTTATACCTAATGTACATACTTGTGTCTTGGGAATATTTACTTCTGTACTTAAATTAGGGCTAAAGGGTAGAAGGAGTAAAAGTGCTGTAAATTAATTAAAATATAACTCATTCATATGTTAAAATGCTATTTGTAGAAAACTTTCACTATCATATTAAATCATCCCCTTATTCCCTTTTATTTTTCTATTCGTATTAAACATTGAATTGTACAGATTATTGAGCTTTCAGAACACTGGACATTAACCTGAATTTTGTATTTGAGTTTGTATTCCTCTTGTAAAATTTCAGTAAAAAGAGTTAAAAAAAAAGAATCATCGCTTTATCTAGGCGCATAGATAGCAGTGTAGTTATTCACCATATTAATCTCAAACACTCATTTTCTGTTTATTGGGGAATAACTGGTGTCCCCTTAATTTTGCTCTGCCTGCTATAAAAAAGTTTCCCTTGTATTAATAACATAAGAGTAATTGAACTATTCTGAAAGTAAGGCAAGTTTAGAGTAACAAATAACTGTGTGTGTGTGTGTGTGTATACATATATATATTTTTAGTATTATTTTTTGCTTATAATAAAGGTGTGCTCCAACTGAAATTTACTTTATTCATAAAGTGTATTTTCCACTGAAGTGTGAAGCTAAACTGCTGACTTGAACCATCTCTTGAGGTTATTATAGTCAACATTTGTGTAACAGTATATCAAACATGATATGCTACAAAGGTGTTTAAGGGGGAACACCTGTCTCCTTGTGAAGAGTGCCAAGCCAGCTGTAAGGAGACTTACAGGCCATGCAGTGCTCCTCTGAGAATTTAAATATGCAAGTAGCCTCTTAGCACCAGAATAGGGCAGGAACTCCAATGCCACCTATTGGAAGTAAAAATCCTAAAAGTCAATATTGACCCTTTAATGAGCCTTGCCACATGCCTCATGACAGGATAAAAAAGCCAAACTAGGAACTCTATTTGCAGACAAGTTTTGGGACATTTGTCCCTCATGAGGGCAAAACAGGAGATCTGATTTGGCTAGGTGAGCGGATTCTGACAAGAGGACAAAGGAGAACATTTTGCATTGTGGAGAATACCTTTCTGAAGAGGCTATTTACATACTGAATTATATTTGCAGAGGAGCACTGCATTGCCTATAGGCCTCCTTACGCCAGCTTGGCACTCTCCACATTCCTGTTTTCCACTCTGAAGAGGATATTTACATAGATGCTACAATGTATCAAACACATCACACCGTGTGCTGGTTAGTTGTTACATCTGCAGAAATGCATTTCACCTCATTCAAAATATATATCTTCAAGGGATGGCCTAAGTGAGCAGTTTAGCCGCACATTTTAATGCAAAATTTACTTTGTGACCAAGTAAATTTCAATTTGTACATACAGTGGTTTGCGAAAGTATTCACACTCCCCCCTCCCCCCTGGCTTTTTGCAATCTGACTTGTGTGTGATGCATCAACACTAAATAGTCTAAGTTGGTGAAGTGAAATGAGCAAAATATAGGCATAAATTACATTTATGGGATCAACTAAGTAAAAATTGCCATGTGCATATGTATTCACCCTTGTTGCTATGAAGCCCCTAAAAATTTCTGGCACAAGCAATTACCTTCATAAGTCACATGCTTAGTGAAAGGAAGTCCACGTATGTGTAATCTAAGTGTCACGTGGTCTGTCAGTATATGCACACCTTTTCTGAAAGGCCACATAGGCTGCAACACTATTAAGCAAGAGGCACCACTAACCAAACAACACCATGAAGACCAAGGACATCTCCAAACAAGTCAGGGACAAAGTTGTTGAGAAATACAAGTCAGGTTGGGTTATAAAAAAATATCCCAATCTCTAATGATCCCCCGGAGCATCATCAAATCCATTATCATCAAATGGAAAGGACATGGTACGACAACTAACCTTTCAGGAGAGGGCCGTCCACCAAAACTCTCAGCCCAAGCAAGGAGGGCATTAATCAGAGAGGCAGCACAGAGACCAATGGTAACCCTGCAGGAGCAGCAGAGTTCCCAAGCAGAGACTGCAGTATCTGTCCATAGGAAGAGAATAAGCCCAACACTCCACAGAGGTGGCTTTTATGGAAGAGTGGGCAGAAAAAAGCTTTTACGTACACACAATTGTAAAGCTTGTTTTGAGTTTGCCAGAAGACATGTGGGAGACTTCCCATATATATGAGGAATGTGCTGTGGTCAGAGGAGCCCAAAATTGAACTTTTTGGCCAAGGTAAACACTATGTCTGAAGCCAGAACAACACAGCTCATCACTCCAAGAACACCATTCTCACAGTGAAACAAGGTGGTGGCAGCATCATGCTGTAGTGATGTTTTTCAGCAGCAAGGACAGGGAAAATCGTCTCAGTCAAAGGGAAGATGAATGGTGCAAAATACAGGGATATTCTTGAGCAAAACTTGTTTCAGTCTGTCAGTCAGTGACTGGGACGGAGGTTCACCTTCCAACAAGACAATGACCTAAAGCATACTGCTAAAGCAACACTCGAGTGGTTTAAGGGGAAACCTGTAAATGTTTTGGAGTGGCATTGTCAAAGCCCAGACCTTAATCCAATTGAGAAACTGTGGTCAGATTGAAGATTGCTGTTCAGCAGAGGAAACCATCTAACTTGAAGGACCTGGAGCAGTTTTACCTTGAGGAATGGCTAAAAATCCCAGTGGCAAGATGTGGAAAGCTCAGAGACTTATCCAAAGCGACTTGCAGCTGAGCTGTAATTACTGCAAAAGGAGGCTCTACAAGGAACTGAATTTAGGGGAGTGAATAGTTATGCACACTGATGTTTTCCGTTATTTTGTCCTATTTGTTGTTTGTTTCACAATAAAAAGAAAAACAAATGTTCACATTTGCAGGCATGTTCTTTACCCGAACTGATGCAAACCCTCAAAAAAACACCAAATGGTGAAATTCCAGCTTGTGAGGAAGCAAAACATAAAAATGCCAAGGAAGGTGTGTGTGTGGGTGTTGGTGAATACTTTTGCAGGCCATTGTATATAGCAATTTAAAAGGCAAATGCTATAATTTATCAACCTGGCTAACATGGCTAATGTTATGTGTTTCATCAATGAAAGTAGCACATTTCAGCTTACCCATGTTACACTGTGCAAATCAGCAAATAGTATTCAGTTTAGGTTCTTGACTAGGACTGCTAAATCCATCAATAAGATTTCTATTACAGTCATCGATATGTATGCTTTCACCGGCTATCTTGGAATATGTGGCTTGGCCAGTGAAGTCCAGCAGATCTTCTAAAGCTCTAGAATGATTAGTCCCATTGTGATCTAATGACACGCCGGGAATGTGCTCATTCAATGGTGAAAATTCCGGGATGGATATAAGTTCTTCCTTGGACACAGGACTGTGGACAAAAAAAATGTATATTTCTTTTATATTTCAATATCAAGAATGTTGTTGTACAAAATGCTGCAATATGAAAACATAACATGTATTAGTCTTCCAAAAAAGCGATACCATTTTGGGTGGCGTATATGATTGGGGATGAGGGAGAGGCTAAAAAAGCAAAACCCATGGAGGGAGATTAAGATAGTGAAACTATATTGGGTGGCATATGTGGAATGTGCCAAGATGATACCTCCATTGGGTAATTTGTCTGGGGGCGTGATACCTATTTTGGGCAGTATGTATGGATGAGGGAGGGGATGGGGAAATAAGAAAAAGTGATAACCATGTTGGATAGTATGTGTGGAGGAAGGCTGAGAAAGTGCTACCTTCATTGGGTAATGTGTCCAGTGATCAAGAATGTGACACCCATTTATGTTTTAAACAGTTGTCATTTTTAATATACTGTACCACTGGAAATCAAGATTATGTATATACCTCACATCCATTGACTGGACTTCATCAATAGAATCATCCAAGCTGTTGCATTTCCCTTCAAGCACATCCAGATGGATAGTACCCACAGCCGTCTTTAGGACACTTGGAAACAGTTCCTGAGGCTTTGTTTCAATGATTTTAACAGTTGGTACTTTATTTTGTGCATGCGGTGAAAATCCATTGAGCTGGCCTGGAATTTTATTACATAGAGAAATAGGATATTAAAATAATGAAACAACATAAGTTAGTTTGTTGTGTGTGTGACAGTATCACTGACCTCCTCTTCCACCCTGTTGCCATATTCCCCATACCCCTACTATCATTCTCACTCTTTTGCCTTAAGCCTTATTCACCTTTTAATACAAATATTTTGTATCTATAGGTTCAGATCAAAAAGTGAGAACTTGCTTCCCCGCCCTATTGTATAGATAATCTAATTAGAAAAGCCTATCCTGGTCACTGTTTCTCTTTAAATGGATCATCAGAAAATGATCTGTTTAAGTCAGGTTTATATTTAAAACATTTTTTCTAAACATTTTTCATATCTATTTTTTATTTTTTTTTAAATTGAAATCTTGTAATTTTTACACTAAAAACTTTATATTAGGCGCATACTTCCTGTTCTGTAAAAAGATCACTTTTCAGCAGCCACATGGATAGAGGCAGCAATAAACTGGCTCTGACTCGCGGACCTCTACAGGAGAGTTTCATAGGGATGCTGTGATCTGTGCAGAGGTCATAGGGAAGAGCGGGGGAGCAGGTGAGCTGTGACATCACCAATGTGATCGATAGATATTATGTTATCTTCTGCATATAGCGGCCTTACTTTTCAATGCAATCCTGTCTGCGATGGTAATGAAACCTCTGAAAAGTCATCCATACAGAACAGGAAATATGAGTCTAGTATTCGGCTTGGAGACTAGTTTTGAAAATTTCAAGTTTTATTTTATGGATTTATATTATGGATAGTGATATGTAATAGGGAGAAAAAAATAAGGATACTTATTCATTAGTTTTGAAGTGGGGCTAACTGTCAATCACCTAGTGCAGGGTGGAGATAGGCTGAGACAATAAAAGTGCTCCGTACCACCCAGAGCACTTGCAGACTCATTTGCATATCACTCCTAAAGTAGATCCCTTTGCAACAGACCAGCTTTTTGTTTCATAAAGCTTTCACTCATATACCATAATCTACATATATATAAGGAATTCTTGTTGCCACACCATGTCAGAACAGACCAATGCTCAGGGTGGCGATTGGCGAGGGAACTTCCATAGTCGATTCACCTACAAAGGCCACAGTACTTGTGATGCTTATTACATATTGCCATTTATACATCATACGTTATTCAAGCAATAACTTGTAATTTTTGCATGCAATGAATCAGTTATAAAATGCACAGAATACTGAAACACATCAACGTTGATTATGGTGGTATTCTACAACAATAAAGTAAAATACATAGGGTTCATCAATACAGCATGCTAGAGGTGATCAACACCAGTCTAATATGACATATTAGAGACTAAAATCCGTTGACTAATATGTAAAACAGAATGTAAATACACCCGTCTGTCTGGTGGTAATCCAATTACTCACATGGCCTGTGTATGGCATGACTATACTCCGTTCATATGTAACACATTGTGTGTCCGCCCTAAGAAAACTCCTACCCAGTATATACAGCATTAGGCATTTGTTTATTTTTAGGTTTTTGTTTCCCCACCATCTTCTTTGATTAGCACTTATTATACACATTGTATAGCTTCTCTTATCTACGATATCACTGGCTACATGTTCAAGTATTTGCATTCTATGTTACATAAAGGTCAGAGCATTTTACACTATTGACTTATGTATTTTATTTTACAGAACATCAGCGTGACCAAGGTCCTGGATGACTGAAACGTTGGCGTGTTTAAGTGTTTTGTCCAATTTAGAACTGCTACAGTTCATTTCATACAAGAGCTGAAAAAGTTATTGCTGGAATAACTAATTATCTATACATAAAGAAATGTTATAAACCACACAGGAATGTAATTGGCTTGGGAGTAGAATGTGCTGACAGATAATCCCTTTAAGCCCTTCCCAACATATCACATAGTAAGTCACATGTTGAGTCCCAGTCTTTGACGTCGGCTCAGGAGCCGAGCCTGCTATTTCCCAGCAGATGATGGCTGTCTTTCATGATCAGTAAACGCAGTGATGAGAAACAAAATCAACAATGAAAAGATTACGCTGGTAGTGTTAGGCTTGGATATAGGGGGTAGGGTGGTCGGTATTAAAATAAGTACATTGGTAGTTTAAAACACATTAATTTATTATGGATATAATACAATAGATAAAATCAAATAAGAGGGGTAGACGTTTTCTACAAGTCTTATTTCATTTTATCTATTGTATTTTATCCTTAATAAATTGTGTTTTAAACTACCAATGTACTTATTTTAATGCGGACCATCCTAGCACCTATATCCAAGCCCAACACTACCAGCGCAATCTTTTCATTGTTGTTTTACTTTCCTTATCTTATATTGCTGCAGGTATAACCAGGCTTACCTATCAGCACCCCCACTATAGATATTTCTTCAGAAACAAAATAAACTCAGCAAAAAAAAAATGCAATAAGATGCAATCAAGACGTCTTATGTACCCCAAAATAGTATCAATAAAAGTCAGATCGCCATGCAAGCACATAGCTCCACCCAGTGGAAATTGAAAGTTATGAGTCTCAGAAAATGGCGAAACAAACAAAATTTAAAAATTTCTCTTTATTACTTAAGTAAAAAAAAAACAAACATGAAAAACATAAAAAAACAATACAAGTTTGGTATCACTATAATCGTACTGCAATTCATTGTAATTTTACGTGACGTATCAACACAAAATAGCAAGTATTTGTTAAGTGTAAAGGAAATTATACAGTTTTCTAAATATTTTAAAATATAAATCTGAAAATTGAGACGAGCATTTGTATTCAGCCCCCCCTGAGACAATTCTTTGTAGGACCACCTTTCGCTGCAATTATTTCTGAAAGTCTTTTGGGGTCTGTCTCTACCAGCTTTGCACATCTAGAGGCTGAAATTTTTGCCCATTTTTCATCCAACCTTACTGAGTGAATGTGCAAAGGAGGCATCTGTGAACTGCAATGTTCAAGTCTTGCCACAGATTCTCAATAGAATTTAGGCCTGGACTGTGACTGGACTATTCACACACATGAATATGCTTTGATCTAAGCCTGTGGTCCCCAACCTTTCTGACCTAGAGAGCCACCTCCAGTTCTGAGAGAGGGTCACAAGCCACATTGAGATCTGAGAGAGGGTCACAAGCCACATTGAGATATGAGAGAGGGTCACAAGCCACATTCAGATCTGAGAGATGGTCACGAGCCACATTCAGATCTGAGAGATGGTCACGAGCCACATCCAGCTCTCGCCCCCCTCACAGTTGTGGTAAACAAAGCCCCTATTATGGGTATAATGATAACCAATGTTTTTCCACAGAAGTCACCCTGAAGCAGAATACGAAAATCCAGGGGTTCCCACAATACCCCCATTCTATATTCTCCCATCAAGCACTCCCACCACACTGTCTCATCCAGCTTCAAGCACCTCCTCTGACAGGTAGTATCATCCGGTCTTCAGCGTACCAGAGTTAAATTATCTCTAAACCCCTTAGACCAGTATATGTGCATCCAGATCTGCTGTTTTGTGCAGGGCTACTCACAAAATTCACCATTTTGAGATGTGCTCTTCATACCAGTTTGCTAGATCTGGAGCTAATGCACTAAGCTGGCAGACAGCCGCGAACCACAATTCATGGGACCGCGAGCCACAGGTTGGGGGCCCCTGATCTAAACCATTCCATTGTAGCTCTGGCAGTATGTTTAACGTGTAGGGTGGTTGTCCTACTGAAAGTTGCACCTACGCCCCAGTCTCAAGTTTTTTGCAGCATGATGCAACCACCATGTTTGATCGTTGGGATGGTGTTGTCAGGAAAATTTTTCAGTGTTAGTTTTCCACCACATATAGCATTTTTCATTTAGCCCCAAAAGTTCTAGTTTGGTCTAATTTGATCAGAGCTCCTTCTTCCATATCATAGCCGTGTCCCCTACATTTCATGTGGAAGAAGGTACTTTGGTCAGATGACATCAAAGTAGAACGTTTTGGGCTAAATGCAAAACGCTATGTGTGGCGGAAAATGAACACTGCACCTCACCCTGAAAACACCATTCCCACTGTCAAACAAGGTGGTGGCAGTATGATACTGTGGGGATGCTTTTCTTCAGCAGGAACAGGGAAGTGGGTCAGAGTTGATGGGAAGATGGAAGGAGCTAAATACAGGGCAATCCTGGAGGAAAACCTGTTAGAGGCTGCAAAAGGCTTGAGACTGGGGCTTAGGTTCATCTTCCAGCAGGACAACGACCCTAAACATACTGCCAGAGCTACAATGGAACGGTTTATATTAAAGCATATTCATGTGTTTGAATGACCTAGTCATAGTCCAGACTTAGATGCAATTGAGTATCTGTATAAAGACTTAAAAATTGCTGTTCAGACGCTCTCCATCTAATCTCTCTGAGCTAGAGAGAGTATGTAAAGAAGAATGGGCAAACATTTAAGCTTCTAGATGTGCAAAGCTGGTAGAGACATACTCCAAGAGACTTGCAGTAGTAATTGCAGCTAAAGGTGGTCCTACAAAGAATTGACTCAAAGGGGCTGCATACAAATGCAAGTCACAATTTTCAGATTTATACTTTTAAAATATTTCGAAAACCGTGCATCATTTCCTTTACAGTTCACAAATATTTCCTACTATGTGTTGGTATATCACATAAAATCCAAATACAATACATTTAAGTCTGTGGGTGTAACAAACAAAAATGTGGAAAAATTCACAGGGTATGAATACTTCTTCAAGGCACTGTAGGTGATGCATAAATCTGCAGATCACTGTATCTACATGATATCATCTCGCTTTGTATATTAGGTCTCTGGCCCATATTAAAAGGTTAATACAGTGCCCTTCTGACATTATTCACCAGATCATGTTGCGGCTTCTTCAGGCAAAAAAGGGTCAATAGCCAATTATGGACAAAAACTCAAAATTATGGCCAAATAAACTTGTAACAAAAATATCCCTATTATTGTGAGTTTGTTTGCGCATTTGTCCCTGAAAAAGCCGAAGCATCATCTGGCGAAACTTGTCCAAGGTCATAGGGAGACACAGAGATAATCTTAATATGGTCAGTAGACTTTATATACAAAGCGAGATGATGTAATCTAGATGCAGCAACTTGCAGACGTCTACATCACCAATATGTAACAAATAATAACTACTAATGCAGTAAAAGTTAAAGCTTTAAGCACTACATCACAGCTACACACATTAACTGAGGCACCATCTCCACCCCTCAAATTGCACTTTGATTTTGGCTGCTTTGGAAATAATTCAGATGGCCCAAGGAAGTGATCTTACCTTTTTCATCATGGTTTTCAATATTTTCACTTTTTAAAGGCAGCTGAACATCAGTTTTAGTCTCCTCCTTCTGTGACATAATAATTAGACACAGAATTAGGTTAATCTTGCACAGAACGGCTTAGTCTAGCAGTTATACCATTGCTACTAAAGGACCCACATAAGCCACCAAATACTTAAACGGACTTATTAGTTCCAGACTTACAATGGACTGTCTGACAAATATTTTCTAACCATTAAATAAAATAGTGGGTCCGGGCTGCGCCTTCAGAAAAAGGAGCATCAATACTATAGGCTTGTCTTGGCACCACTTCTACTCCAGCCTCTAGTGTCCACCAGCCTCCCCTTCTTAAATGGCAGGTATTTTGCCATGTAATCTGAGTGCAGCATGAGGTAGGGGCTGAGACACTGATTTCCGTGATATGTCACTTATTAGGCTGTGTGCTGTTTCAGTACAATGAATGTTTTATCAGCAGGAGATTATCACTTGCCGGACTGGAGCTTGCGTGAGCCCTGATCCAACCACTCCCCAGCACTGATTAGCGCCTACTGTCAATATACAATGTGCACACAAAGCTGTGGTGTGGGCGGGGTTAGCTTTCTGAGCTCTGCTACATCTAAAAACTCTGATGCTGCAGCCAGTAACCTAAGTGATACATCGCTGGATTCAGGATCTCTGTCCCTACATTATGCTGCTCTCAGATGAGGAAGCAAAAACTTGCTGACAGACTCCCTTTAACATGCCAGTATCTCCCTCACCATCTGCATACAACCTCCCTAAAATTAGATGCCATTTTTCAATAACCGTATACTATAACCACATTTAATAAAAAATATTTTCATATGGTTGTGCAATGATCAGACCATGGCAGTGAAATATGCATACCTGTGGTGAGCAAAAGGGGTTAGTACTGCGTTCTTGCAGGTGTGTGGGTAGATACACGTACCTTGGACTCCATCACCTCACTCTTCCTTGTTCTTTTCATGATTTCATCAATCCTCTAGGGACAAAAACATTTACAAATAGAATATCATTATTCATACTTTTTTTTTAACTTCATATTTTGGAGCTCAACATATTCTTAGGGTGGATGCCAGGGACATCTTGATTTCAGAAGATTACAGTGCTTGCATTATACATTTCCTGCTGGCAGCCTTGGGTATCAGGAACCAATAAAGCTGGTGTCCCACTCCTTGGATGGTGTGGTCTATAGCGACCATGGCATCTAAGGTGTTTGACAAAGGGGGAGATCTCTGCTCTGCGAAATGCAGATGAAATAACAGTGAATGCTTAACATGGCAGGTGACAAGCCTAAAAAGGCCCAGGGTCTGCCTTTAGCTTCTAAGGCTGTGTTCACACGATGCGTATTTCATGCGTTTCCGCGGCGTTTTTGCAGTTGCGTAAACGCCGCGGAAACGCATGAAAAACGCATGGTAGAAGGGCAGCAATGTTCCCCAATGGAAATCCGCATGTGCTGTGCCCATGATGCGGATTTTTCCGCAGCGTTAACGCTGCGGTCAAAAATCCGCAGCATGTCAATTAATTTTGCGGAAACGCGGCGATTTCGCCGCCATTGACTTGCATTAGAACGCGCCAATTCTGCAAGACTGCATCTGTACTTGCGTAATTGGTGCGTTCTAATGTGCGGATGGTACCCGGGTGTGGAGGAGAGGAGAGTCTCATCCACACCCGGGTACCATTAAAAAAGCTGTAAAAAGAAGAATAAAATAAAAAATAATGTATTCTTACCTTCTGTCGGCCCGCGCAGCGCTCCCGCTTGGTTCCCGGCACTTGCAGTGAGTTGTAGGACCTGCGGTGACGTCAGAGTCATGTGACGGGTCACGTGACGCTGACGTCGGCAGGTCTTTCAATTCAAAGTTGCCAGCAGCCGGGAGAACGGAGTGAGCAGGACAGCGCGGGCCATCGGAGGTAAGTATATACACTCTCTCGGTTCACACTGTATAAATCCATGCTGTTTGCATGGATTTATATAGTGTGACCTAGTTATCAAGCACTTTCCAGGTGATGCTAACATCGCCTGGAAAGCGCTTGTCAATCTGCATGCGGAAACGCATGTGAATCTGCATGTGGATCCGCATGTATTCTGCAGGAAAAACGCATGCACAATCTGCATGCGTTTTTTCTGCCAGGGAGATGCAGAAATGATGCAGAAATTTTCTGCTTCATTTCTGCATCGTGTGCACATACCCTAATAGGTGTTTTGATAAAAGTTAAATAAAAAAAAATAAATACATTTTTGAACAGTTCACCTGATAAAAAAATGACCGCAAACAGGAGAAAAATAATGAAAATAAGCAATTGCTCGTTTTGATGCAATTCCTACACTTTTCTGGTGAGGTGCCCATACTTATGCACCTGTCAAATTTTGTTTGAATGCAGATTTCACATTTTCTGTTAGTACAATAAACCTCATTTCAAGGCAGAAACATTACTGTGTCCAACAGTTATTACATATATCAAACTGAAATAGCTGTTGCAAAAACACCAATTTTTATAAAACATTAAGCTTAAGATTAATAGGGGTGCCCAAACTTTTTCATATAACTGTATATAAAGCTCTATTTTTCTGTTACAGACCTCCAAATCCTTAGCATAAAGTTAACTCAAAGTTCTGCCACCACTAGAGGGAGCTTACTGCATACCAATTATACATTAGGCTCAATAACAACAGTGTGCTACAAAGCGCCCTCTAGTGGTGATTATAGTTATTAAAACCTATGCACAGGATTTAGAGAAAAAAAACATCAAACTCCAACCAGTATAGAGAAATATGACAAAACAACAAAGGAAGCAATCTATTTAGGCAAATTTAAGACTCACACACACATTTCACATATCTCAAGGTATACAAGTACATACCTTTTTTCTCTCCAGGCGTTCCTGTTCGATCTGCTGTATGATTTGCTCACGTTCAACTCTCAAGACTTCTGCTGCTTCTCTTGCCTTTAGTTCAGCCTCTTCCTTCTGTAAAATCCATAATGTGGGGCATTGGTGAATTTAAAGTACGACTACAATGTTTTACAAACAGCAACGTCATAGAAGGGCCTCTATAACATCACATTATAGAAAATAGATAACTGAAAGAGACTTAAAAAAAAAAAAATCTATAAAAACATTTGCTTGGAATTATTTTACTTGTTATAAATTTGATAAATATATTCTATATAGCAGTAATGTAGTTTTAATGTCACATATTCAGTGTTTGAATACATCTTGGCACAAGAGATCATAAAAGATCTCTGGGGAACATTTTTTATATCTAATTTTTCCACTGTAACTGGAGCAGAGCCCCAGTTACAGGGAAAACAACTCCATATAGTGACAGATGTCATTGGCATACCTGATCTTGGCCTGATAAGACCCAGCAGCTCTGCTATGCTGCATAAAGACACAATAATCATGTAATCATCAGGTCCCACAGAAGCATCTGCATCAAGTTTATATAGGGCTGCCTTCTGAGCCCTATATAACCAACAAAGGAGAAGACAGACAAGATAATAACGGCTTCTGTCTTCTCCCCAGGATCCCAGGCTGAATCTGGCAGACAAGACCAGACCTGCTCCTGCTGGATTGCAGGAGCTGGAGCTTTAATTCTGCAACATGGGCATTATTGGGTTAATAACAGGAAATAGCTGCATCTAAAACAATGAATGGCATGCAACCAGTATTTGGTATCCCAGTGTGGATGTAAAGTGTGAGGCTGAGTGCCCACGTAGCGTTTTTCAAGCGTTTATGCTGCGGAATTTCCGCAGCATAAACGCTTGTGAAACGCTAGGTAATCCGCACCCCATGGTCCCCAAGGGGATTCCGCATGTTCTATGCACATACTGCGGATTTTTCCGCAGCGTTTATGCTGCGCACAAAAATCCGCAGCATGTCATTTAATTTTGCGGAAGCGAAGCGGAACTCCCGCCATTGACTTGCATTGAGACGCATAGAAACCGCGACTGTACATTTTTACAAGCGGCTTCTATGCGTCTCTATGTGCGGATGGTACCCAGTTCTGGGGGACAGGAGACTCTCATCCAGACCTGGGTACCATTCTACCTGTAAAAAAAGAATAAAATAACAAATAAAGTTATATTCACCTGTCCGGCGTCTTCTCTCGGCATGCCGGCATCGCTTGAGGACCTGCGGTGACGTCACAGTCATGTGACCGCAGGCCCTTCACCGCTCTGTCTCGCGATGTGCCGGCAACCCGGAAGAAGCCAGGACGACCGCTGCAGCCACGCCGGGGCCTCGGGGGTGAGTATAGCTTTATTTGTTTTAATTTTTACGGTTCACACTGTATAAATCCATGCTGTTTGCATGGATTTATACAGTGTGACCTAGTTGTCAAGCACTTTCCAAGTGATGCTATCGCATGGAAAGCGCTTGTCAATCTGCATGCGGAAACGCAAGTGAATCCGCATGTGGATCCGCATGTATTCTGCAGGAAAAACGCATGCACAATCTGCATGCGTTTTTTCTGCCAGGGAGATGCAGAAATGCTGCAGAAATTTTCTGCTTCATTTCTGCATCGTGGGCACATAGCCTGAGGCTTTGTTGGGGGTGTGTAGATGTGGGTGTCTTCTGTCCAGATGACATAGCAGTTTTTCAAGCTTCTGATGCTGCTTATTAACCTGTTTTTCCAAGTAGGCCTGTAACTGCTTCTCTTGTGCTTCCTTCCGCAGGCGTTCCTCCTCTGCTCTGGTCTCTGCCTCTTCTTCGGATTTCCTTCTGGCTTCCTCCTCCTCTTGTTTTTTTCTCTCTGCCAGCAGTCGTGCATCTTCTTCTAAACGACGCCTTTCCTCTTCAGCCTTCCTTTTAGTTTCTTCCATCTTCTGCCTGTGCATGAAGATTAAATGTTAGATATAAAAATAAAATAAGAAATAAAGAAAGACAAAATATAAAAGCCAGTCATGCTTACCAAAAATAATTTGTGAGGAAATATACTGAGTGGCACTAGCAGCATTAAAGGGAGCCAGTCAGCCATGTAGCCTGGGCAGCATGAATCAGGCACAGGTTTGCAGACATCTATGTTTTAAATCGGGTTCAGAAGAATACTGAAACTGTGCTCATGACTGATGTGATGTCTGTAAGGCTGCATTCACACATACGAGAGAAATGGATTGATTTTTTTTCTCAGCTGACATTTTAGTTCATTTTTTTAGCCATTAACTCTTACTGGATCAGTTAGTCGGATGGAACAACGAAGTACAAAGTGTCTTCCGTGTTTCATCAGTTTTACACGGATCCTCATAGACTTTAATGGTAGTCTGATCCACAAAACGGATGAGAAGAGGACATGCTCCAAGTCTCACAGACCGAAGACATTGACCCATAGACTTTCATTGATCCATGCAAAAATTGGTTTTAAAAATGGATCCGTGTGCTGTTTAAGAAAAAAAAAAATGGACAGCACTAGGTCGTGTCACACAGATGTAGAGTTAGGCTGCATTTACACAAGTCAATGCACTGCTATCATAAGCAAAATGAATCAGAATAGTGTATGCTGGGATTTTTTCCCCCCACACAGATCGTAGGAAAATTGGAAAAGTCACTTCCGTGCACTTGCACATTGACAAACATTTGCAGTCTGCGGTCCATTGCGAACTTATACAGTACACTGACTGAAAATTCGCATAAACCCAGCCTAAGGGCTCTTTCACACGTCAGTATCTCCAGTACGAGTGGTGACAGTTTCCACATGTACCGGAGATACTGACATACGCAGACCCATTCAAATCTATGCGTCAGCGCACATGTCAGTGTGTTTCCACGGACTGTGTGTCTGTGTGCTCCACACGCTGACGTGTCCGATTTTTTACGGATACACGGTCAGCAAAATGTACCACACGGATGACATCCGTGTGGCACGTAGTGGCACATAGGGATCAGCGCTACAGTTGGCGCTGATTCCAAGTGCTGGTGCTGATCGCTGCCCTCATCATGGTTCCCTGCCGGCGCTGTGATCAGCACGAGCAGGGACAATGATGAGGGTAGTGGTAGTCTGCGCCCTCAGTGTCCATGTGTAAAAATAAGATTAAAATTATAAAATCCATATACTCACCTGTCCAGGGAAGTCGCCCGCTGTAATTCATGCGACAGCTGACACAGAGGAGCCGGGGACAATGAGCTGGAGCTGCGCTCAGTGAGTGACAGGACACTGCTCCTGCGCTCAGTGAGCGACAGGACACTGCTCCTGAGCTCAGCTCCGGAGTGGCTCATTCTTCCCGGCTCCTCTGCTGATCGGTTGCATGGATTACAGCGTGGGACATCTACGGACAGGTGACTAAGGATTTTATTATTTTATTCTTATTTTTATACAGGGACACTGGAGGAGCAGACACTACTACCCTCATCATTGTCCCTGCTGATGCTGATCGCAGAGCCGGCAGCGAACCATGATGAGTGCAGTGTTCAGCACCCGAAGCTTGGGAGCAGCGCTATAGCTGATTCCCAGGCGTCGGCACGTGTGATCCTGATACGGCACACGGCTGCAACACGTAAAACACACACGGACACACGGATATCTCCGGTACCGTTTTTTTCCTGTACCGGAAATATACGGACGTGTGAAACTGGCCTTACTCCGAAAGTCTGCAAGGTTTCAGAAAAAGCATAGTTTGAAATGGGAAGGACAGTCATCTAGACTGAAGGGACAATCTGGTGAGGAGCCACCTGGATACCTTTTCTTTGGATACTTGGCTACTTTTTACCCCTTCAAAAGGATTGGCCATTTTTGGGCATTAGAACGAAGCAGTTTTTTTTTTAAATTTAGTTTATCATCAACTCCATGAAAGGACCAAGTGGATATAGTTTTTTTTTTTGTTTTTTTTTAATAAATGTTTTAGTACCCTTTCTTTTTACATAAACTTAGCTTTTATGGAATGAAAATGGCTTCTGAGGTGTCTCTATCTGGGACCTGAGTAACGTTTACAGTCTTCTGCTGGCGCCTTATGAAGGCTTGCTTGTTGCAGGGAGATATAGATATATATATATAGATATATATATATATATATATATATATATACATATACACACACACATACACATACACACAGTACAGACCAAAAGTTTGGACACACCTTCTCATTTAAAGATTTTTCTGTATTTTCATCACTATGAAAATTGTACATTCACACTGAAGGCATCAAAACTATGAATTAACACATGTGGAATTATATACTTAACAAAAAAGTGTGAAACAACTGAAAATATGTCTTATATTCTAGGTACTTCAAAGTAGCCACCTTTTGCTTTGATGACTGCTTTTCACACTCTTGGCATTCTCTTGATGAGCTTCAAGAGGTAGTCACCGGAAATGGTTTTCACTTCACAGGTGTGCCCTGTCAGGTTTAATAAGTGGGATTTCTTACCTTATAAATGGGGTTGGGACCATCAGTTGTGTTGTGCAGAAGTCTGGTGGATACACAGCTGATAGTCCTACTGAATAGACTGTTAGAATTTGTATTATGGCAAGAAAAAAGCAGCTAAGTAAAGAAAAACGAGTGGCCATCATTACTTTAAGAAATTAAGGTAAGTCAGTCTGAAAAATTTGGCAAACTTTGAAAGTGTCCCCAAGTGCAGTTGCAAAAACAATCAAGCGCTACAAAGAAACTGGCTCACATGTAGACCGCCCCAGGAAAGGAAGACCAAGAGTCACCTCTGCTTCTGAGGAAAAGTTTATCAGAGTCACCAGCCTCAGAAATCGCAGGTTAACAGCAGCTCAGATTAGAGACCAGGTCAATGCCACACAGGGTTCTAACAGCAGACACATCTCTACAACAACTGTTAAGAGGAGACTTTGTGCAGCAGGCCTTCATGGTAAAATAGCTGCTAGGAAACCACTGCTAAGGACAGGCAACAAGCAGAAGAGACTTGTTTGGGCTAAAGAACACAAGGAATGGACATTAGACCAGTGGAAATCTGTGCTTTGGTCTGATGAGTCCAAATTTGAGATCTTTGGTTCCAACCACCGTGTCTTTGTGCGACGCAGAAAAGGTGAACGGATGGACTCTATATGCCTGGTTCCCACCGTGAAGCATGGAGGAGGAGGTGTGATGGTGTGGGGGTGCTTTGCTGGTGACACTGTTGGGGATTTATTCAAAATTGAAGGCATACTGAACCAGCATGGCTACCACAGCATCTTGCAGCGGCATGCTATTCCATCCGGTTTGCGTTTAGTTGGACCATCATTTATTTTTCAACAGGGCAATGACCCCAAACACACCTCCAGGCTGTGTAAGGGCTATTTGACCAAGAAGGAGAGTGATGGGGTGCTACACCAGATGACCTGGCCTCCACAGTCTCCAGACCTGAACCCAATCGAGATAGTTTGGGGTGAGCTGGACCGCAGAGTGAAGGCAAAAGGGCCAACAAGTGCTAAGCATCTCTGGGAACTCCTTCAAGATTGTTGGAAGACCATTTCCTGTGACTACCTCTTGAAGCTCATCAAGAGAATGCCAAGAGTGTGCAAAGCAGTCATCAAAGCAAAAGGTGGCTACTTTGAAGAACCTAGAATATAAGACATATTTTCAGTTGTTTCACACTTTTTTGTTAAGTATATAATTCCACATGTGTTAATTCATAGTTTTGATGCCTTCAGTAGTGTTGAGCGATACCTTCCGATATCAGGAAATATTGGATCGGATTGGATCGGGCCGATACTCAAAAAGTATCGGATATCGCCGATTCCGATACCGGAAACCAATGCAAGTCAATGGGACACAAATATCGGAATGAAAATAAACCCTTTCTTTCCTTGTAGGTTAATTCTACATGAAGGAAAACAACTAACAATAATGTAGGATGTATTGGGGGAGGTGGTTGCCCAAATCGATGGGAACAGTGCTCACAGTGAAACATGAAAAGCCGGCAATTCAGCAGCGGCATACACCGGTACCCGACAATTTAGAACAGAAAGAATAGAGCTTCACACATAGATTAGATAGATAGAAACATGTCAGTCACATATATAAGAAGTACAGTGACAGTGTTGCTTACTGTACTTGTCATTTAGTGTTAAAATAAAGGATTTATTAAAAAAAAAATTGGCGTGGGGTTCCCCGTAATTTTAGTCTCTAGCGGAGGTTAAGCAGACGGTTGGGGCAGATGTTTGAAGCCTGGGAAGGGGGTAATACCCATGGAGCTTCCCAGGCTACTAATATCAGCCCCCAGCTGAATACCTAGCCTTTACTAGCTATTAAAATGGGGGACCCCCCAAAAAAATGACGTCGGGTCCCCCCTATTTTAATAGCTAGCAAAGGCAAGGCAGACAGCTGGGGGCTGATATTAATAGCCCAGGAAGGGTGCCATGAATATTGGCCCCCTATCAGGCTAGAAACACCAGCCATTAACCGCCCCAGAAATGGCGCATCCATAGGATGCGCCAATTCTGGCACTTAGCCTCGCTCTTCCCACTGCCCTGTAGCGGTGGCAGTGGGGTAATAGGGCTGGGGTTGATGTCAGCTTATAATGCCAGCTGACATCAAGCCCAGGTTAGTAATGGAGAAGCGTCTATAAAAGACACCCCATTACTAACCCCATAATCAAAGTTAAAAAAAACCACAAACACCCAGAATAAAGTCCTTTAATTGAAATAAACACACAATTCTTTATTGTTCTAAATTAAACCATACTTACCATCACGCCCATTCCAGCTGAAGCCAACGATCTCCTGCAATAAAAGAAAAATAATAAAGCAACATCATCCTTACCTTTCCATGGTTCCCAGGACAGCTCCAGCTCTGCTACATCGAGATGACAGGCTGGATCGCAGCAGAAAGCTGCCATCCAGCCTGTCATGCTGCAGGCAGACACTGAGAAGCGCAGGCTTGCTTGCGCTCCTCAGTGTCAGGCTGTGACGGCATCCAGATGAGCTGACAATGAACTCAGCTCACCTCATGCACGTCACTGACAGCGTGGGAGAATTCTCCTGCGCATGCGGTGAGCGTGAGAGACTCGGCTCATCTGGATGCAGTCACAGCCTGACACTGAGGAGCGCAAGCATGCCTGCGCTTCTCAGTGTCTGCCTGCGGCATGACATGCTGGATGCGCCATTTCTGGGGCGGCTAATGGCTGGTGTTTCTAGCCTGGGAGGGGGCCAATATTCATGGCACCCTTCCTGGGCTATTAATATCAGCCCCCAGCTGTCTGCCTTGCCTTTGCTAGCTATTAAAATAGGGGGAACCCCACGCCAATTTTTTTTTTAATAAATCCTTTATTTTAACACTAAATGACAAGTACAGTAACCAACACTGTCACTGTACTTCTTATATATGTGACTGACATGTTTCTATCTATCTAATCTATGTGTGAAGCTCTATTCTTTCTGTTCTAAATTGTCGGGTACCGGTATATGCCGCTGATGAATTGCCGGCTTTTCATGTTTCACTGTGAGCACTGTTCCCATCGATTTGGGCAACCACTGTAATGCCACAACCACCATGGCTGTGGCATTAACGTCTTAAAAAAATATTAATTCCTGCTATTCCATTTAATTGTAATGTAAGGGAGATAATGTAATGTCAGCGCTTGAGCAGGAGAATTCTCCCACGCTGGGATGGCATTCTTATGACAGACTGGATCACAGCTGAGCGCTGCCATCCAGCTTGTCATCCTTCAGGGACACTGCAGAGCGCAGGCATTATGGGAACTTCCGATTCCGGTATTCGATATTGTAAAAGTATCGGAACTCCGATACAGCGAATATCGGTCGATACCCGATATTTCAGTATCGGAATGCTCAACACTAGCCTTCAGTGTGAATGTACAATTTTCATGGTCATGAAAATACAGAAAAATCTTTAAATGAGAAGGTGTGTCCAAACTTTTGGTCTGTACTATATATATATATATATATATATTAGAAATGGGGAGAAGCATCAATTCCGACATTGTTTGGCAAGATAAAGGTAGTGTCATATATGTAGTTTCTATTCTTTTCATTACTTACAATTCAAAATAAAACCCCAAGAAACTAGATAACAAGATGGTTTAGTATGCCTTTTTATTTTTTTTATGAGAAAGAAACTTTTTTTTTTTGTCTCACTAGGACATTGGAATTTGTGATCCTTTGAGCGATTGCATAATGCTTTGTAATAGATAAAACTCCTGAGGATAAACCTTAAGAATAATGAACTTTGCACCCAACTTTATATTATCCTCATATTATCCTACAGTATAAACAACCAGCCACCCACATTCATCCTCTAAAGGGCTCATTCAGACATCACTTTTTTTCACATATGTGAAAAATGGTCTGAGTTTCAATTGTTTTTTTCTATCAGAGTTTTATCACAGTTTGGTCAGTGTCAGTTTTAGCCATCAGAGCATAATCAGTTTTTCTCAGATGAAAAAAAAAAAAAAAAGTGAAGGTTTCTTAAGCTTTTTCCATCAATCAGTCCATAAAAAACGGACAGCACACAGATGGCATAGCAGTGCTGTCTGATTTTTGTATGGACCCATAGACTCACATTGGTGAGATTGATTCGAGACTTGGATCAAAATCGAACATGACGCAGTGATTTTGTGAGGACTACGAAGTCCGTGAAAAATACATGTAAATGTGAACAGCTCCATATACTAATAGGTACGAGTTCTATCAGAGAAAAAATTGTATGCAAAAAAACTGACAATTGAATAAGTCCGAATACAATAGGAAAAAATATAAATATATTAAGCTTATAAGTTACTCTGGACGCACCGTTCTACTTCTTCGCGTTCACGTCTCTCCTGTTCTTCCTGCTCTTTCTGCAAACGGGCTTGACGCCTTTTCTCAGCTAGGATTTTTGCTGCCTCATCTGCGTCAGTTGTACCCGCTATCATCTTGCTGAAGCCTAAAGACAGGAACAAAATATTCTCAATAATAGAGCAAGTCTTAGGGCTCGCTCACACTGGCGTATAACACAGCGGAGTGCGATCTGATGTTTTATCGGTTACCTCTCAATCCAGTGTTATACTATGGGACAGTTCAGATCTAAGATTATTTTCTCATGCCGATTCAATATGAAAAAACAATCACAGCATGCAAGGGGGGGTATCCAAGGATAGGATCATGCATACCCATACAAGTCTATAGGTGCGTGTAAATCATCGGACTGCACTTGGATGTCATCTGAGTGCAGTCCGACGTACATTCACCGAGACAATGGAGAAATTACGTTCTCAGTCTTCTCTGCATCTGTGCTGTGATTCTCCCATGGGAGAGAATCAAATCCCACTCAGATGACACTCGGATCAAACTCTGACAGAGTCTGAGCTGACTGTCATTAGCATCATTGGCCTGATTCCCTCGAATGAGAGAATATACTCTAGTGTGAGTGAACCCTTAATGTGTTAGTATAAGGAAAGACAGGGCTCAAAACTTCCATTCACAAAAGGATTCAGGGTTTTAAAGATCATTAGATGGAGTTTCCTCATATGGATACTGTATGCTTCTTCAACACTATAGCAGCTATTTAATGGATACAATTCACCCCATTAACTGTTGTGTTTTCTAATTCCATCAATTCCCTATTGGAATGTTATAATATAACTAATTTTTACTGCAGGAAGACATTTTTTGTTATCTTGACTAGTAAGCACTGACTTTCATTTGTTTCTTTCTTCTCTCCGGGGGAAGCAGCTTTGTCAGGTTTGGACTCCGCTGGATGTTCTTCTGTTTTAGGAGATGTCTGATGTTTCTCGGCCTTCTTCTTTGGTGTATCCTGGCTGGGACTTGGACTTGATTTATACTTGACAGGGGATGCTGGGTATTGCTTGTTGTTCCTGGCTGGGGACTGCGAGTAAGATTTGGAAAGAGATCTGAAAGTGAGAAGATACCAAGTGAGACTGAGTGGAAACATAGAAAGAATTGTAACAGAAGAGCAATACTGTAACAAGAACTATATAAACTGAAATGGTTTCTAAAGTAATAAACCCAGCGTTCTGCATAAGGGCAATACTTCTTATCTTGTACCTTTTCTTGCAGATGCCAGTGTTTAGAGGGAATAACAGAAGTTCCATCTTTGGGTTTAGCAATTTAGGAGAGCAATGGTAAAAAAATAATTATTTATACCCAGCAGCCTGTAGGTTGGTTCCTATTTAACACTGGATCAATACTCAAGCTATATACTACCCCAAAAATATATATTCTTTTTCCCCGCAATCAGAATTTGAAAATAAAAAGGCAAAACAAAATTACACCTTTGTTTTAGTTACTACTGGTATTTCCAAAATCACAATTCTCGAGCAGTGATTATTTGTTAGCCTTTTTCATTGTGCCATTCCTGTTATTCCTCCCGAAAGTATGTACTATATATCACTGCAAAGTCCCTGCCAGCTCCCTCCACCACCTCTCCAACTCATGACCCAGCTGCTCTGCTCCCTTCCTCCTTGGCAGGGACCTTGCAGTAATGTAGAATTGTAGTTCTAATGATGACTCGTGCAGGGAAAAAGTGACCCCCTGTTTCTACGTAGAGCTTAGAAGTATTCAGCTAGTCTGCTTTTAATCATGTGATGTAATAAACCTAATGGAAAAAGAGAACAATTAGCTGAGAAGAAAGGGAAAAATGAGCAATCGCAAGTGCACAGTGCTATATATAACATCATGATTGCAATATATTAAGAGGATAAAAATTTTGATGGGAGGAGTGCTTCTTTAATTGCAATGCTTGAGGCCAAGTTGTATGCATATGTATTTAATGCTGATATAAGATAAGTATAAGAGTACAGATCAGTCTATGGAACCAGCTCAGCATAGACAAATACACTGGACGGGTGTTCATACTTGGGTGTTGCAGGAGATGATGATCTCTTGGACAGCGTTGCAGGAGACTCAGACCTTCGAACTGGAGAACTTAAGGCGCAGGCTGGCATAGGAGTTGATGATCGCTTTTCTTTCTTTAACTTTTCAGGCTGTAATATTGGACCAAAAGAGAGCATATCAGAGTGGAAAAGATAAAGCAATAATAAATGAAACATAATATAGTCTAGGAATACAGGTCATATGTAAGATATTGAGAGATGACAAGATAACATGCACACTTCTGGTGATCATTTCTTACATTTAAAAGAAAACAACAAAAAACCCTACAAACAAAACTTTTTGGGATAGTTCTCCAAAGTCTTAATGGAGGCATGAGGTTATAACCAACATGAAGGTTGTGAAATAGAAGGGATCACATACTTGTATTGAATCTGGAGACGTAGGGGTCTTGATTCCTTCAGTTCCATTAGGAGACGTTAAGGTCTTTCTTCTATCAGCGCTCCGAGCAGGTGAAGATTTGAAAGGAGATTTAAGAGGGCTAGCAGGGGCTACACGAGGACACACATGGAAGACTAAAGAGTTATAGTGTAAAGCCAAGAAGTAAAGGAACATATAGGAAGAAGTTCATGGAGAAAGAAAGAAAAGGGGAAACACATAAATGTGTAAATAATAAGTCCATCAAAGTAACGAGCGGAATCACATTGCACTATGTTATTTCTCCTATCTCACTGCCTACAGATCATGTTTATATTGGACACAACTTCGTGGGATTCAATACCAGGAACTTAAACAAAGAGACACTATGAAGGGTGGTCAGGATTATTAATTCATCTGGAAGATGTCGCTATCATAGAAGGCAAACAGCTCAAAACAAACCAAGTATAAAGCTCTTATTCATACTGCTTGCTTACATACTTCGATTGGTTCTGTTAGCCAACAGCACACATTTTCTTTTTAGCCTGTGGACTAATAACGTGGACATTATACTACATTGCTGCTGTTAGGCTGGGGCTACAAGCTGCTATTGGCTGCCATACACGTCAATTGGGCCAAAGTTTGCGCTATCCCACTGCTACATTGCAATATAGTGTAAATGAATGTGGTCGCTTTGTGACCAGCGAGCTGCTGCTACCACAAAATACAAAAAAAATAAACCCAAAGAATTTTCTGAAAGTTGAGTGTCATGGTTGCAATAACTTACTGATCACAACGTGATCACATAAGTCACATTATAGATACTATGAAAATAGATCCCATAATTGGACTGTGAACAGTTTTGCAAGGATAAAAAAAAATTCTAACTCAAATGAACTATGAATGAAGAAAACAAACAAAAAGAAGGGTTGAATGAAGAGATAAAAATGAAGTAATAAATGAAATATGGGCTGATTATAGGATATGCCAAGGAATTCAAATTCAAGAGACAAAATGTTTAAAGACTTGTTTTTTTGTGATTTTCTTTGGTACTATTCCCTCTAAATTAGGGATGGGCAAGTAATTTTCCTACAGGGGCCACATGCGACACTGCCTTTTGGTTAGTTCCTCCACCACAGTCATACTTAATTCTGCTTAATTCATTATTATTATTATTTTACACTAATGTTTATCATTTATTATTGAGCATAATTATGTTGACAAGCTGCTACTGCTAATACATGCAGCGTTAGGGCTTATTGTAACATGTATTAACAGTAGCTGCTAATCAAAACCATACAATTTGGCTTTTATAAATCATATTTGTTATTCAGTCCTTGTACCTTGATCAACAGCTTCACCCAACAGCCCCCTCCACACAACATAATGCTCCCATACACTGTATGATGTACCTCACAGACCAGCACACAGTAAGATGGACCTCACAGACCAACACACAGTAAGATGGACCACACAGACCAACACACAGTAAGATGGACCACACAGACCAACACACAGTAAGATGGACCACACAGACCAACACACAGTAAGATGGACCACACAGACCAACACACAGTAAGATGGACCACACAGACCAACACACAGTAAGATGGACCACACAGACCAACACACAGTAAGATGGACCACACAGACCAACACACAGTAAGATGGACCACACAGACCAGCACACAGTAAGATGGACCTCACAGACCAACACACAGTAAGATGGACCACACAGACCAACACACAGTAAGATGGACCACACAGACCAACACACAGTAAGATGGACCACACAGACCAACACACAGTAAGATGGACCACACAGACCAACACACAGTAAGATGGACCACACAGACCAACACACAGTAAGATGGACCACACAGACCAACACACAGTAAGATGGACCACACAGACCAACACACAGTAAGATGGACCACACAGACCAACACACAGTAAGATGGACCACACAGACCAACACACAGTAAGATGGACCACACAGACCAACACACAGTAAGATGGACCACACAGACCAACACACAGTAAGATGGACCACACAGACCAACACACAGTAAGATGGACCACACAGACCAACACACAGTAAGATGGACCACACAGACCAACACACAGTAAGATGGACCACACAGACCAACACACAGTAAGATGGACCTCACAGACCAACACACAGTAAGATGGACCACACAGACCAACACACAGTAAGATGGACCACACAGACCAACACACAGTAAGATGGACCACACAGACCAACACACAGTAAGATGGACCACATACACACAGTATGATGAACCTCACAGTTCCCTCAGTATGATGGATGCCACAGCACCCCACAAAGTATGATGAACCTCACAGTCCCCTTAGACAGACAGAAACAAACCCACAGTATGATGGAGCCCAAAGCCCCCTACAGAAATACTCAGTAAGACGAACCCCATAGCCCCCCCCCCCCCCCCCCACACACACATACACCTTGGACTGGAACAGTCCGGCTTGTGGGCAGAGACAGCTAAATGGCTGAAATCAGTAGCCCACAGACTGCATCACTGCTATCTGCATCGTCATACATCGCATCTGCTGTGCGGAAAATCAGTGAACCGGAGCAAAGTATTAGTAATAACTAATATAAATATTCAGCAGAATTAATTTCAGCCTATTGCTTTGGCCCTCCACCACAGTCACTCATGTAGCCCCTTGGGAAAATTAATTGCCTACCCCTGACATATTGTATTTTTGTTACCTCTTAATTCAGTTCTCATTTATAGACCTAATACTAAGAATGTATATATCCACATTGTTTTTGCTTTTGATACTGTATATAATCACCAGTGTAAAATTTCCCATTATGATGAAACCTTCATAATTTCTGCTACATTTAGGGCAGCACTGTTTTGCAGAGTTGGAGTCCTGGTTTCAAATCCCACCAAGGACAACATGCAAGGAGTTTGTATGTTCTCCCCATGTTTGCTTTGGTTTCCTCCCATATTATAAAAACATACTGATAGGGAATTTAGATTGTGAGCCCCAATGGGGACAGCGACGATGATGCATGTGAAGAGCTGTGGAAATTGTTGTTGCTATATAAGAAAGCATAATAAATACTTGAATCCTCCGATTTCCGTCCCACATTACCTGACATGTCATGGCATGGCTCATTAAGCATGGCTGTACTCCTGCTTCTGACTAAGGAGGAGTGTGTTGGTGTGAGCAATCGACTGACAATGAAATTTTCCATAGGGCTAAGGTACATGCGATGGGCTAAAATATGGAAGCAAAGTCATGAATGTTAAAACAAAATATGAAACAGTGAGTTATAAAAAATGAAATCTGCATGAAAATAAAATAAAAAATGATGATGGAAAATAAAAGAGATGCAAAAATAAGAAACAAAATAAAACAAAGACAGGTCAACCTATTCCTAGAGAACTTTGTGCATTTGCCCTAAAAATAAACATCTTAAATCAGCAAACAGTGCAGAATAGACTGGTAATCCATATCTCAGCAGCACACCGTCTTTAGAATTGGTCCAGAAAGATGTACCGCAGCTCTGGCACCTACACGTGCTCCTCACGATCAATCCTCTGCTCAGTCTGCTGCACAGCACCAATAATAACAAGCACTGCGACACGTCCGGCTCAGAGACGTGTCTGCGCCGCTCCTCAAGGTCACACATTACATGCCAAATACAAGGTAATATAAAGGATCTGGTTACATCTGGATGGTAACAATGACTGGGGCACTGCGAACAGGAAACCAACTAGTCTTATAGACTATCTTATCAGTGATCTGTAGTACATCTGCCCATCTCTCATACATACACACATACACACACACACACACACACACACACACACACACACACTATATATACATACTGTGAGGCAGTGACCGGGATCGTATACGAGGGACGTTATATATCCCCCAGAATGTGTACAGAGACCTATTAAAACCATTGGAGTGCATTGCAGTCACAGATACACCTGCGGCTGCAGAGCAGCAATGAAGGCGAGCATTGACCTGGTCAGGCTATCTGGCTAAGGCCGATTAGTAAAACTCGGCAGGTCCTTCATTTCTTGGAGGAGGCTACAGGAAGGCAGTGGGGGCGGCCTCCTCCCTCCAACCCGGGTTTTCCAGTGGCTCTTGCCACAGGTCCTTTAAAAACCCTGCATTAAGGAGTAGTGTTGTTCAGTGTTGGGACCTGCTAGGAGCATAGCAGGAAAACTCGGCGGGCCTGTGTGTAGCTGAACCCACGCCTGGGAAGGCTCTGCACCCGTCAGGCTCTGAGCGGCCCAGAGCGACCGTTGCCCCCAGCAACCGTTGTTATGGATTTATGCAAACCCAGCTGCAAACCAGAGGACTTTCTGTTTTACCTGTGAGTTGATGAATAAAAGCTGCTTATGTTGGACTTGCTTGGGTAACTGCCTCAGTTACTGCACAGTGTGAACACCGCCGCCTTACAGTACACACACACACGTGCAGACTGGTGGATGCACAAATTGCCCAATTTGTGTGCGCAGTACCTTGGTTTTATAACTATGGTCTATATGACAGTAATGCAGTTTAGAATTCATATAGCTTTCAATCCCACCAAGGACAACATCTGCAAGGAGTTTGTATGTTCTCCCTGTCTTTCCGTGGGTTTCCTCCGGGTTCTCCGGTTTCCTCCCACACTCCAAAGACATACTGATGGGGAATGTAGATTGTGAGCCCCAATAGGGACAGTACCCATAATGTCTGTAAAGCGCTGTGGAATTAATGACGCTATATAAGAGAGTAAAATAGATATATTCAATATTTGCATATATCTTGGCACAAACAGGGTGCTGCAACACTCTTTGGTATGAGGAAGCCATGCATGGGAAATGCGCGTTTGGGATCTTGGTTGGTGCGCTGCTCCAACTTAATACAATGAGTATTTATCCTTTCTAGATATTTTTGATTTTATTATATGCATGTTTGACTGTTAATAACATCTGATTATGCAAATTTATGCTCTGCATTTGGCATATAACATTTGATAGCAATTGCAGTTCAGCTTTATGGTGTCAATATAGCCTAACAATGCATCATATAGGACTACTCTACAGTATATGGAAGATATTATATCATCCCTCTAACATGCATTCATGGTAAATCTAATTCAATACACATACATACATTTAAAATATAATTATATATACACACATACATACATACATACACCAATAGGTGTTGCCGCACATGAATTTTGAACTGCAATACTGCCATATAGACTGTACTTAATAAACCAAGGTACTGTGCACACAAATTGCCCAATTTGTGTTTCCACAAGTCATGAGAAGGCGTACCTTCCTTTGATATGACCCAAACTCTCAGACTTACCTCTCCATGATGAAATTTAGAGGGCAAATAGGACACAATGCTAACTAAATCAGCCTTATATTCATTACACAAAAAAGTAAGGTGCCAGCACCAAATTTCTAAATGCATTCGCTATCATGGTCAATGGAACAAGACAACCATGATACAGATTCATATTTGCTTTGTCCTTTGCAACTACACTATATGATAGATATGCTTCTCACACATTTTGAAGGGTTCATAGACTAGTGAATGCTATGGTGCCATCTAGTGGAGCAGCTTAAAATAACATTTCAAACCACAAAAAAAAAAAGTATGTGGATATATCAAAAAAATGTATTGTGGATATACAGTATTGTGTTAGGTAATAATAAATGTTCTTGTTAATGTGAACTCCGACTGTTGATAAAATGTCAAGATCCAGTGTCCCTGAAATACACATTTTGTATATATTCGCAGTTTTTTGATGCCGAGAGGCAGAGGAAGAATGCAGATACGATGCAGCAATGATGTAAGAAAGCTGGACGATATAAGGAAGGGTAAAGCAGCGAAGGGAGATGGAAAAGGGAGAGACAGTCCACTTGCCTCGATCGGGTGAATGTGTGATTGCGGCGGTGGAAGCGGAGAGCCTCTTACTGATTGGCGAGTCCACTGGCCTCTGTAGACTCATTGTAGAAGATGACAGCTTGTCACAGGCTGCAGAGAGATGTATCAGACATTGAGATCACAAATTGCCCCTGGAAATCAAACGCTGCTCTTCTTATTCTTTTCAGTGATTATACTAACTGGTGTCACAGACGAATTTTGGAAAGGGCTTCGCTAATATTCAACCAGCAGTAGCCCAAACCCCTGAGATATTAGTTACTGAATTCTGTGGGTTTCACGCTTTCTCACTTTTACATATATATATTTTACCAGTAGGAGGCGCTCATCCAAGCTACAAATCAATGCATTAAATTAGAGAGGGCAACCATTGCGGAGTCAATCATCAGATGACAGGTTTCACTCTACTCTTTGTAGTACAAGGGAAATGTATTTCATATTTTAATGCTTGGTAAGCAATGTAAAGCAGCAAGCGATATATGGGACTTCTAAATAATGACCGTACCTGCAGCTAATGTTAGAGACACCAAACCCAACAGAACTTACCTGTCAGATCCAACACTGATGCTCCGGTGGTCCTCGCCAAACTGTTTACTTTCCATGCAATGATGCGCCTGGTACCTCCGAGTGACTGCTGCAGCCAATCACTGTCCTAAGCCGCTTCTTGTCATATATAAACACTGCAGCCAATCACTGTCCTAAGCCACCTCTTGTCATATATAAACACTGCAGCCAATCACTGGCCTCAGTGGTGATACCAGCATGTTTACTCATGGCACAAACAAAGCTTGGGTGACCACGTGAGCGGGGCTGGATGGTTGGTTTGTTATTTTAGAACACATCCTGAAGGTACGTTCATTCTCTCTTATTCAATGATCACTGTATAACTTATTTTTTACCTTGCTGTTAAACTTTTCTTTATAAATGTACCTATCATCACTGACTTGCAGAATATATGATAATTTTCCTAATATTCAGGGAATTGTCCTTTTCTCTTCTGCACACCATCTTACAAATAAGAGGGGGCTGAGCTGTATATTATTGGATTATGTAAGACATTTAGGGAATATCTATAGGATCCCACAATTAAAAAAAGTTATTCTCATCTTCATAGATGGATAATGCTTGTAAAATCAGGCACTTTTGTAATTTACTAGTCATTAAAATTTACAGCCGCTTCTGAGATACCAACACTTATATTTTGTTTACAGCGCATTGCCTAGGAGACAGACCACCGCTGCGGTCTAGCTTGTAAGCACTGTGCTGAAGCTTGCTGGGATTTGATTATAACAGAATACTCCAGCAATTCTGGCCAGCTTTAAAACGCTGCTTACAAGCTCAAATAGAACAGAGCTTGTAAACACTGCGCATGTTCTGCTGTCTAGTATTCGTGGCCGTCTCCAAGGCAACAAGCTGTAAACAAAAGAGAAGTGTTACTATCTCAAGAATTGCTAAAAACTTTAAATACCCTCTAAATTGCTTGTATTTACATGTTCTTACCCAACAATACCCTTTTATGAAGATGGAAATAACCCTTTAAAATCCCACCTGTTGGAAGAACAGTGGTTTCCTAATACACCTTTTTCAGTATAAGTTGTCGGAACTGCGCCGCTAAAAAGAAATGATGGTAGGGAAAGCTATTCACGCTCTCTGTTATACCTGATGGAAGTTACAGCCAAGCAGATCAGCCCCCTAGTGGCAGCAACAGCAGATTTTCTTAAGTATGTGGAAGGGGTAAGGTCTAAGGGGTAACATTTTTGGAGAGTGACAAGCCAAGTCTGGCATGTCAGAGTGAGTAGACTTATAAGCCATGTATGCTCCTCTGAGAAATAAATATGCAAATGTCCTCTTTCTCCCTGAAGAGACAATTTGCATATGGAAACAGTAAGGAAATAGTTTTCTGTGCCATTGGAAAAAAAAAGAAAGGGTCTATATAATTTCTGCTGCTGGTAACTTATTACTTATTATTTTCCGATATTCTTTACTCTCTGGACTTCTTACTTTGCCAGGTTGTCTCTGACACTTCTAAAGCACAATGAGCCCACCTACTAGGTGCCATAGGATTGGGGCATGCCCTCTGCACTGCACTACCCTGTATATAAGGCATGCTTTGTGTGCTGAAGACATTTATAAGTCATCATCACAGAGATGAGAGGACGATGCACCGAGAAGCTAAGGTCACGCTGTCATCTGAAACTACTGGTCTTTTGGAAATGAGGAAGATATTTAAATAAATGAAATAACGGCACTACATGTGCTAGCGAGACCTAGTCAGCCTTATAGTCTGATGCCCTGAGATAGGACAATGCTCAGAATAAAGCTGCTGTAATAGAGTACAGTTCCGGTGAAGGACAGCTGGAAGCATTGCAAATCAAACAAATGGATAAAACTGCAGTACGGATCAATTGCCGCAAAATCTTACAATGCAATGGGCAGGGATTTTTTTTTGTAATAAAAAGAACAATAAGCAGGAGATCAATTGTAGACACAATGTTCTGGATGTTGTGCCACTGATGAGCTTGCTGCATTATTCCCCAGATAATGTAATGGGGGATGGGGGATTATGACTAGGCAGGAAATCCTGGCACAGATAATGAACACACAATTCAGCTAAGACTCAGATGTAAGTCATCCTAATGCCAGGGTATAGCACAATATGGGCAGCAGGATGACAGGACTACAGCTTACAATCACCATCTCATTCAGGGATCTGTGGCTTCCTAGGTGACGGCTAAATATTGGAAAGGGGGAGGACCTTCATAAAGGGCGTGGAAAATACCCCATCTTAGCTACCCCTTGTGTCCCTTTAAAATTGGGCACAGCAAGCTGCCCTACTAAGCACAACCTCTAGGAGGGCATAAAGATGTCGGCCCACCCGGGGCCTTGTGTCATACTTTATTCCTGCTCTGAACGCTTACAAGCTGGACCCTTTTTGTGCCTACATCAGGGTGGGGCTCGTGTTGGCTTGGTCCAAGTGTGCCATTTTTGAGGGTCCCTATTACAATATTTTACAGATGCTTCACCTAAATAAATATTTTCTGAAGAGGGCAAACACTGTCAAAACTTTGTATAGGCAGCATTAAAATGAAGCGCATACGGGTGATGTGAGCATGATGTGGAATGGATCACAAGACAGTATGAGACCGGGCATCATGCACCATGTTCTGGATCCACGTGGACAGACAAACTGGTGTACAATGGGACACAGGACACGGCTGTGGACACTAGTCTGCCCCAGCACACAGCTGGGATTGTGATGGAGGTAATGTGACTGGAACACTGAAAGACACAGTGGTGCTATGTCCCATATAAAAATACCATTAGAGGGCTCGTCAGCATCGGCACAGGTCACGGGCTCTGTGTCTGGGGTGTTGGTAGTTAAATCTAGCACAGGGGGTTGGGGGATTTCGGATTCACCTGCATAGCACAAAACCAGAGTAAAACAACAAGAGGATAAAATATAAAAATCCTACAGTAAAAATGACAGAAATAAGCAACAGAAAATAATAGAGGTTAAATAGTCCAATTTGGTAACTCAGCTGCGAAACAGTTAACATTTCAAAGGCCAACCTTAAAAAGGACGGGATTACATCACCTCTATTTTTGCACTGTCAGATACAGTGAGGGGTGGTGCCTTTAAGAACATTAACACATTAATGCCCAGAGTAATAAAACAGGCTATTTTTAGTAGCAGACATTGAAATAGTAATAACTGCACCAGATACAGGGAATACTCAGGTTTGCTAAAGACACAACATAGTAAAGAGAAATATGTTAAATTGGTTAATTTTTAATAGCCTATAACCTTGCCATGTGCCTGGAAGGACAAAGTTCTCACAGAGATAAAAGTCTCTTGCATCCTTTCTTATAAGGTATTAAAAGGCTGCATTGCAGGGAAGAAGGACTCACCATCTCGTCCAGCTCCGGCTACCAAGGCCCCACCCCAGGACCATCGCTTCTGCTTCTGTTCCAGCTGTTGACTGCGTTCTTGGGAGCGTCTCATCATAGCCTCCAGCCGCTCCTAGGCAAATATGCAGACAGATTTAGGCTGTAATTAAGATGTCTTCAGGGTACAAGTCCTACGGATAGATGGTGGGCTTTTATATTCTGAACTCTGAGAAGAATAGGAGAATATGATGATCATACTCAAG
The DNA here is from genome assembly GCF_046119375.1 of Phyllobates terribilis. Lineage (NCBI taxonomy): Eukaryota > Metazoa > Chordata > Amphibia > Anura > Dendrobatidae > Phyllobates > Phyllobates terribilis. Next base: position 797,484,009 of record NW_027362762.1, read on the forward strand.
AGGAGGTGGCTGCTCTGATCCTCAGCACAGGAGATATCACTGGAGGGGATGTAGTGGGAAAATAACACAGGTTGCATCACTGATTTCAGCATCTGGTCCCCCTGGAGCAGCAACCAATGATCATCTCTTTAGATGAGAAAGGCTTTGACAGCATTAACTCATTCAGGGCAGACGATGACTGATACTGCACAGTCACAGAGACCAGGCACACGGGAGAGCACCAGACGGCTCGGATGAAATATCCAATAACATCATATCAGCATAGAGTCTTATACGTCCTATAGCAGGACTGAGATCAAGGAATATATCAGGACATTACAGCATCTTGCTCCCTAGATCTACAGTAACTATGGGAGTTATTCATCAAAATGTGGCAAAAGAGAAGGGGGTTGCACATATAGTAACTCAGACCGATTCTTCATACGGCCTACGGTGATCATGTGTCATACATTGGTTAGTTGTAGGATATAAAAGCATTGTTGGGAAAATATATTAGAACTGGTACAGGATAAAAGTGGAGCAGTTGCTTATGGCAACTTTAGGATAGCCATCAATATCAGATTGGTGGTGCCTGACTTCTGCCCCCTACCTACAATCAGCCAATTGAAGAATTTGGAGAGTTAAGCCCCCCATACACACTAGACCAGCATTGGCCTATATTGACAGTTTCAGCCAACAGTTTATTATGTAGAGGGACTCCAGAAAGGAAAGATAAGGATCCAACGAGTCCAATTTCAGATTGCCGATGTGTTTGTTTTCTAAGAGATAAGCCGATGCTAGAGATGTCTGACAGCGGCGCTCTCATTGGGAACAAAGGAACGCTTGGATTAGAAGAGACAGCAGAGATAGCTACCAGCCAAACTATTGTCGGGCCAACAGCCATCTAAAGTATATGGGGGATTTAATTCATAGCTTACCTGGCATAAAACTGTTCATTGTGTAGTGTCTGTACCTGGTACTGCGCCTCTTAGTAATTCAGTTCATTTCAAGTGAATGGAACAGAGCCACAATACTAGGCACAGCAATACCTGCCAAATGTCCTGAATTTGCCGGGACTATTCCAAAATTTCAAGCACAATCCCAGCTAATTCTGTGTGGCCTGTACCTAAAGGGAGCATGGTTTATGTAAACCCCGCCCAGAGCGGACATTATGGGGTTGGCCAAGGTGTTACAGAGAGGGGGCATTCCTGGCGGTGCTGGTAAACGAGACATAAACGGTACTATTTTAAAACAGCAGAAATGTTGGCAAGTATAGGTACAGCCACTACCAAATGTAGGGAGCTGTGGCTAACAAACAATGAAGGGGACTTACGCTCCCCACACTGTTGTGCCCACTACATTTGTCTGAACAGTTAAGATGCCAGGAGCCGCACCTGTACTCTTATTGATCTGCTATTAATGGGCTATTCTAAACATAAGCATACCAAAGGCTCAGAAGACCCCTTTAATACAGCACAAACAAGTGGAAGTCAACAGTATAGAAGTAGAACAAAGATCAGGTTTGTCTTCTGCACAGACTACATACATATTTATGTTAGTGATAATCATTTTACAGCTGACAGAACTCATTTTTCACCAATCCCAGCGTACATCACTGTATTTTAATCCGGAGCTGCATTCACAGTTCTATTGATTGTCAGGTGAAACAGTCCCCAACCTATCAAATGCACTTCACCAGAGCAGACGCTGTGCTGACCAGCAAGAAATATAGAGTGATTTCAGCTCTCAAGGTTACAGAATTGTGAATACAGCCCTAAAATCTACACTTCCACATCCGCAATATTTTGTTTACATTTTTAATGGTTTTCATTAACTTTCTCTCATGGCTTGTGGTATGATCATTCTGTGTGTGCATTACAAAATCTATTACAGATAGGTTTGGCTTAAGAATTGAGCTCTGCAAGGGTATTAAAGTGACACAGACAAAGGTCAAAAAGGAAGCCTCCAAAGAGACCAAGCAAATCTGAGGTTTCCATGACACCCTCACACAATGATTTTTCCTTTAGGTTGACTGTAAAAGCTTGAAATTTCTCAGGGGAACATAATGCTACCATTGCAAGGAAACTGCTGGGCCTTTGCGAGGTGAATGCTGTGTTTAGGACAGACTTCCCAGAAAAGGCCGAAGACATCCGCATACTGATGAGAAGGAAAAAACATCTAATCTGTGACAAAAGCATTTAAGTAAATAAGATGGCTTGTTACAGACCTAGTTCTTATAAAGTTTACAGTAGAAGAAATATAAGAAAGGGCCTTGTAACAGCACTACTCTAGGAGACATGTATCCCTATGAAAATACCCCCCAGTACTCTTCTAGCTTCCACTAGACCAGAAGAAGACATCAGCTATCCAGAATGGTGAGAAACAGACTCTTACCATTTACCTATGATTTAGCAAAGCAGAAAAAACCCATATTAGATAGATATGTATGTATGTATGTACGTACAGTATGTACAAATACTTACACTTTATTTTTTATTACTAACAATACTTACAAGGCCGCCCACAATCCATCCTCTACCCCCATAAATCCCTGATCTAATCTCTAGATTCCTCCCTAATAAGTAATCTCTGGTCCTCACAAGACCTTCTTTATGATAATCTTCTGCTCCTCACACAACAGTTTCCAAAACTTCTCATGTTCCCCCTGTACTTTTAAACTCACTGTTACACATGCAGGTGGCGCACGTGGTTCGTGGACCCACTGTGCCATGGGGCTAGACTTACCCAAGAGGGGGGTAGCTAAGCGGCTAGCCTCACTGGAGCTCCGGATGGTGGAGTCAGGCTTGGCTGCAGGTAGCCGCCAGGTACCACTTCTAGGCAGTCCCCGGTACTGCAGCTGCTGACCCCAGGGGTCAGGTATGCAGACACGGGTTAGAGCTCCGTTCAGACTAATAGATTCTGGATCCTCTGCAGAGCGGTTACAGACACGGACTCCGGCTCCGTTCAGACTACTAGGTTCAGGATCCACTGCAAAACACGAAGACTCAGACAGGGCTGGTTCGGAGACTGGTTGTAGCAGCCCGGATATACGGGTTACACAGATAGGCACACGTTCAGATACACTGGTCTAGGATACCAATTCAAGGACTGGCCGCACACGAACTGGGGGATGTGGTTAAGGCACTGGACTAGGGACTATGGGATCAGGACTGGCCACATAAGGACCAGGGGTTCAGGACACTGGCCACATAAGGACCAGGGGCTCAGGACACTGGCCACATAAGGACCAGGGGCTCAGGACACTGGCCACACCAGGACCAGGGGACCTCACAACTCATTAGTAGAACACCACAATACCTAACCTAATGATTCATGGTTGCTTGGCCGCTCCCTACTGGAGAGGGTGCTTTTTAAACAAGATGCCTCCCAGTTATTAGCTGGGAGCCATCTTGCAGGTGCACACTAATACTAAATGCCTTCCAGCCATTGACTGGGGCATTTAACTATGTGCGCGCGCTACTCCTTTAAGAGCAGGGGAGCGCACCGCCGGCAACTGTGGTGCGCACTAAAGCTGGAGACTTGCTGGAGACAACACCGTGTGGCTGGGATGGCGAGTATGCCAGTGTCCCTGCATGGAGGGGGAAGGGGAACCCTGCAGGGATGCTGGCAATAGTGTTGCACTCTCCACCACAATTGGTCAGATGCTTCCCTCACCTTTTAAAGTAATCTGAACACTGACTTCAGAAAAGCCTACCACCTCCAATACTCTGCTCCTACCACATTGCCATATGAGCAGCCATTACCTAGGCCCTCCTTTTCTTATGGACTCTAAGTTGTGATGCGAGAATGTGCTCGAATAAGGTATTATTCGAGCACGCTCGAGTCCTAACCGAGTTTGCGTCACCACGGCTGCATGATTTGCAGCTGTTAGACAGCAGCAACACATAAAGGGTTTCCCTGTTTGTCAGACAATCCCTGCATTTCTCATGGCTGTCAAACAGCCGCGAATCATGCAGCCATGGCGATGTGAACATATTTCCCAAGCACGCCGAAAATACTTGGTTAGGATTCGAGCGTGTTGGCGCAACACTAATTCTAAGCCCTCAGAGGCAGTGTCCTCTCTCCCTCTATTCCAGTCTGCCACTCATTTACTCATGTTTATTCTACCTGTATTCTATATATTACACACTTACGGTATATTAGGTGCATTAGGTATGCTATGTACTCTAAACCCCGTTTACACCTTTTCAGTTTATACAGCTCTGAAATAAAGGGGCAGCAAACTAAATAATCACCATTATCACAAGCATTCTCTAATCTGAATGACATTTACTAGTGGGATCAAGGTTTTCAGGGCTAGTCGAGCACATCCACTGCAGTCATACATAGTCAAAGAAAAGGACACTTTGTGTTGCCATCAAGTTTGAATAGACAGAAACACAAGAGCCGCTCTACTGGAATGCTAAATGAGCAGACACATCTAGGGTATGCACCGAGCAACCCAAATACCAACTGGGGTATGGATGACACCAGGAATGTTTAACTTCCATCAGCCATTGTGAATGTCGATTATTGGCAGAAACTTATTTTTTTAAGGTTTGTTTTAGTTTTTGAGCAGAATACATATAAGGGCAGAGGTAAAAAACCCTATGACATTACGTCACAGCCCTATATATGAAGGAAAAAGCTACATAAATCATCATATATCATTCCTTCAAATATAAGCCCTACTCCAAAAATAAACCCTAGTTAGGGTATGTGCACACAGGTGTTTTTTCTGCACCAATATCTGCTGATAGCTAATCTCCTGCCAGAGATAACTGTCAAAAATGCAGGTTTAGCTGCGTTTTTGCAGCGTTTTTTTTCACTGTCCCTCTGTCTCTATTTAGTAATGCACATAAAGTTCTGTGAAAAAAAGAGAAAGACTCCCATTCTATTTTGCCATCAAAAACGCTGTAAATACGCAGGTGAGTTTTTGCTGCGTATTTGTAGCGTTTTTTCATCCCCCACATTACTTCCTATGGGTGAAAAAACACTGAAAGAAGTGACATGTCACTTCTTTCAGCATTTTTCTAATCACTGAAAATACGCAGCAAACAAAAAGCAACATGTGGGAACAGTGTATTCTGGTTTCTCATAGACTTTGCTGGTACGGCTAGACGCAGCTGAAAATTTACATAAAAATCGGCAGCAAATACGCAGGAAAACACGTGTGCGCACATACCCTTAACCCCTTAAGCCCCGAGGGTGGTTTGCACGTTAATGACCGGGCCAATTTTTACAATTCTGACCACTGTCACTTTATGAGGTAATTACTCTGGAACGCTTCAACGGATCCCCCTGATTCTGAGATTGTTTTTTCGTGACATATTGTACTTCATGATCGTGGTAACATTTATTCGATCTCAATTGCGTTTATTTGTGAAAAAAAATGGAAATTTGGCGAAAATTTTGAAAATTTTGCAATTTTCAAAATTTGAATTTTTTTGCCCTTAAATCAGAGAGATATATCACACAAAATAGTTAATAAATAACATTTCCCACATGTCTACTTTACATCAGCACAATTTTGGAATCAAAATTTTTTTTTGTTAGGGAGCTATAAGGGTTAAAAGTTGACCAGCGATTTCTCATTTTTCCAACAAAATTTACAAAACCATTTTTTTAGGGACCACATCACATTTGAAGTCACTTTGAGAGGTCTTTATGACAGAAAATACCCAAAAGTGACACCATTCTAGAAACTGCACCCCTCAAGGTGCTCAAAACCACATTCAAGAACTTTATTAACCCTTCAGGTGCTTCACAGGAATTTTTTGAATGTGGAAGAAAAAAATGAACATTTAACTTTTTTCACAAAAACGTTACTTTAGACCCAATTTTTTTTATTTTCACAGAGGTAACAAGAAAAAATGGACCCCAAAATTTGTTGTGCAATTTCCCCTGGGCACGCAGATACCCAATATGTGGGGAAAAAACACTGTTTGGGCGCACAGCAGGGCTCGGAAGGGAAGGAGCGCCATTTGACTTTTTGATTGTAAAACTTGCTTGAATAATTAGCGGACGCCATGTTGTGTTTGGAGAGTCCCTGTGTGCCCAAACATTGGAGCTCCCCCACAAGTGACCCCATTTTGGAAACTAGACCTCCCAAGGCACCTATCTAGATGCATAGTGAGCACTTGGAACCCCCAGGTGTTTTCCAAATTGATTCATAAATATGAAAAAGTGTTTTTTTTTCACTTTTTCATTTTTACGAATCAATTTGTGAAGCACCTGGGGGTTCCAAGTGCTCACTATGCATCTAGATAGGTGCCTTGGGGGGTCTAGTTTCCAAAATGGGGTCACTTGTGGGGGAGCTCCAATGTTTGTGCACGCAGTAGCTCTCCAAACGCAACATGGCATCCGCTAACAATTTGAGCCGATTTTCCATTGAATTTGTTAGCGGACACCATGTCGCGTTTGGAGAGCCCGTGATGTGCCTAAACAGTGGAGCTCCCCCACAAGTGACCCCATTTTGGAAACTATACCCCTCAAGGATTTTATTAAGGTGTATAGTGAACATTTTGAACCCAGAGGTACGACACAGAATTTGTTTACATTAGGTCATCATATTGAATAAGTTGTCATTAGTCTTGAGCGCAAGTGCTCGCTACTAGAGTTTGCATCGGGTACTCAGGTATGCACCATGTACAGTGTGTGCTCGAGTGACATGCTCGAGTCCCTGCTCCGCATGTTTCACGGTTATTAGACACCCAAAAAAAACCATGCGGGGATCGCTCGTGCATGGCAGGCAATCCCCGTAAAGTTTTTTTGGCCGCGAAGCATATGGGGCAGAGACTCGAGCATGTCACTCAAATACCCACGATACTCAATGCATACCAGAGCACCCGATGCAAACTCAAGTAGCGAGCACTTGCACTCAACACTAGTCGCCATATCGTCATCTTTCTTTCTTACTTTTGAAAAAAATGCCAACCCCATCACAACCCCAACCCCAGCCCTAACGGTAGCACAACCCTAACGGTAGCACAACCCTAACGGTAGCACAACCCTAACCCTAGCACAACCCTAACCCTAGCACAACCCTAACCCCAATCCTAACCCAAGAGTTTATTTTTGACGCCGTTCCTCGTGCGGTATAAGTGATTAGACGACTTTATTCTTCGGGTCGGTGTGATTACAGCAATACCAGAATCATATGGGGTTTTTATGACTGACAGCTGTCACACACAAAAAGACGCATTTTTTGTAAAATCTAGTTTTTGCAGCGCCATATTTTGAGAGCTATCATTTTTCCAGATTTTGGCAGACAGTCATGTGACGGCTCGTTTTTTGCGGGATGACTTGACGTTGTTATTGGTGCCATTTTCAGGCACATGACATTTTTTGATCGCTTTCTATTCCGATTTTTGGGAGGCAGAATAAACAAAAACCAACAATTCAGGAATTGTTTTTTTTCTTTTTTTATTCTGTTCGGCGTGTGGTAAAAGTGATAAGGCAGCTTTATTCTTCGGGTCAGTACGTTTACAGCGGTACCACATTTATATCGTTTTTCTATGTTTTGCACTTTTACATAATAAAAGCAATTTTATAGAAAAAAATATTTTTTAGCATTGCTTTATTCTGAGAGCTATAACTTTTTTATTTTTCGGCTGATGGAGCTGTATGTCAGCTTGTTTTTTGCGGGACGAGATGACGTTTTCAGCGGTACCATTTTTATTTATATTCGTCTTTTTGATCGCGTGTTATTCCATTTTTTATTTGGCGGTATGGTGATAAAGCATTGTTTTTTTGCTTCGTTTTTTTTTTTTTTTACCGTGTTCACTGAAGGGGTTAACTAGTGGGACAGTTTTATAGGTCAGGTTGTTCCGGACGCGGCGATACCAAATATGTGTACTTTTATTGTTTTTTTTTATAATAATATTTATTGATGGGCACATTATATTTTTATTTTTGGTGGATTATTTTATTTTATTTTTTTTTATATTTTTGCAATTTTTTTTTTTTTTCACTTACTGACAGTTTTTATACTTTATTACTTTGTCCCACTATGGGACTTTCACTTTTTTTTCTCTGATCGCCTGCATGGCACAGGAATGCAGCACCATCCCTGTGTGATACAGGCTATCAGCGCTGCACAGTGAGAAGATTGTTTGGAGATGCACTGCGCATGTCCAAACAATCTTCCTGCTGTCTGGTGACCCGGATGTTGTCATGACGACATCGGGTCGTCATGGCAACACCCGGGAAGACTTTGCAGACAGCGCTGGAAGCCGGAAGAGGAGGTGAGTATCTGCGATCACCTCCCCTTGCCCCCGCAATGCTGCGATCGGCTGCGATCGACTTCGATCGCAGCATCGCAGGGGTTAATGTGCTGGGAGCGGTGCAGGACCGCTCCCTGCACATAGTACCGGGTGTCAGCTGTGACAATCAGCTGACACCCGGCGGCAATCGCGCCCGCACAGCCTGTGTGCGCGCGCGATCGCGATGACGTACTAATACGGGTCTGGCTCTTAAGTCCCAGGGCACAGACGCGTATTAGTACGTCAGATGTTATTAAGGGGTTAAAGTCAGGACCGGAGTTTGTGGGAAGTGTGTGTGTTGGGGGGGGGGCTTGTCAATTAGTCAGGGCCCCCACCACACACACTCTTAGGGACGCCCAGCGTTTTTATTCAGAGATTAAAACTGCTTAACCCTAGAACGCATGACCATAAAAATCTACTTTTTCACATACCTGGGGCCTTTTAGGCCCGTGTGCAAAGAACATGGAATAACTCAAACAAAAATGACAAACAACTATATACCTGAGGAATACCTAGAGTTTCAAAATTCTAACTAAAGTAATCTTGCAGAAAATAGAAAACAATTAACAGGGCGGGCCTGCGAGGCCCCAGGTATGCGTTCTAGGGTTAAAGGACATTTGGTGACATCACGGTAATGTGACCATGATGTCACCAAAGGTCGTTTAATGGCAGGAGTCTAGAGGAAATAAAGAGGAGACAGGCTGTTATGCAGGGCTGGCGTTAAGGGGAAGGGGGCAAACTGGACAATTACTCAGGGCACCCACTCTTAGTGGCCCCTGGAATTTCTATTCTGAGGTTAAGACTGCTTAAGGACCTTTGGTGACATCATGGTCACGTGACCATGATGTCATCAGAGGTCCTTTAACTGCAGGAGTCTACAGGAATTTAAGAGAAGAGGAGACAGGCTGTTATGTACCGTATGTGTCCATACATGTGTATGGGCAGCGTGCGTTTTTGTATACATGTGTATGCGCAGTGTGCGTTTCTGTACACATGTGTATGCGCAGCGTGCGTTTCTGTACACATGTGTATGCGCAGCGTGCGTTTCTGTACACATGTGTATGCGCAGCGTGCGTTTCTGTACACATGTGTATGCGCAGCGTGCGTTTCTGTACACATGTGTATGCGCAGCGTGCGTTTCTGTACACATGTGTATGCGCAGCGTGCGTTTCTGTACACATGTGTATGCGCAGCGTGCGTTTCTGTACACATGTGTATGCGCAGCGTGCGTTTCTGTACACATGTGTATGCGCAGCGTGCGTTTCTGTACACATGTGTATGCGCAGCGTGCGTTTCTGTACACATGTGTATGCGCAGCGTGCGTTTCTGTACACATGTGTATGCGCAGCGTGCGTTTCTGTACACATGTGTATGCGCAGCGTGCGTTTCTGTACACATGTGTATGCGCAGCGTGCGTTTCTGTACACATGTGTATGCGCAGCGTGCGTTTCTGTACACATGTGTATGCGCAGCGTGCGTTTCTGTACACATGTGTATGCGCAGCGTGCGTTTCTGTACACATGTGTATGCGCAGCGTGCGTTTCTGTACACATGTGTATGTGCAGCGTGCGTTTCTGTACACATGTGTATGTGCAGCGTGCGTTTCTGTACACATGTGTATGTGCAGCGTGCGTTTCTGTACACATGTGTATGTGCAGCGTGCGTTTCTGTACACATGTGTATGTGCAGCGTGCGTTTCTGTACACATGTGTATGTGCAGCGTGCGTTTCTGTACACATGTGTATGTGCAGCGTGCGTTTCTGTACACATGTGTATGTGCAGCGTGCGTTTCTGTACACATGTGTATGTGCAGCGTGCGTTTCTGTACACATGTGTATGTGCAGCGTGCGTTTCTGTACACATGTGTATGTGCAGCGTGCGTTTCTGTACACATGTGTATGTGCAGCGTGCGTTTCTGTACACATGTGTATGTGCAGCGTGCGTTTCTGTACACATGTGTATGTGCAGCGTGCGTTTCTGTACACATGTGTATGTGCAGCGTGCGTTTCTGTACACATGTGTATGTGCAGCGTGCGTTTCTGTACACATGTGTATGTGCAGCGTGCGTTTCTGTACACATGTGTATGTGCAGCGTGCGTTTCTGTACACATGTGTATGTGCAGCGTGCGTTTCTGTACACATGTGTATGTGCAGCGTGCGTTTCTGTACACATGTGTATGTGCAGCGTGCGTTTCTGTACACATGTGTATGTGCAGCGTGCGTTTCTGTACACATGTGTATGTGCAGCGTGCGTTTCTGTACACATGTGTATGTGCAGCGTGCGTTTCTGTACACATGTGTATGTGCAGCGTGCGTTTCTGTACACATGTGTATGTGCAGCGTGCGTTTCTGTACACATGTGTATGTGCAGCGTGCGTTTCTGTACACATGTGTATGTGCAGCGTGCGTTTCTGTATACATGTGTATGTGCAGCGTGCGTTTCTGTATACATGTGTATGTGCAGCGTGCGTTTCTGTATACATGTGTATGTGCAGCGTGCGTTTCTGTATACATGTGTATGTGCAGCGTGCGTTTCTGTATACATGTGTATGTGCAGCGTGCGTTTCTGTATACATGTGTATGTGCAGCGTGCGTTTCTGTATACATGTGTATGTGCAGCGTGTGTTTCTGTATACATGTGTATGTGCAGCGTGTGTTTCTGTATACATGTGTATGCGCAGTGTGTGTTTCTGTATACATGTGTATGTGCAGCGTGTGTTTCTGTACACATGTGTATGTGCAGCGTGCGTTTCTGTACACATGTGTATGTGCAGCGTGCGTTTCTGTACACATGTGTATGTGCAGCGTGCGTTTCTGTATACATGTGTATGTGCAGCGTGTGTTTCTGTATACATGTGTATGTGCAGCGTGTGTTTCTGTATACATGTGTATGTGCAGCGTGCGTTTCTGTATACATGTGTATGTGCAGCGTGTGTTTCTGTATACATGTGTATGTGCAGCGTGCGTTTCTGTATACATGTGTATGTGCAGCGTGTGTTTCTGTATACATGTGTATGTGCAGCGTGTGTTTCTGTATACATGTGTATGTGCAGCGTGTGTTTCTGTATACATGTGTATGTGCAGTGTGTGTTTCTGTATACATGTGTATGCGCAGTGTGTGTTTCTGTACACATGTGTATGCGCAGCGTGCGTTTCTGTACACATGTGTATGTGCAGCGTGTGTTTCTGTATACATGTGTATGCGCAGTGTGTGTTTCTGTATACATGTGTATGTGCAGTGTGAGATGACATGATTATATTTGAATAAATGTTGAGTTTTTGTTAAAGAATAAATTTTGGATTGTTGTTCACGGAAAAAAAAAAAAAAAAAGTCCCAACCCATCTTTTGGAGCAAAAAGTAATATAAGACCCGGTCTTATTTTTGGAGAAACACGATATTTGCCACCTTGCAATTAAAATACAGTACATGTCTGTAAAATTCCACAGAGTATTGTTTTGTGTCCACAGATCACATACAGACCCAAGTAACTCCATAGTAATTGACTCCAAACAGACCCTATGTAGCCCAATTCTGCAGTCACACTCTCCTCCATCGGTCTCTTATTTCTTGCTGTATGTCAGTAGTAAGGAGACAGTTAAAAACTACATTTTACAGCACGAGTCGGAATTTCAAGGTGATATATGATAAAAGATTAAAAAAAATTACAGATTACATAACATTTGCATTTCTGGATTTTAATAAGTGCAACAATTAATCAACCACTAGATTGCAGGAATAATGCAGATAAAGGTCATTAGGACTTTAAGTCGTTTAGGATGCAATCAGTGCACCAACAATCAATATTCAATTAACATGTTTTTTCCCCCCGAGTAACAATGTAGATTTGATAAACATTCCAATATGGAGAATCCATCATAGATAATTAGGCATAAAAGATGTTCTGTGTTGAGGTTTCTTATATATACTAATTTATGTGAAAGTGACTGAACGATGTTCGAAAAACACATTTCCATTATAAAAATGTATTCCAAATAGCATATGAAGCTTTTAAAGACAACCTGTCACTATCCATAAATATATAATTATTTTTTGCTTGGTGTATATGCCTCAGTTCTCCTGAAGCTGGCATCATTTTTCTTTTGTGCCTCTCAATTTCTGTGATATGGCCTCTTCTTCCCTTTACGGAAATCTTGTCTTTTTAGCCAACTGGGAGTGGTCCTCAATAAGATTTCCATAGAGAAAAGAAGAGGACCACTTGGATAAAAAGACAAGATTTACATACAATGAAGAAGGAAACGATAGGCACAGGAAAACAAAGAAAAATAACGTCAGATTTAGGAGGAAGCGGCATCCAGACCAGCTAAAATAAAAACTAAAAAAAAATTGACATACTTCTGACAAGTGACAGGTCTAGAGAAAAAGCTATACCATCTATGATGCGTTACAAAGCTTCAGATCGTGATAATCTGTTGTTTAGGAAGTACAGTGTTATGAATAAGGTGATAATTCGATAATTATTCGATAATTTCTGATTTATAAACAATATAATAGAACAATTGATCCTCATAATAAGAGATTTAGAATAATCGTTGAATCAAAAAAGTCATCAACATATTTATCATCATGTGTTAAAAAAAAAAAAAAACATCATTGGAGCAAGATTTAATAAAAGGTACATGCCACAGGCCAAAATCATACATCCGTGTCTGCTTCTACATCCATGTAAAACAAAGTTGTTTTTTTCCCATGCGTTAACCGTATTGCCTCCTTTTTGCGTCCGTTTTTTTTTCCCGGATTTTCCTGAAGCAGGTAAACTGTCTGAACTTTCTTTATCAATTGACTCTTAACAGTGGATCAGTGAAAAACGGATGAAACAGATGGAACTCGGAAGTAAAAAGTATGTCTCCCATTTTTTATCCTCACTGACATCACTAGAATGGCACAGATATGGGAGGAGAGTATACATTGTATTTTACTCTCTATGGAGCACTGAACTGATTGCTTTTAAAACCGTTGTCCAATAGTGGACATAGAGTCTTATACCTAAAACGGATGAGATACATCATGGGGCTCAGTTTCTGCCAAAAACTGCTTGACAAACAAGTACCATGGTTTCACTGAAAATTAACGTATGTTTTTTACTATGTTTTGTGTGGGTGAAGCACATTGCTTCAATGAATTTATAACACTGCCCAGCCAAAGACTGCAGAGCAAAACTATTCAAGTTTTCATACCATTTTTAACCCGAATTGTCACAAAGAAAAGTAAGCTGGTAATGAAAAATATATCTAAGTGTACAAGCTGAAAAAGATAAAAAAAAAAAAACATTTAGCAAATGCTGTAGGGTCCAGTGGATCAGGTCGTCTCTGTGGTTTGAGTCCTGGTTTAGTGACAGCGCATGTGCCTAACCGATGGTGAACTCCCCAGTATATTTAATGGTCACTAGCAACATGTTATACGGGGGCCAGTCAGACTGGCGTCAGGGATCGAACATGTGAGGTCCCCACTGTATTCTGCAGCTTCTGTGCATGCGTCGTCCTGCCACAAGTGCTTACTGCACTATGCAGCGGATACAGGACAGGTGCAGACAGTTGGCCAAGAAATACAGGAAGGCGTGTACAACAGGTCATTCACATGGTGCATGGCAAGATCTTAAATATAATCTCACCGTAAAGACTAAAGACAACAGATATGTCACGCACTAGTTAGACAGTAATGACAAACCACGCGGAAATCAATAATTACTGATTACAAATAGTAAGATAATCTTTTATACACTATTAGAACAAAGTTCTAAAAATACTTTTTTTTTTTTATGTGGGGGAAAGTATCTTAAAAAACCCTGATAAGTACGCTCAGTGACTCGATACAATTACAAAGCAAAATATAAACAACCATGTTCCAGTGACTAGAAGTAATTATGGACGTCTTAATGCTCAAGCGACACTTTGAGATTGTAGTTATACTGGTCAACCAGCTATTGCATAATCTCTCACTGCAGTAATGGAGACGGAAGAACGAAAAACAAGCGATGAAAGGGCTATATACAGAGTCATAGGTTTATATGTACAACACTGCAGACTAGACAAATAACCTACTATAAAAGCGCTAATATTTAGGTTACATACAAGAGAATAACAACTTTTAGGACCAGACAGCATTTTTCTTTTTCACATTAACATATTGAATCAATATGGGATCTTGTTAATTGTGGGAGATGATTCAGTTTCTACATATAGCATTTTGGGGACAAATCTGCTAGGCCCCATTCAGACATTAGGTTTGTTTTTTTTGTGCATACTGTGTGAATAACTGCCTGTTCTTCATGAGTGTTTTGGATCAGATTTTCATCAGTGTTTGTTTTCACTATCAGGGTTTCATCAGTTCTCTTTATATGCGGAAACAAACAGAAACTGATGGAGATTTCTAAAGCCTCTCCTATCAGTCAGTGAAGAAGGGACTGCACTGATGCAACAAGGATGGCTTTAGTGTGTCGTCTTAATTTTTCATGGACCCATAGACTTGCATTTGGCAAGTTTGATTCATTATTCGGATCAAAAAGGACGTCTTTTTTTTGCAGACACAAAACACGGACATCAGAAGTGCCCCTTATACTGTAATAGCTAGGTGTTGCATCCGTCAAAAACACAAATAGAATTCATACGTACAAACGTAAAACATGGTTGTCTGAATTAGGCCTAAGTGTTACATTTTATACATTTACTTTGAGTGGAGAAGCTATTAAAATAAAAAAAATAATCGACTGCTCTGTTTTTCTGATTTTCAGATCACGGACAGAAATTTTCTGGTTAGAAAATGTATCACGTATTTGTTAACACAAAAAATACACAATGCATTTTTTTAAATTTTTCACTAAAAATACTTTATCCCATAAACGCCCGTAATAGGACACTGAACTGCTATCCACGAGTGTATGTGTAGGCAAATGTATTTTCAGTCCTTGGAGAAAAAGGGACCGCACCCTGACCCAATGTATGTGCTTGTTTGGACTGATTTAATTCAGACAAACATACGGAACCAGTCAAGTCCGCAATTTGTGGTGGTGACTGGGTCAAGTTTTAAGTGGCTGTCTGAACTTAAAAGGGGTATTCCCATCTCCAAGATACTATCCTAATATGTAGTAGGTGTAATAATAATAATGATATTAGCAAATACCTCCAATTAGAAATGTAGTATAGTTTTTCTGATTCGCTATGTCTCTTTCCTCATGTGCAGGCATTGCAGGACATTAGGTATCCATGGTTATGACCACTAGCAACTAGTCACTATATCAGAGGTCGTAACTATGGATATCTAAGGTCCTGCAATGCCTGCACATGAGGAAACAGACATAGCGAATAACAAAAACTCTACTACATTTCTAATTGGAGATATTTGCTAATATTATTATTATTACACCTACTACATATTGTGATATGATCTTGGAGAAGGAATACCCCTTTAATTCTGCCCAATTCTGAATAGGACTAAGCATGCCATTCACAGGGGTAGAGGATAGTCTCTTACTTCCTCCTCTCTTATTTTCAGCTTCCTCTTCTCTTCTACCGCTGCCCGCTTCTGATCCTCTCGCACACGCTGCTCCTCGAGCTTCTTCCATCGCTCTTCTATTTGTTTCTCATACTGTAGTTTTGCTCTCCGTTCTTTTTCCAAAATTTGTTGCTCTCTGACAGCTACAAATAGAAAAGTGAATATACATTACATTATAAGACGAAGATGAACCATGTGTCAGTGACACACACACACCAACCTGCACTGGAACAGACAATGCAAACCTGATAACAGGAGAGCTGTACAGTCTGTGAGGAAGGCTGCAGTAAGTATAATGTCCAACACATTTGCTAAAATAAAGATAAAGTGGCCAAACATTTTTTAATCCAATTATTACACTGATAAAATCCTTAATAACGCATCATTACATAAATTGGATACAACCAGGTTTCCCCTATCTTGAAAAAAAAGAAGTGATAATCAACAAGGAAACTTACCAAGACATTTCTCCCTTTCTTCCCGTCTTTCTTTGGCTAGCCTCAGTCTTTCATCAGTCTTAAAAAGACTATCCATGCCTTGAAAATAATAGTTAGGAGTTAATATTTATAGACATCTTTTATTATGTCAATATTAGTTTTATATTCTTTTGAAAATTTTTAGTTTTTTTTTAATATATAGTTCTAATTGCATGTACACATTTATAAAATGGAAAGGGGGGAGTAACTCGTCTGTTGGCAGCTCATCTCCTTTGAGAATAAATTCAACGTGCCTGATCATCCTCATCCCTCCCCTCCCCCAAAAGGAGGCCTAACAATTGTTGCGCAAAATCAAGCACATCAGATGGTTGACTGGTCTGGAAAAATCAGGTAGTTTAGGTCGCGTTGTAGCGGTCGTTTCAACTTATTAAACGGATAAAATTGAAAAGTGCCTGTAAAAACAAGCAACTTTGCAATTTACCTTATAGTAAAAATCATCTTCTGTTATTCAGAACAGAGGGGTTCTAAATTCTGCAGTGTACAACTCGTTTCCAAGGTGACAGGCCACCTCTGTTTGCAATAACTGCTCTGAGACTGGCTGGATCTGGTCATCTACCCCTGTCCCTTTGTTTCCCCCATGCTGCAGAAGTAAAGCTGTCTCTACTAGCAGCCTGGGAGAGCACACAGTCCAGGCTAGTAATTCAGCCATGCTCCAGCCCAAACTGTGAATCTGCAGGAGCGCACCGCCACTTGGCAAGCCGGTACATGAAAGGCAGGGGAACAGTGCACTCTAGAAAATAGGACCATGAGACAACCCATTTAACCTATATGTGTAAAGTTACTTATCTAACAGGTAAATGTTCACTTCTATTAATGGATCTACATACAGTAACTACATATTCCATATACATTTAACTTGAAAATAGAATAAAAAAACACAATAAAACTCTCAGATTTGGCTTAATTCGACTAAAACTGTGCAGCTCTTAAAAACTTTATTAGATGGGTCCAAAAACCTTCAAAATCACTTTATTGGAGCCACAAAGCAAATACTCAAACAAAGAGGGTCACTAGACGCCACCTATTCTAATACTAGGAGAGGGTCCCAGAAGTGGTACTGGCACTTATGCCATTTCTTGCAGATAAATGTTAAAGGGATCCTTAAAAAAAACAAAAAAAAAAACAACCTCACACAGCTGGAACTCCACAGGACAGCCTGCACAGCTTGCAGTGTAAACTTTAAGAGTTTTAAAAGAAAATGTCAGTGTGACTTATGGATAATTGTAATATATTTTTTGTGTGCAAATGTTTCAAACCTTTTCATCTTAAGCAAAAAAAAATATCTTGAATTGCCCGTTTGGGAAAGAAGAAGAAATGATCAGAGTTTTCAAATAGTCAGAATTCCTGTCTACAATAGATAGAAATAAACTGAATTGTAAAAAAATGAAAGTAAAGCATGTCAGCCGGCCACATTCCTGCCCTGCGTGTAGTCACAAAGGTGAAGATCACGGCGCACTTCTATAAATGCCGAGAACACTCATTAAAACAAATCCAAAATCTAAATGTCACCTTTCCTATGGATGCATCAGATCACAAAACCTAATCCCCTTTTCTGAGATCTATTAACCAGTTATTTGGCATACTGTAATGATTTTCTTTTCAAGTCCCCCAAAACGGTTAAAAAAAAAAAAAAAGTTCACTGTATTCTGTATCACTTGTAGTTAGTGAAATCAAATTACAAGTAGTTGTTTTTTTTTATGACAGTATATATTTGTTTATTTTACTCGCTTATATATCGCCATTAATTCCCCAGCGCTTTACAGATATTATCGGCACTGCCCCATTGGGGCTCACAATCTAAATTCCCTATTAGTATGTCTTTAGAGTGTGGGAGGAAACCGGAGGAAGAAGGGGAAACCCACACAAACACGGGGAGAACATACAAACTCCTTGCAGATGTTGTCCTTGGTGGGATTTGAACCCAGGACCCCAGTGCTGCAATGCTAACCACTGAGCCAGGAATGCAGTGTAAATGGACCCCAAGAGTCCAAGGACCCCATGGCCATCTGTGCACTTAGCCTGCTATTAGGGCGCAGAAATTCTTAGACAGATAATAAAGTAATAGCTAGTACACATGAGTATGTTAATATATTAACAAAAACAAGCTGGATCAATAAGGGATAAAATGGATAAAAATAAAGAAAAAAATATATAACATTTTACACATGAATGTGTTTGTAGATGTCCCTTATTTCTTTTGCAGGGTGCACACAGAATTAGCATTTGATGTAGTATCAGGGCTTTGTTTTCCATTATACTTGGCACATTGCCTATATAAAATATTATCAGGTATTCATGGGTGTAGTTAGCTGGCTCAGCATAGAATAATTCAGCATTGTGCATGTGCAACCTCCATACAGTCCGCACATAGTGCTGCAGCTGGTCACACGTGTATGGATTGGCCATGTTCACACTAGGCGTTTTTTTATGCAAATTTTCAGCTGCATTTTACAGTACCAGCAAAGTCTGAAATTTTACAAATCTCATGCACACACATTGTTTTTTTTGTCATCAGTATTTTGTGCTTAGCATAGTTTTTTGTACAATAGAGCATGTCACATCTTTCAGTGTTTTTTCACCTAGTGAAAGTAATGGGTGGTGGAAAAAACGCTGCAAAAAAATGCAGGTATCAGGTTTTCAAGCGTTTCTTGTGCCAAAACCTGATAAAATAGAATCAATTGTTTTTTTTCACTAAACTTTATTAGCATGCACAAGAGACAAATGTAGCATGACAAAAACACAACAAAAAAAAAAAAAGCAGCAAAACCTGTTTTTTACTGCAGCTTCTTTCCTGCCAAGAGATCAGAAATTGCTGCAGAAAAAAAACGCCTAGCGTAAACATAGCCTTATACTTATGGCATAGCTCTCAACTGCCTGTATTCGAAGGGACTGTCCCGATTTGGGGGCGCAGTCCCGCGTCCTGTCACGGCTCAGCTGTTCTCCCGGCTTCAGTAGCACCGTTCTGTACCTAGTAACAAGCCGTTTCCACAGACACCTTGCCGTTAAACACTCAGCGCCGCTCAGTGACATAAGGCTATGAGCGGACACTTCCCATTACGTGGGCCAGCATCCTATCGCTGCTCACATTAACCAATGAGGTAACTCACACATACTCCCCCCATACCTAATAATTACTACAGAGGGGTCTCAGACTATGAGCATCATATGACGCTCTCCCTGGGCCACGCCCCCTCCTTCCGCCTAGTTGACAATTGTGTTCGTCGCTCACATACAGGCCACGCTGCTCCTCCTGCTCCGGTACCCGGAGGCTGGAGGTCACCGGGACCAGGGCTGACTCTGCCTGGTGGGGACCTCACAGGATGGGGACAACCATTAAAATCTGGGGCTTGGCGAAAGTTTTGCCTCTGTGAATGGAGTATAGTTGCATGGAAGCTAGTGTGAGGCTCGCTGGTGATTCACAGAGTGCCAAGATGACGTGGGAGTCATGAATGTGGGAAGTGCCAGCTTGTCAGTTGTAATCTCTCACGTGTCTGACTTGCAATGAATAAAAGGGTTTGGATGACCGTCAGGGTGCTGCCCCCCACGTACGAGTAAACTAAGGGTGGCATCACAGCTGGTGTGCCCATTGTACATGGTGTGTGCCAGCATGACTGCTTTGCACACTCTTGGCATTCCCACCAAGGACAAGATCTGCAAGGAGTTTGTATGTTCTCCCCGTGTTTGCGTGGGTTTTCTCCGGGTTCTCTGGTTTCCTCCCACACTCCAAAGACATACTGATAGGGAATCTAGATTGTGAGCCCCGATGGGGACAGCGACGATGATGTATGTAAAGCGCTGCGGAATATGTTAGCGCTATATAAAAATAAAGATTATTATTATTTATTTCTCTTGATGAGCTTCAAGAAGTAGTCACCGGAAATGGTTTTCACTTCACAGGTGTGCCCTGTCAGGTTTAATAAATGGGATTTCTTGCCTTATAAATGGGGTTGAGACCATCATTTGTGTTGTGCAGAAGTCAGGTGGATACACAGCTGTTAGTCCTACTGAATAGACTGTTAGAATTTGTATTATGGAATGAAAAAAGCAGCTAAGTAAAGAAAAACGAGTGGCCATCATTACTTTAAGAAATGAAGGTAAGTCAGTCCGAAAAATTGGGCAAACTTTGAAAGTGTCCCCAAGTGCAGTTGCAAAAACCAAGCGCTACAAAGAAACTCGCTCACATGAGGAGCGCCCCAGGAAAGGAAGACCAAGAGTCACCTCTGCTTCTGAGGATAAGTTTATCCGAGTCACCAGCCTCAGAAATCCCAGGTTAACAGCAGCTCAGATTAGAGACCAGGTCAATGCCACACAGAGTTCTAGCAGCAGACACATCTCTACAACAACTGTTAAGAGGAGACTTTGTGCAGCAGGCCTTCATGGTAAAATAGCTGCTAGGAAACCACTGCTAAGGACAGGCAACAAGCAGAAGAGACTTGTTTGAGCTAAAGAACACAAGGAATGGACATTAGACCAGTGGAAACCTGTTATTTGGTCGGATGGGTCCAAATTTGAGATCTTTGGTTCCAACCACCGTGTCTTTGTGCGACGCAGAAAAGGTGAACGGATGGACTCTACATGCCTGGTTCCCACCGTGAAGCATGGAGGAGGAGGTGTGATGGTGTGGGGGTGCTTTGCTGGTGACAATGTTGGGGATTTATTCAAAATTGAAGGCATACTGAACCAGCATGGCTACCACAGCATCTTGCAGCGGCATGCTATTCCATCCGGTTTGCGTTTAGTTGGACCATCATTTATTTTTTTCAACAGGACAATGACCCCAAACACACCTCCAGGCTGTGTAAGGGCTATTTGACCAAGAAGGAGAGTGATGGGGTGCTACGCCAGATGACCTGGCCTCCACAGTCACCAGACCTGAACCCAATCGAGATGGTTTGGGGTGAGCTGGACCGCAGAGTGAAGGCAAAAGGGCCCACAAGTGCTAAGCATCTCTGGGAACTCCTTCAAGATTGTTGGAAGACCATTTCCGGTGATTACTTCTTGAAGCTCATCAAGAGAATGCCAAGAGTGTGCAAAGCAGTCATCAAAGCAAAAGGTTGCTACTTTGAAGAACCTAGAATATAAGACATATTTTCAGTTGTTTCACACTTTTTTGTTAAGTATATAATTCCACATGTGTTAATTCATAGTTTTGATGCCTTCAGCGTGAATATACAATTTTTATAGTCATGGAAATACAGAAAAATCTTTAAATGAGAAGGTGTGTCCAAAGTTTTGGTCTCTACTGTATATATACACACACACACATACACACAGGGTGGGCCATTTATATGGATACACCTAAATTAAATGGGAATGGTTGGTGATATCAACTTCCTGTTTGTTTCACATAAGTATATGGGAGGGGGGGGAAACTTTTCCAGATGGGTGGTGACCATGGTGGCCATTTTGGATCCAACTTTATTTTTTTCAATGGGAAGAGGTTCAGTGCAGGGTAACTGACCACCTTTAAATCTCCTGTTCTGTCAGCCTGTTCGAGATATAGATTATCTATCTATCTATGTCCCTGCCTACCGGGATCAATTATACAAAATGTATCTACCTTATCCACTGGTCTTCCTAGACCATGTATTAACCTTTTGCATTTCCATCCATACTTAGTTCATCCCTTACACCAATCCTAAATGGATTTATCAAAAAAGCTCTCCATCCTGACCTAACCTTGGCCAGACATCCACCGTACCTGCTACTATACGTGCCAATGAACCAGGTATATGTCTGCACATTTATCTAACCTTTAGATCACCAACCCTTCTAACTATGTCTAACAATTTGATCTCTCATCTCCTCCTATAGGTCCTCCGTCCCAGAGCTACTGGTTTAATTTAACTACGCTAGGAACACGCAAGCTACAAGTGATCATCCTTTTATCCAGTGTTAATATTTTTTAACTTACACCAAAATAAATCTATTACCTTTTAACCTATTTGTTTTGAGCCTCATCCACTATACCAGGGCAAATTAATTATCTTTTATTGCACTTATAAAATGTGTTCAAAGTTCTGCCCATTGTGTTGGATTGTCAATGCAACCCTCTTCTCCCACT
Organism: Phyllobates terribilis; assembly: GCF_046119375.1. Classification (NCBI taxonomy): domain Eukaryota; kingdom Metazoa; phylum Chordata; class Amphibia; order Anura; family Dendrobatidae; genus Phyllobates; species Phyllobates terribilis. Next base: position 797,506,323 of record NW_027362762.1, read on the forward strand.
CTTGATACACTGATAGCAACACCACAAAAGAAATGCTAGCACAGGCTTCCAGTATCCGTTGTTTAAGATGCTGCACATCTCGTATCTTGATGGTATGGTGTGATATATGGGGTACAAAGATAGTGGGGCCATTCTTCATCAATGGAAACCTCAATGCCACTGGATATCTGAAATTCCTACATTATAATGTGTTGCCCTCTTTATACACTGAAGATGGCACGTTCTCTGAGTTTTTCCAACAAGATGGTGCACCACCACATTATGGGTGTCAGGTCCGAGCATTCCTACATGAACAGTTTCCTGGAAAGTGGATTGGTCATCATGGGCCAGTTGAATGGCCACCAAGGTCTCCCGATCTGACCCCCGTAGACTTTTATCTTTGGGGTCACCTGAAGGCAATTGTCTATACTGTGAAGTTACGAGATTTGCAGCATCTGAAACAACGGATACTGGAAGCCTGTGCTAGCATTTCTTCTGCAGTGTTGCCATCAGTGTGTCAAGAGTGGGAAAAGAGGGTTGCATTGACAATCCAACACAATGGGCAGCAATTTGAACACATTTTATAAGTGGTCATAAACTTGTAAATAACTCATGGAAGAATAAAGTTACATTAAAACCAAGTGGACCATTGTTTTTCTTATGAAATTCTCAATAAGTCTGATGTGTCACATGACCCTCTTCCCATTGAAAAAAATAAAGTTGGATCCAAAATGGCCAACTTCAAAATGGCCACCATGGTCACCACGCATCTGGAAAAGTTTTTCCCCTCCCATATACTTATGTGCCACAAACAGGAAGTTGATATCACCAACCATTCCCATTTAATTTAGGTGTATCCATATAAATGGTCCACCCTGTGTATACAGGGTGGTCCAAAAGTAGGTGGCCAGAAAATTATAACATTTATTTTGATTTATATATAAAATTATATTTACTAACACTAGCATAACATTGACAATTAAATTTTATTCTGAACAATAATACAAAAGCCCTTAAATTTTATCAACGCAGGGGCTCAAGCTGTTTCCATTACAATTTGCACAGCTTTGAAGTCTGCCTCTTACGCTTCGACAAACTTTTTTGCACAAGTCTCTTTGGGCATTAATTTCTTGAAATGCATCTCTTATGTAATTTTTCAAATCACTGACACTTTTTGGTTTTAGACTATAAACTTTGTCCTTCAGGACTCCCCAAAAGAAAAAATCCATTGGGGTCAAGTCTGGTAAACGTGCCGGCCAATCAAGTGGGCCTCTTCGGCCAATCCATTTATTAGGAAATGTTTCATCAAGATACTCGCGGACTACTCTTGAATAATGTGGAGGGGCCCCATCTTGTTGGAAATAAAGGTCATTTGAATTAGGTTGTTGATGTAACTGGGGAACAACTTGATTCATTAGAATTTCGAGATACTTATCTCCTGTGACTGTTCCATCAAAAAATATTGGTCCTAAAACACCAAAACTTGAAATACCACCCCAAACATTGACACCAGGCTCATTTAGTTGTTGCTCTAATGTTAAATGCATGTTCTCATTATACCAGTAAATACAATTATGTCTGTTAATATGGCCGGATAATTTGAAAGAAGCTTCATCAGTCCACATAATGTTATCTAAAATTACTGGATTTTCTTCAATTTCGTTAAGCATAATCTCACTAAATTGCAGCCGCCTGTCTGGATCATCCTCCAATAAACCATGAACTAGACGTGGACAATAAGCTTTCCACCCAATAGATTTCGGGATTCGCATGATAGAAGCTCGTGAAATTCCCAATTCCAAAGAGGCTCTTCTGGTGGGCTTTTTTGGACTCTGAACAAATGTTTCAGCAACAAGTTGTTTATTATCTTCTGTACAGACTGTTTTGGGTCGACCAGTTTTTGGAGCATTAAGGATTGAGCCAGTGGCATTGAATTTGTCACGAATGCGGTAAATGGTTTGTCTGTTTGGGGCTTGAGTACCAAATGTTTCAACCCAATTTGCTCTAACGGTTTCAGCATTTTGAGATTTCCAATACTCTGTTAAAATCCATTTTCTTTGATCTGTATTGAAATTATTTGTCATTATGTGTTATCTGAATTATCTGAAAAGAAAACAGATTTGGGGGAGATCTATCTGTGACAACTAGATCTGTGAAACTGGCTCAGTTGCCCTTAGCAACCAATCGGATTCCACCTTTCATTTTCCAAAGAGTCTGTGAGGAATGAAAAGTGGAATCTGATTGGTTGCTAAGGGCAACTGAGCCAGTTTCACTTTACACCATGTTTGATAAATCTCCCCCTTCATAACCTTATTACACTTTCTGTCCACCTACTTTTGGACCACTAAAATATATATATATATATATATATATATATATATATATATATATATATATATATATATATATATATATATATATATATATATATATATATATATATATATATATATATATACACATACATACACACACATACATATACACACACACCGCTCAAAAAAATAAATGGAACTATTAAACAACAGAATATAACTCCAAGTAAATCAAACTTCTGTGAAATCAAACTGTCCACTTAGGGAGCAACACTGATTGACAATCAATTTCACATGCTGTTATGCAAATGGAATAGACAATAGATGGAAATTATTGGCAATTATCAAGACACTCAATAAAGGAGTGGTTCAGCAGGTGGGGACTATAGACCACATCTCAGTACCAATGCTTTCTGACTGATGTTTTGGTCACTGTTGAATGTTGGTTGTGCTTTCACACTCATGGTAGCATGAGACGGACTCTACAACCCACAGAAGTTGCTCAGGTAGTGCAGCTCATCCAGGATGGCACATCAATGTGAGCTGTGGCAAGGTTTGCTAGGTCTGTCAGCGTATTGTCCAGAAGCTGGAGGCGCTACCAAGAGATAGGCCAGTACACCAGGAGACGTGGAGGGGGCCGTATGAGGGCAACAACCCAGCAGCAGGACCGCTACCTCTGCCTTTGTGCAAGGAGGAACAGGAGGAACACTGCCAGAGCCCTGCAAAATGACCTCCATGTTAAATATTAATTATGGATATTCATTTTATTCTTAATTCTGAGTTCTGTACATAAGATTGCATCAGCCATCGTTTCTAGCTGACATGCGCTGTTTGTGTATTTTTGGTTCAGCACCATAATTAGAAGAACAGGTGCCATATGACCGGGCTATAAAAGCCCATGCTAGAGTAAGGGGGTTGCTTGCCATTCCACAGAACACAGGATGAGGGTCCGTGTGCAAACCAGCAGCTGATGTAGGCCCAGGAAACAAGTTCTTTACCCGGACACACGTGTTGGACACAGACGATGCAATCTACCAGCCAGGATCCAAGGGAAAGATGGGTGAATCTCAACAATTAAGCTAATTATGGACAAATGGACAATCACTCTGTAACTATCTAATTATTGTATGTACCTTATGCAATCTGATTCTTTTTAATGGACAATCCAAGAATAAATCAATACATTTTTTATAAGAAAATCGTGATATTGATACTTTGCGAAGTCTTCAATAGAGAAAAATAATACAGAAAGGAGTATTATTTAACACTCCAGCAGACCACAAATGTGCAGGTGTCTGCACAAACGGTTAGAAACCGACTCCATGAGGGTGGTATGAGGGCCCGACGTCCACAGATGGGGGTTGTGCTCACAGCCCAACACCGTGCAGGACGCTTCGCATTTTCCACAGAACACCAGGTTATGGCACTGCCATGTGAATACCCACGCTCCTCGGTAATGATCCTGACCACCAGATGGTGTTAAGCATATAGCCACTCGGAGGACTCCCACAGAACTCCTGCCATAGGATTACAATATGGCCGGCATTGAAGAGCAGGTTCACAGCTGTGGTATTTGAAGTTCAGCAACAATCCAGCAGAAAATGGCTCTTAGCCGGACAATAATTTACATTATTAGCTCAGCAGGGCTTCACCGTGAAGCTACATCTTCATTAGCCCTGACAGGCTAAGTAGAGAAGGATTTTCACACAACATGAAGCAGTTCTGTGAAGTAGAAGGCAGCTACAGCCTTTCCCACTATAAATCCTTCTCTTCACCTTCCATGTATTGTTGATTTAATTATTACTCACACATACAAAGGAAAAACTAAAAGCGCAGGGGATTGTGAGAGCCACGCGGGATCATGAGACCTCAGTGACTGTGTGATCACATCAATCGTCTACGGACAGAAAGAGACACCAGACACTAAACAAACACCGCACAATAGAGATTAATGGAAAGGTCTTAAAAGGCAACCTGACAGCGGATACATGATGCCCAAACCATGGCAGCGTGCATCAGGCACCGGCTGTAGGGTTTCAGCCATAACACTGTGGAATTTCAGAGAAAAACATACGGTACTGTAAAAGCTGCGGCACGGGTGACTAGCGAAGAAGGCCAGGGAGAAGCTGCTGGAGACTGGCCTTTTCGACTAGTCACCCGTGTGGCTTGGTCCCTGGCCGTCTTTTAATCGCTTAAGGACCAGGCGATTTTTCATTTTTTTGCGCCTTTGTTTTTTTCCTCTCATTCCTGCAAGAGCCATAACTTTTGTATATTTCCATCCACATAGCCATATGAGGGTTTGTTCTTTTTATGGGACGAGTTGTACTTTTGAATGGCACTATTAATATTACCATAATGTACTGGAAAATGGGAAAAAAATTACAAGTGAGGAAAAAAAACCAAAAAACACGTAACTCTGCATTTGTTTTTTTTTTTTTTTTTATGGCGTTCATTGTACAGCAAGACGATCTGGAAATATTATCCTTCAGGTCAGTACAATTCTGGCGATACCACACTTGATAGTTTAAAGTGGTGGGGAAAAAAAAATCTGAAATTCGTGAACAAAAAAATTGCTTGTGTCGCCATTCTCCAAGATCTGGAACGTTTTCATTTTCAGATAGATGGCCCTGTTTGAGGGCTTACTTTTTGCAGGGCGACCGGATGTTTTTTGCTATTTTGGGATGGATGCAACGTTTTGATCGCTTCTTATTGCACTTTTTGAGGAGCTGTGGTAACCAAAATGCCGCAATTCTAACATTTTGATTTATTTATTTCTCTTTACAGTGTTTAACAATTAGGTTAGTTAATTCTATATTTTGATAGATCAGACTTTTATGGACACCGTGATACCACACTTGCATTTTTTTTTATTTATTTTTTTAAGATCTTTATTTTAAATGAGGGAAAAGGTGGGTGATTCGAATTGTCAATATATATTTTCTAAACTTCTTTTTCTTCACTTTTTACTGTATATTTTAGTTTGCTTAGGGGACTTGAACCTCCGATTATCCAATTGCTTGTACTATATACAGAAATACCACAATATTGCTGTATAGAGCACAAATCACAGTCTCTATGAACGTCAGCCAGAAGCTGGTGTACCCAGGAGTACCTTCAGGACAGGCATGGAGGTCTTCAGAAGACCTCCGGCCATCATAGGAACACATCAGCGCCCTGCAATCACGTCATGGGGGTGCCGATGAGTGGTTAGAATAGTGCGCCCCCCCAGGATGCGTGCTGTAAATGCAGCTTTCACAGAAAGTCAGTTGCATTCAACAAAAGGTTAACAGCCGCAGGCTCCATGCCACTCATGACTGTGGGAGGCAAATGATGGCTGAATGACACAGCCATCATCTGCCAAGAATGGAGCTTGCTCAGCTCCTGACCCCTCTTTATTCATCCTCTGCTGACCAGCGCTGTGCATTTATGGCACTCATCGTTAAGGGGATAAAACAGGTTTTTTTTCTGAAATGCTACAGCATACATGGCTGAAAACATGCAGCCAGTGTCTGGGCCACTGTCAGGTTCCCTCTAAGAACATTAAAATCAATTACAATTGCTCATCCTGTCTTTTTTGGCCTTACAGAATGATTGGCAGTTGATTATTGAGGGTGTTAAAGGGAATCTGAGAGCAGGATTTTGCCCCTTCATTTATATGCGCATGTAGCTCATATCAATACAACCCCTGGCAAAAATTATGGAATCACCGGGCTCGGAGGATGTTCATTCAGTTGTTTAATGTTGTTGGAAAAAAGCAGATCACAGACATGGAACAAAACTTAAGTCATTTCAAATGGCAACTTTAGGGCTTTAAGAAACACTAAAAGAAATCAAGATTAAAAATGTGGTACTCAGTAAGGATAATTTTTTTTCA